>NC_136063.1:872879357-874176299 GCF_964261635.1 Lissotriton helveticus
ACAGTGGAGTGACGTGGAGTTGAGTAAAGTGGCATGGTGTAGAATGGAGTAAGGTTTAATATCATGGATTGGCATGTTGTAGAGTAGAGTGGCATGGATTGGAGTACAACGGAGTGGTGTATGATACAGTGGAGTAAAGTGTCATAGAGTAGAGTGGCGTGTGGAGTGGCGTGCTGTAGAGTATCAGGAAGTGTCAGAGTGGAGTAGAATTGAGTGTCATCGACTGGATCAGAGTGTTGTAGAGCAGAGTGGTGTTGAGTAGACTGCCGTAGAGTGTGTTAAAGGGGGGTGACATACACCGACATAGAGTTGACTGGCATATAGTAGCATACAGTGGAGTATTAGAGTACAGTGCAGTGGAGTGGAATAATATGTCATCGAGTAGAGTGCACTAAAATGGGGTGGAGTGACATAGAGACAGTTGCCTAGAGTATCATAGAATGCAGTACAGTGTCATACAGTGACACAGAGTGGAGTACAGTCTCATACATTGACATATAGTGGAATAGACTGTTGGGCAGTGGAGTTCTATATAGTGGAGTATAGTGTGGTAGAGTGGGGGCATTCAGTGTCATGGAGTGTCATATAGTGGAGGTGAGTGGAGTGGTATACAGGGAGTGGCGTAGATTGGAGTGGCTTTGAGTGGAATAGTGTTGAATGGAATGGTGTATCCTGTAGTAGAGTAGAGTGGATTGATGCAGAGTGGATACGGGTAGGTTGGAGTAGCATAGAGTTGGACAGCATGGAGGGGAGTGGCACAGAGTCAGATTGCGTGGAGTGAAGTGGCATAGAGTGGAATAAGGTGAAGAGTGGAGTTGGATAGAGTGGAGTGTAGTACAGTGGAATAGCGTAAAGTGGAGTGGCATAGAATAGAGTGGTGTGCAGTGGATTAGCATATAGTGGAGTGGGAGTAGACTTGAGTACAGTAGAGTGGAGTAGTGCATTGTTGAGTGGTGGAGTGGCATAGAATGCAGTGGCATGTGGCCGAGTAGATTGTAGTGCTGTAGAGTAGAGTGGTGTAGAGTGGAGTAGTGTGTCAGAGTACAGTGGAATTGCATTGAGTGGAAAATGTAGAGTAGAGTGGTGTAGAGTCAAGTGGTATAGATTGGAGTTACATACAGTAAAATAGCATAGAGTGGAGTGGCATAGAGTGAAGTGGCGTAGAGTTGAGTGGCATAAAGTGGAATAGCATAAAGTGGTGTGCGAAGTTCGCAGTTGTGTAGAGTGGAGTGGCATAGAGGGAGGAGCATAGAGTGGATTGGCTTAGAGTGGAGTGGCATGTTGAAGAGTAGAGTGGAGTGCCATAGAATAGAGTGGCATAGAGTGGGTGGTGTAGATCTGAATAGTGTGTCAGAGAGTAGAGTAGAGTGGCATAGAGTGACATAGCATAGAGTGGAGTTGCATACAGTGGAATAGCATGGAGTACAGTGGAATACAGCGGAGTGGCATAAAAGGGAGTGGCATAGCATATGGTGAAGTGGTGAACAGTGGAAGAGAATAGAGTGGAGTTTCAATGTAAGACTCAAATACAGCTCTATGATGCCCTCTGTGGCCAAGTCAATGACACTACACATGCATACTCTACACAACTGCATCTCATAATCAATGATAGTGTTGTGTGAATTAAATGTTGTCATACAACAGCATCTCTTCATCAATATCACACCTAATAATGTCTGTGATACCTCAGATTGCCCACCTCCGAGGTCCTGTTGTGATATCAAAGATACAACTGTATGGATGTGTCATGAAACTCAAAGTCACCTTCCCTGCCACAACTCCGTGTTAGGCCTTGACGCAGCTTTAGGAGTTTCACTTTGTTGAATTCCACAGAGTTACCGCAAAACTTTGCCAAATTCTGTAGAGTTCTGCGAGTGGTCGGAGTATTTCGCTGCCACCCCTAATTTGTGCTAGCTTCTACCCACTAGGCCCAATTGGCAAGTGTGAAAACCTAACACTTTTTTTGAAGATACTTGATTTCAGGGCTAATGTAATCTTAGAAATACTGCCTCACTTTGATGCAGCTGAAGTTCCAGAGTTACTACCAACTCCAATACACCATGGGAGAGACAAGCCATGATGCATTCCTTGTGACTTGATGCATTCCTTGTGACTTCACTGAATCTGCCCTAGAGCCCTCTCCTTGGGAACATTTCAGCCGAGGGAATGCAAGTTTCCCAAGTTCATCCTTGCCGAGATACCAGTCAAGACTTTTGCTAGAGTTGATGTGCAGGCAGAAGCTGTGTGTGTGCAAATTTGCCATATTGTAAACACTGAAAGATGGAGGTATGAGCGGCCAAAATGTGTGTCAGGAAAAAGTCTCAAACACCCCTCCCTCAGGACTGTCACTGTGTCAGAACAGGCACAGAGCATGGGGCAGGGGCAAGGCAGGTGGCTCTGAGCAGCAAGGAGTACCATACCCCAGCCATATACTGACCCGCCCTCATGTCCAGGAGGCTTAAGAGGGCTCGAGGGCCAGGGGGCGAAGGGGGGGCTTCCTGTGTGCTGTTGCATCCTGGAAGTTGTAGTTCTGCCCCTCCCAGCGTTGGTCCTGTGCCCGGCATTAGGATGAATGTGACAGTACAGCAAACATAGGGTCAGCTGCTGTCACATGAGGTGCTCTATGCTTCTGGGCATCACTTGGCGATTCAGCATAGCTACAGAAAAGCAGGGATGCATTGAGTGGACAAGGTGGGGTGTAGCGGCATTCTGTGTACGTTGCAAGTACACCATGAAATTGTGAGCATTATCTCAGCATGTTAAACACCATGCTACCCTAACATGCACAGAAGATGGCCTGCTTTCCTGGCATGATCCTGATGAGTTGGTGTCTCCCAAGTCCATTCCCATTGCTTACAAACCTCATTAATTTTCGCTTGAAAGACAGACTAAGGGCAAATCATGTGATCTAATCTGCATGATGACGTTTGCTTAAACTACCAGAGGACATGCAGAGACATTTGCACATGCGCAATGATGATTTTTAACACTAGACTGTGAACCTTTTATTGTTGGGTGCTGCATGGTCCATATCATCACTAGAAAAGAATAAATGATGTTGAAATTGGCCACAACAAGTTGAATTTTTTTTTTTTTTAAATATCTCTTTTAGTTTTTTACACTATTGTATGCAAGGAATACAGAGTTCAATCATACATATTAAATAAATCCAGCATTTACAGTCAATAAAAAAACAAAAAATAATAAAAAACAAAGAAAAAAGAAAAAAAAGAACAGAAAAATCATATAGGACTTGCGAAAACAATGATACAGCAATCAGCAAACAAAAATCCTGTAGTTTACAGACACATAGACAGAAAGCGAAGAGAGGAAAAAAAAGAGAAAAAGAAAACCCCACCTAGACAGAAGTTCAAATAGAAGCGAGTTCCCTTAAATCCATTCAGTTATAGGAGCCCTGATATTCACTCCAATGGCCCTCTTTTTTCTGCCTTTAGTCATGTATATAGCCAATTCCAAGTTATACATTGCTAATAGCCGCGCACGCCAACTAAAAAAGGAGGGAGGATCAGGACTGATCCAATCGTTCGTGATACATGCACGTGCTACAGCCATACAGATGAATACAAAATATTTCCTGGTATTAGACCTTGTGTGACCAGATATGTCTGAGGTAACACCTATCAAAACCCATTCCCCGGTTATAGTTATTGTTAAGCCTGTTATTAGCCCTAAAATTGTTCAATAGAGGAAAATAATTCAACTAATTTGGGACAAGAAAAAAACATATGTACAGCTTCAGCAGCAAACTGACCACATCTACTACATTTAGTCCCCACAGTAGTGCCCCATTTAGAAATCTTTCTAGGAGTGTAATACAAATCATGTAAGGCCATGTAGTGCTGCGTGCGCATCCTCCCTGTCCTCCCTGTCATCAAGACACGATTCAGTAAAGTTAGTGATTCCACAATATTCACTCCCTCTATGCTTAGCTTATTTGCCCACCTATTTTGACAATTCTCAAGATGAAATAAGGTAAGAATAAAATTGCCCTATCAATGTTTTCCTCGCCATGCTCTCAATACAGGAAAATGTCCTCAGTTGATGTTCCCTCTGAGGGCCTAACGTATTAAGATAACTACAAATTTGTAGAAACTTAAAAAAATCGTGTTTAGGCAAACTGAACTTACTTTGCAGCTCAGAGAACGATACTAGGTGTCCATCTTGCAGCAAGTCGCCTAAACGCTGAAGTCCTTTGGAGCACCACCTGTTAGCAATTTGGTCCCGAAAGATGAAGGGTAGTATATCAGATGCTGCAAACGGAGTAGAAGCATTGACCTTCGAGACCCCAACTGACGCTTAACAAGTCTCTATGCTGTATAGGCTGCTTTTAGAATTTACATTTGGTTTTTCTGAAATAGCTGGGTTCTACAATTTTAACCAAGCTATCTCTAATCGCCTCACCCAAACCAAATTCATAAATTGAAGGAGCATGGCAAGGCAAGATTCGGGCTCTATCCCCCACTACCAACGGGCTAATAAATTGTAGTACAGCCGCCAGATAATAAAACATAAAATAAGGTGTACCCCAGCCACCACCATCTTTTGTCAGAATCATCTTTTTATATGCCCTTCTTTGCCGCTTCTATCCCCACAAGAATCTAGAGGAGATTCTCTCTAATCTCTTGAAGCAGCTAGCAGGGAATTCAAGCGGGATCGTTCGAAACATGTACAAAAGCTTAGGTAGTACCATCATTTTTTAAGACGTTAGATCTACCGTAAAGAGATAAATACAGGTGGTCTAATCTCTCCAGCATTGAATTTACCTTAACCAAGACAGAATTCATATTTAACTCGGGGATATTGGAGACTGGGAGTGAGATTTTAATTCCTAAATAGGAGACTTCTGAGACTGTAGTGACATTTATGGGAGGATCCTCACCAACATAAAGAATCTGGGTTTTGGAGATGTTTAGCTTGTAGCCCGAGAAGGATCCAAACTGAGCTGCTAGTTCATCAATAGCTGGCACTGCACTGTGGATGTCCATATTAACAACTACGATATCGTCTGCATAAGCGAGGGCTCTATAATCTATATGACAAAGATGAACGGGTTTGATGTTCTCAGCCTGATTCAACATATTTAAAAAAAGATATATGTATAAGGCAAATAAAAGCGGGGAGCACAGACACCCTTGCCGTGTTCCATGAAAAATTGAGAAAAAAACGGAATCCTGGACGGCTAGGCAGATAGAAGCAGTTGGGGAGAAGTAAAGAACCGTCAATGCCAGCTGCATCTTAGGG
The DNA here is from genome assembly GCF_964261635.1 of Lissotriton helveticus. Lineage (NCBI taxonomy): Eukaryota > Metazoa > Chordata > Amphibia > Caudata > Salamandridae > Lissotriton > Lissotriton helveticus. The sequence continues at coordinate 872,884,620 of NC_136063.1, forward strand.
CCAAATCCCTTCAGTCTTAACTGATCCCATAAATATGGCCAGGCAACCCTGTTGAATGCCTTTTCGGCATCCAACAGGGTTACCCCCATTGTAGACTTAGTTGCCTGTGCCCAGTCCTCAAGTGCGATAAAGCGCCAGACATGGTCATTTGTGTCGCGTTCAGGGAAACATCGTGCTGAAATTTCGAGACGAGAGATGAAATTATGCCAGATAGCCGTGATGCTAAAATCTTCAAATAAATGTTGCTATCGGCATTAATAAGCGAAATGGGCCGTTATGAAGAGGGCAACAGAGGTGGTTTATCTTTTTTTAAAAAGACTGTAATTGTTGACTTCCGCCAAGAGAAAGGTGCATTTACCTTCTGTGATTCGAGAAAAACTAGCATCAAGTCTTCCTTCAGGAGCTGCCGAAAAATCCTGAAAAACTCAAGGGGGATGCCGTCAGGGCCTACCGCCTTACCAACCGCCAGTGATAGTATGGCTGCCTCCACTTCTTCCCATGTAACATCTCTATCTAGTTCTTCAGACTGATCAGGTATTAGTGTTGAAATTTCAATATCGGCACTGAAGTCTGATAAAGTTTCTTCAGCACCGCATGATATTTCCTCCTTATATAGTTTGGAGTAAAATTTACAGAAGACGTCTAAAACGTCTTCCGGTTTATCATGAATTTGCCCTGACTCGTCCTGAATACTATCTATCCTTTTAGCAACCTCCTTCTGACTTTTCCGTTTGGCCAGTATATGGCCCGAATTTTCTCCCACCTCATAAACCTCTGATCTGTATACTGCTGTTTGTGCGGCTAGCTTTGTAGCATAGTTCTTGTACAGCCTTGATTTTTGAACAGCTAATGCGGTCAGAATTTGATCGGTATCCTGACCAGAGCTAACGGCCTACATAAGTTTAGCTTCTATCTCTTGAAGTTTCTTTGTCTCAACCGCTAGCGCTTCTCATATTTTCCGTTGGTTATTAATTGAGTAACTCAATGTTTCTCCCCGTACCCCTGACTTAAAAGCATACCAGACCATATGAGCAGAAGCAGATCTACAATTAATCCTAAAGAATTCTACGATCCATTTCCCAATTTGTTCGACGTAAAGTTGATCAGCTAATAATTTATGTTCAAAAGTCCAGGCCCTAAAAGGAGTACTAAAGCTAATGTCTAATTCTAAAGTAATGGGGTTATGATCAGAAATTATTTTGGGGAGAATATCAAACCTCGCATTCTTGACATATCCAGCAGTAACAAAAAAATAATCTAATCGTATGTGTTTCTGGTGGGTACAGAAAAAATGTGCTCCCAGGACTTTCACATGCCCTACTTCAGCTAACCCAAATTCTTTAATTATCCCTCTGGTGGCTTTAAAGACTTTGTTTTTCTTTCATTGATAGATGAAGTCACTAGTTATGTCCACCTGCCCATCCAAGTGGAGGTTAAAATCTCCACATAAAATTAAGGGAAACGGCCAGGCCGCAAGTTCGATGCTAAGCTGATTCAACATGTCCGGGTCATCTAGGTTAGGGCCGTAATTATGCAAATGGTCCAAGAGAGGCCTTCCAAAGAGAGCTCACAGATCACCCACCGACCTAGAGAATCTTCTTTTACCTGTTTACAAGTCCCCCAACCATATCTTTTCAATATAGCTACACCTCTTGTCGTTGTGCCTTGACGTGTACATCCCACTAATTCCATGCCCAGATCTTTAAACCATCGCCTGTTGTTCTATACGATATGGGTCTCCAAGTAAGCACAATAAGTCCACCCTCATAGAATTGCGAATATGGGACATTATCCCTCTTTTCTTTCTGTCATTCAGCCCGCAAATGTTCCAGGAACAAACCTTGAATTTACCCATGGTCATAATCCAAGTGTTTTATACGAAGACTAAAGCATAATACCTAACCGCGACAGTTAACACAGCTAAAACAGCATATGCAATTATAGAACCTTTATTTACCAAGTTTTGGCTGCTATTTGCACTCAGAAACCCAACTCTGCTAATCCTTGCCCCACTACCCCCACCCCACCCCGACCTTCCTACCCCAGAAACCACCCTCACCCACCCATACATCCACCCAAATGAGGCAGAGGGACAGGATAGTCCATTTTAGTGATGAGGAGAAAGGCTGTATGCACTTCGCCGATCACCCCTGTCCTCCTGGCATAGAAGAAAAGTGAAAACGTAGTAAAAGGTTTTATCTACATAGTACTCTAAACTCATGTCACGGCCCTAAATTGTGCCTAGAAAATCCTTAGCAGTGATCTCAGACATAAAGAATTGCGTTTTCTCCTTTTAGATAATTTTAAGCTTGGAGGGACTGAGTAAATATGCCTGTGCCCCTTTGGCTTGAAGCAATGGTATAAGTTGGCGCAGGTGCCATCTCTGCCTTACCGTAGCCTGACAATAGTCTGGGCGTACAAAGAATTCAACCCCCTTCCCCTTTCTCTTGCGGTCAGGCCTTGCTAGATCATACAGAGCTTCCTGTGACAAAAAATTGTTTAAACAAATTAATATCGCTCTGGGTTTCCCATCTGATGCCCTGGTACAATTCTGCTTTTGGAAGGGGAATCGGTGCACATCTCTGTAGTTCCACTTCCCATTTCCATTGAGTCAGTTCAGGGAAAGCTTCTGAAAACAGCCGGATGATAAATTAGCGAATGTCACTTCCTTCAATCCCTTCCAGGATACCCAAGACTCACAGGTTGTTTCTCCTAGATCATTTCTCAAGGTCAATTAAATCCCAAGTAATGTCTTCTCGGAGAGTGTTCAGAGAGGAGACATCCGTTTTCTGAGGAGATTCTACCTTCTGCCTCCCCAATCCTAACTACCTTTTCATTTCAAGTTTTAACAACTCGACGCACCGTATTTTGGAGCTTGCGAACCGCCCCTTGCATCCGCAAGCTCTCCGCCTTTGTCTCATCATGGTGCGACATAATGGCTTGATAAATGGTGGCTTAAGTGATCTCACTCTCTATATGACATTCCGGGCAAGTAACTGCCTGGCCACTCCTCACCTTGGTTGTTACACCTTCTTCTAGTTCCGCAGAAGAGTTACCCAATCTAGGAGATCCATCATTCTCAAAACCTTCTCTGGAAAGAGGATTAGGCCAGTCTCTTACTGCTTTGGCTCCGCGCACAGTGCTCCTTTTCCCCTCCTGTTAACAAGCTGTTTTCATCTTCCTCCAGAGGCGCTGAGCTTGTCAGGCTTGTTAGGCTTCTGTCGTCTGGCCAGTCCCCCTCCAAATTCACTCTCAATATCAGAAGCATTAGAGAGATCTGACATAGAATAAAACTTACTGGCCAAATCAACACATTCTGCGTCAATAGTTGCTTCAATAATTACTTCAGCAGTTGCTTTACTCATAGTCCCAGCACCTTGAGAGGGTTTATCCAATTTTGCGCGGGTCCCAATGGTAACTAAGGTCTTCAGAGTGCTAGGCGCAGAGCCTGCTTTTCCTGTGATTGACAGATGGAATACAGCCTTTTCAAAACCAGCCCCTGCAGTGACATCCACAGCCACACCATTAGCCATGACATCAACAGTAGTAATGGCAATATCTTCCCCATTTACCTCCAGAACCTCTAGAGCCACCAATTCTTTTACAGGAAGAGAAGAGTCAGCCATTAATAACAATTCAATTTTATCCATAGGTGTTGCTGGCTCAGAATTAACTCTGGCATTATCACTCTGCAGAGTATTCTCTTCAACCAAAGCATGAGTCTTACCTTTAGGCTGAGTTCTTTTTAAAAAAATTCTGGGGATTTTAACAGCACCTCCAGCCTCCTCCTCCATTCTGGTGGGGGCCTGGGAAGAAGGTATAACTCCTTGCACAAGGTTTGAGGCACGCCAAGCGCTACCACCCGCGTTCCCATTGCCAGCACCAGGAATCGGTGAGCTCTTCGGCACCTTCGCTGCATTGCTAGCGTTCTTGGGCACCATCGGTGTGGCTCGCGTCCAACCCGGGTCTTTGAGACAGCCCGCCGACTGATCCAGAGCCGCCACTCCCACCACATGAGAGCCGGCAGCAAGCCTCCGTCATCCACAATGCCTTGCAAGAGACCAGACGGAGAAAGGTAAGCTCCGATCACAGCGGTAAAAACAGACCCAGCCCAGGAGCACAGCCAGGTGCCCCGGGCGTTGTAGCAGTCTAAGACAGGGGGTTTAAAGAGGATTTCAGAGGCAGTATGCAATCCTGACAGTAGTTATTCTCTCCATTTTTCACAGCACTCAGAAGCTGTCAGAGTAGACGGGAGTGATTTTGAGGCTGAGGGCACACAACGCCTGCCTCACTCGGACACAGCTGTGTCCGCCATCTTGCCTCTGACTGCAGTGAGATCACCAAGTTGAAATTCTTACCATGTAATATAACACCAAATTCAATTTCGGACCCAATTGGATTTCATCCCACATATCCATCCATTCAACATTTCCCCTTGTCCTGTGTAACTCCAGCACTGGTTCCAAGGTCAGATCATACTAACCACTTCAACTGGATTAGAATCCAGGAAAGAAACAAACACAATTGTAGTCATACATCACTTTCTATTCAATGACATCAAGTAATTAGAAAAGATATGGCAGGACTCATGTCTTCAAAACTAAGAGCATGTTTAATGGGTGTATGAGAAAACATCAAGTAAAACAAATGCCTATGGCCAGTACTTTTGTACAATCTTTGCCACAGCATATGGATGTGCCACTAAACTTGCTCTTACTGACACTCCCAGGGAACCTCCTCACAAAGGGGCATCCATTGGGCATGGCAGGCACCTGCCAGATATTTGGGAGGGAGTTAGGTTTGGGAGGTACAGGGAGTGGAAGTGAGAGCTGTGTGTGCTGTATCTTCTGTGTGTTCTGTAGGTGTCTGTTGTGTGGTTTACTGTGAGCATTTGCATTTTCTTTGTGTGTGTGATGTGGATGTGCTGAGTATTTCGGGTGTTGTGGATGGGTCTGTGGGTGTTGGTGTTGTGTCTATGGGAATGCTAGTGGTTAGGGAAGACTCTGTGGGTGTTGGTGTGGTGCCTGAAGGAATGTTGGTGGTTGGAAATGGGTCTTTGGGTGTTGGTGTGGTGTCTGCAAGAATGTTGGTGGTTGGGGATGGATCTGAGTGTGTTGGTGTGGTGTCTAGGGATATGTTGGTGGTTGGAGATGTGTTTGTTAGTGTGGGTATGATATCTGAGGGTTTATTGGTGGGGTGGGTGTCGTGAGGGGGGTTAGTGGCTGGTGAGTGGTTGCATGCCTGCATCTTTTCTGCTGTTTTTGTTTGTGTGTGGTGCTTGGGTCTGATGAAGTGTGTGCGTGCAGATCTGTAAGTGAGTTTGGGACAGGCATGGGAATAGGGAATTTGGATGGGGAAGGGGCAGGATGTGGGATGGAAGGATGCAGTGAGAGAGTAGGACAGAGTGCGAAAAGACGTCTGTAGGCCAGACCTTCCAGGTAGGCTACCATCTGTGTCTGCTGGCTGCCTTGCCCCTGAATGCTATGCAAACAAATGATGGACGGACTGCTGAATGAATCATGCATTCTACCCCAGTCAAGAGAACTGGGTTAAATCCATTGTGCTTTTGCTCACCATGCCACCCCAGTTTAGACCCAGCCATATGCAAACCAGTCTTGACCCCTTTCCTCACTGGAACGGTGCAGCCCACACTGGCAAGCCCGGTCCACACTGGCTCATAAACAAAGATCCTGGGAAATATTTCTTGGTATTTCACCTCATCCGTCAGGCTAGCTTGAATCCAGTGGCATGATGAGCAAGGGACGTACGTCTGGTATTACCCATCCCCCTTAGGGCAAACAGTTCTAAGCAAACAAATGAGGGACGGAATGCTGAATGAATCACGTGTTTACCCCCAGTCAAGAGATCTGGGTTGAATCCATTGTTCTTTTGCTCGCCATGCCACCCTAGTTTAGATACAACCATATGTAAATCTCATTTGAACAAGCCAGCCCAAACTGCCAAGCCAGGTCCTGCCTGGACTGGAAACAAACATCTTGGGACCTTTTTCAGGGTATTACTCCTCATCAGCAGGCTAGCTTGAATCCAGTGGCACAATGACCAAGGGACCCACGTCGGGGTGAAAAGTGCTACGCAAACAAATTATGGATAAAATGCTGAATGAATCATGCATTCACCCCCTATCAAGAGATCTGGATTGAATCCATCATTCTTTTGCTCACCTTGCCACCCCGGCTTAGACCCAGTCATATGCAAATCAGTCTTGACCCTGTTCCTCATGGTAACAGTCCAGCCCAAACTGGCAAGCCAGGTTCTCCCAGGACTGGAAACAAGCAGCATGGGACAAGTTATGAAGTATTATCCCTCATCAGCCAGGGTAGCTTGAATACAGTGGCACAGTGAGCAAGAGATCCACATCTGGGCATCCCCATCCCACTTAGGACGAAAAGTGCTACACAAACAAATGGACCGAATACTGAATGGATCATTCATTCATCCCAGTCAAGAGATCTAGGTTGAATCCATTGTTCTTTTGCTCACCATGACATCCCAGTTTAGACCCAGCCGTCTGCAAATCAGTCTTGAACCTGGATGGCATTCAGAAGTTCAGATTTACCCACAGAAATGTTCCTCTGGAGATCAATAGCCTTCTTACTGAGGGCAGCGGGGGCAACAGGAGCAGGGGCTGAGCTGCCTGGAGTGAAGGAGATGGTCCTCCTCTTAGGGGAGCGGGCCTGGTCAACTGGGTGGGGAACAACAGGGAGGGTGGTGATGGAACTGGGGGTGGAGCACAATAATGAAGGTGGAACTAATGCTGTCTGGTCCACCACCACTTGGCAGTGTCCACTGGAGGATGATTAGGATGATGAAGAACTTGAGCGTGTGTCCTCCATGGCACTCCCCATTCCCTCTGGTCATTGGGTCCTCTGTGTGTGGGCTGTCACATCCGGATCCAGTTAGGTGTCCCTCACAATGCTGGCCCCTTCTCTTAGGCTTGCTTTGGATGAATCTGTAATGACATGTAAAATAGGTTTATTGCAACAGTGTTTCCACACCTGACCATCACATATCAACAGAAAACATGTATTAAGTGCACATATCACACCAACTTCATAGTTAACTATATAGACTTCAAAATTAGCATGAACACATGCATTCATTCTACATAACCTGCACATAGTTGTTTTCACTTATGCCATAAACCCAGATAGCTTTAAATGCATTGAATGACTTGTCTACACTCCATCCTTATATCCATAACAGGAGAGTTGATCACCTTGTGTACTTTGGCACTTGTATATCATAGTAAAATGATATCAAATAAGATGGACATTTTTTAACATTTACACAATGTTCACACAAGGTCCAAATTTCAACAAATATTAATTTTCCCTATAACACATCATGATGTCATGAAGGTCAAGTTTAAGACCAATGTACCATCAATATGTGTCAGTGAATTACTGACATGAAGATGTGAGATCACTATAGTCCTAATGGGTGTCACATTATACGTCTCTTTGGTACGGCAAACCAAAGCTGCCTTGTAAGGATGAGTGTAGATAATCTTATATTATCTCTACAATTAAACTTCTCATTCCCTGATGCATCATTTTACAAGCCACTGAATGAATTTTGAAACACTTACAGATGAACTGACAAGGAAATGTACACTGGGCAATGTAGGCACTAATGCTGATGGCACCAGTGCTGTTTGACAATCATGTCACTGTTGAATCACAACTTACCAATGGGGAGTGTTGTACAGTCACTGCATAGAGTATACTGTATGTCATGTTCCATGTAATAGGATCACCATCACAAGAAAGACAATCGTGAGGGAACATCACTTCTTACACAAGGAAGACAAGTGGCTTGTTTGGTACAATTGTTACACAGAACATCAAAGAACATGAGCTGAATTATCAGTTCATTCAGCCAGGTGTCTGCTGAAGACAGCAAATTGGTAGTAGACTGGACTCTGCTGTGTTCCAGGTCATAGTGATAGTAGGCACAGCACATCAGCATGCACCTACTACCAGACCTACACAATCAATAACTCTTTTTGAGCTTCACACATGGCCCACCGTTAATCTTGATAGGGAAATGCCTGCCTGTAACACACAAAGTTGGCCATGAAACATGGATGACTCTGGCCAGGACTCGCCCCCTTGTAGATGCTGTTGGGCCCTGAACTGCCCATCAAGCTCAGATTAGGCCCCTATTAGTATGGGGCCAATGGGACTCTCCAGATGGACTTAAATGATCCTTCTGTTCCAGTGCCTCACACCTCTTCCTACAATGGACATTGTGCTTGTTAAAGACCCCCAGGGTTTGCACCTTCCGGGTGATAGCTCTCCAACTACCTTTTTTCTAATGGGTGTTGACTTGTAAGGATGTGATAGATGAAGAAACATATTATAACTGCAATATTTTGGATGTTTGGTTGATACACATTTTATATGCACATCTATATACACACCAAGCACAAGCATTAATCAATAGTCAACACACAAGTAAATACCACATGCTAAGCACTACAAAAACATGAGTACTTTTGTAGCCATCTATTGACTATCCTCAACCATGGTCCTGACCTACACTGACTAAGCAAGACCACTACCATCATTTAGCTCAAACCTCAAATTTAGCTAAAAAAACATATTTTCCTTACATTTCTGTCTGATATTACCATGTTAGCACAAAATACCTACCACCTAGCATTCCTCCCAGGTTTCTGAGTAAAATGGTACCTAACTTGTGTGGGTGGGCCAAGGGCCTGCGACTGGTAAGGTCAAAAACATGGGGATTGAGGGAATAGCACAGCGAGCTATAAGTGCTATACTTTTTTATTTGCGTTTTTTAGGTTTAAAGCATTTTATTGCAATTTTTGTGAGAAACAATACAAACAAATGAATACAGTCATCTCAAAGAAGTAGTGCAAAGGTCGTGCTCCAGGAGCGCCTTCAACCGTCAGCCAATACAATCATAGCATCCTGCAGAGCGTAGCGTCAGGTGAACATGTGATGACGACAAGTTCAATAAACCAACATCCCTTACCCCAACTCCCTCCCTCCCAGCCCACCCCCCAAAACCCCCTCCCCCCTCCCCCCGTGCTGCGCGAATGTCCTACCCCCCTCCCACTCCTTCGAGGCATCCGCCCCTCTCGTCAAGCAATCTACCCAGGCACGCTAGGTAGGTAGATCGGTCAGGGATGTCAGTCGCAATAACCTGAGATATCGGGGACAAGTAATTTCCTTAAATTCTGACTGTAGTAAGGTATGGAAAGGCTGCCACAACTCCTCAAATCTATCCACCTCCCCCGCCACTGTGAGGGACAGTTTCTCCATTCCCAGAACGTGCCATAACCTATGCAACCAGCCGGTAGTAGTGGGAAGTGTGGTGGTGCGCCAATAGATGAGTATGTTCTGAATCGCTGAGCCCAAGGCGATCGCTATCAGCCTACCCTTTCTGGATTTCAGAGGATACATCAAGCCATTGGGCAGCCCTAACAGGACATAGGCTGGGAAGCGGGGCAATTCAATGTCAAAGCACTGGTCTATCTCATCTAGGATCTCCTTCCAGTAGGGAGTCAGTAGTGGACAATCCCACAAGATGTGTGTAAGTGTGCCAATCTGCCCACAGTCACGCCAACACGTGTTTGCAATGTTGCGATTCATTTCGTGCAGCCTCTGAGGTGTATAGTACCAATAAGTAGATATCTTAGTGAAAGTCTCAATGAGCCCAGTGTGGTATGCAGAATGACGCGCCCGATAGGAGATGTGGTCCCAGTCTGTGTGACTCAGTTCCCTTCCCAGTTCTCGCTCCCAACGCTCCCTCCCGGGGTTGTGAATGTGGAAAGGGGGGGGTTGCAAGAGTCTGTATAGATCAGAAATGAGTTTGGAGTCCGAGGAGCGTGTCGCCAGCTACATCTCATAGGGCGTGAGCTTCCGGTCGGCCAGGTCCCGCACCTGTGGTTGAAGTGCCCAGTGGCGTACTTGCAAATATTGCATTCGTTCAGTCTCGGGCAGACGGTACTCCTGTCTGAGGTCCTGAAATGATACGGCGCCCTCCAGGCCGTAAATGTGAAACAAAGTGCTGCATCTAGCCGCTCGCCAGAGCACGAATGCTCCAGATTCCATCCCAGGCTGGAAGTCGGGATTCTCGACCAGTGGCGTAAGTGGTGACGGGAAGGTGGTGAGCCCATGCACAGCAGTCACGGCGTCCCAGACTCGCAACGGGACTTGCGTGACAAAGGATGCAAAGAGGTTGGGGGGGCGGTGAACCCTGCGCATGAAAGGTATCTCCTGCAGGGTCCTGCCCGCCACCGCCTGGTCCTGAAACAGCCAATGCTTATCAGATTCCCACTTGCTCCATTCCACTAAATACCGCATTTGCGCAGCCTAATAATATGTGAGTAGATCCGGTACGCCAAGCCCTCCAGATTCAGGTGCCAGCGTGGACAAGGCTCGTTTGAGTCTAGGTCTGCGGCCCTGCCAGACAAATCGTGCGATGTCGGCCTGGGTCTGTCGAATCCAGCCCTTCGGCGGCTGGAGTGGTAGGGCTCTAAACAGATACAATACCTGCGGTAGAAGAGTCATCTTCACCGCGGCGATCCTTCCTAGCAGTGATACCGTGCCTTTGCTCCAGCGGGACAACTCCTCCTTAATTTTCTTACTTAAGGTCGTGTAGTTGGCCGTCACCATGGCAGGTAAAGAGGGTGCCAATAGCAAGCCCAAGTAGGGGACCAGGTCTTTAGACCAGCGCATGGGAAAGCGTCCCTGTAACTCGAGTCTCGTGGCAGCGGTCAGCGAGATGTCAAGGGCCGCAGACTTCCCCATATTCATCTTAAAACCTGCCACGGTGGCGAAGGCCTCCAATTCGGCGATGCAAGCGGGAAGTGCCTTTCCGGGGTCGTCAAGCATTAGGATCACGTCGTCCGCGTACGAACTAATGTTTATTTGCGTTTTTAGGCTGAATCTGCATTAGAAACCCACACAAGTGAGCTATCAATTTTATAAGAAGACCAAGTGGAATGCTGGGTGGTAGGACATTTGTGCTGGCACGATGCTCCCAGACAGAAATGTTAGGAAAACTTGATATTTTCAGCTAAATTCGAATTTTACAGGGGATTCTGATTAGGAAAACTTTGGGGGATCCACACAAGCCACACATCCCTGAACTTTTCAGGGTGTCTAGTTTTCAGAAATTCTGGGTTTTGTAGGTTTCTCTAGATGCCCACCGAGCCTGGGACCAAAAATGTAGGTGACTCCCTCGCAAAACCAAGTCTTTTTGTGATGAATAATTGTTATGTCTGCACAGTATGTTTTGGGCCATTTCCTGTTGTGGGCACTAGGCCTAACCACACAAGTGAGGTACCATTTTTATCCGGGGACTTGAGGGAATGCTGGGTGGGTCGAAGTTTGTAGCTCCATGCCGATTCTAAAACTTTCCATCACAGAAATGTGAGGGAAATGTGATTCTTTTTACAAAGTTTGAGGTTTGCAAGGGATTCTGGGTAACAGAACCTGGTAAGAGCCACACAAGTTAGCCCATTCTGGCTTTCCCTGGGTGTCTAGTTTGCAAAAATGTACAGGTTTACTAGGTTTCCCTGGGAGCCAGCTGAGCTAGGGTCCAAAATCCACAGCTAGGCACATTGTGAAAAAGGGTCACTTTTTCGCTGAAAAAATTTGACGTATCCATGTTGGATTTTGGGACAGTTTCTGTCAGGGGCACTAGGCCTACCCACACAAGTGAGGTACCATTGTTATTAAACGATTAGAGGGATTGCTGGGTGGACGGAAGTTTGTGGCTTACTGAGGATGCCAGAACTTTCCCTCACATAAAAGTGAGGAAAATGAAAGTTTAAGGTTTGCAAGGGATTATGGGTAACAGAACATGGTGGGAGGCACACATGTCACCCCATTCTTGATTCCCCTGGGTGTCTAGGTTTTGAAATGTACAGGTTTGCTAGTTTTCCCTAGGTGCCGGCTGCACTAGTGCTCAAAATCCACACCTAGGCATATTGCAAGGGTATTGCCTATTGGGCTTCTGCCGTCTTTCGGGAGACACATCAGAGGCTATTGCCGCAATATGCCTCCATGAGGGGCAGTAAGACTCTGGCTTTTTTTGGGGGGGTGGGGGCATTGGCAGGCCCAATCCGGGCAGCCCCACCCCAACGTATATATCCCAGCGTAATCTCTGGTTCCGAGCAGGCTCTCTGCCCCCGGGGTCAGATTAGGGGCTATTGCCTCCATCCGCTTCCAGGGGAGGCAGAAAGACTGTGTCTATTTTTTTAGGGGTGGGGTCATTGTCATGCCCATTCTGGGCAGCCCCCACCCCTATGTATAAAAAATATTAGTAATGCCTAGTGGGCTTTCTGCCCCCTGAGGTGCTGATCAGGGGCTACTGCCACCATCTGCCTTCTGGGGGGCAGAAAGGCTGTGGTCTTTTTAGGGGTGTTGGGGCATTGGCATGCCCATTCTGGGCAGACCCCATCCTTGAACTGTGAAAACAATAATCCCTGGTGCCTAGTGGGCTTTCTGCCCCCCTGGGAGGCAGATAAGGGACCTCTGCCCCAATCTGCCTCCCGGGGGCAGACAAACTGGAAATTGTTTGGGGGGTGTGGGCATTGTTATGCCCATTTTGGGCAGACCCATCCCAACATATAACAAGGAGACTCCTAATCGTAGGTGCCTAGTGGGCTTTCTGCCCCCCAGGGGGCAGATCAGGGGCTGCCTCCTGGGGGCACAGAAAGACTTTGGCATTTTTTACGGTGGCGGGTGGAGGCATTGGCATGTACATTCTGGGTAGCCGCATCCCTGATCTATAAAAAACTATAAAAAAGAATCCCTGGTGTCTAGATACTGCCCCTATCTGACTGAATATGCTCAATAGAAATGGGGAAACAAACACCCTTGCCCAAGGGGCCGCTGCCTCCTTCCTGGTGCCTAGTGGGTGGATACCTGCTTGGGGATCGGCCTCCAAGGGGTATCATTGGAAAGGGGATATTCTCCCCTTCCCAATGATACCTCTCCCTGTGAGTTTCAGTCTTTGGGGGGCTGAGATAGCCCCACGAACACCGAAACAGTGAAACTGAAACTGTCAGTTCCTATTTCAATTTAATGACATCAGCGTGCCATGCGCTCGATCATCATTACATCGAAATAGAAATAAATACCTAGGGAGGTTGGGGAAGCTCTTCCTCACCTCTAGAGCCACCCCGAAACAAAAGGAAATCCCCCTGCTCTTTACAGCAGAGGGATTCAATTCGCTTGTGCACAAGTACATAAGCACTGGTGCTCATTACTGTACCAATCAGTCATGAGCACTGAATGGATTAAAGCAACTCTTGTAGTGATGATTTGAGGAGGATGTTTATGGGAAATACTAGGAAGATAAAGCTGTGGCTAAATTTGATGAAAGGTGTGTGTTGAGAAAGGTCATGACATATGCTAACTTTTTTTAGTGTTGCTTTGTTTAGCTTAGAATTATGTTTTGGACTGTGTTCTGTAGAAGATGACTATGTAAATTGTGTTATATGTATGGTTTGTTAGCTAATCTCTTTGTTTTGGTATGGTTTAGGTAGTAGCGCCAGCATAAGTAAGATTGGTGGGGCGGGGCAGGGCAGGGTGGACAACAGATGACAGGGTAGGTAAAATGAAATGAAAAAAAATGATTAAAACCACTTACTTTGGTTCAGATTGTAGTGGGATTAGTTAATGTAACCCCTTTAGTGTTCTTCACCTTCCCCTAATTTGTTTAGTTGTAATGGGAATAGTAGATGTCACCCCTTTAGTGTCACCCCTTTAGTGTCCAATACCTTCCCCAAGTTAGTTTAGATTGGAGAGGGAATAGTAAATGACTCCCCCTTAGTGCCTAACACCTTCCCCAAACTGGTTTTGATTGGAGTAGGATTAGTAAATGGCACCCCTTTAGTGCCCAACACCTACACTAATTTGGTTTATATTGGAGTGGGAATAGGAAATGTCACACATTTAGGGCCCCATTAGGATGGCTGGTGGACTTTCTCCGCCCGCCATCCTGTTGTGAAATGGGACCGCCTGCCATAAGGGCGGGGGTCTCGTGGGGTGGCCATTAGGATGCGCCCGCCACAGTGGCGGGCGCATCCTGCATTCCTGACATTGTGGCGGGCGGTGGACTCAGCACCGCCCGCCACAATGCCAGGAGGTATGTTGTGCACTTCGGTGCACAACATGGCAGGCACCGCGCGGTGCTTGCCATGTTGTGCATGGAACTGCTGGGGGGTACCATAGGTACCCCCCATGTGCACCCCCCCACCCACCAGAGTCCCTGGGGACCTGCAACAGGCCCCCAATGGCAGAAACCGCCTGCCTTTCCGAAAGGCACATCCCCGCACACATGCTAATATGGATGGCGGTGTCTCCCAGACACCACCACCATGTTAGCTGCTTTTCCGCCCAGTCTGCCCGGCGGACGGTCTTTACGTCCGCCGGGGTCCCCCCGCCATAGTAATCTGGTGGGGGGAATTTGGGAGCGGGCAGTGGTTTTTAGCAGGCGGATCACCACGTTATCATAATGGGCCCCCTAGTGTCCAACACCTTCCCTGTGTTGGTTTAATTTAGAGTCGGAATAGTAAATGTCACCTCTTTAGTGTCCAACACCTTCCATGAGTTGGTTTCAATTAGAATGGAAATAGTAAATTTCACCATTCTAGTGTCCAGCACACTACAAATTGTTTATGATTGAGGTAGGATTAGTAAATGTCACTCCTTTATTGTCCAACACTTTCGCCAAGTTGTTTTAGATTGGAGTGGAAATAGTAAATATCACCCCCTTTAGTGTCCAACACATTCCTCAAATTGGTTTAGATTGGAGTGGGAATAGTAAATGGCATCCCTTTAGTGTCCAACACCTACCCTTACTTGGTTAACATTAGAATGGGAATAGTAAATGACACCCCTATAGTGTCCAACACCTTCCATGAGTTGGTTTCAATTGGAACGGAAATAGTAAGTTTCACAATTTTAGTGTCCAACACATTCCCCAAATTGGTTTAGATTGGAGTGGGAAAAGTAAATGTTACCCCTTTAGTGTCCAACACCTTCCCTGAGTTGGTTTAGATTAGAGTGGTAAAAGTAAGTGTTTCCCCTTTAGTGTTTAATATTTTCCCCAAATTTTGTATCTTAAAAAGCTGACACACATATTTCAATTTTTTTTTTTTGCCAATTTCAATTTTTGTGCACATTTACATTTTGTAAAATATATATTTAAAATAAAAATATCAATTTTAAAGTAAAGCAAATAAAATATGTATAATTGTGAAAAAACAGAATTTATAAATATTTATATAATTACCATTTTCACATTTTATTCTAGTCAGCATAATTTTTACACATTTTTAAAACTTTTTTCATTAATTTTGTCAACAGTGTTTAACATTTTTATTTTTAATGTATACTAAATTATTATGTATATTTTATACTATTTAATGTATACTTCATAATGTGTGTAATATTCTTTACAGCATTGCTTGTATTTTTAACAAATGCAATAATGTATTTACTTTTTTTAACATGTAATACACATTTCTACTCTATTTCCCATTGAGTAAATATGAAAATATCTGATTTGATGTAAAATGTATACTGTTATTTGAATGTTAATGTTTATTGTTAATACTATTGTTGTAAGTGCATTTATTGTATATTTTATAGGTGTACTATTTTTATGGGTTAATGTTTACATTTTGGGTGATATAATATATCTTACTTTAATTCTAGATACTTTTAGTTTAGGATTTTTTTAAGCAAATGGTTTACCTAAAAATAGGGTATTTTTTGTTTTCACTGAATTTATCTGCTATTTTGACAATAATTATGTAGTCAATATTGTGGTGATCAATATTTTTGACATTGGATTTTTTTTTATAGGTACAAATATTTGTGTTTCCGGTATTATTGTTATCAATGTTTCTAAAAATCGATATTTGTTAGCAATACTTGTGTGCCTAATATTAGAGATTTTTATAGTTATGTATATGGTGTCTTTATTTTTGTTTGTAATATTTAATTTTTGCCATCTGTGGTTCTCAATATTTGTTGGATCAATTTTATATCACTGATCCTCATAATTACCACCCCTCTTTCTTTGCTAGCTAATTTCAAACACTATGCTGTAAAAGAGAGGATTGCATTATTCTTGCCAATAACTGGTTCTCCTGTATTGGGTTCATAGAGCTTTACCATTCACAATACCACTGCTCATAGACGCAACAACTGGAATAAACTAATGAAACAAAGTGCCGGTCTGTATATCAAACAAACTATAGTTTAGCAAAATTACAACAACGTGCCTTAGAGTTTGTGTGTCAAAATAAGGAGACCAGTGATATCTGCTCTTCTTCTAGTTTAGGATTAGTATGTGTCAATGATGAAATGGCAGTCCTTTAGATGCCCCATTGGGTCCATGGTCACATGAGAGCAAACACTTAGACCATTCTCAGAATCTCTCAATTTCTCTATTGTTTGTAGAACCTCTGCGTGAAAGAAAGGATCATACAGTAAAAAAAGACTAAACATTTGTGCACCCATCAAACTGCTTAGCAGGCAAAGTCAGAGTCAGATGCACTAGCCAGTTGAGAAATAGCTGACGACGTATTATGTGGATCCTAACTCTGAATTTGCCTTGCTCCCACCACTGTGATATGAATTCAATTGGGCCGCCAAGCAGCTATGGGATGGTGAATGGGAAGAGAGAGAAGAAATATTTGGATTTGAGATGTGGTAGGCCTATTAGTTGTCTGCCTCTTCTCACCTGCCTTTCTGTGTGGCTCTGAGTCACCCTCTAAGTTTCTGGGGAAGTTGGCACTGTGTGTAACAGACAGCACAACCACTGCAGTTAAACTATAAGACACAATGGCACATATAATGTGTAGACAAAATGCCCAAGAATGCTACATAACCATTGCCTGACCCTAGAATCATTATACCTGCTTATTATACCTGCTTAATATTTCTATGTGGGTATAGTATGAAATGTGGCATGGATTTCAGCTAGCAACTACCAGACAATCTATGAAACATGACCATAAATCATCACTGGCTAATCTGGGTAATTTCATGAATCTAATTCGAACTCACACTATCCTGCTGAGTATCCAAGTAACTGTCTTATCACAATAAGGAATCACAGTGATAGAACAGCAGCTACCAAATCTGAACATGCAGTGGCTTAACTATATCATTATAAAATGCCTTCTTTTAAATTAGACTCAATTAGCCTCAGCAAAGTGGTGTCATGATGCACATAATACTTCTTGAAACTGCACAATGTCTCTATCACTATACACAATTTCACAATGTTTCTAACAAATGTATTTTGTGGTTTTGTTTCCTGGGCAGGGAGCACTGTTGTGAAGGTTAAGCAGATTCTACAGAGTCCAGGCGAATACCAATGCGCTCTGGAGAGCATGTGCCACACCTTTTTTTCCTTTCTGCTTACTGTTATTTAAATTATTTTTGTATCCTTTTGCAGGTTTTGCATAATGATGGTGCAGACTCGAAAGGGTTTGATAATTAGGGGCCTATTTATTTATTTATTTATTTATATTATCGTTTTATAGATCGCAAACCAGACCCATGAGGGTATCAGAGCGCTTTTCAGGGTTGAGGGGGAGGAATACAAAGCGTAAGGATGGGAGAATCAAATTGGGAACAATAGGGATACATTATACAGGAGGAGCACGCAGTCTAAAGTCCAAGCTACATGTGGGATAAAAATTAAAGTAGGTAGATATAATATAAAAGAAGGCTACATTATACAGGAGGAGCACCATGTCTAAAAATCAAGCTACGTGTGGGATACAAATTAAAGTGGGTAGATATAATATACAAGAAGGCACGCAGTCTAAGCTCTTGGGGGGATGCCCAGGAGTGCAGAAAATATTTATACTGAATAACGATGAGGTGAAGGGCGGAACATGTCAATGAGGTGATTGTAAAGTATACATTAGATGAGGGATTTTCCCATCAAGAAAGTTTCGGTCTCCTTATATTGTGCCAAGGACGGAAGTCTTCTGATGGCGGGTGGGAGAGAGTTCCAAATTCTTGGTGCGGACCCAGAGAAGGCCTGATTATAGGTTTTTTCTTTCGGAAGCGTGCTGGTTGCAGAAACAGGTCTTTGGCAGATCGGGAGTAGCCCTGCGAGAGTAGAGCATCCATATTCTAGACTGGAAATGACTAGGGCCTTGGTTGCCGTTTTAAGGTCGGACACATCGAGGAAGGGTTTTCGGTTTCTTAGGTAGCTCAGGTGGAATCTAGCCATTTTGGCCATCGAGTTTGTTTATATGGCCACACATATTCAGGTTGCCGTCAAGGGTTATTCCAAGGGATTTCGCTGAGTCAACAATGGTAGGAGGGCAGTTAAGTGCTATGATGTTCTTGATCCATTCTTGGATGTCTTGATTGGGTGTTGGTGGGGAGATCAGAAGAAATTCAGTTTTATTTGCGTTGAGTTTAAGCTGGTTGGCGGTGAGCCAATGGACTGTCAGCTTCAGGTCCTCGCTTTATGTAGAACTGTGTATCATCTGCATACATTAGGTAGGAGATAGTGGTGGCATGAAGCACCTAGGTGAGAGGTTCAAGGTAAAGGTTAAAGAGGGTAGGGGAGAGGGTTGATCCTTGGGGGACTCCAACCAAAACCGGAGAGGACACGGATAGATCACCGTTGATGAGGACTCTCTGTGAGCGGTTTTTGAGAAAGGATCTAAACTATTCAAGGACGGTGCCATCAAACCCCATCCTGAGTTTGAGGCGTTCTAGGAGAATTTTGTGGTTAACCATATCAAAGGCGAAGGACAGGTTTTGCCTAGGTCAAGGGCTTTGAGGGCGTCATCCACAATGTGGAGGAGGGTAGTTTCCATGCTGTGTCCAGGTCTGAACCCTGATTGGGAGTCATCTAGCAGGTGAAAGTTGTTGATGTGTAGGCTTAGCTGCTGTTGCACACATTTTTCCTGCACTTTTGGCAAGGAGTGGGATGTTGCATATGGGTCTATAATTCTCAGCGGAGGCATGGTCCAGAGTGGTTTTTTTTATGATAGGGACAACTTGGCCAGCCTTGAGCGAATCAGGAATTGAGCCCTGTAGGAGGGAGGCGTTGATTATTGAGGTCCAGGAAAGGATGATAGGCTGAGAGGCAGCATCTAGGCAGTTAGAGGGAAGAGAATTATTAAAGTGGTTGTTCGGTTTTAAGGAGACAAGAATTCTCGAGCTAGAGTGATCGTCATAGATTTTAAAGTTGGACCAGTGCGTTAGGTTTTTGGGTGTGGTTTGAGAGGACAACGCAGAGAGAAGATTTGGAGCTGGCAGATTTTGAGTTTGGTAGTGGGTTGCTATGTGGAGAAGTGTGGCACAATGGTTAGAGCGGCAGACCCTGATGCAGAGGTTTGGCCCGCAACCAGGGTTCAATTCCTGCCTTGGCTGGTCTCAGCGGATCTTGGGCTCATAATTCCTCGGACCTGATTTCTCGCCTCGGTGCCTACTCTAAGCATTGGTCCCACTCTGCAACTCTGGGCAATAGCTTGCTTAGTCTCCACAACGGCCCCCTACAGCGCTAGGGGTGCCTGGTTGCACCCTGGGGATGCCCAGGAGTGGACATTTCACGGGGAAAAAACCAGGAAGGGTTCCCCTAGCGGTATGAGTACAGCGTCAGGACACTCAGGAGTATCAGTGCGCTTTACAAGTACGGCTACATTTACATTTATATTTAGGTTCATTTCCTTGGGCACGGATTTTGTCGCGGAAGAAGGAAGAGAATTCCTTGCTTGATATCAGTGGTCTAGGTGTTTCTTTGGAGGTTTTCGCTAGTTTGTTGGATTGGTGTTTGACCAAGTCGAACAGCTTGCGAGGTCGATTTATGGCGTTCTCCAGTTCAGTTCTGAAGAAATCTTTTTTAGTGTTGAGGATTTTCTTATTGTAGCCATTTCTGGCCTGGCAGAGAAGTTTTAGATGTGCTGCAGATGATGGGTGTTGTTTCCAGATTCGTTTAGTCTGTCGAAGGGATCTCCTCTCCTAGTTGAGGGATCCCCTAAACCAGGGATTTCTGTCTTTGATATGGGTTCTTTTTAATTTTAGAGGTGCCTGGTCATTGAGAATGTCGGATATGGTGGAGGAATAATGGTCTGCTAGGTTGTCGACCGATGTGCACTGAGAGGGGACGAACTGCCAGTTTCTCTTGGTCGAGGTTCTTGGTGTCTCTAACCCATCGTTTGAGAATCACAGGTTGAGGTGTCCATGTTTTGTGGGTGCTGGGCAGGAGGAAGGTGATGCTGTGGTGGTCAGACCAATCACATGGAGATAAGTTTGACAGCTGATTCCTTAGCAATGATCCAGTCTAGAGTGGCTCCTTTCATATGAGTAGGGAGGGAGCGGCTTGGATAAGGGCTTGATCGGCCAAGAAGTCTCTGATGGCATTAAACTGAGGGTCCTTAGGATCGTTCCAATGCAAGTTAAAGTTGCCAAGGAAAATGTCATTAGAGTTTGGAGACACCTAGGCTGTGATGATTTCCATGAGGAGGTCCATAAAGGTGTCGTTCATGCCTGGCGAGTGGTAAAAGATGTGAAGTTTGCACAGCTGTGAGGTGTTGTTGGAGATGGCAAGTGTGAGGTATGCGCAGGAGTCTGTGGTGTCCACCGACAGTTCATAAA
The DNA here is from genome assembly GCF_964261635.1 of Lissotriton helveticus. Taxonomy (NCBI): domain Eukaryota; kingdom Metazoa; phylum Chordata; class Amphibia; order Caudata; family Salamandridae; genus Lissotriton; species Lissotriton helveticus. The sequence goes on from NC_136063.1 coordinate 872,905,268, forward strand.
TAGGAGTTTAGAGCGATAGATACTGGCAATGCCACCCCCTTTTTTCTTTGAGTGCCGCTCCATCCTTACGATGTTATAGTTAGGCGGGACTAAGAAGTCTAGGTAGGGCGATGAGGAATCCTTGTGCCAAGATTCAGTCAAGATTGCTAGATCCTATTTATGACTCAGGATGAGGTCGGCGACATTAGATGCATGCTTTACAGCTGACCGGCAGTTTATTAGAAGGCCGGCTAGGGAGGGGTAGAAGTGGGTGATGAAGGTAGAAGCAGAGCTGGGAACTTTAGCTAGGTTGCTGTTGACCACCCCTCTGATGCGGAGGGTAGCAGATCTGTTATGGTTAGTCGCAACTATGCAGATGGGGTGTTCTCCCCTCAGGTCTAAGGTGCATGGGGTTGTCAAGGGAGAGTCGTAGCTACTGAGGAGGGCAGCCACTTCTTCTTCCGTGAGTTCTGAGGGATTAATCGTGCCAAGGGTGTGTTTGTAGGTGTGGAGGAGAGCAAGTATTTCCTCTTCTGAGAGGTGGCAGGGTTGCTTGCATGGGCGCAAGGGTCTCAGGGATAGTGGTAGTGGGTGAAGGAGGGGCTTCGAGAGGGGGATGTGAGTTGCATTCTGTGAGAGCCAGAGATTCGAGAAGGAGAGTTCAGTGACATCAAGGAGGTGTTTTAGGTCCAGAATAAATTTGTGGATGCTTAGTGTTAGCTCAGAGGATCTGTGGTGGAGAATATCAATACCTCTAAGTGAGGTATGTTCTGCCAGGCCAGGGGCCAGTTGCCAGGGAGCGGTTCTGAAAGTATGTGCTGGTAGACTAGAGGTGGGTTCAGGCAGGCTGAAGGCTGGTAACAGGCAAGCCATTGGGATGGAGTGAGGGGGGCTAGGTCGATCCATGTCCCTATGAGAGGGGAGATCTTGCGGGCAGGCGTGCCAAAGGGGTGGGAGAGCGATTTCGCCTGACTGAATTTGCAACCTAGTGGAGGGGCTTATTCAGCCAGTGTTCTGGGCCCTATTAGGCATTTCCATACCAGTCTTGTGAACCCAAGCGGGGGTTACAGTAGCCCGGTAGCAGCAGGTTAAGGGTTTAGGGACGCTACTGGTGGTATGTGCTGGAAGCGTGATGGCGGGGCTGGGTTGACATGTGAGGTGGGCCCTGGGGGCAGATTCAGAGTTCGACAGAGCGGGGATCGCTAAGAGGTCTAGGTTCAGTGGTGAGGGTGCGCAGTGGTTGGCATTCTCAGGTGACAGGGTGACAGGACCAGGTCACCCAATGACGAGGTCACTGGCAGGAGTGGTTGGTGAAAGACAGGGTACACATGGCGGAGTGGACAAAAGGTGGAGCGGTGGGAGGGTGGACTGAGACGGGTTGTAAACATGTTTTTTAAGGAGGGTGAAGAGGTCCGCAAATTTAATGAGGTTTTTGGGAGGCCCTTGAAACAGGATAGTACCGCTGTTGTATAAGGTGATGGTAAGATCAACACGCAGATTTGCAGATGGAGTGATTGTGAGTTTTTTCCGTGAGGGATGGTCCTTGCTTCTTGTACTTTGAGGAGGCTTGAGAAGTTATTGCGCCAAACAGACGTTTTCCTGGAGTGGAAGATGAGATCGTTGATGACAGTGCTCTGATTTACGCAGAAACGATGGTCAGATATCAGCATCTCAGGATGACTTTTCAGGATGGAGTATTTAAGGGCTACGGAGGCGGATTAGGATGGTAGATAACGGTGTAATAATTGTCAAGCAGGGCTCATCCTTGCTAGGGAGTGTGATGAGGCTACAGCCCCAGTAGTCGGTTTGTGTGGTGAGATGTATCGGCAGGTCTGCCCTACTATCAAGGTTTGCTTACGGAAAGTGCTATCGCGTCAAGATGGCCTCTCTTAGATGCGTAGCAAAAAGCAAAGTGCAAGGGCAGGTGAGGATTAGTCCTCTTTCACTAGCTAAGAATAGGGCAAGAGGGTTTTCGGAGCAGTAAGTTGAAAGGGCTGCAGTGCAAAAGCCCATGCCAAGATGGCCACTGTAGAAGTCCTCTTTCTGTTCTTGTAGGTGGCTTTTGGCTAAGTCCTCTTTCTGTTGCTGAGGAATCATGGAACAGTCCTCTTTCACTTACTATGCATAGGGCAGGTGAGGATCAGTCCCCTTTCACTTGCTATGAATAGTGCAAGTGAGGACATCTTCAATTATGAAATACCAGCAAACTCACAATGGATGCACCAGTACATAAACGGTTAAGAAGGCCATCTGAAACAGTTTAGCTGTGGTGGCAGTGTCCGATTCCCTGCCCGCCAATCTGGTCATTCACAGACTGCCTTTCCATCGAGTCGACAGTGTCGGTGAGACCACCTGCTTCAGGGAGACAGAATCAATGAAAACGGGCAGCAAACGTACCTATTTTTTTTTCCTCTTCAGTCTTCCATGGCGATCCCTTACTCCAGGGACCCTCTACACAGCAGCAACTTTTCCCAGAAGAAAACAACCTTGTTGACGCTGAAATCCAGCTAAGTTAGTTTCACACTTGCGACCCATTGACTGGATTTGGCATATATGGTCCGGATCCCATCAATGGCAAAGTACACATACTAGGTATTTTTTTCCACACATGTCATGCATATGTGTTTAATGAACACATGTGCAGTCAAAATGTATGCACCTGCATCGACACATATGGAAAAAATATTCCCAGCCATCAGAAACATCACCGCTGGACCAGAGGGAACATTGTGTTGCCCGCCGGCCTAGCGGTGCACTTGGGACCGCCATGGCGGCGGTATGGTGGTAAGACCATCAAACGCGTAATCAGGCCTAGGACTAACTCATATCTAAGACAGCAGTAAGGCAGGAGTAAGGTACAACTACTCATGGAAAAAACTTTGTGAAGCAGGCCCATGCTATAAATGCTCTAAAATGCAAAACCATGTGTCCCAACTATGCCTAAGGTATGTACTTGAAAGTGAAGACTTCTTATCTTCTTATTTTGAAAGCAACTGCCAACCACCCATTTTTTAAAAACATGTTTTTATTTATTTATGTTAAAGATATTATATAGTGCTGGCTAGACCCAGAGGCATCAGAGCACTTTACATGGGTATCAGACAATAAATTGCAGGTTACAGCTTTACAAAGGTTACACAGTTATTAGAGCATGGCAATTTTAGTTACAAGTAAGGTTGAGACAAACAAAAAGGAACACATAGGTAGGGGAAAAAGCTGGCATGGGGAGATATTCCGGGGAGTGGGGGGGGGGTAACAGCAGTGGGAAGTAGACAGAGAGTGGAGGAGGGAAAGAGGAGGGGAGGGTTAGGGACATGGCATGGCAGGAGGAAAGAGAGGGTGACAGGGACACAAACCAGTAGACGAGTCGCCCAAAGTCCAGAAGCTGTGTTCCCAGGGAGAGTGGTATAATTTCCCCATCTCTGTTACAAGAGTCTCTCTAAGCGCAGTGGACTCCCTCAGAGGGGTCTCTGAGACTCCAATGCCTATTTACTGGATCCTTCCCCACAAAGGGGAGAGGGAGTGCTTTGGAAAGGGGCTGCCATACCATACCTTAATTGTGAGTGACTCCCTTGGTGCTGTGGACTCTCTCAGCGGGTATGCTGAGACTCCAGCATATATAACTTGGATCTTTCTCCAAAAAGGGGAGAAGTAGTGCTTAGTCAAAGGGCACAAAAGGACAGGGGGCTAGGTGGTGAAAGCTAGCAAGGGGAGATATTCCGGTGAGTGGGGGGTAGGAGCAGGGGAAGTAGACAGAAAGTGGAGGAGGGAAAGAGGAGGGGAGGATTGGAGACACAGCAAGGCAAGAGGAAGGGGAGGGCAACGGGGACACAAACCGGTAGGTGAGTCAAAGCTGCGCCCAAAGTCCAGTAAGCTGTGAACCCAGGGGGAGTGGTATAATTTCCCCATCTCTGTTGCGAGAGACTCCCTAAGCGCAGTGGACTCTCTCAGAGGGGTCTCTGAGACTCCAAGGCCTACTTTACTGGATCCTTCGACAAAAAGGAGAGAGGGAGTGCTTTGGCAAGGTGTGTCATACAATACCTCAATTGTGATTGGCTCCCTTGACGCTGTGGACTCTCTCAGCGGGTATGCTGAGACTCCAGCGAATATATCTTGGATCTTTCCCCAAAAAGGGGAGAAGCAGTGCTTAGTCTAAGGGCACAAAAGGACAGGGGGCTAGGCGGTGAATCAGGCAAGGGGAAAGATTCAGGTGAGAGGGGATAGGAGCAAGGGAGTAGACAAAGAACGAAGGAATGCTGAATAGGAAAAGATATATAGGAGACAAGGAAAAAGCAGAGTCACAGAAATACGATGGGGAGGAGGCCATTGTATTTAGAGTCTCAAAACACAAGGGTGGCTTCAAATGGAGGACTGTCTTGTATTTTAAGATCACTGCCTGCATGCTAAGTAACTCACTGTTTTAAGATCAATAGCTGGTGCAGCAGGTTCTTTGAAGACAACAGAGTTTCCAGGATGGCTGTCAAGTTCTTTTGGCCCTACAAGGCAACGTTTTTCATTTTACTGCCAAAGTGGGAATTTTAATTGAAAAGTGGTCCTGATGTGCAAGGCATTTTCCCTGAGAAATGGGGTGACTTCTTCTCACCTTGTCTGTGGATTTCACTCTTTGCACTGCAGTCTAACCAGGGAAAGTTAGTGATGGTAACATGCCCTTGAGAGAGTGGATATTTGTCAGCATGAACCGGTAGTCATGTTGCTGACGATGCGCAGTCAAAATATTTAATATTTAATATTGACCTACACTAATATCGAGTTTTTAATATCGTGGGGACAGAATATTGAAGTCAAGAATATCGTTGACCAGAATAACGACTTTAAGGTCAGTAATATCAATTTCTTCAATATCGAAGTAAGTTATATCGAAGTAAATAATATCGTTAGCAAAAATATAGTTGTAAATATGATAGATTTTTTTGTGTTATGTACTTTAGTATGTATTTTGAGTGGATTTTTAACATTTTTTCAATGTTTTTTTCATTATTTTTAAATATATGAATTAAATGTTTAAAAAATAGTCATTTTTTTAAATGTAAATATTGTGTTTTAGCATCAGAGTAGGTTGTGGGTTTATAGGGGAATAGGGTGGGAAGTAATTTAATTATAAATAATTAATTAATATGTTTTTATTTATTGTTATTGATTGTTAATTTATTGATAATTATGAATGGGTAATTAATGTATATTAATTGGTTAATTTATAATTCTATTGATTATAATTAATATATTAATAATTGTTATGTATCGTTATCGTTAATAAATACACTGCCAATCAATTATTAATTGGTAATTCATTTTTATTAATTGATAATTAAATGAAGTATGTTATTTTTAATGTGTAGCTGCTTCTGGGTTTATAGGGGAATAGGGTGGGAAGTAATTTAAATATAATTAGTTAATATGTTTTTATTTATTGTTATTGATTATTAATTCATTGTTAATTAATTATTAATTGGTAATTAATTTTGATGAAATGGTTAATTTACAATTGTATTATTTGTAATTAATATTTTTTTTATTTATTGTTATTGTTAATTAATTTATTGGTAATATTTTTTTATTAATTGTTTCATTTAAAATTATAGTAATTATAATTAATGTATTATTAATTTGTATTTATTGTTAATTCATTTATTGCTAATTAATTATTAGTTGCTAATTAAGTTTTATTATTTGATTATTTGATAATTAAATTAATGGTGTTATTTTTTATGTGTAGCTCGTTGTGTGTTTATAGGGGAATAGGGTGGGAAGTAATTTAATGTTATTTAAGTAAATATTAATTTAATTCAATAGGTATTTATTAATAATTTATTTGTTAAAATCGTTAATAATATGTTATTTATTTATAAAAAAAAAATGATAAGTGTGTTAATTTAACCCCTATGCTATCCTACATTTTCCCTACTGTTGCACTCACTGGAGTTGGAATATTCATTTTTACCTCTCTGCTAACCAACACTTACCCTACTGTTGAACTCACTGGAGTGGGAATAGTAATTTTTACCCATATGCTATCCGACACTTTCCCTACTGTTTCACTCACTGGAGTGGGAATAGTAATTTTTAGCCCTACACTATCCAACACTTTCCCTACTGTTGCACTCTCTGGAGTGGGAATAGTAATTGGTACCCCTATGCTATTCAACACTTTAACACTTTCCCTACTGTTGCACTCACTGGAGTGGGAATTATAATTGTTACCCCTACACTATCCAACACTTTTCCTACTGTTGTACTCACTGGAGTGGGAATAGTCATTTTTGCCCCCACGCTATCCAACACTTTCCCTACTGTTGCACTCACTGGAGTGGGAACAGTCATTTTTACCCCTACGCTATCCAACACTTTCCCTACTGTTGCAATCACTGGAGTTGGAAGAGCAATTTTATTTCCTCCGCTATCCAATATTTTTTGTATTATTTTAGCTAATGTACTGTATAATTAATTTAAAAAAGATAAAAAATAAGTTTAATGGTTTTAATTTGTCACATATATTAATGTATTTTTTAATTATATTATTGTTTTATGTGTATAGATGTATTTATAATTAAAAAAGTAAGCACTGTATAAGTTAATAAAATAAATATTAAAACGTATATATATTATATATTATATGTATATGTTTAATGTAAGTTTCTTTTAATTATGTTTTATTTACTTTATTTTACATTATTTTTTTTACTTAAATAAAAAACAATATTTTTAACAACGATTTTTTACACCAATATGTTAATGCTTATCATAATATAGATAGGATGACGATATTCCTGACTTCAATATTTTTGCTGCAATATTTTTATAGGTTGATATTGTGACCTTTGATATTTTGTCAGTGATTTGTTGCTGTTAAGTTTACAATGATGGAGCCTTCTGAGGTTCAGCACTGTGGAAACCCTCTGGCTCCCGCATCTGTTAGTGAGGTATGGGAACCTCAAGTTTGGCAAGCGTGTGACCAAGGTATTTACCGTGGTTTACACACTTGACCAAAACTCTAAATGACCCTCCCTTAGGCTGCGATCATATGCATAATAATTATAATTTGGCATGTGCATAAGAAAAAAATAATATAAATGTATATCCTGTCGTAGTATTAGGGAGGCAGAAAAGCATCTCTTAATTCAGCATTATTGAATGTCCTACAGGTGTGACAACGTTTTAGCAACTTTTGTGGACAATATTAAAATTAATGATTGGGCAATTGTTATGATTTCTTTGAAGAAAAGAATAGAAACACTTGCTCGAATGTAATTGTATACTGATTTTTCCTATGAAATGAAAGCACTTGTATTATGGTTTGTTATTTTGCAAACAATATGTTTTGTTTAAAGTAAATACACATTTTGTATTATATTAAGTTTATTACCAAGGGCTAAATTAAAACACTTGATCCATACCTTCAGCACCAGTGCCCTATAATATTATGTAACTCGCAGCTAAAGCTCATTCTCCAATGTGATGCAGCCGTGGCCCGTGGAGGGTGTTTCGGTGGGGCAGAGAGGCGGGGTGGGGGAGGGGCAGGGTGGGGGTGCTAAAAACCGGAGTACGGCTAATTGAAGGTAAGTAAACAATTTAATTAATAAAACAAATTTCGTAGCGCGCCCTGCATCGCAAAATGTGATGCAGGGCGCGCTACGAAATTCGTTTTATTTATTAAACTGTTTACTTACCTTCAATTATCCATACTCCGGTTTTTAGCACCCCCCACCATGCCCCTCCCCCTCCCCGCCTCTCCACCCCACCGAAACTCCCTCCACGGGCCGTGGCTGATGTGATGTAATAAAATAAAGTATCATTTTCTGAGAATTTGCATCAGTATATAATCTCAGCATGCATCTTGTTTCATAAATGTTGGTTCTAAAAATATTAGCCATGTTGCGATTATCTCACCGTGAATATGGTAATGAGCATTTGGAGTTCGGGTGGCACCTCAAATCAGACAAATGAATGTGACTGTCATCAATTTCCTTCTCAATATAGTTTGGTTAAGACCCTTCACTAGAAACTCCTGCTAAAATGCAAACCTTTGAAGCTAAGTGAAAAGAGGTAGGCTCGGGGTAAAGGTAAGCGCTCCTTTAATGACATCCGTCCATCAACAACGATCGGCAGCAACTGCTGTCCTACCTGATCCCAAGTTTCACGCAGGAAACACCCACGAAGCCCCACATTCTATATTCCACATAACCCAACACACACCCATCCTTCTTAAAACAAAAGAGGAAATCAAGTTATAATAATAAAAAGAGAAATAACAGAAGAGTGAACATGAGGAGAAACAACAGGAGAAATGCTGAATAAAAAAAATAATGATAGGGATACAATTAGAACTAACAATAATCCTGGAATCTAGCAGGAGTTGTCTTGATCTTGGAAGACACTCCACTTCAGAGCACAGGGCTTGGGTCTGCCCGTCCACAATCATTGGAATGCACACTCACGCAAGGTACTGGACTGGAATCCAACCTTCCACCCAATTTATGAATCTCATGAGCAGCCTTAGATTTGGGCACCAACAAAACCTCACTCTTATTCCAAATATTACCATTCTCCAAAATGACTACACAATACTTCACCTCCCTGACACGAACAGGTGCAGAGAAAAGAGACAACCCCTTGTGATTGCAACCAGGTTTTTTTAATTCTCACCCAGACACCAACACACACAGGGGTTCTCTGCTGCACACATCTCTGGTACAGTACTTCTTCTGCACAGCAGCCCTCACATCAACCACTCTTTCCAAATTCCTTTCCTCTACTGATTTCCTGGACATCCAGTCTTTTTTCAATTTAGATCCAGCCACTCTACCTCTCAAAAGGGTAAAAGGAGAAATACCGGTACTGATGTGTGGTGTAGTCCTCAATGCCATAACATGTCTTCGACCGCTTTCCTCCAATGCAACCCATTCACAAAAGACAATTGCAACTGCTCCGTAATCATGCAGTTCAAATGCTCCACCAAACCATTACTGCGTGGGTGATAAATGGACATCAGAACATGCCTGATGCTATTCTATGCCAGAACTTTATCCCTCTCCCTGGACACCACTTGTGTCCTGTTGTCCGTCACCAACTCTTCTGGAAATCCCTCCCTAAAAAACACATCTTTGAAAAATGTGATTACAACCTCAACAAACTTCACCTCTGGCCACTTGGACATGTAGTCTACCAATACTAAGACATACTTGGGAGAACAACCCGTGACTCCGAAAGTTCCTGCAATGTCAAAAGCAAGTTAACACCAGGGCGTATTTTTGAAAATAACCGGATCCACAGGAGAAGGGCAAGTAACTTGGGTCTTATCGCTAAGTACACACATGCAGCAATCCCTCACATAATGCTCAATAGCTCTGCCCACTCCTAGCCACCAAAAGTCTTTCCTCACTCTCTGTTTCATGACTGGAATCCCCAGATGACCTTCATGAGCTAGGTCCAAAATTCTCTTACGCAAACAGCAGGGGACTACCAACAAACCAACTCTGTGCAAAATACCACCCAGCATTGACAATTCTTCTCCCACTCTCCTATAAGGAATTAACTCCGTGGGGGTGTCCTTACAATTGGGCCAACCAACTGAAATAAAGGTTTCTACTGCCTTAAACTCCACATCATCAGAAACTACACTCAACCATTCCTGCTAATGTCAATGCACCCTTAACAACATCATTTACGGAAGATACAAGACACACTATCTCCAAATCATCAATAGATTCTTTCCCTTCAGTAGTGTTAATCTGGGGCAACTTAGATAGAAAATCAGCTACGAGGTTCTTAGCACCAGCCTCTAGTGAAGCTCCTGCTATCTATATTGCCACTTGACAATACGCGGGGTAGTTCTACCTTCACCTTTAGTCGTGAAAAGGTCCACATATGGCTTGTGGTCAGTTCTGAGGATAACAATGTTCCCCCTAAGGAAATTCCTGAAATGTTGCACACACCACCACAAAGCCAGAGCCTCTCTTTCGATGGCTGAATAAGTACTTTCTGCCCCTTGCAATGTATGTGAGGCAAACGCAATGGTCTCCTCAGAGCCATCTTGCCTTCTCTGCATAAGGACAGCAACAAGACCCACACTACTAGCATCAGCAGACAAAATAGTTACATCATGCATGTTAAATGGCTTTACAGGTTGGCCCAACACAATCTCCTTATTGATGCATTCAAAACTATTTTCACATTCCACATTCCACACAAACCTGTTGTCCTTCTTCAATAACTCATGCAAACACACAATTTTGTCAGAAATTCCCATCAAATTTGGCGTAATATTCTACCAACCCAAGAAAAGAACGCAATTGATCCTTATAAACAGGTCTGGGAGAACTTTGTATGGCTTCAAAAATGTTCAATTTCGGTTTCACACTCTTGGCAGAACTGGGATGACCCAAATAAGCAACACCTTCTTGGAAATATGTACACTTATCCCTCCTAAGAGTTAGACCTCTCAAATTCACAATATCCAGAACCACTCTCACTCTGGCATTGTGTTCAGCTTCCATCTTACCATAAATAACAATGTCGTCCTGAAAGAATACCACCCCAAGATGTTACCAAATAAACTACCCATTAGGTGTTGAAAAACCACAGATGCTGATGCTAAACCAAAAGGCATTTGTATATAGAGGTAGGCACCTTCGGGCGTGACAAAAGACGTGAGATGTCTGGAATCCTTACTCAACTCGATTTGATGGTATGCTGAGGAAACATCTAAGGAGGTGAAAACCTTCGCACCATTCAACGTTGCCAACATTTCGTTAATGTTCGGCAAGGGTTGGCAATCAATCCAAATGCTGGATTTGAGATCACGTAAGTCCACATAAAGCGGCTGATTAGCATGTAGCCCCGAGAAATGGGACCGCTCACAATGCATGCGGTGGTCCCCATTTGCAATTTGGATGCACCCGCACACTGGCTAGGCGCATCCCGCATTTTTAACATTGCAGGCGGCGGTGCTGCCAGCAGCACCCACCGCAAGGTTAAAAATGCGAGTTGTACATTTGAATGCACAACGTGACAGGCACCGCATGGTGCCTGCCACGTTGTAAATGCAACTGCAGGTTGGTACCATAGGTACCCCCATATGTACCCCCCACCCCCCAAAATACCTGGCCTGGGGACCCGCTAGGGTCCCCCAATGTCAAGGACTGCATGCCTTCCCCGCATGTTCCTGCATGTATCCTAATATGGATGGTGGTATCTACCAGACACCGTGGTACAAAAGGGGGTGGTGATGGACGGAGCATCTGAACCAATCAAACACTCACACCCAGTCAACAGATCTGGGTTTAATCCATCACCATTCTTTAGCCCACTCTGCCACCCCAGTTCAGACATGGCCATAGGCAAATCAGTCTGACCCTGTGCCTCATGGGACCAGTCCAGCCCGAACTGCCAAGCCAAGCCATGCCTTCCCTGGACTGGAAACAAGCTTCCGAGGACCGGTTTCTGGCATTTCAGCCATCTTCAGCCCGGCTTGCTTGAATCCAGTGGCAAAGTGAGCAAGGGAATCACGTCTGAGCATACCCTGCCAACTTATGGCAAACAAAGCGGTACAAAAGGGGGTGGTGATGGACGGAGCATCTGAGCCAATCAAACACTCACACCCAGTCAACAGATCTGGGTTTAATCCATCACCGTTCTTTAGCCCACTCTGCCACCCCAGTTCAGACATGGCCATATGCAAATCAGTCTGACCCTGTGCCTCATGGGAACAGTCCAGCCCGAACTGGCATGGTGAGCAAAAACATGATGGATTTAGGCCCAGATCTCTGTACTGGGGTGAATGTATGACATTGTTCTGCATTCTGTCCATCACCTGTTGTTTTTGCATTTGTCACCCCGAGTGGGACGGGTATGCTCAGACGTGAGTCCCGTGCTCTCCATGCCACTGGAATCAAGCTATCCAGGCTGATGAGGGCTGAAAGCCCGAAACCGGTCCTTGGATGCTTGTATCCAGTCCAGGGAGGACCTGGCTTGGCAGTTCGGGCTGGACTGTTCCCATGGGGCACATGGTCAAGACTGATTTGCATATGGCTGGGTCCAAACTGGAATAGCATGGTGAGCAAAATAACAATGGATTTAGGCCCAGATCTCTCTACTGGGGTGAATGGATGACATTGTTCTGCATTCTGTCATCACCTGTTGTTATTGCATGTGTCGCCCCGAGTGAGACGGGTATGCTCAGACGTGAGTACCGTGCTCTCCATGCCACTGGAATCAAGCTATCCAGGCTGATGAGGGCTGAAAGCCCGAAACCGGTCCTTGGATGCTTGTTTCCAGTCCAGGGAGGACCTGGCTTGGCAGTTCAGGCTGGACTGTTCCCATGGGGCACAGGGTCAAGACTGATTTGCATATGGCTGGGTCCAAATTGGAATGGCATGGTGAGCAAAAAAACAATGGATTTAGGCCCAGATCTCTGTACTGGGGTGAATGTATGACATGGTTCTGCATTCTGTCCATCACCTGTTGATTTTGCGTCTACCAGATACCGCCACCATATTAAAACCTTTTCCGCCCGGTCAACTCATCGACCGGGCGGAAAACTGGTGGACGATCTTTCTGCAGCGGGGGTCCACCCACGCCATAGTAATATGGCAGGTGGAAAGTGGGTGGCGGATGGTGGATTATGACAGGCGGATCACCACCGCCATGCGGGCGGTGGTGATCCGCCCGCCACTGTAATCGACCCCAAAGTCTCATGGACTTTTCAGCCTTGCGCGCCAACAACTATGGGTGCCAAACACTCAGACCCCTTAATCGGCTTAATAATCCCCATGTCACACAACCTTTTTAACTCCAATTTCAACTCATTACGCAAACTTAGCAACATTTTCCGCACTCTATGGGCAATCGCACAAGCAGAATCCTTGAGGATGATTCTGTGCTGGAAGCCATTCAACTTGCCTAAGCATTCGCTAAACACTTCGGGATAGTTACGGCCCCAATCCTCAGCCATCAAATGTCCAAATATCTACGTACAGGACAAAGAAGTTGGCACGGATACACCACAGGATTCTATTGTTCTCACTTTGATAACACCATGTCAGGATGGTTAGGGTCCCAAATTATTCCTAACTTCCCTTGCTCGTGCCACCCCATCAAATTAGCACCTTCTTAAACTACATAGACAGATCCAGTGGCAGAGTTCCCTATAAACACAAAACTTCCTTCAAATTTCCCTAAAACATCCACTCTCCTGCACAGGTAAGAAAGATCTTTATACTAGAATGCTGTAACTGTATGTCCTCCAAATCCTTAAAATCCTTCTGGTGTATCAGTGTAAAAGAAGAACCATAATCAGCCAAAAAGTTGATTTTCCTATTGTTAAAATCGACCACACAAATTAAAGGTTTTCTCTTGCGAGATTCCAGCAAAGCAGATACTTCTAGTTCCAGCTCAGAGTGCACTTTTGAAAAAGATTGCATTAGTAACTCATAGTTCTCCTCTTCTGAACTGTCAAGACTGTTCTCAATGGCTTTGGCGGTGAGCGTGGAGGGTTTGTGAGAAGATGTTGCTTTGCACATCCGTGCAAGATGTCCCTTTCTACCACATTTGAAACAAGTCTGATTGAGAGCAAAACCAAATCTTGCATTCCCGAGATGGGATTTGCTACCATATCTAAAACACATAAGCTCAGATTTGTTGGATTTTGCCTTACTGGATAGTGTCTCGGGATTCTGTGCTTTAATTGAATAGTTTCAGAATGTTAACTAGGGCTTCCCTTGGCAGGTTTGGAAACTGGTTTGGCATTTAAGAGTTTAACCTGGTCAGACTCCAGATAGTACAGAATCTGTCAGCCAGGCTGCTAACAGGTACACCCAGGTTTGCCTCGGTGAGTATGGGACTTAGAATTCTTCACTGGGTCCCCGTCAAGCAACAGGCACAGTTTAAGACTTTGTGTACAGATTTTAAGGCCCTTAAGGGTGAAGGTCCTCACTTTCTGAAGCATGAGATACAATGGTATGTTCCTGGAGGAGTTTTGCATTCCTCGCAAGCTAAACAAGTGATCGTTCCTCGCTTTAACAAGGCCAGTTGGGGTGGTGGGAGCTTTCCATCTTAGAAGCTCAACTGAGCTCCTCCCTTTCAGGAAAGTATTGAAAACATGGATATTTACATGAATATTTCCATCTGATTTATCTCCAGGTAGGCAGCGCACAGCACCAGGACACCCCAGGGTAACAAAGCGCTTTAGAAGTCTCAGTAACATAACATTACATAACCGCATCGAACTTGGTCATATCGTTCATCTCTCGCATGCACCATTGTAAATGCTCAATGCCCCTGCCCAGTCTGAGGGCAGTTTCAAGTTTGGGATCTTCAGTGGAGCGTAGTTTTTCTTGGACTTTCTTATTACTAGTTCTTTCAATTAATTGATCATGAATGATCTCATCTTTGAACTCCCTGTAATTACAAGTGGCGGCCAACGTTCCTAGAGAGGCAACAAAATCATCAATTGATTCCCCAGGAATCTGTGCTCATTGCAAACATTTGTGGCGTTCCTATATAAACATTTTCTTGGGGCTGAATCTCTAGTCAAGTATTTTGATGATAGATATATAATCATCAATTAACATAGAAATGCCGTCATTACCTCCACTGACATGGGTGCTTACGACCTCTAGGGTTAACATTTTCAAAATAATCCTGCCTTCAGCACCCAAATTGTAGACTAAAAGGGCCTTCTTCTTTTTAGAAGTGAAGGTATAACCGTCTATGGCTTCTAAATAGGCCTCAAAAGTGTCCTTCCACTGTTTCCAGATCATAGGGGTAGTGCCAGCTGTTTGCAAAATGGTTGGTGGTGCAGAAATCCTATACATTGTGTGAATTTGAGTGGGTGAGTTGCTGCCACACAACAATATACAAAATGTAAAGGAGGTTTTAGTATCACGATGTGCCAAGGTTTGTGTATTCCAGAAAAAATATTGTACACAGTGGTATAGATGTGCCTATCACCGATGTTACACAAGTAAGGTGCAGGCTTGATATAAATGGTGTGCCTGTCACCGGGTAGACTCTGTATTATTCAACCTCTGCATGAAAATATATTAATTCTGGCCCAATCCAAGATGGTGGCTGCATTGCACACAATACCTGTATTCTGGTCCAATCCAAGATGGCAGCTGCGTTGCACACAATACGCGTGTTCTCTAGAGGAAATAGGGCACAGACAAGGTTGGGACACATGTGTGTGAGAGTGCGCTGACACAGGGAGAGAGATGGTGGCGCACCTCACCCAACCTACAGCCAACAGTCAATCAGTGGCCCCAAATGCAGCTAGCACAATCAGCCAATGCACTACCAGGAAGCGCAAATCCCACAGAGGCTTTACTCAGTGCCAGGAGGGTAATGGCACCACAAGACATGAATCTCTGAACACGAGGTTAACCGCACCAAGTCAACGACACGCCAGTCGCCACAAGATAACGATAAGGGTCCCGCTCAGGAACGCAGAGTGGACAGGCCAGCTCGTCACCAGTCGAAGGAGGCGTGGGGCAATGGTAAGCGCTACTTTAATGACATCCATCCATCAACAGCAATCTGCAGCAACTGCCGTCCTCCTCGCTCCCGAGTTCCACGCAGGGAACAGCCACAAGGCCCGCATTCTATATTCCACATAACCCAACAGTAAGTATGTCTTTATATTTCCCACATCCATTAATCACCTTAAAAAAATGGTAACCTTTACGAATTATAGGCCCAGCAGTGTGCCCTACTGTATTAACTTCAATTTAAACCAAGAAGGCCTTGATGGAGCAAGGTTGCGCACGTAAAGCGACTTGCTTGGATTAAGACCTTTCAAAATAATATTAATGTACAAACTAACTTGTTTTGTCACATTAATATGCATTACATGACATTTCTAGTATCTAGGGGAAGCTTTCCAATGTGCTTTTACTAACTATAATCCGCTTGCATTAAAATGGCTGCTGCTACGCGGGATTTTCTACTGCGCATGCGTCTGTCACACTCACCTGATATGATGTATTACTCCGCTTGGAGGGAAACTTTTGCTCTGCGCACTAGAACTAAGATGGCTGTTCTGTGTCTTAACGTGCAAGAAGCTTGCATCGCTGCTTTTTCTAAGCTGTTCCTTCTGCCTAATCATTAATGCAATAGTTAAAATAAAAAAATGGGAATAAAATAGAGATAAGTGGTATACAGTGCATTCATTTATTCTGTGTTCTAAAACTGTTTCTCTTCTATTTTTGCATATACCGCATTTGGGCCTGAAATGTACTTCTGAACTCTCTCTTTGGAGGAACTGCGCCTGCGCAAAGAAACCCAAGCTATTGAAGCCATGGCATTGAACCAATGCCAGCATCAGACATGAACTGTGAAAACTATGAGAACATGACCTCCTAAACCTGCCAGAGGAAGCTGAATTGTGCAATTTGTTAAAACATTGTATGTTATTGATACATTCACTGCCGGGTGGAATAAAAGTGCATGGGAAAATAAAATATTGGGCGGGTATATTAATATGAATATTGAAGAGCATGACCTCATAACTGGTATGGTGTGATGACCTCTTCTCCTCTTTTATCCAATCAAACATGGGGATTCACACATTTGCAACATTGGGGTTGGTACACTGTCCTGGAAAATAGTATAACTAGGGTAGGTTTAGCTAGTTAGATTGTCTGACTTGTCCGAATAGTTGACCTGTCACTGACCAAACGCACTCAATAGGTGATCAAGAGCAGAGGTGCTGACGGAGCACTCTGTCAGGTGCTGGCGGAGCACTCTGTCAGGGTCCTTTCCAGAACCCAATCGGGGTTCTGGAAAGGAGTTCCATAACCCAATCAGGGTCTGACTGTTAGCTGCAGAGAGGGTTTACAACGCTGGCGTTTTGAACTTTAGCTGTGGTGCCAGTCTTAGCATGTGGTGGTCCTGTCCTGATCCAATTTGGTCCATAACCTGTCCTGATTCTGGTCTGCACCTGTACTTTCTCGCTGGCACCTGCACTTTGGGGTTCCTATCCTTTATCCCAGCCCATGGCCAGGGTTGGTCTTCACACCATTCTAGGTAAATATAAAGTGTGGGTTTGTCATTGTACTGCTACCCTTTTTCTACCAACCCTGTGTTTAAATGCTTAATGATATTTCTTTCGAAATTATTGCAAATTTCATTTCAATCATCATCTTTCTAACTGAACAAGAAATTATGGTTTCAGACACTTAAGAATTTAGATTAGATAAAAGAACGTAATCATTCGCCAAGTTTGTGATTATTCATTAAACGCTAATGTTATTCTACTACCTATTTTCTTGCTAACTCCCTTGATCCTCTAGGATTTTAGGTATCGGTAACTTGGATTGGTAAGTCAAATGGTATAGGTCCTGAATAGTTAAACAAAACTGATTGAGTGTAGGTTCACCTGTTTGTTGTGAATGTATCCAGGAACCTAATTAAATATTCCCAATTCATGCCCTTATGTGGTTATAACAAAACATATCCTTATAAAGGCATAAGAATCATGTCCATATTTAGTCATAGCCAATGCAGTCCAAATATGGCAAGGCTAGTCCCATAGACTCCTAGAAAGTACAACGCATTCTTTAAACAAACCAAGCCTCCAGCAGCCCGGGAATTCCCCCTGCTTTTGTTTTGATTTGCACAAGAACTCCTGGAGTCCAGAAAGAACTGTAAGTTTTTAGTGACGTCTTATGTCCAACCTTACGTCAAACCCGGCACCTTCCAGGTATAAATATACCAACGTTGCCTTAAGCAAACACACGGTGGTTTGGAGCAGAGCGGCTATCTACTTGCCCGACGCCCAGTTGATGCGAGTGCCGAAGGAAGCCGACCCTCCCATTTGACGCACTGAGAGAGACGCTGTCTTTTCTCCTGCCGAGAAATCCAGTTCCGGTGTTTCCAGTCACCCTTGCGGGTTGCTGGGAGATCGAGTCCTGAGAAAGAGATACAAGACCACCTTCATTCTAAAACCAATGTACGGAGCTGATTAGATCCTTAGAGAATTCTTGATGCAGATGCTTGGCAAAAACCTAACTTAACTTAAACTGCAACTTACTTACTCCTTCCCACGTATTAGGCTTATGTCAGGTACACCGGGGTAGGCGTATCTTAGAAGCACCAGTTGAGTACGTTTAGTCAATGATTTTATGTATGTATATATTTTATCCATTTTAAGTATCATATGGCTCAGAAACCATATCAATGCTTTTACAGTATTATTTCATAATACTACTTTTACTGTACGCACTTTACTTCATGATAAGTATTGCAATTGTGGCAATTCACTTCTCTTGCATGAGAAAGAGGACTGCTCAATAAATAACACCTTTTATTGAAAACACCCGTCTCTCTATTTCTCTGCACTCTGGTGAAACTAAGTATGCACGATTGACTGAGTGAAATAACTGTCTATTGTTTTCACACAACTCTGGAGATATACTCCTTGTTCTGGAGGCAGCAAAGTTGTCATGTTTATGCGGTTGTCAGAAACTAATCCCTTCTTGTCTAATCAGGAAAGTTAACTCCTTCCTGTTCATTCGAGAAAGTTTCTAGTGACCTCTGAGCTAGCTGGCATACCTAATTAAGTCTAACATATTCAGTAGAGACCTAGATGACCTCAGTCCTACGTCTAAACTATTGTTTGTGTTATTCCAATGCGCAGAGCATATTGGGAATATAGGAACTACACTACATGGCGCCCAACGTTTGGTAAGGCGATAATCTAACGCTAGATGCTAGAGTAACTCAGTCGTGCTTTTCACACAGACCCCTTTTTCCCGTAAAAACTCCAATAGATGTCCGGAGTGGGTAAAAGTTTAATATCTGCCAGAACTTAGTAGGAAGAGATTCCTATGTATTAGTTTTTGGTTTAGTTAACGTTGAAGGATACAGTGTTCCAAAATATTGTGCACCTAATCTTTGTTTCCTTGAAACTTGATCTGCAACAAAAAACTTTCTGTCAGTAAAATGCCGGAAGGTGATGAAGAAAGAGATGCTTTGGCAGCTCAACTTATAGCGGATGACACAAGTCTCCAAGATGAAAACCCGAATGCTATAATCATTCCGGTAAATGTAAGAAGAACTATAACTCTTAAACTTATAGAAAATGGACTATCATCAAGAGGTGGTACAGTCATATTTGTGGTAGAGGCCCATGAATATCGGCAGACAGAGGTATTCTATTCATGGATACATTTTCCAGCAGCACACGCTGTGACACAAGATTTCCACTATTACAAAATAGAGGAACCTCAGAGGAATACTACCCTTTCGAGGACGTTGAAATTCCACTAACATACCAAGAGCACCTGCTCTGGTTTAATGGTGCCCTAAAACATCAAAATCACATTACCAGTCTCGGTCCACTAGGTAGACCAGGAGCCACATGGCCGGTTCTAGCCAGCTACACACCACATCCCGACATTGAAAAAATGTCAACCGAAGAACTCTTAGTTAAACTAAAAGAATTAACAAAGGCATATAGAGAATTAGTTCAATTGGCAATTGACGATATAACATACCTGCAGAAACTGAAAGAAACAGATATAGCAGAACAACCTTTTGAACTTGCCAGAATCATAGAAAAATCCTATGAAGAACTAGGTAGAGATAGTTTGGGTGGGAAACCACTAAAACCACAACTAATTGAAAATCCTTAAAAACTTTTATTAAGAATAATCTCAACACTCCAAAAAAGAGTTGGGAGGGTCATAAACAATCCACTCCCAGAGAAAAACGGTTTCAGAGGAAGGTCTCCTCAAAGGAGAGATAGATCTCCAGAAAGAAGAGGCAAGTCTCCCCAAAGGGAGCCCTCTGAGAAAAGATACAACCTTAGAGATAGGGATACATTGAGAAAACCTGACAGATATCAAGATATTGATACACGTCCCTCTTGATCTTTTCAGACTTCATCACAGAAATCGGAAAGAAGAGGACGGTCAGTACACAAGGAAGAGCACGTCAAGTCCAAAGACAAGGAACCTGCTCATCAAAGTAAAAAATTACAATTTACAAAAAAGAAGGTAGCTAGTATTAAAATAAAACAAGCCGAGGATTCTGAGGACACAACTGAAAAACGGAGATTGGTCCCAGACAATGCTAGACAGCGCAGCAAAAGTGACCATAGCTCGCAAGATCCTGATGAATCTTCTGGAGACAGTGGACACGAATGAATACATTCAAGTGGAAACTGCAGACACCAGAGTTAGCAAACCCATAAATTATATGAAATAACATTGCGTATAGAGGGGGACAAAACTAGGAAAATAAAGGGTCTCATTTGGGATAACCTTTCGAAAGGCTAAGATATCTTTCTAGCTGAGAAAGACTGGCCACCAGAGTTTGTCAGGGAGTGCCCTCATGGCGAAGAAATGATTATGCCTGCCTTCTCAAATCACATTCCAATTCATAAAAAATACACATTTGCTAGAAAATGGGCAATGGCCCAAGCCCCTGCATTATATAAAAATCATGTAGGATGGGATGAGGATTCTCCTCACCATAAAATCCAGTTAAAAAATCAACCTACTGCCCAAAGGCAGTATCCTGTTAAGCAAGAAGCTAAAAAGCAAGACAGGGAGATCTTAGATCAACTTGAATATCGGGGGGTAATTGAAACATGCACCTCACAAATGAACAATCCTTTGTTTCCTGTCGCCTAGCCAGACGATTCATATCGTCTAGTTTTGGACTACAGACACCTAAACTCTTGCTGCAAAACATTTGCAGTACAAAACTCACACAGTGCAGCACTAATGAATAACATTGTGCGCAAAAAATATAAAACAACATTAGATATCTCTAATTGTTTCTTTTGTCAAAAAATTGCACCTGAAAGCAGGTATTTGACTGCTTTCTCAACAATGGGAGCGCAAAAACAATTCTGTCGACTCCCACAGGGATTCAAGAATAGCCCAGGATTATTCTCAGCAAGGGTAACAGAGTTACTACAAATGTATGATGATGAGGCATTATCTTATGTCGATGACATGTATCTTACAGACGACGACCTGGAGACACACTTGAAAAGAGTGAACACCATAATACTTGGGTTCGCAGCTGAAGGGTACAAATTCAACTTTAAAAAGTCACGAATTGCTCACCTAACTGTCCTGTTTATAGGATATGAATTATCTAGTGAAGGCAAAAGCCTAGCAGACAACTTCTTAGAGAAGTGTGCAGTACTCCAAGCACCCAAAACGCTGAAGAACTTACAATCAATACTAGGTTTCCTGAATTTCGGAAGAACATACATTCTAAATTATGCGGATAGGGTTAAACCTCTATGTGAATTAATAAAACCTGATTTCAAACCAATTAATTGGACTCAGAAACACACAGAAATTTTACGATCATTACAAACAGACATGTTAACTAAAACAAAACTGCAAACACACGCACACGAACGCAACCTTGTAATCCGAGTCATCCCAGGAAGATGCGGATTCACGTACCTGACCTCTAATGAGGGAGAAACGGTACCAATAGCTTATAAATCACACTTGTACACACAAGCTGAAATGAAATTCAGTTCTACTGAAACAATTCTAACAGCGGTTCAAACTGCTGTAGCAAAAGAAAGAGCCCTTGCCCAAGGCAAGAGCATATCTGTTTTAACAGCAGTATCAGCCCTTGAGGCAGTGACAAGACCGCGCATTCCAAATGCTGTGGCATTAGATCCAAAATGGATACAATGGGAAAATTCTCTTGCTGCAGAAGACGTGAAACACGCTTTTGATCCAAAAATGAAAAGACTAGAAGATCTAGAATACGAAAGTGAATGTCCTCTGTCAATCGAAATTCTGCCTCTCGAACAATACACCTGTGTAATCTACACGGACAGATTTGCACAATACTACGTTGTGAAAAAACAAGTTTACAATGCAGCATGCGCGATTGTTAAAGGTCGCTGGCGCTTAGGTAAATTCAGACCGATGGTCACAAAACTGAATCAATCAGAAACTGTCCAGCTCAGCGAGCTGAAAAAAGATCTTTAAAGATGGCGCTTGAAAATGCCGATCGCTAATTCCCCACACTAATAGTGTGCGATTCGCATTATTGCGTCCAGTCTTACAATAATGACATGCAGACATGGATCAAAAACGGTTACAAAGATTAGACTGGTGCCACAATAAAGCATAAAAAACTTTGGGAACAGGTAGTTCTTTTGCAGAAAAAACTACGAAAGACTCACGTGATACATACACTGAGTCATCAACGTGATGGCGTTCATGTTGCAGGGCATTCATTGGCTAACAGAGCCACAGCGGCAGCTGTCAAACCGGCTTCCGTAGCTATAAAAAAGCATGCTAAAAAACAAATAGACGGTGAAACGCTACGAGTAAGAGCCTCAATGAAAGGCAACTATGCGGCGTTACCTCTAAACTATCCACTCAGAAATAAATACATAATTGATGCGAACTCCGTTCCTTTTGCTCAATTCCCTAGAGTGGGGGATAGAGTAATTCCAAACACGAACAGGAGAGCTTACTTGATTCAAGAAGCACACATGGGAATGGGTCTGAGGCACCAAGAGATCTTGAAATCTGTAATAGAATTACAATCACAATACTGGTGGCCGGGAATGAACGTACAAATTTACAACTTTGCAACTAGTTGTTAGAACTGCAATAGAGATTGCAGTGGTGAACCGGACGAGACACCAGCCCAGATACCTTTATTAGAAAGCATTAGACTATCTATACGCAAAAATCCAGAAGGAAAAAGGCGATCCCATAATTATTAAGATGAGATACATTTAGATGAGGCCCCAGCGCTCGGCTGACGCCAGAACTGTTATAAAAGATTTGCGAGTCTTTATCGGCACATACGCAATTGGCATGCTACATTCTGACCAGGGTCCTGCGTTTAACCCTCGAGCTTACAAGGAGGCCATGGCCAGCATGGGCATTGCATTTCGGTACTCTTCCCCCTTCCATCCTGAGGGTAATGCAGTAGTGGAAAGAAAAAAAACGTGACATAAAGCAATCTATAACGGCGAGGGTATTAGGTTCGGGTGATGGGTGGGTCAAACATCTAACAAGTGTCCCACGTAGTCTTAATCTGCCAAGAAATTCTCTAAGAGGTATCACTCCATACGAACTATTGTTCTGTACTAGAATGATAATCCAGGACTTAGATTATGAGACATGGTGAAAGAAAAGTCCTTTGATATCCAAGATTGTTTGGCTGTTTTACAGGACTTAAATGAAACAAGAAGAAGTTTAAGTAACGCAAAGCTAAAGCCAACAGCCACTGAAGAGAATCCACCTGTCCCAGCAAGACCTGTCTGGATTCCAAAGATTGGGGATCTAGTCAGAGAGAAGATCGCGGTGAAGAAGGAATTTGGGCCTTCTTACAGAAAAGCAGTACCTGTCTTAGCTGTCAGCGGAACAAGATCAGTAGTACCCCCGCCCCTTGCTGGTAAAATGAGAACAGAGTTGTATCCATCGACCTGGTAAAACCACAATCATGTGGCCAATAATAAGTAGTAGGCCCAGTGGACTCCCAAGAAGTAGCAGAAGACCAAACTTTGCTACAATCCAAGAGGTTCAAACTGAGAGACTAATCACTTTTGATAAACCTGCAGTGAATAAAAAAGGACTGTGCAACAAAGCCATGGAACTTGTGCCTCTTGAAACCCAAATTGCAACAGTTCGTCAAGAAACACCTGTCTACAATGATGTAGCATTGGACTATACTAATGTACCAAAGAAAGATCCAAAGACTAAAGAAAATCCGGAAGCAAATCCAACAATTGACAGAACTGCATCTGGCTACTTCATCAATTTAGATGAATTTTCTGATGATCCAAGTGAACATGAAGAAACGCCAGCAAAAAAAACTTTCAAAGAAAAAGTAACTGAACTCTTTCATCAACTCAAAGAAACATATCTGATTTCACCATGGATTGAATTATGGATTGTGTTAGGTGTACTTTTCCTCCTGCATTGGCTCATCATGACTTTATGTTTGGGTAGATATATTGATGGAAAATATAGTACAATGGACACAGCAAGTCAGAACATCAACTTGGTCCTAAAGCCACACAGATCATCTCACATCGAGAAAAGAGAACTGTCATCAGTGAACATCACAGCCATTCCTATACCCGGTGGGGTAGCATGGGACAAAACGGATTATGAAATCTATGGCCCGATTGAGCTCTTTTTTTTTTTTTTAGCGCGACAGCTGCCCCAGCAAAGAGGCGTCCCGGCGCTGAAGATCAACAGGTGCAGTACCGATAGAGGAGGAAGAAACTGGGACAGGCAGTCCTAAGGAGGGGGAAACAGATGGGTATTGACAGCTTTCCGGAAGGCAGACAAGTTTTCCATAGAGCGAATGTTCATTGGCAAGGAGTTCCAAAGCTTGGCTCCCAGCACCCGGAAGGAGCGACCGCCAATGCAACAGAGTTCGTGTGAGGTACGATCACTAGGTGTTGACCTAATGAGCGCAAACTGCGTTGGGGCACATATGGCGTCAGAAGCGGGCACAGGAGATCTGGGCACCTGGATTTAAGGATCTTAACCCCTTCAAGGCTGATGACGAGCTGGGCTCGTCATGGCGTAGCCTCCTCGCACACTGATGACGAGCCCAGCTCGTCATGAGCCCCACCCTCGGGGGAAGCGCCAGCGCTCCCCCCGAGTCTGCCCGATTGTGTTCGTTTCTGCGGGGATGGCAGGGGAAGACCTTCCCCTGCCTCCCCCCGCCCTCCCCGCCCGCGTCATCAATGACGTCAGCGCGCGAGGCGCGCTGACGTCACCGGAGGTTCCTTTTGTTTACCGACGCGCAGGGAAGCCATTTGCTTCCTGTGCGTCGTGTTTGAAACAGGTTCGTTTTGTGGCTGGGGCGGGGGAGATTGCGTTTAAACTTCTAACGAGGGAAAGGAAAGGCTTTTCCTTTCCCTCGATGGCACTTTAGAAGTTTCCTGCTAATGTTAGGGATTATTATTTTTTTTGTTTATTGATCAATTTCGTAGTTCGGGGAGCGGCCCCTTGGGGAAGGGTCGCTCCCCTTGTTGGGGGAACATTATCTCTGAAGTCTTCTCTTGGCTGCAATGTTGTTGAAAGGCCGTTTTTTTTATAAAAATGCTGATGGGGGTCATTTATAAAGTAAAATGATAGTGCTCATTGTAATGAAGGATGCAAGTGCCTCTGTCCTTCATTACTGATACTGATGTGTGTTTCTGAAGTGGCTAAAAAACACACCTGTCCTGCGTAGGCAAAGCTCACTAGTGTTTTTGGGCTCATGAATGTTTATTTGTGTTTGTGCTGCAATTCGAACACATGCTTTGCCTCCAGTGACCATGTGTGTGTTACTATGCCATCGCTGCAATGTGCGAAGGGGTCCCTTGAGTGAGCTGTCCATCATAGTGGGAAGTTTACAAATGTTTTTGGGCTGATGATTGTTTTCCTGAGTTTGTGCTGCAACTCGAGCGCCATCTTTGTCTCCAGTGACCATGTGTGCGTTACTATGCAATTGCACAGATGTGCGCAGGGGTCCCTTGTGTAATCTGTCCATCATAGTGGAAAGGTCAAAATTGTTTTTGGGCTGATGAATGTGTTTCTGATTTTGTGCTGCAACTCGATCACCTGCTTTGTCACTAGTGACCTTTGTGTGTGTTATTATGCCATTGCACCGATGTGCGCAGGGGTCCCTTGAGTGAGCTGTCCATCGTAGTGGGAAGCTCACAAATGTTTTTGGGCTGATGATTGTTTTCCTGAATTTGTGCTGCAACTCGAGCGCCATCTTTGTCTGCAGTGTCCAAGTGTGCTTTACTATGCAATCACACAGATGTGTGCAGGGGTCCCTTGTGTGAGCTGTCCATCGTAGTGGGAAGCTCAGAAAGGTTTTTGGGCTGATGATTGTTTTCCTGAATTTGTGCTGCAACTCGAGCGCCATCTTTGTCTGCAGTGTCCAAGTGTGCTTTACTATGTAATCACACAGATGTGCGTAGGGATCCCTTGTGTGAGCTGTCCATCATAGTGGGAAGGTCACAAATGTTTTTGGGCTGATGATTGTTTTCCTGAATTTGTGCTGCAACTCGAGCGCTTGCTTTGTCTCCAGTGTCCGTGTGTGTTACTATGCCATCGCACCAATGTGTGCACAGGTCCCTTGAGTGAGCTGTCCATCATAGTGGGTACATTTAGGAAAGATGGTGCACTCCGCTAGTTGGTGGGCGTTGCCAAACGGGGATCTTCTGTGTGAGTTCACATGCCTCTTATGTGTATAAATGGTCAGAGACTGATGAGAGCAGCAGATGGGGAGAAAGAAACTCCTGGTCATAGGAACTGTTTTAGGATTGCGCTTGTGAAAATCAAGGATGCAAGTGCCTCTGTCCAGCATCGCAGTTAACCACAGTAATTCTGTTGTCCCCCTCCCCATGAGAATCCCTGATGACGTCAGCGCGCACAGCACGCGCCAACATCTTCAGGGATTCCCAGGCGGTCGGGAAGCCATTTGCTTCCTGCGCCTGGAGGTGTTAGGTTGGTTTTGAGATATTTGGGGGGGTTTGCAAAGAGGCATCAGGGGAGAGGTAAGTGAATTTCCTCTCTTCTGACGTCTCTTTGCAGGGCATTTCTGGCTCACGGTCGCGCACAGCATTGCGATTGTGCGGTGGAAATGCCCCCACTAGCACCAGGGATTTTATTTTAGATTGTAGGAAGTGACCCATTGGGCAAAGGTCGCTTTCAGGTGGGTCGGATTTTAAATTTAGATTTTCTGGCCTCCCCCCCCGGTGGGCAAATCAACCCGTACTTTTGTCCGTTTTGCCCTTTTTGATGGCCCATCTGTGTGGATGTGATTTTGGGGGTAAATTTGTGTATTGTTTATTCATTTGTTATGTTGTTTGTGAAATGTAGTATTAAATTATTTTTTTTCTTCTTTGTTTTTGATCCAGGCTTTTGCTGTTTGTATTGGTGTAGGTTGTGGTTCGGTTAATGCTGGTTTTGCAGCTTGTGTAGTTGCATGTGCTTGGTAAGTAAATGTTTTTTGTACTATTTTTCCTAGATAAATGTGTTTTTATGAAAAGTGAAGTTATTGCTGTTTGTGTGGCTTTGTGTTTCTTGATTGTTAACTTTTTTTTGTATTGCTGCTTGATGTGTACTTTGTCTAATCTATACTTTTTTTTTCTTTCCAGTGGGATTTCCTTTCTTTTTGCTGTGTTTCAGCAGAGTAGGTGCTGGTGAGTCTTCTTATATTTGGTTAGATTTGAATTGTTTTTGAGTGTATTGATTTTTGTGTGAAGACTCTACCTTGTTTACTTCTTACTTTGCACAGTGTAGGTTGTTGTTCACTTGTGTGTGTAGTCTTCTTGATTTGTAAGGATAATGGCTGCTCGCAGGATTACTGCTAAGCAGGTTGTTAGTTTGCTTTTTGAGTCTTCCTCTGACCATGGTCCAGACACTGACTCCGATTCGGAGCATGAGGTAGGTGCAGAAGATTCAGGCAGTGAGTTTTCTCTTCGCATGGTATCATCGGATGATGATTCTTCTTCTAGTGCTGATGAAGTGCCTGTGGTAGAGAGGGACATTGATGTGCCGGTAGAGAGGCAAGAGCCATGTGAGCGGCAGCCTAGGTCCTCAAGGTTTCCCTTTTTTTCTCGTCGGGAACAGGCAAGTGTGGTAAAGGCTGCGCCCAAAAGGTTTCACATTGCTGTGGTGCGCCAAAGGTTATCTGGTGCTGCTAGTCTTCCTGTTGTAGAGCAGCATGAGGCATCTGGTGCTGCTAGTCTTTCTGTTGTTGTTGAGCAGCAAGTGGCATCTGGGGATGCGAGTTCTTCTGTTGATGTTGAGATGCAAGAGGCAGCTGGGGATGTGAGTTCTCCTGTTGGTGAAGAGATGCAAAATGTATCTGGGGATGCTAGTATTCCTGTTGGTGTAGTGATGCAAGATTCATCTGGGGATGCTAGTGTTCCCGTTGATGTAGTGCAGCAAGAGGCATCTGGCCTGCAGGCTAGGGTGGCTTCTTCTCCTCATGTTAGTGATGACGTCTGGGTTGCCCCTGGCATGGTGCAGCCGGAATTGCCAGACTTCACTGGTGTTCCAGGGTGTAGAGTGAATACTGAAATTTTTTTGCCAATTCAATTTTTTCAGTTGTTTTTTGACGATGAGTTTTTGCAGGAGATTGTGGAGCAAACTAATTTGTATGCAGAGCAGTATTTGAGGGACCACAGTGCCAGCCTTAAGCCCCATTCTAGAGCTACCCATTGGTCTCCCACATATGTTGAAGAGATGAAGAAGTTTTTGGGATTAACTTTTTTGATGGGCTTGCTAAGGAAGCCATCAATGTCTTCTTATTGGTCCACTAGTCCCTTGATGGCAACATCTATATTTCCAGCAGTTATGACTCGTGATCGATATATGCTTCTTCTTCGCATGATGCATTTTGTTGATAATGATTTAGCGTTGCCACGCGATCACCCTGATTGTGACCGTCTTTTTAAGATTCGGCCTGTCCTTGATCACTTTGTTGATCGTTTTCCTGAGATGTTTGCACCTGGAAGAGAAATAGCTGTGGACGAGTCTTTGGTATTGTTCAAGGGCCGCTTGGTTTTTAGGCAATACATTCCTAGTAAGAGGGCACGCTATGGCATCAAACTGTATATGCTGTGTGACAGTGAGACTGGATATGTTTATAATTTCAGGGTGTACACCGGTAAGGATTCCAGCATTAACACTTCTGCTTGTCCGTCCACTTTTGGAGTGACTGAGAAAATTGTGTGGGAACTAGGTAGACGATTATTTAACAAAGGCCACCATTTATATGTAGATAACTTCTACACTAGTGTGCGTTTGTTCAAGGAGTTGGCCAAAGTGGGCACTGTTGCATGTGGCACGATGCGCAGTAACCGGAAAGGTTTCCCAATAGAACTTGTTTGCAAAAGGCTTGTGCGGGGACAGTCTACTGCATTGCGATGTGGGAAGCTTCTAGCTGTGAAGTTTTCAGACAGGAGAGATGTTTACATGCTGACTACTATCCATGACGAAAGCACTGAAGCTCTGCCAGTTCGGGGTGAGACTGCTGAAGTGCGTAAACCTGTGTGCATTTTAGACTATAATAGGCACATGGGTGGTGTTGACAGAGTAGATCAGAGGTTGGAACCTTATGCTGCTCTTCGAAAGGCTTACGTTTGGTACAAGAAGTTGGCTATCCATCTTTTCCACTTGGCATCCTTTAATGCTTTTGTTGTTTTCCAGAAATCTTGTCCTGAGTCAAAGATGCCTTTTGATAAGTTTCAGGAGACTATAATAGGCAGCCTTGTACTAGTGAAACAGGCAAGTGTGCCAAGATTTGGAGTGGTGGAGGAAGTGGCTAGACTGAAAGATCGCCACTTTCCAGAATACATTCCTCCCACAACTGCAAAAGACAATCCCACTAAAAGATGTAGAGTCTGTTGGCGAAGAGAAGTGCGGAGGGAGTCTCGTATGCACTGTCCTGACTGTCCTTCAAATCCTGGATTGTGTGTGCCAGCTTGTTTTAAATCGTACCACACACAAATGAAGTTTTGGGAGTTTCATTGAGCTTGTAAGTGTACTGTCTGGTCTGTTTTCTGTAATATTCTTTAGTTTGCTTTTAGGTTTGCATTGGTGCAAAGCATTTAGTTTTTGAATTTGTGTTAGCAGATTTGTAGGTTTCTACATTTGATTTGTGGTATTTCTTTAAAAAATTCTAATTTTGATGGTGGTGTGTGCAGGATTGTGCTTGGATTGTTGGTGTGCGTGGACTGGCGCTTGACTGGTGGTGTGCGTGGTCTGGTGCTTGGCTGGCATAGTGCATGGATTGGAGTTGTGCTGGGGGGGTGAGTGGATTTTTGCTTGGCTGGCGGAGTGCATGGTTAGGTGCTTGGCTGGTGGTGTGAGTGGATGACGCTTGGCTGGTGGTGTGCGTGGTCTGGTGCTTGGCTGGCATAGTGCATGGATTGGAGTTGTGCTGGGGGGGTGAGTAGATTTTTGCTTGGCTGGCGGAGTGCATGGTTAGGTGCTTGGCTGGTGGTGTGAGTGGATGGTGCTTGGCTGGTGGTGTGCGTGGTCTGGTGCTTGGCTGGCATAGTGCATGGATTGGAGTTGTGCTGGGGGGGGAGTGGATTTTTGCTTGGCTGGCGGAGTGCATGGTTAGGTGCTTGGCTGGTGGTGTGAGTGGATGGCGCTTGGCTGGTGGTGTGCGTGGTCTGGTGCTTGGCTGGCATAGTGCATGGATTGGAGTTGTGCTGGGGGGGTGAGTGGATTTTTGCTTGGCTGGCGGAGTGCATGGTTAGGTGCTTGGCTGGTGGTGTGAGTGGATGGCGCTTGGCTGGTGGTGTGCGTGGTCTGGTGCTTGGCTGGCATAGTGCATGGATTGGAGTTGTGCTGGGGGGTGAGTGGATTTTTGCTTGGCTGGCGGAGTGCATGGTTAGGTGCTTGGCTGGTGGTGTGAGTGGATGGCGCTTGGCTGGTGGTGTGCGTGGTCTGGTGCTTTGCTGGCATAGTGCATGGATTGGAGTTGTGCTGGGGGGTGAGTGGATTTTTGCTTGGCTGGCGGAGTGCATGGTTAGGTGCTTGGCTGGTGGTGTGAGTGGATGGCGCTTGGCTGGTGGTGTGCGTGGTCTGGTGCTTGGCTGGCATAGTGCATGGATTGGAGTTGTGCTGGGGGGGGTGAGTGGATTTTTGCTTGGCTGGCGGAGTGCATGGTTAGGTGCTTGGCTGGTGGTGTGAGTGGATGGCGCTTGGCTGGTGGTGTGCGTGGTCTGGTGCTTGGCTGGCATAGTGCATGGATTGGAGTTGTGCTGGGGGGGTGCGTGGATTTTTGCTTGGCTGGCGGAGTGTATGGTTAGGTGCTTGGCTGGCGGTGTGAGTGGAGTGGTGCTTGGCTGGCGGTGTGTGTGGAGTGGTGCTTGGCTGGCGGCGTGTGTGGAGTGGTGCTTGGATGGTGTTGTGTTTGTGGAGTGGCGCTTGGCTGGTGGTGTGCGTGGAGTGATGCTTGGCTGGCGGTGTGTGTTGAGTGGTGCTTGGCTGGTGTTGTGTTTGTGGAGTGGCGCTTGGCTGGTGGTGTGCGTGGAGTGATGCTTGGCTGGTGGTGTGTGTGGAGTGGTAGTTGGCTGTCGGTGTGCGCTGAGTGGTGTTTGGCTGGCAGTGTGCATGGTCTGGTGCTTGGATGGTGGTGTGGGTGGACTGGCGCTCGGCAGGCGGTGTGTGAGTAGTTACTTTCTGTTGGTCAATACACACACTGCTAGTTGAGTGACACTCCACACAGTCCATCATTTTGTGTAGTTGCAGTGTCAGAAATGTGGGCGTGTGAAAGTGATGGGCCCTTGAATGGCGCTGTTTGCTGGTGTGAGTGTTGAAATGTGATGGGTCCGCGGCTGGCGGTGTGAATGTTTTGTATGTGTCACGCGTACGAAAGGTGTATGAATGGCCTGTAAAGAGGTTGGTGCCTTGACGTGGCTTTACAGCTCACGAGCTGTGAGTCAGTGGTTCAGTTTATCATACTTTCAATTATACGCAGTGTATTTCATTTTTGATGAAATTACTTGCGTATCCAATTGTATGTACTGAATCATCACTCACCCTCGTGCCAAATCCAACCAGTATGTGTGTGTGCTTGCGGATTAGATGGGTGTGCAGTAATAATTGTTTTTTTTCTCTTTCTGCAGTAGGGTGTACCTTGCCCCTTATTGTGATTGTTGTTATGTGTTGCTTTTCCATTCGGATGGTGTCAATGGTCTGTTTTGTATCAGGTATGAAAGGTTCATGAATGGCCTGTAAAACGGTTGGTGCCTTGTCGTGGCTTTACAGCTCACGAGTTGCGAGTCACTGGTTCAGTTTTTATGCATTTATTTATTGACAGAGCATTTCATTTTTTTGAAATATCTTGTTAATAAAATTTTATGTACTGAACCATCACTCGCCCTCGTGCCAAATCCAACCTGTATGTGTGTGTCTTTGAGGAATAGATAGCTGTGCTTGAATGTTTGACTTTTGAGTAACTCTGTTAAGGTGTGGTATCCTTTTACTCGGGAGAACAAGGGGAACGCAGGGTAGTAGGATTTTTTTGCCGGCACGGCGATCCCATGCCAAAATGTTTGGAAAAGTGCTATTTTTACCTATTTTTAAGGTTTGCAAAGAGTTCTGGGTAGGAAAACATTGGGGGACCCACAAATGCCATACCTCCCTGGACACTCCCGGGTGTCTAGTTTTCAGAACTGTTTGGGTTTGCTACTTTCCAAAGAATACCACCCAGCCCCGGGCCAAAAACTCAGGTGCCCCCCCCCCAAAATCAAAGTTATATTGCTTCAGGGTATTTTATATTCACCACTGTTAGATTTGGTCCT
Organism: Lissotriton helveticus; assembly: GCF_964261635.1. Classification (NCBI taxonomy): domain Eukaryota; kingdom Metazoa; phylum Chordata; class Amphibia; order Caudata; family Salamandridae; genus Lissotriton; species Lissotriton helveticus. The sequence continues at coordinate 872,937,540 of NC_136063.1, forward strand.
TTTCCTGTTGCAGCCACTATGGCTATCCACGCAAGTGAGGTACCGTTTTTTTAGGAGACCTGGGGGAACGTTGGGTGGGAGGTAATTTGTGTGAGACCAGTGATGCCACGCTTTCCCAGACTACAACGTGTGAAAAAATTGATTTTTTTTCTGCTAAAATTGAGGTTTGCAAGGGATTCTGGGTAAAGGAACGTTGGAGGATCCACGCAAGCCATGCCTCCTTGGAAGCCCCCGGGTGTCTACTTTTCAGAAATGTGTGGGTTTGGTAGGTTTCCATAGATGGCTGTCTCGCACGGGGCCAGAAACCCAGGTAACCCCTCTTGCAAAAGCTGGTGAATTTAACAATGGTGAAAATGTTAAGTCTTGGCTGGTGGTGTGAGTGGATGGCGCTTGGCTGGTGGTGTGCGTGGTCTGGTGCTTGGCTGGCATAGTGCATGGATTGGAGTTGTGCTGGGGGGGTGAGTGGATTTTTGCTTGGCTGGCGGAGTGCATGGTTAGGTGCTTGGCTGGTGGTGTGAGTGGATGGCGCTTGGCTGGTGGTGTGCGTGGTCTGGTGCTTGGCTGGCATAGTGCATGGATTGGAGTTGTGCTGGGGGGGTGAGTGGATTTTTGCTTGGCTGGCGGAGTGCATGGTTAGGTGCTTGGCTGGTGGTGTGAGTGGATGGCGCTTGGCTGATGGTGTGCGTGGTCTGGTGCTTGGCTGGCATAGTGCATGGATTGGAGTTGTGCTGGGGGGTGAGTGGATTTTTGCTTGGCTGGCGGAGTGCATGGTTAGGTGCTTGGCTGGTGGTGTGAGTGGATGGCGCTTGGCTGGTGGTGTGCGTGGTCTGGTGCTTGGCTGGCATAGTGCATGGATTGGAGTTGTGCTGGGGGGGGTGAGTGGATTTTTGCTTGGCTGGCGGAGTGCATGGTTAGGTGCTTGGCTGGTGGTGTGAGTGGATGGCTCTTGGCTGGTGGTGTGCGTGGTCTGGTGCTTGGCTGGCATAGTGCATGGATTGGAGTTGTGCTGGGGGGGTGCGTGGATTTTTGCTTGGCTGGCGGAGTGTATGGTTAGGTGCTTGGCTGGCGGTGTGAGTGGAGTGGTGCTTGGCTGGCGGTGTGTGTGGAGTGGTGCTTGGCTGGCGGCGTGTGTGGAGTGGTGCTTGGATGGTGTTGTGTTTGTGGAGTGGCGCTTGGCTGGTGGTGTGCGTGGAGTGATGCTTGGCTGGCGGTGTGTGTTGAGTGGTGCTTGGCTGGTGTTGTGTTTGTGGAGTGGCGCTTGGCTGGTGGTGTGCGTGGAGTGATGCTTGGCTGGTGGTGTGTGTGGAGTGGTAGTTGGCTGTCGGTGTGCGCTGAGTGGTGTTTGGCTGGCAGTGTGCATGGTCTGGTGCTTGGATGGTGGTGTGGGTGGACTGGCGCTCGGCAGGCGGTGTGTGAGTAGTTACTTTCTGTTGGTCAATACACACACTGCTAGTTGAGTGACACTCCACACAGTCCATCATTTTGTGTAGTTGCAGTGTCAGAAATGTGGGCGTGTGAAAGTGATGGGCCCTTGAATGGCGCTGTTTGCTGGTGTGAGTGTTGAAATGTGATGGGTCCGCGGCTGGCGGTGTGAATGTTTTGTATGTGTCACGCGTACGAAAGGTGTATGAATGGCCTGTAAAGAGGTTGGTGCCTTGACGTGGCTTTACAGCTCACGAGCTGTGAGCCAGTGGTTCAGTTTATCATACTTTCAATTATACGCAGTGTATTTCATTTTTGATGAAATTACTTGCGTATCCAATTGTATGTACTGAATCATCACTCACCCTCGTGCCAAATCCAACCAGTATGTGTGTGTGCTTGCGGATTAGATGGGTGTGCAGTAATAATTGTTTTTTTTCTCTTTCTGCAGTAGGGTGTACCTTGCCCCTTATTGTGATTGTTGTTATGTGTTGCTTTTCCATTCGGATGGTGTCAATGGTCTGTTTTGTATCAGGTATGAAAGGTTCATGAATGGCCTGTAAAACGGTTGGTGCCTTGTCGTGGCTTTACAGCTCACGAGTTGCGAGTCACTGGTTCAGTTTTTATGCATTTATTTATTGACAGAGCATTTCATTTTTTTGAAATATCTTGTTAATACAATTTTATGTACTGAACCATCACTCGCCCTCGTGCCAAATCCAACCTGTATGTGTGTGTCTTTGAGGAATAGATAGCTGTGCTTGAATGTTTGACTTTTGAGTAACTCTGTTAAGGTGTGGTATCCTTTTACTCGGGAGAACAAGGGGAACGCAGGGTAGTAGGATTTTTTTGCCGGCACGGCGATCCCATGCCAAAATGTTTGGAAAAGTGCTATTTTTACCTATTTTTAAGGTTTGCAAAGAGTTCTGGGTAGGAAAACATTGGGGGACCCACAAATGCCATACCTCCCTGGACACTCCCGGGTGTCTAGTTTTCAGAACTGTTTGGGTTTGCTACTTTCCAAAGAATACCACCCAGCCCCGGGCCAAAAACTCAGGTGCCCCCCCCCCCAAAATCAAAGTTATATTGCTTCAGGGTATTTTATATTCACCACTGTTAGATTTGGTCCTTTTCCTGTTGCAGCCACTATGGCTATCCACGCAAGTGAGGTACCGTTTTTTTAGGAGACCTGGGGGAACGTTGGGTGGGAGGTAATTTGTGTGAGACCAGTGATGCCACACTTTCCCAGACTACAACGTGTGAAAAAATTGATTTTTTTTCTGCTAAAATTGAGGTTTGCAAGGGATTCTGGGTAAAGGAACGTTGGAGGATCCACGCAAGCCATGCCTCCTTGGAAGCCCCCGGGTGTCTACTTTTCAGAAATGTGTGGGTTTGGTAGATTTCCATAGATGGCTGTCTCGCACGGGGCCAGAAACCCAGGTAACCCCTCTTGCAAAAGCTGGTGAATTTATCAATGGTGAAAATGTTAAGTCCACCAGCTTTTGCAAGAGGGGTTACCTGGGTTTTTGGCCCCGTGCAAGACAGCCATCTAGGGAAACCTACCAATCCCACACATTTCTGAAAAGTAGACACCCGGGGGCTTCCAAGGAGGTATGGCTTGCGTGGATCCTCCGATGTTCCTTTACCCAGAATCCCTTGCAAACCTCATTTTTTGCTTGGAAAAAATCAGTTTTTTCACACGTTTAGTGTGGGAAAGCGTGGCATCACTGGGCTCACACAAATTAACTCCCACCCAGCGTTCCCCAAGGTCTCCCGATAAAAATGGTACCTCACTTGCGTGGGTAGGCATAGCGGCTGCTTTAGGAAAAGGCCCAATTCATACTGTGGAGACCAAAAAATTACCTTTAGCCAAATAATCTTATTTTTTGAGGAGGTCACCTGAGCTTTTGGCCCGGGGCTTGGCAGGCATCTTTGGAAACTACCAAACCCAAACAGTTCTGAGAACTAAACACCCGGGGGAGTCCAGGGAGGTATGGCATGCGTGGGTCCCCCAATGTTTTCCTACCCAGAAACCCCTGCAAACCTGAAATTTTGGTCCAAAAACCCACTTTTCCATACTTTTTTGGGTGGGATCTCGCTGCCGGAACAAATGTCCTACCACCCAGCGTTTCCCTTGTTCTCCCGAGTAAAATGATACCTCACTTGTGTGGGTGGGCCAAAGGCATGTGACTCAGGCTGGGGTGCTTAATTTGTAAAACTTAAATATGACTAAAAACTACTTTTTTCAAAATTCATTTTTGGCGTGTTCTGCTTTGGGGCACCCACACAAGTGAGGTATCCTTTTACTCGGGAGAACACGGGGAACGCAGGGTGGTAGGACTTTTTTGCCGGCACGGCGATCCCACGCCAAAATGTTTGGAAAAGTGCTATTTTTACCTATTTTTAAGGTTTGCAAAGAGTTCTGGGTAGGAAAACATTGGGGGACCCACACATGCCATACCTCCCTGGACTCTCCCGGGTGTCTAGTTTTCAGAACTGTTTGGGTTTGCTACTTTGCAAAGAATACCACCGAGCCCCGGGCCACAAACTCAGATGCCCCCCCCCAAAATCAAGGTCGTTTTGCAATGAGGTAATGTAAATTCACCACCGTACGATTTGAACCGTTTCCTGTTGCAGCCACTATGTCTATCCACGCAAGTGAGGTACCATTTTTTTCGGGAGACCTGGGGGCACACTGGGTGGGTGGAAATTTGTTGATCCACGCAGATTCCAGAACTTTCCACCACAGAAATGTGAGGAAAATTTGTTTTTTTGGTCAAAATTTTATGTTTTCAAGGGATTCTGGGTAACAAAACCTGGGGGTAGGCGGACAAGTCACCCCATCCTGAATTGCCCTGGGTGTCTAGTTTTCAAAAATGTATAGGTTTGCTAGGTTTCCCTAGGTGCTGGCAGAGCTACTGCGCAAAAACAAAAGGTAGTCTTTTTGTCCGAATCGTGCTAAATTTCACTGGGAAATTGAGGTGCGACCATGCTGCGTTTTGCGCTGTTTCATGTCGCAGCCACTATGCCTAACCACGCAAGTGAGGTACCATTTTTTTCGGGAGACCTGGGGGCACGCTGGGTGAGTGGAAATTTGTTGATCCACGCAGATTCCAGAACTTTCCAACACAGAAATGTGAGGAAAATGTGTTTTTTTGGTCAAATCTTTATGTTTGCAAGGGATTCTGGGTGACAAAACCTGGGGGTAGGCAGACGAGTCACCCCATCCTGAATTGCCCTGGGTGTCTAGTTTTCAAAAATGTATAGGTTTGCTAGGTTTCCCTAGGTGCGGGCAGAGCTACGGCGCAAAAACAAAAGGTAGTCTTTTTGTCCGAATCGTGCTAAATTTCACTGGGAAATTGAGGTTCGACCATGCTGCGTTTTGCGCTGTTTCATGTCGCAGCCACTATGCCTACCCACGCAAGTGAGGTACCATTTTTTTCGGGAGACCTGGGGGCACGCTGGGTGGGTGGAAATTTGTTGATCCACGCAGATTCCAGAACTTTCCACCACAGAAATGTGAGGAAAATGTGTTTTTTTGGTCAAATGTTTATGTTTGCAAGGGATTCTGGGTGACAAAACCTGGGGATAGGCAGACGAGTCACCCCATCCTGAATTGCCCTGGGTGTCTAGTTTTCAAAAATGTATAGGTTTGCTAGGTTTCCCTAGGTGCTGGCAGAGCTACGGCGCAAAAACAAAAGATAGTCTTTTTGTCCGAATCGTGCTAAATTTCACTGGGAAATTGAGGTGCGACCATGCTGCGTTTTGCGCTGTTTCATGTCGCAGCCACTATGCCTACCCACGCAAGTGAGGTACCATTTTTTTCGGGAGACCTGGGGGCACGCTGGGTGGGTAGAAATTTGTTGATCCACGCAGATTCCAGAACTTTCTACCACAGAAATGTGAGGAAAATGTGTTTTTTTGGTCACATTTTTATGTTTGCAAGGGATTCTGGGTAACAAAACCTGGGGGTAGGCAGACAAGTCACCCCATCCTGAATTGCCCTGGGTGTCTAGTTTTCAAAAATGTATAGGTTTCCTAGGTTTCCCTAGGTGCTGGCAGAGCTACGGCTCAAAAACAAAAGGTAGTCTCTTTTTCCAAAGAACGTAAAATTTCACTGGGAAATTGAGGTGCGACCACGTTGCATTTTGTGCCGTTTCCTGTCGTAGGCACAAGGCCGACCCACACAAGTGAGGTACTGTTTTTATCGGGAGACCTGGGGGAACGCTGGGTGGGTGGAAATTTGTTGATCCACGCAGATTCCAGAACTTTCCACCACAGAAATGTGAGGAAAATGTGTTTATTTTGTAAAAATCTTAGCTTTGCAAGGGATTCTGGGTAACAAAACCTGGTGGTAGGCAGTCGAGTCACCCCATCCTGAATTCCCCTGGGTGTCTACTTTTCAAAAATGTATAGGTTTACTAGGTTTCCCTAGGTGCCGGCAGAGCTAGGGTGCAAAAACTACAGGTAGGCACTTTGCCAAAAAAGGGTCAATTTGTAACTGCTAAATTTAGGTGTGACCACGTTGCATTTTGCGCCGTTTCCTGTCGCAGGCACAAGGCCGACAAACACAAGTGAGGTACCATTTTTATCGGGACACTTGGGGTAATTCAGATTTGTAAATCAACTGTTATTACCAATTGAGCTTTCATGCATTTCTCCCTTTGAATGAAAGACATTGTGTAAAAAAAAAATCTTTATGAAAAATGACCAATAATTCTCATGCTAGTATGAGTATTCCCAACTTTGAAAATGTGCAATTATATACTGTTTCTGAAGTCTATAATTTGTACCCAATTCAGAAATACATAGGTGTCTTTCATACAGATTATTCCATGTATACATTTTCCAAGACAAAGTGCACTATACCCAGTAAATGAAAAAATACCATTGCAAGTTGCTGCTCAGTTTTTGGATCTGGGTTCGTCGGGTTCTTGGTGAAACTACAAGTCCTATATATCCCCACAACCAGGAAGGTCTAACAAATGTAACGGTATATTGCTTTCCAAGAGCTGTCAAAATTAGAAAAAGTTATAGGTGAAAACGTTGAGACAAAAGGCTGTTTTTTTCAACAAAATTTCAAATATTCCAATATCTAACTGTTAGTTTCTATAACAAAACCTTCATGGATTTAGACAAATGACCCCTTTCTGAATTCAGAATTTTGTCTACTGTTCGAAAATGTAAAGCTTTCCAGGATCCATTATTGCTTTCAAACTCATTTCTACCATTAACTGGAAGGAGGTGGAAAGCTCTAAAAATAGCAAAAATAGGCTATGTCCCAGAAAAATGCCAAAACTGAGTGAAAAATTTCGGTTCTCTGACAAAAGTCTGTCATTCCCTGAAAGCTGAGAAAATGGAGATTTCAGCCCCACAAACCCTTTTGTGATACCATTTTCAGGGAAAAACCCAGAGGCTTTCATTTGCAGCCCAATTTTCCCATTTTTCTGAAAAAAACAAAAAAATCACTATATTTTGGTTAATTTATGGGACCCCTCCAAGGGAATCCAAAAACCCTGGGTGCCTTTAGAATCCACATGATGTTGGAAGAAAAGGACGCAAATTTGGCATGGATACCTTATGTGGTCAAAAAGTTACAAGGGCCTAAGCGCGCACTACTCCAAAACGCCAAAAAAAGCCTCAGCACAGGAGGGGAAAAGGCCTAGCAGCGAAGGGGTTAAATGCCAGACTAAGGGTTTTAAACTGAATTCGGGATTCAATTGGAAGCCAGTGCAGCTTTCTGATCGTGGCTCTGGCAGAGCATCTACGGGGAACACCCACCAGAGTTCTTGCTGCCGAGTTCTGAACTCTCTGCAGCCGTGCTAGCTCAGCTTTATTCGCGCCCAGGAACAGTACACTGGCATAGTCCAGGCGAGAAAGGATAGCGGCTTGTACAATAAGCTTCCGAGTTTTAGAGTAAAAAAACGTCAGTATAGGATTGAGGCTCCTCAGCAGGCCCACACAAGTAGCTGCCACTCTTTTGGTGTGGGTCTGGAAGCTGAGCGAGGAATCCATCCAGACTCCCAAGTTTTTAACTAATGATTTGGGTGCTGGAATGGTGCCCAAAGAAGATGGCCACCAGTGCTCCTTCCAGTGGGTGGTATTCTTCCCGACAAGCAACACCTCTGTCTTGCCTGCATTAAGCTGCAGGCAGTTGTCCGTCATCCACTGGGCTACTGCAGCCAACCCATCCCTGAATCTCAAGGCCGATATAGATGGCCCTTCGGTAAGAGTGATGACCAGCTGAGTATCATCTGCATATGAAACAAGCGTAAGGTCCCACTCTTTAGCCACTACCACAAGTGGCTGCACATAGAGATTGAAAAGGGATGGGCTGAGTGCAGAGCCCTGAGGGACTCCCTGGCCGATGTAATGGGACTGAGAAACATACGGGGGTGCTGACACCTGGAAGGATCTGTCCTTTAAGAATGAACGAAACCATTTCAGGGCGTGACCAGTAATCCCCACTGTCTCCAGACGATACAACAAGATGTCATGTGATACCGTATCAAAGGCTGCGCTGAGATCTAACAGAATCAGCGCAGCACTCTGACCGGCATCAAGTATCATCCGTAGATGTTCGGTCGTAGACAGTAGGGCAGACTCAGTGCTATGGCCGGGCCTGAACCCATTTTGCGATGGGTCCAGAATGTTATTTTGGTGCATATATTGGGACAGCACATTGTTAACGTGGGCCTCCGCAAGCTTAGACACCCATGGCAGCAGGGAAATTGGCCTGAAGTTTTCTGGTTTGGAAGGATCCAGGGTAGGCTTCTTAAGGATAAGGGAAACCCATGACTGTTTCCCGGCAGTAGGGACACTTGCCATAGAGAAGGATAGATTGAGTATAGAGGCCAGAGGTTGCTGGAAGAGCGCAAGAGACTCAATGAATTTTGCCTGCCTCATGGGATCCGCCGGAGAGCCGGACTTGACTTTCCTGCAGAGTTTAGACAGGTCATCATACGTAATTTCTGGTATGAGCGTCAAGGCAGTGCCGCTAATGTTGGTATTAGTGGGGTTGTGTAGATCCACAGAGTGCTGCGGGAATGACCTGTATATTTTTTGCACCTTTTCTACAAAGAAAATGGCAAGGTCCTCGCACTGCTGCGCGGAGGTAATGCTGGAGGCAGGGGTTCTACTGCTCTGGAGTTCTTGCACCAGTTTAAAAATACATTTGGTGGGATTAGAACTAGATTTAATTTCTTCCGCGTAGAAAGAGGCACGCGTGGAGCATATTGCTTTATGATAAAGTTTTTGTTTAGCCAGGTACAATACATTATCCCCATCTTTATAGTCCCTTCTCCAAGTTCGCTCTGCCTTCTTACAATCTTTCCTCATGGATCTCAGGATGTCATTATACCAAGGGTTGGAGGGGGATCTGCGCCCCTTGGTCCATTTGGCTGGGATAAGGGCATCTAGTCCACTTATAATCCAGTCATGGAAGGTGGTGTATGCAGTGTCGGGGTCCACGTTGTCCCCACAAAGAAACATTCCTAAGGTGGTATGGAGGTCCTTAGGTTTAAGTTTATGCCAAGGCCTCTTGAAGACCCGGATCGGCACATCCTTATTGAATGGTTCCATGACCTTCATGGTGGCTTTGATTAGATAGTGATCTGTCCATCCCATGGGTTTGGGCACGTCCGTCCTGGCATCCGGGATGTTGGTGAACAAAGGATCTAGTACATGCCCTGCCGAATGCGCAGCGGTCTGGATTAAGGAATCTAATTGTAAGGCCGCTAGATCCGCCAGGAAATGTTTAATAATAGGATCATGAGTCTGGTCAAAATGGAGATTTAAATCTCCCAGAATCGTGAAGTTGGCCGAGCCCACTACCAAAGAACTGGCCACCTCAAGAAGAGATTCAATAAACTTAGAAGCAGGTCCAGGGGGTCGATAAATGTAAAGCCCTGACAGTGCAAAGTGTGGGCCTATGAGAATCTTAAAGCGGGCTCCTTCACAGCCCCAAATATCTTCCTTGATGAAGGAGCAAGCATATTGATCTTTATAGATAACTGCTATACCGACGCCCCTAGCATCCCTGTTTATAGTCCTGATCAGATAGCCTTCTGGCAGCGTAAGGTTCGGTAGACTAGCCATATTATCGCGAAGCCACGTTTCACACAAGAAAGGAACATCAGGGGACTCATCTAGGATGAGTGTGTGTACCTCTAAATAATGTTTAGCGAGGGACCTAACATTCAATTGGAGGACGGTAAGAAGAGCTTGCTCAGACGAACCCAGCCTATGTCCAGGCAGACAGGGCCTAGGTGCGGCAAAATCACAGGACTTACATTGTAAGCATGTCTGTCCTAGATGACCCGGTAGCTCATCACAGTTCTGGCCAGGGTTCAGAGCAAGCAATACCTCCTTATCGTATTGTCGGACTTCTCATGGACCTTGGCCAGGGGGACGGGTGAGAGGCGATGTCCTGGCGATGACGGGCGCAGACGGGCTTGCCTTTGGCGCGCCCGCTGCGCCCGCCCGCTGCGCCGTCGGGGATTGGTGTTCATTTAAGGAGGAGAGGAGGGTGGGAGGCAGCCGCAACTAGAGCGCTACCCCTGCCTCACCCAAAATGGCGTCCACCCCACGCTCGCGCCAGCGCCTAATCGGCTGTGCGGGGAGTAAGAACAAGGTAGGAGCAGTTTTTAAATTGCAAATTTAGCAAGTTTACACAAGGCACGAAATATCAACACTTAAAACCAAATTAAAATCGAGCATGCGCAAGTTGCTCAAAAGAATGCTAAAATCGTTTTTTAAAGGAGCGCGATGCAATGAAAGTGCCCTCCAAATTAGCAGCCCCCGGTTTCCGCCTCAGGGGTAACAACACAAGTAATCTGTGTGGCCTTGATTTTTAGCCGTTTAAGTAGTGAGGGAGGGTGGGAGGCAGCCGCAACTAGAGCGCTACCCTTGCCTCACCCAAAATGGCGTCCACCCCACGCTAGCACCAGCGCCTAATCGGCTGTGCGGGGAGTGAGAACAAGGTAGGAGCAGTTTTTAAAGTGCAAATTTAGCAAGTTTACATAAGGCATGAAATATCAACACTTGAAACCAAATTAAAATCGAGCGTGTGCAAGTTGCTCAAAAGAATGCTAAAATCGTTTTTTTAAAGGAGCGCGATGCAATGAAAGTGCCCTCCAAATTAGCAGCCCCCGGCTTCCGCCTCAGGGGTAACAGCACAAGTAATCTGTGTGGCCTTGATTTTTCGCCGTTTAAGTAGTGAGGGAGGGTGGGAGGCAGCTGCAACTAGAGCGCTACCCCTGCCTCACCCAAAATGGCGTCCACCCCACGCTCGCACCAGCGCCTAATCGGCTGTGCGGGGAGTGAGAACAAGGTAGGAGCAGTTTTTAAAGTGCAAATTTAGCAAGTTTACAAAAGGCACAAAATATCAACACTTAAAACCAAATTAAAATCGAGCGTGTGCAAGTTGCTCAAAAGAATGCTTAAATCGTTTTTTTAAAGGAGCACGATGCAATGAAAGTGCCCTCCAAATTAGCAGCCCCCGGCTTCCGCCTCAGGGGTAACAACACAAGAAATATCCACATAAATTCAAGGTTTCCTTAAGTGACTTTATGACACCAAGTACTTCCTCTGATGATTGGGACTTTGAAAATATTAATAATATGATGTCAAATTTAGTAATGTCAGCAAAATTCACAGAACATGATTATTTGCAGGGTTCATCAAACTATGAAGAAATGTACTGCTATAATCATTATGGTCATCACTATTTGCATAAATCTGCTCAACCTAGAAATGTTTTTACTTATAACCAATGGGAACATTGTCCAACACCGCCAAAAGGCAGCTCGAAAACATTTTATGAGAAATTCCCATACTTCTCAGGGTTTAACAACAGTGATCCAGAAACATTTTATTTTAAAATGTTAAATAAGACAGGAATGAAAACAATGTTGACAAATACTAAATTGATTTATTCAGAAAAATTTTATGATAAAATGTCTACATTTGGTTTTGAATTTTGGAAAAACAACATTGAAACAAAAACCATCTGGGATACAAAAGACTGGCAGGTACAAGGTTTAGAATCATTATTTAGAGCCTGCATGATCCCAGAACAGATAATATTCCTGAATGACACCATTCAACAAACAACCTGTCTTGGTTTAGCCAAGATAAAAGACTTGAACAAACCGTCTATTCCAAAGCCCATACCTGATAGTAATAGCACTACAGATGTGGAGATAGACGTATCCCATATTTTACACCAAAACAGAACAAATCCAGATTGGAAAAAATGGTCGATCTGGCCCACAGACACAAATAACTGTCAAAATAGATTCCTGAACAAAACACAGGGGTTCAAACATACCAGGCCAGACCCAAGATATTCCCAGAGACAACATCCAGGGATAGTTACAACATACAGTGTAGGGAAACTATGCATTGAGTTGCTACAAAAATCCACACTGGCTGAAATTAAGCAACACTTGACTTTACTTAAAGACGGTGCTGACTTGCGAGATTTCATACTGGGACCTCTCAAACAGCATCAAAAACGTTTCATATACGCCGGTATATACGCTGCTTACAACGAGGCTTGGAAAGTAATGCAAATTGAAACTGCTGAAAAAATACGAGAAATTGATTGTATAAATTTGGAAAAATCACTTTCTGTAGTGGACAATGGGTTAACGACTCTGTCCTCCAGAATTTATTCACTGGACAGCATTGTATCCTCTTCTATTGATATAATAGAGCAGGACTTGCTAATGTTGCAACATGGTCAGTCCCAATTGCGTTCTATTGTACAACTTGGCTGGACGTTGCAAAACCTGCGTTCAGGCTCCGTGCCATGGCGTCTAATCAACACAACGTCATTATTTTCTAACTTTAACCTTACTGATAAACAAATCAGTTTGGCACAAAAAGGAGCAGATTATACGATTCTGAGCATTGAAAACCTTGAGAGATTACCATTGACAATGTCAGAGAGACCTGTCATTGAATGGATAATACATGGAACAATTACAATTCCTATAACAACTTTTCAGTTTCAGTATTGCCAAAAGTACATACCAGCAGGCCTGTATGAAAGGTTGGGTAAAGGATACATCAAATCAACCTGGAATTTACCTTACACAAATAAATGTTATAGTGAAGGGAAAAAAGAATTATTTCTTAGTGGTAACAATTGTAAAAAATCACTAAGCGGTACACTTCTGTGTCAAGGTATTAACTTGCATGGAGCCTGCGAAGGTTCATCAAATAACCTTTCATGTCACCTGCATGGCACTCCTGCAACACAGATAAAGCCTTTTTTCAGACAGCTTTCCAAGGGCAGCTACGTTCTAATAAGTGACATCAGCTGTTGTGGCATGGTGCCAGGAAAAGCCTATCTCGTAACCGTTACTTCCAGGGTCCTTTGCTGTATGCAAGTATTGTATCCAAACAGCAATCCAGACATGGAGGCGGCAATAAGGCCTTCTTTGAATATCTCTTCTATTCGAATTGATACTTTAAGCAGAATGTAGTCTATTCTTTTACAGACAACTGTGCCTTTAACCTCGTCCAAAGAGACGTATGATCTGCAAGTTGCAAGGACAGCGGCAGAGATACATACCCTATTATCGACAAATTGCCCCGTGCTTTTCATAGAAATGTTAGGTCAAATCTTAAACATGTCTGATACCAGTGGCATCGCATATGTATTTAAGACAATTTTTTCGGGACTGTTAGCACCCTTTGAAACAGTTCTGGGCATTTTCCCGAATTTTGTGCATTCTTTATTCGTAGCAGGAATTTTATTTTTGATTCTTCTGCTCCGAAATGGCAAGCCAAGCCAGAGACAAAACACCAGCTACGATGGAAGAAACAATCCTAGACCGAGACCGAATCACTAGAGTCCTCGGATTAGCCCGGCTAAGAGATCTGAATACAACTTGGTTTCTTTCATTCAGACCAATCTGGCAAGATTGCATCTTACCTGTGCTTCGATGTCTGCTATGCGGAGAAGAATGCGTGTTGAACGTCTGTCTTACACTACCATCAGCAGTACCAACGGATATCGATACTTTGCTTGGTTCGGTAACGGTTCATGCAACGTGTTGTCCCCAGCGGCTACCTATTCTGATGACGGCATTCGTTGAGACTTCACCATTACGATTAGGTTTCAGTGAAGTACGAGATGAAAGCAGCACCACACAGGTACAACCTTCTGTGAGCATTGCTGATCCCGACATCGATGATGGCAATGATTCTCACATATGCACTATTGCAACTTTTTCGAACTTGGTCGAACTTTCACCTACTGTTGTAGACCAATTTTTCGCAAGCCTGTCTGATATAATGTTCTCTCCTAACAGCGAGAATAACTTTTAAAACAACGAGCACACAGCGTTCCCAGAACTCTGAATTCGGCCTTCAGTTTTTTGATAAACAACACTACTGAAAACAATTGGAACTATTTTTTCCCCTGAAAGCGAAATTATTTTTTCCACTTCCAAAATATTTACTTTTTTTGGCACATGGTACTCTGCTTAAAGTAGAACTATTCTTAGAGAACAGACCTTCTATTTTTAGAGACACTAGAGACAATATTTTACCTCAGCCTCTAAGACATGTACAGTATTGTATAAATATGTGATGAAATGGTCTCGACCTTCTTTTCTGTATTAAGAGCCATTTCATAAATGTAATTTTTGCAATTCATTCAGCCGATATTCTTATATGCATTATCTGAATGATACCACTGCTTGAAAAATGTACAGTATAAATACTCATTTTCGTGTATATACCATATACCATTTTCAAATTTAATTTATGTATTTTGGGGTGGGTTGGAAAACACATGCATCGTTATATGTTTAGTATTGCTTAGTATTTAGTAATGATGGACATTATACGTGGAGTGGGTGTTCTGAATGTATCTAGGACCCTAATTAAATATTCCCGATTCATGCCCTTATGTGGTTATAACAAGACAAAGGCATAAGAATCATGTCCATATTTAGTCATAGCCAATGCAGTCCAAATACGGCAAGGCTACTCCCATAGACTCCTAGAAAGTACAACGCGTTCTTTAAACAAACCAAGCCTCCAGAAGCCCGGGAATTCCCCCTGCTTTTGTTTTGATTTGCACAAGAACTCCTGGAGTCCAGAAAGAACTGTAAGTTCTTAGTGACGTCTTATGTCCAACCTTACGTCAAACCCGGCACCTTCCAGGTATAAATATACCAACGTTGCCTTAAGCAAACACACGGTGGTTTGGAGCAGAGCGGCTATCTACTTGCCCGATGCCCAGCTGATGCGAGTGCCGAAGGAAGCCGACCCTCCCATTTGACGCACTGAGAGAGACGCTGTCTTTTCTCCTGCAGAGAAATCCAGCTCCGGTGTTTCCAGTCACCCTTGCGGGTTGCTGGGAGATCGAGTCCCGAGAAAGAGATACAAGACCTCCTTCATTCTGAAACCAAGGTACGGAGCTGATTAGATCCTTAGAGAATTCTTGATGCAGATTCTTGGCAAAAACCTAACTTAACTTAAACTGCAACTTACTTACTCCTTCCCACGTATTAGGCTTAGGTCAGGTACACCGGGGTAGGCGTATCTTAGAAGCACCAGTTGAGTACGTTTAGTCAATGATTTTATGTATGTATATATTTTATCCATTTTAAGTATCATATGGCTCAGAAACCATATCAATGCTGTTACAGTATTATTTCATAATACTACTTTTACTGTACGCACTTTACTTCATGATAAGTATTGCAATTGTGGCAATTCACTTCTCTTGCATGAGAAAGAGGACTGCTCAATAAATAACACCTTTTATTGAAAACGCCCGTCTCTCTATTTCTCTGCACTCTGGTGAAACTAAGTATGCATGATTGACTGAGTGAAATAACTGTCTATTGTTTTCACACGACTCTGGAGATATACTCCTTGTTCTGGAGGCAGCAAAGTTGTCATGTTTATGCGGTTGTCAGAAACTAATCCCTTCTTGTCTGTAACTTGGATTGGTAAGTCAAATGGTATAGGTCCTGAATAGTTAAACAAAACTGATTGAGTGTAGGTTCACCTGTTTGTTGTGAATGTATCTAGGAACCTAATTAAATATTCACGATTCATGCCCTTATGTGGTTATAACAAAACATATCCTTATAAAGGCATAAGAATCATGTCCATATTTAGTCATAGCCAATGCAGTCCAAATATGGCAAGGCTAGTCCCATAGACTCCTAGAAAGTACAACGCATTCTTTAAACAAACCAAGCCTCCAGCAGCCCGGGAATTGCCCCTGCTTTTGTTTTGATTTGCACAAGAACTCCTGGAGTCCAGAAAGAACTGTAAGTTTTTAGTGACGTCTTATGTCCAACCTTACGTCAAACCCGGCACCTTCCAGGTATAAATATACCAACGGTGCCTTAAGCAAACACACGGTGGTTTGGAGCAGAGCGGCTATCTACTTGCCCGACGCCCAGTTGATGCGAGTGCCGAAGGAAGCCGACCCTCCCATTTGACGCACTGAGAGAGACGCTGTCTTTTCTCCTGCCGAGAAATCCAGTTCCGGTGTTTCCAGTCACCCTTGCGGGTTGCTGGGAGATCGAGTCCTGAGAAAGAGATACAAGACCACCTTCATTCTAAAACCAAGGTACGGAGCTGATTAGATCCTTAGAGAATTCTTGATGCAGATTCTTGGCAAAAACCTAACTTAACTTAAACTGCAACTTACTTACTCCTTCCCACGTATTAGGCTTATGTCAGGTACACCGGGGTAGGCGTATCTTAGAAGCACCAGTTGAGTACGTTTAGTCAATGATTTTATGTATGTATATATTTTATCCATTTTAAGTATCATATGGCTCAGAAACCATCAATGCTTTTACAGTATTATTTCATAATACTACTTTTACTGTACGCACTTTACTTCATGATAAGTATTGCAATTGTGGCAATTCACTTCTCTTGCATGAGAAAGAGGACTGCTCAATAAATAACACCTTTTATTGAAAACACCCGTCTCTCTATTTCTCTGCACTCTGGTGAAACTAAGTATGCACGATTGACTGAGTGAAATAACTGTCTATTGTTTTCACACGACTCTGGAGATATACTCCTTGTTCTGGAGGCAGCAAAGTTGTCATGTTTATGCGGTTGTCAGAAACTAATCCCTTCTTGTCTAATCAGGAAAGTTAACTCCTTCCTGTTCATTCGAGAAACTTTCTAGTGACCTCTGAGCTAGCTGGCATACCTAATTAAGTCTAACATATTCAGTAGAGACCTAGATGACCTCAGTCCTACGTCTAAACTATTGTTTGTGTTATTCCAATGCGCAGAGCCTATTGGGAATATAGGAACTACACTACATGGCGCCCAACGTTTGGTAAGGCGATAATCTAACGCTAAATGCTAGAGTAACTCAGTCGTGCCTTTCACACAGACCCCTTTTTCCCGTAAAAACTCCAATAGATGTCTGGAGTGGGTAAAAGTTTAATATCTGCCAGAACTTAGTAGGAAGAGATTCCTATGTATTAGTTTTTGGTTTAGTTAACGTTGAAGGATACAGTGTTCCAAAATATTGTGCACCTAATCTTTGTTTCCTTGAAACTTGATCTGCAACAAAAAACTTTCTGTCAGTAAAATGCCGGAAGGTGATGAAGAAAGAGATGCTTTGGCAGCTCAACTTATAGCGGATGACACAAGTCTCCAAGATGAAAACCCGAATGCTATAATCATTCCGGTAAATGTAAGAAGAACTATACCTCTTAAACCTATAGAAAATGGACTATCATCAAGAGGTGGTACAGTCATATTTGTGGTAGAGGCCCATAAATATCGGCAGACAGAGGTATTCTATTCATGGATACATTTTCCAGCAGCACACGCTGTGACACAAGATTTCCACTATTACAAAATAGAGGAACCTCAGAGGAATACTACCCTTTCGAGGACGTTGAAATTCCACTAACATACCAAGAGCACCTGCTCTGGTTTAATGGTGCCCTAAAACATCAAAATCACATTACCAGTCTCGGTCCACTAGGTAGACCAGGAGCCACATGGCCGGTTCTAGCCAGCTACACACCACATCCCGACATTGAAAAAATGTCAACCGAAGAACTCTTAGTTAAACTAAAAGAATTAACAAAGGCATATAGAGAATTAGTTCAATTGGCAATTGACGATATAACATGCCTGCAGAAACTGAAAGAAACAGATATAGCAGAACAACCTTTTGAACTTGCCAGAATCATAGAAAAATCCTATGAAGAACTAGGTAGAGATAGTTTGGGTGGGAAACCACTAAAACCACAACTAATTGAAAATCCTGAAAAACTTTTATTAAGAATAATCTCAACACTCCAAAAAAGAGTTGGGAGGGTCATAAACAATCCACTCCCAGAGAAAAACGGTTTCAGTCCAGAGGAAGGTCTCCTCAAAGGAGAGATAGATCTCCAGAAAGAGGAGGCAAGTCTCCCCAAAGGGAGCCCTCTGAGAAAAGATACAACCTTAGAGATAGGGATAAATTGAGAAAACCTGACAGATATCAAGATATTGATACACGTCCCTCTTGATCTTTTCAGACTTCATCACAGAAATCGGAAAGAAGAGGACGGTCAGAACACAAGGAAGAGCACGTCAAGTCCAAAGACAAGGAACCTGCTCATCAAAGTAAAAAATTACAATTTACAAAAAAGAAGGTAGCTAGTATTAAAATAAAACATGCCGAGGATTCTGAGGACACAACTGAAAAACGGAGATTGGGCCCAGACAATGCTAGGCAGCGCAGCAGAAGTGACCATAGCTCGCAAGATCCTGATGAATCTTCTGGAGACAGTGGACACGAATTAATACATTCAAGTGGAACCTGCAGACACCAGAGTTAGCAAACCCATAAATTATATGAAATAACATTGCGTATAGAGGGGGACAAAACTAGGAAAATAAAGGGTCTCTTTTGGGATAACCTTTCGAAAAGCTAAGATATCTTTCTAGCTGAGAAAGACTGGCCACCAGAGTTTGTCAGGGAGTGCCCTCATGGCGAATAAATGATTATGCCTGCCTTCTCAAATCACATTCCAATTCATAAAAAATACACATTTGCTAGAAAATGGGCAATGGCCCAAGCCCCTGCATTATATAAAAATCATGTAGGATGGGATGAGGATTCTCCTCACCATAAAATCCAGTTAAAAAATCAACCTACTGCCCAAAGGCAGTATCCTGTTAAGCAAGAAGCTAAAAAGCAAGACAGGGAGATCTTAGATCAACTTGAATATCGGGGGGTAATTGAAACATGCACCTCACAAATGAACAATCCTTTGTTTCCTGTCGCCTAGCCAGACGATTCATATCGTCTAGTTTTGGACTACAGACACCTAAACTCTTGCTGCAAAACATTTGCAGTACAAAACTCACACAGTGCAGCACTAATGAATAACATTGTGCGCAAAAAATATAAAACAACATTAGATAGCTCTAATTGTTTCTTTTGTCAAAAAATTGCACCTGAAAGCAGGTATTTGACCGCTTTCTCAACAATGGGAGGGCAAAAACAATTCTGTCGACTCCCACAGGGATTCAAGAATAGCCCAGGATTATTCTCAGCAAGGGTAACAGAGTTACTACAAATGTATGATGATGAGGCATTATCTTATGTCGATGACATCTATCTTACAGACGACGACCTGGAGACACATTTGAAAAGAGTGAACACCATAATACTTGGGTTCGCAGCTGAAGGGTACAAATTCAACTTTAAAAAGTCACGAATTGCTCACCTAACTGTCCTGTTTATAGGATATGAATTATCTAGTGAAGGCAAAAGCCTAGCAGACAACTTCTTAGAGAAGTGTGAAGTACTCCAAGCACCCAAAACGCTGAAGAACTTACAATCAATACTAGGTTTCCTGAATTTCGGAAGTACATACATTCAAAATTATGCGGAGAGGGTTAAACCTCTATGTGAATTAATAAAACCTGATTTCAAACCAATTAATTGGACTCAGAAACACACAGAAATTTTACGATCATTACAAACAGACATGTTAACTAAAACAAAACTGCAAACACACGCACACGAACGCAACCTTGTAATCCGAGTCATCCCAGGAAGATGCAGATTCACGTACCTGACCTCTAATGAGGGAGAAACGGTACCAATAGCTTATAAATCACACTTGTACACACAAGCTGAAATGAAATTCAGTTCTACTGAAACAATTCTAACAGCGGTTCAAACTGCTGTAGCAAAAGAAAGAGCCCTTGCCCAAGGCAAGAGCATATCTGTTTTAACAGCAGTATCAGCCCTTGAGGCAGTGACAAGACCGCGCATTCCAAATGCTGTGGCATTAGATCCAAAATGGATACAATGGGAAAATTCTCTTGCTGCAGAAGACGTGAAACACGCTTTTGATCCAAAAATGAAAAGACTAGAAGATCTAGAATACGAAAGTGAATGTCCTCTGTCAATCGAAATTCTGCCTCTCGAACAATACACCTGTGTAATCTACACGGACAGATTTGCACAATACTACGTTGTGAAAAAACAAGTTTACAATGCAGCATGCGCGATTGTTAAAGGTCGCTGGCGCTTAGGTAAATTCAGACTGATGGTCACAAAATTGAATCAATCAGAAACTGTCCAGCTCAGCGAGCTGAAATAAGATCTTTAAAGATGGCGCTTGAAAATGCCGATCGCTAATTCCCCACACTAATAGTGTGCGATTCGCATTATTGCGTCCAGTCTTACAATAATGACATGCAGACATGGATCAAAAATGGTTACAAAGATTAGACTGGTGCCACAATAAAGCCTAAAAAACTTTGGGAACAGGTAGTTCTTTTGCAGAAAAAACTACGAAAGACTCACATGATACATACACTGAGTCATCAACGTGATGGCGTTCACGTTGCAGGGCATTCATTGGCTAACAGAGCCACAGCGGCAGCTGTCAAACCGGCTTCCGTAGCTATAAAAAAGCATGCTAAAAAACAAATAGACGGTGAAACGCTACTAGCAGTAAGCGCCTCAATGAAAGGCAACTATGCGGCGTTACCTCTAAACTATCCACTCAGAAATAAATACATAATTGATGCGAACTCCGTTCCTTTTGCTCAAATCCCTAGAGTGGGGGATAGAGTAATTCCAAACACGAACAGGAGAGCTTACTTGATTCAAGAAGCACACATGGGAATGGGTCTGAGGCACCAAGAGATCTTGAAATCTGTAATAGAATTACAATCACAATACTGGTGGCCGGGGATGAACGTACAAATTTACAACTTTGCAACTAGTTGTTAGAACTGCAATAGAGATTGCAGTGGTGAACCGGACGAGACACCAGCCCAGATACCTTTATTAGAAAGCATTAGGCTATCTATACGCAAAAATCCAGAAGGAAAAAGGTGATCCCATAATTATTAAGATGAGATACATTTAGATGAGGCCCCAGCGCTCGGCTGACGCCAGAACTGTTATAAAAGATTTGCGAGTCTTTATCGGCACATACGCAATTGGCATGCTACATTCTGACCAGGGTCCTGCGTTTAACCCTCGAGCTTACAAGGAGGCCATGGCCAGCATGGGCATTGCATTTCGGTACTCTTCCCCCTTCCATCCTGAGGGTAATGCAGTAGTGGAAAGAAAAAACGTGACATAAAGCAATCTATAACGGCGAGGGTATTAGGTTCGGGTGATGGGTGGGTCAAACATTTAACAAGTGTCCCACGTAGTCTTAACAATCTGCCAATAAATTCTCTAAGAGGTATCACTCCATACGAACTATTGTTCTGTACTAGAATGATAATCCAGGACTTAGATTATCAGACATGGTGAAAGAAAAGTCCTTTGATATCAAAGATTGTTTGGCTGTTTTACAGGACTTAAATGAAACAAGAAGAAGTTTAAGTAACGCAAAGCTAAAGCCAACAGCCACTGAAGAGAATCCACCTGTCCCAGCAAGACCTGTCTGGATTCCAAAGATTGGGGATCTAGTCAGAGAGAAGATCGCGGTGAAGAAGGAATTTGGGCCTTCTTACAGAAAAGCAGTACCTGTCTTAGCTGTCAGCGGAACAAGATCAGTAGTACCCCCGCCCCTTGCTGGTAAAATGAGAACAGAGTTGTATCCATCGACCTGGTAAAACCACAATCATGTGGCCAATAATAAGTAGTAGGCCCAGTGGACTCCCAAGAAGTAGCAGAAGACCAAACCTTGCTACAATCCAAGAGGTTCAAACTGAGAGACTAATCACTTTTGATAAACCTGCAGTGAATAAAAAAGGACTGTGCAACAAAGCCATGGAACTTGTGCCTCTTGAAACCCAAATTGCAACAGTTCGTCAAGAAACACCTGTCTACAATGATGTAGCATTGGACTATACTAATGTACCAAAGAAAGATCCAAAGACTAAAGAAAATCCGGAAGCAAATCCAACAATTGACAGAACTGCATCTGGCTACTTCATCAATTTCGATGAATTTTCTGATGATCCAAGTGAACATGAAGAAACGCCAGCAAAAAAAACTTTCAAAGAAAAAGTAACTGAACTCTTTCATCAACTCAAAGAAACATATCTGATTTCACCATGGATTGAATTATGGATTGTGTTAGGTGTACTTTTCCTCCTGCATTGGCTCATCATGACTTTATGTTTGGGTAGATATATTGATGGAAAATATAGTACAATGGACACAGCAAGTCAGAACATCAACTTGGTCCTAAAGCCACACAGATCATCTCACATCGAGAAAAGAGAACTGTCATCAGTGAACATCACAGCCATTCCTATACCCGGTGGGGTAGCATGGGACAAAACGGATTATGAAATCTATGGCCCGATTGAGCTCTTTTTTTTTTTTTAAGCGCGACAGCTGCCCCAGCAAAGAGGCGTCCCGGCGCTGAAGATCAACAGGTGCAGTACCGATAGAGGAGGAAGAAACTGGGACAGGCAGTCCTAAGGAGGGGGAAACAGATGGGTATTGACAGCTTTCCGGAAGGCAGACAAGTTTTCCATAGAGCGAATGTTCATTGGCAAGGAGTTCCAAAGCTTGGCTCCCAGCACCCGGAAGGAGCGACCGCCAATGCAACAGAGTTCGTGTGAGGTACGATCACTAGGTGTTGACCTAATGAGCGCAAACTGCGTTGGGGCACATATGGCGTCAGAAGCGGGCACAGGAGATCTGGGCACCTGGATTTAAGGATGTTAAATGCCAGACTAAGGGTTTTAAACTGAATTCGGGATTCAATTGGAAGCCAGTGCAGCTTTCTGATCGTGGCTCTGGCAGAGCATCTACGGGGAACACCCACCAGAGTTCTTGCTGCCGAGTTCTGGACTCTCTGCAGCCGTGCTATCTCAGCTTTATTCGTGCCCAGGAACAGTACACTGGCATAGTCCAGGCGAGAAAGGATAGCGGCTTGTACAATAAGCTTCCGAGTTTTAGAGTAAAAAAACTTCAGTATAGGATTGAGGCTCCTCAGCAGGCCCACACAAGTAGCTGCCACTCTTTTGGTGTGGGTCTGGAAGCTGAGCGAGGAATCCATCCAGACTCCCAAGTTTTTAACTAATGATTTGGGTGCTGGAATGGTGCCCAAAGAAGATGGCCACCAGTGCTCCTTCCAGTGGGTGGTATTCTTCCCGACAAGCAACACCTCTGTCTTGCCTGCATTAAGCTGCAGGCAGTTGTCCGTCATCCACTGGGCTACTGCAGCCAACCCATCCCTGAATCTCAAGGCCGATATAGATGGCCCTTCGGTAAAAGTGATGACCAGCTGAGTATCATCTGCATATGAAACAAGCGTAAGGTCCCACTCTTTAGCCACTACCGCAAGCGGCTGCACATAGAGATTGAAAAGGGATGGGCTGAGTGCAGAGCCCTGAGGGACTCCCTGGCCGATGTAATGGGACTGAGAAACATACGGGGGTGCTGACACCTGGAAGGATCTGTCCTTTAAGAATGAACGAAACCATTTCAGGGCGTGACCAGTAATCCCCACTGTCTCCAGACGATACAACAAGATGTCATGTGATACCGTATCAAAGGCTGCGCTGAGATCTAACAGAATCAGCGCAGCACTCTGACCGGCATCAAGTATCATCCGTAGATGTTCGGTCGTAGACAGTAGGGCAGACTCAGTGCTATGGCCGGGCCTGAACCCATTTTGCGATGGGTCCAGAATGTTATTTTGGTGCATATATTGGGACAGCACATTGTTAACGTGGGCCTCCGCAAGCTTAGACACCCATGGCAGCAGGGAAATTGGCCTGAAGTTTTCTGGTTTGGAAGGATCCAGGGTAGGCTTCTTAAGGATAAGGGAAACCCATGCCTGTTTCCCGGCAGTAGGGACACTTGCCATAGAGAAGGATAGATTGAGTATAGAGGCCAGAGGTTGCTGGAAGAGCGCCAGAGACTCAATGAATTTTGCCGGCCTCATGGGTTCCGCCGGAGAGCCGGACTTGACTTTCCTGCAGAGTTTAGACAGGTCATCATACGTAATTTCTGGTATGAGCGTCAAGGCGGTGCCGCTAATGTTGGTATTAGTGGGGTTGTGTAGATCCACAGAGTGCTGCGGGAATGACCTGTATATTTTTTGCACCTTTTCTACAAAGAAAATGGCAAGGTCCTCGCACTGCTGCGCGGAGGTAATGCTGGAGGCAGGGGTTCTACTGCTCTGGAGTTCTTGCACCAGTTTAAAAATACATTTGGTGGGATTAGAACTAGATTTAATTTCTTCCGCGTAGAAAGAGGCACGCGTGGAGCAAATTGCTTTATGATAAAGTTTTTGTTTAGCCAGGTACAATACATTATCCCCATCTTTATAATCCCTTCTCCAAGTTCGCTCTGCCTTCTTACAATCTTTCCTCATGGATCTCAGGATGTCATTATACCAAGGGTTGGAGGGGGATCTGCGCCCCTTGGTCCATTTGGCTGGGATAAGGGCATCTAGTCCACTTATAATCCAGTCATGGAAGGTGGTGTATGCAGTGTCGGGGTCCACATTGTCCCCACAAAGAAACATTCCTAAGGTGGTATGGAGGTCCTTAGGTTTAAGTTTATGCCAAGGCCTCTTGAAGACCCGGATCGGCCCATCCTTATTGAATGGTTCCATGACCTTCATGGTGGCTTTGATTAGATAGTGATCTGTCCATCCCATGGGTTTGGGCACGTCCGTCCTGGCCTCCGGGATGTTGGTGAACAAAGGATCTAGTACATGCCCTGCCGAATGCGCAGCGGTCTGGATTAAGGAATCTAATTGTAAGGCCGCTAGATCCGCCAGGAAATTTTTAATAATAGGATCATGAGTCTGGTCAAAATGGAGATTTAAATGTCCCAGAATCGTGAAGTTGGCCGAGCCCACTACCAAAGAACTGGCCACCTCAAGAAGAGATTCAATAAACTTAGAAGCAGGTCCAGGGGGTCGATAAATGTAAAGCCCTGACAGTGCAAAGTGTGGGCCTATGAGAATCTTAAAGCGGGCTCCTTCACAGCCCCAAATATCTTCCTTGATGAAGGAGCAAGCATATTGATCTTTATAGATAACTGCTATACCGCCGCCCCTAGCATCCCTGTTTATAGTCCTGATCAGATAGCCTTCTGGCAGCGTAAGGTTCGGTAGACTAGCCATATCATCGCGAAGCCACGTTTCACACAAGAAAGGAACATCAGGGGACTCATCTAGGATGAGTGTGTGTACCTCTAAATAATGTTTAGCGAGGGACCTAACATTCAATTGGAGGACGGTAAGAAGAGCTTGCTCAGACGAACCCAGCCTATGTCCAGGCAGACAGGGCCTAGGTGCGGCAAAATCACAGGACTTACATTGTAAGCATGTCTGTCCTAGATGACCCGGTAGCTCATCACAGTTCTGGCCAGGGTTCAGAGCAAGCAATGCCTCCTTATCGTATTGTCGGACTTCTCATGGACCTTGGCCAGGGGGACGGGTGAGAGGCGATGTCCTGGCGATGACGGGCGCAGACGGGCTTGCCTTTGGCGCGCCGTCGGCGCGCCCGCTGCGCCGTCGGGGATTGGTGTTCATTTAAGGAGGAGAGGAGGGTGGGAGGCAGCCGCAACTAGAGCGCTACCCCTGCCTCACCCAAAATGGCGTCCACCCCACGCTCGCGCCAGCGCCTAATCGGCTGTGCGGGGAGTGAGAACAAGGTAGGAGCAGTTTTTAAATTGCAAATTTAGCAAGTTTACACAAGGCACGAAATATCAACACTTAAAACCAAATTAAAATCGAGCATGCGCAAGTTGCTCAAAAGAATGCTAAAATCGTTTTTTAAAGGAGGGAGATGCAATGAAAGTGCCCTCCAAATTAGCAGCCCCCGGCTTCCGCCTCAGGGGTAACAGCACAAGTAATCTGTGTGGCCTTGATTTTTAGCCGTTTAAGTAGTGAGGGAGGGTGGGAGGCAGCTGCAACTAGAGCGCTACCCCTGCCTCACCCAAAATGGCGTCCACCCCACGCTCGCACCAGCACCTAATTGGCTGTGCGGGGAGTGAGAAAAAGGTAGGAGCAGTTTTTAAAGTGCAAATTTAGCAAGTTTACAAAAGTCACAAAATATCAACACTTAAAACCAAATTAAAATCGAGCGTGTGCAAGTTGCTCAAAAGAATGCTAAAATCGTTTTTTTAAAGGAGCGCGATGCAATGAAAGTGCCCTTCAAATTAGCTGCCCCCGGCTTCCGCCTCAGGGGTAACAACACAAGAAATATCCACATAAATTCAAGGTTTCCTTAAGTGACTTTATGACACCAAGTACTTCCTCTGATGATTGGGACTTTGAAAATATTAATAATATGATGTCAAATTTAGTAATGTCAGCAAAATTCACAGAACATGATTATTTGCAGGGTTCATCAAACTATGAAGAAATGTACTGCTATAATCATTATGGTCATCACTATTTGCATAAATCTGCTCAACCTAGAAATGTTTTTACTTATAACCAATGGGAACATTGTCCAACACCGCCAAAAGGCAGCTCGAAAACATTTTATGAGAAATTCCCATACTTCTCAGGGTTTAACAACAGTGATCCAGAAACATTTTATTTTAAAATGTTAAATAAGACAGGAATGAAAACAATGTTGACAAATACTAAATTGATTTATTCAGAAAAATTTTATGATAAAATGTCTACATTTGGTTTTGAATTTTGGAAAAACAACATTGAAACAAAAACCATCTGGGATACAAAAGACTGGCAGGTACAAGGTTTAGAATCATTATTTAGAGCCTGCATGATCCCAGAACAGATAATATTACTGAATGACACCATTCCACAAACAACCTCTCTTGGTTTAGCCAAGATAAAAGACTTGAACAAACCGTCTATTCCAAAGCCCATACCTGATAGTAATAGCACTACAGATGTGGAGATAGACGTATCCCATATTTTACACCAAAACAGAACAAATCCAGATTCCTGAACAAAACACAGGGGTTCAAAGATACCAGGCCAGACCCAAGATATTCCCAGAGACAACATCCAGGGATAGTTACAACATACAGTGTAGGGAAACTATGCCTTGAGTTGCTACAAAAATCCACACTGGCTGAAATTAAGCAACACTTGACTTTACTTAAAGACGGTGCTGACTTGCGAGATTTCATACTGGGACCTCGCAAACAGCATCAAAAACGTTTCATATACGCCGGTATATACGCTGCTTACAACTGTGGTAAATAAATAAATAATACCTCTATTTTTGACTAGATATAACAATAACAGATAGCTCAATAAATAAGAGTCAAGATTCGAGGTAGTAGGAGTTTGCAGGTTTAATACAGCATAAAGGACAGGAACAGGACAACCTGCACGGGCAAGATCTGGGATGGCTAGCCAACAGGGGGGCCACGACAGCTGTCGGGCAGGAGCTGGAATGAGCGCGCTAAAGGGATAACTTTTTTAATAACAGTGCACAAGCATATATAGTTAAAACAATTGCATTACAATACATACAGTAGGCGTAACAGTGGGTGGGGCTTGTAACAGTCGCGAGAGATAAGGGTGAAAGTAGGTGTAACAAGAGGCGTGAACATAGACATGTGATGTAAACGTAACGGAATATGTCATAAATGGGGCGGAAACATGGAGGGGGCTACCTAAGGAGCCGGGACCTCTAACCTAGTGGTGCGCGCAAACTGACGATGACGTGTTACTAGGAGAAGCTGGGGGCTATGACTTCTGCGCTAGGAGCAGAGACTGAAGTCTGGAGAGTCAGAGCGACATGTACCTAAACACTATCTAGTATCTGATGTTTAGAGAACATATTGATAGAATCCAAAAGTTATCAGGGTAAAGGCTAACAGACACTAAGACTGGTGCATGCATTATTCTACATGTAGTGTGTGTTGAGGAATATTAAATGACCATAAATACAGTATTTCTCTTACATGGAGACGTAAAGGCTAGACCATGACGGAAACTATTGATGCGATTCAGTAGCTTAGGAATGCAGAGAAGGAGAGCTGGACTGATAACTAGAATCATAACATACTCTTGGCAGACTGGAGGCAGAGCCAGGCCGAGCCGGGCACTGTGAGGCAGGAAGTAAGTGAAGGGTCAGGGATACAGGTGGGGGCTGTATCGCTCCTCAGCGAGGGTTCAGGAGACAGGAGCTGAATCTGAGTCCGGGCCCTTTTGAGGCCTAGAAACGGGGATTTTACAATGAAATAACGTGCACACTGAGAAACGTGGCAACGTAGCTTTACATAGGCCTAATACTCGTAGCTTTCACGAGAACTGGAAACTGGCATACTGGAGATGGACACAACTGTAATTGCGTCTTTAATCGATCATGGGGAATACATATGCATATTAATCATGCACATACAACATAAGATGGGGGACACGTAGGGACACAGAACATGGCAAAATTTACTTTTCCACATTCCCTCCTTGTCACTACGTTTCCATCAGGAAACATCAATATTCATGATACCATCTATCATTTCATACAGTATCATTTGCTCGTCTCGAATTTTCTTGGAACGGGATCTAGGACGGGACTTGGGACTAGGAATACAAGAGGTAGCACAAATGCCGCAAATCGCAGGGCCACATTGTATACAGAGGCAGCAACTGAATATGATCGCTACTGCAATACCTAGAAATGACAATACTTTCCATCCCCAAGCAGATATAATACTCCAGAACCAACCGGACCATGTCCAGGTGCCTGGATTCTGGTGTAACTGATGGGCAATTTTATGAAGTCTGGTTATAGCTGAATAAACAGACGGCGCGTTATTTGGAATGAAAATGCAGCAACTAGATCCGATGACTCTACATGCTCCTCCTCTATCGGCCAGTATGACGTCAAGAACGAGACGATTTTGGAGCACGACAAATCTCATAGCAGATTGCTCTTCGGTTAAGTTACCTAGAGCAGAGGCAGTCTCATTCACTACTGCTTCAAGGGTTCTGGTTAATCTACGGATTAACTTACTATTCTGGATAGGTCCTATAAAGAAGAAGAAACCTCTATTGAAATCTGTATACTGTTCTAGAGCAGTTTCAGTTTGATCGACAATCGGGGATTCAATCTCCCTTTTATGTCTAATGTGTACTAGATGTGTGTTTCTGTGGTAATCAGATGGGGCTAGAAAAACTGGTGGCAGTAGGAAGGCAATGTAACAGGTTCCCTCCCAATCGAGGGGCAGACGAACATATGCGGTCTGACCACAAACAAAATAAGAATGACGTGAAGCTTTGAAAATAGATTTCCCACTGTCACTATACTTGACAATAGTAGTACAATCACTATGTCCTACATGTACGGAGCCATTCTTTCTGACACATAATTCGCCTTTGACTGGTAATACTGAAATAGCGGGTAAGTCTGGAGTAGGATCAGACTGAACATTCAGGACCATGAATTTCGAAGAATAATTACCTAAATTATAAACTTCATTTTCTAGGTCTAACCCTGTTCTGTGGGGAAGACCTTGCTTGTCTGGAAAACATGTACTGTTCAAAAAAGACATATCTGTTGAGGATGACGTTAACATGGACCAGGCTCCACATGAACCGTTATGTGAAAATGGATAAGGAAAGAGTGGCAGAACTCCCTTCGGTGTCTGGAAAGGGGGGAGTCGACCACACACCCAACAATTAGTGGCATTGCTGGTCTGGTGTGAATAATGTAACATACGGATGAATGAATTGTTGCGCATAGCAAGACGATAGGATAGTTCGTGAGGAGGCAGATCACTAAACGTGTGCTCTACTGTAGCATTAGAAGACTTATTTACATGAGAAATTGGAAAACATAAATGAAATGCATAACCCGTGCAGGTAACCATCAAGCTGAGAAACAATATAAAACTTAGAAAAACGATACATCGGATTGAGTTTTGACTAACTCTCTCACTATGGGGGTCTATTTCATACATGTCAGATACCTGTCTAACCGTTTCACCTAGGGGAGGACTTAGACAATTAAACTGGCTGACTTATTTTACTAGACCGGAGCTTCAACTTATACTCCTGCTGCGGAGTTTTCTCTAACAGGGGAGGCTTTGAGGCAAAGTCAATTGCGGGACAGTCCTTAAGAATAGTATCTCGGCAGTCTTTAAAATCTTGACAATCCTTGGAAAAGTTCTTGGAAACAATTTTTAGTCCGTGAAATTTCTTGACGTGTGACAGGTGCACCCACCCCTTCCTGCCTTCCAACTTGACGGCAGTACGGGTGGTCAAAAGGACCAACTTCGGCTCCTTCCAGTGAGGCTCCAGCGGACTTGAACGATCAAAATTCCGGACGAGAACCAAGCTTCCTGGAACAATTTCATGCGGTTTCACCTCGGTATTGTCTGGAAATGCGGCGGCAACCTGTGAACGACAAGAGTGTAGGGCAGACATCAAGGAAGCTAGGTAATCTGTCAGCATATTACTGGAAACATCTGTAATACTTCGGGGTCTAGGTGTACCCCACACGTTCGGGGGGCGGCCGAATACGACCTCATAAGGGGACAGACCTGATCTGGAATGTGCGACCATGCGCATATAGAACAGGGCAACTGGCAAGGCAACTAACCAGTCTACACCTTTCTCTTTACAAACTTTGGCAATACGGATTTTCAAGGTTTGATTATGTCTCTCTACGAGACCGGCTGCTTCTGGATGGCGTACACAATGGAACTTCCACTGGTACCCTAACAAAAGGGAAACGTGCTTCATTAATTCAGATGAGAAGGGCTGGCCGTTATCAGAATACACGACCCTAGGGAGTCCATAACGGGGGAAGAATTCACGAACCAGCTGCTTGGCAGTGGTCGCGGCTGTGTAATCTGGGACTGGATATGCTTCTGTCCACCTGGACAAAGCGCATACAACTACAAGGACATACTTGAAACCTCGACATCGCTCCATCTGAATATAATCCATCTGGAGGACTTCAAAAGGGTGGTCAGGGCGCTGGAATCCACCTTGTTCCACCAGGACACTTTTACCTGGATTGAATTGACAACATATCATACAGGTACGGACTTTCTGCTTGGCTGCAGCTCGTAAATGCTTGTTAAACCAAAGGTTCTGGATACTGTCTAACATGGCTTTTTCTCCTAAGTGTGCTGGACTATGTGCGGTATTAATAATGACTTGAACCATAGAGTCGGGGAGAAACCATGTGGCTCTACCCTTCGTCACCCATCCCTGATCTGTCTGGACCCCTCCTTGTTCGGACCATTTCTTGATTTCCTCGGGAGTAGCATGTAACTGTATGTCTATGACATCTTGAGTAGGGTCCTTAACTGTCATACAAGTAGTCTGTTCTAGAGTGGATGTCGGTGTCTTGTTAACTGGTATGTCTGGTGTCTGTGCTGTAAGCTTGGCTGTTCGATCTGCTAGATCATTACCTTGAGAAATAATGTCAGTAACTTTCGTATGTGCTTTGCACTTCATGATAGCGATAGCTGTTGGTAAATGTATTGCATCTAACAGAGCTTGAATAAGGAGACCATACTGAATCTTGGTTCCATGAGAAGTCATGAAACCTCTCTCTTGCCAGAGCACTCCAAAGTCGTGTACAACTCCGAATGCGTAGCGTGAATCTGTGTAAATATTAACTTTCAGGTTCTTGGCACGTATGCAGGCTTGTGTCAGAGCAACTAGCTCTGCTGCTTGAGCAGACAGGGTGTCAATACGGTGTGTTTCAATAACTTCAGTGTCAGTAGTCACTGCATACGCGGCTACTAGTTCTCCTGTACTTGTTCTCATACATGAACCATCCACATAAAATGTCAGGTCGGGGTCTGGTAATGGAATATCTGTCAGGTCTTGTCTTGGCTTAGTCATAGTGTTAACAACTTCCACACAATCATGTGTGACAGGATTTGAAGTAACTGACGGTAACAGTGTAGCAGGATTTAGAACGTTGCAGCGTCTGATTTCTATGTGTGGCTGGAACAGTGTCAGTTCATAACCTGTTAAACGTGCAATAGTCAAGTGCTGGGTCTGTGTTCGGTTTAAAAGAACTTCCACGGAGTGTGGAACTTGTACTGTCAAGGAGTGTCCTAATACTATGGAATCACTTTGTCTGATAGCTAGTGCTGTGGCTGCAACTGACTTGAGGCACGCAGGCAGAGCCTGGGCTACTGGATCTAGTGTGCTCGAAAAATAAGCACAGGGCTTGTATTGTCCTGCTTGATCTTGTGTAAGAACAGATAATGCTGTACCATTACGTTCTGTGACAAAAAGTGTAAAAGGCTTATTGTAGTTCGGTGTAGCTAGAACAGGAGCTTGGCATAAAGCTTTCTTTAACTCATTGAAACTAAGTGTATGTTCAGATGTCCAAGGGAGGACAGTCGATACGGCTGCCTCCTGTGTCGTTAACTGTATCAGTGGTTTAGCTAGAAATGCATACTGAGGAATCCATTGTCTGCAATAGGAAGTAAGGCCGATAAAAGCACGTACCTCCTTCTGTGTCTTGGGCTGTGGAAGACTCGCTATTAACTGGATACGGTCAGGTGTCAACTGCCTACCCCACTTGGACAGTAAGTGGCCTAAGTAGATCACTTGCTGGACACAGAATTGAAGCTTTGAAGGAGACACCTTGTGCCCCATCTCGGCTAGGAAATACAGGACTGTAAGTGATGCTCGCTCGCAAGCACGTTCAGAACGGGCTGTGATCAGTAGATCATCGACATATTGGAGCAGGGCAGTGTCAGTTGGCATATGAATATTGTCTAGTTGTCTCTTAAGTGCTTGACTGTAAATACTAGGACTTTCTGTGAAACCTTGAGGAGCTCGTGTAAATTTATAGCTCCTTCCATTTAAACAGAATCCGAAAAGGTACTGGCTGTCTGGATGAATGGGGACACTGAAAAATGCATTCTTGAGGTCTATTACTGAAAAAAATATTGCCTCAGAATCAATGGCTGTCAATAGGGATGAGATATCTGGAACAACTGGATACTGGGGAATGATACATTTATTGAGTTCTCGAAGATCAATCACTAATCGATATACTGGAGGTGCATTTGGATCAGTACGTTTCATGACTGGAATGATAGGAGAATTACATACATTGGAGTCAGTTTCTACAACTACTCCTTGAGCCATAAGCTCGTCAATAATTTTGGATAAGGCTGCTACAGCCTCAGGTGGCAATCTGTACTGTCTGATTCGTGGCAGGACTATACCTTGCTTGAGAGTCACACGATGGGGTGTGATTTGCATAAAACCAACATCAGTTGGACCTTGCGCCCATAGATGCTGCGGAACATTAGACAATCTCGGATCAAAATCTCGTAATACATAGTGACCCTTGAAGTCACGTAAAAACAAATGTATCCCCTCTGGGGAACAGCAAATAACTGCACCTAATTCTTTCAGTGTCTTAATACCTAACAAATTTTCTGGACATGACCTCGTAAGCAATAGATCAGTAGTTCGGGACAATGGACCTACTTCAAGAGTAACTGGCTTTGAAATCTCGTTTACAATAGGCTTTCCTGAAAATCCAAGGGAAACATTTCTAGAGCCTGAGAGCGGAGCCCCTGGAACCTCGTCGTGACTAATGGTAGTCCTACTTGCCCCTGTATCAATCAGAAACTTTCTGTCTTTCCCTAATACTTGACTATGAACATAGGGACCTTCTTGATCTACAGGAATCTCGATGAGAGGCAAGCCTACCTCCCTCTCTAGGCTGTTTCATGAATACGCTTGATACTCTGGATACTCTGTCTGTGCATACTGGTACATCTGCTGTGTAACATGCTGTGTTGCAGCAATAGGCTGCGGTGCTGGAACTGTCTGTTGTGCATTCTGTGGCTGAGAAGTCTGTGAAACTTGTTCTTGTCTAGGCGGACGTGGTCTTTCTTTAGTTTTACCAGTGGCTATATTGTGTTTCAGAACTGCACACTCGTTTATGAAATGACCTGGCTGTTTACAATAATTGCATGTCCCTTTAACGGGAGCTGCAGGATGACTGGCTTGATTCGGACCCCTCTTCTGACTGTCTTGTGGAACAGATTGTGCAACTAGTACTTTCATTTTCGTGTCTTTCATACGTCTTCTCTCGTGTTCTTGCTCTTCTCTGATTCTATTCTGGTGATACTGGAGCATTTGGAGCATCTGGGACGGGGTACTAGCTTGCCAAGTACTTTCGACTTTCAAAACTCGATTTTTAACTTGTGGACTTGAATTCTCGACTAATTTAGTAACAAAAAGATGAGGGTATGACTCACTACTCGTCTTCAAACCACTGTTTATGATAAAACATTTCTCAAATCTAGAATAAAAATCACTAGTGTCTTCGTCTTGTTTCTGTTTACAGGCTGAGATTGCATCCCAGTCTTCCTTTTTAGTGGCTAATAATCTAGGTAAAACTTGTATTAATAATTCTGGTAATTCTTTACATTTGTCTCCAAGACCGGTACCTGGTACTCGTATCTTATCTTCAGCTTCTAGAGCTGTCCAATCGATCTTTTTCTCTCCCACCTCCCAATCCTTTTCCTTGAGTTTTTCGTATATGCCCGCGGGCAACAGGACTTTTAACATTTTAATAATATCTGGATACGTGTATTCTCCCATACGGAGCATGTCTTTTAATTCTCGGTGGAACCCTGCTGGATCTTTGTCGTGACAGGGAATTAATTTCTTCATCTCTAAGAGTTCCATCTTGGTAACTGGGGTGTAAACAAATACTCGTTGCATTTCACCATCTGCTGTCCTAACTGGGTGTACTTCTCGTAACGGATGCTGTCTGTCTATGTAAAACGGTTTACTTTCTGGAGGTGAGACATGAACAAAATGCGGGTTCAAAAACGTTCTGTATTTGTGGCGCTGTTCTAGAATGACACTAATTAAATCGGTACCTAAACCTTTCCATCTATACTGGAGTAACTCGTTCAGGACATCATGTAACGGACCTGGATCAGAATGTTGACCCTCATACAGCGTAATGAGGTGCTGGATCATATACATACCCACCAGTCGCTGCTCGGCTGGGGCAGTTTCAGAAACATTTGTGCCACTATTTCGTCTGGAAAAGTGGTATAATCAGTAATCCATCGGACTGCTGATCGGGCTAGTTCTTGTTCATGCATAGTACCTAATTCACTATAACCGATTCGTGATTTCAGAATTTGATCGGTAGCTTGAAATACTTGTTCTAGAGAACCTTGTTCCGGTGCTGGAAGATGAAAGACTTTCTTGTGTTCTAGGCGTAAATGTCGGTCTGGAATTCTAGATTTACCCACATACGCTATTCTGGCGGGATTCTCGTCGTCTACCTCTTCAGTAGAAGAGTCATTTTCTTTCTCGCTTACTTGTGCTTCTTTGCGTTGTTCGTGTAACCTTATTATTTCTTTACGTATTTTCTTGTACATACTCTCTATACTATTGAGTGTCTTGTGCCGGGGTCTCCAACCGGTCGATCGTGAGCTACTGGTAGCTCGCCGAGACCCCAGGAGTAGCTCGCCTATCCCTTGCTCTGATTGGACGTAATCTGTGGATGGGGTGGACCGGGCGAAGAGGATGACGCGACGCGATGACGCTCCTCTCCTGGAGCTGCAGACTCCTCTCGTGAGAGTCTGACGTCATCGTCTACTGAAAACGCGTTGGCATCGCACTGTCTGCCATTGTGCGACGGGTGCCAGCGCGGAGCAGTAGGAGACGTGACTTTCACCGCCTCAAGCAGCCAGGTGACGTGCCTTCCACTGAAGGTAAGCTCGTTATTTTCTTGCCTCTGCCCCCCTGTTTGTGCCGTTTTTCGTTCCTTCTGTCTCCTGATTGTGCCGTTTTTCTTGCCCCTGCCACCCTGTTTGTGCTGTTTTTCTTGCCTCTGCCCCCCTGTTTGTGCCGTTTTTTGTTCCTTCTGCCAGCGCTGGTGGGGGCCTCCCCAGCTCCGGCTCCCGGCAGCGCAGGGGCTGGGGGGACTTTTGCTACACCACTGCTCTAGGGAGGAAAAAGGTGCACCTGCAGTGATGTGAGGAATTACAAATGTTATCTGGTGTGAATGTGAGCCACAAAAGCCAGTATTGGACGTTCACTGCCCCCATCGGACAGGGTATAATTATTTAAATAAACGTATCCTGTTTATACCCCATGCCTGGATTGAAGGGCGGGGGGAAGCAAGACTGGCACGGGCAAGCAAGACTGGCCCGAGCAAGGGCAAGCAATACAGTACGCAAGACAAGTCTGGGCAGGGGCAAGCAAGACAGGTACCGTAGGGAGGGCGGGGCTAGCAAGACTGGCCCAGGAAGGCAGGCGAGGGCAAGTAAGACAGGCCTGGGTGGGATGGCGGGGCAAGCAAGACGAGCCCGGGAGGGAGTGCGGGGCAAGCAAGATGGGGATGGGAGGGAGAGCGGGGTCAAGCGAAACTGGCCCAGGAGGAAGGTAAGCAAGACAGACCTGTTAAGGGAGGGGGCTAGCAAGATGGGCCTGGGACAGGGGCTAGCAAGACAGGCCGGGGTGGAACGGTGGGGGCATGACACTTTAGACAGGCAAGATGGCCTTTAGACATGTTGCACCAGATGCAGGATATGAAGAGGGTGCAGAAGACATGGAAATATTCTGGAGGGCCCAAGAGGGCTTAACCCTCCTGAAAATGATCTCTGTTGCATGGTGGAAATTGTCTATAAATGCATGGCCATCTAATAAACTATCATAATGCTCTTTATGATGAGCATGCTCTGTTTTTTATTGTATGAGTCTCTTTGTCCTCTCCAACGGGCATGGTGGGGGACCAGCTACGAACACACTTCACACTCAGATATAGCATGGGAAGCCTTCTGTTGTTTTACCAATTAAGTTTTTACCTAGTGTGGAAGGAAACAACACTAGTCCTTGTGGTGTTCCCCCTGGCTGTATGGTATTTCAGAGCTTTTACAATGAACAAATTGTTTATCAAGTGGCCACAACAATTCTTTGCCATTATAGTGGTGAAAAACTCCAGAATGCTGATGTTTGATCTTATCATACTCAGCTGTTATCTGAGTGAGCACGCCATAGCACACCACTGATAGCCAATGATAGCTCATCGCCCAATGTTGTCAGCTGCATCAGTAAAAAGCTACGCCATCCCACTTCTCTGTAGGGCTCACATGCCATTGAAATATATTAGGTAAGCACCCTACACTCAGGTTTTCCTTCATCCCTTTGCTGAGCTCAATACATGCTTTTTCTGATTAACTTCCAACATCTCTCATGCTCCACCCTTTTTGAAATGTTGAATGGGTATTTTAGTGGGATCACCTTTGTAGCAAAATTCACTTGCCCCATTGGGTACCGAATTTGCCAGATTGTGTGATCTTATTCTTTACAGGAAAAGGCAGCACCTACACCTCTCTTCAAAAGCTTCCACCATAGGCATTCTCAGTTATCTCTTTCTGCCTCATTATCCCAGTGACTCCATCCACCCACAGTCTAGGTTCCTTTCCCAAGGACTCTACCATATTCTTTCTCGCAACACAGTGCTCTAGGCCTATTCCCGATTAACCTCCTGTGAGCAGTGATGCTGCATGCAAGCATCACCACAATTACATAGGTCCATCCAATTGTTCCTTCCTCCTGCCTGCATAAGGGGCAGGATGTGGGTGCCGACCCAGACAGTTGTCAGAGCAGACAGACTCTGCCGGTTAACAGCTCGCATGCAATGTGGCTGTGGGGCACCGCGGGAGGAGGGGCAACCCTGGAAAAGTGCTCTCTGGTCATGTATTGGGGGTCCATCAATGACGTGAGGAAGCCTCAGATTCTGCCTGCCAAGGGCTGCGACTCATGTTACAACCCACATACATATACATTTATCCCCTGAAACTACAGTACATGCATATATTTCCTGCAAGGCTCAAGGTCTTTCATGCTTCCAGGAACTTTTTAGGTCGAGCCTGGGCATCGCATGCGCTGCTCAGCGAGGCATGCTCTATTCCCGTATGAACTGGAAGCTCCGCCCACTCTCCACATATATTTTGCATTGGCTTGCGTCATTGTCCTTTGTAAATGCTGGCTTATGATTTGTAAATAGCCTTGTTATTCCCTCCTTAGTACTACCTTGTCTTCATTTGTAACCTCCCATGAAGACTGGCCCTTTTACTTCTGTTGTTGCACAGTATGTCTTATTTAGTCTGTATATACTATTTTCTTTGATGAGTTTCCCCTACTGCAGGCACGACATGCTCACCTGCAACATTCTGCGCGCCATGCCCGCTTTCACTTTCCAAGCAGCCTGGGACAGTGACAGCCACTTCTTTGAAATGAAATAGGTCTTGCATTTACAAGTGCTGTTTTTCCTGCCTCTGCCCCCCAGATTGTGCTTCTTGCCTTTGCCCCCCCTGATTGTTTTTCTTGCCTCTGCTCCCCTAATCCTAAGGACCAATAGTAGGGGCTGGTGTTCACTGGGCTGACTGCTGACATCATCAAAGTTTCTATTAATCTTAGGACATTTTCAGATACCAAAATATGATCAATAATAGAGCAATGCCTATCTCTCTCAAGGTTGGAATCACTGGTCTTCCTGCGTCATGGGTCTGCTCTATGAGCTCTAGGTTATACCTATATATCATTTCATTAATGGTCTCACGATAGGAGTTATGGGAAAAAGAGAAGCAATAAAGGTAGTTCTCCTTGTTACGCCCCACCTGGGGTGGCATAGCATTTTTTGTACGCATTCCCAGGTCCACCATTAATAGTGAATGTGATATTTCAACATTTCGGCGTGTGGATGAAAGTCTTTTCCTTGGTTTAGTGGTCTGTATTACAGCATTATTAAAGGTGTCCATGTGGTATTCTTGCCTTTTATGGATTGGATGTGGACTTCATCAACATTTTTACTCTTGCTACGGCCTCAACAACCAATGATGGGTGAAGAGCCAGGTCCCTCCAAAAGGGCAAAGACTTACGACTTCCATCAAGAGTGGGAGAACACATTTTTATTTACACAAATCAAAGACAGCTGTGTGTGTTTAATCTGTGGAGCAAAAGTTGCAGTGGGGAAAAAGGGCAATGTGGAGAGGCATTTTTCAACAAAGCACATGCATTTTGAGAGGAAGTTCCCTAAGGGAAGCAGCCTGAGGTCACAAAAAGTAAATGAACTGAAATCTGCATTGCAGACAGAGCAATCTTATTTTACAAAGCCAACAAAGAAAGCCACTGCGGCAACTGAAGCATCCTTCGTAGTTTCTCATCACTTGATCAAGCACAAAGCAACATTTTCAGATGGAGCAATTGTGAAGGAAGCAATGCTTCTAATGGCCCACTCCTTATTAAAAGACTTTAAATAAAGCCCTGAAAATATGTCTGGCATTTCAGATGTGCAGTTGGGGTCAAACACTATGGTAAGAAGGGTATCTGCATTATCGGTCAACATGATAGAGCAGTTGGAGCGGGATTTAAAGACATGTAAATATTTTTCTCTGCAATGTTATGAATCTGTTGATGCAAGCGATATTGCACAGTTGGCTATCTTTGTTAGAATGGCTTTTGAAGATTTCACTTATAAAGAGGAATTTTTAACTCTGTTGCCTCTGAAAACCACAACCAGAGGATCTGACATCCACAATGAGGTGAAACATTATTTTGTGAAACAAAATGTCCCATTGAAAAAGTTAGTGGCGATAACAATTGATGGTGCACCCGCAATGATAGGGCGTCATTTTGGCTTCATTGCCAATTGTAAAGCAGATCCAGATTTCCCTCCGTTATTAACTACCATTGCATTATACATCAACAGGCAATATGTGCCAAGGTAATGGGGTTTGATCATGTGATGACTCCTGTTGTAAAAATTATTAATTCAATTTGTGCAAAGACCAAGCATCAGCGAACCTTCAAATTGTTCCTTGAAGAACTTTCAGCTGAGTATGGGGACCTTTTACTGCATACTCAAATCCGATGGCTTAGCAGGGGAAATATACTACGAAGATTCCTTTCCCAGAAGTCTAAGCTTTCATTAAGTCTAGAAATGAAGATACCACACAGTTGTCAAACACTGAATGGTTGCTCGATTTAGCTTTTTGACAGATGTCACAGAGAAATTAAATGTATTGAACTACGAGTTGCAAGGCAAAAACAAGACAATAGCCAACATGATTAGTTCTGTGAAAACATTCGAAACAAAACTTAACCTTTTCATACAGCATGTACAGAAAAGAAAGATGCAGCACTTTCCCTCTGTGCTCCAAATCCTGTCAGAAAACAAAACTGAGGCTGAGATCCTTGACATACAAAAATACAGGAACCTCCTTGTGAGGCTTAATCAAGAGTTCAGTGACCGTTTTAGTGATTTTGAGCAACTGGAGCCCTGTGTGATGTTCACTTCAGACCCCTTCATGGAAGTGGATGTTAGTGACCTTTCAAAGAAAATTGGTGTTCCTCTGAACCTTGACTCTGACACCATGGAAATGGAGATGGTCTCACTTCAAAATGACATTGAATTGAAATCAAGGCAATCTGACATTAATTTCTGGAGTCTTGTAGATGCAGAAAAGTTTAAGACCATCCACGCAGCTGCATTGAAACTTTTTTCCCTATTTGGCTCTACCTATCTTTGTGAATCTGCATTTTCCGATATGAACTTCATAAAATCTAAGTTTCGCACACGTCTGACTGACAAACATTTAAATGAATCCATAAGAGTTGCCCTCTCAAGCTAAACTCCAGATTACAAGGCATTACTGGACACCATGCAGTGTCAAGTTTCTCACTGAAATTATTTGTATGCAGTCGCAATCAATACTTGTTCAGTCACAGTTCCTGGTGAAATCACAAATCTGTTTCATTGTTAAAACCAAGATTAAAGTCGCTGCAGATCAGAATATTCAGGCCCCTGCAAAGCTTTTTTATTATTTGAACAAGAACAATGCAATGTGTACTGCAGGCCTGTATTACAAACACAATAAAATGTAGCTAGAGAGAAGAATCTTGAGCACGTTTCCAAATGATTATTTGCAGCATAAGAACAAAACAGTTCCACATTGAAGGTAAGATCGTTTTCCATGTATGTTTGTTAATTGGACCGCATTACAATGATTATTTGAATGACAACTATTACTGGAAGGTCCTCATTTTGGACCTTAATTTTGGACCTATTGATTGAAATGTCTTGAAGTGCCACAAATCCAAAGTCATTCCTTTTGGTGTTCTAAGGAACTCTTAAGTCAGGCCGGTCTTGGGTATGTTGTTCAAACCACAGTATGGGCTCTGATGAAATTAGGCTTAAAGTCAATGAAACTGGGTGTGGGGGGTCTCTTGGAAAAATGCGCGAGTTGATTTGGGTTCAGTAGCTCACGACGATTTTTACT
This sequence comes from Lissotriton helveticus, assembly GCF_964261635.1. Lineage (NCBI taxonomy): Eukaryota > Metazoa > Chordata > Amphibia > Caudata > Salamandridae > Lissotriton > Lissotriton helveticus. Next base: position 872,978,662 of record NC_136063.1, read on the forward strand.
GGCCAAAAGTAGCTCTGACTACACAAAAGGTTGGAGACCCCTGGTCTTGTGCTTACCCTCGGCTATATTATCACTCCACTTTGTCAGAATTCTCATTTCGGTCGGATCTTTAGTCGGGGAATCTTGTTCCCGTATTAAACAATTGATCAGAAACTTTAATAACATGAACTGGATCTCAGATTTCCTGAGAGACATGACTTCACCAATACTTTCTGGATCTTGTCCTGTACGAATGAAACGATACATTCTGTCTAGATCTTCTTTCATATTCGGTAGGGTGACCAAATACTCGGACACCTGCCTTATACGTACGGAATATATAACCATACTATCCTCGCCTGGGACTGGATCATAACAGCATTCAGTAAGAAGTCGCCTGATTTCTGCAATGGACTTATATTTAGGCGTACGCTGTAACGCACGTTCATGTAACTCGACTGCTCCTAAACGTCTACTTGGCGGCGGGGTACCAGGAGGACCTCCTCCCGCGGCCCCTATACTGGAATCGTCGATTGATACTCTTCGTGCTGGCAGAGTGGCTGATGTGGCGGGAATTTGTACTACGGGCTGGACCGGGGGTACCGTAGCAGGTACTGCAACAGGTGCCCTGGTGGCTGGAGGATCATGAATTACATTATTTACAGGAGCTGGCGGAACAGGATTTGCATATTCTGGGACTGTGTCGTCCAAATAGGACGAGAGAAAAATATCAGCTGCGGTCGGTTTGTGACGTAGCTTGGTCGGAACTAAGGGTGGCGGAAAATTACTGGCTGCCTCCGGGGTTGCTTTTGGCAAGCCCTCGGCAAGAAGAGGATACATACCCTTAATGAGGGCATTCCTCTGTCTGTCTGACTGTTCGGTTTTAACTCGTTCACCTATTTCGATTAGTTCCTTTTCTTGGGCTCTTTCTAAGGATTCTCTACTTAATTCTGACTTTCTGATTTCTTTTTCGGTTCTTTTATGAGATTCTTTGCGCCATAACTCGATGGCATCTTTCTGTGACTGTCTGGCTTTCTTTTTCCATAATACTTCTTCTACTCGCATGATGCACTCGGCATCCCATGTACCCGATACGGGCCATCTGTACTTTTCTTCTAACTGTTTGGTGTACTCCACCCATAAATCTAGATATAATATGGCACTTATGCCATGCTTTTGATACATAAAATGACCTGGACTGTCCCTAGGCGGGACAGGAACTGCTTCTTCTAACTGACCTTTTCTAGTTTTTAACTGACGTAACTTGGAAAATAGAGGCATGACTGGGCTGGAGTCTAGACACAATACAATACACAATGAACACGATAATTACACCACTTTCATACCACGACATTGAAATACATGAATGACATTTAAATTAACAGTTTTGACAAAATACTACCTGGAATACTGAAAACAAGAATACATGAATTTCTCGAGAACAGAACGGACTAGAACAGAAACTAGATGCACTGCTAAAACAGTACGAAACTTACCGGTCTCATAAAGAGACACGTCAGGACCCGCATCCACCTAAGTGGACACTTCGTGTTGGATCTCCGTACCCAAACCCACGGACCAGAGACAATGCCATTGACCCTGTCTAGATACTACCCCAGCAACGGTACTCACCGGGCAGCAAGAACGGAAGGCCTCGGACTGGACTGGACTGCTACGATGACGGACGGACGAACTTCGGACTTCTGTTACGGGTGGGTCTCCGGATACCTCGGACCTTGGACTCTCGGCTTGGGCTCTGGTCGGGACTCGCCGCGTTCCTCCACCGCCTCGTCTGGATGCTGGACCGCAACCTCCGTCTCCTTCGTGGGCCTGAGGGATACTTGAAGCAGAAATATCTGCACGTGCACGGTATGGCTCCGTCACGGCTGCAGAGGATCAGGGGGCTTGCGTGGCTTCTCCGGCGCGTGGGGAAAGGGCAAGTCCCTGTTCGGGCGCCATTATGTGGTAAATAAATAAATAATACCTCTATTTTTGACTAGATATAACAATAACAGATAGCTCAATAAATAAGAGTCAAGATTCGAGGTAGTAGGAGTTTGCAGGTTTAATACAGCATAAAGGACAGGAACAGGACAACCTGCACGGGCAAGATCTGGGATGGCTAGCCAACAGGGGGGCCCCGACAGCTGTCGGGCAGGAGCTGGAATGAGCGCGCTAAAGGGATAACTTTTTTAATAACAGTGCACAAGCATATATAGTTAAAACAATTGCATTACAATACATACAGTAGGCGTAACAGTGGGTGGGGCTTGTAACAGTCGCGAGAGATAAGGGTGAAAGTAGGTGTAACAAGAGGCGTGAACATAGACATGTGATGTAAACGTAACGGAATATGTCATAAATGGGGCGGAAACATGGAGGGGGCTACCTAAGGAGCCGGGACCTCTAACCTAGTGGTGCGCGCAAACTGACGATGACGTGTTACTAGGAGAAGCTGGGGGCTATGACTTCTGCGCTAGGAGCAGAGACTGAAGTCTAGAGAGTCAGAGCGACATGTACCTAAACACTATCTAGTATCTGATGTTTAGAGAACATATTGATAGAATCCAAAAGTTATCAGGGTAAAGGCTAACAGACACTAAGACTGCTGCATGCATTATTCTACATGTAGTGTGTGTTGAGGAATATTAAATGACCATAAATACAGTATTTCTCTTACATGGAGACGTAAAGGCTAGACCATGACGGAAACTATTGATGCGATTCAGTAGCTTAGGAATGCAGAGAAGGAGAGCTGGACTGATAACTAGAATCATAACATACTCTTGGCAGACTGGAGGCAGAGCCAGGCCGAGCCGGGCACTGTGAGGCAGGAAGTAAGTGAAGGGTCAGGGATACAGGTGGGGGCTGTATCGCTCCTCAGCGAGGGTTCAGGAGACAGGAGCTGAATCTGAGTCCGGGCCCTTTTGAGGCCTAGAAACGGGGATTTTACAATGAAATAACGTGCACACTGAGAAACGTGGCAACGTAGCTTTACATAGGCCTAATACTCGTAGCTTTCACGAGAACTGGAAACTGGCATACTGGAGATGGACACAACTGTAATTGCGTCTTTAATCGATCATGGGGAATACATATGCATATTAATCATGCACATACAACATAAGATGGGGGACACGTAGGGACACAGAACATGGCAAAATTTACTTTTGGAAAGTAATGCAAATTGAAACTGCTGAAAAAATACGAGAAATTGATTGTATAAATTTGGAAAAATCACTTTCTGTAGTGGACAATGGGTTAACGACTCTGTCCTCCAGAATTTATTCACTGGACAGCATTGTATCCTCTTCTATTGATATAATAGAGCAGGACTTGCTAATGTTGCAACATGGTCAGTCCCAATTGCGTTCTATTGTACAACTTGGCTGGACGTTGCAAAACCTGCGTTCAGGCTCCGTGCCATGGCGTCTAATCAACACAACGTCATTATTTTCTAACTTTAACCTTACTGATAAACAAATCAGTTTGGCACAAAAAGGAGCAGATTATACGATTCTGAGCATTGAAAACCTTGAGAGATTACCATTGACAATGTCAGAGAGACCTGTCATTGAATGGATAATACATGGAACAATTACAATTCCTATAACAACTTTTCAGTTTCAGTATTGGCAAAAGTACATACCAGCAGGCCTGTATGAAAGGTTGGGTAAAGGATACATCAAATCAACCTGGAATTTACCTTACACAAATAAATGTTATAGTGAAGGGAAAAAATAATTATTTCGTAGTGGTAACAATTGTAACAAATCACTAAGCGGTACACTTCTGTGTCAAGGTATTAACTTGCATGGAGCCTGCGAAGGTTCATCAAATAACCTTTCATGTCACCTGCATGGCACTCCTGCAACACAGATAAAGCCTTTTTTCAGACAGTTTTCCAAGGGCAGCTACGTTCTAATAAGTGACATCAGCTGTTGTGGCATGGTGCCAGGAAAAGCCTATCTCGTAACCGTTACTTCCAGGGTCCTTTGCTGTATGCAAGTATTGTATCCAAACAGCAATCCAGACATGGAGGCGGCAATAAGGCCTTCTTTGAATATCTCTTCTATTCGAATTGATACTTTAAGCAGAATGTAGTCTATTCTTTTACAGACAACTGTGCCTTTAACCTCGTCCAAAGAGACGTATGATCTGCAAGTTGCAAGGACAGCGGCAGAGATACATACCCTATTATCGACAAATTGCCCCGTGCTTTTCATAGAAATGTTAGGTCAAATCTTAAACATGTCTGATACCAGTGGCATCGCATATGTATTTAAGACAATTTTTTTCGGGACTGTTAGCACCCTTTGAAACAGTTCTGGGCATTTTCCCGAATTTTGTGCATTCTTTATTCGTAGCAGGAATTTTATTTTTGATTCTTCTGCTCCGAAATGGCAAGCCAAGCCAGAGACAAAACACCAGCTACGATGGAAGAAACAATCCTAGACCGAGACCGAATCACTAGAGTCCTCGGATTAGCCCGGCTAAGAGATCTGAATACAACTTGGTTTCTTTCATTCAGACCAATCTGGCAAGATTGCATCTTACCTGTGCTTCGATGTCTGCTATGCGGAGAAGAATGCGTGTTGGACGTCTGTCTTACACTACCATCAGCAGTACCAACGGATATCGATACTTTGCTTGGTTCGGTAACGGTTCATGCAACGTGTTGTCCCCAGCGGCTACCTATTCTGATGACGGCATTCGTTGAGAGTTCACCATTACGATTAGGTTTCGGTGAAGTACGAGATGAAAGCAGCACCACACAGGTACAACCTTCTGTGAGCATTGCTGATCCCGACATCGATGATGGCAATGATTCTCACATATGCACTATTGCAACTTTTTCGAACTTGGTCGAACTTTCACCTACTGTTGTAGACCAATTTTTCGCAAGCCTGTCTGATATAATGTTCTCTCCTAACAACGAGAATAACTTTTAAAACAACGAGCACACAGCGTTCCCAGAACTCTGAATTCGGCCTTCAGTTTTTTGATAAACAACACTACTGAAAACAATTGGAACTATTTTTTCCCCTGAAAGCGAAATTATTTTTTCCACTTCCAAAATATTTACTTTTTTTGGCACATGGTACTCTGCTTAAAGTAGAACTATTCTTAGAGAACAGACCTTCTATTTTTAGAAACACTAGAGACAATATTTTACCTCAGCCTCTAAGACATGTACAGTATTGTATAAATATGTGATGAAATGGTCTCGACCTTCTTTTCTGTATTAAGAGCCATTTCATAAATGTAATATTTGCAATTCATTTAGCCGATATTCTTATATGCATTATCTGAATGATACCCTGCTTGAAAAATGTACAGTATAAATACTCATTTTCGTGTATATACCATATACCATTTTCAAATTTAATTTATGTATTTTGGGGTGGGTTGGAAAACACATGCATCGTTATATGTTTAGTATTGCTTAGTATTTAGTAATAATGGACATTATACGTGGAGTGGGTGTTCTGAATGTATCTAGGACCCTAATTAAATATTCCCGATTAATGCCCTTATGTGGTTATAACAAGACAAAGGCATAAGAATCATGTCCATATTTAGTCATAGCCAATGCAGTCCAAATACGGGAAGGCTACTCCCATAGACTCCTAGAAAGTACAACGCGTTCTTTAAACAAACCAAGCCTCCAGAAGCCCGGGAATTCCCCCTGCTTTTGTTTTGATTTGCACAAGAACTCCTGGAGTCCAGAAAGAACTGTAAGTTCTTAGTGACGTCTTATGTCCAACCTTACGTCAAACCCGGCACCTTCCAGGTATAAATATACCAACGTTGCCTTAAGCAAACACACGGTGGTTTGGAGCAGAGCGGCTATCTACTTGCCCGATGCCCAGCTGATGCGAATGCCGTAGGAAGCCGACCCTCCCATTTGACGCACTGAGAGAGACGCTGTCTTTTCTCCTGCAGAGAAATCCAGCTCCGGTGTTTCCAGTCACCCTTGCGGGTTGCTGGGAGATCGAGTCCCGAGAAAGAGATACAAGACCTCCTTCATTCTGAAACCAAGGTACGGAGCTGATTAGATCCTTAGAGAATTCTTGATGCAGATTCTTGGCAAAAACCTAACTTAACTTAAACTGCAACTTACTTACTCCTTCCCACGTATTAGGCTTAGGTCAGGTACACCGGGGTAGGCGTATCTTAGAAGCACAAGTTGAGTACGTTTAGTCAATGATTTTATGTATGTATATATTTTATCCATTTTAAGTATCATATGGCTCAGAAACCATATCAATGCTGTTACAGTATTATTTCATAATACTACCTTTACTGTACGCACTTTACTTCATGATAAGTATTGCAATTGTGGCAATTCACTTCTCTTTCATGAGAAAGAGGACTGCTCAATAAATAACACCTTTTATTGAAAACGCCCGTCTCTCTATTTCTCTGCACTCTGGTGAAACTAAGTATGCATGATTGACTGAGTGAAATAACTGTCTATTGTTTTCACACGACTCTGGAGATATACTCCTTGTTCTGGAGGGAGCAAAGTTGTCATGTTTATGCGGTTGTCAGAAACTAATCCCTTCATGTCTAATCAGGAAAGTTAACTCCTTCCTGTTCATTCGAGAAAGTTTCCAGTGACCTCTGAGCTAGCTGGCATACCTAATTAAGTCTAACATATTCAGTAGAGACCTAGATGACCTCAGTCCTACGTCGAAACTATTGTTTGTGTTATTCCAATGCGCAGAGCCTATTGGAATATAGGAACTACACTACATGTTCAATGTGTATATAGTTTTATGGGCCCAGGTGAGTATGCTGAAACGAGCTGGTGAGCCCGCGCTCTATCAGCCTTTTTTATGAAAAATGCGCTACCTTACATGGAAAGGGCAGCAATGCAGTGCATTTAAAAGAATACAACCACCAGGTTGCGTGGTGTAAGAGCGACACAACAGGGATCACAAGTATACCCGAGAATGTGAAATTTATCATCATGTTATGTTATTTTATGTTATAAAGGGCTCTTCTATAGCGCACGGCTACTCCGTGGAGTGTCCCGGCGCTTTGGCAAAGAGAGATAAAAGAAAAGTACACAACACAACGCCCTCCGCAGGCCGGCACAGAGTTACTGGGAGAAGAGCCAGGTCTTCAATTCCTCTCTGAAAACTAGCAGACTAGTGGCTGTTCTCAGGGAAAAGGGGAGCTCGTTCCAGCAACGAGGTGCCAGGTACCGGAAAGAGCGACCTCCAGTATGCGCGCGTCTAATAATGGGAACAGCGGCTTTGGCCTGCAGAGCGGACCTTAGAGTCCTCCTGGGGACATAGAAGGCCATCCGCTTCCCAAGGTAACTTGGGCCAATCGAGTGGAGAGCTTTAAAGGCCAGAGTCAAGATTTTAAAAGTGACTCTCTTGGTGACCGGAAGCCAGTGAAGTCTCTCGAGGAGCTCCGAGGCTCGAGCCCTTCGCTGTAGTCCAAAGATGGCTCTAGCAGCCGAGTTCTGCACGACCTGCAGGCGTGCCATCAAATATTTAGGAAGGCCCAGATAGAGGGCGTTCGCGTAATCGAGACGCGAGCCTATCAAGGCCTGAACAGTGATTTTTTTGTGCTGAAGGGATAGTAGGGGGAGAAACTTCCGCAACATTTTCAGAATGCCGAAGCACTTCCCTGTCAGCCCTATGATCTGGGATCTAAAAGAAAGATCAACATCACACAGGACGCCCAGATTTTTAGCTTTTAACGAGGCAGCATCGGGCGGAGACATATCACGAGGCCACCATGTCTTCCAGCCGGGATCCGGTGGACATTCGAAGAAAAGCAGCTCCGACTTGTCTGAGTTACACTTCAGACTATGCCTCTGAAATCAATCAAACACGGCTTCCAGACATTCCCAGATCCGGCCGCTGTCAAAATCCTCACCCTTGTTACACGTAAAAAGGAGCTGGGTGTCATCAGCATAGGACATGATCTGGGCACCAAAAGATTCCGCCACCGCCGCCAGAGGGGCATATAGATATTGAAAAGGGTGGGGCTCAGGATGGACCCCTGAGGAACCCCCACCTCCAGTGGCGGCATTACGGCGGAAAACGGAGGTGCCCAGACCACTTGTCGGCGGTTGGTCAGAAATGACTTAAACCATTTCCACACCGTCCCACGGAAACCGATCTCCCAGAGTCTTAACAGGAGAGCCATCGTGGGGCACGGTGTCGAAAGCCGCCGACAAATCCAACATGACCAAGATAGCTTTACCCCCACTGTCCAAAGTCTCTCGGATGGCATCGGTAATCTCAAGAAGAGCTGTCTCCGTGCTGAAATTCGCACGGAAACCCGATTGAGAGTCGTGCAGGATATTGTTACTCTCTATAAAGCTGTAAATAGAGAGGTGCACATGCTTCTCAATCACCTTAGCCAGAGAGGGAAGGAGGGAGATTGGTCTATAATTCGCGTGAACAAGGGGATTTAAAGATGGTTTTTTCAGCAGCGGAAGAATCAGGGCGTGCTTCCAGGCCGTGGGGACCTCTCCCGATGTCAGGGAGGCATTGAGCAGTGGGTTGAGCAAGATGTTAACTGCCGACGCCACTCTCCCAAGACATTTGGCAGGGCAAGGATCAAGCGGCGAACCCGATTGCAGCCGAGACAAGAAGTTGAGAGAGGAGGCAAGAGAGATGGAAGGGAAAGCCGATAGCAGAGGGCCTTTCTCTTTTATAGACGGTAACGTAGGGGTCAAATGACAGACAGCTGGACTAAGGCCCGCACCAGGAAAAGAGCCTTGAATAGATTTAATTTTATTAATAAAAAACTCACTGAGTTGACTAATCCAGACTTCTGTATGAGAATGGATAGGTGTACTCGAGGAAGGAGAGATAAACTCTTGTACAATTCTAAACATTTCTTTACTCATACTTTCTGCTGCGTCAATTCTGTGCTCCAGATATACTTTTTTTGCATCCAAAATATGCTAGTGATAGAGTCGGATTATCTCCCTATATTTAATTTTATCTTCCGGGTCGTACATGCGCCTCATTAGACGTGTAACTTAAAACTGATTCAATTCTGGAATTTTGCTTCAATATGTTCAGGAAGGACTGCAGTAAAGAAGTTTATAATACATGTTTGCACCTTGTGAGACCAGCTTGACAAGTTTCTGATTGTTATCAATGGAACTCACGCAGTTTCAGCAGAGAAAATTTTCATATTTATTGTAAGTCTGTGTAGTTGAGGGAGGAGGTGTATTCATGTAAGACGATTTTTCTCTAAGTTTGTGCTTTATTTTCAGATAGCACAGATTTGCCTCATTCTTAGTCTTAGCTGTGCTGTCGGAAAAAAAGCATTAACTAAGAGTAATAACTAGTAAACTAAATTCAGTTCAAGTGCTTCAGGAGCTCTGCACTCAAATGCGCCAGAAAACCCCATCACGTTATGGGCCAGGAGTCTTCAGTTGGAGAGAAGCTAGTATCTCTTCTTCTTTGGTGCGCTTCCTTTATGTCCGAGGGGTTTTTCACATTTACACAGCTGTGTTTGCTGTGAAACCTATTTTAACTCCTTTATTGCGAGAAAGCCTTTACGACTGCGTTCCTTCCTCTACCAGCCTCATATGAGGAAGGCTTGGAATGCTATTGTTTATGTTGTATCTATTATTTTGCCAGACAATTGTACTGCAGCCAACTGTATTGTAAATATTATTTTAGTTTTTGGCACAGAGGGCATCGTTTAACTGTTCTCCTTTGCTGCACCTGATTTATGGAATGGGAGCTGTCACAAGCACTGCAAACGTTGTATCTATTTTGTGGGAGAAGTTACCATTGCACCTTCCCTTATTGGTCCTCTTTTTATAGGTGTGCTTTCATAGCCTCTATCTGTGCTGTATCAATTCTCTGCCAGAACCTTACACTAATGCCTATCTCGTCTCTTTATTTATTTGTGTTAGTGAAGCTTGTAGTTCTACTGCTCCAGTAATGGGTTATGTGCAGGTGTCATGTTAAATTGCTAAATATACATGAGCCTCACGTATCAACTACTCAGTAGGGGAGGTAGTCAAGTAGGACCCCTGACAAACTGGCTGACGTTTTGAAATTCATGTTATTAGCAGCAACCCAGAGTATTTGACCAGCGATCTACGCTGGTTCAAAAGTAATCAAGGTCATATTTATGACCAATTCAGGCAACTCTGAGCAGAGCAGCGCAGCAAGTCGCCTTGCTGCCCTGCTTGACAGAGAAAGGACAGGAATGCACCGTATTTAACCCCTTCGACGCTCATGACGAGCTCAGCTCGTCATGAGGTACACCTCTCGTACACTCATGACCAGCTGAGCTCGTCATGAACCGCGGGTTTTTGTAATCTTCAGCGCACCGCGGTAAATCTGCACCGCGCTGATGTGATTAAGTCAATACAGGGCATTATTGTGTTTCCCCTGCGCTGGAGCCTTTTTGGCTGCCTAGTGCCAACACAGGCACCCTTGCACCATGGTGCGTTGTATGGAGGATTGTTTTTGTGCAGGAAGGGATACCTCCCTGCAAAAAAACAATCCCCTGCACGTTTCCTCTTCCTGTGCGTGCTGCAGAATGTAGCACACATTTAGGAAGAAGAAAAATTGAGGGGAAATAAATATATATTTCTCGTCATTATGTCTCACCTCAGGAAAATAGGTTTTTGGGGCATTCCCAGGTCTACTAATTCTGGTAAATCTGGGAATGAATCAAAATCAATGGCTGTTGCATGGAAACACCCACTCAACACCCATGGAACCAACCTTCCAGGTGCAGAGTATTGCAACACATTGGGGCTCCATTGTGTTACTCAGAATTTATGAAGCCACTCAGGGCCACAGAAGGTGGCCTTGCATGGATCCATTAATCTAATTTTTAAGTTGTGTCGCTCCTAAAAAAAAAATAGCTCAATTTTGATTAGCTTGATAGTATTAGAACCTGCTTCTTTTTTGCACAGTCCTTTATCCTATGTGCAGTCCTTGAGGGCCTCTTCAGAGCTACAGGGAAGGCTGATTAATTTCTAACTGATGGCTTTTGGGTATTATGCTAAAGATACACTGTTTGACCCTAGCGTTCTTGCTGAGAGAACTCAACCCTAACACTCTGGAAAAGTTACACTTGCATTTTTCATGCCAACTATCTTGCTGAAAGATAGAGATAGAATGTATGGCCTAACAAGCTCAAAGTTCAACAATTCCCAAGCTGTCATTAGCACACACTGCAATCTTGCCTCTAGGCCCTGTGAATGTTCCCAAATAAGGAAAGTGAGGTAGAAGGAGATGCACTGAATTACCCAGTTCTCCACAGTTGAGTGAGTGGGGAACCAGGAAAAGTTTACCAAAATATTGAATTGGAAATATTGTGTTACCATAATGTCATTGCAATTATTGGGTTTGCTGGAATATCGCAGGTTAGAATACCTCTTTTTCATGTTTTATTAGATGTTGTTAAAATGTTGAATTTATTGTAGGTTATATATCTTTTTCTATAATTGTTTTAATATCTTTCACTTTTTTATAGCTATATAGCTATGTTTTATTTATAATGGTTAATATACTTTAAGATTGGGATATTGTTTTTATACAGAACAGGGCCAGGGGCTTCCAGCCCAAAGTCCACCGAAACTCTGACTTGGAGCCCAGTCAGAGCTTCTTATCACAAGCAAGCAGGGAAGGCCTCCATGGGCCTCCGGTCCCTCGTCTGGTACACATTGAGACATGGCGGGCAAGGGAGTAGAACCCAAGGCTGAGGGTTTACACCCCAGGGCCTGCCAAAGGTCTGACCTATGCCCTGGTCAGAGATTTATATGCAGGGCAAGCTGGGGAGGCCTCCCGGACATGTGGGCCTATGCCTGGGGCACTTTAAAACATGGCAGACTATAAACGGGATCCCAACGTCTCGAACTTCCACCCCAGGGCCCGCTGTGGCTCTGTCTGGTGGTTGGGTCAGAGCTTCCAAACACTGACAAGCACAGGAGACCTTATTGGGGCTGTGGACTCTATCCATGACTCTTTGTGATGCAGTGGACAATTAAAGGGAGGTCAGAGCCTGAGGCTCAACACTGTAATAAATATATATTTTTTAAAAAGATGCCATTCCCCGGGGGATGGGGGACCCTGACCCCTAGGCCTGCTCTACCCAAAAAAAGCATTTTTAAAAAGAATTTTGGCCAAATGTGGGCTTTTGTGCGTGAATCTGGACGGAATTATAAAAAAAACAAAGCGCGGTCTCCCGCGCTTTGTTTGTTAGACAGCCCCCCGGGTGGCAGGTCCCGGGGGCAATTCTAAATTATGCTTTGGGGGCCCGTCACCTCCCCGGGGCTTTATAATTTATGTGTGGGAGCATGTGGCCCCCCACAGCCCTGGGGACCGCCACCTCCCTGGGGCTTCATTTAAATAAGGGTGGGGGGCTTGCAGCCCCCCAAAGCCCCAAGAACCACCACCATCCCGGGGCATCAAATATGTAACTAGCAGGGTGTATTGCAGACCCCTGGCCCCAGTGACCACTGCCTCCCTGGGGCTATTTACATGTGAGATGGGGACCATGCAGACTCCTTTGTGAAGCACTTTGTGGCCCTGGGGACCGCCACTCCCCAGGGCCGGCTCCTGCAATGTCCCAGGGTTCCCAAGCCTAGGACATTGCTGTCTGCAAACCCTGCTTTGCTTTGGACAAGAGGAGCTGTATGTCAGCAGCTCCCCTTGCCCAAAAGCAATGCCAGCTCCCACAGAAGATGAGGAGCCAGCTGGGACCATGGGGGCATTGGGGCTCCCCAACATTGAGGACCGGCCTCGGGGATGGGGTCCCTGGGGCCAGAAGGGGCACAGGAGGGGGGCCACTCGCCCCCCTTCAGTGGCCCCCCTTCCCTTTAATTATTTATAAAAAAGAGGGTAACCCCGGGGAATGGGAACCCCAGGGCCCCCTTCCCAATAAATATATTTTTTAAAAAGTAGTCATGCTCCGGGGGCTGGGGTACCCGGGGCCAAAAGTGGCCCAGGGAAGGGGGTCCATGCAGAAAATGTGGCGCACTGTTGGTGGGGCAATGAGGTCCTCTTGTGTCCTGAGGATCTCAGATCACCAGGTGGACGTCATCCCCTGAGCAGCAGTGCGCCAGGATGCATGTTTGCAGAGTGGTGTAGTAAGGGGGCATGCTCTCAGACCACTCTCAGCAATCCAGCTCTATGGTGCTTACTGGAGGTAACAGGAGGGCTAGTTAGCCCCTAAGGACCCTCAGGAGGAAAGGAGACTTAATACATCCAACTTAGAATGCGCCAGGAGGCCTGTTTGATTTGATTTGATTTGATTTTGATGTTTGTATAGCTCTTGAATCACCCCTGAGGGGGTATCTCTGCGCTTAGAAACGCAGCATTAGCAGAGGTGAGGAGGTTAGAACAGGGCGGTTTTCAGCATTCTTCTGAACGTTCGGTGGTCCTGGCACTGTTTTAGGGCAAGCAGGAGTTGGTTCCAAATGAGAGGGGCTTGGTACGAGAAGAACCAAGACTGTTTGCAGAGTGGTGGATAAAGGGGGCGTGCCCTGTGTCCACCTCTCAGCAATTCCACTATGAGAGGCTTACTGAAGGTAAGAGGTATGCTAGTTAGCCCCTAACAGACCCAGAGCAGCAAAGGGGACTTCAATCCCTTTCCAAGAGAGCACCAGGAAGTGCGTTTGCAGAGTGGTGGTCAAAGGGGGCATGGCCTGTTATGACAATTTAGCAATCAGGTTGTGTAGGACCTACTGGATGTAATAGAAGGGGTAGTTGCCCCCCAAGGATGTCATTGGAGGCCAACTACACCTCTTGTTACCTCCAGTAGGTCCAACACAGTGGGATTGCTAAAACGTCTTCGGATGCCATGCCCCCCTTTCTCCACCACTCTGCAAATGCTCCTGATGGCAGACTACGGGATCGGGGATGAAGGCCAATTTACTTGTAAGGGACTTTGGGGGCCAAGAAGCCCTCCTGGTACCTCCTGTAAGTCCTTCGGAGTGGAATTCCTGAGGGTTGGTTGGAGGCCCAGCACCCTTTCTTCTCCACTCTGCAAACGCGAGTACTAGTAAAAGAAGTGTTTGCAATGTTATAGGTTTCGCATTTGCGAGAGTTAGAGGTATTGGCGTCATAAATGTAAATGTGTTTTAATAATGTTTTTGGGAGTGGAGTGGATGTATGTTGTGTGTAGTGGAATTATGTGGTTTGTTGTTCAGTGAATTTATGTGGCTAGAATGTATATGGTATTTAGTGTATATGAATTATGTAGAGTGGGATTATGTGTTATAGAGAGTAATTATGTGGTATTGTAGTCTGTGTTGTGGAGTGGTAAACTCAGGTTTAGTCTTCTTCATTTCCATAGAAGCTCAAATATGAAATCACTGAGACACAAAAAGAAGGAATCACTGAGAAGCACTTGTGGACCTAGTCAGAGGTATGAGCAGGGCCATTGGAATTATGTGACTGTTTGGCTGCACCGACTTTTGCACAATTATACATTTTCTGCGTTAGCCACATAATTCATCATCTGCTCCTTAATCTACAGATTTGGACAAAAAAAGCCTTGTTTCTAGCTCAAACGGCTCAAACATTACCTAAAATGCAGCAACACGTGTTACAGTGTGGTGGAAGGCCCTTAGCAAACCTAGAATGGTCACCTGTTACCTATTGCTAAATGTGGGTGTTAAATTGGTTCTAATGGTGTGCAAGCCACTCTTACTTACCTCTGTGCCTCTCTTGTCTCTTTCTGCATTTCTGTTGCTTCTTTCTGCACATTATTTTCTTTTTCTGCACTTCTATTGCCTCTTTCTGCACCTCTCTTGCTTCATTCTGCACCTCACTTGCCTCTTTCAGTACCTTTGTTGCTGTTTTTCTGCAGATCTCTTGCCCCTTTCTGCACCTCACTTGCCTCTTTCAGCACCTCTGTTGCTTTTTTATGCAGATTTCTTGCTCTTTCTGCACCCTCCTCTTTTCTCTTTCTGCACCCCTGTTTTCCCTTTCTGCATATTTCCTGGCTTTTTCTGCACCTCTCTTGCCTCTTTCTGTACCTCTGTTACCTCTTTCAGCAGTTATCTTGCTCTTTCTGCACCCTTTGTGCCTCTTTCAGCACCCCTTTCCTCTTTGTGCACCCTTCTTACCTATTTCTGCACCCCTCTTGCCTCTTTTTACATCTCTGTTGGTTCTTTGTGAACTGCTCTTGGTTCTTTCTGCACCTCACTTGCCTCTTTCTGCACCTCTCTTGCTTCTTTCTACACCTCTGTTGTTTCTTCCAGCAATTCTCTTGCCTCTTTCTGCACTTCTATTTCTTTATTTTGCACCACTCCTGCCTCTTTCTTTACCTCTCTTGCCTCTTTGTGCACCTCTCATCCTTCTCTCTGTAATCCTCTTGCCTGTTTTTGCACATCTGTTGGTTCTTTCTTCACTGCTCTTGCTTCTTTCTGCACCTCACTTGCCTCTTTCTGCACTTCTCTTGCTTCTTTCTACATCTATGTTGCTTATTTCAGCAATTCTCTTGCCTTTTTCTGCTATTCTCTTTCTTCTTTCTTCACCTCTTTTGCTTCTTTCTGCACTTCTCTTTCCTCTTTCTGCACCTCTGTTGGGTCTTTCTGCATATCTCTTGCTTTTTTCTGAATCTTTCTTCTTCTTTCTAGACCTCTGTTGCCTCTTTCTACATTTCTCTTGCTTCTTACTGCGCTTTTCTTCCTCTTTCTGCACATATCCCACCTCAGTAGGAATAGTTAGAAATTAGCATTTAAAAAACCTTCAAAATTCACTTAAAAACATATGTTTCAGGGGCGTTATAGTTAGGAATTAGCATTTACAAAACCTTTGAAATTCACTGAAAAAAACCATAGGTTTCAGGGATGGTATTGTTAGAAACTATCATTTAAAAAACCTTTGAAATTCACTGAAAAAACCATAGGTTTCAGTGACGTTATAGTTAGAAATTAGCATTTAAAAAACCTTTGAAATTCACTTAAAAAACTACAGGTATCAGGGACATTATAGTTAGTTGGACATTTCACTCATACAAAACCAGAGAAATTCGGCTGTTATAGTTAGTTGGGCTAACTATAACTCGCACCCCCGCAATGCACTGCTGATGACGTCACATATTATATCATTCATGACATGGTCAGTGACATCACTAATGACAACACTGATGACATCTCAATTAGTACAGTGGAATCATAAAACAACAGGGAGCTGAGTTCAGTGAGTGTTTTAGTGATGACGTTTGTCTCCCTCAAATAGCTGTTGATTTTCATTCTTGCAGTCCTGTTCACCATAATAAATACAGGACTACACGTCCCAGAATGCAAAGAAGTGTGTGTGTGTGCTTTGGTTTTAGGACTGGCTGCAAACCTTGTACTTGACTTTAGACAGATTGAAGGTTGTGCCCTCCTAAAATGTACTTTCCGTTCTACCCATGTGCATGCATGCAATGAGTAAGGGCACACATAATAAAATTAATGTGATTGCATTAATAGCACTCTGTAGCGTATATTAGTTGCACCAGCAATTTACTAAATGTGAAATAAAGCTTACAGTATGTGTCTGCTTGCTAGTGAATGTTACTGGCAAAGTTTGGTTGAACATACAAAACACATCTCTTCAAGATGAGGTCCCAAACTTGTTACTACTTTAAGTCATTTCTAGTTGTACACCTAATAGCGATTCCTTTAGAAATGTCTAGTTATTAACTCTGATCGGGGCCCCACCAGTCAAGTCATGCAACATGAATAATGTTGCATATTACCTGTTAAATGTGAATGATTCATTAACAAAAGTAGGCATTCAGGCCCTGATTCACAAAAGTAAACATGCACTTTTGTGTAAGTTTACAATTCTTTGCTCTTTCCCAAGGTATGTCACTAGCAGTATATTTACAACTGCAGAGTATCTTCACATAAAAATATAGCACTATCCTATTCAGGAAAATGTAATCATTCTGAAGTAGGCAGAAGTTTTCCAAGGTTTTCTAAATCACCATGGACATGGTGGTAATTTTGTCATCCTTTCCCTAGGTAAGGACCTCATAAGGAACACCATTTCACGTTACCTGTAGGCATGACATGAGCTTTGTGTTTTCCACTTTTGTGCAGTTCATATATTTATGTATTCTCGTGCACAGTTTTTCATTAATAAACAAGTGCTTCATGTGGTATTATTACACATGGAAAATCATAAAAATGTTGCTGTATTTTAGGTTGTCAGGATATCAATTGCTCATATATATATTAATGTAATGTAAAATGTGTAGCAAATTTTAGTAAATGTGCACCAGAATTGATATGCTAATTCATTCCTTTCGCATCGTTCATGACAAGATCTAGCCATTTCATAATAATCAGAAAAGGGTATTTAAGTATGACACATAAACATCTTTGGAGAGAGGCACTTCAGTTTTCCGTTAAGAGCCTTGAGTAAGCTGTATACTGCAAACATCTTCAGTGAAGGCCACAGCATCTTGGAGATCAGTTATATCTGCATATTTTCAGCCATAATAGAGACATACTGCAACCTTCTCAAAGCATGTAAGCGGAATAGAGTCCCGATAGGAACTCAGATGGCACTTTAGTACTATGAAAGTTTAGTTAGGCCTACAAAAGGGGTAGATTTGGGTTTGCTATCAAACACAGATTTTGTTAATCAGCGCTTTGTTTTAATGAATGTCAATTAAACACTGTCAAATAAGTTGCAATATTTTTTTTTAATATGTCACTTAATCACTTTTCAATTACATTGTTTTGTTTTTACATTCACTCAGAAGTCTTCAAACTGGGATTGGGCATACCCCCGGGGGATGCGTGGATGGGTTCCCAGGGAAGAGCAAATGGCTCTGCAAGTACATGTAAATGAAGATGGCCTGGTAGTACGGCAATGTTTATTTGCCGCATTTCCAGGCTGTCATCCTTAACTTCCAGCCCCTGAAGTGAATTAGAACTGTGATCAGAGTGCTGCAAGGGAGGGGTGAGGGTTCTGGCGTAGTCAAACAGGCTGCTAAAAAAACACAATCATTTGCAACGCAATAGCAATAGGTCTCGCTTTTGTGAGAGTTAGAGCTTTTGCCATTCTAAATGATGTTTCTTGATGAATTGCTGAAAACAAAAGAAATGTATATATGGCCTCATTTACAAGGAATTAACGCAGTGCGGTGCCACAAGCCATTTGGTGGTGCTGCACCGCAATAATTCCGAAGCACAGGGATGTATCATATCTACAATGATGTGATGGATCCCTTTGCTCTCCCCTGCACTGGTGCACAATTTGCTGCCATGCGGCGATGCCGCACCCTTGCACCATAGTGCAAGGATGCCTGCATTGAGTGGAATGATTGTTTATTTGCAGGAAGGGGTTCTTTCCCGCACATAAACAATCACAAGAGGTGATTTTCTCAGTGTATGGCATAGCATTCTGACTTATTTACATATTTAAGATTTCTCGTGAAGCTGGTAATTTGGAAGAAGCCATGAGTGATGCGTGGGAACACCCACAGCAACACACAATGCACGGCCCTTTCATACAAAGTGTTGTGTGTAAAGGGGTCATATTTACAAGGACATAGGGTGACTTTATGCGTCCTTGTAAATATGGTGAAGCAGGTTGCGCTGCCTGTGCATCACAAAACAGGACCCACCGGTGGATCAAAAGGCTTGTAAAGAAGCCCCGTAGTTTTTATTTTTGCCCATTTCAATTCCTGACCGATGTGAGGATGGCTCAAGAATGTATTTAACTGATATGCTGCTAACAGCAAGTGTACCAACATAATTGCTTTAAAACCCATTGAGTATCATTGAGTTAACAATTGGCTGTACTTACTGAGATGCATAAATATAAACAGTTGGGCTTTTAAAACTGAAATTTCAGTAGTCTTCATTCTGGTGGCAGCTGCTTTTGTTTTGCTTAAATCTTGATTGTAAGATATGTGGTAAATATGGAACCACACAGTATTGGTAAATTGAATTGTTTTATTTTCTATGACGTTTACACACACACCACACTCTGAGAGACTTGCAGGGCCCTGGTTGGATTGTAAGGTACTGCCCTCTTACCCAGGCAGATTTGGGAGTGGTAATTGCTTCACAACCCTGAATTTGCAACAGAGCAGTTTCTCTAGGGAAGTACTGAACCTACCAACCCACCCTGGTGCAGGGACAATAGGCTTCAGAAGCAGGTTAGGCACTGGGAATAGATGCAGTCAGAGGAAGAAGTATTTATCACAGGGATCAAGCTCATCGAAGGGCACTAAGGACACATTTAGAGGTAAGAGGGAAAAGACAATGAAAAGTAAGAGGAGAATGGGGAATGAAAGGAAGGCAGGTTTGGTCCAGGGGCAGACAGGCTGGTTTATTGAAAAGAAACGAGGGAGTCAAGGGAAAGGACAAAAAGGCTTGTCAGTAACAGAAGCTGTCAAGTTGAAGTTAAATAAGAAATTGTTAAAAATATCTGGGTATTGCTTAGCAGCAAAGGGGATAGTTAATATTTGTTAGATTGCTGTGAGAATATGTTAGTCTGTGCAGCAATAAGCACATGGTTGGTTTTATGTTCACAAATGGCTTTATGACAACAGGTGTATGTGGTGAGCCTGTCGCAAAGTAGGTTTGGGAGACTAAATGGCTGCTAAATCCACATCCAACATTTTTTTAAAACATGGCAGAGGACCACCAAAGAAGTGAATTGCGCAGAAAAATTAAACAGCAATATACATGGAACTAGGTTCACTTAAAAACATAAGTGTGCAGCAAGAACACATTTGTCTTCTTGTTCCGCACAATAAAGCATAATTATCGAAAATACCATAATTCTCTCCTTCAGAATAGAATGTCTGTAAGTAGTAGTTTACTGCACTGAAGAATTGGATATGCATTACTATGCAGCACATGAAGGATTATGTAGCATATGCAGTAATATAAGAGGAATGTTTCAGGTGCCAGGGGTGTAAGTGGACACTGCTGGTTACCATTAATTAAGCAGATGCAGTAGGCTTGGGGCCCACTGGATTGAGGGGTCCACTGCATCACAAATATGACTGTCGACGTTTGAAAAGGGGGCATGGGAGCTTGTTTTTCTTTCTAGCATTAGGACTGAGGGACTTTGCAGAAAAAGGGGAGAAATAATTTGGGAGATCTTGTTTTCTGAAAGGGACAGGGAGCCTGATTCAAAATCGGAGTGATGGTCAGATATGGTGGGCAAGAGGTAAAAGCAGTGCTAATTTGTAAAATATTAAGTGCCAGGGCTCTGACAAGGAGGCCACTGCAGCTTGAACCACACATCGCCCTTGTCATTGCTGCCAAAACAACTACTAACCATCTCTCTTGCATGTAAATGTGACAGTCCCCAAAGCTAAAGGAATGGCTGGGGAGGCAGGTATTAGCACTATTTTAGTGTATATTGTATTCCTAAACAACCATTGTTCTGCTCATCTCTAAATTAGATGAGCAGTGCCACCAGGTGGTAGACTGCCAACACCATACTTAGAACAGTTAGGTGCCAGTGCCGAGCACCAGAAACCAATTAAGTGCCGGACCTGAGCACCGGAAAGCACCGGCTCAAATTAATCACTACTACTCAGGACTGCTGTTATCCTTAATGCAGCAGGTGTAGTTGCATTGGTGTCCAAGAGTGTGAGGTGGTCCGAACACTACAATTATGGGGAGCAGTATTTTTGGGACAATACATGTTTTTGTTTGATGCATTCGCTGTTTTAAAAAGTAACATATTTAGTGTGGTTTATGAGCTATAGAAAAAATACTCCTGAAATCATCTCATAAGCCCCACCCCCTACACACAGTCATGTCTCTCCCACTCCCTGACCGCCGCCATAAAGTTTTGGAGGGGGGCCCGACATCAAAACATTTTACCTAGGAGGGATTCAGAACAAAAAAGTTTGAAAACCTCTGCATTAACATCTATTCAATTAATCCACACTACATTATCGCATTCAATTTTATGAATGCCTTTTAAATATTGGGGCCCAGATTTACTAACTTTTCAAGCAGTACAGTGCAGCAGCCACAAATGTTGCACTGTGCTGCGTGAGAACGCAAAAGCAGAGAGCACCATATTTACAGAAATATTGCACTCTCCTCCCCTCTCTCCCCGGTGCTGGCACATAAATATGCTGCAGTGTGCCACACACACAACTTTGGGGCACATTTACAGGGGCTTTATCTCCGCTTTTTTGGCTTACAAAACCAAAAAGCGGAGATAAAACCAGCGCCCTATTTACAAGAAGGTGCTAACATGCATTATAGCATGTTAGCACCCTTTTCCCCAACGCCTCCCTTTGCATCTCCAATGAGATGCAAAAAAGGCGTTACTGGGCATACCCCAGATGGACTACCTTGCAAATATTGCTGATGTTTACATCGCAATATTTACAAGGCAGCCCACATGATTTTAGCACGCATTAGATTTAACATCTGCTAAAATCCTGACTTAGCCATCCCTAACATAGGGGTGGATTATGATGATACGAGCCTGTGGGTCGTATCAGCAAGGTTATCGCCCATCGCCCTTCCTGCAAAAGGGAGATGACCTCGCTATCTCTGCAATTTTTATCGCCCTGGAGTAACGTGTTTTTAATTACGCGCTACCAGGGCGATAAATATCAGAGATAGCCTGCGATATTATAATTATCGCTAAGCCCGGCCAGCGATAATTATCGCTGGACATTGTTAATATGCCCCTTTGCATCATAGCACAGGGGTGTGGCCATGACTCTAGCATAGGTTTTGTACTGGAAGGATACCCTTCCAGTACAAAATGCAATGTTTAGGCTAACTTTAAATCTTTTCCACTTTCTATGTGTCCTGTACAGTGCAGCACACATGCAAAGTCGGAAAAGAAAGGAGACATTTCAACATTTCTCCGTGATAGGGCCTGGTTAAATTGGGCGCTATTTTCTGCTGCAAAACCCTGTCTACTTTTTTAAGTAAATAGGTTTTTGCATCAGAAACCTTGGGTGGCTGCATTGGAATGCCCATGCACCACCTATGAAATGTCCCTTTGGCGCAAGGAATGCACAGCAGGTACTTTCAAGTGATTTTTTTAAAGATTGCGCTGAATCATAGTACATATACCCCTGAGTGTAGATATCCTTGCATGAGTTTATTTATGGGGAAATGAGGCTTCATAACTCCCTAAAATAAATAATCCTGTAGTCTCACAGGACTGATGGTTGCCCTATATGCACCAACCTCAGGTTATGAGAGGGAGGGTCGTAGATTACTGTCCATCTGATTTCCAGGATCGAGTGGGGAGGTTGGCTAAGCCTTTGTCTTCCAGAGGGTTTTGGATTTCTAGAGTGTCGTAATGATAATTCACATCAAGTAAGTTTCTTTTATGATTTATTCAATCATAAGCTGGACCACCAAGCAGAGACACAACATTACATGAATGTCCAAAGGCAACTGTCAAATAGCAGAAAACTACAATAGAACAGAACATTACCTTAGAACACTCTCAGTACAGAATTTTCATCTCATGGCCTTGCAACAAGCACAGGGAAATACAACTAGAATACTACATAGGTTTTTCCTTTAGAATAAAAAGATAGAAAGGAAGGAATAAAATAATAAAGACAGAGAAAAAAAACAAGAATAAGAATAAAAAGGGAAAAGTAAGAAAGAAAAGAATACCTAATGCTCACTTACAATGAACATAGTACATTAAACTCTGTAGCGAAGAGGAAATTTGGATTGTCGAAGACTACGCCTCGGAACAAGTTGTCCCGTACAATCTTCATCACTTTTATCAGTATTTTTGTCAAATAAATTATCAGTCTGACAATTTTTAACTAAACGGTTCTTGTTCCACCATTGTCTATTGATTAATTTGACAGATTTACCTCTAAGCTCAGTGAGTTTGATAGGACAACTGAATTTCGAAGATCCCCTCTTTACTTGTGTAGGAGTCTTGATGGAAACATGATCACCAGAATTTACGTCCACAACTTTAACAGACTTCTTGGAATCAAAATACAATTTTTGTTTATTCTGCACACGTTCTACTTGACCCCTGGCCACCTCATCATTCCACTGTTTTCCTTTTATCCACTTATTCATCCAACCTGGACAAAACATGGTGGACGCTCTACGACCACACATTACCTCAAAAGGTGAGACGCCTGTGGTTGAGTGAGGAGTAGTTTGATAAAACCACAACATGCTCCTCACAGATCTACTCACTACACATTTATTTGACAAAGCCCATTGTATGCACTCTCCCAAAACCCTGTTCATACGTTCTACTAACCCATTGGTTTGAGGATGATACAATGAACTTGTGAGATGTTTAATGCCACACTTACATAGATAATCTTCAACCTCTGATGCAACAAACTGTGTTCCATTATCTGTCACCAAAAATTCAGGGAAACCTTCCTTCAAAAACACATCACTAAGAAATTCAACAACTGTTCTGGCAGACACTTCCCTCACAAGCTTAACTTCTGGCCATTTTGAATAAGAGTCCATAAGGACCAAAGCAAACTTAGACGAGGAATTCAAAGCATGGAAAGGGGCCACAATGTCCAATCCCAACTTAATCCAAGGCCCCGAAGGCAATTGTATGTGGGATAAAGGTGTAGTACGTAACTTTGCTACCTTATCACAACTTGAGCAAATTACACATGACTTGACAAAGTCATCAATTTCTCTGTCCATAGATGGCCACCAAAACGAAAGTCGCAGTCTTTTTTTGTTAGAGTAGCACCCAAATGTCCCTCATGTGCACACTCTACCAATTTGGTTCTTAAAGTTAGAGGAGGGACAAGTCTATCACCTCTTAGCACCAAACCATCATCAATGGTAAGCTCATCGGCTACTTAAATATACATCTTAAAGTCAAAACTCAGATTCCTTTCTTTAGGCCAACCTTCCTTGATAAATTTCATGACTTTACCAAGAGAAACATCATTCAAAAGAGCATGTTGCCATTCATTTTCTGACACAGCACACAACTGAGGAAGATCTACAGTAGCAACCAGAAACTCTTCTTTATCTTCCTCATCGACATTTGATTTGTCCTCAACAATGTCAGAAGAGCGAGATAAAAAATCTGCACATCCATTTTTGCTCCCTGGAATATATTCAGCAGTAAAATCAAATTACAACAATTTCGAGGATAGACGTGCAATTCTAGGTGTGAAATCTCTCACGTTCCTCCCACTGAGTATAAAAATCAAAGGTTTATGATCAGTTTTTAGACAAAATTTCCTTCCCCAAAGAAAATTCCTGAACTTTATGATGGCCCACCAACACGCCAATAGTTCCTTCTCTATAACTGAGTACTTCATCTCAGCTGGTTATTGGACTCTGGATGCAAACCCAATAGTTTGGAATTCCCCTTTGTTTTGTTGAGAGAGGACTGCACCCAATCCCACATTGCTTGCATCAACCGTGAGGGTGCACATAAGAGAGGGATCATATTGTTTTAAAACTGTAGGAGAACTGAATTGTTGTTTCACCCAATCAAACACATCTTGACATTTTTGCTCCACACAAACTCAACTCCCCTCATAAGCATGCATGATAATGGTCTTAGCTCACTAGCAAAATTTTGAATGAACCTCGAATAAAATTCACATAAACCAAGGAACGATTTGAGGGTGTTTTTGTCAGAAGGAGCCTTAGCTTTAACAATGGAATCAACAAGGCTGGACTTTGGAAGAATACCTTTATCATTGACTAAATGACCTAAATAGTCTACTTCATTAGTTGCAAAGACACACTTGTCTCTGCGCAGGACTACTCCATTGTTTTGAAATCTTGTTAAGACTTCCTTCAATATGACATCGTGTGCAGGTCTATCAGGAGCAAAAATAAGAACATCGTCCTGGAACACAGATAAAACATCAATGCCCTTCAACATATCCGACATGAGATGTTGGAAAACGGATGCCGCTGAGGCTAACCCAAACGGCATACGTACATATTGGAAAGTACCAAACGGTGATACGAACGCAGTGAAAGGTCTAGACTCGGGTGCCAATTCCACCTGGTGATAGGCAGATGCCAAATCCAGCTTGGTAAAAACTTTTGCATCTTTCAAATTTGTCAGTAACTCATTTATGTTCGGAAGTGGATGTGAATCAACCCATATTTCCATATTAAGGCAAAGAAGGTCAACACAAACCCTTAACTCTCCATTCTGTTGTCTAGCTACAACCAATGGGGAAAACCATAGGAATGACTCCACTGGTTCAATTATACATTTAGAGGATAAGGAATCAAGTTCTTTTTCAAGATCCTATCTTACACTAAAAGGAACACTCCTAAGTTTATGTTTTACTCAACAGGAGCCTTCTTTTATAATGATCTTATGTTGAAAATTCTTTCTCTGGCCCAATGCACCTGAGAACACACACATGAGGATAATCATTGATTAGACTTTCAAGATCAGGATTGTCTCTTATGGCAAGCACTTGTTCTTTGGTACCAGGCTTTAGTACCATCCCAAATAAGACCTGGTGAAAGCAGCCAAAAATGTTCAATCCTTTTTGGGCCACATAAATCTTACCAAAAATGTTCCTTCCCTTGAACTCTAAAATTTCTTCAATGTAGCCAGAAAGATTAATCTCACGTCCCTCATAAGAGACAGCTTTCCGGTCTGGAGGAATGAGAACTCTATTGGGCCATTTTGTTTGATAAAGTTCCAGTATAATCATGGAAATGCGTGCTCCAGAATCAACCAAGAGATTCAGCACACGATCCCCTACTTGGATCTCTACATAAGGTTCAACACATACATCTGGATCTCCTGTAATAACACCCTCATCCTGAACTACAACTACCATGTTACTAATATCTTTATTGATAGACTCATCTTCCTCTCGTAATGTATCTTCATCAACTACACATTTCACTGGAAAAGGCTTTGGATTAAATTTGATTTTTACCTGTTTGACAAACCTTCGCAAAATGGCCCACTTTGTTACAATTTTAACATGTCACAAACTTAGCTGGGCACTTCCTCCCTGGACCATGTGGTCCATATCCACACCGGAAGAAAAAATGTTGGTCTTCGAAAAAAATGAATTTTGCCTTTCATACGATTGTTGTCCATCATGTATCCTTTTGTGAGATGCTTTTGTATCTTTATCTTTTACAGCAGTAACTGCTTCACTTTTCTTGTCATCCAGTTCTTTTACAGACATTTGAGATGTCTCAATGCTTTTCGCCACTCTAATTGTTTCTTCTAGAGTTGGATTTCCCATTGACAGAGGACCTTTGAGTTGGGGCCCTGATTGCTTAAAGGGGGCATTCCTGAGGGGCCTGGTGCTGCCTGTGCCCCCAGGGCCTTGAGAGTGCTTTATTTTTCATTGGTGGGCAGAGCGCTGTCGTTTTCCCGAGTAGGGAAGCGCTCCTGCCCTTTGGATGCCCCTGAGTGCGCAGGTGTCCACCCTGCGTCTTCATTTCCTTTATATCTATTGTTAAGGGTGCCACCCCGCTTTTTATGTGCCTTAGCGGCTGCCCACCCCGCTTCTATGTTTTGTTTTGGTACCGAGGGTGCTCACCCCTCTTTTCTGCCCAAAAATCACCACCGCGGCCCTCGGGCCGAAAAACAGGAAGTCAGGCACCATAGTGCCTGACACGGGGTGGGACTTCCGGTTGTGAAGGGTAGTCACGCCCGATGCCGCGCTCTAATTGGAGGATGCCCCGGAAGAGGACGGCTGCCTGGAGCCTCGAGGGCTCTACACGAAGTCCCGGTCCCGAGATGGGGGACCAGGTGAAGTAGGCAAGGCGGGGCTCCCATGAGTAGGGAAGCCCTGCGCTGTAAGAAGCAAGTCGGTTGCCAGCAGGAAGCAGCCGGAGTGTTGCGGGGCTCCCATGAGCTGGAGGGAGCCCCGGAAGTGGATCCCTGCCCCAACGCTGGAGAGCGCAGGAGAGACCCCACCGAGAGAGAGCCGGTAAGAGAGGGCTCGGGGTTGTGGCTGGTGGTTTCTCGAGCGGCCCCACTTGGCAGCGGGCCGCTCCAACAGGAGTGGTACATTCAGTTTAGAGCCTACAGGGCTCCAGTTCAGGGCGCCATGGTTCCTCGAGCCCGGGTGGCTCCAACGTTTGGAGGCAGTTTCTTTGTGGTGCCGTGTGAGGTACTGCATCCGAGCGGCCCTGTGTGTCAGTGGGCCGCTCCAACGAGGAGTATGGTTTTTCGGGCCCAAAGGGGCCCACACTCTGTTGTTTAGGGGGGGTGGTGTCGGGGCACGTTGTCGGTGCCCGCCCCCCCTTGCCCATACCAGTGCAGTTCCCGTTTTCAGAGCGGCCCCGATGGCAGCGGGCCGCTCCAGCCTATGGGGGCATAATTGCTTTAGGGCCGTGTGGATCCCACGAGGTCCCCATTGATTTGCAGAGTCCCCTCGAGGGACTTGGGGCACATTATTTTCAGGGCCTTGGTGGCTCCAACGGGGCACAGTTGTTTTCAGAGCCTGAGGGCTCCAGTGCTCTGTCTATGGTGGGCGCACAATTCATTTCGGAGCTGAAGTGCTCCTAGTGGCATATGTTATTTCCAGAGCCTGTGTGCTCCCAGCATTTGGCGCAGTGTTGTTCCAGGGCTAGTGATAGCCTGTGACCCAGTTTCTTACTTCCCAGCTGCCCAGCAAATAGTGGGCAGCTGCACCGTTTAGGCCCCAATGGGGAGAGAGTCCCTGGGAGGGACAGAGGTGGCACAGAGGGGCCAGGCCTTCTACAGCTGCGCAGCACTTAGTGCCAGCTGCAACGTTTAGGCCCTATTGTTGTTCCCAGCTGCCCAGCAATTAGTGGGCAGCTGCAACGTTTAGGTTTGCGCCGGTGGCGCACCCCTGACTGGCGCTGCATTGGCAGCACGCCCTGACATTCTGGACACAGGGCATTTGAGCCCCTTCTTGGATGGCCAGTTGGCCAGGGGGCTGGTATGTGGATAGGGCGCAAGGCCCTAAGGGGATTGTTGCGCAATGTGATTACCTGTTAGGTTTGTGATGATAATTGCCTGATATGCTTTATGTGCTAGAGTGATGTGGTGCTAGGAAATGTAATGCATTTATTATGTTTTACGCACCCTGTGTTTTATACCTCTAAACTTGGGTTTATGATTATGAGGTTATTTTACCTATGTAGGTTTATGCTAGTGAGATGGTTTCAATGTATGAGTTATGCCCCTAAATTTGATTTACTCTTAGGAGGCGGAGTCTAATGTGTTTAGACGAAGGAGAGATTGCCTACTGTAGTTATACTGTTTAGGCCTAAATGTGATTGCTGCGTAATGTGCTTTGCCTTTATGCTTGTGTTATACTTCTAAAGGTGCTCATGCTTAGAAGTTTGCTTTGCCTAGTATGTTATACTAGAGAGGTTATGTGTCCATGCGTGATCTATGCCTATGGTTATTAGTATTCGGTAGTGTGTACCTACCTGTTACCAGTGGTTACTGGTTGTGATATATAATTGTTATTTGGTGTGACAGTTATTCTAAGTGCTAGTTCTACTAATTGCTGATTCTGACAGTGGCCCACGTGGCCCTGTCCTGGTGTAAATAATCCCTTGTGAATATTGCTCGTGCCAGTTGGCACAATGTATATTGTGTGATTACTATCTGATGTGTTTTGACAATACAAAAGTAATTTTTATATAACCTTGTGTGGAGTTCGTTTTGTAGTGTGCCTAGGATGTTGTTGCTGTTGTGTGCGTGTGCAAATGCTTTACACATTGCCTCCAGGAAAAGCCTGTCTGCTCGTGCCAAGCTACCAAGGGGGTGAGCAGGGGTTATCTTGGCGTGTGACTCCCTTGCCCTGACTAGAATGGTGGTTTCTGCCTGGCTTTGGCGTAAGTCTTAGCCAACCAGAAAATCCCAGTTCTAACAATGATACTATACAAAATAGATATATCTGCATACCTGTGCTATCATCCAAATTATCCAAACTACATAAATGCATATATATGTGCAAACTGCAATTGGGTTTTATTATAAGAAAACATTAGTATGCACACTCATGTAAATGTCTGTATTTTACAGCGAATGCTCCTTCAGTATTTCGATCAACTGCACCACTTTACGTTAATGATACTAAATCACACAGTTATATACATATAGTACTTCATACATGTGTATATGGCATATCTGTGACATAAAAGGGTGAAGCCAAAATTACACTACTCCACCGTCTTCTCTCGCAAAATCGTGATATAATTGTAGTGTTCAAATGTAAACAGGCACGAGGGAACTATCTAAAACATGAGCCGTATTTTAGTTGAGTTATATTTTGTTTCAAGGAAGACTCAACTTTCTGTTCAATCTTGCACTCCATTCGGGCTCATTTGCTTTGGCCATTAAAACAATGCATTCTCCATAATTAGCTTTCAAATGAATTAATCTGTTTAATTATCACCTTGTTGTTCTAAGAAATATAGCCTACTCTATTGATAATTAAAATTCCACTGATTGTTGCTAGTTAACTGAAAATATGCAGAGGTATTGAGACAGACATGTTGAATTTAAAAGAAAGGTATAACTGCTATAAGGTTGTTTGTACAATATTTCACATTCTAAAAACAAATGTAAATATGTAATACTTAGCAGATACTATTTTCCTTTCAGTTCACTCCCTTTTTCTTGCCCTTGTCTTCCTTTTTTGCTCTTTATGCCCTTCGGCTTTGATTTTGGTTGCTGTCATTCCTGGCTATGCTGCTCTACTTTGATATTGTCTTCCTTTACTCCCCTTTATGCCTCTTCACATATACTTTAGCTTTCATCATTCCTCGCTATTCCTATCCACTTTGATATTGTCTTCTTGTATTCCTCTTAATGACTCTCCACTTTGATATTATCATCTTCAATTCCTCTATATATGACTCTCCACTTTGATATTATCTCTGTACATTATCCTGCCTGCCTCTTTACACTAATATTGCCCATGTACATTCCTACGTGTATGTCTTTCCTCTTGAATATTGGATTCATGCATTCCTCTGAAAATGCCTTGATGATGTATCCCAGTTACAGTTAATATAATCTGATGTTTTGTTCATTTGCCTGTCTCTTCAACCATTTGTGACTTACAAATCACCATTAAGTAGGGGAGTTCTGGATAGAGTAACAAATTGTCCAAATCTACACCTGTATATGCACTCTTACACTTGTATTCACAGTTATGAGCTTTGCACACTCACATACATTCCCAGTAGTATGCCTGGAAAGCTATTTCAGTCATGGCTCTCCAGACATACTAACTGGGCGTGCCATGTCACACTTGATAATTCTCAAATTTAGAGTTGTATGCAAAATATAAATCTGTATTGAGGAAAGGCAGTCCACTGTGCACATGCAAAAAAAAATCCTTCATGGGAAAAACATTTTCTCCATATTGAAATCACCTCTTCCACAACCCCATACATGTTTAGGGATTTTCGTTTCACTTCCCACACAACACAGGAAGTTAGTCCGGCGTTTTCTGTGCGAAATCTTCTACCTTATCATGGTTAACAAAGGATTAAGGAGGAGCTTGTGAATGCCAATAAACCCAGTTGGTCTAAGTACTCTCTAACTCTCAAGACAACACAGATTCTGATCAGTTCTCACCGCACTTCTTGCCTGGCATTAAGTACAGCATAGTTGTACACCTTTTCTGCATACCATTAAAAAGTAATACAACTATTTACAGTTGTCAGGTATGCTTTTGTGGATACCTGAGAGACATGAATACCCGACAGGCGTGAATGGAATTGCACTGTACTTATAATCAGAGGTCAAGGCCTTGCATTTCTTTGTGAATCAGATCCAGGGTCTTTAACAACCTGGGTGAATTCACCTCTTAAATCCTGCTATTCCTGTCATGCGTGTCAATAAGTAGTGGTTACTAAGGTATCTCATTTTATAAACCGCCATTTCATTCTTTAGTATTTACTAGATTGCTCAAAGAACATTGGAAAAATGCAATCTTTTTGGACATGGAACAGTCTGTATTCAAGACTCCCCTACTAGCATTCTAGACTTTCTATTCAAAATGGTGTTTTTCCATTGCTGGGGTTTGCGGCACACATGTCAAATACAAGGGACTAATTTTGTGACCCTTTAGTTGAATGGAGATTGGCCTGTTGTTTCAAGGAATTTATTAATTTGTGGACAACAACTAATGCAGCAGACCGAATCCTGATAGATTAGCAAATTCAGCCACAGTGCCCATGTAGACCCACTTAGGCTTTGTCATGTTATAATATGTTATGCTATGTTGTTCTGTCATGTCATGTGTACTTGTAGTGTGCACTATCACCAGCGAGGGTATCCTGTCTTTGAGCTGAAGTGTGTAGACATGGCTGCCGCAAATATGGGCACTGACTTTAGCCATTTTAGTAGATACTACTAAAAATATATAACTCTCAATCAAATTTCATTGAGACACCTTAGAAGACAGACTACACAGTGATAATCTATAAACCTGTAGTTGTTCGTCGCCTAACAAATGGACCTCTTGTTTCTGAATAATGGGATACTAACAATGTAATACTGAGTGGTATATATGTTTTGTACTGGAAGGTTTTGGTTAACTTTTTTGTTCTGATTTGAGCTTACTGAAAAATATCCACAATCATTATATAATCAATACATAATAATAATATTTTATTTAAAAAGCTTATTTTATAAAAATAAATACTTTTGACAAAATATTTTCTTTTGTGGCAAATTGAAGACTGCACCTGTTTTTTGCAAACACGTACATGCTAAATTACAGAACGGCATCATTATAGAGGAAGTCATAACCCATTTCTTATGACGTGTAAATGCCTCAAAGCCTCCCTCCCCTTTACAAACTGTCAAAAAGTCTCAAAACAGAGCATACAAAAAGGTCACACAAGCTCAATGTTCCCTATCTCACTTGGTCCCTCCTAATACAGAAACAAATGTGTTTCTTTCAGTCATGGTGGGCACAAGATTGCATGGGAGGCCAGTCAATAGATATGACAACAACGGACTCGGCAGAGTCTCAATCTCATTGCATAGAGTATATAGACTTTAGGATAGCGTTTCAAGATTGATGAAGTTCAAAAGGCATATGTGCCACAGTTTTGTGATGGTGAGACTATTTTTATTTCATTGAGAGGTTAGCGATAACGTTGCCAATAGACAATTCAACTTTAGTTTCTTTGATGTTTTAGATTGATGTACTATCAAAGGGAATGTTACAACAGTACAAGTAATATGTGATTGTACGCTTGGATACCTTATGGATGCTGGGTTTTATTCCCAAAAGGGTTTCATTAAGCTGCAGTCCCACCATATTAATAATCCCCAACACTCGACATCCTCTCCTCCAGATTGGTTTGGAAGATGGATCATTTTTGTAGTTTCACTAAGTGAAGATAGTGGGCTACTTTCCCTTTGATCTTAGATGATCCCTTCTCCAGTCCCCATCAAAGTAGAGCTCTCTGGTTATCCGGTATACCCATATTTCCATATAAACCCAGTGTGTGGGTTTGGAGATACACCCACCAGTATTTTAGAGATATTAGAGATCATGCCCCTGGAGCCAGCAGTGATAGCAAAACATTTTTCAAAAAAGGATATGATCCTTTATGGCAGCTGTATTCACTTCTGGATGCATCTCCCAGTGACTGAGAGGGTTGTAGTGAAATCTGTCAGTTTCACCTCAGTTGAAAAGCTGTATCTTTCAAATCTTTTGATATTGTTCACATCAAATAGATCTGGTGTGGTGATGCATTCTACCACCTCCTTCTTGTCAAATGACAGAAGTTGAGAGCTGATGTGAAGGAGGAATTAAAATTATTGGACATTTGTGGAGAAGGGAATGCTATGTGTCTACATATCTTGAGTACAGTATTTATTGGGTACTTAGGCACATATTTGTGTGTCTTTCCTTCCTTAGCCGAGTCTCAGATCGAACCTCTAGTGACAGCCTGCTCGATGTGAGCCCAAATCCTATCTACTGCCTAAAGAGACCAGCCTATTACGAATTCATATATGGGCCTCTATGTGAAACAATGTGAAGTCTTGAATGCCAAGCCCTCCTTTGTCTCTTGAGTGACAGAGAATTATATGGACTATATATGGGCACCTTCTCCAACACATAAAGTTTAGTGAGTTTTTTCTATTCTTCAAAGAAGCCCAAATTCATTAAAATGGAGAGTGCCTTTATTAACTAAAGAACAATGAGCAATGCATTACTCTTATCCACATAGATCCTGCTCACACTGGAAAAAAAGAGAAAATATCATTGTCTGAGATCATTGTAAAGATTTCACAAAATGTGGGTGAAATGTGCTTAGTAAACATCCACCACTGCTGGGGTAAGGATAACACCAATATATCTAAAGGACCACATAGCCCATCAGAATGTAGCTTATAGTATTAACACTTCCACTTTGCCTTACATAGTGTTAAATTGATCATTTCTGATTTAGCTAAATTCCTCTTGAACCCCTTTAATCTCACAAATAATGTCGGTTTATATATCAGTTAGGAAGAGAAGATTCTGAAGACAGCAAGATGAACATTACATTATCACACAAAAAAGGATATCTTCTGTCTATGCGGACCAAAAGAGATACCCACAATGTTTTGGTCATTCCTTAAACCATCCACAAAGCCTGCAATACTAAGGGTGAATAAATAAGGACATCCTGGCCTCATTCCCCTTAGCAAGCCGAAAGGGGCTCGATGCTCTAGCATTCAGGTCCGTTCTGGACCCAGCCTGGGAAGCCTGCCAATGCCATGAAGACAAACCTTAACCAAGACCACCCCCATTACTAAAGCGCTTTATAAAGACGAAAATACCAATCAACTTGATCAAAGGCCATCTCGGTTTCCAACCCTACCAGCACAGCCATCACAGCTTTATGTTTTACCTTTTTGACCAGGTAGATCAGTCATCTCATGTTATTGTGAGTTTGATGACAATTATTGAACCAGATTGACCAGGTGAATGATATTTGTTAGGAGGAAGCCTACTTGGTTCACCAGTATCTTTGTAAGTTACTTTGCATAAATATTCAGCAAGACAATAGGCCAGTTGGCTTAATTGTAGTTTTGTTATTGAATGAAATGCACAAAATGTCTTTCAATTCAACCATCCCCTCCTCCTTCATGGTTAGTTAGGCATGGGTATCATCCATGGACTGGGTGTTTGGTATCTATAGGTAAAATAAATCTAATAGACAGAGCAAAGCTCTTTTCAGGAGCGACAATTTAAATAGGCTTAAATTATTAAATTATGGTTTAATGTGGACTTGGCCTATGTCACAGAAGTTACAAGTCACTCATAAATATTCACATGTCTGAATAAGCTCCCTATTCGAAACGCGAGAAATGGTGTAGTCTTAGCATTTCTTGAACCTCATTTTGTTTTAGACTACAGAACTAAAGGCTTTATTTAGAGTGTGGTGGGTGGATACTCTGCCACAAATATTATATTCTGATGCACATGTAATTTAAATATTTGTTATACATCGGTGAAGCAGATTTTTAAAAATGTGCATTTGAAGAGGTGCTTGGGTGGTCATGAAGGGGTTATAAAGTTAGATATATCTCGACTGTTGCTTTCCAGATATGCTCCGCTTTCTCACTTTAAAGGTGACTAGTGAATTCTCAAGGACATGGTGCCTGTGTTCTGAAATGAATTAAAAGCATGTAAGGTATTAAGGAAAGCACACATTTTTAGACACTACCTGATTGGCTAGCCACAACATTTTCAATATGTTGTGGTGGCCTTTGCAGAGCTCACTGGCATGGTCCCCATTAAGAGGCATTGTAGTGTTTTGAGGTTCATGAAAAACACCTCATATAGGGTGATAACAGACTTTAATCACAATATAAATATTTTGTTGGTGGTACCATACTAATTTTAGGAATTGTGGTAGGTTTCAAGGAGATTATATCCTGTTAAAAAAGCTGACCATTTACTGTGATTTAATGAACAATGTGTGAAAGAAAACTGTTTTCTCTCATGGTTTCTCATAGAGGTTATGGGATGTGCATCAGAAGCTAAAATGAAACCATATTTTTTGAAGTTCACACTATATTCCTTAGCCATGTGAGAACAAAGTCTAATATTCAGATTAAATCATGTGCTTCCAACAGCAACAGCAGAACAGTCTGTCAGATAATTCCCCAGTGTTCTCCTGCAGCTTCCCACCATGTTCTAATAAACATCTAGAGCTCTAACATTCTTTACCATGGCAAATTTATTGTATGCCTTAAGGCATCTTGATGGATTTAAAGCTGCAAAATGTAAAGCAAGTACTTTTAGAAATAAAGAAAATGACGGGGTTCATTTTGTCATCGATATTATGGTTATTGCTCTAGAAAGCTAAAATGAGAACATATTGCCTGTGAGTTTGCAAATATATGTCACATCTATGTCAATTAAACATTATGACACCCAAATCGAAACATGTACTTGTAACATCAGCAGCAGTCTGTCATTTAACTTCCCACTGTGCTATTGCAGCTTCTACCCACAGTGTTCTAATGAACAATTAGTACAGTAACATGGGTATTAATTACAAAAATGTGCCACACCTGAAGCTATTTTGATGGAATCTAAGCTGTAAAATGTAAAACATTTCCTATAGAAATGAACCAAATGAGGATATTAAATTGAACCGAATGAGGAGATTGATTTTGACATAGAAATTATGCTTTTAGTGCACAAGCAAGCAAAAATGATCACACTTTTTTATGAGCTCTCCAATGTTTTTCACATACATCTCAGTAAAATATCCTGACATGCAGACCGAAACGTACTGTCAACACCAACACTAGTCTGTCATTTAACTTCTCTATGTCCTACTGCAGTTTCCTGCAGTACTCTGATAAACAATTAGAGAGGCATATGTACAAGCCCCTATCGCTATGGGAACATCACTTTTTATGACATTCCTGTGGCAATTGGGGCGTCGCTTTATTAACAAGGTAGAATTAAACCACTTAACATGGCTAAACACCTCCTTTAATAGGGCCTCCTTTCACTCTATATTTAGCATGAAAGGGGAGGGCAATGGGTGTTCTCCTGCAACATCCATTGATTCTGACGCTGCTGCCCCCTATTTACAAGGGAGGCGTAAATAGGAGGCAGCACCAGAATTAAGACCAGGGAAAACCTAGTCTTACCCTGGTGCAACGTATTTGCTGTTTTCATGTGTTCTGCATTGTGCAGCACACATGAAAACAGCAAAAGGCCAATGATTGTTTATGTACAGAAAGGGCCCCCTTCCTGTACATAAACAATATTTTTTTTAATGCAATTTTGCAATTTCTATGTGTACTATATTAAGCAGCACACATAGACATTACAAAACAGCATTTAAATATTGTTTATGTGCAGGAAGTGGGGCCTTCCTGCACATAAACAAACTTCCCCTGCACACAGACACCCTTGCACTATGGTGCAAGGGTGCCTTTGTTGGTGATAGGCTGCTAGCAGAGGGGGAAACGCAGGGCTGTACCATACTCTTCTAAATACGGTGCAGCCTGAGTTTCTGAAGTGGCAGAGTGAGGCGTTAAGCCACTTCCCTTGTAAATATGCCCCAGAGTGTTAACATTTGTACTAATGACATGTGGCACACCTGAAGCCTTCTAGATGGAATCAAAGCTGTACAACTTAAAACATTTCCTTTAGTAATTAACAAAATGAGGAGGTTCTTTCTGGCACAGCAGGTATGGTTAGTGTTCTACAAGGCTAAAATGAGGAGAAGCAGGTGGCAGGGGCAGTGGCAGCACAACAGACTGCAAAATGCAGAATGCAGGAAGCAGGAGTATGCACACAGACAGTGGAGGACAGAGGCGGGAGGGAGCAGGAAGCTAACCAGAGAGGGCAGGCAGCAGGGGCAGTGGCAGCACAACCGACCGTGGATGAAAGAAGTGAGGGGGCAAGGGCACACATATAAACAACAGAAGGCAAGGGGAATGGAGATGGGCAGCAGGCTGGCCAGGCTGGGAAAGCAGCAGGGTCAGTGGACGCATAGTAAACTGTGCAGGACAAAAGAGAGGGGCAACAAGCTGACCATCTAGTAGGGCAGTGGCAGGGCAGCATGGCAGGTGGCAGGGACAGTAACGGCACGACAGACTGTGCAGGGCTGCAGGGAAGAGGCAGGGTCCCACACTCAAACAACAGAGGGCACTGGGAGAGAGGTAGGAGCAGCAAGCTAACCTGGCCACAGGGGTAGTGGCAACACAACACACCCATGTTGGGTCATGCACAGGTATTATGAAGGAAGGGGAGAGACATGGAGGGGCAGCATATTGACTAGGCATGACAGCCAGCAGGGGCAGTCACAGTACAATGGACAGCTGGAGTCTTGGGAGGTTGGCAGTGGCATGGAGACAGACAAAGGAGAGGAGAGGAGGGCAGGGGAGGGGCAGGGCAGAGGAAACAATCTGCCCTGGCAGGACAGGAGGCAGGTGCCGTGCCAGCACATCAGACCATGTAGATCAATGGGGGGCAAAGGCACAGACATGGACAACATCGGGCAGAGGTGAGGGAGGCAGGGGCAGCAACCTGTCTGAGAAGGGCAAGTGGCAGAGGCATTGGGAGCATCACAAGAACCTTTGGAGGACAGGAGGGCAGAGAGCTGGGGCACACACAGGGACAATCGAGGGCAGGGGCAGCAAAATGAACCATGGAGGGCAGGAGGAGACAGACAGGGACACACACACGGATAATGGTGGGCAAAGTGAGAGAGGGGCAGAGGAAGAAAGATGAACAGGCAGGACAGGGAGCAGCGCCAGTGGCAGCACAATGGACCACAGAGGACAGGAGGGAGGGGCAAGAGCACACACATGACCAACAGAGGTCAGGGGGAGGAACATGGGCAGTAAGCTGACCAGAAAGTCCATGAGGTATGGGTGGTGCTAGCACAACCAACAGGCGACAGGGGAAAATACATGAACAATGGTGGGCAGGGGGGAGAGGGCAGAAACCCTACCAATCAGGACAGGTTGAGGCAGAAGTGATAGAACAATCAACTGTGTACTTTAGGTGGGAGGAGGCAGGGGTATACACACAGAGAAAGGAGGAAGGGGCAGGGAGGGAGAGGTACAGCATGGGCTTAGGCAGGAAGCACAACAGGCAGGCAGGAGGGAATAGGGGCAGGCAGAGAGTAAACAGAGGTCTGGCAAAAGGTGGGAAAGGGGAGCATACTGACCACAGAGGTCAGGATGTAATGGACATGTGCTTCATAATGCACCACAATGGGCGGGAGGGGGGAAGGGACATGCATATAGAGAACTGAGCGCATGAAGGATGGAACAGAGACAGCAAGCTGACCGTAGAGGGTAGGTTGGCATCGGCATTTTAAGCAATGTGACGATGGTGGTCAGGTGAGATGGGCAGGGGCTTGCAGACCGAGAACAGAGGGCAAGCAGGAAGGGGATGGAGGCAGGGGCAGCATGCTGACATAATTTGCAGAATGGAAGCAGCAGGACAGAGGCAGCAAGCTGACCATTTGGGCATGGACACAGGCAGCACAATCAGCTATGGAGTAAGGGCAGGAGGAGCGCATCACTGATGACGTCATTCCATGAATGTGAAAGGTTGCTACACATTTTTCATTCAGCGAGTTATAGCTAGACCCAGTTTTCTTTAAATTTCATAGTGTTAACAGGTTTTTCAACATGCAGAACATGAAGCACATCTCTGAAATTATTCACATTTAGTAAATATTATGCTCTCTCTTTACTGGTAATAAGGTGAGTTTGAAACGTAATGTTTCTGTAGACATTAAAGCAATCAGCAATTTATGTAAGAGTAAATTTACACGTGAAAGTTACTCGTAAGTGTGATTTACTTTTTTAATTGCCCTGGTAATACCTCTATAGATAGCAATGTGATCAACAATTTCTTAAACTTTGAAAACCATTCAAAAAAGTGTTTGATGATTATTTAGCTTGATAAGATGCACCTTTTAAATACTTTTTCTGACATGCTTGAAGTCTAACTTTAAGTCAACAGCTCCACATTAGCCACTGATAAGAAATGCACAACACGGCTCTACAGTCTGCAGGTTGTTAAAAATACATTACAAATATTCCTGAAGAGAACAGAATAGCCTACACCATTAGAGCAATTCTTACAAGTGTACTGTGACTTGAACAATTTATGAGTCACCCATACATTATTCATTCTTCAACAATGTATAATGTCTCAGAAAATTGAACAAGCATCTAGGAATAAATATATGTACCGTATAAATCTCCAGTTTATATTGAACTTGCTGATAGCGCTACATGACAAATCTTTAACTTCAGCGTATGTGCACAAATATCTGACATGCTTACTGTAAGCTCTTTGTATATATTTTCATGCCTGCTAGAAAGTTACATTGTGTATTCATATCAAGAGTGTGATGCTGTATGTAATCCTTTGGAGTCTCAATTCCCAGGTCATGTAATTCAATGTTTTTGATGTTCTGGGAGGGGGGCCTTGCACGGTCTCTTCCCCTCAGGCTTACCTTATGGGTTTCACCTCCTGATTATGTTGTAAGTTCTCCTTGCCATGGTTGTTGAATATGCACTTGTTTAGTCTTTCTTTCCGTCAAAGACTTGCTGTCTCTATTTAATGAACTGTTAAGGTTTGACAGCATTTGCTTCCCTTTTTACAGATTGTAGCTTTAAGACTGAGTTCTCTTTTGAGGTGTTTTTAGAGGTTATGGGTATTTGCTTTTGTGCAGCTAGAATGAATGGCTGGGGTTGGGGGTTTCGTTTGAAAAGTTCTTTTTGGTTGGCAGTGTGTTTTCCTAGAGTTTGTAAAATCCAATTATGTAACTTCTCAAAAAGTAGTGCAATGCATACTCTGTGAAAATATCCACTTTAGAGGGATGAACAAAAAATATTCATGTGGGATGACATTCATGTTCTATCATTTTAAAACAAAACATAGAAAATGTGTCCGACCATAAAACCCTCAAAATCTTTTCATAACTTTACAAAACCGCAAAAAAATATTTAAAACAAAACAGAAAATCATGTCACCAGGAAATAAAGGAATGTCATTGTATGATACACTTTTCAACTAAAATAATTAGAAGAATAGGCCAATTTATCCTGAATATTCTTTAACCCCTTGGACGCTCATGACGAGCTCAGCTCGTCATGAAGTACACCTCTTGTACGCTGATGGCGAGCTGAGCTCGTCATGAGCCGCGGGATTTTGAAATGTTTAGCACACAGCGGGAAAATGAGCCGCAGCGATGCGGTTAAGCGGAGTTCATAGTGAGCAGATTTGCCCAATGCAAAATATGCCACAAGACATGGTCAAGGGGTACAAGTAGAAAATATTCTTCAGTACTACATCCATGCTTTACCATCTAAAAACATACCATAGCAATAGGGTAAAAGCCGCAAGAAGGCAACGCAAGGCTGAAGGACCTTCATCTTCAATAGCAGCTGCAACAACACCAGGAAAGAGGGTCCCTTCAGAGGTCCAATCTCAACTTCAAGATTTGGTTTCATAGTTTACCCCAATGGCATCATACTGCATGGATTGTGGAGTTCTGGAGAGCCGGCCATAACACCCCTTTGCAATGCTGCAAAGAATCATACGTTTTATGGTTTATTTGTGGGCCCTTCATAATTATACTGCATTAGCAGGCATTTTATTATCTTGCAAAATGGGTATCTAATATCTATGTGTTGTTCGTTTAATTATCTTCTAATTTATTGTAACACTACTTACATAGGAGAATGGGTGTTTCAGTGGGCATTCCGCTGCAACACTCATTGATTTTGCTGCTGCCCCTGATTTACAAGTGTGGCCTAAATAGAAGGCAGCATCAAAATTAAGACAAAAAAGAATGTGGTCTTAAAATGGCGAACAAGGAGGAATGCTTTGTTTCTCCTCTTTTTTGCTATTTCTATGTGTGCTGCATTGTACAGCATACATAGAAACACCAATATGCCATGCATGATTGTTTATGTGTAGGAAGCTGTCCTTTCCTGCACATAACACAATCCTTTTTAAAAAGACGAGTTGCAATTGCCATTCAAGATTGTTTATGTGCAGGAAGGGACACCTTTCTGCACATAAACAATCATTCCCCCAAACACAGGCACCCTTGCACAATGGTGCAAGGGTGCCTGCAATGGTGCTGGGCTGCTTAATTTAGCTCCAGCATAGAGTGAAAAGCAGGGCTGCACCGTATTCTTGTAAATACGGTGCAGCCCTGCATTTTGAAAGAAGCAGAGTGCGGCGTTAAGCCAAGAAGGCAAACACCGCAATCTCTGTCACTTCTTTTCAAATATGCCCCTTTGTTTGATAAACAAGCTAGTGGGTATCCTTTCTAACCTTAAAAGGATCCAGTTCTTGTTAAGTACTTATTTTGTGTTTTAAACTTCAGCTTGGAAAGGTATGTAGAAATTACCTTAATATATCAATGAATTGCTGTAGAACAGTGGTTCCCAAACTTTGGGCTCCTCAGGCCCCCCATTGAGTGAGCACTGGAAGCCGGGGACCCCCAAGCACTCTGTATGATTTAAATTTCAAACATTAAAACAGTAATTCGAAAAAAATAAACACAGGTGTGCACACAAAACAAATAGTCAAATTACTAAGGGTTTTTAGTATTTTATATTGAAAGAATCTGCAAAAGCTAGAAAGGTTGGGCTGCATCTCTGTGACTAACTTTTAAATGGTTGGTTTTATTTCACGGTAGGAGGCTCCTGCTCCTGCCAGGGCCAGACGGAAAACCCAAAGCAGCCCTCGCAAATGTGTTCAGGCCAGTCTCCATACGGTGCACACCAAGTGCAGTGAATGAGTCTAACCAATGCAAAGGGGGCTTAGGGAGGCTCTCCCCCAAGACAATTTAGGAAACAATTGCGCATTCCACAACACATTTATCATTATATATTGAATTGTATTCGCTTTTAAAGAATAATAAATGATGACCTTACTATGCACCAAGATACAACAATCTTTGTTGGGTTTCTTCAATGATTCCCTTATTATCACCCTCCAACAGTGCCTCTCATCTCTCCATAGTCCCTCTGTCACATGTATTTCATTTGTTTTATAGCATCACTCATACCATTGAAGGATGTCAGAGCACTTTGCAACACACACACATATAGGGCAGATTTATAAGCCCCTTGCGCAACCGGTGCATCACAAAAAATGATGCTCCGGTGCCCCATTTTATAGCCCCATATTTACAAGGTCAGGAAAAGCCACCCTGCGTGACTTTTCCTGTTCTTGTAAATATGCCCCCTTTGCATGTAGCACTTTGCGTGAAAGGTGCGTTCAATGGGTTTTGCAGTAAGTGTTCCCACGCAATACCCATGAAACCAGATACATTTCCAGATTTACGAGAAATCGTAAATCTGGAAATGCGTCTGAATGCTACACCTCCCCGAGGGAGGCGTAGGGAGGCGCAACAAGAAGAAATGTATTCATTTCTCCTCGTTGTTTCGGAAGGTGAAATCCCCTCTAATGATTGTTTCTGTGCAAGAAAGGGAATCCAACCTGCAAATAAACAATCTCCCCACAATGCAGGGATCCTTGCACCATGGTGTAAGGGTGCCTGTGCCGGCGCATGGCAGCAGTTTGTGCACCAGAGCAGAGAGAGAACTGAGATGCAACATACTGAGGTAAATATGTTTCACCCTGTGCTTTGAAAGTGACTAAGTGCGGCGCAGCCAAAGGGCTTGCAGCACTCACTGAGTCACTTTCCTTGTAAATCTGCCCCATAGAGACAATGTAAACCAGTGTATAGAAAATGTTACATAAGGCAAAGTTGACTACAAGTTGTAGTATTCACATGTCATTCATACTGGTAGGCATAACACAGTGTTTAGCCTTGACTTTAACAATGAAACTTTATTTCCATTCAAATAAACTATTTTAGCAGCATCAGGATAATGAAAGACTGGGAAAAAAACATAAGTTACTATCTTGTACCATGCAGTTTGCAAACATCTTTTTGATGCCAGTTTATACGTCACTGTGCTAGATCACTATTGTCACTTATAAACTGCACAGTAAATAAAGAATCTCTGTGACAAAAGCAGTAACCTACCGACTTATGCAGATAAAACAAAGTTAAAAATTTTTTTTTGCAGGTACACTCTCTTTGCAAGAGGCATATTAACCTTCTGTGCTACATTAAATAAGTCAAGCTGCCACTGGACAAAACTCATCTCTCTCCTGCAGAAACATTAATTACTGGTGTTATTTTGACACTTTTATTGTTGCTCGAACACCTCTAATTATACTTGGAACTTTGCAGTGCTTTTAAAGCTGCTGCCTGAGGACCCCCTGGGAATGTGTCACGGACCCCTAGGGGTCCGCGGACCACAGTTTTTGAAACACTGCTGTAGAATACTACAAACACTACTACAATTCAATTTTCTTGCACCTGTTCTCCAATAACTTATTATACATTTGTAGGTACCATCACCTCTTTCACTATAGGAGTGCTGTAATTGATCGCATGACATAATCTATTATCCTGGAGATAGCTTTCTTCATTAAAGAAAGAGTCTGTGCTAGAAGTATGAATGCATTCTCCACTAAAAATTGTACAAAAGTTATTTCTATTCACTAATCTTTTTTTCTAGTTTTGTCTCCTCATGCACAACAACATTTTGTCAAGAGTCTTCATTCTATTTATAATCAAAATAAAAAGCTTCACCTTCAAAGAAAAGGCCTTATCAACTACACTCTCAACTTGTTCTTTCTGTTTCGGTGCATGTCTCTTTCTTTTATATTTCTTCATATTTCTCAGTATATTTATAAATACTTAAATTGCTTCTGTCTCCTGGGTAAGGTGTGTCCATCTTTGTTACATTCTTACCTGTTCTTGTTATATAGATTTTGTCCATTGTTATTCTTTCTCATAGTTTGAATTTTATTTCCATTATTTCATAATCTTTGGTAATGTCCACATATTTTAAAGAATTGACTTTGTACTCTTACCAATAGCTCTTTTTTCGTTCACCATTTTTTTCATTTTGCCCCTCAGTTCTGCAAAGATACTGTAGTTGCTTCTGTTCCCTTTTCCTCCAGGATTTTGTAGGCATTCTGTCTGTAATTATGCAGATATTGCTCTGCAAAAAAAAACTATATTTGAATTTTAATTCTAGCCAATGTACTACCTACTTTACTACTGGCTCACACATAATGGAAAAACGTTTTTTATTTTCTGTTGCAGTTTTAAAATTACAAATTAACGTATCTAAATAACCACAAGCAGTGACTTCAATGTACTCACTCAGTACTCACTCACACATGCTAAAAGACCACTTTATCCCTTATGTACTCAATGTTAAAATAAACATCAACCAAAGTGTAAAAGTACATACAGTCTCATTTTTGTAAATCTAAAAACACAATATAAGAGCTATTTCTGTGTCTCTCTACAACTGTGTCACTGGTATATTTAGTGTTTCAATACTTTTCTACTTAAATGTGCCAGATTAAAATTTTGAGAAACACTGCATATATAAATCTGCACATTAAGCCATATCACAGCATATAGCTTGCTAATTTTTCTGAGTACATGCAAACAGTGTGTGACAGGTAACATATATAATTCACCAGATGGTTCAAAAAGAGCACATATCCCTCACTAATACTTGTAAATGCATGTGTTTC
Organism: Lissotriton helveticus; assembly: GCF_964261635.1. Taxonomy (NCBI): domain Eukaryota; kingdom Metazoa; phylum Chordata; class Amphibia; order Caudata; family Salamandridae; genus Lissotriton; species Lissotriton helveticus. The sequence goes on from NC_136063.1 coordinate 873,023,158, forward strand.
TGGTTAAGTACAACAATATTCCCTGGATGATTGGATGAGTGCATAGATAGTGCCTCAGTGAGTCCCTCAGAATATAAGTAGTGCTTGCATCACAGTGCCGCTGCTGGGTTCAAAGGTGCTTCAGTTCGCTAGGGCGTCCCACAGGTGGAAGAGTGGAGGAGACTTAAATACAGCAGGGAGGCGGGGGGCGGCAGCGGGGAGAGCGGACCGGAAGTTGGGAAATGGTCTAGCAGGGACTCCTGGGAAATGGAGTCCCCTGCACGCTCGCAGCCCCGCTGACCGCACTCACCCGGTAAGCCTGCTGCAGTCCCCTGGCTGTGCCCCGGTGTCCAAACAAACGATGCGGCACCCGCGGAGCGGGTGCGGCGAGAGGTAGGCAGAGTCCTTTAAAAAAGATGCCGCTGTAGTTTTCACAGTGCCGCTGCTGGGTTCAAAGGTGCTTCAGTTCGCTAGGGCGTCCCACAGGTGGAAGAGTGGAGGAGACTTAAATACAGCAGGGAGGCGGGGGGCGGCAGCGGGGAGAGCGGACCGGAAGTTGGGAAATGGTCTAGCAGGGACTCCTGGGAAATGGAGTCCCCTGCACGCTCGCAGCCCCGCTGACCGCACTCACCCGGTAAGCCTGCTGCAGTCCCCTGGCTGTGCCCCGGTGTCCAAACAAACGATGCGGCACCCGCGGAGCGGGTGCGGCGAGAGGTAGGCAGAGTCCTTTAAAAAAGATGCCGCTGTAGTTTTCACAGTGCCGCTGCTGGGTTCAAAGGTGCTTCAGTTCGCTAGTGCTTGCATGATTCCCTGAGTATGTAGGAACTACATCAGTGGTTCCATATCTGCATAGTTATTGGCTGTATATTTACATGACTATATTTCTACTATCTGGGTGACTGGATGAAATCATGGGTGTTGCCTGTGAAGTTCAATAAGTACATAATTAGTGCCTGTGTGATTGGAAGAGTGTAGTATCTTGGTGATTGAATACGTCTAGCTATAACACTTGATATATAATTGCATACATGGCTCTTTAAGAGCATTCATTGTTCTGTTACTCAGCGTGCCCATGCATCAGTAAGTTTCTAAAACTGAAAACAACAATTCTCACTTTTTCAAAGCACAAACCCTTTTCTTAATGGCATATCTACATCATTTCACAAATATTTCTTGTGTCTTTAAAACATATTCAGTAAATAAAGTTACACACCAAGTGAAGCTAGCACAAGAACACTCAAGAGAAATTCTGCACTGTTAACTGTCCTCAGTTTTAAACATAGAATGTTTAAAGAAATACACCACCCTCACCATATACATGAAATTTTCAACAGCCTTAAGGAACAAAAATCATCACGCAAACATACATGTGATTTCATAATAGATATACACCTTCATGCCATCTTTCCATAAATATATAGTTCTCTATATCTTTAATAATACTCATGAGTCTCATCGTACATATAAGTATCTGCAACCACAAAATCCATATTTCACCATCTAAGTATATGCAAACCTGTCATATAAGTTAAAAACCACAACAAACACTTCCTAATACATAAGTAACAAGTATTACTACTTTATAATTCATGCACAGATGCAGCACATTTTGTTATCTTTTATTTCTGACTTCACTACTCCTGTTTAAAATTGTGACCAAAACTGCCACAACTCCCAGGATGTGAATAATATAGATGTATATATTCTGCACATAATGCTTAGACATTTAAAACATCAAACTCCCATACACATCTTCATTTTTTTTTTTTTTTATAATTTTGTATTAATCCACAGCACATACAAAAATATATAAACATCTTGTATCACATAATATTATAGAATAAATAAAGGGAGAGAACAAATTCATAGTTCTTCTAAAATTGTTTCAATCCATCATAGGATCAATCATGGGACCCCAGCCATATTTACCAAGTCTATGCGTTCTAACCCCTTTGACAGAATAGAGGCTGTATTCTAGATTGAACAAATTAAAGAACCTAGCCCTCCACAACTCAAAAGTTGGTGCGTCTTGCTGTAACCACATAGACGATATACACAGCAGAGCCTCTGCCGTGGCAATAAAAATTAGATAGTGGAATTTGTACACAGGTATTCCTGCCATAGATCTTCCCCAATTCCTAAGAGCCTCAGAGAGGTGGAACTCTTCATCCCAGCCCCTGTTATTTCTGACAGAAACCTTTCAATATGTTCAACAAGATGTAATACTTTTTCACATGAGTAAAACATATGCATAATGTCAGCAGTGTCTGCTCCACAGCTAAAACATTTCCCATCATTAACCCAACCCCACTTCAACATCTTTGCAGGGGTATGATACAGAATAAATGCAGTCTTATAGTGTTGTGCTCTTAAATTGGCCAAGATTAAAATTGTCCCTGCTATGTTAATCGAACGTGACAGAGACACACCCTGCTCTCCAAGCCCATTTTCCCATTTAAGGTCATGCATATCAACATCTTCCCTCCTAGTCTCCAACAGCAAGTTATGCAGTGTCCCTATCTTACGATGGCACCTAATAGCTTCTATCAATGTATGAGGTTTGCTCATGATTTGCCATTTATATAAAACAATCATAGATTTGTAAAAACTTAAAAAACGGATTCTTAGGCAAATGGAACTTGTCTGCCAATATTGAAAAGGAGGAAGATGAACCCCCTTCAGCATAGAAATCCCCCACTTGAGTAATGCTTTTTAACCTATAATTATCAACAATCTGATCCCAAAAAATGGCAGGTAATATTGTTGTTGCCAAGGTGGGAGTATAGTATGACACACTTTTAATCTGTAGGCTTTTCCGTACTACCTTCCATCCCTTGAAGGCTGTGACCATGATCTTAAAATGTGTTCTTTTGTAATAGCTGCCCTCTAGTTTTTTAAACAAACAGTTCTTAGCTTCGGTCCCCAAGACCATCTGGTATATAGATGGGGCTGTGGAAAAGTAAATTTTGCCATGTTCTATGTCCCTACGTGTTCCCCATCCTATGTTGTATGTGCATGATTAATATGCATATGTATTCCCCATGATCGGTTAAAGACGCAATTACAGTTGTGTCCAACTCTAGTATGCCAGTTTCCAGTTCTCGTGAAAGCTACGAGTATTAGGCTTATGTAAAGTTACGTTGCCACGCTTCTCAGTGTGCACGTTATTTCATTGTAAAGTCCCCGTTTCTAGGCCTCAAAAGGGCCCGGACTCAGATTCAGCTCCTGTCTCCTGAACCCTCTCCGAGGAGCGATACAGCCCCCACCTGTATCCCTGACCCTTCACTTACTTCCTGCCTCACAGTGCCCGGCTCGGCCTGGCTCTGCCTGCCAGTCTGCCAAGAGTATGTTATGATTCTAGTTATCTGTCCAGCTCTCCTTCTCTGCATTCCTAAGCTACTGAATCGTATCAATAGTTTCCGTCATGGTCTAGCCTTTACGTCTCCATTTGAGAGAAATACTGTATTAATGGTCATTTAATATTCCTCAACACGCACTACATGTAGAATTATGTATGCACCAGTCTTAGAGTCTGTTAGCCTTTACCCTGATAACTTTTGGATTCTATCAACATGTTCTCTAAACATCAGATACTAGTTAGTGTTTAGGTACATGTCGCCCTGACTTTCCAGACTGTAGTCTCCCCTTCTAGCGCAGAAGTCATAGCCCCCAGTTCCTCCTAGTAACACGTCATTGCCCGCTTGCACGCACCACTAGGTTAGAGGTCCCGGCTCCTTAGGTAGCCCCCTCCATGTTTCCGCCCCTTTTATGACATATTCTGTTACGTTTACATCACATGTCTATGTATACGCCCTGTTCACGCCTCTTGTTACACCTACTTTATGCCTTATCTTTCGCGACTGCTATGAATCCCGCCCACTGCTACGCCTACTGTATGAACTCTAATGCAATTGTTTTAGTATATATATGTTGTGCACTGTTATTAAAGTTAGCGCGCTCATCCCAGATCCTGCCCCGGCAGCTGCCGGGCCCTGCCATCCTATTCCCGTGCAGGTTGTCCTGTTCCTGTCCTTTATCCTGTATTAAAACCTGCAAACTCCAGCTACCTCGAATCTTGACTCTTATTTATTGAGCTATCTGTTATTGTATGTCTAGTCAAAAATAGAGGTATTATTTATTTATTTACCACATAATGGCGCCCGAATAGGGACTTGCCCTTTCCCCACGCGCCGGAGAAGCCACGCAAGCCCCCTGACCCTCTGCAGCCGTGACGGAACCATACCGTGCACGTGCAGATATTTCTGCTTCAAGTATCCCTCAGGCCCACGGAGGAGACGGAGGTTGCGGTCCAGCGTCCAGACGAGGCGGTGGAGGAACGCGGCGAGTCCCGACCAGAGCCCAAGCCGAGAGTCCAAGGTCCGAGGTATCCGGAGGCCCACCCGTAACTGAAGTCCGAAGTTCGTCCGTCCGTCGTCGTAGCAGTCCAGTCCAGTCCGAGGCCTTCCGTTCTTGCTGCCCGGTGAGTACCGTTGCTGGGGTAGTATCTAGACAGGGTCAATTAATTTGTCTCTGGTCCGTGGGTTTGGGTACACAGATCCAACACGAAGTGTCCACTTAGGTGGATGCGGGTCCTGACGTGTCTCTTTATGAGACCGGTAAGTTTCGTACTGTTTTAGCAGTGCATCTAGTTTCTGTTCTAGTCTGTTCTGTTCTCGAGAAATTCATGTATTCTGTTTTCAGTATTCCAGGTAGTATTTTGTATTTTAAATGTCATCCATGTATTTCAATGTCGTGGTATGAAAGTGGTGTTCTTCAGTAATTATCGTGTTCATTGTGTATTGTATTGTGTCTAGACTCCAACCCAGTCATGCCTCTATTCTCCAAGTTACGTCAGTTAAGAACTAGAAAAGGTCTGTTAGAAGAAGCAGTTCCTGTCCCGCCTAGGGACAGTCCAGGTCATTTTATGTATCATAAGCATGGCATAAGTGCCATATTATATCTAGATTTATGGGTGGAGTACACCAAACAGTTAGAAGAAAAGTATAGATGGCCCGTATCGGGTACATGGGATGCCGAGTGCATCATGCGAGTAGAAGAAGCATTATGGAAAAAGAAAGCCAGACAGTCACAGAAAGATGCCATCGAGTTATGGCGCAAAGAATCTCATAAAAGAACTGAAAAAGAAATCAGAAAGTCAGAATTAAGTAGAGAACCCTTAGAAAGAGCCCAAGAAAGGGAATTAATCGAAATAGGTGAACGAGTTAAAACCGAACAGTCAGACAGACAGAGAAATGCCCTCATTAAGGGTATGTATCCTCTTCTTGCCGAGGGCTTGCCAAAAGCAACCCCGGAGGCATCCAGTAATTTTCCGCCGCCATTAGTTCCGACCAAGCTACGTCACAAACCGACCGCAGCTGATATTTTTCTCTCGTCCTATTTGGACGACACAGTCCCAGAATACGCAAATACTGCTCCGCCAGCTCCTGTAAATAATGTAATTCCTGTTCCTCCAGCCACCGGGGCACCTATAGCAGCACCTGTTACGGTACCCCTGGTCCAGCCCACATTACAAGTACCCGCTACATCAGTCACTCTGCCAGCACGAAGAGTATCAGTCGACGATTCCAGTTTAGGGGCCGCGGGAGGAGGTCCTCCTGGTACCCCGCCGCCAAATAAACGTTTAGCGTTAGTCGAGTTACATGAACGTGCGTTACAGCGTACGCCCAAATATCAGTCCGTCGCAGAAATCAGGCAAGCACTTACCGAATGCCGTTATGACCCAGTCCCAGGCGATGATGGTATGGTCCTGTATTCATTGCGTATAAGAAAGGTGACCGAATATTTGGACACCCTGCCAAATATGAAGGAATATCTAGACAGAATATATCGTTTTATCCGTACAGGAGAAGATCCAGAAAGTATTGGCGATGCTATGAACAAAAGAAAAGTCGAGATTCAGCTCATGCTGTTAAAATTCATAATTAATTGTTTAATAAGAGAACAAGATTATCCAGAAAAAGATCGAGAAGAAATGAAAGTCCTGACCAGGTGGAGTGACAATATAGCCGAGGGAAGACACAAGACACAGAACTGTATAGAGAGTATGTGCAAGAAAATTCGTAAGGAAATAATAAGGTTACACGAGAAACGAGAAGCAAGACAAGTGTCCGAGAAAGAAAGTGACTCTTCTACTGAAGAGGTAGACAACGAGAATCCCGACAGAATAGCGTATGTAGGTAGAACTAGACTTCCCGACCGACATTCACGTCCAGATCACAAGAAAGTTTTCTCTCCTCCAGCACCAGAACAAGAAAATCTTGAACAAGTATTTCAAGTTACCGATCACATTCTGAAATCACGAATCGGTTATAGTGAACTTAGTACCATGCATGAACAAGAACTAGCCCGATCAGCAGTCCGATGGACTACTGATTCTACCACTTTTCCAGACGAAATCGTGGCACAAATGTTTCTGAAACTACCCCCAGCTGAGCAGCGACTGGTGGGTATGTATATGATCCAGCACCTCATCACATTGTATGAGGGTCAGCATTCTGATCCAGGTCCGTTACATGATGTTCTGAACGAGTTACTCCAGTATAGATGGAAAGGTTTAGGTACCGATTTAATTAGTGTCATTCTAGAACAGCGCCATAAATATAGAACGTTTTTGAACCCGCATTTTGTTCACGTCTCACCTCCAGAAAGTAAACCGTTTTACGTAGACAGACAGCATCCGTTACGAGAAGTACACCCAGTTAGGACAGAGGGTGGTGAAATGCAACGAGTATTTGTTTACACCCCAGTTACCAAGATGGAACTCTTAGAAATGAAGAAGTTAATTCCCTGTCACGACAAAGATCCAGCAGGGTTCCACCGAGAATTAAAAGACATGCTCCGTATGGGAGAATACACGTATCCAGATATTATTAAAATGCTAAAAGTCCTGTTGCCTGCGGGCATATATGAAAAACTCAAGGAAAAAGATTGGGAGGTGGGAGAGAAAAAGATTGATTGGACAGCTCTAGAAGCTGAAGATAAGATACGAGTACCAGGTACCGGTGTTGGAGATAAATGTAAAGAATTACCAGAATTATTGATACAGGTTTTGTCTAGGTTATTAGCCACGAAAAAGGAAGACTGGGATGCCATCTCAGCATGCAAACAGAAACAAGACGAAGATACTAGTGATTTTTATTCTAGATTCGAGAAATGTTTTATTATTAATAGTGGTCTCAAGACGAGTAGTGAGTCATATCCTCATCTTTTTGTTACTAAACTAGTCGAGAATTCAAGTCCACAAGTTAAAAATCGAGTTTTGAAAGTCGAGAGTTCTTGGCAAGCTAATACCCCGTCACAAATGCTCCAGATGCTCCAGTACTACCAGAACAGAATCAGGGAAGAGCAAGAACACGAAAGGAGACGTATGAAAGACACGAAAATGAAAGTATTAGTTGCACAATCTGTTCCACAAGACAGTCAGAAAAGAGGTCCGAATCAAGCCAGTCATCCTGCAGCTCCCGTTAAAGGGACCTGCAATTACTGTAAACAGCCAGGTCATTTTATAAACGAGTGTGCAGTTCTGAAACACAACATAGCTACTGGTAAGACTAAAGAAAGACCACGTCCGCCTAGACAAGAACAAGTTACACAGACTTCCCAGTTACCACAGAATGCACAACAGACAGTTCCAGCATCGCAGCCTGTAGCTGCAACACAGCATGTTACACAGCAAATGTACCAATATGCTCAGACAGAGTATCCAGAGTATCAGCAGTATTCATGAAACAGCCTAGAGAGGGAGGTAGGCTTGCCTCTCATCGAGATACCTGTAGATCAAGAGGGTCCCTATGTACACAGTCAAGTATTAGGGAAAGATAGAAAGTTTTTGATTGATACAGGGGCAAGTAGGACTACAATCAGTCATGACGAGGTTCCAGGGGCTCCGCTCTCAGGCTCAAGAAATGTTTCCCTTGGATTTTCAGGAAAGCCAATTGTTAACGAGATTTCAAAACCAGTTTCTCTAGAAGTAGGTCCATTGTCCCGAACTACTGATCTGTTACTCACGAAGTCATGTCCAGAAAATTTACTAGGTATCAAGACATTAAAAGAATTAGGTGCAGTAATATGTTGCTCCCCAGAGGGAGTTCATTTGTTTTTACGTGACTTTAAAGGTCACTATGTATTACGTGATTTTGATCCAAGATTGTTAAACGTACCGCAGCATTTATGGGCGCAAGGTCCAACCGATGTAGGTTTTATGCAAATCACACCCCACCGTGTGACTCTCAAACAAGGAATAGTCTTGCCACGAATCAGACAGTATAAATTGCCACCTGAGGCTGTAGCAGCCTTATCCAAAATTATTGACGAGCTCATTGCCCAAGGAGTGGTTGTAGAAACTGACTCCAATGTATGTAATTCTCCTATCATTCCAGTCATGAAACGTACTGATCCAAATGCACCCCCAGTATATCGATTAGTGATTGACCTTCGAGAACTCAATAAATGTATCATTCCCCAGTATCCAGTTGTTCCAGATATCTCATCTCTGTTGACAGCTATTGATTCTGAGGCAATATTTTTCACAGTAATAGACCTCAAGAACGCATTTTTCAGTGTTCCAATTCATCCAGACAGCCAGTACCTTTTCGGTTTTTGTTTAAATGGAAGGAGCTATAAATTCACACGAGCTCCTCAAGGTTTCACAGAAAGTCCTAGTATTTACAGTCAAGCACTTAAGAGACAACTAGACAATATTCACATGCCAACTGACACTGCCCTACTCCAATATGTCGATGATCTACTGATCACAGCCCGTTCTGAACGTGACTGCGAGCGAGCGTCACTTACAGTTCTGTATTTCCTAGCCGAGATGGGGCACAAGGTGTCCCCTTCGAAGCTTCAGTTCTGTGTCCAGCAAGTGATCTACTTAGGCCACTTACTGTCCAAGTGGGGTAGGCAGTTGACACCAGACCGTATCCAGTTAATAGCGAGTCTTCCACAGCCCAAGACACAGAAGGAGGTACGTGCTTTTATTGGCCTTACTTCTTATTGCAGACAATGGATTCCTAAGTATGCATTTCTAGCCAAGCCACTGATACAGTTAACGACACAGGAGGCAGCCGTATCGACTGTTCTCCCTTGGACATCTGAACATACACTTAGTTTTAATGAATTAAAGAAAGCCTTATGCCAAGCACCTGTTCTAGCTACACCGAACTACAGTAAGCCTTTTACACTTTTCGTCACGGAACGTGAAGGTACAGCATTATCTGTTCTTACACAAGATCAAGCAGGACAATACAAGCCCTGTGCTTATTTTTCGAGCACACTAGATCCAGTAGCCCAGGCGTTGCCTGCGTGCCTCAAGTCAGTTGCAGCCACAGCACTAGCTATCAGACAAAGTGATTCCATAGTATTAGGACACTCCTTGACAGTACAAGTTCCACACTCCGTGGAAGTTCTTTTAAACCGAACACAGACCCAACACTTGACAATTGCACGTTTAACAGGTTATGAACTGACACTGTTCCAGCCACACATAGAAATCAGACGCTGCAACGTTCTAAATCCTGCTACACTGTTACCGTCAGTTACTTCAAATCCTGCCACACATGACTGTGTGGAAGTTGTTAACACTATGACTAAGCCAAGACAAGATCTGACAGACATTGCCTTACCAGATCCCGACCTGACACTTTATGTGGATGGTTCATGTATGAGAACAAGTACAGGAGAACTAGTAGCCGCGTATGCAGTGACTACTGACACTGAAGTTATTGAAACACACCATATTGACACCCTGTCTGCTCAAGCAGCAGAGCTAGTCGCTCTGACTCAAGCCTGCATACACGCCAAGAACCTGAAAGTTAACATTTACACAGATTCACGCTACGCATTCGGAGTTGTACACGACTTCGGAGTGCTCTGGCAAGAGAGAGGTTTCATGACTTCTCATGGAACCAAGATTCAGCATGGTTTCCTTATTCAAGCTCTGTTAGATGCAATACATTTACCGACATCTATCGCTATCATGAAGTGCAAAGCACACACGAAAGTTACTGACATTATTTCTCAAGGTAATGATCTAGCAGATCGAACAGCCAAGCTTACAGCACAGACACCAGATATACCAGTTAACAAGACACCGTCATCCACTCTAGAACAGACTACTTGTATGACAGTTAAGGACCCTACACAAGATGTCATAGATATACAGTTACATGCTACTCCTGAAGAAATCAAGAAATGGTCCGAACAAGGAGGGGTCCAGACAGATCAGGGATGGTTGACGAAGGGAAAAGCCACATGGTTTCTCCCCGACTCTATGGTTCAAGTCATTATCAACATCGCACATAGTCCAGCACACTTAGGAGAAAAAGCCATGATAGACAGTATCCAGAACCTTTGGTTCAACAAGCATTTACGAGCTGCAGCCAAGCAGAAAGTCCGTACTTGTATGATATGTTGCCAGTTCAATCCAGGTAAAAGTGTCCCGGTGGAACAAGGTGGATTCCAGCCTCCTGACCACCCTTTTGAAGTCCTCCAGATGGATTATATTCAGATGGAGCGATGTCGAGGTTTCAAGTATGTCCTTGTAGTTGTATGCGCTTTGTCCAGGTGGACAGAAGCATATCCAGTCCCAGATTATACAGCCGCGACCACTGCCAAGCAGCTGGTTCGTGAATTTTTCCCCCGCTATGGACTCCCTAGGGTCATGTATTCTGATAACGGCCAGCCATTTTCATCTGAACTTATGAAGCACGTTTCCCTTTTGTTAGGGTACCAGTGGAAGTTCCATTGTGTACGCCATCCAGAAGCAGCCGGTCTCGTAGAGAGACATAATCAAACCTTGAAAATCCGTATTGCCAAGATCTGTCAAGAAAAAGGTGTAGACTGGTTAGTTGCCCTGCCAGTTGCTTTGTTTTATATGCGCATGGTCGCACATTCCAGATCAGGTCTGTCCCCTTATGAGGTCGTATTCGGCCGACCCCCGAACATGTGGGGTACACCTAGACCCCGCAGTATTACAGATGTTTCCAGTAATATGCTGACAGATTACCTAGCTTCCTTGATGTCTGCCCTACACTCTTGTCGTTCACAGGTTGCCGCTGCATTTCCCGACAATACTGAAGTCAAGCCACACGAGGTCCTTCCTGGCACCCTGGTCTTAATCAGGAATTTCGATCGTTCAAGTCCGCTGGAACCTCGCTGGAAGGAGCCGAAGCTAGTCCTTCTGACCACCCGTACGGCCGTGAAGTTGGAAGGCAGAAAAGGCTGGGTGCACCTGTCTCACGTCAAGAAATTTCATGGACTAAGAACTAAAACATTCAATGATACTTCTACAGACACTTCCGAGTCTAAAAATTGCCCTATTCTCAAGGACTGTCCCGCTATTGACTTTGACTCAAAGCCCTCCCTGTTAGAGAAAACTCCGCAGCAGGAGTATAAACAGAAGCTCCGGTCTAGTAAAATAAGTCAGCCAGTTTAATTGTCTAAGTCCCCCTCGGGTGAAACGGTTAGACAGGTATCTGACATGTATGAGATAGACCCCCATAGTGAGAGAGTTAGTCAAAACTCAATCCGATGTATCATTTTTCTAAGTTTTATATTGTTTTTGAGTGTGATGGTTACCTGCACAAGTTATGCATTTCATTTATGTTTCCCAATTTCTCATGTACATATGTTTTCTAATGCTACAGTAGAGCACACATTTAGTGATCTGCCTCCTCATGAACTATCCTATCGTCTTGCTATGCGCAACAATACATTTATCCGTATGTTACATTATTCACACCAGACCAGCAATGCCACTAATTGTTGGGTGTGTGGTCGACTCCCCCCTTTCCAGACACCGAAGGGAGTTCTGCCACTGTTTCCTTATCCGTTTTCACATAATGGTTCATGTGGAGCCTGGTCCATGTTAACGTCATCCTCAACAGATATGTCCCTTCTGAATAGTACATGTTTTCCAGACAAGCAAGGTCTTCCCCACAGAACAGGGTTAGATCTAGAAAATGAAGTTTATAATTTAGGTAATTATTCTTCGAATTTCATGGTCCTGAATGTTCAGTCTGATCCTACTCCAGACTTACCTGCTATTTCAGTACTACCAGTCAAAGGCGAATTATGTGTCAGAAAGAATGGTTCCGCACATGTAGGACATAGTGATTGTACTACTATTGTCAAGTATAGTGACAGTGGGAAATCTATTTTCAAAGCTTCACGTCATTCTTATTTTGTTTGTGGTCAGACCGCATATGTTCGTCTGCCCCTCGATTGGGATGGAACCTGTTACATTGCCTTCCTACTGCCACCAGTTTTCCTAGCCCCATCCGATTATCATAGAAACACACATCTAGTACATATTAGACATAGAAGGGAGATCGAGTCCCCGATTGTCGATCAAACTGAAACTGCTCTAGAACAGTATACAGATTTCAATAAAGGTTTCTTCTTCTTTATAGGCCCTATCCAGAATAGTAAGCTAATCCGTAGGTTAACCAGAACCCTTGAAGCAGTTGTGAATGAGACTGCCTCCGCTCTAGGTAACTTAACCGAAGAACAATCTGCTATGAGATTTGTCGTGCTCCAAAATCGTCTCGTTCTTGACGTCATACTGGCCGATAGAGGAGGAGCATGTAGAGTCATCGGATCTAGTTGCTGCATTTTCATTCCTAATAACGCGCCGTCTGTTTATTCAGCTATAACCAGACTTCATAAAATTGCCCATCAGTTACACCAGAATCCAGGCACCTGGACATGGTCCGGTTGGTTTTGGAGTATAATTTCTGCCTGGGGATGGAAAGTATTGTCCTTTCTAGGTATTGCAGTAGCGATCATATTCAGTTGCTGCCTCTGTATACAATGTGGCCCTGCGATTTGCGGCATTTGTGCTACCTCTTGTATTCCTATTCCTAAGTCCCGTCCTAGATCCCGTTCCAAGACAATTCGAGACGAGCAAATGATACTGTATGAAATGATAGATGGTATCATGAATATAGATGTTTCCTGATGGAAACGTAGTGACAAGGAGGGAATGTGGAAAAGTAAATTTTGCCATGTTCTATGTCCCTACGTGTTCCCCATCCTATGTTGTATGTGCATGATTAATATGCATATGTATTCCCCATGATCGGTTAAAGACGCAATTACAGTTGTGTCCAACTCTAGTATGCCAGTTTCCAGTTCTCGTGAAAGCTACGAGTATTAGGCTTATGTAAAGTTACGTTGCCACGCTTCTCAGTGTGCACGTTATTTCATTGTAAAGTCCCCGTTTCTAGGCCTCAAAAGGGCCCGGACTCAGATTCAGCTCCTGTCTCCTGAACCCTCTCCGAGGAGCGATACAGCCCCCACCTGTATCCCTGACCCTTCACTTACTTCCTGCCTCACAGTGCCCGGCTCGGCCTGGCTCTGCCTGCCAGTCTGCCAAGAGTATGTTATGATTCTAGTTATCTGTCCAGCTCTCCTTCTCTGCATTCCTAAGCTACTGAATCGTATCAATAGTTTCCGTCATGGTCTAGCCTTTACGTCTCCATTTGAGAGAAATACTGTATTAATGGTCATTTAATATTCCTCAACACGCACTACATGTAGAATTATGTATGCACCAGTCTTAGAGTCTGTTAGCCTTTACCCTGATAACTTTTGGATTCTATCAACATGTTCTCTAAACATCAGATACTAGATAGTGTTTAGGTACATGTCACCCTGACTTTCCAGACTGTAGTCTCCCCTTCTAGCGCAGAAGTCATAGCCCCCAGTTCCTCCTAGTAACACGTCATTGCCCGCTTGCGCGCACCACTAGGTTAGAGGTCCCGGCTCCTTAGGTAGCCCCCTCCATGTTTCCGCCCCTTTTATGACATATTCTGTTACGTTTACATCACATGTCTATGTATACGCCCTGTTCACGCCTCTTGTTACACCTACTTTATGCCTTATCTTTCGCGACTGCTATGAATCCCGCCCACTGCTACGCCTACTGTATGAACTCTAATGCAATTGTTTTAGTATATATATGTTGTGCACTGTTATTAAAGTTAGCGCGCTCATCCCAGATCCTGCCCCGGCAGCTGCCGGGCCCTGCCATCCTATTCCCGTGCAGGTTGTCCTGTTCCTGTCCTTTATCCTGTATTAAAACCTGCAAACTCCAGCTACCTCGAATCTTGACTCTTATTTATTGAGCTATCTGTTATTGTATGTCTAGTCAAAAATAGAGGTATTATTTATTTATTTACCACAGGGCCTCCGCAGTATTGCCCAATTCTTCTCCTGTTAAAAGTATTTGCAAGTTCTGTAATATGCAGGCGTAATAATAAAAAGGGAAATCAGGGACCGACCACCCTCCTTTCTCTCGGGGGAGAGTCATAAAATGCATTGCTCTGTGTGGTTTCCCCAGGGTCCATAAGAATCTAGCACATATTGACTGCAATTGTTGTAGCTGCACACGAGACAGTTCCAATGGAACTGACCTAAAGTAGTAGAGAACCTTAGATAAAAAATTCATTTTGAGAATGTTACATCTTTCAACTAGTGAAAGATGTAAACATTCCCATCTCTCCAGCAGTTGCCTTACATTAGCTATAATGGAGCCCCAATTGATCTCAACTAATTCCTTTAGACACACCCTGATCTTGATTCCAAAATATGTTACTTCTTTAACGATTCTAGGCTCATTAACTGTAGCTTGATTTATGTAAATAATCTGGGTTTTGGTAGCGTTGAGTATGTAATCTGAGACAGAACCAAACAAATTTGCTAGGTGTTTAATTTCTGGCATAGCTGCGACGGTTAAATTAAGGATTTTCTGTAAAACAACCGTAACTCTACCTCATATTGGTTTGTTTGGGATGATTTCCAAGCTGGTTATAGGGGGGAAGACTTGTGATATGGATTGCATAAACAGTGGCATGTAAAGCTAGCAGCTCAGGAATTATATCTCAATCTAAAAGTAGTTGAAGAAAGGTTAGTCCAAGAGACCTTGGCAGATGGTGATATCAGACAATTACAATCCAATGTTTCTAGATGTAAAGCTAAAGTTACCTTGCAATGGAGCAAGGATAACGCTATTAAATACCAGTTATATAAGGGAGACTGCTATGAGTGTGGTGAAGCCACTGGGCCCTGTCTAATGCAAAGACTCCGCTCAAAAGAAGCCTTGCAACGAATTGATGGTATGAAAAACCCACAGGGCATTTTGGTACATAATCCCCAAGAGATTTTAAGAATCTTTCCCAGTTTCTATGAAAAGTTATACACAGAAGACAAAGTAGGGGGCCAGACTTTGGAGATAGGGCTACATAACCTAGTATTCGAGCGGCTGGGACAGGAAGAAGTAGAGCTTTCAGACAGTCCAATCACTGCAGAGGAATTAGAAGAGGCCATAGTTAGTATTGCTAATGGCAAGGCGACGGGGCCTGATAGGCTACCCTCGGAGGTCTATAAGGCTTTCTTTCTGACCTAAAATTGGATATGCTATCAACTTTTCAAGCCGCATAAAGTGGGTCCGCTCGGGAATCTGGGATCAAGCACATATAGTTGTATTTGAGAAGAAAGATAAAACGTGTTATCGACCAATATCCTTAGTCAATTGTGATTGGAAGATATACGCCAAAATTTTAGCAAATCGATTGGCCAAAATTATTACTACATTAGTGTCTCAAAGACAGCATGGATTTATACCCAGTAGAGGGGTTATTAATCATATCAAAAAGGTTGTGACCCTACTTGACATAGCAAAGGTGCAGGGCAGTGATTTGGGGCTGATTCTTTTAGACGGCGAAACGGCCTTCGATCATGTCACGTGGAATTTTTTATGGGGAGTTCTACAACAGATAGGGACTGGCCCAGGTTTATTGAAGCTCTTCGGGTTTTATATCGTGCTCCTGTGGCCAATATATGTACAATAGGGCTTGAATCAGAACTAGTGCTCAACTCCAGAGGGACTAGGCAGGGTTGCCCCTGCTCTCCACTTTTATTCGCCCTATATATCATTCCTTTTTTAAATATGTTGGAGAGAAGTTCTGGGATCAAACCTGTCGTTGTTGGGCTAGAACGTCTTTGTGTTCTTGCATATGCTGACGACAGAGCGGTTGTAACAAACATCTTCATTTCTAATGTACATTTTTTTATATATTTAAAAAGTTATCAGATTGACAAAGGGTTCTTTGGAGCTGAAACGCATCTCTTTAGTCGCGTGGTCGAGGGAGACCCTAGAAAATAAGGATGCGTATTCCTACAGCCTTGTGAGCGTGCCTTCTTCTTGGTTGGTGCAAAAACAACAATTGATGGACAGAATGCAGAACAATGCAATACATTTACCCCAGTACAGAGATCTGGGCCTAAATCCATCGTTTTTTTGCACTCCACACCACCCCAGATCAGACATGGCCATATGCAAATCAGCCTTGACCCTGTGCCTCATGGGAACAGTCCAGCCCGAACTGCCAAGCCATGTCTTTCCTGGACCGGAATCAAGCATCCAAGGACCGGTTTCTGGCTATAAGCCGTCATCAGCCTGGATAGCTTGACTCCAGTGGTGTGGAGAGCATGGGACTCACGTCTGAGCATGCAGTTCGGTCTGGACTGTTACCATGGGGCACAGGGTCAAGACTGATTTGCATATGGCTGGGTTCAAACTGGAATGGCATGGTGAGCAAAAAAACGATGCATTTAGGCCCAGATCTCTGTACTGGGGTGAATGTATGACATTGTTCTGCATTCTGTCCATCAATTGTTGTTTTTGCATTTGTCACCCCGAGTGTCAAACCATAGTACTCACTCTATGAAAAGTAATGTGTGTAAATAGTATATGTACAAGTGTCCGAAATTGTAAATATCAGAATTCACGACAACATGTCCACCTCTCGTTCTTTTGTTTTTAAATAGCACCAATTCTAAGTCACTTTGGGTCACGACAATAACGAATGAATTTTCCACCTTCCCACTTCACACATTGATCCGGCCAGTGTTCTCTGTCCCTGTGGGCTTTATACATATCTCTGACCCACAGACATCACTAGCTAAGTTGATTAAATAATGTGCAAAGTCACATACAATGGCATGCTTTTGTCACATTGGGTTGACACTATCAAGTCACTACCTAAATGTGTTTACACAAAAAGAACATGTTCCCAAAAAATATATATTTTATGTTTTTATCCAGCCCTGAAGATTCGCAGCTTGTTCCCTGCGATGAAACACGTGTTGGCTGTTGAAACGGAACAATAAAACAGAAGTGCCCACACTAAGAATAGACTGTGTTTCTATCTATGTATTTCCATGCATATAAGTTTATTCTCGGAGATTGACTACATGTTTAGATTTGTCCAATGTATTATTTACGAAGTGAAAGAAACTAACACTACAGTTACAATCTGATTTCACTAAATTGTTTGAGTGCAGGGGCAAAGTCGTTTTTCTATTGTGAGTGGATTAGCTTGCTGGTCCACAAATTGAGCGGTTCAGAGGTATCACCGCTCGCCTCATTGCCTAAACTTGTTACCATCTAGAACATTACCTTGCGGTTACTAAGGAAGTGCGCCCAGTAATTCTGGAAAACTAAAAGACCTTTTAGCTGTTTCTGTGTAATTTGACTTCCAGAGAGGGCTGCCCCCCCGCCATCTTTCTCCACTCGATTATATACTCAAGAATCATACAAATTTAAACCTCTCTATTCCAATATGGATAGAGACAAAGTAGCTGCGGACCTCTTCGAAAATTTAGCCAAAGGCATGCCCACGCACACAGCAACTGCCAATTCTGGTCCCCCTCGAAAAGAGGGCTTAAAGGACAAATTCCAAAAACTTGAAAAATTGAAAAAACAAGAGAACTCACGATGGTGGAATGCCACCACTTTAAAGCGGTACATGCGCTTAAAACAGATACCTAGAGGCTTGCGCTCCCAAATCTTTCCAACATACGACGATCTTGATGTGGATCTAATGAAAAAGTGGGAATATTCTCTCAATAATAACTCCTTTGTTCTTATGGACATTCTGATAGAAAGCGCAGACCGCAAGTCCACTAAGTTACAAGGAGAAATTGCCACCTTAGAACAAGAAATAAAAGACTTAAACTTGCCTGAACCTACTGTGAAGAACTATACTATCTTGGATGAGGTCTTGCTCAAACATCAGGCAGAGATTAAAAAGAGAAAGGCGAGACAATTAAAGAGAGATGATGGCGACTACCGTAATGGTAGAGTCTTTACTTACGCCCGTAGATACGATGCAATGATTCCCTCAACCAACACCAGCAAACCTGGGGGTAATGTGTCTGCTCCCAGCTCCATTTCATCCAGTAATACATCCCTGAGTACTGCAGGTACAGGTGAACCAGAACCTGAAATGGGGGACCTCTCAGATGCCACCAGCACTGCTTTTTTAGTGGAAATGGCACGCATCCGCAAGGGCAACAGGGTGCAACCCCCAAGAGGCGCACCAATTCAAAAACCCACAGGGGGAGCAGGGGCGGGCAACGAAGAATATTGCAAAAAACTAAGATCCGGGGTGACAAGGAAATAAACAATGAGAACAAAGAGGTTCAGGTTATTAACCTATCTTCTTTCCCACTCACTCAAGACATGACTAATTTACTTGCGAGAGGCCTTAGTTTTAATCCGTACTCCACCGGAGACGTTTGCCAAAGCAAAATAGATCTCTTTAAGTTTGTCCGTAATTTAAAACTAAGAAAGCACTTTGCAGGTAAAAAACCCACTAGAAAGAATGTCAGAAACATTCCTGATGTATTGGAAAGTGATGTACACACAATAAAGGATATACAATCAATTCACTTGCTGTTGTCATTAACTGAACGAGAAGATAGCCCTTTTGAAATGGAGCAACTACTGGAGGAACTTAACATTGATACAGATCTTGGGGTTGCCAGTGGTCTTAAATCCAAGTCCACGTGGACACCCACACTTCCAGGAGGCAATAGCATCGATAATTTTCACAGACATGTTCTAGAAGACTTAAATAAAATCAATACAAAGAAACTTAATGAATCTTTTATATTCAAAGACAATCTAACAAAAGGAGAGCGCAATGCCCTAACTATACTCACCAACAATCCCACCATCATTATTCGTGGGGCTGACAAGGGAGGAAATATTGTAGTTATGAACACAGGCGACTACAACAATGAGATACTAAACCAATTAGCAGACCATTCCTGTTACGAACCGATCGCACAAAACCCAATAGGCCCATTGACATTAACCATTAACGACAAACTTCGACAATGGAAAGAAGCAGGTCTTTTAAATGAAGACGAATACATGTATCTAAAAGTCTTCAAGCCAACATACCCATGGCTCTACACTCTTCCGAAGATTCACAAGGATCTCCCTTTTCCACCGGGGAGACCGATAGTATCTGGAATAGGGGGTCCAACTGAAAGATTGGCAGAATATGTGGATCTGTTTCTGGACCCACTGGTTAGAAATCTACCCTCCTACATCCAGGATTCGAAGCATATTCTAAGCCTTTTGGGAGATATTGAATGGCAACCGGGCACCACCTTAGTCACTATGGATGTTGTCGCACTTTACACTAGTATTAATCCCATCTTAGGTATAGAAGCAGTCGCCCGTGTTTTGTCTAACCGGCCGGCATCTCTTTGGGCACATACGCAGATGCTAATCACAATGATGAACTTAATCCTGAACAACAATTTTTTCATCTTCAATAAACAATGGTACCAACAAAAACGGGGAGTAGCTATGGGCTCTAAGTTTTCACCCTCATTTGCTAACCTATTTATGGGTGCGTTTGAAGCAGACCACATTTGGTGTAAACAAGGCAGCCTATACACTGACTCCATCTTGTTTTGGGGTCGTTACATAGATGACTGCATCTTGCTATGGACTGGTACAAAGGAACTATTACAGAGTTTTTTCGAACATCTTAACTCTAACAATTGGGAACTCAGTTTCACTATGAAGCATAGCAAGTCACAAATAGAATTTCTGGACTTAGAGTTCTATGTAAAAGAAAACACTTTACACAGCAAGTTATACAGGAAACCTACATCCTGCAACGCAATTCTACGAGCTGATAGTTTTCATCCTTTCCATCAGATCAGATCCATACCTTTAGGAGAATTTCTTCGTGCTAGACGTAATTGCAGCGAAGACGACGAACTCAGTATCACTGTAGAAGACATGGAGAAGAGGTTCGAGAGACGTGGTTACCCAAAGACGACATTAACCAGGGCCAAAAGGAAACTAAGTAAAATTAAGAGACCTGAAACCTTGGGGATTAAAGACAACAGGAAGGTGACCGACAAAACAGTGAGAATGATTACCGAATTCAACGCACTCCAATATTCGGTCAGGAACAGCATGAATAAACACTGGGGTCTGCTAACAGGTGATACGGTACTAAAAGAAATGATCCCAACAACTCCTCAGATCACATATCGCAAAGGGAGAACACTAAGGAACAGGCTGAGTCCTACGGTCCCACGAAGCGATATGACCCCCAACTGGCTAACACAACGGAGCGATGGGTTCTTCAAATGTGGCTTTTGCACCATGTGCAAGTGGGTCAAACATAAAACAAAGTACTTTAATGGACCGTCTGAAGAACTGTATACAATCAGAGTGAATATCACTTGCATGACGAAATATGTGGTCTACATAATTGAGTGCCAATGCGGCAAGAAGTATGTTGGCAGCACAATAAGGGCTCTGAAAGACAGAATGTCAGAACATATGAGGGCAATTCAAAAGCAGGACCCTAAATACCCGGTAGCTTTACATATAGCTAAATGTCAACCTAATGTTGAAGACTTCCAAGTATCCTTCTTCGGAATTGAAACTGTGCCCATCCATGTTAGGGGGGGGCAACCGTGAGCTTGCTTTAAGACGCAAAGAAGCAACTTGGATTATGCGTCTTCGAAGCATAGAGCTAGGCCTTAACTATGACCCGGAATTGCAATTCTTTCTGGGAGACTAGGCACCACAGATTCATGAACAATATGGTAGTCATTGGGATTTATTTTTCATCAATTAATAATAACAATTTTTTGCCTTTTAGTAATTATTTGCTTTACCCAAAAAAAAGTTATTTATATGCTTACATGTTGAACATTTTCATCTTTTGAGCAATAAGTGTTTTCGCTTGTGTGCATAACTAGACAATGTTTGTATAGATCACTGTCACTTACTCGGTGCTCACGTAACGATAACTGGTTCTTAAGAGCAAAGACTGGAGGGATCCATTTTACCCACCCTGAGACGTACTGATAACTAAGAAACCAAATAATATTACGGCACAGGTACTTACATTCATGTGTCACAACCTAACCAGCAATCAAAATAGATGCCATACACTGACAAATAATAATGTCTGTAACATAAACCTATACTAACAGGCACAACTATGCCACTACTATCCCTCTTATCGTCTTTTCAAAAGCTATCACTGGGTTTAATCTTGCAACTACAGGTGCCATTTATGATGGCACCTCACTCATCCCCGACGAATTGATAATTACACGAGAGAGTGCACTTGGCAATCCAAGAGTACCCTCTTGAACTGGATATAATTATTATTATTTTTTTCCAATTATTATTATTTTTTTTTTCAACTGGCTTCTAAATCACTAGAAGCAGTTAACAACAAGAAATTCGTAGTAACGCCGCCATTTGGACGTTCACTACTCAAACGGCCATGTACCCTCGGATGAAAAAGATCCACAGACGCAAATAATGTTCCGTTTGCGACTCATTTTGCAATATACCCGTACACAGAAGCGGCAACAATTTTTTCTTAAACGTCTAAAGAAAAGAAGTATACGATGTACTTATACAACAGGGAAGATAGTATTTCTTCTTCTCTGTGCCATCTATTAATAAGGAGTGGTTTTCATAATGACGGTCTAGTTGTTTTTCTAAATGAAACAGCACTATTTAAGTCAGTTTGACTTCCGGTCACGTGTCCGTACCTGGAACACGGCAACCGGGAAATCTAAAAGAGGGAGATCGACAACTATAAGGTAAGCGAGCTCCCATACCCTCTACTCAGAAATAGGCTTATTGTCTTCTACTGTAAGGCAAAGCGCACAAGACAGCAGTTATATGCCGTTTTCGAAGTGCTCTCTCAACTAAAACTGCCAATATTTTTCTCTGCCATTTATTTACAATAGGTTAGTTGCCTACGCTGACAAGACGGCGTACCCGCCCACAGATAACGTAGTTTTCCTCCCGGTCAATTCTTCTCATGGGGAGTAATAAGGTAGGCTCCTGCTGTATTATGCCACTTATGATGCAACTCATTATCTTAAATGTGCTGTTCTACGCCTCTAACAATCAGCGACTAGACCGCTCCTTACTGGGTTTTACACATATTATATTTCCCAGATGTCTTACAACCCGCTAATCTAATTGGATATCCAAACCAGGATTCCACGTCACGCCCGGACTGGGCGGGTTTCCGACCGAATATCTACCAAAACTTTTTCTCACGAGGGTGAGTGTTTTACCATGTTATTCAAGATGGGCCTCTACTGGGAGTAACTTCGGCTTCCAGAAATATGGAGAGCCCATTTTCTAATACCCTACACATCGTTAGTAGCGGTTCTGTTGCTAACCCATTATATCCCTTACAAACTCATCTCCCTTGCTCTCTTTTTCCTTTCCCCTTACCCCTTGCAGACATGGAACAGAGCCGTGTACACTGACCGGCCATTTCCTTCAGAATTCACTTACTCAACAACGACAGATGACTAGACATCCGCAGGGATTGTTTCTAGTCCTAAAGGCTTTCCTAATCTAGGTAGGACATTTACCGAACAGAATGGACTATACACACGAGAGGGATTTAAGGTGTCTTAAAACAATTTCTCAACAAACCATAGTACTCACTCTATGAAAAGTAATGTGTGTAAATAGTATATGTACAAGTGTCCGAAATTGTAAATATCAGAATTCACGACAACATGTCCACCTCTCGTTCTTTTGTTTTTAAATAGCACCAATTCTAAGTCACTTTGGGTCACGACAATAACGAATGAATTTTCCACCTTTCCACTTCACACATTGATCCAGCCAGTGTTCTCTGTCCCTGTGGGCTTTATACATATCTCTGACCCACAGACATCACTAGCTAAGTTGATTTAATAATGTACAAAGTCACATAAAATGGCATGCTTTTGTCACATTGGGTTGACACTATCAAGTCACTACCTAAATGTGTTTACACAAAAAGAACATGTTCCCAAAAAAAATATATTTTATGTTTTTATCCAGCCCTGAAGATTTGCAGCTTGTTCCCTGCGATGAAACACGTGTTGGCTGTTGAAATGGAACAATAAAACAGAAGTGCCCACACTAAGAATAGACTGTGTTTCTATCTATGTATTTCCATGCATATAAGTTTTTTCTCGGAGATTGACTACATGTTTAGATTTGTCCAATGTATTATTTACGAAGTGAAAGAAACTAACACTACAGTTACAATCTGATTTCACTAAATTGTTTGAGTGCAGGGGCAAAGTCGTTTTTCTATTGTGAGTGGATTAGCTTGCTGGTCCACAAATTGAGCGGTTCAGAGGTATTACCGCTCGCCTCATTGCCTAAACTTGTTACCATCTAGAACATTACCTTGCGGTTACTAGGGAAGTGCGCCCAGTAATTCTGGAAAACTAAAAGACCTTTTAGCTGTTTCTGTGCGGCTTGCGGGTGCTCGTGACTTCCGCTTGAGTTCCAGCCTGTGCCTATGCCTGAGGCAGTGTCAGCGCTTCTTCGGCACTGTGGCACCGCAGCACAGCAGCACCCTTCCGTCACTGGATCTCCTCGTGGCCACTCCCCTACCCCCCATTTCTTATGAGGAAATTATTTTGTCCTGTTTAAAAGCTGGGTTAAACGCTAGGAAAATAAGGAAACAAAAAATAGCATGGAAAAAGCCATGGACGCCTAAAAGCTGCGGGCAAATTAAGAGAGTAACGCAGTGAAGGGTATAAGAGAGCAGTGCCCGGTTCTGCCCGCGGACTTACCTCCCTCGAGCAGCAGCAGCGCTTCATGGTGCATGGAGCAAGCAGCGGAGCCTAGTGCTGCACAGCCCAGCGCCGGGGCCCGGGGGAGCAAAGTAGAGGGAAAACCCAGGCCTGGAGCGAAGGAAGGGAGCCCGTAGGAAAGGCAATCCCTGAACCAGAGTAGGCAGGTCCTGTCCCCCACCTGAGTAGGATCAGGGACCTCAGATTTTGACAGAATCCGAATATATGGAAGAGCAGAGCCTGGAGAGATAAAGCAACGGCCCAGAATCAATGAGCTGCCCATAGAGAGAAAAGTCCCGATTGCAGGGCTCGGTTCAGGGATGGAGCAAAGAACACTTAGTTAACTCGCTCCTGCTTTGCTTAACGTCAACCCAACATTAGTGTCCAGACTCTACACTCCATGCTCAAGGATCCACACCGCATAGGTGAGGGGAAGTGGTAAGAAGAGGGAAGCACCGAGCAGCACTAAGCACTAGTACTAGCACCAAGTCAGAGAATGCAGCACCAAGACGACTCATAGTGCAATAGCACCCACAAGAGGTCACAGGAGGTCCAGAGACTTCCCTGCATGAGTGGGACTTTAGTGAACAACTGTCACTACCACTATTTTCCCCTACACACCCTCTTCAGCTCTCAACAAATTTTCAACAGACCCGATACATAGCGCATGCCACAGGCCTGACTGAAAGAGATAGCATTATTGGTGGCAACTTAAAGAAAAGGTTGGCAATGGAGGGAGGGTGTCACCTTCAGTTCACCTGGTCATTCATTTCCGGGCACTAGTAGAGCACTCTAGAGGGAGTCCTAGAGGGTGACTTGCCACCACACAATGAGATAAGGGCGATCAAGGGAGCCCGCCCTGCCTAGGCTGGCTGGGAGAAAGGGAAAGAAGTGCAAATCTTGCTCTACCACAGTTCAACTTAGTGCCCAAACTTCCCTAACCTCGACAGGGGTTGATCCAATGGATAGCGCACCAACAAGAGGAAGGGGAGCCTCTTCTAACCTCATGGTTTCTCCAACTCAACCAAAAATCTATACAAAATTCAATTTCTTAAAAGATATCGGTGATGCTCTCTACTCAAGTAATGCAGCACTCAAAGGCCTTCAGTCCCCTATTTAACCTGCACAAACATTTCAGTTTCTACAACAAACCATGGCTCTAGTCCACACCCAGCCCAACGAGCCAACCATATCACTCACGGAGGATCATATATAATAAGGGAATTTTATAGAGCGCCTGGTTACGCTCAGGTGGCGTGTCCCCGCGCTGAAACAGAAGAACTCAAGTAGACAAGATCGTGGAGTTGCTCGATTATCTTGTAAATAGGTATGTTTTTAGCCTCTTCCGGAAACTGGATTCGGATGACTCCAGGCGGAGGTTGAGAGGTAGGGCGTTCCAGCTTTTTGCCACCAGGTAGCGGAATGATCTTCCTCCCATGTGGGCCCTCCTTATCCTAGGGACCTTTAATAGGCCTCCATAGGAGGAGCGCAGGGCGCGCGTGGGTACGTACCTGGTGACTAGAATCTGGAGCGGTGCTGGTGCCTTCCCAGTAAGGATGCGATGGCAAGTACAAAGGGCCTTAAATTCGACCCTACTCCTCACTGGGAGCCAGTGAAGGGTCTGAAGGGCAGCTTTGGAGGCCGATCTTTTAGGACATTTTAGAATGAGGCGAGCTGCCGCATTCTGCAACACCTGGAGGCGGTTTATTGCTTTACTGGTTGCTCCCAAATATAGCAGGTTGCCATAATTCAGGCGCGAAGCGACGAGGGCATGTACCAGCGTTCTACGGGCTGACGTGGGGAGGAGATCTAGGACCTTCCGTAGACTTTTTAGGACGCTGAAGCAGACGCCCGCCACACGGCCTATCTGAGGTCCAAAGGACAAGTCAGCGTCAAGCCAAACTCCAAGGTTCCTAACTTCCTGACGGGGTGTTGGGATCTCGCCTAAGCATGGAGGCCACCACGCCGACGACCAGATAGATGGGTTCCCCCCCACCATGAGCACCTCGGTCTAGCTGCCATTTAATTTAAGGCAGTTGGTGGACATCCAGGCAGCAAGGTCTTGCATGCAGGCTCTGAAACTGTCCATTGCAAGACCGGGCGCACGTGAAAGGGAGATAACCAGCTGCGTGTCATCGGCGTAGGACACTATTTGCAGACCATGGCCCTCCGCAATCGGTGCCACTGGAAAAACATACAGATTAAATAGGGTGGGGCTCAGGGACGATCCCTGGGGTACGCCCTGGTCCAATCCGATATCCCTGGAATAACAGTCGCCCTGGCGGACCTGGAGGCTTCTCCCAGTCAGGAAGGATTGGATCCATTCGAGTGCAGCTCCGGATATCCCTCCACTATTCTCCACATATCTACATTGTCCAACAATTACTACACGCAGGACATTCTAGAGGCACCTACACCTTTAACTAGCATATTGCCTATGTCCCTGAGTCATCTTAGTCAACCTTCAGCATCATCGTTGACCCATGAAAACCCATCTGAACCCATAACTGGAACACTAGGATCCCAGCAAACTCTGCAAACGGCTGACCAGCCCGAGGCGCAAGCTCAGGCCCTAGCAAACCCAGTTAACTTATCAATAATATCATCCATGCCCCCTGCAGAAGGGGCTGCTCAGCAGGGGCATGTTTCAACTGCTCTACCAGAATCAGGCCGTCATATGCATAAGGAAAACGGCAACATTAACAACCAATCTCCCATTGCCTCTTCAAGCGCTTCAGCCTTTAGGAGGAGCAGGCAGAATTCTCTATCAGTACCCATGGAAATGACCCCTGAAGCAAGCATCTAAAAATCAACCTAGCAACTTTGGACCTTAACCTTCCCAGCTCAACTGCACCATCACCCACAGCTAACATCAATCATACCAAGCAGGAGGAAGGAAGGGCGCTCTTATCCTATCTGAGCACTCAAGAATGGTAAGATTTGCTAGCAGCATATTCGCCAGACCACCATTCGGGAGTGTCCCCTTTGAAGATGACTCAGCCAAATCCACCGGATGGCAAACAACCACCCAGGGAAAAGTCTAAAGGGGAGCCAAAGGGAGCAGAGAGCCCAATTGCACAAGATGGAAATGCTTGGGTCGCTCTCCTAAATACCATGCAACTGTCGGTTAAGGCACTACAATATCAATCCGACAAGATGGGCATTCAACTTTCTCTATTAAACTAAAATTGGGGGATCTCAACTGCCTTATAAGAAGAGCACAAACAGAGGCACACCTGAGCTGCAGATGTAGTAAGAGTGTGTATAAGCTATCAACCTTTCCATCAATCATTACCACTGTGCTTAATGAGCTGAGGAACACATCATCTACTCCCGCACGCTCCCCCTCTGGGGGCCCGATATCAGATCCTGGAAACAAAAGAGGAGGTTATATCAATCTAATCATTCAGAACATCAATCGCACAGACTCAGTCACTCAGCAAGGTAAGTGGGCTTTTGGCACCATCAGAGAACCCTCAAAAATAGACAAAATTGAACCATTCACCATAAAGACAAATGCCAAACAACGTCTTCAGCAGAAAAGAAAGGGTCGCTGTAGGAAGGTGGATATCTGACTATGGTTACCCCAACTTTTTTCCTGGTGTTTTGCTGGTTTTTGACTTAGTTGGCCTGGGATCCTGCTATTCAGGACCCCAGGCTTCCTGCTCTCTCTGTTAAAATGGACTCCATGTACCTTAGGTACATATCCAATTGGATACTGGGTCACCTTATCAGTCCCTGTACAGTGTACCTTAGGTACCCAGGGCATAGGTGCACCCAGGGCCTACCAGGGGCTGCAGCATGTATTATGCCACCCCTGGCTGGCCACCCAAATCTGACACAACTGGCTGCACGACAGCTGGGGCAAGGTGGTGTAAACACCCTTTGCTTTAGATATAGTATTCCTATATCTAACCCTAAAATGGACACATATATTCCTATAAGTCACTCCTATGGCAGGCCTTAACAATCCTGAAGGCAGAGTGCTTGGAATTATGTGAGATGGTGCTCTGGCATGAGCTGAGCCCGTTTGCAGCTTGCGAAACCAAGTCCTAATAGCTGTTCCATGATAACGCTATACCATATACTCTTAAGTGCATTATAATCCTCGCAGTTAAATGCTAACTCTGGTATAACATTATCAAAACATGTCGAGTAAGGTGTCATACGAATTGGAATACTACCCCCTTGCCAATTCTGGCGACGGGGGTAGCATTCCACCCTTCTAGAGGGACACGACATGTATGTAACTGTGAACCCCGGTTAAAGTTAACTCGAGCCTCAGCATCACAAGATGGATGCTGCCACCACAGACACAAGTCTGACCTCCTGCTGCTGGGAGCCCTTCCAGCAAGGGAGGCTCAGACAAAGGGTTTCCTGCCTTGGGAGGTGCTAGCACCACCCCAGACAGGACTTTGTGTATTAGGTAGGCCAAGGCTGAAAGGAATGAGACATGCCTGGGGCACACAAGGTGCCCTGTGCATACACCGGTTCCAACCAGTTGCTGGGGCACTCCAGCCCCAGCCCTGGCGGGAAACCGGACAAAGGATAGGAGGTGTAACCACCCCCCTTCCTGGTCCCACCCAGGGGAGGGACCTAGTCGTAGAGCAGCCCCGTTTAGCTGAATAAAGGTAGGAGCTGGTCCCATTCCCAGTTAGATTACTCTTGACAACTTTCACGAAGAACTCTTGACCTTCGACCTCCTGGACACCAGAAGACTGAAGAATCTCCCCTATGGTCAGGGAGTGACCATCCTGCTTCGCAGGCACCATCAAGCTCCTGTGCGGTTTGCTGCAAGTCCTTCCTTCCCGGAATCTGACGACCCAGCTCAACAAGACCCAGACCTCCAGACCCCTCTGACCTCTACCCACATCCACAGCACAGCTGGGACCCGTGGATGCGACGAGCAACGTGGAGACGGCCATCTTGAAGAAACCTGCACAGCACTTCCAGCATGACCCCCGAGGGTTCCTCGAGTGAGTGCATTGGGGACTGAGAAGCCCCACACCGACGTAGCTCCTGCACCAAAGACCAGCCCCCCAGCATCCCCGTGATCTGCGTGGGGGCCCTTTTGCTTGGTTGCTGCTTTCCTGTTGTCTGGTCACTTGCCGGCTGGCTAGTGACCTCTGAGACGACGACCTGAAGATTTCGACACTGCTAGTCTGGTCCCCCAGACTGGCCCTTGCTTCCTTGTGAAAGAGGAGCAGCCCGGACCCTCCTGGTCCACACAAGACGCCATCTTTGTTCCACCGCATGGCTTGCATTAGCCAAGGCCTGTTGTCCAGATCGACGATCCGACACCGCCAACAGCAGCAGACTACGTGGGACAGTTTGTGCCTCCAGCCTGGTCATGAAGAACAGCTCCTGGTCCGCACAGCTACAGAGAGAAGCGACCCTTCTTCCACCTGAACGCGGAGACAGCATCTGGTTCCCTCATGGTTCCAGCACCGTCACTGGCTAGTGACCAAGACTTTGTCCCCTTCCTTTTCAGGACTTCCTTCTTCCTAGTTCCATCCTTGGAACCACCGGACTCCTCCATCTGGCTGCCTGCCAGCCACTCCTTGTTTCAGGCATCACCAGGATCAACGCAGCAAACCCGACACTACTTCAACCCTATGCACCTGCAGCCTGTGGGTTAGGTAACTAAAGCTTCTAGGTGCTGAAGTCTGTGTTCACTATCCTAGTGTCCAGGTCCACTGTTGTTTCCCCTCCATCCAGCCGGGTTCGTCCGGAATCCGTAACTTTGTAAACTGTAAGATCCATAGACGTTGGTACGCATCCCGCGTGAGAGTTTCCACTCTGCACGTGAGTCCCGTGGGCCTCCTGCTCCTTACTTACCTAGTTCGTAGCATAGTCCCACCGATCCTCCAGCCTCTGGATCTCCTTACAGTACTTTCTTTCCTCGCATTCCATTGTTTTGAGTATATGGTTTGTCGTGCCCCTAAGGCACTCGTGTAAATATTGTGCGAACTCGTATTCCTTTTGTAGTATTGTCATGTGCTTAGCCCTCTGACCTCATAAAGAGTTCAGAGGTGTATGTTAGTTAATAAATATATTTTTATTTTCATAACAACCTGTGTGGTGTCCTTTCATCTGGTATTCAAGGGGTTATATTGTGGTAAAACAGCTGGCTTCACATGCCAAAAGAGTTTAGCCTAAAGACTGCTTTTGTCCACGCTACTAGGATAGCTGGTCTATAAGGTTGACTTACAACCAATCACCATAAGGGGTTGTTTGGACTGATACAAGGTGATCACTAGAATTAGTGAGCATCATATATCAGGCCAACTTCTCACAGTCGCAACCAAAAATCCCTTCCTCCCAATCAAGTAGCCACCTATTCAATCTTCAGCCAACAGTGCTCCAAATCAGACATCAACACAAAAGTCAAGGGCAATCAAAACAAAGTCCCGGCACAAACCAGACACTATCCAGGTACCGAAGCACCACATTGTCTCCTTAATACAGAGAGGCCCCTAGCCGATACAGGACACAGGAACTTGCTTCCGGATATGACAGTCGCTTATAGAGGAAAAGACAATATAGACCTAAGTCTAACACCCTTATCACTGCCGCAAAAGCCAGCAAAGTATCCAATTCAGTCTGAGGGACAGAAAGCACCTCAAGAAACTCCAGATCCAGCAACACTAAGAGGCTGGGACTCCAGAAGGGACGAAACTAGGAGGGACATTGCCAATCACCACGTCAACAATGATTGAATTAGCATCTGCACGAACTCCAACACCCAAAATCATGACAAACCCAGAAAAGGAAAGCAACTACGGAACGACTTTGACCAGCTGCTTCAGGGCACTCTGCCTTCGCAGCAACAGATGCCGCCAGGTATGCCACCCACAACGGCAAGCACCGAAATCAATCACAGCTCCCCCAGAGAGGAGGAGCAACTCCAATCAATGGTGGACGTCCAACCAAACTACCATCATGCTAGAGAAGAGGAGCAACCCCAACTGATGGAAGACCTCCAACTTAATTACCATCATGCCCTTGAGCTGCACGCCACAGATCCATCAACCCATGTGCAAGCCCCAAACAGAATGACACCAGGTTCAACCTCTACACTGCTCAAACCTGAGTACATTTAAAAAGGTATCATGACATCCTGAACTGGGGACCATCTTGAGATTACTACGAGCTACTCCCAAATTCGCAGACCTAAACTCAACTGACCTTCTTGCAACAGAGTTTCTCAACCCCAAAAACTCAGTAATGCCGGAGACAACGAGGGCCACGTGGATAACAATCGCAATTGCACAGAGAGTATTAGACGAGTACCACACCTTTAAAGCTTGGGGCATTATTGTTACTCCTCACCAAAACTCAGGCTACCCAGCGCCTTTTTTAATCCCCAGCCCAAGGTCCAGTCTCAAGAGCTGCCCAATGCCCCCAATCTCTGCTCTCAGAGGGGCACTGGGTGATTCTTCACAACGAAGGCCTCTCAATCTGGGCATCCAGCACATTTCCCAAAGGCAGAAATAGCTCCCCAAAGCAGCTTTCGGAATCCAAAGCTAATTACAAGGACTATTAGCCTTTTGCCAGAGACACAATGACAACATAGGCAATTGGACGCAGGCAATAGTGCAAAAAAAGAAATGGAGATTTGCCTCTGCTCATGGAATGTTAAAGTCTGAGCCACAAAAACTTCAGACCCAGAATTCCTGCAATACCTTAACTTGTTTGATATAATCTTGCTGAAGGGGTTCCTATGCTTTGCCACACCAGCCACAAAAGGCGGAAAATCGGGGCATTCCTCAGGAGGGCTGGCAACTTACATGTCCATAACCACCATATCGTCAGCATCTGAAGTCGGCCCTGCAACTGAGGTTGCTTTAGCAGTCAAACTTATTTCTCCGTGTCAGGGGCACAAAACAATATAATGATCGTCAATGCAGACATCCACCCAAAACACACTGCAACTGATTCTGTGAAGCTAACTAGCCAACTTACAACCTATATAGGCAGTGTAGACACGCACAACCTCATTCTGTCAGGGGATTTGAACC
This sequence comes from Lissotriton helveticus, assembly GCF_964261635.1. Classification (NCBI taxonomy): domain Eukaryota; kingdom Metazoa; phylum Chordata; class Amphibia; order Caudata; family Salamandridae; genus Lissotriton; species Lissotriton helveticus. The sequence goes on from NC_136063.1 coordinate 873,055,122, forward strand.
AATATCTTTTGGGAACGTCTGAAGGTAAGCAAGCAAGCTTTTAATCATCCAATTGCGTAATACCTGCTCAATGTGGCTTTATCCATGGAAAAATCAATTAAAAAAAGACACGCTTTCCAGAGGACCTAGAAAATTTTAACCTCAGGGCCCTAATTGGTAGATTTTCCGGCGACATCCCCCCTGTAGCCAGTCATTATTCCGTATCAACTTGCTCAATGACCTGGATTACACTTTCACCAGTCTGTCGTTGTTCTCATTCATAACTGGCTTTAGAATGGGTGACAAGGGAGACAGCGATCACCGCCCGCAACAATTCTTCATAGCTGCTACCGTACCATCCGGCATTCAGCCAGCTCCACTCTGGGCCTCCAGTTATACCTCAAACTACAAGAGATTTACATTTGTGGCAGAAAATGTTGAGTCCCTGTCCGGATCAGCAATCAATCTTATATTCTCACAATCGACTGAAATGAATCATATACCATATTGTGAACTTTTTACAACCACCTATATAGAACCCCATGCTTCGCAAATAAAAATGAAGCACACTCTGGCCACCAAGCAGGAAAAAGGCTAACAATAGCACAAGGGACGCAAATAAAAGACCTCAAAATATCTATTAACGGCTCTATAAGATCCTTGCAACATGATTCAGGGGACACCTGTCTCCTTTCATCTTTGCAACAACAGAGAACAGAACTAAAGAAGCTGAAATGGGGCATTAGTAAAAATCATGAAGATGACATCTGGTCACAGCTCCTTTACAACATAAGCCATAATGATAGCACCCGCTTCTGGAAAATGGTAAACACATTCATCCACCCACAGCATGGAGGTGCCTCTTCCCACATACTAGAGGAAACCTAGGCCAGTTATCTAAAAAATCACTTCAACCATCAAACTGCAGGCCCCTCCCCATTTGGCCAACAGATGACATCACCAGATCACCATTCCGCAGCCATTCGAATAAAGGTTGGAGACCCACATTCATCTTATGAATTAGATGAACCGCAGGAGAAAAACTCACATGCTGCAGAGCTGCTCCTAATTAGATGGCAGATCTCAAAGGGAAGAAAGGAAGGGGCGCCAGGCTCAAACGGAATCCCACCTGCCCTGTTCAAACGGATGTATGACGTTACAACACATACTTTTGCATACCTTTACAACGCATTTTTTACAACGCAACATCCTTTACAAGGCATTCCATTACAACGCATGCCATTACAACGAATTTTAAAAAACTACCTTTACAACGCATTCCATTACAACGCATACTACCTTTACAAAGCATACCATTACAATGCATACCATTACATTGCATGTATGGTAAGTATTGGATAGTGTAGAGGTAAAAATTACTATTCTAACTCCAGGGGGTGCAACAGTAGGGTAAGTGTTAGATAGTGTAGGGGTAAAAATGACTATTCTAACTCCAGGGGGTGCAACAGTAGGGTAAGTGTTGGATAGTGTAAGGGTACTATGCGTTGTAATGGTATGCGTTGTAATGACCGCGTTCTTATGTCATGAGTTGTAATTGTATGCGTTGCAGTGTCATGCGTGGTAATGGTTGCGTTGTAATTGTAGTGCGTTGTAAAAGTTGCGTTGTAAAGGTTGTTTCCCGTTCAAATTGAGCGTGGCAGAGTGGGCAAGTCTATTTCAACCACTATTCTCTTAAGTGAGACTACTGGGCATAATCCCTGATTAATGGAAAGGCTCCATTATCATTCATAAAGTCTTTATTTCAATGTACATATCATAAAAAACAAACATATTTTTTAAAAAAAGAGGCACGTAACTTTCCGTTTTTCATATCAATAACAGTGTAGTTCAGGTGGAGATGTGGTCGTTAAGTTAGTCCATCCATTACAGAATAATTTGGCGACAGCAATAGCTACAGGTACTGTGCAATTACTTTTTAAGTTCCTTAGTGCCTCAGAACCTGTGGTATGCCTATCTTCAGACAAATAGGCTTCAACCACGCATGCCTGGGGTACTTGTACTCTGGGCAAATAAACAAAATATGTGCTATGCTTTCCGGCTGAGATGGACAGAATAGACAACTTGGGTTAGTATTAGCATGTCATTTGGCAATAAAGGAATTTACAGGGAGCGTTCCCACCCTAAATTGGTGGTACCGTTTACGGTCTCCGGGGAGCGTGATAAAATCCCAGTATCCCTCGTAGACAGCTTTGTGTTGAAGCTCCAAGAAGTCTCTTGAGAGCGAAGAGCTAGTACAGTGCCTAAACCTTCTCAAAGAGACCATTGTCCAATATAGCTCTCTAAAGACCTTTCTAGGCGGAAAATAATTAGGAGTGGGATTCTCTCACAAAGAACTCAAGCCCATGGCAGTGTACACCGCCCTTGCCTCACTCATCCACGGGATTCTACGGGCGCTGTCAGCATCTCTAACTTCGAGGAATGCCCGAGCAAACTGGGGGAGTTCTGGAGTTACCCACAGTCTCCTCCAGTATGCCACTGGTCTATAGTGAGCTGTATCCTCTAGTCGTTGGCAACCCAGATCATATAGGAGGGGCAGTAATGGGGTCGATGATGGAAGGCCAGTTATACCACTCAAAAACGTATTTTGGGCGCTCGTTAGTGATGCTAAATTGCTAAACCCCCACAGCTTTGCCCCATAAAGAACTGACGTGCTGACTTTGGTGTCATAGATTTTCAGCACTGGGGCAATAGATTGTGTTGATGAGAAGTGAAGCTCCTTAATTAGGGCACCTGCTAGTTGTGCGTGTTTGATAACCAGCTGGTTAGTGTGGGGTTTCCAATCGAGTTTCGAGCTCAGGGTTATACCAAGGTAAGAAAAGACTTGGGTCTGCTTGGGTCTGCTCTAACAATGCACCATTCAGGACCACCCTCCCTCTTACAAGCTTGTGCTTGTGAAGCACTATAAACATAGTCTTACTCACATTAATGGTAAGACCATAATCCTTGTAGAATACCTCGAAATGCACTATGGCCTTCTGAAGGCCTTGCTGGGTTTTAGAAATAACAAGGTGTCATCTGCAAACATTAGCAGAGGGATCAGTTTGCCATCCACCGGGGGGCATCTGTAGGGTGATTCTCAAACTACTGGATCAGCCTGTTAATGTACAGCGAGAAGAGAGTTGGTGCTAGTACACACTAAGTATGGGCGAATTTTGCGGATTCGCTTCCACAAATTCACGCAAAATGGCAATAAAATCTGCGAGTTCGCGGATTTTTTTGCCATTTGTCACATGTGTGTCTGTAACTTTGCCACCGCGCTGTAAGGCGCCGAGGTCCCTTGAGTGAGCTGTCCATCATAGTGAGGAAAGGTGTGTGTGGGGCGGGGCCAAACGGGCAGGGCTTCTATACGAGTTCACATGCCTCTTGTTTAAAAAGGGTCAGAGACCGATTAGAGCAGCAGATGAGGAGAAAGCAGCCTCCTGGTCACAGGAGGTACATGGGGATTGCGCTCGAGAAACTCATGGATGCAAAGACCTCCATCAAGGATTACATCTAATTGTAGGCGGTAGATATGGGGAGGAAGCACACCTGCCTAGCCTTGAACGTGCTCACTAGGTGTTTGGGCACCGAGGTCCCTCGAGTGAGCTGTCCATTATAGTGAGGAAAGGGCGGGAAAACGTTGCATACCCTAGTGTGTGTGTGGCGGGGACAAACGGGTGGGGCTTCCAGGCAAGTTCACATGCCTCTTGTTTATTAAGGGTCAGAGACCGATCAGAGCAGCACATGAGAAGAAAGCAGCCTCCTGGTCACAGGAACTACACAGGGATTTTGCTAGAGAAACTCGTGGATGCAAAGACCTCCATCAAGGATTACATCCAATTGTAGGCGGTAGATATGGGGAGGAAGCACACCTGCCTAGCCTAAACCGTGCTCACTAGTTGTTTGGGCTGAATATTTGAGCTTCAACTCGGGCATGTGCAAAAGGATCCGCCCGCGAGCGAATGTGCTAATTTTTCAGCTATTTCGCGAGATTCCCGGATCGCAAAATTGCCGAAAATTCGAATATTTTGCAAGCGGAACGGATTTTGCGCCCATACTTAGTACACACCCTTGGCGTATCCCCTGGAAATGGGAAACCTGTTTGTTACTTTTCCTTGCTGACGCCAGCGAACTTGGGCAAAATTAGCGTTGTGAAGTTTGATTAAAAAAGCCAGTGCATCAAGTGGCATACCCTGACCTGCAAAGACACATTTTGGCGCGCGGCACTAAATCAAACGCTGATTAAGGTCGACAAATGCCGCAAAAAGCGTGCATCTACTGAGTATTACCACCCGCCAGTAAATAAAAACAAATCTAAAAACTTGATCTATAGAAGCCGAGTGCCTCCCTCGTGTGCTACAACGCCAGATTACTGCGGAGCTGGATTTTGTGACAGTGGTGTGAAAAGTGATGTTAAAAATGTCTAATGCTGTACCAATCACAATGATTTATTTACTGGTCAGTTTAGACATGGTTAAAAAAGGATATGTGTGGAAAAACTACCACAAATTATGATGGGAGTTTCCACTTAAAGTGGGGTCAACATGTTTCTGCCCTTTCTAAGTGTAAGAATTACGTGGGCATTCGTCAGGACCGTGTAGCGTGTACCTTGGCGGTATGGGCGCGCTAAGGGCAACCCTGACCAAAGGACGTGAAAGTTAAAACCGTTTTATGTGTAAAAAGGTGCAAAACAGAACACAAACCACAAGTTGTGGGATTTACCTCCACTCAGAGGAACCTGTGTAGTCTGGAAAGGAATAAGAGAAAGAGAGGAAAAAGAGACAAACATATATGTAGGACAAAACATTTAATCAATGTTTAAAAGTATGAAGTTGTCTGGACAGTCTCTGCGTTTAGGACGCTGTAAATTGGTCTAGAAGGAGACCTGGTGTCATAAACCTATTTTAGTGCCAGAAGCGCTGTAGGGGTGCCCAAAGGGCATTACAGGCATGTGGGCATGCACTATGGTGGAAAAATGTACAGGCCGTGGGACAGAGCGGCTGTGTTTACAGCACTCGTGAATAGAGATCAATCGCCCAAATAGTCGTGGTCTGAAGTGCTACCTCCTGCAGGAATAGGGAGGACACACAAGTGTTGATATTTGAGATCTCACTTGTATAGTAAAAGATCCACGCCCCATGGGTCTCGGGAGGGGGGTGGAGGCGAAAATGGCACACCCTGTAAGTCAAATAAAGGAAAGGGAAACCTTGTGAATTTGCGTGGTTTCACAATGAAGACAGACAGGACATGTACTTAGCTCAGAGTTACTGATGCAAAGGATCCTTACGCCCGCAACGCCTAGCACCCTCGTGGCACCTAGCTGCTCCTGCTCCGGACCCCGTGGATGTGGGTCTCGGCGCCGGGGACGCTAATATGGTGTGCTAGTCGGGGCCGGGGAAGGCGGGGTAACCGCAACCAATCGGAGGCTGCTCTCACGCTGAGGCTTGGAGGCAGAGTCCTGAAAGGACCAATCCTGAACCGGTATCAAAGCGAGGCTTGAGAAGCAAGCTCGCTTGGTAGGCTGTAACCAAAGAGAGGTTTGGAAAAGAGGAACGAGGCTTGGGAAGCAAGTCTCCTCGTTCTGTGTGAAAGGGTTGGCATGGCAACGTATTTAGATAGCTGGGGAAGACAATCCTCAGCACTGAATTTGCCAAGATATCTGGACAACATTCACACCGTAATTGCTATCGATATTTCAAACAGAGGGAATGTTATTAAGTAATTAAGGTGGAAAAGATTCCATCAGGAAAAAGGAGAGAGATATATTGATACAGGAAAGGACAGGAGCGAGGAATTCGCTTAGTGTTGTAGCGAGCCCTCACTGCGACTGTTTAGGAACACTACAAAGTCTGACACCGCTGGGGATAAATGCTGGTAATGTAACCCAGTTTAATGTGCAGTAACCGGTGTTTACATTAGGTTAAAGGTACACTACTATATAAGGCAAGAGTTTTAGCGTTTCAGTACTGTGGACTACTGGGGATGAATGCTGGTACTGTACCCCAGTTCAATGTGCAGTAACCGGTGTTTACATTAGGTTAAAGGTACACTAAATATCTAAGGCAGGAGTTTCAGCGTTTCAGTACTGTGGACCACGGGATCTGGTTGTTTAATCCATTAAGGTGTGTGCCCAATCTATACACCCACCGCTGTTCTTTTTCAAACAGTATACTAGCAGTGTTGGCAGTTGTTTCAATCTGCTCTATGATGGTCCAACTCATGTCATTTGGTGTGTGGTTATGCTGGATGAAGTGCTCGCTTAGTTTTGTAGTCACTTTGCGGCATCTGATATTGCTGCGATGCTCGCAAATGCGTTGTTTGACCTTTCGAGTCGTCATCCCAACATACCTCTTCTCACATGTACAGAAGAAGTGTGGCTCACTGGTTAGAGGAGGCAGACCTGGAAGCAGAGGTCAGCCCGGGACCAGGGTTCAATTCCCGGCTCGGTGGGGTCTTGAGTCCTAAAATGTCCATGGACTCGACAATTCTCGCTCCGGTGCCTACTCGATTCACGGGTTCACACTCTGCGACTCTGGGCAATAGCTTGCTTAATCTCCACAACGGCCCCTCGTGGCGGGATGCCTGGCTTTCACCTTGCGGATACCCTGCTGGGGTTATCTAACAGGGGAATACCAGGACGGGTTCCCTAAGCAAGCGCTTAGAAACCGCGTGGTGATTTGCGCTATATAAATTCCTGTACATTTACATTTACATTTACATTTACATGAGGTATATGACGTTCATTGAATTACAGTTGGTATGTTTCTTTTGAAACCAGCTTTTCCCCGGTTCTAAGGACAGTTCTTTTGTGTGGGACGTCAGATGAAATACGCTACAGTTGGAGCATGGGTAGTGCCCTACTATTGGTGGTAGGCCCCATGCATTGGTGATAGATCCAGGGTTCGGATGGTTCGGTTTATCGACCTTGGGTCGGGTATTCACTAGGGTATCCTTGAGGCTGGTTGTTTTTTTAAACGAGAAAAGTGGTTTCTGCCACTCTTTTCTGTTACTCCTGATTATGCTCCAATGTTTGTTTATAGATTTCTTCATCTGGTTGGAAAGGGTGCTATAAGTGGTGACACATGTTAGAGGTATTTCTGCTGGTTCCCTGATAGTGTCCTCTAAGAGGGCCTCACGGGGTTGGTTTCTGGCCCATTTGTTGCCCATCTCAAGTATCTTGGTCGGATACCCTCTTGATTTCAGTTTCTGGGTTAAGTCTGATGCCTGGTTCTTATAGTCTATGACACTGCTACAGTTCCTGCGTATCCTGAGATATTGACCATAGGGAAGGTTCTCCCTCAGTGGTCTAGGATGGAAACTGGTAAATTCCAAGAGGTTATTTTTTGCAGTCGGTTTGTAATGTGTTTTTGTGGTCAAGGATGTACCATTGACCATGATTTCCACATCAAGAAAGATAACTTCTTTTCTGCTGTAGCTGTGTGTAAACTTGAGATAGGTATCCAAGGTGTTGATCCAGTTCAAAAACTGCTCCAGGGATGCTTCACTTTCCTTCCAGATTAGGAGGATGTCATCAATATACCTCCTCCATAATCCTATGGAGGAGGAAAAAGGGTTGTCAGATGGTAAGATGTGTCTAGATTCGAAATCATAGACATACAACCCCGCTACGCTTGGAGCAAATGTGCTGCCCATCGAAGTTCCAGTGGTTTGCAGGTATAGTTTGCCCTTGTGTTTGAAGTAGTTCTCCTTGAGAGCTATCGTCGCACACTGGAGTATAAAGGACTTTGGTGTTTGGTAATCCCAGACGATGGAGTCTAGGGCTGTTGCTAGAACTTTTAGGGTTTCGTCTTGGGGAATGCTAGTGTATAGGCTCTCGATATCGAGCGTTACCAGGATAACCGAGTCTGCCTCAAAAGTAATCTTTTCAAGTTGTTGTAGCAAATTCTTTGTGTCCTTGAGATATGTGGTACTTTTTTGTATCAGAGGCTTTAGGTAATGGTCACAAAAAGTTGACAGTGGTTCCAGTAAGGACCCAATGCCCGACACTAGGGGTCTCACTGGTGGTGGAATTTTGTTTTTATGAGTTTTTGGTAGGGTGTAGAAATACGGAATAGTTTTACCTCCCGCCATCAGGAAGGATGCCTCATTTTTAGAGATGTATTCGTTTTCTTCTGCTTCTCTTACTATGTTGTGGATCTGAGTTCTCAGTTCCGGGGTGGGGTCTTCCCTCAGAAGGGTATAGTTGGTTTCATTGTTGAGTAGATCCATACAGACTTTCTCATAGTCTAGGGTGTTTTGAATGATGATGCCCCCTCCCTTGTCTGCAGGTTTTATTGTAATTCCGCTGTCATTTTTTAGGGTAGTGAGGGCTTGGTATTCTGCCGCAGAGAAGTTCTTAAAAGGTGTAGGCGTGGATAAAGCTTCCATCTCATTTAACACGGCCTGTTCGAAGGCTACAATTTCTGCTGGGATTGTATGTGGGGGTGGGTTGAATGTTGATTTCAACCTCAGATTGGTATCAGATGGAGGGGCATCGTAACTAGAGTCTTGTTTAGACTCAAAAAAAGCATTTAGTTTCAACTTCCTGAAAAATTCGGCTAGCTCGCAGTGGAGTTTGAATTTGTCAGGTCTGGCAGTGGGAGCGAAACCTAGGCCTCGTTCTAGGACCTTGGATTCCATGGTGGTTAGAGTTTTGTCTGAGAGATTGGTTATCAGACTCCCTGGGTACTTGTGCCTAGTGTCGGGGTTTTGCTCCTGGTATGATTCCCTACTGGGTCCTCTGTTTCCCATGTGACATGTTGGTTGCCTTGTCGGTTGTTTCTTCTCCTGCTCCTGCCCCTGCCGCCTCTCTCTAAAAAAGGCATCTGATGTTGGTTTTGGAGGAATTGGGGTTGCATATAAGGATTCCAACCCATCATGTGGAAGGGTGGTGGTTGTTGGAAAAATAGCGGAGGCTGGCCGTTACACGGGGTCCCAAATGTGGGCCAACTTTGTTGCTGGTTATGATAGTTGGATCCACCTCTACCTCCTCTGCGACCTCTTTGTTTTAGGCCCTGGATCTATCACCAATGCATGGGGCCTACCACCAATAATAGGGCACTACCCATGCTCCAACTGTAGAGTATGTCATCTGACGTCCCACACAAAAGAACTGTCCTTAGAACCGGGGAAAACCTGGTTTCAAAAGAAACATACCAACTGTAATTCAAAGAACGTCATATACCTCATCACCTGTACATGTGGGAAGAGGTATGTTGGGATGACGACTCGAAAGGTGAAACAACGCATTTGCGAGCATCGCAGCAATATCAGATGCCGCAAAGTGACTACAAAACTAAGCGAGCACTTCATCCAGCATAACCACACACCAAATGACATGAGTTGGACCATCATAGAGCAGATTGAAACAACTGCCAACACTGCTAGTATACTGTTTGAAAAAGAACAGCGGTGGGTGTATAGATTGGGCACACACCTTAATGGATTAAACGACCAGATCCTGTGGTCCACAGTACTGAAACGCTGAAACTCCTGCCTTAGATATTTAGTGTACCTTTAACCTAATGTAAATACCGGTTACTGCACATCGAACTGGGGTACAGTACCAGTATTCATCCCCAGTAGTCCACAGTACTGAAACGCTGAAACTCTTGCCTTATATAGTCAGTGTACCTTTAACCTAATGTAAACACCGGTTACTGCACATTAAACTGGGTTACATTACCAGCATTTATCCCCAGCGGTGTCAGACTTTGTAGTGTTCCTAAACAGTCGCAGTGAGGGCTCGCTACAACACTAAGCGAATTCCTCGCTCCTGTCCTTTCCTGTATCAATATATCTCTCTCCTTTTTCCTGATGGAATCTTTTCCACCTAAATTACTTAATAACATTCCCTCTGTTTGAAATATCGATAGCAATTACGGTGTGAATGTTGTCCAGATATCTTGGCAAATTCAGTGCTGAGGATTGTCTTCCCCAGCTATCTAAATACGTTGCCATGCCAACCCTTTCACACAGAACGAGGAGACTTGCTTCCCAAGCCTCGTTCCTCTTTTCCAAACCTCTCTTTGGTTAAAGCCTACCAAGCGATCTTGCTTCTCAAGCCTCGCTTTGATACCGGCTCAGGATTGGTGCTTTCAGGACTCTGCCTCCAAGCCTCAGCGTGAGAGCAGCCTCCGATTGGTTGCGGTTACCCCGCCTTCCCCGGCCCCGACTAGCACGCCATATTAGCGTCCCCGGCGCCGAGACCCACATCCACGGGGTCCGGAGCAGGAGCAGCTAGGTGCCACGAGGGTGCTAGGCGTTGCGGGCGTAAGGATCATTCGCATCAGTAACTCTGAGCTAAGTACATGTCCTGTCTGTCTTCATTGTGAAACCGCGCAAATTCACGAGGTTTTCCTTTCCTTTATTTGACTTACAGGGTGTGCCATTTTCGCCTCCACCCCCCTCCCGAGACCCATGGGGCGTGGATCTTTTACTATACAAGTGAGATCTCAAATATCAACACTTGTGTGTCCTCCCTATTCCTGCAGGAGGTAGCACTTCAGACCACGACTATTCGGTCGATTGATCTCTATTCACGAGTGCTGTAAACACAGCCGCTCTATCCCACGGCCTGTACATTTTTCCGCCATAGTGCATGCCCACATGCCTGTAATGCCCTTTGGGCACCCCTACAGCGCTTCTGGCACTAAAATATGTTTATGGCACCAGGTCTCCTTCTAGACCAATTTACAGCGTCCTAAACGCAGAGACTGTCCAGACAACTTCATACTTTTAAACATTGATTAAATGTTTTGTCCTACATGTATGTTCGTCTCTTTTTCTCTTTTTCCTTTCCAGACTACACAGGTTCCTCTGAGTGGAGGTAAATCCCACAACTTGTGGTTTGTGTTCTGTTTTGCACCTTTTTACACATAAAACGGTTTTAACTTTCACGTCCTTTGGTCAGGGTGGGCCTTAGCGCGCCCATACCGCCAAGGTACACGCTACACGGTCCTGACGAATGCCCACGTAATTCTTACACTTAGAAAGGGCAGAAACATGTTGACCCCACTTTAAGTGGAAACTCCCATCATAATTTGTGGTAGTTTTTCCACACATATCCTTTTTTTAACCATGTCTAAACTGACCAGTAAATAAATCATTGTGATTGGTACAGCATTAGACATTTTTAACATCACTTTTCACACCACTGTCACAAAATCCAGCTCCGCAGTAATCTGGCGTTGTAGCACACGAGGGAGGCACTCGGCTTCTCCTGGTGGGCCCGATGATGAAGCATGTCACCAACCAGGTTGGTGAGTGAGGGCTTCCTATAAAACCCCCTAAGGTTTCCAATGTGTCAATAATAGGGGTTTTTTCACAGTCCTTTTCACAGTCTTTGCCGCTGTGTCTTTACATAGACACCTGTGCATTTCACACTCTTCTTTTGTTTTGCATACATAACCCGGGGGAATAAGAGTGCCTTACACACTCTCTCTCTCTCTGATTGTTTCATAGCATTTAGCAGCGCACAGCTGTGAGAGTTCTAATCAAGGTCAACACTGAGTAACTCTCCTTTGGTGTTAACCTCTAACTTTTTCTTACAAAAATGGCTAATGTTGGGCTCACATTCTCTGATGCGGAAGTGGATGAATTACTAGCAGATCCCAATATCTTTGCAGATCCTGTAATATCCCAAGCTATTTCCCATACTTCTGAATGGGAAAAACTCACGGAACAAAAAAGAGAGCGGATAAGGACCATTCTACATGGAACAATACTAATGCAGTAACCGGTGTTTACATTAGGTGAAAGGTACACTAAATATCTAAGGCAGGAGTTTCAGCGTTTCAGTACTGTGGACCACGGGATCTGGTCGTTTAATCCATTAAGGTGTGTGCCCAATCTATACACCCACCGCTGTTCTTTTTCAAACAGTATACTAGCAGTGTTGGCAGTTGTTTCAATCTGCTCTATGATGGTCCAACTCATGTCATTTGGTGTGTGGTTATGCTGGATGAAGTGCTCGCTTAGTTTTGTAGTCACTTTGCGGCATCTGATATTGCTGCGATGCTCGCAAATGCTTTGTTTGACCTTTCGAGTCGTCATCCCAACTTACCTCTTCTCACATGTACAGGTGATGAGTTATATGACGTTCATTGAATTACAGTTGGTATGTTTCTTTTGAAACCAGGTTTTCCCCGGTTCTAAGGACAGTTCTTTTATGTGGGACGTCAGATGACATACGCTACAGTTGGAGCATGGGTAGTGCCCTACTATTGGTGGTAGGCCCCATGCATTGGTGATAGATCCAGGGTTCGGATGGTTCGGTTTATCGACCTTGGGTCGGGTATTCACTAGGGTATCCTAGAGGCTGGTTGGTGTTTTAAACGAGAAAAGTGGTTTCTGCCACTCTTTTCTGTTACCCCTGATTATGCTCCAATGTTTGTTTATAGATTTCTTCATCTGGTTGGAAAGGGTGCTATAAGTGGTGACACATGTTAGAGGTATTTCTGCTGGTTCCCTGATAGTGTCCTCTAAGAGGGCCTCACGGGGTTGGTTTCTGGCCCATTTGTTGCCCATCTCAAGTATCTTGGTCGGATACCCTCTTGATTTCAGTTTCTGGGTTAAGTCTGATGCCTGGTTCTTATAGTCTATGACACTGCTACAGCTCCTGCGTATCCTGAGATATTGACCATAGGGAAGGTTCTCCCTCAGTGGTCTAGGATGGAAACTGGTAAATTCCAAGAGGTTATTTTTTGCAGTCGGTTTGTAATGTGTTTTTGTGGTCAAGGATGTACCATTGACCATGATTTCCACATCAAGAAAGATAACTTCTTTTCTGCTGTAGCTGTGTGTAAACTTGAGATAGGTATCCAAGGTGTTGATCCAGTTCAAAAACTGCTCCAGGGATGCTTCACTTTCCTTCCAGATTAGGAGGATGTCATCAATATACCTCCTCCATAATCCTATGGAGGAGGAAAAAGGGTTGTCAGATGGTAAGATGTGTCTAGATTCGAAATCATAGACATACAACCCCGCTACGCTTGGAGCAAATGTGCTGCCCATCGAAGTTCCAGTGGTTTGCAGGTATAGTTTGCCCTTGTGTTTGAAGTAGTTCTCCTTGAGAGCTATCGTCGCACACTGGAGTATAAAGGACTTTGGTGTTTGGTAATCCCAGACGATGGAGTCTAGGGCTGTTGCTAGAACTTTTAGGGTTTCGTCTTGGGGAATGCTAGTGTATAGGCTCTCGATATCGAGCGTTACCAGGATAACCGAGTCTGCCTCAAAAGTAATCTTTTCAAGTTGTTGTAGCAAATTCTTTGTGTCCTTGAGATATGTGGTACTTTTTTGTATCAGAGGCTTTAGGTAATGGTCACAAAAAGTTGACAGTGGTTCCAGTAAGGACCCAATGCCCGACACTAGGGGTCTCACTGGTGGTGGAATTTTGTTTTTATGAGTTTTTGGTAGGGTGTAGAAATACGGAATAGTTTTACCTCCCGCCATCAGGAAGGATGCCTCATTTTTAGAGATGTATTCGTTTTCTTCTGCTTCTCTTACTATGTTGTGGATCTGAGTTCTCAGTTCCGGGGTGGGGTCTTCCCTCAGAAGGGTATAGTTGGTTTCATTGTTGAGTAGATCCATACAGACTTTCTCATAGTCTAGGGTGTTTTGAATGATGATGCCCCCTCCCTTGTCTGCAGGTTTTATTGTAATTCCGCTGTCATTTTTTAGGGTAGTGAGGGCTTGGTATTCTGCCGCAGAGAAGTTCTTAAAAGGTGTAGGCGTGGATAAAGCTTCCATCTCATTTAACACGGCCTGTTCGAAGGCTACAATTTCTGCTGGGATTGTATGTGGGGGTGGGTTGAATGTTGATTTCAACCTCAGATTGGTATCAGATGGAGGGGCATCGTAACTAGAGTCTTGTTTAGACTCAAAAAAAGCCTTTAGTTTCAACTTCCTGAAAAATTCGGCTAGCTCGCAGTGGAGTTTGAATTTGTCAGGTCTGGCAGTGGGAGCGAAACCTAGGCCTCGTTCTAGGACCTTGGATTCCATGGTGGTTAGAGTTTTGTCTGAGAGATTGGTTATCAGACTCCCTGGGTACTTGTGCCTAGTGTCGGGGTTTTGCTCCTGGTATGATTCCCTACTGGGTCCTCTGTTTCCCATGTGACATGTTGGTTGCCTTGTCGGTTGTTTCTTCTCCTGCCCCTGCCCCTGCCGCCTCTCTCTAAAAAAGGCATCTGATGTTGGTTTTGGAGGAATTGGGGTTGCATATAAGGATTCCAACCCATCATGTGGAAGGGTGGTGGTTGTTGGAAAAATAGCGGAGGCTGGCCGTTACACGGGGTCCCAAATGTGGGCCAACTTTGTTGCTGGTTATGATAGTTGGATCCACCTCTACCTCCTCTGCGACCTCTTTGTTTTAGGCCCTGGATCTATCACCAATGCATGGGGCCTACCACCAATAATAGGGCACTACCCATGCTCCAACTGTAGAGTATGTCATCTGACGTCCCACACAAAAGAACTGTCCTTAGAACCGGGGAAAACCTGGTTTCAAAAGAAACATACCAACTGTAATTCAAAGAACGTCATATACCTCATCACCTGTACATGTGGGAAGAGGTATGTTGGGATGACGACTCGAAAGGTGAAACAACGCATTTGCGAGCATTGCAGCAATATCAGATGCCGCAAAGTGACTACAAAACTAAGCGAGCACTTCATCCAGCATAACCACACACCAAATGACATGAGTTGGACCATCATAGAGCAGATTGAAACAACTGCCAACACTGCTAGTATACTGTTTGAAAAAGAACAGCGGTGGGTGTATAGATTGGGCACACACCTTAATGGATTAAACGACCAGATCCTGTGGTCCACAGTACTGAAACGCTGAAACTCCTGCCTTAGATATTTAGTGTACCTTTAACCTAATGTAAATACCGGTTACTGCACATCGAACTGGGGTACAGTACCAGTATTCATCCCCAGTAGTCCACAGTACTGAAACGCTGAAACTCTTGCCTTATATAGTCAGTGTACCTTTAACCTAATGTAAACACCGGTTACTGCACATTAAACTGGGTTACATTACCAGCATTTATCCCCAGCGGTGTCAGACTTTGTAGTGTTCCTAAACAGTCGCAGTGAGGGCTCGCTACAACACTAAGCGAATTCCTCGCTCCTGTCCTTTCCTGTATCAATATATCTCTCTCCTTTTTCCTGATGGAATCTTTTCCACCTAAATTACTTAATAACATTCCCTCTGTTTGAAATATCGATAGCAATTACGGTGTGAATGTTGTCCAGATATCTTGGCAAATTCAGTGCTGAGGATTGTCTTCCCCAGCTATCTAAATACGTTGCCATGCCAACCCTTTCACACAGAACGAGGAGACTTGCTTCCCAAGCCTCGTTCCTCTTTTCCAAACCTCTCTTTGGTTAAAGCCTACCAAGCGATCTTGCTTCTCAAGCCTCGCTTTGATACCGGCTCAGGATTGGTGCTTTCAGGACTCTGCCTCCAAGCCTCAGCGTGAGAGCAGCCTCCGATTGGTTGCGGTTACCCCGCCTTCCCCGGCCCCGACTAGCACGCCATATTAGCGTCCCCGGCGCCGAGACCCACATCCACGGGGTCCGGAGCAGGAGCAGCTAGGTGCCACGAGGGTGCTAGGCGTTGCGGGCGTAAGGATCATTCGCATCAGTAACTCTGAGCTAAGTACATGTCCTGTCTGTCTTCATTGTGAAACCGCGCAAATTCACGAGGTTTTCCTTTCCTTTATTTGACTTACAGGGTGTGCCATTTTCGCCTCCACCCCCCTCCCGAGACCCATGGGGCGTGGATCTTTTACTATACAAGTGAGATCTCAAATATCAACACTTGTGTGTCCTCCCTATTCCTGCAGGAGGTAGCACTTCAGACCACGACTATTCGGTCGATTGATCTCTATTCACGAGTGCTGTAAACACAGCCGCTCTATCCCGCGGCCTGTACATTTTTCCGCCATAGTGCATGCCCACATGCCTGTAATGCCCTTTGGGCACCCCTACAGCGCTTCTGGCACTAAAATATGTTTATGGCACCAGGTCTCCTTCTAGACCAATTTACAGCGTCCTAAACGCAGAGACTGTCCAGACAACTTCATACTTTTAAACATTGATTAAATGTTTTGTCCTACATGTATGTTCGTCTCTTTTTCTCTTTTTCCTTTCCAGACTACACAGGTTCCTCTGAGTGGAGGTAAATCCCACAACTTGTGGTTTGTGTTCTGTTTTGCACCTGTTTTACACATAAAACGGTTTTAACTTTCACGTCCTTTGGTCAGGGTGGGCCTTAGCGCGCCCATACCGCCAAGGTACACGCTACACGGTCCTGACGAATGCCCACGTAATTCTTACACTTAGAAAGGGCAGAAACATGTTGACCCCACTTTAAGTGGAAACTCCCATCATAATTTGTGGTCGTTTTTCCACACATATCCTTTTTTAACCATGTCTAAACTGACCAGTAAATAAATCATTGTGATTGGTACAGCATTAGACATTTTTAACATCACTTCACACCACTGTCACAAAATCCAGCTCCGCAGTAATCTGGCGTTGTAGCACACGAGGGAGGCACTCGGCTTCTCCTGGTGGGCCCGATGATAAAGCATGTCACCAACCAGGTTGGTGAGTGAGGGCTTCCTATAAAACCCCCTAAGGTTTCCAATGTGTCAATAATAGGGGTTTTTTCACAGTCCTTTTCAGTCTTTGCCGCTGTGTCTTTACATAGACACCTGTGCATTTGACACTCTTCTTTTGTTTTGCAATATATATAAGGCTCCATGATCATCCCGATTCACAAAAGTGGCAATAAGGCCCTGCCTTGCAATTACCGACTAGTGGCATTGATTGACAACAAGGCCAAATATTTTGTGGGAACATTGATGGAGGAATTTACTGCCTTGGTTGATGCAAAACGAAAGAATACCATTAAATCAGACAGGCTTCCGCAAAAAAACAGGCACAACAACCAACATCCTAACAACTTTGCTTATCGATGTAGCAATATGGAAGAAAATGCAGCTGCACTCTTATTTCATCGACTTTAGTGCTGCTTTCAATAATGTGGATAGGGCCAGACTGTGGGCAAAGTTAGCCTGTTGGGGCATTCCAAACACTCTACTTACAATGCTTTCGCTCCTCCACACAGACACCTGGGTACAGGCGAAACTAGGAACAGCGACCCACCTTGCGAGAAAAGTAACAACAACGAAAGGGCTGAAACAGGGGTGTATGCTGGCGCCTACCTTATTCAATTTATTTATGGCTAACTTACCGCAGACACTCATCTTCTGCACCTCACATGCACCCAGGCTGGGGGGTAAAATTTTGTCCAATCTCATTACGTCGATGACGTAATTCTGCTTCTGCATACAGCAGTCGGTATGCAACATCTCCTCAACATAATGCAGTACTACACAGATACTAACAACTTGACAATTAACCCAAAGAAAACAATAAAAATGTCTATTAATAATAAGACGAAAGGAGCGAGACTCTGGCACTTGGGTGCACACATAATAGAACCGGCGGTGATTTACAAGTATCTAGGAGTCTACATAGACATGGACAGATCCTTCAGACATCAGGAAGAGATCAAAAGAAAAGGGCTGGTGCTAGCATTAAGTTTGTAAAACTTAACATCCAAATTAAGGGAGAATTCCCCTGCAAACATTTACCTTCACTAGGCTTTGGCAAGCACTGGGCTGTTGGCACTTTGGAACACACAGATAGATCACCTAGCCTTCAGCCAGATCTCACACTTGAATGACTTTGAACAACTATAAGATCTTGGCCCCTCAAAAATATTTTAGTTTGGGATATCCCAAATTTTTTTAACTAACATTTTTAAAGCTTCGCCTTGCATGATCCCGTGCTCCCAGAATCTTTCATTGTGGAAAAGTGTGGCAAATGCAATCTCTTGCAACCTGTGCAAAAACGGCCAGGGAGACATTACCCATTTACTATGCTCCTGCAAGGAATTGCTGCAGGAAAGGAGACAGCTAAAAAAAAACTTTAACTAAAGAGAAATTCGATCAAGGAGGCAAGCAGATTTGGCATACTTTGACCGAGCTACACCACAACTAAACTGAAGATTAGTGTGATTTCTTGCGCTAGCTGAGCAAAAAATTGCATCACAAAATAAAGCCTCACCTGGGGTTAGGAGCAGCCCTTCTGGTTATTACTCCACGTAGACCCAGTTACAAATTACTGCAGGCAGTTTAAACACCAGCGATCATGGCGCAATTTCATTTAACCCAAGATCAGAGGCCGTTCCAACCGAGGTAGAGCCGGAAAGTCCTCATCAATTGTACAAATTGGACCCTCTGCTATGCTTCTCTCTGGACAGATTGCACTGCCTGATTCAGCAACAAATTCTGCACTGACTACATTAATTATCCCAGCAGCAAGTTGCACTAGCATCAAAGTGTTTTAACTTGTTAGTGATCTAACTTATTTAAAATTTTAACTGTCCATGGAATTTACTAATGTGTATTTAATAAATCACTATGATCTTCTATTTTTAAATTGATGTTTTGTATTGCAATTGTTTTCAGTTACTATGCAAATGTAATACATTCAATCAACAGCTATTTAAATAATGAAGAACAGTTTATTACATAGTCCTGAGTTGGAAGTTAAATCTTGCCATTACTTAATTGTGTCACAACCCCTCAATGGTTAAAAAATTTATCTTTCTCTGTAACAACCTTTTCCCCCAACACACTCTTAGCTCAGCGTACCTAGCAAACCAGTGGAACCACTAGGTCACAAGTTCCCAGCACATTCTAGAAGGAACATGATACTTCCAAATGAGATGTAGCAGGTGTGGTTTACTCCACAGATGATTCAAAAGCATATCCTCATATTTAAACAGCAGACAATAATAGGACTTCTTGCCAAGGCATCCAAAACACTAACTAATTTTATTCGCTTTCATTTGGACAGCATCCAATGAAAAATATCATTTTATTTAAAACACCTCCATTTTAACTGCTTTTCGTTTGGAAAACTACCTTATTCAGCTTCAGCCTTCTCCTGACTGCTATTGCTCCTTCACTTCAAAATGCTTAGAGTGTGGATTATGGACCACAGCCATATCTATTGTGCTAAAGAGGCTGCCTAAAACAGAGGTATTGACAGAGACTTGGGTTTGCCAAATGTGGAGCTTACTTGGTTTGGCCATAGAGTGTTAAAGTTTCATCAGTTGCTGGCTTTGGTTGAATGCATTGTGGATTGCCGAGCTCCTCGTCTCATGATTGTGCACTGTGGTGGCAATGACCTAGGCACATTGACTTGGGTGGAGCTGGAAATCCTAATGAAAGATACCTTTGCAGAACTGATGTCCCTTTTCTCTCACACTGTTTTGGTGTACTCTAATATGCGCAAATGACAGAAATTGAAGTGGTCAAATCAATTCTGTCCACTGATTGACTAAACCAGGAAACATGTTAATAAAACAGTTTCTGCTTTCCTCAGAGACCATAATACGTGCTCTATCTATAACAACAACCTGCATTTTCACATGCATGGAATACATAGGAGTGATGGAGTTCACTTTACAGACAAAGGGAACAGGGTGTTTCTAAGCAACGTGAAACTCTACATACAGTCTTCTCTGTAGCTGTTTTATACACACTCTCAACACAAAGGCTCTCGTCAGAGCCACCCTAGCGGACATTTTTTTCATTATCTTGTCAAATAATTTTGGGGGGAATTTTTGAAAACCGCGATGACATTGCGATGATCGCAATCACGTTGTAAAATCACAAACAAAAGCAGACATTCAACCACCACCACCATCACCACATTCAAAAATGTTAATTTAAAAAATTCATTCTATTACAATACATCCATTACTAACCACATAACTGCTTTAAAAACTTATATGTATGGGTGTGTGAGTGTCTGAGATGGTCCCTAAGTGGAATTATGAGTGTCTGAGTAGATCTGTAAGTGGGTGTATGAGTGTCTCAATGGGTCTGTGAGTAAGAACATAAGTCTCCGAGTGGGTGAGTGAATGGCTACATGCATGAGTATCTGAGTGGGGCTGTGACTGGGATGGTGAGTGTCTGGGTAGATCTGTGAGTAGATGCATGAGCCTTGACTGGGTGGGTGAGTGGGAGTGGGTATATCTGACTTAGTTTCTGAGTGTATGAGTGACTTGACTAATTCAATCTCTGGGAGGGTCTGTGGCTGAGTGTGGGAGTGACCATATGGGTGTGTGACTCTCCGAGTGAGTCTGTAAGTGGGTACATGATTTTGTGAATGTGTCTGTGAGTAAGTGCATGAGTACCCAGCTGGGTCTGTGAGTAGGTGTAAAGTCTCTAAGTAGGTATGAGACTGTACACATGAGTCTATTATTGAGTCTTTAAGTAGGTGCATGAATTTCTGAGTGAGTCTGTACATGGGAGCATCACTCTCCGAGTGAGTCTGCAAGTAGGTGCAGAAGTACCTGAAAGAGTATGTGAGTGAGTGCATGAGTATCTGAGTGGGTATGACACTGGATGTATAAGTGTGTGAGTGGGTATGTAAATAGGTGTATAAGTGTCTGAGTGATTTTGTGACTGCCTTCATGAGTGTGTGACAGTGACCGGCGAGTAGGTATTTTGGGGACTTGGGTTGGTGATTGCTGCATTTATGCAAATATCACATGCAAATAGAAAACTTATTTGGACACATAACTTGTGTCACTAACACACCTATTTCACAAACATGGGTTCAGAGTATCTCCACCCTGACTCCTTATGTTAGCTTTCACACAAATGTTCAGCCCCGGTAATCGTTCCCAGAGGATAAAATGGCTGCTGCAACAAGGTTGCGGCCAGCTAATCACACCGTTCCCGTCTAAGGTGATGATGGCCCTGCATTTTTTTGCCACTGGATCATTCCATCACACAGTGTCCAGCGCAAGTAGGATGTCACAACCTATGTTCAGCTTGGTGCTGCATGATGTTCTGTCCGCCATGATGATCTACAAGGGCAGATATATCCATTTCCGCAGGGGGCCTGAATTGGTAGCTGTGAAGGGAGATTTTTATCCCCTCGAACATATCCCCCATGTTGTTGGTGCCATCGATTGCGCCCATGTTGGGCTTATACCAACACTGGCATGTGAGCACATCTACAGGAATCATAAACATTACCACTCCATAAATTTGCAAGTGGTGTGCCAGGTAGATATGATCATCTCGCATGTGTGTGCCAAATTACCTGGCTCGGCCTATGACTCATACATCCTGCGAAACATCATTGTACCCCAGCTGATGGCTAATCTGCTTCCTGAGCGTGCATGGATTGTGGGTGAGTATGCTTAGTCATATAGCGTGCTGTGTGTGACCTGCTATCCTCGGCCACAGAGACATTGCAATCTTTATCAGTGTTTGTCACACCTCGGTGACTCTGCATATCCCAACCATCCTTGGTTGTTGAGCCCACTGCGGAATCCCAGGACACCAGCTGACGTCCGCTACAATGATGCCCATGGGAGGAAGCATTGTGTGGTGGAGCGTACTTTTGGTCTGCTGAAGTCACATTGCCGCTACCTAGACAAGACCTGAGGTTCACTGATGTACTCGCCCAGGAAGGTGTGTAAGATTATACTGGCATGCTGCATGCTCCACAACCTAGCCATTCGCACCGTGATTTCCCCGATCCAGAATGATGATGAGCAGCCAAGGCCCCAGCCTGCAAACCAACTGGTGTCCCGTGATGAGGACAGTGGAGAAGAGGAAGGTGTTGACCTGCGTCAACAGCTCATCACCCGCAACTCCACTTGAAGGTAGGTGACAATGTACAACATACCCATTGTCTGATGATGTTACTGTTGCTGTGAAGGTCTATGTGAGATTTGTGACTGCAGCCGGTTGTAGACTCAGTGGTGGCTGACAATGTTTCTGAGACAGTTCATTTAGGAACATCTACTGGATGTGTATGTTTGTACCTGTTGCCCATTGTGATGTGTGCATGTAGGATTATCTTGATGTTAAGTGTCGTGTGATGTCTGTGATGCCACACCCAGTCTGGTGAATGTTGTTCTGTTGTGTTTTCCTAGGTGCCTTCCACCTCTCCTTGCCTACATATATTCCAGGCTCCTGGTACATTGTAATCATGGAATAAAGACGGAACAGGTACAACAACATGTGTGTAAGGAGTTTTTTTATTTATAATGGTGACATTTGAGGGAGGTGAACATTTACATTGAGGTGATTAGTGAAGCAGTGAGTTGACAGTTATGGTAAATTAGATAATCGAGTAGTCACCACATAGATATGGTGATCCAGTCCAACAGACAGATGCCATTCACACGGCAGTGTGGGGGAAGGGCAGTCCAAAAAGTCAATGCAGTGGTGAAGAGGGTTGCCATCATGGCTGGCTCCATGACTGGCATTTGGCAGGTGCTTAGCCAACAGATACTCCCAGAGTTTTCTTAGGATGGACCCTTCATCGCTTGGCAGGGGGGGCCTTTGTTGTAGGGCCTGGGAGTCTGAGGACTCACCCCTCTCTGTGGCCGCAGAGAAGGATGATGAACTGTCATCCTGCCGCCCACCAGAGGGAGATGGAGGTGTTGGTTGTGGCACAGGCCCCTCCCACCTGCCCTGCTGCCACTGACCTGCAGCCTCACCACTGTAAGCACCTACATCCTCTCCCTGCTCTCCTCAGTTGGTGGGGTGGGGAGGTCATCCTCTGGGACAAGGAGAGTGTTGCAGGCAGCACTGGTGGTGGTAGTGGTGGAGGATGCATCAACCAAAATAGCAAGAGTCTGCAGAGATGTTAGAATTGCCGCAGATGTGGTGGGGGGACGTTGGGGTCCTGGGACCTGTTGCACCCTGACACACCAGATGGGCCAGCTTCGAGCTCCTGGTCCAAAGAATCCCGGGAGTCAACATCCGAGAGTCCATGTTCCGGGGGGGGGGGGAGACTGGCTCTGCAGGTTGCTGGTGTTGTCCTCTGTAGTCGGTTTTTGGTCACCTGTGGATCAGATGGGAAAAGGTCATTGTAGTGCACCCCACAAGCTTTATGTTATCTGTGTATCATTCACTGTTTGTACACCACACCGTTGACTAATCATCACATTGTTTTCTATGTGCACTACTGTGCCTCCTGACATGATGCTGTGGTACATGCATTACTTGTCCATGGTGTGAAGTATCAATACATACCATGCGCCACTTGCATAATTTGTGATTACAGGGACATGTTGCCATCTAGGTACTAGCGCAAAAAAGATTTTCTGTGAAGCCTCTTTGTTGATTACTCTGCCCTGGCAGACGTTACATCTGGGCATGAAATGGCCATTGTCATCCCCTGCATACCTTTGTCTTGTCATGTGCCTATCTGGATTTGTACCACCAACCATCCTTTATTTGGTTTTATATGGTCCTTGTTGCTCTGGCCCTATGGCACTACACATGTCATTCAGTGCTGTGCATGATTGTGCACAGACTTTCTTCTACATGTGCATTGGTGTGTCACAGTTTGGTTGCTGTGACAGTTTACATTGCTTAGCTGTCTGCACACTGTGAGTTGCAATAGGATCGGTGGGTATATGTGTGAAATGAGAGGGCTGGTTTTGTCATATGACACCGTGGTTTCTGAGACGAATGGCTAGGTGCACGTACTAGCTACTTACCTGTTACATTTATAACATTTGGCTTTGTTTTGTGACACATCTGTGTGTGTGGTGGAGGCTTACATCCTGCTCAGGGATGGGACAAGACAGCATAATATGTCTACCTACCTGTTAGTTTGATTGTAGTGATACATTAGCTGCCACATGCACCTAGTCGGGAGGGAATGCTCCATCTTGCTGAGCTGGGAGACAAGGGTGCATGGTGGGAGTTGTAGTGTAGGCCTCCCACCCCCACACAGCCCTCCACGGCAAGATGGCTACCAACCTGTAAGTTTGGTTGGTGTACTGCAATGGCTACTAACTGCTTCTGGGTGTGGAGTGCTCTACCCTTCTTAGGCATGGGACAGGGCTTCCTTGTGGGAGATGTAGTGCAGGTCTCCCACCCCACACAGCTCTCCATGGCAAGATGGCTACCCACCTGTTGGTTTGATGAGGGTAATGCAATGGCTAACACATGCTTCTGGGTGGGGTGGGGGAGTGCTTCATCTTGCTGAGCTGGGGGACAAGGGTCCATGGTGGGAGTAGTAGTGCAGGCCTCCAACCCACAAACAGTACAACCTTGGTTACTGCCAAGCTACCTGTTATTTTGTTTGTATTGATAGTATGGCTGCCACGTGCATCGGGGTGGGAGGGAGTGCACCATCTTGATGGGTTGGGGGACAATTGTGCATGGTGGGAGTAGTAGTGCTGGCCTCCCACCCACAAACAGTACAAACTTGGTAACTGGCTGCCTACCTGTCAGGTGAGATTGAATGATACAATGACTGGTAACTACTTCTGGGTTGGTGTAGTGTGCTACATCCTGCTCAGGTGTGGGTCAGGGGGCTGGTGGGAGTTGTAGTGCAGGCCTCCCACCCCCATACAGCCCTCCATGGCAAGATGGCTACCTACCTGTTAGTTTGATGAGGGTAATGTAATGACTGACACATGCTTCTTGGTGGGGTGGGAGAGTGCTTCATCTTGCTAAGCTGTGGGACAAGGGGGCCTAGTTGGAGTTGTAGTACAGGCCTCCCAGTCACACACAGTCCTCCATGGCAAGATGGCTACCTGCCTATAAGTTTGATGAGGGTAATGTAATGGCTGAGATATGCTTCTTGGTGGGGTAGGGGAGTGCTCCTTCTTGCTGAGCTGGGGGACAAGGGTGCATGGTGGGAGTAGTAGTACAGGCCTCCCACCCACAAACAGTCCAACCTTGGTAACTGGCCACCTACCTGTTAGGTAAGGGTGAATGATACAAAGACTGGTAACTGCTTCTGGGTTGGTGTGGAGTGCTACATCCTGCTCAGGTGTGGGTCAGGGGGCCTGGTGGGAGTTGTAGTGCAGGCCTCCCACCCCCATACAGCACTCCTTAGCAAGATGGCTACCTACCTGTTGGTTTGATGATGGTAATGTAATGGCTGACACAAGCTTCTGGGTGGGGTGGGGGGTGCTCCATATTGCTGAGCTGGGGGACAAGGGTGCATGGTGGGAGTAGTGGTGCAGGCCTCCCACCCACAAAAATTACAACCTTGGTTACTGCCTACCTACCTGTTATCTTGTCCGTAGTGATAGTATGGCTGCCACATGCATCTGGGTGGGAGGGAATGCATTATCTTGATGGGCTGGGGGACAAGGGTGCATGGTGGAAGTAGTAGTGTAGGCCTCTCACCCACAAACAGTCCAACCTTGGTAACTGGCTACCTACTTGTTAGGTGAGGGTGAACGATACAATTGCTGGTCACTGCTTCTGGGTTGGTGTGGAGTGCTACATCCTGCTCAGGTGTGGGCAAGGGGCCCTGGTGGGTGTTGAAGTGCAGGTCTCCCACCCCCATACAGCCCTCTATGGCAAGATGGCTACCTACCTGTTAGTTTGATGAGGGTGACACATTGGCTTACACGTGCTTCTGGGTGGGGGGTGGGCTTCATCTTGCTAAGCTGTGGGACAAGGGGACCTGGTGGGAGTGGTAGTGCTGGCTGCCTGTACACATGCCCCCATGGTAATGTTGCTAGCTACGTTTGGGGGAAAAGAAGGGAGTGAATGCTGGATCTGTGAGACATGTTTTGGGGGTGTGTCGTGCTGATGAATGGAATTTGTCCTCGGAGGTGTAGCTTTGTAGTTGTGTAAGACAGTACATAGCAGTGTGGAGGTAGTCATTTGTTTGTACTTACCAGCCTCCTCTACCCTGGCTAATCCTGTGAGACTCTCCGGATGCAGTATGGCAAGCACCTTCTCCTCCCAGGCAGTGAATGTTTTGGGTGGAATGGGAGGGCCACCATCAGTCCTGTGGGCCAGCTCACAGTTCTTGCTCCTCTTCTGTTTGACAACCCTCTTGAGTTCATGCTACTGCTTCATGATTTCATTTTTTGAGCGCGGATGGTCCCTACTTCATTGACCTTCTCAAATATCCTTGCCCAGATTTGTGTTCTTGGGACTAATAGTGTCTGTTGGACCAGGCTACCAAACAGTTGTAGTTAGTTCAACTCTGACTATCTCATCTACCATAGCCTTCAACTCACTCTCTGTGAATTTGGGCATTTTCTGTGTTGCCCTGGTGTTCGATGTGCAACTTGGTTATTGGTGCAAGGGTGTAAGTGGTGGGTATGGTAGTGATGTGTATAGTGTGTGATGTGCTGGGGGTCACAGGTACAGGTGTGGAAGTGGTGGTGGTGCTGTGTTTGGTGTGAGTATTGATGGTGTGTTGTTTGCCTCTCCATTGTGCTCTGTTGTTGGGTCCTTCAGTTGTAGAGTATTGCAAAGGAGTGTGGTCAAGAAAGGGGCTGGGTTTATACTCAGCTATGTGGGTGTGCCCAAATGTGGGACTGCTGTCAGGTGTGTTGTGAGGGTTGTCCTGGGATTTGTATTTTTATACTTGCCATGTGGTTGTATCATTGGGGTGTGTTCGCCGTGGACGGGTTTTGACCTTCTCCGCCACTACGGGCGTTTTTTCTTTGTCTCGTTCCGCCGCGGTTGGTGTTTTTTGGCAGTTGATCCTAATTTAGCCAACAGTTTTTCCCCGATACCGGCGGGCAGTTTTTTTCGCTTCCATGGCGGTTGGGGTGGTTTTCGGACCGCCATGCTAATAGACCCCTATGTGTTTAATAATATTTATTATTATCATTTTACAATGCCCAAAACACATAAAATGTATTTAAATAAATAAGTTATAAACTGTAGTATTTTATTTAAACAGAATAGTACATTTTATATCACCTTATAATATTTTTTACATTAAATGCATTCATTTGATAAGTTTAAAGGTGCCATATTTGTTTAGGGCTTGTATTTTGTAACCGCTTGCTGTTGTTTTGGGCTATTTCAAAGGGGAGAAACTTGCGGTTGGGAGCTGATTCACGTAGGGCAAGGTGAGATTACTTTTCTTTATTTAAACTTAATTTTTAATAGAATTTAAAGTTAGTTAGGTTGTAGTTAGTATATGTTGAGTTAGGTCTAGAAGTGTTGGGTTTTTTAATGCGTTACGTAGGTATCGACAAATTATGCAGTTACGTTTTTGAGGCCTAGTTAGAAACTTAAAAGTAGAGTTTTATGTGCTACTATAGTGTCTCTGATGTTTTTAAGATTGTTATTTTGTTTGTTATGTGTATATTTGTGTGGGTCGGAATGTTTGTGTTTTTATTTCATAGATTTTATTCAAAAGGAGTTACGGGTGCCACAAGATTGCGTTTTTTTAATTAAGGAAGTTTGTATTAGTCTTAGTAACTAATAACTATTTTACACTTTCTTAATTTTTCGGGTTTCAGAGTGCATTTATTTTTGTAAGCTTTTTTCAGGCTTTGTATGGTTTCGGGATTGTGGATTTACGGACGGAGGATTTATTTTTGTTACAGTAGCATTTAAAAAAAATGTGGGTAACTTTTTGATCTGTTTGGATTATGGATTACCTGGAGTAATTTAGAAGATGTGGGATTTTCAGTTCTGAACTACGGATACGGTAAGTAAATTAAACTATTCTATTGTGGGAGGGAAATAATTTTACTTTTATTACTGTTGTTGTTCATTTTTTCCAAAATCGAATTAACGTGTCTATATATATATTTATTTATTAATTAAAATATATTAAACAAATTAATTAGTTTTGTAAAGATATAACATTGTTTTGTATATATTTCAATAATTTACCTGCAAGTGTTACACATTTACATTGTTTTGAGAGTTATGAAGGCTTTTGGCAATCATTCCTAAGTATTCAAGGCCTCTTGTTGTAAGGTATAGTTTCACTTGTTGTTGAAGGTATTGATACATTTGCTTAGTTTGTTGGATAGTTTAGGCCTGAGTTTGTGACAGATTGCTCCATTTGTAGCTGTTGGTAGTTTTGTTCTTTTAGCAGAGAGACTAGGAGTTTGTGTAGGGTAGGTGTGCCTCGTCCTGTTGATGCTTTGAAGGCATTATGCCATCCTTCAATAGCATTGTTGGTTTAGGCTTCTTGGTTTAGTGTTGTTAGGTAGACATTCCATCATGGAATTTGGTATTTTGGTAGCCTCCTATGCCCTGATCAATGGAGTCTTCCCACCCAGGTATCTTCGAAATAGTCAAAGAGGGGAGTTAATTTCTGTTCATGTTGCTGGTAGTAAGGACTCTCTAATAAAAGGGTGTAATGTTGTGCTATGTCAGTTACTGATACGTAGACTAAGGCAATACGTTTTTTTATTTGGTATGCGAATTAACTGTCACATACTCTACACGAGACTCATTACGATGCGTAGCGGTGATTGGGTCTGACCGCCATGCGTGTGGCGGTCCCGCATATACAATTATGATGAGACCGTCATCGCTGTGGTGGGATTCTGTACCTTTAACATTGCGGCGGTGGCTTCTGACAGCAGCACTGCCGCTATGTCAAAATGAGCATGTTATGCATTTCACTGCACCACGTGGCAGGCACTACACTGTGCCTGCCATGTGGTGCAGTGAAATACAGGGGAGAACAATGGGTACCCCCGTGCACCCACACCTCCCCCAACACAATGGGGGCCCACAACGGGCCCCTGAAGACATTCTACACCAGCCTTTCAATAGCAGTTCAACCGCCACGGAAAAGCTGGCTTCCGCCGGCATCATAATTGTGCCAGTGGAACCTGCTAGGCTCCGCCGCCATTGTGAGCATACTGCTGACAACTCTGCCAGCCAATTGTGGCGATTGCTACTGGCGGAAAAGCGGCGGACTGACATTCCATCCGCCGCGATACCCACCTCCATCATAATGTGGTAGTGGTAAATCTCATGACAATCGCAGAACGATCGCCACTGCCGCCCCGGCTGTGGCTATTTTTCCGCCATTGTAATGAGCCCCTTAGTGTAGATTTTTGTAGGTGTCTCCAAAGACACTGATTGAAATGGTAGTAACATCCTTGTATTGATGTGTGTGGATATGATTTTAGAATAGCACTTATCATAGCCTGCTCAAAATCTATAATTATTTTCAGTGGAAAATAATTATTTGTCTCTTGTCTAATTTGATTTAGTATTTCCATATATGTGGAATTATATTTATTGGGTTAACATGGCATAAATAAAGGGGATGTTGGTGTACTGATGTTGGCCATGGATAGTGTATAATTGGTAGAATGGTTTGGGGCAGATTTTAAAAGTCCTATCCGTCATCCATGTTTCTGATTGTTGAAGCTTTACTAAATTGTTTGCAGTGTCAAACATAATTTATTTCTTTTCTTTCTATTGTTTTTACGGATTTTTACATATAAATACAGATGGAAATCTATATTTCCTTTGTCTGTTTTTATATTTAGAAACAGCAAAATACTAGAAAATGTTGCCACACTGCTGTGCTTGAATCCAATCAATAGTTTGGGAAACCCAATATACCCTTGGAGGCTTGGGCAGTGCAATAAAAGGTAAAAGGAGCCTACAAGGGATTTACTTTAAAACAAACTTCTGTTGGTATAAGATTATTCGGGGGGTTAGTCCTAACGGAACAAACACCAAAGTGTCATTAGACAATATCAATAAATTACATTTCTTAGCATAGACAACATGGGAGGAGCTAAGAGTTTGAAAATATATATTTTTATATATAGTAAGCAATATGAAAAGGAGTACAAATAAATGAAATCAATCAGCAAACAGTAATGGAAAGAAGTAAAATCAAATTAATCTAGCAGTACATGACCAGACAACTATTCCAACTGAATCATGGGCAATAAATCTCAAATGAGAATATATATTCTAGAATAACAACATTTCTTAGGAATAGAGGGTAGAGTTGACGTTTCGGTCTTTTCAGCTGTAGTCCATCAGACCATCTTCAGGATGATGATTGAAGCTGAGAAAAAAGACTAATATACAAACATAATACAGTATGTTACCACAGTTGTGTTACAAGAAATGCATCAAAAGACTAGAAAACCCGTGTGAAAAGCAAAAAGCAAAAAGTGATTATTTACAATTGTAATCACAGAGTGCAGATAACCAGTTAGTGCACAGCCCAGGTGAAAACATGATCAAACAGTGTCAACACCGTCACCTATTTATACTAACATGGGGAAATAAAAGAGCTTACTTCTAGGGTATAGCGAAGCCAGTCTAGTACCATGTACTTAATATATGGTCACTGCTGTGCTTTGAGTACTGTCAAAAGGGAAAACAACACAGTAAGCCTACATGCATCATTAATCTATTGTATTTTTGCTATTTCTCATTGTGGCGTCTAAATATGCTCAAATGAGGCAAACTATAATATAGGAAAAGTGTTTTCCTGTTCTTTGTTATTTGGAAGGAGATGTCTGTATCAAACAGGGAATTATCTTCCAGATATTGTATGAACATGCACGATCTGTAGAACAACGCCAAAAATGTGTTATTTATAACAAGACATATTAAATAGGTGTTGCAGAGGAAGAATAAAGCAGTCACATTGGCTCTTTCTATACCTCATTTGCTACTTTCTACACTTCTCTTGTCTCTTTCTGCACCCCTGTTGCTTCATTCTGCACTTTCCATGCTTCTTTCTGCACCCCTGATGTCTCTTTATTTACCTCTATTGCCTCTTTCTGTACTTCTCTTGCCATTTTCTGCAGTTCTCTTGCCTTTTTCTGCACCTCTTTTGCTTCTTTCTGCACTTCTCTCTCCTCGTTCAGTACCTCTCCTGCCTCTTTGTGGACCTAAGATGCTTCTTTCTGCACTTTTATTGCCTCTTTCTGCACCTCTCTTGCTTCTTTCTGCAGATGACTTTCCTCTTTCAGCACCTCTCTTGCTTTTTTTGGCACCTATCTTGACTCTTTCAGAACCTCTGTTACCTCTGTCTGCACTTCTCTTCCTTCTTTCTGCATCTCTCTTGCTACTTCCTGCACCTCAATTGCCTCTTTCAGCACCTCTTTTGCTTTTTTGTAGAGAACGCTTACCTCTTTCTGCACCTCACTTGCCTCTTTCAGCACCTCTGTTGCATTTTTCTGCAGATCTCTTGCCTTAGTCTGCACCCCTCGTTTCTCTTTCTGCACCTCTCTAGTCTCTTTCTGCACCTCTGTTCCCTATTTCTGCACCTTTCCTGCCTGTTTCTGCATCTCTCTTGCCTCTTTATGTAGCTCTGTTGCCACTTTCTGCACTTTTCTCGCCTGTTCTGCACCCATTTTGCCTCTCTCTGCACCCCTGCTACATTTTTCTGCACTTCCATTGCCTCTTTCTGCACCTCTCTTACTTCTTTCTGCCTCTCAATTGCCTGTTCTAGCACCTTTGTTGTTTTTCCTTCAGATCACATGCCTCTTTCTGTACCTCACTTGTTTCTTTCTGCACCACCTTTGCCTGTTTCTGTACCCCTCTTCCCTCTTTGCCCAACTCTCTTGCCACTTGCTACACTTCTCTTCCCTCTTTCTGCACCGCTCTTGCCTCTTTCTGTATGTCTGTTCCTTCTTTCCTCACCTGTCTTGTCTTTTTCTATACCCTTTGTGCCTCTTTCAGTACCTCTGTTGCTTCTTTCTTCTGTTCTCTTCCTCTTTCTGCACCTCTCTTGCCTCGTTTTGTATCCCTCTTGCCTCTTTGTGCACCTCTCCTATCCCTTTCTGCACCCCACTTGCCTCTTTTCCCACCTCTGTTGGTTCTTTCTGTACCTCTTATGCTTCATTCTGCTCTTCAATTGCCTCTTTCTGTACCCATCTGCCTCTTTCTGCACCTCTGTTGTTTCTTTCTGCACTGCTTTGGCTTCTTCCTGCACCTTTGTTCCAAATTTCTGCGTCGCTCGCCATTTTCTGCACCCCTCTTCCCTCTTTCTGCTCCTCTCTTGCCTCAGTCTGCTCACCTGTTCCCTCTTTCTGTACCTCTTTTGTGTGTTTGTTTATGTAACTCTTGCCTCTTTGTGCAGTATATTTGCCTCCCTCTGCACCTAACTGGCCTCTTTTTGCACCTCTATTGGTTCTTTTGCACTGCTCTTGCTTCTTTCTGCACCACTCTTGCTAATTTATGCACCCCTGTTGCCTCTTTCTGCACCCGTTTTACCTGGTTCTGTACCTCTTTTGTCTCTTTCTGCACCTCTGTTCTCTCTTCCTGTACCACGTTTGCCTGTTTCTGTAACTCTCTTGCCTCTTTCTGCAGTTTTCCTGCCTCCTTCTGCACATCTGTTGCTTCTTTCTGCACTTCCTTACCTCTTTGTGCACCCCTGTTCCTTCATTCTGCACTTTCCATGCTTCTTTCTGCACCTGTCTTGCTTCTTTCTGCACCCCTGTTGTCTCTTTCTGTACTTATCTTCCCTATTTCTGTACATTTCCTGCCTGTTTCTGCATCTCACTTGCCTTTTTCTGCACTTTTCTTGCTTCTTTCCACACCTCTGTTGCTTCTTCCAGCAATTCTCTTGCCCCTCTCTGCACTTCTCATACCTGTTTCTGTACCTCTCATGCCTATTTGTGCACCTCTGCTGGCTCTTTCTGCACCTCCCTTGACTCTTTCTACAGTTATGTTGCCTCCTTCTGCACTTCACTTACCTCTTTCTTTAATTTTCTCGCCACTTTGTGCACTTTTCTTACCTCTTTCAGCACCTCACTTGCTTCTTTCTGCACCCCTCTTGCCTGTTTCTGCACACCTCTTCCCTCTTTGTGCAACTCTCTTGCCTTTTGCTACCCTTCTCTTCCCTCTTTCTGCACCACTCTTGCTGTACATCTGTTCCTTCTTCCTTCACCTGTCTTGTCTCTTTCTGAACCCTTCGTGTATCTCTCAGCACCTCTATTGCTTCTTTCTTCTGTCTTCTTCCTCTTTCTGCACCCCTCCTGCCTTTTTCTGTACCCCTCTTGCCTCTTTGTGCACCTCTCCTATCCCTTTCTGTAACCCTCTTGCCTCTTTTCCTACTTCTGTTGGTTCTTTCAACACCTCTTTTGCTTCATTCTGCTCTTCACTTGCCTCTTTATGTACCCCTCTTGCCTCTTTTCTGTACCTCTATGGTTCTTTCTGCACTCCTCTGGCTTCTTCTGGCACCTCTGTTCCAAATTTCTGCATCACTCTTGCCTTTTTCTGCACCCCTCTTCCCTCTCTATGCTCCTCCCTTGCCTCAGTCTGCCCACCTGTTCCCTCTTTCTATACCTCTATTACCTGTTTGTTTCTGTAACTCTTGCCTCTTTCTGCAGTACTTTGCCTCCTTCTGCACCTCACTGGCCTCTTTTTGCACCTCTGTTGGTTATTTTGCACTGCTCTTTCTTCTTTTTGCACCTCTCTTGCAAATGTATGCATCCATCTTGCTTCTTTCTGCATCACTTTTACCTGGTTCTGTTCCTCTTTTGTCTCTGTCTGTACCTCTGTTCTCTCTTTCTGTACCTCTTTTGCATGTTTCTGTAACTCTCTTGCCTCTTTCTGCAGTTCTCTTGCCTTTTTCTGCACCGCTGTTGCTTCTTTCTGCACTTCTATTGACTCTTTCTGCACCCCTGTTGCTTCATTCTGTACTTTCTATGCTTTGTTCTGCACTGGTCGTGCTTCTTTCTGCACCCCTGTTGTATCTTTCTGCACTCATCTTCCATCTTTCTGTACCTTTAATGCCTGTTTCTGTACCTCACTTACTTCTTTCTGCACTTTTCTTGCTTCGTTCGAAACCTCTTTTGCTTCTTTCAGCAACTCTCTTGCCTCTTTCTGCCATTCTCTTGCCAGTTTCTGCACCTCTCTTTCCTCTTTTTGTACCTCTGTTGGCTCTTTCTGTACCTCACTTGCTCCTTTCTACACTTCTCTTGTCTCTTTCTGCAGCCCTGTTGCTTCATTCTGCACTTTCCATGCTTCTTTCTGCTACCCTGTTGTCTCTTTATGTACCACGTTTGCCACTTTCTGCACTTAACTTGCCTTTTTTGCAGTTCTCTTGCCTTTTTCTACACCTCAGTTGCTTCTTTCTGTACTTCCCTTGCCTCTTTTTGCACCCCTGTTGCTTCAATCTGCACTTTGTATGCTTCTTTCGGCATCTGTCTTGCTTGTTTCTGCAACCCTGTTGTTTCTTTCCGTACTCATCTTCCCTCCTTCTGTAGCTTTCTTGCATATTTCTGCATTTCACTTGACTCTTTCTGTACTTTTCATGTGTCTTTCTATACCTCTGTTGCTTCTTTAAGCAATTATCTTGCCTCTTTCTGCTGTTCTATTGCCTGTTTCTGTACCCCTCTTGCCTCTTTCGCACCCGCCTTCCCTCTTTGTGCAACTCTCTAGCATCTTTCTATACCTCTCTTCCCTCTTTCTGCACCACTTTTGCCTCTTTTTGTACCTCTGTTGCTTCTTTCTGCACTTCTCTTGACTCTTTCTCCACCCTTCGTGCCTCTTTCAGCACTTCTTTTGTTTCTTTCTGGTTGTCTTCCTTCTTTCTGCACTCCTCATACCTCCGTCTGTACCTCTGTTGCTTCTTTCTGCACTTGTCTTAGTTCTTTCTGCACTGCTCTTGCCTCTTTCTGGATCCCTCTTGCCTCTTTGAGCACCTCTTTTGCTTCTTTCTGCATCTCTCTCTCCTCGTTATGCACCTCTCCTGCCTCTTTGTGCACCTCTGATGCTTCTTTCTGCACTTCTATTGCCTCTTTCTGTACCTCTCTTGTTTATTTCTACAGCTGACTTGCCTCTTTCAGCACTTCTGTTGCTTTTTTGGGCACCTCTCTTGACTCTTTCAGCACCTATGTTACTTCTTTCTGCACTTCTCTTCCTTCTTTCTGCATCTCTCTTGCTACTTTCTGCACCTCACTTTCCTCTTTCAGCACCTCTTTTGCTTTTTTCGAGAGAACTCTTGCCTGTTTCTGCACCTCACTTGCCTCTTTCAGCATCTCTGTTGCTTTTTTCTGCAGATCTCCTGCCTTTGTATGCACCCCTCTTTTCTCTTTCTGCACCTCTCTTGTCTCTGTCTGCACCCCTGTTCCCTATTTCTGCACCTCTGCTGCCTTTTTTCTGCACTTCCATTGCCTCATTCTGCACCTCTCTTACTTTTTTCTGCTTCTCAAGTGCCTCTTTCAGCATATCTGTTGCTTTTCCCAGCAGATCTTATGCCTCTTTCTGTACCTCACTTGCTTCTTTCTGCACCCCCTGTGCCTGTTTCTGTATCACTCTTCCCTCTTTGTTCAACTCTCTTGCCGCTTGCTATACTTCTCAACTCTCTTTCTGCACTGCCCTTGCATCTTTCTGTACCTCTGTTCCTTCTTTCCTCACCTCTCTTGTCTCTTTCTATACCTTTTGTGCCTCTTTCAGCACCTCTGCTGCTTCTTTCTTCTGTTCTCTTCCTCTTTCTGCACCCTCTTGCCTCTTTCTTGATCCCTCTTGCCTCTTTGTGCACCTCTCCTATCCCTTTCTGCACCCCTCTTATCTCTTTTACCACCTCTGTTGGTTCTTTCTGCACCTCTTTTGCTTCATTCTACTCTTCACTTGCCTTTTTCTGTACCCATCTGCCTCTTTCTGCACCTCTGTTGCTTCTTTCTGCGCTGCTCTGGCTTCTTCCTGCTCCTTTGTTCCAAATTTCTGCATCGCTCGCCATTTTCTGCACCCCTCTTCCCTCTTTCTGCTCCTCTCTTGCCTCCGTCTGCTCACCTGCTCCCTCTTCCTGTACCTCTTTTGCCTGTTTGTTTATGTAACTCTTGCCTCTTTCTGTAATACTCTTGCCTCCTTCTGCACCTCATTGGCCGCTTTTTGCACCTCTATTGGTTCTTTTGCACTGCTCTTGCTTCTTTCTGCACCACTCCTACATCTTTCTGCACCCCTTTTACCTGGTTCTGCACCTCTTTTGTCTCTCTCTGCACCTCTGTTCTCTCTTCATGTACCTCTTTTGCCTGTTTCTATAACTCTCTTGCCTCTTTCTGCAGTTCTCTTTCCTCCTTCTGCAACTCTGCTGCTTCTTTCTGCACTTCTTATGCCTCTTTGTCCACGTCTGTTCCTACATTCTGCACTTTCCATGCTTCTTTCTGCACCCCTGTTGTCTCTTTCTGCACTTATCTTCCCTCTTTCTGTACCTTTCTTGCCTGTTTCTGCATCTCACTTGCCTCTTTCTCCACTTTTCTTGCTTCTTTCTACACATCTGTTGCTTCTTTCAGCAATTCTCTTGCCTCTCTCTGCACTTCTCTTGCCTCTTTCTGCACCTCTCTTGCATATTTGTGCACCTCTGCTGGCTTTTTCTGCACCTCACTTGCTCCTTTCTACACTTCTCCTGTTTCTTTTTTGAACCCCTGTTGCATCATTCTGCACGTTTCATGCTTCTTTCTGCATCTGTCTTGCTTCTTTCTGCACCCCTGTTGTCTCTTTATGTACCTCTTTTCCTCTTTCTGCACCCCTGTTGCTTTATTCTGCACCTGTCTTCCCTCTTTGTGCAACTCTCTGACCTCTTTCTACACCTCTCTTCCCTCTTTTTGCAACACTTTTGCCTCTTTTTGTAGCTCTGTTGCTTCTTTCTGCACTTCTTTTGACTCTTTCTACAGTTCTCTTGCCTCCTTCTGCACTTCACTTACCTCTTTCTGTAATTCTCTCGCCTCTTTGTGTACCTCTCTTGCCTCTTTTTGCACCTCACTTCTTTCTGTACCCCTTTTGTCTGTTTCTGCACCCCTTTTCCCTCTTTGTGCAACTCTCTTGCCTCTTGCTACACTTCTCTTCCCTCTTTCTGCACCACGCTTGCCTCTTGCTATACATCTGTTCCTTCTTTCTTCAATTGTCTTGTCTCTTTCTGAACCTTTCGTGCCTCTTTCAGGGATGTATGACGATACATCGCAAACTAAAACAACGCGTGCTTTTACAACACGCTTTTTAGTTCGCATGTACCGTCACAACGCATTTTTTTACAACGCATGGCATTAGTTCACATTTCCTTTGAAATGCATACTATATGCCTTTACATCGTACTCAACTTTCCCGCATGTGTTTAAATCGCTAAATATCCCCCAAACACTAACACACTACCCTACAAACACACAGTCCATAGTAATACCAGTAAAAAATTTAAAACTACCCCAAAACAGTACTCAAAACACGACCCTACCCCTAAGTACAGTCTGTCCCGGACCTGCTTACACAACCCTTAAGCCTAAACCAATACCATACACTACAACCCCCTGACACTACCCTAAGCCCTAAATTCTAAAACACTAGCATAAACTACAACACCCTTACACTACCCTAAGCCCTAAAGTCCAAAACATTAGCATACACTACAACCCCCTTACACTACCCTAAGCCCTAAAATATTAAACTCTAGCATACACTACAACCCCCTTACACTACCCTAAGCCCTAAAGTATTAAACACTAGCATACACTTCAACCCCTTTACACTACCCTAAGCCCTAAAGTATTAAACACTAGCATACACTTCAACCCTCTTACACTACCCTAAGCCCTAAACTCTAAAACAATAGCATACACTAGCCCTAGCGCCTACACTACTACCACCAGAGACTACACTAAACCCTAATCCCACTTACTTCTCTCCTTCCTCGTGGTCCATTCCCGTTCCCAGTGTCGCCGAGTCTCTGCTCCCGGTTCCTGTCTGCCATTGCATCACAGGCGTTTTAAATACGCATTCGATGTAATGGCCCGCGTCGTAAAGTCTACGCGTGGTTACGTTGCATGCGTTGCAACGCATGCGACGTAACGGCCTGCGAAGTAACAGCCTCGTTGTAATGGCTGTTTCCCTCATTCAGCACCTCTGTTGATTCCTTCTTCTGTTCACTTCCTCTTTCTGCACCAATCCTGCCTTTTTCTGTACCACTCTTGCCTCTTTGTGTATCTCACTGGCCTCTTTTTGCACTTCTGATGGTTCTTTTGCACTTCTCTTGCTTCTTTTTGCACCTCTCTTGCAAATGTATGCACCCATCTTGCTTCTTTCTGCATCACTTTTACCTGGTTCTGTTCTTCTTTTGTCTCTGTCTGCACCTCTATTTCCTCTTTCTGTACCTCGTTTGCCTCTTTCTGTACCTCTCTTGCCTCTTTCTGCAGTTCTCTTGCCTCCTTCTGCACCTCTGTTGCTTCTTTCTGTACTTCTCTTGCCTCTTTGTGCACCCCTATTCCTTCATTCTGCACTTTTGATGTTTCTTTCTGCACCTGTCTTGCTTCTTTCTGCACCCCCTGTTGCCTTTTTCTGCACTTATCTTCCGTCTTTCTGTACCTTTCCTGCCTGTTTCTGCATCTCACTTGCCTCTTTCTTGCTTCTTTCTACACCTCTGTTACTTCTTTCAGCAATTTGCTTGGCTACTTCTGCACCTCTCTTGCCTATTTGTGCACCTCTGCTGGCTCTTTCTATACCTCACTTGCTCCTTTATATACTTCTCTTGTTTCTTTCTACACCCCTGTTG
Organism: Lissotriton helveticus; assembly: GCF_964261635.1. Classification (NCBI taxonomy): domain Eukaryota; kingdom Metazoa; phylum Chordata; class Amphibia; order Caudata; family Salamandridae; genus Lissotriton; species Lissotriton helveticus. Next base: position 873,093,438 of record NC_136063.1, read on the forward strand.
TTTCATTTTGCACTTTCCATGCTTCTTTCTGCATCTGTCTTGCTTCTTTCTGCACCCCTGTTGTCTCTTTATGTACCTCTTTTGCCTCTTTCTGTACTTTTCTTGCCTTTTTCTGCACCTCTCTTGACTTTTTCTGCACCTCTGTTGCATCTTTCTCCACTTCTCTTGCCTCTTTCTGCACCCCTGTTGCTTCATTCTGCACACGCCTTCCCTCTTTGTGCAACTCTCTGACCTCTTTCTACACCTCTCTTCCCTCTTTCTGCACCACTTTTGCCTCTTTTTGTAGCTCTGTTGCTTCTTTCTGCACTTCTCTTGACTCTTTCTATAGTTCTCTTGCCTCCTTCTGCACTTCACTTACCTCTTTCTGTAATTCTCTGGCCTCTTTGCGTACCTCTCTTGCCTCTTTTTGCACCTCACTTGCTTCTTTCTGCACCCCTTTTGTCTGTTTCTGCACCCCTTTTCCCTCTTTGTGCAACTCTCTTGCCTCTTGCTACACTTCTCTTCCCTCTTTCTGCACCACTCTTGCCTCTTGCTATACATCTGTTCCTTCTTTCTTCACCTGTCTTGTCTCTTTCTGAACCCTTCGTGCCTCTTTCTCAGGGATGTATGACGATACATCGCAAACTAAAACAACGCGTGCTTTTGCAACGCGGTTTTTCATTCGCATGTACCGTCGCAACGCATTTTTTACAACGCATGGCATTAGTTCGCATTTCCTTTGAAATGCATACTATATGCCTTTACATCGTACTCAACTTTCCCGCATGTATTTAAATTGCTAAATAACCCCCAAACACTAACACACTACCCTACAAACACACAGTCCATAGTAAATCCCTACAGTAAATAATTTAAAACTACCCCCAAAACAGTGCTCAAAACACGACCCTACCCCTAAGTACAGTCTGTCCCGGACCTGCTTACACAACCCTTAAGCCTAAACCAATACTATACACTACAACCCGCTGACACTACCCTAAGCCCTACATTCTAAAACACTAGCATAAACTACAACACCCTTACATTACCCTAAGCCCTAGAGTCCAAAACACTAGCATACACTACAACCCCCTTACACTACCCTAATCCCTAAAATATTAAACACTAGCATACACTACAACCCCCTTACACTACCCTAAGCCCTAAAGTATTAAACACTAGCATACACTTCAACCCCCTTACACTACCCTAAGCCCTAAAGTATTAAACACTAGCATACACTTCAACCCTCTTACACTACCCTAAGCCCTAAACTCTAAAACACTAGCATACACTAGCCCTAGCGCCTACACTACTACCACCAGAGACTACAGCCTCGTTGTAATGGCTGTTTCCCTCGTTCAGCACCTCTGTTGATTCCTTCTTCTGTTCACTTCCTCTTTCTGCACCAATCCTGCCTTTTTCTGTACCACTCTTGCCTCTTTGTGTATCTCACTGGCCTCTTTTTGCACTTCTGTTGGTTCTTTTGCACTTCTCTTGCTTCTTTTTGCACCTCTCTTGCAAATGTTTGCACCCATCTTGCTTCTTTCTGCATCACTTTTACCTGGTTCTGTTCTTCTTTTGTCTCTGTCTGCACCTCTGTTTCCTCTTTCTGTACCTCGTTTGCGTCTTTCTGTACCTCTCTTGCCTCTTTCTGCAGTTCTCTTGCCTCCTTCTGCATCTCTGTTGCTTCTTTCTGTACTTTTCTTGTCTCTTTGTGCACCCCTATTCCTTCATTCTGCACTTTTGATGCTTCTTTCTGCACCTGTCTTGCTTCTTTCTGTACCCCCTGTTGCCTTTTTTTGCACTTATCTTCCGTCTTTCTGTACCTTTCCTGCCTGTTTCTGCATCTCACTTGCCTCTTTCTGCACTTTTCTTGCTTCTTTCTACACCTCTGTTACTTCTTTCAGCAATTCTCTTGGCTACTTCTGTACCTCTCTTGCCTATTTGTGCACCTCTGCTGGCTCTTTCTATATCTCACTTGCTTTATTTATATACTTCTCTTGTTTCTTTCTACACCCCGTTTGTTTCATTTTGCACTTTCCATGCTTCTTTCTGCATCTGTCTTGCTTCTTTCTGCACCCCTGTTGTCTCTTTATGTACCTCTTTTGCCTCTTTCTGTACTTTTCTTGCCTTTTTCTGCACTTCTCTTGCCTTTTTCTGCACCTCTGTTGCGTCTTTCTCCACTTCTCTTGCCTCTTTCTGCACCCCTGTTGCTTCATTCTGCACTTGCCTTCCCTCTTTGTGCAACTCTCTGACCTCTTTCTACACCTCTCTTCCCTCTTTCTGCACCACTTTTGCCTCTTTTTTGTAGCTCCATTGCTTCTTTCTGCACTTCTCTTGACTCTTTCTAAAGTTCTCTTGCCTCCTTCTGCACTTCACTTACCTCTTTCTGTAATTCTCTGGCCTCTTTGTGTACCTCTCTTGCCTCTTTTTGCACCTCACTTGCTTCTTTCTGCACCCCTTTTGCCTGTTTCTGCACCCCTTTTCCCTCTTTGTGCAACTCTCTTGCCTCTTGCTACACTTCTCTTCCCTCTTTCTGCACCACTCTTGCCTCTTGCTATACATCTGTTCCTTCTTTCTTCACCTGTCTTGTCTCTTTCTGAACCCTTCGTGCCTCTTTCTCAGGGATGTATGACGATACATCGCAAACTAAAACAACGCGTGCTTTTACAACGCGGTTTTTAGTTCGCATGTACCGTCACAAAGCATTTTACAACCCATGGCATTAGTTCACATTTCCTTTGAAAAGCATACTATATGCCTTTACATCGTACTCAACTTTCCTGCATGTGTTTAAATCGCTAAATATCCCCCAAACACTAACACACTACCCTACAAACACACAGTCCATAGTAATACCCTACAGTAAATAATTTAAAACTACCCCAAAACAGTACTCAAAACACGACCCTACCCCTAAGTACAGTCTGTCCCGGACCATGCTTACACAACCCATAAGCCTAAACCATTACCATACACTACAACCCCCTGACACTACCCTAAGCCCTAAAGTCCAAAACACTAGCATACACTACAATCCCCTTACACTACCCTAAGCCCTAAAATATTAAACACTAGCATACACTACAACCCCCTTACACTACCCTAAGCCCTAAAGTATTAAACACTAGCATACACTTCAACCCCCTTACACCACCCTAAGCCCTAAAGTATTAAACACTAGCATACACTTCAACCCTCTTACACTACCCTAAGCCCTAAACTCTAAAACACTAGCATACACTAGCCCTAGCGCCTACACTATTACCACCAGAGACTACACTAAACCCTAATCCCACTTACTGATCTCCTTCCTCGGTGTCCGTTCCCGTTCCCAGTGTCGCCGAGTCTCTGCTCCCATTTCCTGTCTGCCATTGCACCACAGGCGTTTTAAATATGCATGCGATGTAATGGCCCGCGTCGTAAAGTCTACGCGTGGTTACGTCGCATGCGTTGTAACGCATGCGACGTAACGGCCTGTGAAGTAACAGCCTCGTTGTAATAGCTGTTTCCCTCGTTCAGCACCTCTGTTGATTCCTTCTTCTGTTCACTTCCTCTTTCTGCACCAATCCTGCCTTTTTCTGTACCACTCTTGCCTCTTTGTGTATCTCACTGGCCTCTTTTTGCACTTCTGTTGGTTCTTTTGCACTTCTCTTGCTTCTTTTTGCACCTCTCTTGCAAATGTTTGCACCCATCTTGCTTCTTTCTGCATCACTTTTACCTGGTTCTGTTCTTCTTTTGTCTCTGTCTGCACCTCTGTTTCCTCTTTCTGTACCTCGTTTGCCTCTTTCTGTACCTCTCTTGCCTCTTTCTGCAGTTCTCTTGCCTCCTTCTGCACCTCTGTTGCTTCTTTCTGTACTTCTCTTGCCTCTTTGTGCACCCCTATTCCTTCATTCTGCACTTTTGATGCTTCTTTCTGCACCTGTCTTGCTTCTTTCTGCACCCCCTGTTGCCTTTTTCTGCACTTATCTTCCGTCTTTCTGTACCTTTCCTGCCTGTTTCTGCATCTCACTTGCCTCTTTCTGCACTTTTCTTGCTTCTTTCTACACCTCTGTTACTTCTTTCAGCAATTCTCTTGGCTACTTCTGTACCTCTCTTGCCTATTTGTGCACCTCTGCTGGCTCTTTCTATACCTCACTTGCTCCTTTATATACTTCTCTTGTTTCTTTCTACACCCCTGTTGTTTCATTTTGCACTTTCCCTGCTTCTTTCTGCATCTGTCTTGCTTCTTTCTGCACCCCTGTTGTCTCTTTATGTACCTCTTTTGCCTCTTTCTGTAGTTTTCTTGCCTTTTTCTGCACTTCTCTTGCCTTTTTCTGCACCTCTGTTGCGTCTTTCTCCACTTCTCTTGCCTCTTTCTGCACCCCTGTTGCTTCATTCTGCACTCGCCTTCCCTCTTTGTGCAACTCTCTGACCTCTTTCTATACCTCTCTTCCCTCTTTCTGCACCACTTTTGCCTCTTTTTGTAGCTCTGTTGCTTCTTTCTGCACTTCTCTTGACTCTTTCTATAGTTCTCTTGCCTCCTTCTGCACTTCACTTACCTCTTTCTGTAATTCTCTGGCCTCTTTGTGTACCTCTCTTGCCTCTTTTTGCACCTCACTTGCTTCTTTCTGCACCTCCTTTTGCCTGTTTCTGCACCCCTTTTCCCTCTTTGTGCAACTCTCTTGCCTCTTGCTACACTTCTCTTCCCTCTTTCTGCACCACTCTTGCCTCTTGCTATACATCTGTTCCTTCTTTCTTCACCTGTCTTGTCTCTTTCTGAACCCTTCGTGCCTCTTTCTCAGGGATGTATGACGATACATCGCAAACTAAAACAACGCATGCTTTTACAACGCGGTTTTTAGTTCGCATGTACTGTCACAACGCATTTTTTACAACGCATGGCATTAGTTGGCATTTCCTTTGAAATGCATACTATATGTCTTTACATCGTACTCAACTTTCCCACATGTATTTAAATCGCTAAATATCCCCCAAACATTAACACACTACCCTACAAACACACAGTCCATAGTATTACCCTACAGTAAATAATTTAAAACTACCCCAAAACAGTACTCAAAACACGACCCTACCCCTAAGTACAGTCTGTCCCGGACCTGCTTACACAACCCTTAAGCCAAAACCAATACCATACACTACAACCCCCTGACACTACCCTAAGCCCTAAATTCTAAAACACTAGCATACACTACAACACCCTTACACTACCCTAAGCCCTAAATTCCAAAACACTAGCATACACTTCAACCCTCTTACACTACCCTAAGCCCTAAACTCTAAAACACTAACATACACTAGCCCTAGCGCCTACACTATTACCACCAGAGACTACACTAAACCCTAATCCCACTTACTTCTCTCCTTCCTCGTGGTCCGTTCCCGTTCCCAGTGTCGCCGAGTCTCTGCTCCCGGTTCCTGTCTGCCATTGCATCACAGGTGTTTTAAATACGCATGCGATGTAATGGCCCGCGTCGTAAAGTCTACGCGTGGTTACGTCGCATGCGTTGTAACGCATGCGACGTAACGGCCTGCGAAGTAACAGCCTCGTTGTAATGGCTGTTTCCCTCGTTCAGCACCTCTGTTGATTCCTTCTTCTGTTCACTTCCTCTTTCTGCACCAATCCTGCCTATTTCTGTACCCCTCTTGCCTCTTTGTGTATCTCCTGGCCTCTTTTTGCACTTCTGTTGGTACTTTTGCACTTCTCTTGCTTCTTTTTGCACCTCTCTTGCAAATGTATGCACCCATCTTTCTTCTTTCTGCATCACTTTTACCTGGTTCTGTTCTTCTTTTGTCTCTGTCTGCACCTCTGTTTCCTCTTTCTGTATCTCGTTTGCCTCTTTCTGTGCCTCTCTTGCCTCTTTCTGAAGTTCTCTTGCCTCCTTCTGCACCTCTGTTGCTTCTTTCTGTACTTCTCTTGCCTCTTTGTGCACCCCTATTCCTTCATTCTGCACTTTTGATGCTTCTTTCTGCACCTGTCTTGCTTCTTTCTGCACCCCCTGTTGCCTTTTTCTGCACTTATCTTCTGTCTTTCTGTACCTTTCCTGCCTGTTTCTGCATCTCACTTGCCTCTTTCTGCACTTTTCTTGCTTCTTTCTACACCTCTGTTACTTCTTTCAGCAATTCTCTTGGCTACTTCTGCACCTCTCTTGCCTATTTGTGCACCGCTGCTGGCTCTTTCTATACCTCACTTGCTCCTTTATATACTTCTCTTGTTTCTTTCTACACCCCTGTTGTTTCATTTTGCACTTTCCATGCTTCTTTCTGCATCTGTCTTGCTTCTTTCTGCACCCCTGTTGTCTCTTTATGTACCTCTTTTGCCTCTTTCTGTACTTTTCTTGCCTTTTTATGTACTTCTCTTGCCTTTTTCTGCACCTCTGTTGCGTCTTTCTCCACTTCTCTTGCCTCTTTCTGCACCCCTGTTGCTTCATTCTGCACTCGCCTTCCCTCTTTGTGCAACTCTCTGACCTCTTTCTACACCTCTCTTCCCTCTTTCTGCACCACTTTTGCCTCTTTTTGTAGCTCTGTTGCTTCTTTCTGCACTTCTCTTGACTCTTTCTATAGTTCTCTTGCCTCCTTCTGCACTTCACTTACCTCTTTCTGTAATTCTCTGGCCTCTTTGTGTACCTCTCTTGCCTCTTTTTGCACCTCACTTGCTTTTCTCTGCACCCCCTTTTGCCTGTTTCTGCACCCCTTTTCCCTCTTTGTGCAACTCTCTTGCCTCTTGATACACTTTTCTTCCCTCTTTCTGCACCACTCTTGCCTCTTGCTATACATCTGTTCCTTCTTTCTTCACCTGTCTTGTCTCTTTCTGAACCCTTCGTGCCTCTTTCTCAGGGATGTATGACGATACATCGCAAACTACAACAACGCGTGCTTTTACAACGCGGTTTTTAGTTCGCATGTACCGTCACAACGCATTTTTTACAACGCATGGCATTAGTTCGCATTTCCTTTGAAATGCATACTATATGCCTTTACATCGTACTCAACTTTCCCGCATGTATTTAAATCGCTAAATATCCCCCAAACACTAACACACTACCCTACAAACACACAGTCCATAGTGATACCCTACAGTACATAATTTGCAACTACCCCAAAACAGTACTCAAAACACGACCCTACCCCTACGTACAGTCTGTCCCAGACCTGCTTACACAACCCTTAAGCCTAAACCAATACCATACACTACAACCCCCTGACACTACCCTAAGCCCTAAATTCTAAAACACTAGCATAAACTACAACACCCTTACACTACCCTAAGCCCTAAAGTCCAAAACACTAGCATGCACTACAACCCCCTTACACTACCCTAAGCCCTAAAATATTAAACACTAGCATACAGTACAACCAACTTATACTACCCTAAGCCCTAATTTATTAAACACTAGCATACACTTCAACCCCCTTACACTACCCTAAGCCCTAAAGTATTAAACACTAGCATACACTTCAACCCTCTTACACTACCCTAAGCCCTAAACTCTAAAACACTAGCATACACTAGCCCTAGCGCCTACACTACTACCACCAGAGACTACACTAAACCCTAATCCCACTTACATCTCTCCTTCCACGTGGTCCGTTTCCGTTCCCAGTGTCGCCGAGTCTCTGCTCCGGGTTCCTGTCTGCCATTGCATCAAAGGCGTTTTAAATACGCATGCGATGTAATGGCCCGCGTCGTAAAGTCTACGCGTGGTTACGTTGCATGCGTTGTAACGCATGCGATGTAACGGCCTACGAAGTAACAGCCTCGTTGTAATGGCTGTTTCCCTCGTTCAGCACCCCTGTTGATTCCTTCTTCTGTTCACTTCCTCTTTCTGCACCAATCCTGCCTTTTTCTGTACCCCTCTTGCCTCTTTGTGTATCTCACTGGCCTCTTTTTGCACTTCTGTTGGTTCTTTTGCACTTCTCTTGCTTCGTTTTGCACCTCTCTTGCAAATGTATGCACCCATCTTGCTTCTTTCTGCATCACTTTTACCTGGTTCTGTTCTTCTTTTGTCTCTGTCTGTACCTCTGTTTCCTCTTTTTGTACCTCTTTTGCCTGTTTCTGTACCTCTATTGCCTCTTTCTGCAGTTCTCTTGCCTCCTTCTGCACCTCTGTTGCTTCTTTCTGTACTTCTCTTGCCTCTTTGTGCACCCCTATTCCTTCATTCTGCACTTTTGATGCTTCTTTGTGCACCTGTCTTGCTTCTTTCTGCACACCCTGTTGCCTTTTTCTGCACTTATCTTCCGTCTTTCTGTACCTTTCCTGCCTGTTTCTGCATCTCACTTGCCTCTTTCTGCACTTTTCTTGCTTCTTTCTACACCTCTGTTACTTCTTTCAGCAATTCTCTTGGCTACTTCTGCACCTCTCTTGCCTATTTGTGCACCTCTGCTGGCTCTTTCTATACCTCACTTGCTCCTTTTTATATACTTCTCTTGTTTCTTTCTACACGCCTGTTGTTTCATTTTGCACTTTCCATGCTTCTTTCTGCATCTGTCTTGCTTCTTTCTGCACCCCTGTTGTCTCTTTATGTACCTCTTTTGCCTCTTTCTGTAGTTTTCTTGCCTTTTTCTGCACTTCTCTTGCCTTTTTCTGCACCTCTGTTGCGTCTTTCTCCACTTCTCTTGCCTCTTTCTGCACCCCTGTTGCTTCATTCTGCACTCGCCTTCCCTCTTTGTGCAACTCTCTGACCTCTTTCTACACCTCTCTTCCCTCTTTCTGCACCACTTTTGCCTCTTTTTGTAGCTCTGTTGCTTCTTTCTGCACTTCTCTTGACTCTTTCTATAGTTCTCTTGCCTCCTTCTGCACTTCACTTACCTCTTTCTGTAATTCTCTGGCCTCTTTGTGTACCTCTCTTGCCTCTTTTTGCACCTCACTTGCTTTTCTCTGCACCCCCTTTTGCCTGTTTCTGCACCCCTTTTCCCTCTTTGTGCAACTCTCTTGCCTCTTGATACACTTTTCTTCCCTCTTTCTGCACCACTCTTGCCTCTTGCTATACATCTGTTCCTTCTTTCTTCACCTGTCTTGTCTCTTTCTGAACCCTTCGTGCCTCTTTCTCAGGGATGTATGACGATACATCGCAAACTACAACAACGCGTGCTTTTACAACGCGGTTTTTAGTTCGCATGTACCGTCACAACGCATTTTTTACAACGCATGGCATTAGTTCGCATTTCCTTTGAAATGCATACTATATGCCTTTACATCGTACTCAACTTTCCCGCATGTATTTAAATCGCTAAATATCCCCCAAACACTAACACACTACCCTACAAACACACAGTCCATAGTGATACCCTACAGTACATAATTTGCAACTACCCCAAAACAGTACTCAAAACACGACCCTACCCCTACGTACAGTCTGTCCCAGACCTGCTTACACAACCCTTAAGCCTAAACCAATACCATACACTACAACCCCCTGACACTACCCTAAGCCCTAAATTCTAAAACACTAGCATAAACTACAACACCCTTACACTACCCTAAGCCCTAAAGTCCAAAACACTAGCATGCACTACAACCCCCTTACACTACCCTAAGCCCTAAAATATTAAACACTAGCATACAGTACAACCAACTTATACTACCCTAAGCCCTAATGTATTAAACACTAGCATACACTTCAACCCCCTTACACTACCCTAAGCCCTAAAGTATTAAACACTAGCATACACTTCAACCCTCTTACACTACCCTAAGCCCTAAACTCTAAAACACTAGCATACACTAGCCCTAGCGCCTACACTACTACCACCAGAGACTACACTAAACCCTAATCCCACTTACATCTCTCCTTCCACGTGGTCCGTTTCCGTTCCCAGTGTCGCCGAGTCTCTGCTCCGGGTTCCTGTCTGCCATTGCATCAAAGGCGTTTTAAATACGCATGCGATGTAATGGCCCGCGTCGTAAAGTCTACGCGTGGTTACGTTGCATGCGTTGTAACGCATGCGACGTAACGGCCTACGAAGTAACAGCCTCGTTGTAATGGCTGTTTCCCTCGTTCAGCACCTCTGTTGATTCCTTCTTCTGTTCACTTCCTCTTTCTGCACCAATCCTGCCTTTTTCTGTACCCCTCTTGCCTCTTTGTGTATCTCACTGGCCTCTTTTTGCACTTCTGTTGGTTCTTTTGCACTTCTCTTGCTTCGTTTTGCACCTCTCTTGCAAATGTATGCACCCATCTTGCTTCTTTCTGCATCACTTTTACCTGGTTCTGTTCTTCTTTTGTCTCTGTCTGTACCTCTGTTTCCTCTTTTTGTACCTCTTTTGCCTGTTTCTGTACCTCTATTGCCTCTTTCTGCAGTTCTCTTGCCTCCTTCTGCACCTCTGTTGCTTCTTTCTGTACTTCTCTTGCCTCTTTGTGCACCCCTATTCCTTCATTCTGCACTTTTGATGCTTCTTTGTGCACCTGTCTTGCTTCTTTCTGCACACCCTGTTGCCTTTTTCTGCACTTATCTTCCGTCTTTCTGTACCTTTCCTGCCTGTTTCTGCATCTCACTTGCCTCTTTCTGCACTTTTCTTGCTTCTTTCTACACCTCTGTTACTTCTTTCAGCAATTCTCTTGGCTACTTCTGCACCTCTCTTGCCTATTTGTGCACCTCTGCTGGCTCTTTCTATACCTCACTTGCTCCTTTTTATATACTTCTCTTGTTTCTTTCTACACGCCTGTTGTTTCATTTTGCACTTTCCATGCTTCTTTCTGCATCTGTCTTGCTTCTTTCTGCACCCCTGTTGTCTCTTTATGTACCTCTTTTGCCTCTTTCTGTAGTTTTCTTGCCTTTTTCTGCACTTCTCTTGCCTTTTTCTGCACCTCTGTTGCGTCTTTCTCCACTTCTCTTGCCTCTTTCTGCATCCCTGTTGCTTCATTCTGCACCCGCCTTCCCTCTTTGTGCAACTCTCTGACCTCTTTCTACACCTCTCTTCCCTCTTTCTGTACCACTTTTGCCTCTTTTTGTAGCTCTGTTGCTTCTTTCTGCACTTCTCTTGACTCTTTCTATAGTTCTCTTGCCTCCTTCTGCACTTCACTTACCTATTTCTGTAATTCTCTGGCCTCTCTGTGTACCTCTCTTGCCTCTTTGTGCACCTCACTTGCTTCTTTCTGCACCCCTTTTGCCTGTTTCTGCACCCCTTTTCCCTCTTTGTGCAACTCTCTTGCCTCTTGCTACACTTCTCTTCCCTCTTTCTGCACCACTCTTGCCTCTTGCTATACATCTGTTCCTTCTTTCTTCACCTGTCCTGTCTCTTTCTGAACCCTTCGTGCCTCTTTCTCAGGGATGTATGACGATACATCGCAAACTAAAACAACGCGTGCTTTTACAAAACGGTTTTTAGTTCGCATGTACCATCACAACGCATTTTTTACAACACATGGCATTAGTTCGCATTTCCTTTGAAATGCATAGTATATGCCTTTACATCATACTCAACTTTCCCGCATGTATTTAAATCACTAAATATCCCCCAAACACTAACACACTACCCTACAAACACACAGTCCATAGTAATACCCTACAGTACATAATAAACAACTACCCCAAAACAGTACTCAAAACACGACCCTACCCCTACGTACAGCCTGTCCCGGACCTGCTTACACAACCCTTAAGCCTAAACCAATACCATACACTACAACCCCCTGACACTACCCTAAGCCCTAAATTCTAAAACACTAGCATAAACTACAACACCCTTACACTACCCTAAGCCCTAAAGTCCAAAACAGTAGCATACACTACAACCCCCTTACACTACCCTAAGCCCTAAAGTATTAAACACTAGCATACACTACAACCCCCTTACACTACTCTAAGCCCTTAAGTATTAAACACTAGCATACACTTCAAACCCCTTACACTACCCTAAGCCCTAAATTATTAAACACTAGCCTACACTTCAACCCTCTTACACTACCCTAAGCCCTAAACTCTAAAACACTAGCATACACTAGCCCTAGCGCCTACACTACTACCACCAGAGACTACACTAAACCCTAATCCCACTTACTTCTCTCCTTCCTCGTGGTCCGTTCCCGTTCCCAGTGTCGCCGAGTCTCTACCCGGTTCCTGTCTGCCATTACATCACATGCATTTTAAATACGCATGCGATGTAATGGCCCGCGTCGTAAAGTCTATGCGTGGTTACCTCGCATGCGTTGTAACGCATGCGACCTAACGGCCTGCGAAGTAACAGCCGCGTTGTAATGGCTGTTTCCCTTTTTCAGCACCTCTGTTGATTCCTTCTTCTGTTCACTTCCTCTTTCTGCACCCCTCCTGCCTTTTGCTGTACCCCTCTTGCCTCTTTGTGCATTTCTCTGCCTCCTTCTGCACCTCTGTTGCTTCATTCGCACCCGCCTTCCCTCTTTGTGCAACTCTCTAGCATCTTTCTACACCTCTCTTCCCTCTTTCTGCACCACATTTGCCTCATTTGGTACCTCTGTTGCTTCTTTCTGCACTTCTCTTGACTCTTTCTCCACCCTTCGTGCCTCTTTCAGCACTTCTTTTGTTTCTTTCTGGTTGTCATCCTTCTTTCTGCACTCCTCATACCTCCTTCTGTACCTCTGTTGCTTCTTTCTACACTTGTCTTAGTTCTTTCTGCACTGCTCTTGCCTCTTTCTGGATCCCTCTTGCCTCTTTGAGCACCCCTTTTGCTTCTTTCTGCATGTCTCTCTCCTCGTTCTGCACCTCTCCTGCCTCTTTGTTCACCTCTGATGCTCCTTTCTGTACTTCTATTGACTCTTTCTGTACCTCTCTAGCTTATTTCTGCAGCTGACTTGCCTCTTTCAGCACCTCTGTCAAGGCAGATTGGGGGAGAAAGACAGGGTAGATGTCGAGTAATATTATTGGTATTGTGAGAGAAGGTAAGAACATTTTCTTGATTTCCAAGACTTTAAGCATTTCTCCCCAAAAATCTTTAAGAGTTGGACAGGAAAACAGCATGGGGCTTAAGTCTGCTGCATAAGCAGAACATTTAGGGCATTTGGTACGGTCGCTTTGATTGTTATTAAGGGACCACTTAGAGATCTTTTCCGGTGTGTAATTCTGCACTGCTCTTGCCTCTTTCTGTACCTCTGTTCCTTCTTTCCTAACCTGTCTTGTCTCTTTCTATACCTTTTGTGCCTCTTTCAGCACCTCTGCTGCTTCTTTCATCTGTTCTCTTCCTCTTTGTGCACCCTTCTTTTTTCTTTCCCTATCCCTCTTGCCTCTTTGTGCACCTCTCCGATCCCTTTCTGCACCCCTCTTATCTCTTTTCCCACCTCTGTTGGTTCTTTCTGCACCTCTTTTGCTTCATTCTACTCTTCACTTGCCTTTTTCTGTACCAATCTGCCTCTTTCTGCACCTCTGTTGCTTCTTTCTGCGCTGCTCTGGCTTCTTCCTGCTCCTTTGTTCCAAATATCTGCATCGCTCGCCATTTTCTGCACCCCTCTTCCCTCTTTCTGCTCCTCTCTTGCCTCAGTCTGCTCACCTGTTCCCTCTTCCTGTACCTCTTTTGCCTTTTTTTATGTAACTCTTGCCTCTTTCTGTAATACTCTTGCCTCCTTCTGCACCTCATTGGCCTCTTTTTGCACCTCTATTGGTTCTTTTTGCACCTCTCTTGCAAATGTATGCACCCATCTTGCATCTTTCTGCACCCCTTTTACCTCGTTCTGTACCTCTTTTATCTGTCTCTGCACCTCTGTTCTCTCTTCATGTACCTCTTTTGCCTATTTCTATGACACTCTTGCCTCTTTCTGCAGTTCTCTTTCCTCCTTCTGCACCTCTGTTGCTTCTTTCTGCACTTCTATTGCCTTTTGTGCACCTCTGTTCCTACATTCTGCACTTTCCATGCTTCTTTCTGTACCCCTGTTGTCTCTTTCTGCATTTATCTTCCCTCTTTCTGTACCTTTCTTGCCTGTTTCTGCATCTCACTTGCCTCTTTCTCCACTTTTCTTGCATCTTTCTACACCTCTGTTGCTTCTTTCAGAAATTCTCTTGCCTGTTTCTGCACTTCTCTTGCCTGTTTCTGCACCTCTCTTGCACATTTGTGCACCTCTGCTGGCTCTTTCTGCACCTCACTTGCTCCTTTCTACACTTCTCTTGTTTCTTTTTTGAACCCCTGTTGCTTCATTCTGCACTTTCCATGCTTCTTTCGGCATCTGTTTTGCTTCTTTCTGCACCCCTGTTGTCTCTTTATGTACCTCTTTTTCCTCTTTCTGCACCCCTGTTGCTTCATTCTGCACCCGCCTTCGCTCTTTGTGCAACTCTCTGACCTCTTTCTACACCTTTCTTCCCTCTTTCTGCACCACGTTTGCCTCTTTTTGTAGCTCTGTTGCTTCTTTCTGCACTTCTCTTGACTCTTTCTACAGTTCTCTTGCCTCCTTCTGCACTACACTTACCTCTTTCTGTAATTCTCTCGCCTCTTTGTATACCTCTCTTGCCTCTTTTTGCACCTCACTTCTTTCTGTACCCCTTTTGCCTGTTTCTGCACCCCTTTTCCCTCTTTGTGCAACTCTCTTTCCTCTTGCTACACTACTTTTCCCTCTAGCTGCACCACGCTTGCCTCTTGCTATACATCTGTTCCTTCTTTCTTCACCTGTCTTGTCTCTTTCTGAACCCTTCGTGCCTCTTTCTCAGGGATGTATGACGATACATCGCAAACTAAAACAACGTGCGCTTTTACAACGCGGTTTTTAGTTCGCATGTACCGTCACAACGCATTTTTTACAACGCATGGCATTAGTTCGCGTTTCCTTTGAAATGCATACTATATGCCTTTACTTCGTACTCAACTTTCCCGCATGTATTTAAATTGTTAAATATCCCCCAAACACTAACACACTACCCTACAAACACACAGTCCATAGTGATACCCTACAGTACATAATTTGCAACTACCCCAAAACAGTACTCAAAACACGACCCTACCCCTACGTACAGTCTGTCCCAGACCTGCTTACACAACCCTTAAGCCTAAACCAATACCATACACTAAAACCCCCTGACACTAACCTAAGCCCTAAATTCTAAAACACTAGCACAAACTACAACACCCTTACACTACCCTAAGCTCTAAAGTCAAAAACACTAGCATACACTACAACCCCCTTACACTACCCTAAGCCCTAAAGTATTAAACACTAGCATACACTACAACCCCCTGACACTACCCTAAGCGCTAAAGTATTAAACACTAGCATACACTTCAACCCCCTTACACTACCCTAAGCCCCAAAGTATTAAACACTAGCATACACTTCAACCCTCTTACACTACCCTAAGCCCTAAACTCTAAAACACTAGCATACACTAGCCCTAGCGCCTACACTACTACCACCAGAGACTACACTAAACCCTAATCCCACTTACATCTCTCCTTCCACGTGGTCCGTTCCCGTTCCCAGTGTCGCCGAGTCTCTGCTCCGGGTTCCTGTCTGCCATTACATCACATGCATTTTAAATACGCATGCGATATAATGGCCCGCGTCGTAAAGTCTACGCGTGGTTACGTCGCATGCGTTGTAACGCATGCGACGTAATGGCCTGCGAAGTAACAGCCGCGTTGTAATGGCTGTTTCCCTCTTTCAGCACCTCTGTTGATTCCTTCTTCTGTTCACTTCCTCTTTCTGCACACCTCCTGCCTTTTTCTGTACCCCTCTTGCCTCTTTGTTCATCTCACTGGCCTATTTTTGCACTACTGTTGGTTCTTTTGCACTGCTCTTGCTTCTTTTTTCACCTCTCTTGCACATGTATGCACCCATCTTGCTTCTTTCTGTATCTCTTTTACCTGGTTCTGTTCTTCTTTTGTCTCTGTCTGCACCTGTTTCCTCTTTCTGTACCTCTTTTGCCTGTTTCTGTACCTTTCTTGCCTCTTTCTGCAGTTCTCTTGCCTCCTTCTGCACCTCTGTTGCTTCTTTCTGCACGTCTATTGCCTTTTGTGCACCTCTGTTCCTACATTCTGCACTTTCCATGCTTCTTTCTGCACCCCTGTTGTCTCTTTCTGCATTTATCTTCCCTCTTTCTGTACCTTTCTTGCCTGTTTCTGCATCTCACTTGCCTCTTTCTCCACTTTTCTTGCATCTTTCTACACCTCTGTTGCTTCTTTCAGAAATTCTCTTGCCTCTTTCTGCACTTCTCTTGCCTGTTTCTGCACCTCTCTTGCATATTTGTGCACCTCTGCTGGCTCTTTCTGCACCTCACTTGCTCCTTTCTACACTTCTCTTGTTTCTTTTTTGAACCCCTGTTGCTTCATTCTGCACTTTCCATGCTTCTTTCGGCATCTGTTTTGCTTCTTTCTGCACCCCTGTTGTCTCTTTATGTACCTCTTTTTCCTCTTTCTGCACCCCTGTTGCTTCATTCTGCACCCGCCTTCGCTCTTTGTGCAACTCTCTGACCTCTTTCTACACCTCTCTTCCCTCTTTCTGCACCACTTTTGCCTCTTTTTGTAGCTCTGTTGCTTCTTTCTGCACTTCTCTTGACTCTTTCTACAGTTCTCTTGCCTCCTTCTGCACTACACTTACCTCTTTCTGTAATTCTCTCGTCTCTTTGTATACCTCTCTTGCCTCTTTTTGCACCTCACTTCTTTCTGTACCCCTTTTGCCTGTTTCTGCACCCCTTTTCCCTCTTTGTGCAACTCTCTTTCCTCTTGCTACACTACTCTTCCCTCTTGCTGCACCACGCTTGCCTCTTGCTATACATCTGTTCCTTCTTTCTTCACCTGTCTTGTCTCTTTCTGAACCCTTCGTGCCTCTTTCTCAGGGATGTATGACGATACATCGCAAACTAAAACAACGTGTGCTTTTACAACGCGTTTTTTAGTTCGCATGTACCGTCACAACGCATTTTTTACAACGCATGGCATTAGTTCGCATTTCCTTTGAAATACATACTATATGCCTTTACATCGTACTCAACTTTCCCGCATGTATTTAAATTGTTAAATATCCCCCAAACACTAACACACTACCCTACAAACACACAGTCCATAGTAATACCCTACAGTACATAATTTACAACTACCCCAAAACAGTACTCAAAACACGACCCTACCCCTACGTACAGTCTGTCCCAGACCTGCTTACACAACCCTTAAGCCTAAACCAATACCATACACTAAATCCCCCTGACACTAACCTAAGCCCTATATTCTAAAACACTAGCACAAACTACAACACCCTTACACTACCCTAAGCTCTAAAGTCCAAAACACTAGCATACACTACAACCCCCTTACACTACCCTAAGCCCTAAAGTATTAAACACTAGCATACACTACAACCCCCTTACACTACCCTAAGCGCTAAAGTATTAAACACTAGCATGCACTTCAACCCCCTTACACTACCCTAAGCCCTAAAGTATTAAACACTAGCATACACTTCAACCCTCTTACACTACCCTAAGCCCTAAACTCTAAAACACTAGCATACACTAGCCCTAGCGCCTACACTACTACCACCAGAGACTACACTAAACCCTAATCCCACTTACATCTCTCCTTCCACGTGGTCCGTTCCCGTTCCCAGTGTCGCCGAGTCTCTGCTCCGGGTTCCTGTCTGCCATTACATCACATGCGTTTTAAATACGCATGCGATGTAATGGCCCGCGTAGTAAAGTCTACGCGCGGTTACGTCGCATGCGTTGTAACGCATGCGACGTAATGGCCTGCGAAGTAACAGCCGCGTTGTAATGGCTGTTTCCCTCTTTCAGCACCTCTGTTGATTCCTTCTTCTGTTCACTTCCTCTTTCTGCACACCTCCTGCCTTTTTCTGTACCCCTCTTGCCTCTTTGTTCATCTCACTGGCCTCTTTTTGCACTACTGTTGGTTCTTTTGCACTGCTCTTGCTTATTTTTTCACCTCTCTTGCAAATGTATGCACCTATCTTGCTTCTTTCTGTATCACTTTTACCTGGTTCTGTTCTTCTTTTTTCTCTGTCTGCACCTGTTTCATCTTTCTGTACCTCTTTTGCCTGTTTCTGTACCTTTCTTGCCTCTTTCTGCAGTATTCTTGCCTCCTTGTGCACCTCTGTTGCTTCTTTCTGTACTTCTTTTGCCTCTTTGTGCACCCCTATTCCTTCATTCTGCACTTTCGATGCTTCTTTCTGCACCTGTCTTGCTTCTTTCTGCACCCCCTGTTGCCTTTTTCTGTACTTATCTTCCCTCTTTCTGTACCTTTCCTGCCTGTTTCTTCATATCACTTGCCTCTCTCTACACTTTTCTTGCTTCTTTCTACACCTCTGTTACTTATTTCAGCAATTCTCTTGCCTACTTCTGCACCTCTTTTGCCTATTTGTGCACCTCTGCTGGCTCTTTCTATACCTCACTTGCTCCTTTATATACTTCTCTTGTTTCTTTCCACAACCCTGTTGTTTCATTTTGCACATTCCATGCTTCTTTCTGCATCTGTCTTGCTTCTTTCTGCATCCCTGTTGTCTCTGTATGTACCTCTTTTGCCTCTTTCTGTAGTTTTCTTGCCTTTTTCTGCACTTCTCTTGCCTTTTTCTGCACCTCTGTTGTGTCTTTCTCCACTTCTCTTGCCTCTTTCTGCATCCCTGTTGCTTCATTCTGCACCCGCCTTCCCTCTTTGTGCAACTCTCTGACCTCTTTCTACACCTCTCTTCCCTCTTTCTGTACCACTTTTGCCTCTTTTTGTAGCTCTGTTGCTTCTTTCTGCACTTCTCTTGACTCTTTCTACAGTTCTCTTGCCTCCTTCTGCACTTCACTTACCTCTTTCTGTAATTCTCTCCCCTCTTTGTGTACCTCTCTTGCCTCTTTTTGCACCTCACTTGCTTCTTACTGCACCCCTTTTGCCTGTTTCTGCACCCCTCTTCCCTCTTTGTGCAACTCTCTTGCCTCTTGCTACACTTCTCTTCCCTCTTTCTGCACCACTCTTGCCTCTTGCTATACATCTGTTCCTTCTTTCTTCACCTGTCTTGTCTCTTTCTGAACCCTTCGTGCCTCTTTCTCAGGGATGTATGACGATACATCGCAAACTAAAACAACGCGTGCTTTTACAACGCGGTTTTTAGTTCGCATGTACCGTCACAATGCATTTTTTACAACGCATGGCATTAGTTCGCATTTCCTTTGAAATGCATACTATATGCCTTTACATCGTACTCAACTTTCCCGCATGTGTTTAAATCGCTAAATATCCCCCAAACACTAACACACTACCCTACAAACACAGTCCATAGTAATACCCTACAGTACATAATTTAAAACTACCCCAAAACAGTACTCAAAACACGACCCTACCCCTACGTACAGTCTGTTCCGAACCTGCTTCACAACCCTTAAGCCTAAACCAATATCATACACTACAACCCCCTGACACTACCCTAAGCCCTAAATTCTAAAACACTTGCATAAACTACCACACCCTTACACTACCCTAAGCCCTAAAGTCCAAAACACTAGCATACTCTACAACCCCCTTACACTACCCTAAGCCCTAAAGTATTAAACACTAGCATACACTACAACCCCCATACACTACCCTAAGCCCTAAAGTATTAAACACTAGCATACACTTCAACCCCCTTACACTACCCTAAGCCCTAAAGTATTAAACACTAGCATACACTTCAACCCTCTTACACTACCCTAAGCCCTAAACTCTAAAACACTAGCATACACTAGCCCTAGCGCCTACACTACTACCACCAGAGACTACACTAAACCCTAATCCCACTTTCTTCTCTCCTTCCTCGTGGTCCGTTCCCGTTCCCAGTGTCGCCGAGTCTCTGCTCCCGGTTTCTGTCTGCCATTACATCACATGCGTTTTAAATACGCATGCGATGTAATGGCCCGCGTCGTAAAGTCTACGCGTGGTTACGTCGCATTCGTTGTAACGCATGCGACGTAACGGCCTGCGAAGTAACAGCCGCATTGTAATGGCTGTTTCCCTCTTTCAGCACCTCTGTTGATTCCTTCTTCTGTTCACTTCCTCTTTCTGCACCCCTCCTGCCTTTTTCCGTACCCCTCTTGCCTCTTTGTGCATCTCACTGGCCTCTTTTTGCACTTCTGCTCTTTTGCACTGCTCTTGCTTCTTTTTGCACCTCTCTTGCAAATGTGTGCACCCATCTTGCTTCTTTCTGCATCACTTTTACCTGGTTCTGTTCTTCTTTTGTCTCTGTCTGCACCGCTGTTTCCTCTTTCTGTACCTCTTTTGCCTAAATCTGTAGCTCTCTTGCCTCTTTCTGCAGTACTCTTGCCTCCTTCTGCACCTCTGTTGCTTCTTTCTGCACTTTTCTTGCCTCTTTGCGCACCCCTATTCCTTCATTCTGCACTTCCGATGCTTCTTTCTGCACCTGTCTTGCTTCTTTCTGCAACCCCTGTTGCCTTTTTCTGCACTTATCTTCCCTCTTTCTGTACCTTTCCTGCCTGTTTCTGCATCTCACTTGCCTCTTTCTGCACTTTTCCTGCTTCTTCCTACACTTCTGTTGCTTCTTTCAGCAATTCTCTTGCCTACTTCTGCACCTCTCTTGCCTATTTGTGCACCTCTGCTGGCTCTTTCTATACCTCACTTGCTCCTTTCTATACTTCTCCTGTTTCTTTCTACACCCTTGTTGTTTCATTTTGCACTTTCCATGCTTCTTTCAGCATCTGTCCTGCTTATTTCTGCACCCCTGTTGTCTCTTTATGTACCTGTTTTGCCTCTTTCTGCACTTTTCTTGCCTTTTTCTGCAGTTCTCCTGCCTTTTTCTGTACCTCTGTTATGTCTTTCTGCTCTATCCTTGCCTCTTTCTGCACCCCTGTTGCTTCACACTGCACTTTGTATGCTTCTTTTCACATCTGTCTTCCTTATTTCTGCAACCCTTTTGTTTTTGTCTACATTCGTCTTCCCTCTTTTTGTACCTTTCTTGCCTGTTTCTGCACCCCTCTTTCCTCTATCTGCACCCGCCTTCCCTCTTTGTGCAACTCTCTAACCTCTTTCTACACCTCTATTCCCTCTTTCTGCTCCACTTTTGCCTCTTTTTGTACCTCCGCTACTTCTTTCTGCACTTCTCTTGACTCTTTCCGTACCATTTGTGCCTCTTTCAGCATCTCTGTTGCTTCTTTCTGTTTCTCGTCCTTCTTTCTGCACACCTCATACCTCCTTCTTCACCTCTGTTGCTTCTTTATCTTCTTCTCTTGGTTCTTTCTGCACTGCTGTTGCCTCTTACTGCAGCACTCCTGCCTCTTTGAGCATCTCTTTTGCTTCTTTCTGCAGTTCTCTCTCCTATTTCTGCATCTTTCCTGCCTCTTTCTGCACCACTGATACTTCTTTCTACACTTCTAGTGCCTCATTCTGCACCTCTCTTGCTTCTTTCTGCAGCTGACTTACCTCTTTCAGCATGTCTGTTGCGTTTTTCTGCACCTCCCTTGACTCTTTCAGCACCTATGTTACTTCTTTCTGTACTTCTCTTCCTTCTTTCTGCATCTCTCTTGCTACTTTCTGTACCTCCCTTGCCTCTTTCAGCACCTCTGTACCTTTTTTCTACAGATCTCTTGCCTCTTTCGGCAACTCACTTACCTCTTTCAGCACCTCGGTTGTTTTTTTCTGCAGAACTTTTGCCTCTTTCTCAGCCCCTATTTTCTCATTCGGCACCTCTCTTGCCTCTTTCTGCACCTGTGCTGCCTCTTTCTGCAAATCCATTGCCTCTTTCTGCACCTCTCTTACTTCTTTCTGCTCCTCAATTGCCTCTTGCAGCACCTCTGTTGCTTTTTTCTACAGATCTCGTTTCTTTCTGTACCCCTCTGTTCTCTTTCTGCCCCTCTCTTGCCTCTATCTGCACCTGTTCCGTCTATCAGCACCAATCTTGCCTGTTTCTGCACCTCCCTTGCCTCTTTCTGTACCTCTGTTGCCTCTTTCTGCACTTCTTTAGCTCTTTCTGTACCCTTTGCGCCTCTTTCACCACCTCTGTTACTTCTTTCTGCACTTTTCTTCCTTCATTCTGCACCCCTCCTGCCTCATTCTGTACCTCACTTGCCTCTTTGTGTATCACTCCTACCTTTTTCTGTACCCCTATTGCCTCTCTCTCTACCACTCTCCCCTCTTTCTGCACCTCTGTTGGTTCTGCACTGATCTTGCTTCTTTCTGTACCTTACTTGCCTCTTTCTGCACTTCGCTTGTCTCTTTCTACACCTCTGTTCCATCTTTTAGCAATTTTCTTTCCTTTTTCTGCACTTCTCTTCCTTCTTTCTTCATCCCTCCTGCCTCTTTCTGTACCTCTCTTGCCTCTTTGTGTACCTCTCCTTCCCCTTTATGCACCCCTTTTGCCTCTTTTTGCACCTCTGTTGGTTCTTTCTCCACTGCTCTTTCTTCTTTTTGCACTTTACTTGCTTCTTTTTGCACCTCTGTTGCTTCTTTCAGAAATTCTCTTCCCTCTTTCTGTACTTCTCTTGCTCGTTTCTGCACTTTGCTTGCGTCTTTATGCACCTCTTTTGCCTCTTTCTGCACTTCATTTACTTCTTTCTGCACCTCTCGTGCCTTTTTCGGCACCTCTGTTGCTTCTTTCTGCACTTCTCTTTCCTCCTTCTGCACCGCTTATTTAAAGGGAATTTTGATCCCCCTGCCCTGTTATGTACTAGGGCCTTACAGGGGAGGTCATGCCAACCAATGTGGTAACCCAATCCATAGTGTACCCTAGTGTATGTAGGTGTTTTCACTGTATTCTAAGTGTCTTTCAGCATAGCACTGGCTCCGGGCCTGGTTAGACAGACTCGGTTACCACCAGTACCAGTCAGCAAAAAGTTGGCGGCACAGGATGACTTTACTTCAAGGTCTCTTTCTTCACCTTTGTTGGTTCTTTCTGCATATCTCTTGCTTCTTTCTACACCTTTCTTCATCTTTCTGGACTTCTGTTGCATCTATCTGCATTTCTCTTGCTTCTGTCTGCGTGTTTCTTCCTGTTTCTGCACATTTTCTACCTCTGTAGGAAGAGTTAGAACTTAGCATTTAAAAAACCTTTGAAATTCACTGAAAAAACCATAGGTTTCTGGGACGTTATAGTTAGAAATTATCATTCAAAAAAACTTTGAAATTTACTGAAAATACCATAGGTTTCAAGGTCGGTATGGTTAGAAATTAGCATTTTAAAAAAACATAGGAATTTACTGAAAAAAACAGGTTTGAGGGACGTTATAGTTAGTTGGACATTTCACTCATACAAAACCAGAGAAATTCGTCAATTATAGTTAGTTGAGCTAACTATACCTCCTACCCCTGCAATGCACTGCTGATGATGTCTTATATCATTCATGACATGGTCAGTGACATCACTGATGACATCACTGATTACATCATCCATGTGATAATCTGATGTACCTCCTCACACCCATATATAACCTTTGATGTACCCACTCTAAAATACAGACTACCCTTTTCGAAACCATAGACACACCAATACCAGTGACTACATACTCACTCACTGATTCCTAGGTCTACACACACGTCCACTCATTCACCCATACAGTTACTCAGACATGCAGACGCTTATCAATATAGCACTATCATTTGCACTCATACACCTATACAGACACTCACACATTGCCACATATCCATAGAGTCTCTCACACACCTAGTAAATCATACAAAGAATCATTCATACTCCAATTTACTCACCTATACAGTTATATACATACCACCTCACTTATTCATACAGATACCAACACATACTTACTCTCTTATTCAATCACTGTTACAAGAACACACTCATCCATACAGCCAATCTCACAATCACTCACTCTCACATATATCGATTTATATACCACAAAACTCACATATACTGCCTTTCACGTATATGGTTACTCACATATGTACCACTGAGACAACGATTCACTCACCAACACACCCATACACACACTCACCCACCCCTGCAGTCCTTCACAGATGCACTCCTGAACCCAAATATCCAGTGAATTACACACTCACACATCTATGCATAGAGTCACACAGCCCCCACCCACCCATACAGACACTCAGGCACCCATACAGATACACAAACAACCAATATATAACCCATATAGACACTCATGTACCTACTCACCAACCAATGCAGCCGTTTACACACCAACTGACAGACTAATACAGACATTTACACAGTTTACTCACCAACCCATTCATTCACTAAGACACGTTAAATCACTCACTTATACCGTCGGTTATGCACCTACTAAAACATCCATTCAGACACTCATATACCCACTCATTCTTCAATACACCTTTGCCTATGTATATATAGAACATATTTAAACTTTACAGAAATACACAGTCACTAGATGATGTCATCAGTGATGTCAATTGAGATGGTATAGGCAATGTCACTGACCATATCATGAATGATGTAATCTGTGGCATCATCAACAGTGCATTGCGGAGCACAAGTTACAGTTAGCTGTCCAACCATTGTTCATGGGTCTCCCCCCAGGCAACGTGCTTCTCCTACCAGCATACAAAAAGATTTGCGTAGCTGGGGGCATGGCACATGCCCATGGTGGTCCCGATCTGCTGCCTGTACAAGTTACCTGCAAATAAAAGATGTTATTAAAAAAAAAACTGATCATTTCTAGGAGCATTATGTTATGATTGTGAAACCTCAATGGTCTTTTCCATTCTCCATAGTTACGAGCCTTGGGCCGGCGGCCAAATCAATTAAAAAAACAAGAAGCCACCGCCGCCACTCCTACTTTTCCTGGGTGTTCACTCCTGCAGTGGTGAGCCGCATTCCATTTAACAGCAAGGTATGCCATCCTTGTACCCAAACAGAAAACACTCACTGGAGCAATTTTAGCACAAAATGCTTTATTGTGCAGACCCCCCTGCACTTACTGCTAGCTACTGCATTCAGATATATATCTGCCAACTTCCACCAGATCGAGAGGGCGTCTAACTTGAGGAGTCAGCTTACTTCCTATAATACTTGCACCTCCCATTCTCTCACTTAAAAACAATTGCAGGCTCTCTGAAGTTTGTTTAATCCATTTATTTGAAGAAATCATCCACCATGATGCACTTCAACTGTCGAGCTCGGCCTTTGATTACCTTTGTGTCCCTTTGCCTCTACCCATCCTTAAAAACTCCAAAACCGCCCTTTACCTCTACCCTCGCTAAACCTAAAATGACCATTACTCTCCTAAACTTCTAACTACTCCTAAAGCCTAAAATCACTCTTATCTCCCTTTACATCTACCTACCTCTAACCGTAAATTCAACCATACCTCACTTTGTCTGTAGCTATGGCTAAACCCTAAATTTAGTCTTACCTCCCTTTTCCTCTACCCACTCTTAAACTCTAAGACCACTCTTATCTCCTTTTACCTTTACGCACTCATAAACCCTAAAATTACCATTACATCGCTTTACCTATACCAAACCCTTAACCCTAAAATCACTTTTACCTTCGATTACCTCTAACCACCCTAAACCCTAAAGAATTACTGACAGAATTTCGACATCAAAAATATCGACGTCAAAAATATCAGAGGTGAAATGACGAGATCAAAAATATCGAAGTCCTATCCACATTATGGTAAGTACAAAAATATTGAGAAAAAAATATTGTTGTCAAAAATATTGTTGTTAAAAATATTGTTTTTTAAATGTTTAAAAATAATGTAAAATAATATAAATAATGCATATATTTAAAATGAACATAGTTCAAAATATGTTTAAAATTATAAGTAATACATATAGGGGCCGATTCCGATTCGGTAAAATCCCCTGCGAATAGTTGTACGGAGGGTATTTCCCATACAAGTCGTACACCTTCAACGTCCCCGTACGTACGAGCAAGTACGATCCAAACCTAAAGCACATTTCCGTACGAACCGTACCAAACACCATACGACAAAAAAATACATACGATTTGTATCCGTGTCACACAGTACGCACCGTCCATACGTAAACAGGCAGCAGTTTACGGACCAGCAAGTAAGATTCGTGTTGCTAACACTCCATACAATCCTTTTGCTACGGGAGCTGAAAACATCCGTAAAAGCAGAGTCCGGCCCGAACCGGATTACGCCATGAACCCCATCACCAGTGTCATCCCAGTCCTGTACGCCTACGACCTGGCGCACAGAAACCAACGACGGCGCAGACGGTGAGTACAACTTACTGCAACAACGGAAGTGTACTTGTACGGTACGTCTTACACGCTCGCGTATATCACCATTGCAATAGTGCTATGAGCCATACACACGCGATGAATGTTGGGGTACGGTGCGTCACACGCTCGCGTATATCACCTTTGCAATAGTGATACGAGCTGCACACACGCCATGAATGTTGGGGGTACGGTGCGTCACACGGTCGCATATTTCACCATTGCAATAGTGCTAGCATCTTGGGACTCACCATACTTCACACATTCGACATGTATTGAATGTGTTAATTCTCCATCTTGTGAAAATAAAGTGTATGTGCCTGCATGACAGATGTCTCACAATGAAATGCACACAAAACATTTACACATTCATTAAAACAGCTTGCACTCTTTAAGATGAAACACTGTTAGAAACAAATGGCGATGCAGATGTGCCATATAGATGGTCCAACGGTGGTCTTGATGGCTTGACACACAATAGTTTGTACAATTGACAACAAAGGAGCTTTAAGACCTCAAGACCACTGTGGGGACATGTATATGGAGATAAAGGCACAACATTAATCTCTAACACTGGCCTCCTTCAAAAGATGCCTGCTTCTTCCAAATAATTGCAAATGTCGTTTTGTGCGCAATACCTTGTGAGACAACTATCATGCAGACAAATATGTGTGACTTACACAATTCGTCATATTAACACATTCAAAACGTGAGCAACTTTTAACAAGTGTTGGGAGTGCCAAGGTACAATCATCAATGTGAGACAACTTGAAATATGTCAACCCTCACAGGGGCATCCATTACCTGATCATACATTTGCTAGCACAGAAGACCTACTGGCTGTCATGTGAAGTAGCCCACATGTCCCTAATCAGGACAATCCTTAAGCTAATGGGCCTGCAAATGGGATGATCAAAATAATTGCTGCATTGTGGACATACCCTTATCCCCATGCAAAATGACAACACAGTACTGTGCACACTAAGACAAAACAGCGCTGCACCAGAACTACATACATGTGGCAAAAATGAATGAGGCACAATCATGTCTGGAAACAAATGGCATAGCCTGTCAAGCCCCAAATGAAAGCACAGGCCACCATCACAGGGGAAGTGCATGGTGAAACATCGACCACCCAATTCTCACCCACAGGTAACAACTGCCAAGGCCAAATCAGGCAGGCCCATTAGACCTCTAAAGCACAATACCCCCATCCCTGAGTCAATGTGATTGATACAGCTCAAGAAGTGAGAACTCAGAATCTGGGTAACAAAAACTGTACAGCAACAATTCCAAAAGTAACCCAGGCTCACCTTGTGGGGCTGGCAATACATATTAGTCATAAACAACCAACAAAAGATTGTTGTGAATAGGCACACATGCACTACCCAGTGTGAGTATGCAGAAGCCAAATCTTGCATCCATGTCCAAGTGGGCACATGTAGCAGACACATGATAAATACAAACTATGCCAGGGACCAATGCCACTGAGGCAGACCCCATGCTGAACACACAGAATGGGCACAGTGTTGGATTACACACATGATTAGGAGGCCAGGGTGTCTCAGGGGACTGTAGTGGGCACACTGATCTGTGGGTCTAGAATGAGCTGACTGTTCCATGATTAACCGTCATGGCACTATGCATATCTCCCAAATGATGTACATCATGTCTGAGAACACAACATGGGTCATGCATGCTGCAAGAGTATGCAGTTGAAACATCACACTCCTATGTTGAGACTCATCATCAGTGCAAACAAATATGAAGCCCAAACACAGTGCACAGGTCATGGCACAGGCAAGGTACCAACACATGTCACAGACCACCCTCCCACATGATGCGGTAATCAATGTGCAGTCTAATTACCTTGCACCCTAGAAAAACATGTGCAAATGTGAAAACACAAAGACCAGGGGACACATGTGAAGGAGGGGAAGGGATGAAAAAGAGCACCAGCTGAATATGGGGAATTGAAACTACACTGCACATATAGCCTGTCTGACCAGAAACCCCACTGTGGGAGTGTTTCCAGGCTTCAGAGCACCTCAAGATTCCTAGGACCGGCTTGTCATTGGATTCAAGCAAGCCTGGCTGAAGACGGCTGAAATGCCAGAAACCGGTCCTAGGAAGTTTGTTTCTGGTCCAGGGAAGGCATGGCTTGGCAGTTTGGGCTGGATTGTTCCCATGAGGCACAGGGTCAGACTGATTTGCATATGGCCATGTCTGAACTGGGGTGGCAGAGTGGGCTAAAGAACGGTGATGGATTAAACCCAGATCTTTTGACTGGGTGTGAGTTTTTGAATGGTTCAGATGCTCCTTCCATCACCACCCACTTTTGTAATGCTTTGTTCACCATAAGTTGGCAGGGTATGCTCAGGCGTGAGTCCCTTGCTTACTTTGCCACTGGATTCAAGCAAGCCTGGCTGAAGACGGCTGAAATGCCAGAAACCGGTCCTAGGAAGCTTGTTTCCGGACCAGGGAAGGCATGGCTTGGCAGTTCGGGCTGGAAAGTTCCCATGAGGCACAGGGTCAGACTGATTTGCATATGGCCATGTCTGAACTGAGGTGGCAGAGTGGGCTAAAGAACGGTGATGGATTAAACCCAGATCTTTTGACTGGGTGTGAGTGTTTGATTGGTTCAGATGCTCCATCCATCACCACCCAATTTTGAACCGCTTTGTTCACCATAATTTGGCAGGGTATGCTCAGACTTGAGTCCCTTGCTCACTTTGCCACTGGATTCAAGCAAGCCTGGCTGAAGATGGCTGAAATGCCAGAAACCGGTCCTAGGAAGCTTGTTTCCGGTCCAGGGAAGGCATGGCTTGGCAGTTCCGGCTGGGCTGTTCCCATGAGGCACAGGGTCAGACTGATTTGCATATTGCCATGTCTGAACTGGGGTGGCAGAGTGGGCTAAAGAACGGTGATGGATTAAACCCAGATCTTTTGACTGGGTGTGAGTGTTTGATTGGTTCAGATGCTCCATCCATCACCACCCCATTTTGTACCGCTTTGTTCGCCATAAGTTGGCAGGGCATGCTCAGACGGGAGTCCCTTGCTCACTTTGCCACTGGATTCCAGCAAGCCTGGCTGAAGACGGCTGAAATTCCAGAAACCGGTCCTAGGAAGCTTGTTTCCGGTCCAGGGAAGGCATGGCTTGGCAGTTCGGGCTGGATTGTTCCCATGAGGCACAGGGTCAGACTGATTTGCATATGGCCATGTCTGAACTGAGATGGCAGAGTGGGTTAAAGAACGGTGATGGAATAAACCCAGATCTTTTGACTGGGTGTGAGTGTTTGATTGGTTCAGATGCTCCGTCCATCACCACCCCCTTTTGTACCGCTTTGTTCACCATAAGTTGGCAGGGTATGCTCAGACGTGAGTCCCTTGCTCACTTTACCACTGGATTCAAGCAAGCCTGGCTGAAGACGGCTGAAATTACAGAAACCCGTCCTAAGAAGCTTGTTTCTGGTCCAAGGAAGGCATGGCTTGGTAGTTCGGGCTGGACTGTTCGCATGAGGCACAGGGTCAGACTGATTTGCATATGGCCATGTCTGGACAGGGGTGGCAGAGTGGGCTAAAGAATGGTGATGGATTAAACCCAGATCTTTTGACTGGGTGTGAGTGTTTGATTGGTTCAGATGCTCCGTCCATCACCACCCCTGTTGTACCCCTATGCGACTATGTCCAGTGTGTGTCATGTTAAAGATTGAGCTTGCTGTTTGTGTTCCGTAAACTGCATCTGCTGTTGGCGCTTCTATCATGGGTGTGTGTTGAGATGGAAATGATTTAACATGTACGCATACCATGCCACATGTCCATTTCCACAGCTTTTGGGTCTGATGGCATCATACATAATTTATCCCCAGGCATACATGTCTGCATCGTGATAATGGCTGTGGTCTTTTGTTGTCAGATACGCACCTTAATCGCAATTTGTTTGATATGTACATTTGATATTCCATGTGACCTGTGTGTGTGCCTTGCAGTCAGCTGTCTGGATGGGATGACAAACTTCCAATGCAGATCTGGTGACGTGTGTCACTCCAGTGATATCTTGGGCTGCTCAGTCAGACCAGCCCAGAAGCTCATTTGAGGGCATGTAATGTTTATTTCTCAATCAACAGGTGTATGTGGGTTTTCGTAGGAGTGCCAGCAAGCTGGCATATGTGTCCTGGATGTATTGCATACGCCAGACTCTATAGTGACCTGATGTGTAGTAGCAGTGTTGCATGTGCTATGTACATTGATATCGTTGTTGGCTGACAGTTGTTCTCCATTCTTCCCAAATATGTCCTGCAGGGACCGCCTCTACCAAGGCCATTTCCAGACTTGGATACCACGAGGGAACGTGCCTGCATCCGACATTACAGATTCACTCGACAGTTGATTCATGACTTGACGGACAGGCTGGAACCACATCTCCAACCCCGACATAGGTATCCTACTGCGCTGACCCCCAAGGTAAAGGTGATAGCAGCCCTACATTTCTTTGCAACAGGTACATTTCCATTAACCATAGCTGATGTCGGGGGTATGTCGCAAACGATGTTCAGCCGTGTCCTGCATGATGTTTTGTCAGCCATGTTGGAGCACATTGATGAATTCATCAAATGTCCAACTCCTGAAGAGTTGACAGATTTCAAGGGTGAATTCTATGCCCTGGGAGGGATGTCACATGTCATTCGGTCCATTGATGGGACACATGTGACTTTGGTGCCACCAGAGGCTCAGGAGCAGGCTTACCGCAACAGGAACCATTACCATTCAATAAATGCCCTGATGGTGTGTCTTGCTAACATACTGATTTCCCATGTTTGTGCACGTTTTCCAGGATCATACCATGATGCATTGATCATGAGGCGTAGCAGGGTGCCACCAATGATGCTGCAGCTGAGCAACAATCAGGCATGTCTTGTTGGTGGGTAAACTCTGTTTGTCCTGTGTGTCTCAGTATATTTTGCTCTGATGGTATCACATGACCCACTTATTTACTTGATGTATATTTGTAGGTGACTGGGGATATCCCAACATGTCATGGCTAATGAACAGCTGCAGATCAGCGGTACAATAATGCACACGGGCAGACCAGGCGAGTGATTGAGAGGACGTTTGGCCTCCTGAAGAGCTGATTCCGGTGCCTCGATAAGACCGGCGGATCCCTCCCATATGCCCCGGACAAGGTCTGTAACATCTTCATCATGTGCTGCATGCTGCACAACATGGTAGTTGAGAAGGCCATGCCACTCATCCTGGATCCTAAGGAGCTGGAACATCCACCCGTTGAGAATGAGGGGCTTGGCCACGAAGCAAGTGATGAGGAGGAGGAGACTGATATCCGGAGTCAGCTCATACGCAACTTCTTCTCATAACGGTGAGTCACTGGGAATGAGTGTGCATGCTTATAGCAAAGAGTGGCATTTGTTGCAATGTGTGTGTCCAGCTGACTGTATGCATAGTAACTTTGAGGTATGTTGTGATGTGTCACGCAAGTGCTGATGTCATGCCACACACAAATACGCAATGAGTGAGCTTGAAATGTACATGTGTACTACTTTGTTTGTGTTTTTTACATGACCATGTCTTTAGGAAATATT
Organism: Lissotriton helveticus; assembly: GCF_964261635.1. Lineage (NCBI taxonomy): Eukaryota > Metazoa > Chordata > Amphibia > Caudata > Salamandridae > Lissotriton > Lissotriton helveticus. The sequence goes on from NC_136063.1 coordinate 873,125,074, forward strand.
TTTGAAGGTGACCCCTTGTGTGCCTGTCATTCCCAGGTTGCTGTGCCTGTTGTTTGTTCGTGTCATCTTAGTCCTCCTGCTATTCCTCATGATGATTGCAACGTGGGCCGAATCAGCGTTCCATGCACGAACATGTGTAAATGTCAGTTCGGGTAAGAAATCCAAACAGGCTGTTTGGGGTTGGTATGGTTTGGGAATGTGTGGGAACTGTGTCTGCGCATGTTGTAGAGCCATCCATACATGTCTCATCAGCATGGATCAAATTTCTTGTTGCACCACTCCCATGACAGGACAGTCACCCTTCTTGACAGTCATCTGTTGTGGAGTTTTGACTCTGGTGAATGCATCAATGTGTGTGAACCTTGACCCTGACACATTACGGATACCACCGGTTGACATTGTGTGGGACATCACAACCACAAGCTCTGTGGGGTATTGCAGCTTCACTGTGTGCAGCAGGATGTGTTTGACTCATCCCCTTAATCTTGTGTGCCAGTACAGTTTGATATTAAAAAAACCATGTTGTGAAGGTGTGGTCCAGTGTATGTCCCACATGTTCTGTCAACTGTCCTATGAGTCTGTTCGTATGGATGCATTGCCCCTGGTGCCAGTATGTCATATCACTGTCACGTCCCTACCTCAGTGCCGGTGGAGAATACTGCTTTGCAAGCATTCTCTGTAAGTTGATGTTAACTTTCTATTTTCATGATGCCAGGAATGTTGCACTGATGACATCACAACGTTGTGCAAATGAAAACGCTTCCGTGGCACCAGTCAGGTGACGGTAATCCCAGGATTTTCATGTGCCGTGCTGCATATCCTGGTCACGGTAGGGGTGCTTTTGTGGTTTTGTTCCTCATTACTCTGTTGATTTCAGTCCCATCTGCTTGTTATGTTAGGCATTGTAAAGCACAGTTGTAAGAGCCAATGACTGGCTCTTGCGGGGCTTCCTTGTGTTTACATAATGTTGGATGAGCTTCTTACGGCTCTTTTGGGTGATGTGTAATTTCCCTTCTTGAGGCTCACTGAATCCCAGGGCTAACTACGGATTGTTGGCTTTGTGTGAGTAGCACTGCTACACATTCGATGTTCTGTATATTGGAGCCTTATTCATACTCTGTGACTTACTTGATGACCGCATGGATCTAATTGCATTGAAGCAGCCTGGTGAGAGTTATACCCCCTTCATTTAGATGACAAACTCTGCTACCTTTTATGTGTCCATGTTCAATCCTCAGATCTAGTATAATTTCCTTTTCTATGATCCCAACTAGGATACAGTGGCTGTTGTTTTCCTTTACAGGTGTAACTGTTACAGTGTAAGTCCTGAGGTATTTGGTGATTCAGTGACAAGAAGTGTTGAATCCTTATGCTTGTTTACCTTTGTTTCAGATCTCCCTCCCTGCTATTCACATCCTCTCCTTCCCTCGCCTGATCACCCTTTTAAGTCAGTCATTTATACTCAGACCAAGGAGCTATCTAGAGATGGACCTCTTTCAGCATCACACTTCTCTGAGGATTCAAGGTATCGACAGTCCATGGCAGTTGTGTGGAGATTGCTTCACCAGCATTACAGGTAACATCATTGCATGACTGTTATTTTCTTCAGAGCAATGGCACTGGCCATGGACATTGGCTAAAGCAGCATGTCCTCAACACAAACTTGATCCATTTGTGTAGAAAATGTGTTCCCCACAGTACATTGTGCCTCATTACTGTCACCGTAAATCTCTAGCCATTCTGCATGCGTCATCTATGGCATAATTCACAATGATTGTGCATAAGTGAGTATGTTTACTGTGGCAACATGCATGCAGTTTATAATGGCTAATGATCCATATTGTGCATGACGTACATGGTTGTGTATTGATTGTTTTAGCTTGCTACCCACAACGGGCAGGCAACACCTGCTGACGCTGTGTGTCCTGTGCCCAGCTTGGCCTTTTGGTGCCTGAACCTGTGCCCGTCATATTTGATGATTGTTCATCCATATTCTTTTAGTGACCCATGAGTAACCAGACACTCCTTCCTTTCCATACACATGTTACATTGTGCCTTTCAAAACTCCTTGTCTTTGTGCGCTAGTTTTGCATGGTGTCTCACCCCTTCTGCCGTCATGTGTTCACTCATTCCTACTGCTGCCTCCCCTGCAACACCGCAACACCGAGTGCCCTGATTCTGCAACACACACACCTCCAAGATGTTCCTCCCTCCCTCCATCCATTTTTAATGCAGGCAGCAGCTTGTCAGTGCCACTGTTGCACCACCTCCGTGCCAAAGGCAGGATCATCAGCGCCTGTAACGTGCACTGTGCAAGACCCTCTGGTCCTTCCATGACGCAGGTAACACAACAGACTCATGCTCCAGCCACCCTTCAAACAGTGATCACCAATCATCCACCTGATATCAGGCAACCCCGAAGCACACTCATGACAGCTTCGCAGGCTGTGTGTGCAACTCATACTGTCAACACCGCGTTGCCCCACATAACAGTGCATGTCCATACAACCAGGTCAGGTGCCTCGTACTGCACACACGCTACATCCACCAGCACGCCATTGGACTCTGTTACCTCATCAACACAACAGCCCCACACATCGCCTTCATTACTGTAACCTGGTTGAACGCAACCTCAGCACACTACTTCTACATTGCCATCACAGACGGATACTAGGTCACCCACAAGGACCACACCAACAATCCAGGAGTATGATTTGCAATACTTTCTGAAGTATACCCTCAGAGTCACATACAACACCAAGGACACACTCAGCATTGTCAAACATCTGCACTTCAGGTTTCACACCAACACCCTGACCACCCTCAGTGTAACTATCATCTACAGATCTCCAAGCCTACACCCACAATTCTGCTAAGCCATATACACATATGTTAATAATCATTTATTGTGCGCACATCCAACCCAACGGGGTGTCCCAGTGCTGTAGTGCGCCGAAAAGGAGGCAGCATACAGAGGAGCAAGTAATCAAGCAGGCAAAATAGCCACGTTTCAATGGCTTTGCGAGACTCACATTCAGACTGAATCATACACAGCGGAAGAAGTGGCTTAGTCCAACATTGGGTGGTTCCCACCTGAAAGGTTTAACTCCCAATCTTGGTTTTGTAAACCAAGGACCAATAAGCAAGTGCTTGTTTTTGGAACGTAGAGATTGTGATTGACAATAGGGATGGAGGCTCCTCCTAAGGTAGACCGGCCCACGGCCTTGTCCTGCCCTGAAGGCAAGTGTCATGCACATTGAAAACTATTTGTGTAGCCATGGGCAGCAAATGGACTAGTCGAAGAAATGGGGAGATATGTTGTCAAAGTTAGACTCCACATACCAGGTGGGCAGCCGCGTTTTAGACCATCTGCAGTATACGTAGCAAGCCTAATGTGAGACCCACAGATGAGCCTTTTGCGTAGTCAAAATGGGAGGCGATCAGTGCGTGAACCACCGTTTTCTGGGTTACATTGTGCAGATAGTTAATACATCTCTAGATGTTTTAAATCTTGCCAAAACAAGCGGCACCCGCCTCTTGTACCTTTGTGGCAAGGGATAGCTAATTGTCCCATCTGACTCCCAGAGCAGTGGCCAGTTACTCTGGCCACCAAAGATTGAAAGAGAAGGGAGAAGGTTGTTTTAAAAAGTATAGGGTCTAGGTGTTATCTGGATTAAGTTTCAAGAAAATGTGGTCCATCCAAGCCGCAAAAATTTTGAGACAATTTTTGAGTGGGTAAAAATTTGCTGCACACACAGAATTTAAGGTGAATAGAAGCTGAATATCATCAGCATCTGATATGATTTTGACTTCAGACATGGCAATCGATTCAGCCAGCGGGGTTAAGTAAATATTAAAAGTCAGTGGGCTCAGAGCAGAGCCCTGCGGCACGCCCCACTTCAGTGGTTTGACTGGGGAGATGAATGGGTAGCTCCGGACCTGCTGTGTGCGGTCAGATAGTTAGGACGATATCCACTTCAGCACTGAGCCCCCCACACCTATGGTCTTAATGCGGTTCAGATTAATGGGATGGTCGACGGTGTCAAATGCTGTAGACAAGTCTAACAGCACCAACACCGCCTTGGAACCTCTGTCGACCTCCCAGCGTATAGAGTCTGCCATTTCTATGAGGGCCGACTGCGTACTATATCCGGGATGGTAGCTGGATTGCGAGTCGTGAAGGAGGCTATTATCTTCAACAAAGGGCATCAGTTGCTGCCAGAAAAATTTCACTGAAATCTTGGCCGGAGCTGGTAGAAGAGAGTTAAGTCTATGATTGGAAGGATATTTAGTATCTGCGTTGGCTTTACTTAAGATGGGCAGGAGGAACGCGTGTTTCCACGCATCCGGATTAGAGCCCAATCTGATGTAAAGGTTCCAAATGGCGTTTAAATGGTGATTGTGAATCTTAGCAATTATGTTGTATTGCTTGGCGGGTAAGGGGTCAGTAGGAGAACTGGATTTGCACATCTGCTAATCAAGCAGAGAGGCTTCCTCAGAAATTGTGTTAAAATCTGAGACCAAAGAGCTGGGAAACAGCTTTACTGATTGCTCTTCAGACATTGGATAACTACATAAGCATGCAGGGCCGCACCTACACAGTCTACATGGGTCAGGGGGAGAGCAACTCCTGGCTGGAGGACAACCACACCACCATCCTGCATTGGTACATCAACATTTTCATCTAGTTCTCCAAGTAACAACACACTGCACCAGACTCCGCTACAGATCCAACAAATACAACTTTACCTGAGTGGTCACAAACAAGCTGTGTGGCATCCTCACACAGGATACTCCAACCAACGCCACTGCCACACCCTGCAACCGCACGCACTAGATCAGCGACTGTTCCAACACTCTTGCCAAATTGGGGAACTTTCCTGTGAAGCACAACAACAGTTAAGCCACCATGGACAATGCAGACCTTCTGGACTCATACAGGTCAAGCCAGACTAATGTGCAAACCGTGTAAAACAAACAACCATCATTTACCTTTCAGCTCTGAAATCCACAACACACAGACATCACCATATCATCAGCACGGACAAGAGTATAACCTTGATGTTTGGGCTAGGCACCAACATACACAACATGAATGACCTCATCGGCATTGTGAGTTAACTATCTAACCCCAGCTCTCCATCCAAAAGACATCCCACCCTTGCAAGGCCAAAGTGATCCCTTGCAACTTACTAGCACTCCAAGCTCATGGACGTACACGACAGCCTCGCCACACATAGGCAGACAGTGCTATTTTCCACAGGACATACCCCCCTCAGGTCCTGGACTCCATCAGCAGCAAAGACACCACCCGGCTCATGTGCACCATCCACTCTGGCTCTCCATCAGGACCCTTCCCACAAAACATCTCAATCACAGCATACACCATCCATGACGCACACCTCCGGCATTTCATGAATGTCTCCTTTGAGTATGCCACTTTCCATGGGAGCTGGAGGCAAGCAGAAAGCCGGGCCCTTCTTTGACAATGGACGTCAGTACCGCAGGATGTCCTGGGACATCACCCTGCTTGCCTACCCGACATTTGTCAACAAGAAGACAGTCAAGGAGCAACTGACCATCTCCCTCCAAGCAAACATCTCCAGGCAACCCACCCCAGACCATCTTCCACAGTAATCACCCCGCTGCAACAGCCCTTATTTCCACCACCAACGCCATCTTGGACCCTGCTCAACACCACCCTCACCCCATCGACTGCTCAACGGCATTCAACACCATGTGCTACCACACTGTCAGATCACACATCTCCAACACTGGTATCCACAGGAAGACCCAGGATGAAATCGCCAAGTACCTCCCCAGCAAGGCCTAGGGACTCCGCATCCCCCCTTCGTCACGTAGTACACTGGGGTCATCGGGCCCATGCCCCAGCCTCATCTATCAGCGTGATAATCTACAATGTCTCCATGACCCCCCTCTCCACCATCACATGCACAAACAACATCATCATCATGTCATATGCCATTGACACACAGCTGCACCTCACCCTCCCCAAAGACCCAGCCACTCCCTGATCCAACATTCAAGTAGGCATAAGGTGCATTGAGAAATGGATGAAAATCAGCCACCTGCGGCTGGATTTGGACAAGACTGAGCTCATCATCTGAGGAATGATCCCTTATGGCTGGGCCAATTCCTTGTGCCACACCGGCCTGGGCATCGCACAAGCACACAGTGGCCACGCAGGCAAGCAGGTGCTTATCGTACACTCCTCGCTCACAATGACCATGCAAGTCAACACCGTCACTACCTCATGCTGCAAGTCCCTCTGCATGCTGCAAATGATCTTCAGATAGATCCAAAGAGCAGAGGCTGAAGGGTCTAAAAAAACTGTGAGTGCCCATAGTCTGGTCAAAAGCACTGAGGGAATGGAGGCATAATTATACCTTATGCAGAATGCCCAGGATAGGTTTTTAATGTGTCGTTTTAGGCTCAATTTATTACCTTATTTATTAGCCTCCTGCCTGGGTTTTTAACCACAATTGAGCAGAAGGGATCCTGCGGCTGCGACAATAGGTCTCTGCAGGATTCCCTTCATTTTGTATTATTGTGTTCTTTTTATTCAATGCCTAGGCGCAGATTCCTGGTAGACATCTTAAAACAAGCTAATTTGAAATCTGCTAGAGCTGCTATAATTTATTTACAACAAGCGACTGACCCATTAACATTATGCTGCATTATGAATTTTATTAGAGTGGCGGTTAGATCGAGGGTAACTAGAGGGGGGATTGACTGATAAGATTTATAATGAATTGTGTTGTTTTTTTCCCTCCTTTTGAAATTAGATTGTATAACAACTTGGGTTCTGATAATGATTTAATGCGATTTTAATAATTGTATATATATGTGCTTTTATGGAGATTTTTAATCATCGAATAAAGAACTCTTGATTGATTGATTGATCTTCAGATAGATACACTCCTAGTCAAGACAGACAGCCACCCAGGTCCACCACACCAGCCGGCTCAACTACGGCAACACCCTCTACGCAGGAACAAGAGCCAGACTCCAGGAGTACTTGTGCACATCCAGGGTGCATGAGCACAACTCATCCTTATCATCCCCTGCCACAGCCACATGACCGTCCACCTGATATACCTACAATAGTATCACTGTCAACTGTAGGATCACCTTCATACTCCTCAGCCACACTCAGTAGGCACTCCACAACCCCAGTCCCAAAAACTAACATGGATGTCTCCCATCCAACACCCCGTTGCCCCAACTCCGTCCAGCCACCCTTGCCCAGGGCAACATTCATCACATCCACCGTACAACTGCATGCGGGAGATAGTTCTCCCACCTCACCAAACAGACCTGGTACTCCCTCTGTGGGCACCTACACATTACCCATGACCTCTACACCTTCATGGAACTCTTCAGAAACTGTCTGTCAGAGCAGTATGGCAAGCCCTACCCCTCACGGGTGAGTATTGCCCTCCATGTATGTATTTGATAATACATTGTGACCTATGTGTGTCCTCAACCGGACTCAGAACCCAGTGTATGGATGGCTTGAGTGTGTTCCACACTCTGGCATACTTTTACATATCCCCACACTTTCAATTCAATTCAAAATTCCTTTATTCGACTGTGTGCAATACAGTCATAAAAGTACCATAAAATACACATATATATATACAGCTCAAATATTAAAAAGACAGTTTGTCAGAAGCAAGAGATCACAAAATAGGATATAAATTCTCAGACAAATGTAGGTATACTGTTAATCAGAAACATATTTACAGGGGTAGGATAATTCAAATAGGGATTAGCCTTACATGCTTTTTCTGAATTTCAGGGCTGTTTTTAAAAAATTACATGTGAACAAAGTGCTTTCACAGTGCAGCATTTGAAGATAAAGTAGTGCTGGTCTTATTTGCACAAAGTTCATTTTTTTAAGAAGAGGTTTTAAAAACATTTTCCGTGGTGTCATATAATAGGAGCATACAAATAAAAAGTGTGCCAGATCTTGCGGAGACTTATTGTCGCAGCCGCAAGTTGGCAACACTTGTCCCCTATGGGCTCCACTGGGCACAGCTAGCATCAGATGAAATAAATCAAATCGAAATCTAGTCAACAGGAAGCGCTCATATCTGGAAATGGGCCAGGATAGGTATGGTTCAATTTGCATGCATGATTTAGTTAAAACATGTCTCATCACACTACCCTTCTTCAATTCTAACTCTTCCCTGGTGAGCTGTCGGGTCAACAGAAAAGTGTCCTTTACAAATGTTACGTCATTCTTGGATACTTGCTGTGGTGTCAGAAAAAGATCCAACCTACCCAGATCTTGAAGACAGTTTCTGATATATTTTAACCAGGGTATCTTGAGTTTCCCTTCCCAGTTAAGTGCTTCGAGGAGGATGTTTTGGGTAAATGGGATTTCATCGTTCAGCCAGCAATTTAGCCAACACAGCAGGGGTTTTACAGCGATCTTGTCCCCTAGGTGTGGCATGCCCAGTTCCTCATGGGTGGAAAAATTAGCTGTGCTCTTTGGAAGACACAAAACTTGTTTTAAGAAGTTATTTTCAGTGGTTACAAGGTCGCCCACTGGGACAAAGCCCCAAAGTTCACTCCCATAACTGGCGACAGCAATGCTTTTAGCTTGGTATAATTTCATCATAGCAACCACTGGTGTGTTTCCCATTTTGCGCGCAAAATCAATTATTGCAGCATTGGTCCTTATTATTTCTCCTTTCTTTTTCCTTACTGCGGGACCCCATCTGAGTTTATGGTCAAACAATACACCAAGATATGAAAAAGTTTTTGTTATTGGTATTTTTTCCCCGTTGACAAAGAAGGGGTGGGATTTTTTTGAACCAGATCCTACCTTCATAACAAATGACTTGGTGTTGTTGATACACAGGCCCCGTGAATTCATAAATTGGAAGAAAGAGTCAAGTAGTGTTTGAAAGCCAAGTGCAGTTCTGGAGATGAGGACGGCATCGTCTGCATAGAGCAGAACGGGTACGCCCTTTTTCCCTATGTATGGGTAATCAGTATTTGTTTTTAAAAGATGCTCCTCAAGACCGTTTATATATAAATTAAAAAGAAATGGCGCTAAAATGCAGCCCTGCCTGACCCTCCGATTTATTTTGAAGTCTCTGGTTACTTTCAAGTCTTTAGTATAGCGAACATTCGCTCGTGTATCACTGTGGAGGTCAGCTAAGAAATTGATCAAATTTTTTTCAACTCCCATTTTTAACAGGACATCCCAAAGTTTTCTTCTATCAACGCAATCAAAGGTCGATGAAAGGTCCACAAAGGACATGTTTAGGGTTCCATTTCTAGCCAAGGTGTACTTGCCACTAATTAGATATAGATTCAGGCATTGAGTTATTGTTGAGTGCCCTGGTCTAAAGCCGTATTGAACGGGTGACATTACATTGTTGTTTTTGACCCATGTGGTCAGCCTGTTTAAAATGATCCCTCCCACTACTTTGGCGACTGAATTTATCAAACAGATTGGCCTGTAACATGCTGCATTGCTTCTGTTACCCTTCTTGTAAACGGGTACAATAGTTGAGGTCCCCCAGGACTTTGGAGCCCCAATTACAGCTCCAGCATTGACAACCGCCGTGAGGATTGGGGCCCAGAATGGAATATTTGATTTAAATAAATCTGGCGGGAGGCTGTCTGGGCCCGGGTCCTTGTTACTGGTTAGACAACAGATCCCCTTTTCAACTTTTTTGACTGTGAAAAGCAAAGGTGCTTCTTCAGGAAGTTTAGTTACTTGTGTCATCTGGGGATCATCACTCTTGAAGATTAGACTAAAATGAGAGATCCATTCATTCTCGGGTATAATAGTTCCAAGGCTGGCAGCGTTAGGATCATCAAACATCGGCTTGTTGATTATGCACCAGAATTTGGAGCTATTACCCAGAGTTGATGGGTCAAGCAAAGACTCCCAGATGTTTGCTTTTATGTCCTTTTTACGGGATGCCAAGGCTGATTTATATTCTGCTCGCAAGATTTTAATATGTGCAGGGACCCTTGGCTTGTTCTTGAGAGCTGTTTTCAGATTTCGACTAGCTGCTGAACAGGCGTGATCGAACCATCTTGGCTGTTGGTCAATTGGGCCTTTTGATGGAACGGAAAGCAATTGATCAATTCTTTGAGTTAGCACAGTAAAAGCGGATAGAATAGATTCAGGAGGTGTAGAATCAGAGGCACAAAGATAGAGTTCCTGTTCACAGCTCGTTTTAACAGACTCATGCAGAGTATCACTGTTTATCATGGTCCATTTCAGACGGCGGTTTCTACTGATCAGTTTTAAAACACCCGGGTCCTTTTTGTTTTTCCGTAGTTGGAAAGGACCCTTTTCTAATTCCACTGAGATTGGATTGTGGTCGCTGAAAATGCTTTCATGTATATTGAAATTTAAAGCTGAAATTGCCAGATCAACAGAGAGAAGTATATGGTCTATGAAAGAGCAGTGCTCTGAGCCTTTGTAAGTTGGTGTTTCAAAAATGAAGGAGTCCTCATTCAGAGACATTGCAACCCTCAAGTTCAGACCATCTATTAAATTGTTCATGTTTGTTCCTCGCGGACAATGCGCAAAATGAAGTCCTGACCTGTATCCGCATCCCAGGGAATCCAAGGTTGTCGTGGTCGGGTTTCCACAAATGTGTGCATTAAAGTCACCAACAATTATTTTGTTATGTGGTAATTTTGCCAAGTTATCTCATAGATAGATTTGGAGCTTGATGATGTTACATTCTCCTGCTGGCATTACAGAGTTGTAAAAGTTAACCAAAGTTAGTGCTTTTTTACCCTTCCCGATCTCCATGATCTGGATGTTCCTATTGTCCATCTGCTTGTTTTTTATCTGGGAGATAAGAGAGAGGCTAATGAATGTTGCGAGGCCCCCTTTTGACCTTCCACTGGGCGATGGAGATGCTGGGACAAAGAAACTTTGGAACCCCTCGATGAAAACATTGTTGTCTGTGAGCCAAGTTTCCTGGAAGCACAGTATGGTATAATTCCTAACAAAAGCTACCCACAACTGATTCTTAACTTTTGCGGCCAGTCCTGCGATATTCCACGACAAAATTTTTATGGAGTTAAGATCATTACGATCACTCCGTAACTCTTGGATCGCGTTAGGTGATGGGTGCAGGTTTAGGTTAAGATGACTTGTTATAGCTGTCTGATGATTTCTAATACTGTATAACGGATTATGGGCTGCAGTAGAGGAAGAACTGCCTGCTTCAAGTATGAGGGGGTAAATGCTCTTTGTGAGGAGAAGTTTTCAGGACAGGATGTTATCGGCTCTGTTATGTTAATATCTGGTACCGCACTTGGGAGATCAAAGGTACTTACTAATTTGTTAGTACTTATTAACTTGATATGTTCTTGGGGGTTTGACCGATCAGGTAAAATGCTAAGGGGCAGAACAGATGGCAGTCAATCCACCTCATCCAGATGATCATAGGTATATAGGGCATCATATATGTTTGATGTTGGGATCTCATAATGGTTTTGATACAGATAGGGATGTATATGATCTCGCTTGTATGAGCGTTGGACAGGTTCTAATCTCTCATACGTTGCTTGAGGTGGATGATTATATGCTCTACCTTCCCATGAGTGAGCGTATCTAAATCTAAGGTCATCCCCTGTTTAGGAATAGGAGGGGGTGCCTGAAGATGGAAATGGGCTTGGGGCATCGGAAATCCCTCTTGACCGTAATAACGGTTGGGGTTTTTCCTGTGACCATTTGTGTTATGTGGATAAAAGTAACTTAAACCCATTGTGCGGATCAGACTATTTGTCGAGGGACTCCTCCAATTTGCGATGAATCAAGCCGCTCCTCTGTCTTTAAAGGTAACTACGATGCAGTCTCCTTCTGTTGATTTAAATCTTGAGCCCACCCAATCTACTCTCTTCACGTGAGAAATGGTCCCTATTATATGGGTGGGAAGTGGCCTGTGAGTGGTTAGCCATTGCATGACCTTGTTCTTTAGTTCCACGTAGGTTTCCCTCCTATTATCACTTAGTTTAGGGACCCCAATCAAAACTATTGTGTAAGCGTTAGACTCAGGTGGAAGATTTATATGGGTAGGAGTTTTTACCGTCATAGATTCGAGCTGATAAACCCCTGCTGACTTGGTAGGGATATTCGTCGTTGGTAAGAGGGGGTGCCTCAATGACTCGACATTTGTTTTGACTGCTTCTGAGGGGTAACCCTCCGCAGCCCATTCACTGTCATCGGTATCCTCCCGTATCTGTGTGATTTGTGTATTATTAGTGGGTGTAGCTATTACCTTCACTGAAATGGGTGCTACTTGTGGAATTAATAATGGGTCCGTTATGGGAAAAGATCCCTGTTGCTGTAACATTATCTGTTTAACAGTACTGTTTGCTGGGTCACTGGTATTTTTTACAGTTTTTGGGTTGCTTACTTTGAGGCTTGTACTTGCTGGAACAAAAATAGAGGTTGTATTAGACATTTTTAGCGATTTGAGAATGTTAGAGGATACTTCGTTTTGTGTTCTCTCGAATTTTCCTAAGGCCTTCTCAATATTGACAATCCGTTTGCTAATGGGTTGTAAAAGAGATTTAATCATAGTTTCTATTTCACTCAAAGAGGGTGTTTTTTGTTGTAAGTGTCTGGTCAGTATGCCTTGTCTGCTCTTTGACTAAAATACTCTCCACGTTGTTCTTGTCAATTCGGGGTGTGTCCAGGTCTTGAGAGGGTATCAACAGGGGCCCCGCTATGGTAGTTTCAGAGGGTTTCCCCTGTATAAATTTCTCCCACATATCTTTAATTGAACGTTTCGATTTGCCTAAAAGGCAGTGGTTTTTTTTTCATGGGGTGTTTTGTCTTTCGTTTTTTCTTATGGCGCTGGGTTTTGCTTATTTGTTCAGGAATTAACGTCGATGCCAATTGAGTGGCAGGTATGTGGCTCTCAATTAATTGAACCTCAGAATCTGGTGATGATGTATGCAGACAGGATATGTTACTACCCCGATTAGTCGAAACCAAAGGGCTACTCTCCATTTTATTCCCTGTAGGAAATGTAAACAGGGATTTTGAAGTATTATCCTTAATATGCGACCTTGGCAGATCTGTAAATGATTGCATTAATAAGGATTCCTGAGAGTTGGATGTATCGTCCATAATGTGTGTGTTGTTGGTAGTATGCATGGACAAATTTGGAAAACACATATCTGGGGTCAGGGAAAGTCGTCTCTCTGTATTCTGGATAGCGTCCGCCACTACGCTTATCGTTTTTTGTAACATGATATCAATGGCGGTTATAGTGGGTAATGGTGTACTCACAGTTTTTAATCTCGTTGTTGATCTCGTTGCCATCGGGGTTTTCTGTACTTTAGTCATCCTCAAACAATGAACATGTATCCAAGCACCTTGTATTGGTTACGTAGGTTACCTTATTACAGGGTGTCTTCACGGAGGAGATTAAGGGGGGTGGCCCGGCCCGGCCACTTCAGGCCCCTAGAGGGCCATAAAGGGCCTGCCGGGGCTTTATGCGCCGCCTGGTGACCTGGGAGATGCGCATGGCCCACTGCGTCTCAATGTCTTTTCCGTGGACGACATGTGCGTTTCCTCGTGGTTCAGGGCGTCACTCAGGCAAGTTATCCGGATGCTGGGTGCAGTGGAAATCAGGGGACTCGGCCCCTGCCGGGGCTTTATGCGCCACCTGGCGCGCTGGTGGATGTCGTCGCCGCCTCCACCTGGAGGCTGCTGGGAGGTGGAGTCCAACCGGCGGAGCCAAGCCCGGCCGGTCGGCGATTCAAGCCCGGCCGCTGCACAGACAGGTGCGTTTCCTCGTGGTTCAGGGCGTCACTCAGGCAAGTTATCCGGATGCTGGGTGCAGTGGAAATCAGGGGACTCTGCTCCTGCCGGGGCTTTATGCGCCGCCTGGCGCGCTTTTGGATGTCATCGCCGCCTCCCCCTGGAGGCTGCTGGGAGGTGGAGTCCAACCGGCGGAGCCAAGCCCAGCCGGTCGGCGATTCAAACAGGATGGCGGAGCCAAGCCCGGCCGCTGCACAGACAGGTCCGTTTCCTCGTGGTTCAGGGCGTCACTCAGGCAAGTTATCCGGATGCTGGGTGCAGTGGAAATCCATATCCCCACACGTATGTTGTTGATTTAGTGAAAAAGACTGCAATATCAAAATCTATTGTGTTTGTTATGTTTATTTATCGATCTTGTGCCGGAAACGTGAGTAGGTGGTAGGTGCTGTACAAAAATGATGGGAATCCAAAGTTCACAGAGGGAGATGTGATGCCTTGCAGTTTGAATCAACAGAGTCCAGACCACAGTGCTTGGCATCATTGTTCAGACTGCGACCAGCAAGTCCACGTGGGAGAGTAGGACAGTCAATAAGGTGATGCTGTTGCACACAAAGGCAAGATGCCAGACCAGGTGACCTGGGAGATGCGCATGGCCCACTGCGTCTCAATGTCTTTTCCGTGGACGACCCACCTTCCTTGGGGGACCCTCATATGCAGGCCTTGACGATGCCTGGGACGCTCCATCGCACAATTCCTTCTCCTCCTCCCTCCCTGTGCCTGTTGGCGGTCTTCGCCTCGATGTTTCTGGCCTGGTGATACAGGGAGGGTGCGGCATGTTGTCAGCGATCCGACGGAGTGAATGGCTTATGTCCCTCTGCACTGCCAAGAGCTCAGACAGTCTTGCCTCCATCCGTTCTTGGTGTTGTCGTTGACTGGCGTGTTGCTCGGCCTGCTGGTTTTTGATTTCGTTTAGGGCCCCCACTACCTGGCTGAACTCTCTGGTGTCCCGCCGGTATACCTCCATGATGTTTTGCAGTTCAGACATACTGGGCCTTGCAGCTGGCTGGTCAGGTTCTCGCCTCCACCTTGTGTCACTCCCACCACCCCTGCCCACACGAGCCTGGCCTGCTGTTGTGGGCACATCGGGTCGACGGGACCCCTGAGAGATGGCAGTGGTGGTGTTGTCTGCCACCTCCTGGGTGCCCGGCGAACCTTGTCCCTCATTGTCAGACTGGCTCAGTTGTGTAGTGTGGGCAGGGCTCCGAGCTGTCTGCTGGGATGTGGCAGGAATGGGTGTGGTGGTTGACGCCGATGTCCCTGATCCAGCTGCTGCACAGGTTTGGGCTCCAGAGGTGACAGGTTGGTTGGGGTCATCCATGAAGTGGTGAGAGGTGTCACTGTTGGAGGGATCAGGGTCCTGCGGAGCCTGGGACTGTGATCCATCTCTCCCCTGGTTGGGGTAGATTCTGCACGCTGCCCTGTGGGTGGGGGAGACAGACAATGTTAATGCAATTTAATGCAACATCCAATTTTCATATACATTGTCGTTGGCACTGTTCCACCTGCTTTGGATTGTTCTCAATGTTCCCTTGTGGATGGGTAGAATGCGGGGTCAGATTGATCTGTGCTCAGGAGTCATTGACATGTGAGGTACTATTTACAATGACTGGCACAGCCATGCATATCAGCAGGGATTTGCCAGACATTGTGCACCACAGCTATGCCAGCATGGATGCAACACATTAACACTGCGGTTCACCATGGTGGAAAAACAGAACAGCTGCGTCACGCATCTGTGCCATAGAAGTGGCACATTGCTGTAGTTGTGTCGCCGGTGCAACGCAGATCCAACAATGCTCTCTGTGGCCCTATCTGCACAATGCTGCGTCAACCCTTACGCCTGCTTCAAGCATGCACACGGTTTTGAGGCAGCATGTGCATAAAAGTGACTGAGTGAAATCTTTAAGATTTCACTCAGCCACTTTTGGGAGGTGTTGCTGCGCCATGACGGCCACCCACCGCCCACCCGCCCCCGAACGAGAACACCTACTTCTGGCACAGGGCTTTAGAACGTGGCACATCTCCCAAATGCATCACCTTGTTAATAGCCAGCACCATGGCGCAACTTTTGTGCGTCCCCTGCGTCGCTGCGTCACAAAGGTGAAGCAACGGCATCGTGAAAGACGCGAAAGGGACTTGTGTATCAGCAACGTGCATTTTTTGCTTGAATGCGTCATCAGATCTGTATTTGTTTTGTTGTGTTACACGACGATTGTGACAGTGGGGCACTCAATTGCCTGTTCCAGGAGGGTATGTTTATGTAAGGGGTGTGTGTGACAGGCCGTGCTGGTAGTTTGAGTCTGATTTGCAACTGGGCGTCCCTCGTGGTGTGGCTGTCCCCCCATGGAGCATGCTGCCATGACAGTGGTTGTGAGTTCCTGTGCAAGATATCTGTCCTGGTGTTAGTGTTTGCAATGGTCACAGGAGGGCCTTGTGCTGCCTACACCAGGGCCCAGTGTCAGCTATCTTGTCAGTACTTTCACACTCCCTGTGCATTGAGCATTGTGCATGGGTGTGTAACTGGGCCATATGGGATGAGTGCAATTGGGCATGGGCGTACACAGTATTGTTCATCGGGGTGGGCAAATGTTTACCTTCTTCACCATCCCCCTTGCACCCTCCTACCCTCACCCTTGCACCCTTCTTGCACTCCCCCTGCAGCCTTCTGGCCCTCCCCCTTGCACCCTTCTGGCCCTCCCCCTTGCACACAACTCATACTGTTGGGCACTGTTGGGAGTCCTCTGCACCCACGCCTCATATGTCTGGACACTGCTGGGAGTCATATCCACCTACCCCTTAAATGTCTGGCCACTGCTGGGAGTCCTCTGCACCCACCCCTATACTGTTGGCCACTGCTGGGAGTCCTCTGCACCCTCCCCTCATATGTCTAGACACCTCTGGGAGTCCTCTGCACCCATCCCTCATATGTCTGCCCACTGCTGGGAGTCCTCTGTTCCCACCCCCATACTGTTGGCCATTGCTGGGAGTCATTTCCACCCACCCCTCATATGTCTGGACACTGCTGTGAGTCCCCCCACGTTACATGAGTTGTTTGTATACTCACCAGGCTCCACAACGCCTTCAATTCCATGTACTCCAACCAGTGGTAGCAGGGCCATGACATTCTCCTCCCAGGGATGGTACTGTACTGGTCTGCGGGGACCACTACCTCCAGTGTGCTGGCTCTGGGCGTAGTCCTCGTCCATCTTCCGCTTCACCATCCTCCGCAGATCGTACCACCTGGACTGGCAATCTTTCCTGGGGTGCATGATGGGTGCAACAGCGTTGACCCTATTGATGATCCTCTCCCGCAGCCATGTTTTCTCAGCTACGCTGGTCTGTCTGACCAATGCGCCAAACAGCTGTGGATCAACTCTGATGACTTCCTCTACAAGGATCTCCATCTCCTGGTTTGTGAACTTTGGATTCTTGTATGCGGACATGGTGTGGGGTGAATGTGACTGGGGGTAACGATGTGTATGGATGGGGGTGTGGGGGTCTGAATGTGATTGGAGTATGTGTGAAGGTGGATGTGTGCAGTTGTTGGTGTGTTGTCAGGCTCTGTAGGTAAATGTGTATGTTGCAAAGGATGATGGTTTGTGTGTGTGAGCCCTTTTTATTGGTCCATTCGTGGGTGGGGCTTAGTTTGAATTTTTGGTGTGTGTGTTTTAAGGGGTGTGTCTGAGTTAGGCCTTCTGTTTGCCTGTTTGGATCTGGCCAGGACATTCATTTCCAATGGTTTGTACACAGGAGACATGTTTTGTGGTGTTGTGCGACTCGTTTGCACCCTCCTTGCGCTGTTTTAGGGGTTTGCGTGCACTTCGTTCAGGGGGGTCATTTCGTATTTGACTGTGTAGCTCGCTCATACGCGACATTTTTACAGGGTACGCATGCGCTTCGTTCAGGGGGGGTTTGTTTCGTATTTGATTGTGTAGCTCGCTCACACGCCATGTTTTCCGTACAAATCACAGTTCATACGCGACGACTTTTTCCTGTACGAATCGCGTTCTCGGTCCCTGGTCTGGATCATACTTGTCGGGTCGTACTGCATGTTAATGAATCGTACGGTTCACTTTCAGAGTCCGTATTGTAGGGATCATCGCTTGTTTTTCGTACGGTTCACAAACATTCGGATGTATTTTTTTACAACGGATCGGACGGATTGTTACGATTCATACGGAAATGGCTACGAATACGAATCGTCGGACGGTTTTGTTTCACGAATCGGAATCGACCCCATAATGTAAAAAAAAATAAACATATGACATTTAATATATATACTTACTTAATAATAATTACAATTAATCATAACTCATGAATTGCTAAAAAACATTTTATAAATAATTAATACATACATGCAAATACAACAATAATATAAATAAAAATATAAAAAATATATATAACAAATAAAAAATATTCTAATAATTTATACACTACATCAACTAAAACAGTAAATATTGGATAGCGTAGGGTTAAATGTACCATTCCCACTCCAGAGAGTGCAAAAGTAGGGAAAGTGTAGGATAGTGCAGGAGTTAAAATTACTATTCCAACTCCAGAGAATGCAACAGTAGGGAAAGTGTTGGATGCCGAAGGGGTTAAGATTACTATTCCAACTCCAGAGAGTGCAAAAGTAGGGAAAATTTTGGATAGCATAGCGGATACAATTACTATTCCAACTCCAGAGAGTGCAACAGCAGGGAAAGTGTTGGATACCGTAGGGGTAAAAATATCTTACTAATAATTAAAATATATTTTTTTTAAATAAATATTAATTTAATTATTAAATAACAATAAATTAATTAACAATACCAATAAATAATTACTTAAAATAATCACCAAGTAATAATTAATTAACAGTTAAATTGATGATCAATACAATAAAATAATAATGATTAATAATGAATTACCAGATAATAAGTAAATAAAAAATAATTAATTTTCAATACACAAACACAATAAGTATTAAAACATGATTAGCAATTAGTAATTAATTACCAATAAAGTATTGATAAATACCAAGAAATAATAATTAATCAAATATAATCACCAATTATTAATTAATCAACAATAAATTAATTTCCAAAACAAAAAAAAGAATTATTAAAAAGTGTTTACCAATTAATAATTAATTAACAATAAATTAACTACCAATACTCAACAAGAAAATAAATAATTACTTAATTACAATTAAATTACTTCCCACCCTATTGCCCTATAAACTCACAACACACTTAATTAATCAATTGTGGGTTTCTAAAGCGCTAGAATCGACTCCCGAAGGAGTATCTCTGCGCTGTAGACCGCTGGGGAACCCGTCCTGGCTTTCCCTGTGAGATGGTCCCTACTGGGTATCTCCAAGGTGAAACCAGGCATCCCCGGCGTATGTGGGGGGCCGTTGTGGAGATGAGGCACTCTAATGCCCAGAGTTGCCGAGTGTGATCCCTGGTTTGAGTAGGCACTGAGGCGAGAATTATCGAGTCCGCTGACCCTGATCCTTGACCCTGCCGCATCGGGAATAGAACCCTGGTCCCGGGCCGTCCTCTGCTTCCAGGTCTGCCGCCTCTAACCAGTGAGCCACACCACTCCACTTCAATAATAAATCAGTACATTTAATATAATTACTAATTTATCAATTCATGAACATTAATTACCAATTAATAAAAATGAATTACCAATTAATACAAAATTACCAATTAATAAAAATTATGTATCAATTAACACAAATTAATTACCAATTAATAATAATTTAACAAACCATTAATTATTAGTACCAATAATTAAATATAAATAATGACTTAATTAAATTAAATTACTTCCCACCCTATTTCCCTATAAACCCACAACCCGCTACACAACTAAAATACAAAATGTATTCAAAAATAATTACTAATTCCTCATTTTTTTAAATTTACTAGAATTAAATTACTTCCCACCCTTTTCGCCTATAAACCCACAACAAACTACGGTACTAAAATGCAAAATTAACTTAAAAAAAATTACTAACTTTTAAAAATGTTATACATATATTCTAAAACTAGTACAATAATAACAAAAACATATAACACAAACATAAAATACATAATAAAATACATAACACTAATATAAATATCGATATTAGTTACATCAATATTTTTGCTATCAATATTACTTACTTTGATATTAGCAAAAATGATATTTCTTACTTCTGCTGTTGCCTACGGGGCTTCCCGCTGTGCTGCCAGGACTGCCAGGACTCCAGCTGGGACTCTAGCCTCCCTTGCCTTCCCTGCCGCCCCCGCCGCCGCTGATCACTCGCGGCCGCCGAGAGGGTCCGGGAGAGGACAAAACTACATTTCCCAGCGTCCCCGGAGTGCGGGGACGCCGCCTGCCACCAGGGACTTCCGCCGGAGGCGTACTTGAGAGCGCCCTTCCCTCCGCGTCGCGGGACGCGCGCGGGCGACGCTGGGCGGAGCCCGGGCAGAGGGCGGGCCGTCTGTGGCCGTCAGTGGTCTGCAGTGGTCGGGCGGGCCACGTCCCTAAGATTTCCCCCTTTAAGGTGAGCACTGTACTTGGATAATAAAATGGGCGATTACACGCCTACCGTTAACGATATTGATGCTTCTACCCAGGGTGTTGATACCTCCGTCTCCCTCATTACATCATTTGAGACATTGATAGACACAGCCTTTAACGAGATTGTGGAGACGGAGAGGAGGTTTTCTATGGGTCCTCTTACTACCAACTATACATCGAGTATAACTACAAAGAGTGCAAGTAGCACTAATGGGAATATGCATATAACCCCTGCAGTTATTGTTGTTAAGTCATCACATCCTCCCGTTAATGTGCCCACTGTTTCGGATGACGAAAACACTGTCACTTACATAGCACTGGACTCTGCCCCCACATCACCGCCAGTTGTCGCTCAAAAGCCGGCACTTATATCTACACCCCCTGCAGCCTTGCTAAATGAAACTGTTCCTACTATTATAATAGCTTCTCCGGATGAAGTCAATACTCTGGACAGTCTGGAATCCTGTAGCAATAAACAGGGAGGAGAAAAACGTAAAAGAGGCACTACCAAGCAAAGTGCTAATAAAAGGAAACAACCGTCAATCCATAAGAATCAGCCCACACCCCAAAGTTTGTGGAATAAAAATAAATCGACGGGGGCGCAAATTGTTCCTACGGAGGATAAAGATCAAGCAGATATGGGCAGTATTACTGCCGCATCTACCATTCACTCGAGTGAGAACTCTAATACTGTTTGGACCCAAACAACACTAATGGGAGATAACTATAATCTCTCAAGACAGAATGTGAACCTTATAGAAACTATAGTGGATACTATTTTTAACCGGATAGAAAAGCAAATGATCAGTCAGTTTAATAATGTTTTTAAAAGACTTGATAGATTAGACAATTTGGTCAAAAACGGTGAAACAAAAAAGAAGGGGTCTGTTAGTCTGGACCAAATCAGGGCCGATCGTCTTTTAAAAGAAAGAATTGGAATCTGTAAATAACACCTTGTCAGTAAAGAAACAGGAAACTACTATCCTCCTGGGCGGGGTGGTGAGTAACCCCGTAACTTTACCGCCGCCCACTGTATCATCTACAATTCCTTTAAGATCCATTGACGGTGGGCCATATTTGGCAAAACCTGACTTAACTACTAGGCCTACCCCTACACCTGCCCCAAGAAAAACTATACCCCCCTTGATTACCAACTATACCAACACTGCTTCTAACTGCAAGAATGGTTTTATCCAACCAACAACAGCGCCAAGATCAACTGTTGTAAATAATACTGAGGGTATTGGTAAACAAGGGCCAAGCAAATCCTTTAAACATCAGGGGCCCGCATTACACCTGCCTCCAGATGCTTGTCCCTTTGTTCTGGTTCTTGCAGGTGTACCACAGTTGAGGGAGGGCCAGGGGGAATCATGGGTACAATTGAGAAACAAATGCATAGACTGGCTGACTAAACACAAAGGCGTTGGTTATGATATCTCAAGAGAGATTCTATCAGTCCGCAGGGTGTCGTGGGTCGGGCCTTTAACCAAAGATAAAGAAGGCGACTGCATAGTTCTTAACTTTCAAAACCCAGGGACTGTGAGAAACCTCCTTAATAGAAACAGTAATTGTTCTGCCATTTCTACTGTTGCATGCATGCTACCTTTGAGTTATTTCTATAGACAAATGGCAAGACACCCCCGGCCCCCTCCTATGCAATTCCAACCACAACCAATGCATTTTCACCCACCATCGATGTATTTTCAGCCACCGCCTATGCAATTTCAATCGCCCCCATTTCCTCTTAAGATGTTCAATAGATTTGCACCTTTGTCGGATTTAGATTTACAAGACTGACCATCCTTGCATAACTCTGATGTACCATCTTTGTCACCAATTTACGAATCTCAGACTGTTCTCCATCATTTGCCTCAACCTGTAACGAGTCAAAAAATTTCGATTTACAATCAAAAGGCCCTGGATTCCGAACTATCTCTTGTCAGCTGGAATATAGCAGGACTAAAATCAAAATTGAAAATTAAAGAATGGCTAAATTGGGTTGACAGTAACTGTGATATATTGATGTTACAAGAAACATGGTGCACCACGTCACCATCAATGGAGGGTTTTTGTTGTTATGATTTAAAAGCCTCCCCCTCTCACATGGGCAGGCCTAGTGGGGGTCTATCCATCTGGTCCAAAATAAAATCTGGGGTGCATACCAAATTGATCCCCACTTTAGGTAACTGTTTTATGGCCATTAAGTATTTTAACAGAATGAAACTGTGCATTATTAACTTCTACAATAATGATTTTGTAACTCATCCTAATGATAATTTTATTTCCTTGTTTACTTTTATCGATGACATTATGGAAGGGCATAAGTATGGGCCCTTTGATGGCATTTGTATTGGAGGGGATTTTAATGCCCATATATATCGTAGCAGCCCACCATGTAAAAACGGTGAAGAGTTGAAAAATCATTTAGCCTCTCGTGACCTATTAAATGTAATGGAAATTGTGGGTTCAAGTGCAAATAACATAATAACACCTACTTTTGTGGGTCATGGTTGTGCATCCACGATAGATTATATATTTATATGCCCTTCATTAAGCGAAATTATTTTAAAAGCTGAAGTCATCTGTTCCGTTTATAGTGACCACTATCCACTTAGAATCTGTTTACATAATCCGCAGACCATGAAGGTTGCAGTAAAGCTGGAGAATGGGCCAAAAAATCTGGTACTATCCACTGATAGATTAAGACTAGTGTGGAAAGGGGTAGACAACAAAGATATTCTAGCTAGAGTAATTAGAAAACACCCTGAGGTAGTAGTGACTTGTCTGTCACACACGGGTCCCAGTAGTGTTGTGGTTGCCGCTTTTGGCAATTTATGTGGGGTCATTAAATTAGAATCTTCTAAACCAGCTAAGCAGAATGTAGTTCATGGTCCACGCTGGTTTGATTCTTCCTGCTCCAAGGCCAATAGGGACCTGAGGGCTGCTTTAAAAACCAACCCTAGGGATGTGCAACTGGTGAGAGATTTAAGATCAAAATATAAAATTGCCCTATTTACTAGATCTGAGGCTCTGGAGATTAACCACTGGGAATCTCTTACACGTACTGCCACACTGAAGGATATAGCAGGCTTTTGGAGAGAAGTGAAGTCCTTAAGATCTTTTGGTTCTTGCATCAACCCAATTAACTGCAACATTACTGGTGAGGCGTGGGTTGAACATTTCTCCCAAATTTACGCTATATCAGCCACCTCTCTAGTTATCGCCCCCCTACCTAATAGCGCTGAACCTTTGACTTTTTCTTTAATGGAAGTCGAGGATGCTATAATTGAGAGCGCAAGTAATAAAGCACCTGGTCCCGATGGTCTTTCTATTGACCAGATTAAATCAGAAATTAATTTTTGGGCCCCTCTCCTATGCAACTTATTTAATAACCTGTGTGAAAGCTCAATTCCCGAATCCTGGTCGAACAGTGTAATCGTACCAATATTTAAAAAGGGTGACAGGTCGGACCCCGCCTGCTACCGTCCGATCTCACTGATCGATAACACGTTAAAGGTCCTTGGTAGGGTAATCTTTAAACGGATAAGGAATTGGGCTGAGGATAACAATGTTCTTCATTGTAGTCAACTGGGATTTAGAAGCCAAGTAGGCACAGTTGAACAGTGTCTAAATTTAAACCTGATTATGGCTAAATACATCATCATTAAAAAATCCCCTCTTTATTTAGGTTTCATGGATCTGAGTTCCGCATTTGATTTTGTTAATCGTTCTAGGTTGTGGTCACTTTTGCTTGATTATGGTTTGGATGACTCATTGGTGTATTTTCTTTCTGAGTTACATAGGGACTTAAAAGCGAGAGTACGGATCAATAATGATGGCGATCTGTCCAATGATGTTCTTATCAGCGGAGGAGTCAGACAGGGCTGCGAACTCGCCCCCCTGCTTTTTATTTTATATATCAATGGGTTGAGTAGCACTTTGAGTAAAATTACTAAGGACGTCCCAATTATAAATGGCTCCCCCATTACTACTTTACTTTATGCGGATGACGCAGTACTAATGGGGCGTACCCTGAATGCTTTGCGCATCTTAATTTCAGGGTTTGTTGCGTTTATGTCCGATCTTGGTCTAAATACCAATTTAAAAAAATCTTTTATCATGAATTGCGGACCAAAAAAGTACAATATCACATCAATTAAATCCGGTAACAATATTTTAAAATGCACTAGCACTTTCCCCTATTTAGGGCTGTTATTTTCAAACTCAGGCTCATGGCAGCCACATGCTGCATATGCGAGAAATAAAATTGGCAAGTCAATCAACTCAATTTTATCCCTCCGACAACCGAAACGGGCCGATGTTGTTACACCCCTACTTAACATATACCGCACGCAATGTCGGCCGACTGGGACATATGGAGCAGAAGTGTGGGGCTACTGTAAAAGTACGGGTCTTCAGTCGGAGGAAAACAGATTTTGCAGGAGGGTGCTGGGGGGAGTCCTGTGCGCCTCTACACTCATTTGTCACAATGAACTGAGATTGTCTTACATTGTTGATTTCATTAGGTCTAGGCCTGCTCTTTTTTGGATCAAAGTATGGTTAAATCCAGCAGCGTCCTTAACGCGCAGTATAATATCTGACTGTTTGTTAAGTGATAGTTTCCATTGCATACCTTGGTTAAATGCAGTCAAGAATAGCCTACAGAGCGTGGGTCAGGGTTCTTTGTTTAGTTCACCGAATTCCATTGTACCCGCTCATAAAAATAGTATCAAACGGGCTTTACTCGACTTATATAAAGAGGATCGACTGAGAACTGAGTCTATTAAACCTGGTGTTATTAGATATCAGTTCATTATTGATGCAAGTTGTGATAATCTGAATAATTTGTATAGATACTTGTCAAAACCAATAGGAAAGTGGAATCGGAGCCTTTTGTTCAGGTTTCGGGATGGAAGCATAGTTAATTTGCTTAGCTTCCCCCTTGGATATAATAAAAAACTAGAAGAATTGGACTGTCCCTGTTCTCAGGGCGGAAAACAAAGTTTACTGCACTACTTCTTCTTCTGTGGCTATTATAAATTGTATACCTGTAAATATTTAAGGCCGATCCTTTGTAAATATAACCTTAGAGACTTTAATCTCGCATTAAAATTTTTTCAAATGCTGCATACTGACGAAGTAATATATACTGTGAGCTGCTTTATAAAAGGATGTGTGAAATCGAGGGCATCCATGGAGTTTGGATAACTGATATCAGTATTATGGTATTTGTTGCACTTTTTGCACTTAATTGTTCTGCTGTAAATTGACTACTGATTTAGTTGTATTTTTATTCTTATTCTGATATAAATGATTATCACGGGAGTATATAATTTGAATTTTGTGTCTAAACATGCTAATAGACCAATGTTTCTCCATTTACTATGTATTTTGTACTGTATACTACGCACTTCGCACTTTATGATATATGCTGCTTAAACCCAATTTTATAAACTAGTTTTTATCTATATACATGTTTTTAAATCGTTTTAAATGCATTTTTATCTTGTATGTACTTTTATGGATGTATTGATAATCCGAATAAAGATCATTTGACTTGACTTGATATTTCTTACCTTCAGGTCGATATTCTGATTGGCGATATTCTTGATTTCGATATTGTGCCCCTACGATATTTCCAACTCGATATTCTTGTAGGTCGAAATTAAAAACTCGATATTTAGACTCTTTACCACCCTAACATCACTGATAACCTCTTTGGCATCTACCCACCATGTAGCACTAAATCACTAAATCCCTTTGACTCTACCCGCACATAAACCGCTTTTGTGTAAAAACATAAAAAGTATACCATTTTTGCATGATAAAGATTAAGCGGCCGATTCCAATGTGGGTCAGAAAGCTAGCCGGCCAAGTCAGATCCGGAGTGTTTTACGACCGAGCCAGAGTCCTGCAGTCCAACTGAGCGAGTACAATGCGGCTGTATGCTTCTGGACTCCGTTCGGTCGTACTCCCATAGAAGTCAATGGGAGCCGGTCATACAACACGTACATGGGCTCCTATTGACTAAATGGGTACGTCTCACACAAGGGCGCCCCCTACAGTGGGTACGTGCCAATGCCATCCGCACCGTACATGCCTGTCTTGGGGAGACCCTTGGGTCTCCTCCTGTGTTTGAGTCGTAGGGCTGCGGGTAACAGGGCATCCGACGCGGACCCCCAAAGGCAACTTCCTGGACGTTTTGCGAGGCGGACACTCGGGCTCAGACCAGCTGTCCGACTCGTGCATCATACTGGCTTGGTCGGAAATCGCATCAATTGCACGCCGCGATTAGCTTAAGGCCGAAACCTACAGAGCGGTTCGGACCCGGAAACGACTCGGTCAGTGATTTTCACTTAGCGCGCATTGTACTTGCTCGCTCGTACTGCTGTACGAGTCGGGCGGAAAACACACGTGTGGCTCGTAGTTTTTACGGCCAGATTGCGTTCGCTGGCCTTCCGGATCGGAATCAGTCCCTAAGTGGTAAAGGTCCTGTGTGGTAAAGGCTGCATGGTAATAGTTGTTTCCCCTTTTGAACCTATCATCGCTCATTATGGGTAACGGAACCAACTTCCAAGCACTTACTACTGATTTCTGACTACATTTCACAATTTATGAATCTCTATGTGAGCCTTTGTTTTTTTTGGGACTTTGTCTCTATCCATTTTAGGAGATGCAGATCCCCAATTACAGGGTTTCATTAACTGGACATCCTACTGTTGATAAATATCATGTTAAGTACTGGAGAAACCCCTGCAAGTTCATTATGCATCTATTTTTAGTATTATAAAAAAAGTTTTAACTCTATAAACAGATTCTGCAAAACCTTATTTTGCTTTAGTGAAACATTTATTTTCTTATACCCTCAAGTCCTTCATATTAGTTTCTATCAATCTAAGGGCCTGATGTACCTTAGGGTTTACCTATTCTTTGTTTATTGAGAAGTCCCTTGATAGACCAGGAGGTATACTTTGATACACAAGTGCCTTACTTATTAACAGAAGTATTGTATTTACATGCCCTCTACCCCAAGTTAGACCTAACTCTACTTTCCAAATATCTCGGAAATGTGACTGAGCATAAAAGACCATTGGTCAGAATGAATTCCTTTTTCCCATTCATGTTTCGAACAAACATTCAAATGATTGAGTTGAAATATTAATAGTTAAATTCCTCCAAACCTCCAAATAGAAAGTCCAATCTCTGGAGTGAAAATGGCCTTTTTCACAAGAAGAAAGTGTTTTCACATGTATAGTTGAACAGACATGTTTTGTGGGAAATGTAGTAAACAGCTGAAAATACTGAATACAAAGGGGTGCTAGCCTACTCCTATAGGAGATTAACCCACAGACCTGATTCTCCTCAAGGGCTCATCGGAATGATAAATAATTAATAGTAGCATGTTAGCAAAGTCTGACAGGCAACTTACTTTAACTCTGCCCTCCTAGCCCTTCAAAGGTCCAGACTGAAGAAATCATCTCTATAGATTTCCTCAGGGCCAAAATGGACTGTTCCAAAGTGCAAAGGAGATTTGGAGGAGATGACGTTTGCTGCATGCAGAGGCTTAGGATGAGAATAAATGGGGTACTTGTTTTATTTCCTTACAATGACTCAAAAGCATGAATCAGTGAGTGTGTAGATTAGCTAGAGCAATAATTTATAAACTTTACCTCCAACAGGCAGATGGATGCATAATACTGCTTTTAAGTAAGCTTGAGTGTGGCCTTAAAACATGAAGAGTAATGTACCTGTTAACTCTGCATATCAATCATGTTTTTTCATGATTTGTAGACACGTCACCACTAGGGAACACCAACACACTATCAACACTTGCGTTTGCCCCGCTTTGATTTTGTTGCAGGGATTCTGCTCTGGAACAGGACTATCCTTGGAACCATAGAACATCAGCATGTAGGGACTATGTCACCATACCACCATGAGTCCGAGTCCGTCTAGCTATAGTGCCTCACTTGCCCTTCTAACCTTCCCAGAGAAACAAGTGAATTGGCACCCCTGAACACAACACTCTTGACCCTCTCTGGGATCGCGATAACAGGACACACTCTCTCGGTCTCTCACTCGTACTTGACCACAAAAAGATAAACAGGAGACATGAAGAAAGTTTAGAACATTTATTAAAACCATTATGCTCTGTAGTATACGTGCCACAATTAGAAAACAAATGCATACTAAACATACTGTTAGCATGGTTAATAATCCATCATTTTACAGGATAGAATGACCTAAACCACCCTCCCTTGATGATGAAGCTAAATGATCCAAGATCTTAGGTATTACTGGCAGACCCCGTACCTTAGCATACACAGATGGATGATCTACATCCCAGCAGATGCAGTGCTCTTGTCTCAGACCTCTCATTCCATGTATATGTTTCTGGCTTCCATGCTCATTTATATGACAAGACATGTGTGCACATAAACAACAGTTGCATTCTTGTGTTATGTCTAGGTGCTAATGCCTGGCTTGAAAGAATAGCAGCATGGAACATTACTGTTTGACCTTGCTGGTGGTGGTCAGACTAAATCCCAGGAAAAGAACAGAGAGCGAAAATATATGCAGGTTCTGTGTGAAATCTACAATGTGACACAATGGAAAGCCTGTTTATATAGTAACGTAGGTAAAGGAAACATAATGCCTACAACATGCACAGTTAGGTAAACCTAGCAAAAACTACTATTGGCCATGCAGGAGACATGCAACACCCTCTCATTTGTCAGGACAATAGCACTAAAATGCTGGATATCATAAATATGATCAGAAAGCAAGCACACTCAAAGCATTGTTTCAGACATGTCAATGATTAAAAACAACAATTAGAAAGAAATGTCAATTTGGAAAAAATATCAAATTAAGGTATCTTGGAGGAATCCATAGTGTCACTCACCATTTCATAGGCTAAAGACTCCATGAAGGAATCCGATTCTGCTTACTATGATTGGTCAAAAGCCGAAGTCATGAGCTCTAAACAACAAACATGCTGTCCGGTCTACGCTGATGCTGAGACAGTTACAGGCAACCTCCATCCATGTTAAAAGAGCCTGTATCTTGTGATCCATACACTGATGCACACAGTTCCTCATAGGCCAAGAGCTAAACTTAGCACTGTGAAGAAGTCGCAGGCTTAAAGGACAGTTCTGAAAATGGGTTGCTAGGGGATTAATTAGCAGTCCAAGGCAGTGGTGGTCGGCAAATCCAGGCATATGTCCAGTGCCCATTCAAAAGGACACCAGATGCAGTGGAACATGGGTTGCAAGCAGGTAAAACCAGGCAGGCCTAAATGTTGAAGACTAATCTAGATCCAGTTCTTATAGTAGAAGCATACCAAGATACCATGTTGAAGCGATTCCAATTCCAGGGCGTCCACAAAAGGAGCGAACCTGATTGCACTTGTTTTTCTGGCCTCTGCCCCGCTTATTGTGCTGTTTTTCTTGCCTCTGCTCCCCTGATTGTGCTAGTTTTTCTTGCCTCTACTCCCCTGATTGTGCTCGTTTTTCTTGCCTCTGCTCCTCTGATTGTGCCATTTTTCTTGCCTCTGCTCCCCTGATTGTGCCATTTTTCTTGCCTCGGCCCCTCTGATTGTGCTCGTTTTTCTGGCCCCTGCTCCCCTGATTGTGCCGGTTTTCTTGCCTCTGCTCCCCTGATTGTGCTGTTTTTCTTGCCTTCGCTCCCCTGATTGTGCAGTTTCTCTTACCTTCTGCTCCCCTGATTGCACTCGTTCTTCCTGCCTCTGCTCCCCTGATTGCACTCGTCTTTCTTGCCTCTGCTCCCCTGATTGCACTCGTCTTTCTTGCCTCTGCTCCCCTGATTGCACTCGTTTTTCTTGCCTCTGCTTCCCTGATTGCACTCGTATTCTTGCCTTCTGCTCCCCGGATTGTACTCGTTTTTCATGCCTTTTGCTCCCCTGATTGCACTCGTTTTCTTGCCTCTGCTCCCCTGATTGCACTAGTTTTTCTTGCCTTCTGCTCCCCTGATTGCACTAATTTTTCTTGTCCCTGCTCCCCTGATTGCACTTGTTTTCTTGCTTTCTGCTCCCCTGATTGCACTTGTTTTTCTTGCCTTCTGCTCCCCTGATTGCACTTGTTTTTCTTGCCTTCTGCCCCCTGATTGCACCTGTTTTACTTGCCTTCTGCTCCCCTGATTGCACTTGGTTTTTTTGCCTTCTGCTCCCCTGATTGTGCCGTTTTTCTTGCCTCTGCCCCCCTGATTGTGCTCGTTTTCTTGCCTTATGTTCCCCCTCGCTGCCCCTGATTGTGCCCAGCTGCCCTGGTGCCCTTGCCGCTCCCGGCGCTGTGTCCCTGTGGCCCCGCCCCCTCACTGCCCATTCGCTGCCCCTGCCTCCCAGCTGCTCCTCCCTCCCACCTCCCCATATAGGCCGGCCGCTGCGAGGTGAGGAGAGCGACCCTTGACCTTGCTGATAGGTCACTCCTCCACCACACAGCTCCGCCTGTGTGTCCTGCCCCAGCTGCCGCTGCTGTAGAAGCTGAGGTCCTCCTCCACCCGCAGGCTGCCACCTGCGCCTCATCGCTGGGGGCCAGTGGTAGGCCTTAGGTTTGTATCACTGTCGCTGTCTGTCTGTCTTCCCTGTACTGCCCAGACTGTCTTCTGGTGTCTGTGACCGCTGTTGCCTGTCTACCCCCTGTGCCTGCATTCTTATCTGTGCCTGTTTTCTTGCCTTCTGCTCCCCTGATTGCACTCGTTTTTCTTGCCTTCTGCTCCCCTGATTGTGCCCGACCCCTGACCTTGCCAGGTAGGTCTCTCTCCCACCCCCGCTGCATCTCAGCTCCACCAGAGCCTTAGATCCTCGGTCTCTGCTGCCCTTTCCTGGGCGCTGTCTTTCCTCGCCCCCCGTGCCCCTGATCGCCTTTCCTGCCGCTACTGCCCCTGCGGCCCCGCCCCCCGCGCCCATTCGTTAACCCCTGCCTCTCGCCTCCCAGCTGCTCCTTCCTCTCACCTCCCCTTAAAATGATGGCAGCTGCACAGCCGTGCAGCGGACGTGTGCAGTGGGAGTGCCACTGGCGCACCAAAGGCGCGCCTAAGGCAAGCCCGTCCCCTGGACTCCGCGAACGCCATGACACCAGCCTCCACTACGACGCCTGCAGCCTCCACGCACTCAGCGTCGGCCTAAACCACACCTGCTTCCAGGCCACCCCAAAACGGACCCACAGACCCTTCTCCTGCAGCACCTGCAACTTCACCTGCGACCGAACCACCAAACCTCCAAGGACTGAACACAACCACCTCCGCTGCATACTCCTCAACACCCGCTCCGCACGCAAACACGCCGTCGAGCTCTGGGATCTGCTCGACACCTCTGCCCCAGACGTTGCCTTCTTGCCCGAGACGTGGTGGAACGACTCCTCGGTGCCCGACACAGCCATAGCCATCCCGGATGGCTATAAGATCCCCCGCAGGTATTGCGCCAACAGAACCGGAGGAGGAATAGCTATTGCCAACAAGTTCACCCTCAAGATCGCCATCCACACAGACTCCACCCTCAACACCGCCGAACACCTACACTTCCGGATCCACACCGACCCCAACACCACCCTCAGAGGAACACTCATCTACAGATCCCCCGGACCCCGGGCTCAGTTCAGCGACTCCATCGGTGACCTCGCCGGCACCCACGCACTCGCCGCCATGGACTACATCCTCCTCGGGGACCTAAACTTTCACCTCGAGAGCAACAACGACGCTAACTCTGCCACCCTGATCAACAACCTTGCCAACCTCAGCCTCAGACAACTCATCACAGCACACACCCATGCCGCCTGCCACGCGCTGGACCCCGTCTTCTCCACAAGCACCCACGTCACCTTCCACCACACCACCAAAATCCACTGGACCGACCACCACTGCATCCATTTCACCTTCAAGAAACCAACCGTGCACCACCGCATCCAAAAGCTGCCTCGCCGCTGCTGGGGCAAAGTCACCGAAGACCAGCTGATCACCAACCTCGCCCAGAACCCACCCTCCTACCCCACCAACCCAGACACTGTAGCCCGCAACCTCAGACAGTGGATCGACGACTGCGCCAACAGCTTTGCCCCGCTCAAGAAACCCTCCAACAGCCACGCCAGCAAGAGAGCCACCTGGTTCACCGACGAACTCCAGACCTCCAATGCGCATGCCGGAAACTGGAGAAAATATGGCTCCACGAATGCACTCCGGACAACCACGCAGCCCGCAAGTATGCCACCCGCAGACATCACCACCTCATCAGACCAGCCAAGAGATCCTTCTTCAAAGAGCGCCTGGATAAAACTGCACACAACAGCAAAGAGCTCTTCAGCATCGTAAAGGAACTCTCCAACCCCAGCACCAACACCGACATCCCACCCTCGCAAGAACTGTGTGACTCACTAGCCATCTTCTTCCATCGCAAGATCGCTGACATCCATGACAGCTTCAACACCACGACCACCCCGACTACGCCAGACTCCACCTCCCCTGTGAACACCACCAGCGCCATCCGCCTGACCTCCTGGTCCAACGTCAACGTCGGCGAGACACGCAAGGTCATGAACTCCATCCACTCAGGGCCTCCGTCAGACCTGTGCCCATACCACGTATTCAACAAAGCAGACGCAGCCATCACACCCCTACTACGTAAGGTCATCAACATCTCCTTCGAAACAGCAACATTCCCGGAAAGCTGGAAGCACGCCAAAATCAACCCAAAAGAAGCCCAAGGCGGACCCGAAGGACCCTAAGACCTCAAGAACTTCTGGCCCATCTCCCTGCTCCCGTTCCCGGCAAAGGTCATCCAAAAAATCGTCAACAAGCAACTGGCCCGCCACCAGGAAGACAACAACATCCTGGACCCATCCCAGTCCGGATTCAGATGAAACCACAGCACAGAGACAGCCCTCATCGCCGCCACAGACGACATCAGGCGCCAACTAGACAACGACGAAACATCAGACCTCATCCTCCTGGACCTGTCGGCCGCCTTCGACATGGTCTGCCATCGTACTCTAAAGACACCCCTCCTAGAAGCCGGAATCCAAGAGAAGGCCCTTGACTGGACCACGTCCTTCCTCTCCGGCAGAACCCAGATTGTCTGCCTTCCACCCTTCCAATCCAAAGCCACCAACATCATCTGCGGCATCCCCCAGGGCTCAGCCCGACTCTATTCAACATCTACATGGCCCCCCTCGCACAAGGGCCCGCCATCACGACCTCAACATCATCTCCTACGCCGACGAGACCCAGCTCATCCTCTCCCTCACCAAGGACTCACACACCGCCAAAACCAACCTTCACGAGGGAATGAAGGCCGTCGCCGACTGGATGAGGAGCAGCCGTCTGAAGCTGAACTCGGACAAGAAAGACGGAGTTCCTCATCCTCAGACCCACCTCCTCAGCCTGGGATGACTGCTGGTGGCCGACCACACTGGGAATAGAACCACCACCCACCAACTATGCACGCAACATAGGAGTCATCCTCGACGCCTCCCTCTCCATGTCTAAGCAGGTCAACACCGTCTCCTCCTCCTGCTACAACACCCTCCGCATGCTCCGCAGGATCTACAAGTGGATCCCGAAAGAAACAAGACAAACGGTCACACAGGCCCTCGTCAGCAGCAGACTGGACTAGGGCAACACACTCTACGCAGGAATCCCAGCCAAAAACCTACGACGACTACAACGCATCCAAAACGCCTCCGCCTGACTGATCGTCAACATCCCCCGCCCCATCCACATCACCCCCCACCTGAGAGACCTACACTGGCTCCCCGTAGACAAGAGGATCACCTTCAAGCTCCTCATCCACGCACACAAAGCACTCCACAACGCCAGACCAGCCTACCTGAACAGCAGACTCAGCTTCTACACCCCCACCCACCAACTCTGCTCTGCCAGCCTCGCACTTGCCGCTGTCTCCCGCATCCAACTAACAACCTCCGGCGGCAGATCCTTCTCCTACCTCGCCGCCAAGACCTGGAACACCCTACCTACCCACATATGACAGACCCAAGACCGACTCGCCTTCAGAAGGCTGCTCAAGACCTGGCTCTTCGAGCAGTAGCAGCAACCCCCCTCCCCTTAGCGCCTTGGGACCCTCACGGGTAAGTAGAGTGTCCTACAAGTACTCTGATTGATTGATTGATTGATTGATTGATCCATTGCAGGAACAGGATGGAAATTCAGGAAATGAGGAATAACAGCAATGGAAATACTCTGAATACACTAGAGAAGATGGAATGGATAAAAGACGGGATTACTCCAAAGATGGTCGGAAAAGAACTAACAAGTCCGGAGTCTAAAACTTTAAAAAAGTGAGCAATACCTGCCATACTAGAGGCATTAAAGATTTGATGCACTGATTCTCTGAAATGTAGGGGACAGTTAGTGTTTAAGAATGACTGAAATTCACAAGAAGTTCTAGCCACCTGCAATGTGAAGGTTTTGCAAACAGATGTAAGAGCTACTTCGTGTTGAAACAATAATGTTTTGAGGCTGCTCAGCTTGTTGCAATCTGCCTTCAAAGTCAGAATGGAATGCCATAACAAGCTATCAACAATCCCATGCAGAAGGGGAAACAAGACATTGCTCTAGCAAGTGACTAACTGGGGAACAGACAGAATATACAGGACTCCAGCTCGTAGTCCACAACAGTCTTGATCACTAAGCATGAGATATCTCCTGTTAGAGCGTACTGTAACAAAAGAGAGAATTGCCTAAACCGGAATTCCTTTTAAATAGCAAGCCAAATTGGGGGCTGGAGTGTTGCATGCACAATGGATTTTAGCATATTTACAAACAAGTGAATATCTAACAGTAAAGTTGCATTCTTCACCAGTAATAAAAACTGCCTTTTCGCTATGTTCACAATAAGTAAAAAGGAGTGACTATAATTTATATATATGTAACTGCTACCTATGGGTTCATATCTACCCACAGGAAAATGTTTCATGCAAGCTGTGAATTGAATTGTTGGAAAAGGCAGTGAAATAGCTCAGTGTATTAACCACACCACTGAAGGAGTTTCAGCTATTGTGAATGGGTGTTGTTCGAATTTCTTTTAATTTAGCATTGCATGGGTTGCGTGTTTTATGGCCATCAATTGTTGTTTATGTGTCAAATTAAAAGGCAGTAATACATCAGTGCACTTCAAATAATGCCATGGAATGTGCCCATTTGTGAGTGCTTGAGGCATCCAGATAAACTGCTCAACTGATCTAAGCTGACTTTGCCCATGAAACACTGTGGACATGTCACTCTGCACAATATCAATGAAAGACAATACAATTGTGCTCAAATTGTAAATACGAGATGACAGCGTCTTAATACTATTAGCAACAACATACAGCACTTCGTCCAAATTATTTTGGTCAATTTGTTTCAACCGTACACCAGCTTCCATGTGGTATAATTTACAAATTTCATTATAGGCTGCATATATAAATCTTTTAGAACAGGGGGATTTAGGACCTAAAAGAAAATCTGCTAAATTCACGTCCTCAGATAAGAGAGAAAGGTGTTTTTTGTTGGAGGCAGTGTAGAATGTACCAACCAATGTTGGCATAAATTTCCTACCTTATAGGTGGTAATAATACCAGAATGTGTTAACTGTCAGTAAGGGGGATCTAGTCAACTTGATTTAAACCCAGGTGTGGAATTAAGAAAATGAGGATGACAACCATTTACATCCACTGGTTACAATAACCCCCCGCCAGGACTCAAAAATGAAGATTTAAATAGACCATTGTGCCCCATTCTATTTTATTGTTCTTCTGTGTAATTAGTACAACTCTGCCAATTATCAATGCGGGCAACAGAGGGAATGGTTGGGGCACTCATTTCTTTAATTTTCCAGACAATTTTCTAGGCAATTTAACAGTCAAGTAGTCTGCTGGATAGTTTCATTCAAGAAAATTGTTTGTGTGGGAATTCGACAAGCTTGAAACAAGGTTTCTGTGCCCTGAATCTTATGTAGTACCCTGGAGGTACTCCTCTGGATAACAGGAGGTTGAGAGTCAAAAAAGTTAACTCGGATGGACTCACCAATGGTGGATCCTTATAAATGACATCTATTGTGGAAGGTGTGATGGTAGAAACAGCAATTGTGTCAGGGAAGTATTCAGTGGAGGACTCAGCCTCCCCCTTCCTCAGCTGCGGAGTATCAGCCTCGATAGTGCACATAGGCTGTAAAGAATAGTCTTGGAGAAAAAAATTACTATTCCATGGCATACTATAAAGTATCGGCCACATGGTGTAGCTTACCATGTGCAATTGAGACAAAACACTTGCCTATGTAACTAGGGACAGGTGGCAAAATCATGGTTCTTGTACCTTGAAGACCAAGGACCAGAACGGGAGCATGGTAAATAGGAAGGATGCCTTTTAGAGCTTTTAATTTGCTGACAAATGTCACAACATAAAACATATTTTCTGGTTTGTTGGTATAAACCTTGTCACCAACATTTTTGCTGTAATAGTGAAGTGATGGAAGCAACTGCGGCATGCGCAGCAGCTAAACCTTCATGTGTGACTACTGAATCATGTCTGCGGTCTGCATTGGGAATCATGCGATCACCAATGCCCGAAATAGTTTCAAAAGGAACATTTTGGTTATTTAAATGACAGGAATATTTAGAAGGAAAGCCCTTCAGTAAGTGACTGCCGCTTTTAAAAGCATTTACGGCAATCAAAATATCATGGTCATTATGTGTCTTAGAACACGTGATCACTGCTATTTTAGCTATGGCTTCTGCAGATTTGGCTGCTTCATCAGCCACAGAATTCCCCACGGCATGTTCTCCTACACTTTGATGACTCATTGTATGTATAACATGGGCTTGTGGTAACCTATCATTAAGATCTGCCACTTTAACCCAATGTATCTTGTGCTTGATTGTGCTACCCTTGAAATCTCTGAACTCATTTTGTCCCCAAAAATTTAAATTATCATTAAAAGATTGTAGACAAGGGGGCATGGCCTAGCAGTCAAACATGGCGAACGCCCTTTTGGTGTGCTCCTGCAGCCCTCGCCAATATCCTTCATAATCCTACAGGATTACTGCTTTCCTGGCCTACCTTCGGCCTCATGCCAGCCCAAGGAGTTCGGTGGCGACATCCGTGGTTGCACAAAGAGTAAGGGGTCCATTAGGATGTCGGGCGGTGGCACTACCGCGGCGATGGCGGGGCTGAAAAACAGCTTTTTCCGCCCGCGAGCAGCGGAACTCACGTCCGCCACATTAGGATAGGTAAACACAGGTCATTTCCCGTCCGCCGCGGAGCGCCGCGCTCCGCCATCAAGGTGCGCCCGCCACCGCGGCGGCTGGAGCCAATCGAGACCCTCCGCCGCGGCCGATGACGTCCGCCCCGCTCGACAAATTAGGATGGCCCAAACAAGCAGACGCACGGCAGCGGAGACACCGCACAGCTGAAGCAGGCGGAAAGTCGACAGCGGAGCACGAACGCCGAGACCCGACATGAACCCCATGGACCCAGCCCTCCACATGCATCCGGTCATGTACCTGCTGCAACAATATCGCCAGATGGGCCGCTGCGGACGCCGTCGCAGGTACGCCACTACACATATGCACCACACATCTCACATGCCGACACAGTGCCCAAACAAAACACTGGCATCCTGCTGGGGGGCACAACACATTCACATGGGCACCCACACATCACCCACCTCACAACAAGGCACCCCACGGCATCCAGAACACACAACGTCCGCCAACCTGCAGCAACGTCACGGTCACGGACACGTCACCGCCGCGGTCAAAACATGCGCACTATGCAGAAGGCAGGGCAACACAAAGGCATGGCCAGGTCCCAAACATCACAGTGACACACCACCCCGACCAACACTGCACCCCACCTGAGCTAGTCACAGGCCAGGTGCCTATCCCGTGCAACCCCATGCACACCAACAAGCACTGTAACAACAAGCACAATACACACACACTGCGACACACAACCAGGGACACAGGCACTGCAGGATTGGCTTACAACGAACACACAACACCAGTGCACTCCCCACAGCCCACACAATTGCATACAATCATCCACACAGGGCAAGACAAAACAAACAACAGGCATACAACTCCTGGCTGACACATGTGTGTCTCACACCATACAGGGGCACACATACATACACTACAAACTAACGCCCTTCACACTGCACACCTCTGCCACACCCAACACCACACATGCCATGTAAGCCATGCCACCAGGACTAAGGCCCAACACAAGACGACCATACACATACACGCCTGGGCACACAGAAAGGAAAACACACACACCTCATCACATCATAGACATCGACTAAACCACAGCACAGCTGCACACCCTGTGCTGCCAGTGTCCCCCAAGGTGACCTGTGAACAGTGTATGCAGCAATAGCAATTCACCAACACGAAAACTGCATGGCCTGTAAAATAGCCATCACAGAGTACAACATCAGCAGGGCCAGAATGGACTGAAGACCCAGTCCCCCCTGTGAAA
The DNA here is from genome assembly GCF_964261635.1 of Lissotriton helveticus. Classification (NCBI taxonomy): domain Eukaryota; kingdom Metazoa; phylum Chordata; class Amphibia; order Caudata; family Salamandridae; genus Lissotriton; species Lissotriton helveticus. Next base: position 873,163,961 of record NC_136063.1, read on the forward strand.
AAATCATATGGCCACATAGAGCCTTGCAAGGGTGATTTACAAAATAGAGCATGGTACTCAGTCAAGCATATGCAAACAAGAAAAGTACTTTAATCAGTAAGGAGACAGAGAAAACACACCATAAGTAACTGTATTTATTCACATATTGCACAGATGTAGCTACGCAACATTAGTAGACACCAGCAAGTCACAAAATCATGTACAAATGGCACAGACTATGCACTGGTCAAACACAATCGGGAAGTGCAGAGTCCTTGGCAGAGCAGAGTACATCAGAGCAACAGGCCCAGAGTCCTTGGCAGGGCAGAGTACATCAGAGCAACAGGCCCAGAGTCCTTGGCAGAGCAGGGCAGAGGACTTCAGAGCAACCGGCCCAGAGTCCTTGGCAGAGCAGGGCAGAGTACTTCAGAGCAACAGGCCCAGAGTCCTTGGCAGAGCAGGGCAGAGTACTTCAGAGCAACAGGCCCAGAGTCCTTGGCAGAGCAGGGCAGAGTACATCAGAGCAACAGGCCCAGAGTCCTTGGCAGAGCAGAGTACATCAGAGCAACAGGCCCAGAGTCCTTGGCAGAGCAGAGTACATCAGAGCAACAGGCCCAGAGTCCTTGGCAGAGCAGAGTACATCAGAGAAACAGGCCCAGAGTCCTTGGCAGGGCAGAGTACTTCAGAGCAACAGGCCCAGAGTCCTTGGCAGAGCAGGGCAGAGTACTTCAGAGCAACAGGCCCAGAGTCCTTGGCAGAGCAGGGCAGAGTACATCAGAGCAATAGGCCCAGAGTCCTTGGCAGAGCAGGGCAGAGTACTTCAGAGCAACAGGCCCAGAGTCCTTGGCAGAGCAGGGCAGAGTACTTCAGAGCAACAGGCCCAGAGTCCTTGGCAGAGCAGGGCAGAGTACTTCAGAGCAACAGGCCCAGAGTCCTTGGCAGATCAGGGCAGAGTACATCAGAGCAACAGGCCCAGAGTCCTTGGCAGAGCATTTCAGAGTACTTCAGAGCAACAGGCCCAGGAACACACCCAGATCGCTAACAATGGTCTAGAGTAGCACACCTCTGTGTAGCACAGGCGTCTGAGGGTGTTGACAACTCACTCCTGGCTGTCATGTGGAGTGGGACCTGGCTGTGTGTCAGGGACTGCAGGTCCACTTGACTGGTGTGACAGAGGGACATATGATGTGGCTATAACAGAGGGCCTGCAAGGTGGAGGGCTGTGCGGACCAGGTGGCACCGTGGCACGTGGAGGTGGAGTCATGCACGCCCTTGACACAGTGTGGGTGGGAGAGGTTGGAGGGGTGCCCTTCCACTTCTTCGGGATATGAATTTGCTTCCCTGTCATGAGGTTGATGGGAAGTGGCGTTGACACCACCGGCACCCCCCCAACTGTCCCACATCAGGGGCAGACACTGGCACTCCCTCTGGAGAAGTGCGTGATCCTGCAGTACGCTTGGGCTGGCTATGCCTCCGGACCACCTTACCCTCTCTGGAAGGTGTACCCTCCACAGTGACCACCTTCCCACTTACCCCAGGGGTGGTGTCTACAGTGCCCTCCTGTCCCTTCTTGCCAGGGATGGCCACAACACTGCCCTCCTCTACCTGAGTCACTGGCCTGGACACAAAACTGCCCTCCTTTGCCACAATGACTGGGCTGGTCACAACAGGGGTCTCCTCTGCCACAATGACTGGGCTGGTCACAACAGGGCTTCCCTCCACCTGCCTCAATGTACTTTGTTCTGGGGTTGATGTGGTAGGTGGTTGTGTCCCTGTGCTCTCCCCAGGTGTAGCCATGACATCCCACACATCCTCTGTGGGCATAGCTGAGTCAATTTCTGGTGATGCCTCTGCAGCATGTGAGCCTGGTGTCTGACACAATGCTCTTCTGGCCTTGCTCTTCTGTGACTTCACCTTGTCTGTGCATATTGGGGGGGCCCTGCTCTTCTTTGGGGATGGAGTCTGTGGACGGGATTGTTTGCTTTGGGTCTGACCTGTGCTCCTAGTGTTGTATCATTTAGTTGATGTATGTCCCAAGTGCTCACAGTCATCTGATGTGGCCACTGACTGGGTGGACGTCACAGGCACCTGAGCTGCAAAGGGGGCATATGCCTGTTGGAGGGCTGACGTCACTGTACCTGACAATGACAGGAGTGTACGATATAGGCCACCCACGTCAGAGTGTATGCCCTCCATGAATGCCAGAACCTGGCCTAATTTGTTATCGTGTGCACTGAAGGCATTGAGCAGGGCGGTCTGGCCCACGCAAAGTTGCCGCAGGAGCTCTACGCACTCTGCACTGAGGGCAGCAGGGGGGACAGGTGCAGGTGCAGCGGTGCCATGTGTGAATGTCACACGTCCCCTCTTAGTGACACGGATACGGGCAGCCCCAGAGGAAGTGGATGGGAGGGTGGGCAGTGGCCGCTGGTAGTCTGATGCAGCAGCAGACTCCCCATCTCCTGTGGCTGCTAACAGGGACGCATCCCCCCTGCCCTCAGATGAAGTGGTACTCTGTGTCTCAGCCACAGATTCCTCATGCATACTCCTGTCACCCTCAGTAGCGCTGGTGTGGTCAGTGTCACTTGGCTCCGTCTCACTTTGCTCTGCTGCCGCTGTCGTGCTGGTCTCGCCACCACTTTCCGGATCATGTTCCGCCGTGGTGTCTTGCAAATCTGCATTAGTGATAGAAACATGGTTGTCTAAGTGTCATTGTCTGGTCACACGATATCAGATCAATGCAGCACATGAGAGGCCTAGAGCTACATGGTAACCACCACACCCTCCAATCACTGTGCAGCTACACATCATATAGACCACAACAGTGCCTGTCATGCGGACAAACAGGCAGGAGTGGACCAATGTCAATGACACACAGCACTACACCCTGCCCATGGATGGTGTTCCCCCAGCCCACATTGACCTGCCCCATGGACATGATGTAGCCACAACAAACATCACCACTTACAGACCAAAAGGGATCCAGAGGGGAATACACACACCTGTATTGTCTACACATGCCACATTGTCAAATAGGCCATTACAATCACCATGTGCCAATCTGGGTTCACATTGTCGTCAGATGTGTGGGCCACTACCATGAAGGTGCATGCAAAGTAGACAGACATGGTGTCACACTCATTAAGTGGACACAGCTGTACGGCAGAACAGGGACTACACCCACCATCACAAAGAAGAGTGACCATGTGGACAACAAAATATCTGTCAAGGACTGAAAACTGCAGGCAGGAGCTGCACAGTAAGGCCATGGTGGGCCATTGCCTCATACAGACACACATCACAGTTGCCACTCACATCACATATCACAGCATGGCAGCACACGCACATCACATGTGTCACCGCTGCCACAGGCACTCTATACATGCATCCACTCCCAGACAAACTCTCCCTCCCCGGATACTCACCATCTCTGTCTTGCTGCTGAAGCCCCTTCAGACGTGCATGCAGGTCTGGATAGGTCACTGCCAGTATGCGTCCCATCAGCGGAGTCATGGTGCGCCGTGCCACACGCCCTGTGCGTGGTACCATCCCCAAGGTCATCTCTGCCACTTGCTTAGCCAGCCGGCTGATGTCGTCCCACCTCTTGTGACAGTGTGTGTGTCGTCTGTTTGATACCCCCAGGCCTCGCACCTTTGCTGCTATGGCCCTCCAGACAGCCTTACGTTGGTGTACCTTGAGCTGCAGGAATGAGAGTAAAGAAGGCCAAATGAAAATTTACACAATGTCATATGTCAGCATCTATCAGTACAGCAGCCAGACACTGAATCGGGACTCACAGTGACCTCCCTCCCTCCAGAACTGGGGGTACCCTCACAAGGCCACTGTGCATGGCATAAACATTAGTGAATGCATGCACACATTGAGGTTCGTAGTCTCCATGATAATCACACTAAAGAATGATGCTTCAACACAAATGCATTGACAGCACTGTGTAATTCAGAAATAGTACAGGGCATTGATGGGGCATATCCACTAATCAGTGTGAAGCAACTGTAGCATGTAAGTTGGCTGATGGACAACGTTTGGCTGTGCAGCCACTGAACCTACTCTGTGGGGCACAATGACTATGACTACAGGGGCACCCTGAAATTACATCACAAGCGGACACTGTCCAGGCAGCTACAAGGCAAACAACCGTTGGTTATGTCTGCCCGAAAAAGTAGCAAATCCCACTCACACATACAAGTCACAATGCAAAACACACACTCCCACCACCTGGAAACATCTTGTCTGTCAGTGTTTGTCTGCACCCCACATCAAAAAGCACATACTGCAGCATCATGAATACACGTCTGACACCACCCTGCCCTACTGCTCCCTTCATGTTGACTTACCATGACATTGGGGCCACCAAACAGGCGTGGGTACTGTGCCAGCACCTTGTTCACAAGGACATCCAGCCCCTCACTCGTGAATGGACTGGCACGGACGGATCTTATCTGTTCTTGACATCCCTGTGGATATGGCAGACCTGTGGCGGAAGTGAGTTGTGAGGTGTCCCAGGCAGCAGGCTCTGTGAGCAGCAGGAGAGGTTCCCAGGCAGCAGCAGGAGAGGTTCCCAGGCAGCAGCAGGAGAGGGTCCCAGGCAGCAGCAGGAGAGGGTCCCAGGCAGCAGCAGGAGAGGGTCCCAGGCAGCAGCAGGAGATGGTCCCAGGCAGCAGGAGAGGGTCCCAGGCAGCAGCAGGAGAGGGTCCCAGGCAGCAGGCTCTGCGAGCAGTGGGAATGTGTGGCTCTCTCCCACAGATGTATAGCCCCCTGGGGTAGTTAGGAAGCTAATAAGCTGCTACAATTGGTTGTCTGGGTCTGCCTTATTCAAAAGCATCCAATGACCGTCTCCGCGGCGGCGAGCTTCTGCTATTTTCAAATATGCATCATGCCACAGCGAACACCCATGCCATTGGCTGTATGCAATACGCCATGGCGGTGACGCACCGCGGGTGTCCGGGGTGCGCTACCACGATGGTGCATCATTCAAAAGCATCCAATGACCGCCTCCGCGGCGGCGGAGCACAGCTTCCGCTATTTTCAAATATGCATCATGCCACAGCGAACACCCATACCATTGGCTGTATGCAATGCGCCATGGCGGTGATGCACCGCCGGGGACCGGCGGTAGGTACCGCGACTCATGCGGCGGAGCATAGCCACCGGCATGTACACAAGTCCATGTGCCAATGGCTACCTTGGCTGGGTAGATGGTGGTGCGGGGGTCACAACGCCGGGGACCGGCGGTAGGTTCTGGCATTTTCGTACACATTGCTGTATAAGTACCCTGCAGCTACATGGTGTAGGGCACATCATTGTACACACGATGCCACACAGCCATTGCATTCACAGGAGGATGCACGTTCAGTGTGAGCCACTTTAGCATGTGTTTGTGCCATTTTAGTAAGGGTTTTGATGTGTGATGATGATTGACAGACGTCAGGTGCTCTACATAGATGTCGTGAGGTTTAATGTGTTGTTGGTCAGTGCAGACCTTGACCGGGCTGGTGGCACTGCATTGTATCGTACCTGACTTGTGGATTCACAACTGATCATGCACACAACCAGAAGTGTCCCTGCTACTGTGATCATTGTGTTAATGAATGGTTGCAGAATGTACATGATGCATTGAGGTGTGGCAGGTACGGCAGATGGGTATGACAGACATGTTAAGTCACATTACATTTGTGGCTCTAGTAGCTCCATGTCTGGGCATGTCAAAAGTTCAATCATTATATCCACTTTCACATTACCCGATGTGTTACTGTCACTTGGGTATTGTCACTGGAGAGGCCTGCCCTCTGTGTGTAGCTATTGGCCAGCCATGTAACCAGATGTGCCATGCATCTCTCTGGCCCTTGTTGTTTTCCCATTACATCATTGATGCTTTGTGCTATGGCCATCTCATGATGCTTGTCATTGACCTATTCTTTATAATCCTAAACTAGGAGGAGGCCAAATCTCCTACGTCAGTTGATTGTGCTTGAGGACATGGAGAATGAGGACATCATCAGGAAATTCAGGCTGGACAGACCGACAGGGGGACTTCTATCCACTTGGGCGCATCCCACATGTAGTCGGTGCCATAGATTGCACCCATGTGGCTCTGGTGGCACCGCAGGCGACGGAGCACATTTATCGGAACCGCAAACACTACCACTCCATGAATGTGCAGGTGGTGTGCCTTCCGGACATGACAATATCACATGTGTGTGCAAAGTATCCCGGTTCGGCCCATGACTCTTTCATTATGAGGAACAGCATGGTGCCACGGATGATGGAGAATCTGCATCCCGAACGTGCCTGGATTGTGGGTGAGTTACACTACTGCTATCACGTGCTATGTGTCACTGGCTTTACTGTGGCCGTACAACATTGCTATGGGTGTTTTTCATTCACAGGGGACTCTGCATATGCCAGTAGGCCATGGCTGTTGAGCCGACTCCGGAATCCCCAGACACCAGCAGACATCCGCTACAATGAGGCCCATGGCAGGACACGACGTGTAATTGAACGGACTTTTGGCCTGCTGAAGTCAAGGTTCCGGTGCCTTGACAGGACTGGAGGCGCACTCGCATACTCGCCTGGGAAGGTGTGCAAGATCGTTGTGGCATGCTGTATGCTACACAACCTGGCCATCCACAAGTGGTCCCCCTGCTCCTGGACGATGGTGAGGAACCAAGGCCACAACCTGCTCAGGGACCTGAATCCAGTGATGAGGACAGTGGAGAGGAGGAAGGAGTTGACCAACGCCAGCAGCTAATCCAACGCTACTTCACTTGAAGGTGTGTGACAAGTTACAACGTCTACATAGTCTAGTGTGGTAGCTTTTGTTGTGAATGGATATGCGCAGATGTTCCCAATAGCCACATGTTCTGTCACCTATGTATGGTATTGTTGGAATGGACGTTACGTACGGAGATGTATTCTGGACCGTATTTGTGCATATCAGCTAGACAATGTGTAGTGTACCTGTGATAATTTGGATATTTGTGGAGCAGTGATCTGTGTGTGTTGGCATGATGAGACCAGTGACTGTAGTTCTGTTGTGTCTCCCTAGGTGCTCCAGAGTGTTCCTGCCCTGCATACTGTACATCATGTTTACACATCATGGACATTATCATCAATGTAAATACTGCACTAAAGAATTCAATACACAAAATCTGGAGTGTCAGGTATTTTATTTACGGGGTGGACATGTGAATTGTGCGGGAATATTTACAGGAAGGTGGGGAATGAGCAGTGAGTTGACAGTCATGGTCGCAGAGATGCAAGAGTAGACACCACATGGATGTGGTGACCCAGTCCAACAGACAGGTGCCATTGCCAAGGCAATGTGGGGAAAGACAGTCCAAACAGTGAATGCAGTTGGGGAGAGGGTTGTCTTCACGGCTGGCTCCGTGACTGGCGTGTGGCAGGTGCTTTGCTTCCAGAGACTCCCAGGCTCTTCTTCGGACGCCCCCTAGATCTTTTTGGCGGTGGGGGGCCTGCTGAATGGCCAGCGGCGTCAGAGGACTCGCCCCTCTCTGTTGGCGCAGGGGAGGATGGTGGACTGTCATCCTGCTGCACAACAGGAGGGGACGGCGGTGATGGTTGGGACACAGGCCTGTCCCTCTGCAACGCCACTTGCTGGCCCATGAGTTCCACCATCTGTCCCAGGCGGTTATCGATGGACCTCATCAGCAGGATGAGCTCCCTTAATAGTTCATCCGACCGGCCACTTTGTCCCTGGACCTCTTGGTAGGGATCCACAACTCTGGTGAAGTGGTCCAGGGATGGTGTCCACTCCTCCCGAGGTCTGGTGTTGACCCTGGCCCTCCCGCCTGCTCTACTGCCACGGACCTCTTCCCTCGCCACTGGTGCGCCACGCACTGGCTCCCTGCCCTCCACAGTTGTTGGTGTGGGCTGGTCATCCCTAGGGACAGGGAGGGTGCTGCAGGTGGTACTGGTGGTAGTGGTGGTGTTGGTGGCAGTGGTTGCGGTGGTGGTTGCGGTGGAGGCAGAGGCCGTGACAGCAGGGGTCTGCTGCATTGTTGTTGCAGCAGAGGTGGTGGTGGGGAGGATGGGGGCCTGGGACCTCTGGCTCTGTGGAACACCAGATGGGCCGGCCTGGAGCTCATCATCCAAACTGTCCTGGGAGTCTGCATCTGTGAGTCCATGTGCCGGAGGTGGAGACTGGCTCTGCTGGTCGTTGGTGTTGTCCCCAGCAGTGAGTTCTTCATCACCTGTGGAGTAGATGGGGAGTGGTCAGTGTTTGTGTCATCTGCGTATCATCAGCTGTCTGTACACTAGTGCAATTTGCTGTCATCAGTTGTACAAATCATGGCAACACCGTGTTACATTACATAGTGCAGAGTTACATCATGGAGTCATAAAGATTTATTGTCTATGCATTGCGTACAATAGTTATTTGATTTCTACACACACACACTTCATGAAGATATACGGTAGTTACATACCTGTAAGGTGAGTGTGCAGGGTGCAATGGCTGACACTTGCTCTTGGCTGGGGGAGGCCTCCATGCTTCTGGGCTGTGGGACAGGGGGGCATGCTGGGAGTAGTGAGACAGGCCTCCCTCCCTCACACCCACAAACAGCCTCCAAGTGAAGATGGCTACCAACCTGCAAGTTTGTTTGTTAAACAGTGAAATGGCTGACACTTGCTCCTGGCTGGGGGAGGCCTCCATGCTGCTGGGCTGTGGGACAGGGGGCATGCTGGGAGTAGTGAGACAGGCCTCCCTCCCTCTCTCACACCCACAAACAGCCTACAAGTAAAGATGGCTACCTACCTGTAAGTTTGTTTGTTAAACAGTGCAATGGCTGACACTTGCTCCTGGCTGGGGGAGGCCTCCATGCTGCTGGGCTGTGGGACAGGGGGGCATGCTGGGAATAGTGAGACAGGCCTCCCTCCCTCCCTCCCTCCCTCACACCCACAAACAGCCTCCAAGTGAAGATGGCTACCAACCTGTAAGTTTGTTTGTTAAACAGTGCAATGGCTGACACTTGCTCCTGGCTGGGGGAGGCCTCCATGCTGCTGGGCTGTGGGACAGGGGGGCATGCTGGGAGTAGTGAGACAGGCCTCCCTCCCTCCCTCACACCCACAAACAGCCTCCAAGTGAAGATGGCTACCTACCTGTAAGTTTGTTTGTTAAACAGTGCAATGGCTAACATTTGCTCCTGGCTGGGGGAGGCCTCCATGCTGCTGGGCTGTGGTACAGGGGGGCATGCTGGGAGTAGTGAGACAGGCCTCCCTCCCTCCCTCCCTCACACCCACAAACAGCCTCCAAGTGAAGATGGCTACCAACCTGTAAGTTTGTTTGTTAAACAGTGCAATGGCTGACACTTGCTCCTGGCTGGGGGAGGCCTCCATGCTGCTGGGCTGTGGGACAGGGGGGCATGCTGGGAGTAGTGAGACAGACCTCCCTCCCTCCCTCCCTCACACCCACAAACAGCCTCCAAGTGAAGATGGCTACCAACCTGTAAGTTTGTTTGTTAAACAGTGCAATGGCTGATACTTGCTCCTGGCTGGGGGAGGCCTCCATGCTGCTGGGCTGTGGGACAGGGGGGCATGCTGGGAGTAGTGAGACAGGTCTCCCTCCCTCCCTCCCTCACACCCACAAACAGCCTCCAAGTGAAGATGGCTACCAACCTGTAAGTTTGTTTGTTAAACAGTGCAATGGCTGACACTTGCTCCTGGCTGGGGGAGGCCTCCATGCTGCTGGGCTGTGGGACAGGGGGGCATGCTGGGAGTAGTAAGACAGGCCTCCCTCCCTCCCTCACACCCACAAACAGCCTCCAAGTGAAGATGGCTACCAACCTGTAAGTCTGTTTGTTAAACAGTGCAATGGCTGACACTTGCTCCTGGCTGGGGGAGGCCTCCATGCTGCTGGGCTGTGGGACAGGGGGGCATGCTGGGAGTAGTGAGACAGGCCTCCCTCCCTCCCTCCCTCACACCCACAAACAGCCTCCAAGTGAAGATGGCTACCAACCTGTAAGTTTGTTTGTTAAACAGTGCAATGGCTGACACTTGCTCCTGGCTGGGGAAGGCCTCCATGCTGCTGGGCTGTGGGACAGGGGGGCATGCTGGGAGTAGTGAGACAGGCCTCCCTCCCTCCCTCACACCCACAAACAGCCTCCAAGTGAAGATGGCTACCAACCTGTAAGTTTGTTTGTTAAACAGTGCAATGGCTGACACTTGCTCCTGGCTGGGGGAGGCCTCCATGCTGCTGGGCTGTGGGACAGGGGGGCATGCTGGGAGTTGTTGTACTGACATTCCGGCCCCATACAGGCCTCCGCAGCAGAATGGCTGGCTACATGTTGGTTAGGGATGGACAGTGTATTGGTGGTTGGGTATTGCAAGGAGGTAAAACTCAATGTGGTGTTACACATTTGTCGGTACTTACCAGCCTCCGCTCCCCCGGCTACTCCTGTGACACTCTCAGGTAGCAGGATAGCAAGCACCTTCTCCTCCCATGGTGTGAATGTCTTCGGTGGGATGGGAGGGCCACTGCCAGTCGCGTTTGCCAGCGTCCAGTTCTTGCTCCTCCTCTCCTTGACAACCCTCTTGAGATCATGCCACCGCTTCATGATCTCCTTCTTGGATCTTGGGGTGGCCCCAACTGCATTCACCCTTTGGACTATCCTTTCCCACATTTGTGTCCTGGTGGCTAATGGTGTCTGTTGGACTAGCTTACCAAATAGTTGTGGTTCTACTCTCACAATCTCCTTGACCATGACTGTCAACTCACTCTCTATGAATTTTGGAATTTTTTGTGATGTCATGGTGTGGGGGGGTTGAGGTGTTTGGGGGTGCAGGGGTGTGTGGGTGCAGGGGTGTGGTGATGAGGTGTGTTATGTGCTGGGGGTTTGATTGTGATGGTGTGATGGTGGTGTTGATGGTGGTGGTGGGTGGGTGGGTGTGGTGTGCGATTTTGCCTCTCCTCTCAGATGTGGTGTGTGGCCTTCTGTTCTGGAAAGATGCAAAGGATTGTGATGAGTGGAGGGGGTGGCTTTGTACTCAGCTGTGTGGGTGTGTCCAATTGGATTGTGGTTGTCAGGTGTGTTGTGGGTGTGGTTATGTTGATTTGTATATTTGTTTGACATTTCTGTATCTGTGTGTGTGTGTTGTATCTATTGGGGGCAGGGCTACTTTGTTTATGCAGTATTTGGCATCACTGCGGTGCTTTGACATCGACCGCCATGTATTTCATGTTGGTCCGCTGCGGTGAGTTTGCTGGTGCTTGGCCGCCATTTCTCCCATGCAATCCTGCCTTCGACCGCGGCGGTCGGTGCCTGCGGTTCCGCCCGCGACACCCTTGGGGATATCGTAATTTCCCGCGCGGTGTCTCCGCTTTCCCTCTGGGCGGTTTTGTATTTTCCGCTGCTTTTCCGACCGCCGCGGTCGGAGTTTTGTGATCACCGCACACACCGGGCGGTTTCATTTTCACCGATACCGCCGCGGTCGGTCTGTACTGGCGGTCGATCCTAATTTGTCTGCCGGTTGAACCGCCTCCATGGCGGGCGGTTGTTTTCCGCCTCCATGGTGGGCGGGGTGGTTTTCCGCCCGCTATCCTAATGGGGCCCCAAGTGTCATCCAAAGAGCGACTGATGGATAGAGCTGTGGGCGCTGGAGCGTGCAGCCTGCAGCACTGCAGGCCTTTGCATCTGTGATGAGCTGTAGAAAGGTCAGACCGATGGAGGTTATCACTGTTTAAATATTGATAACAAAAACGCTGTGCAACAAAAATATTGATTAGAAATAGTGTGTACACAAATTTCGATACCCTATACTTAAACAAGATTTTACACAAATATCGCATTTTAAATATTGCCTTAATAAATATAATTTACAAAACAATTGACTACAAATATATCGATAACAAAAATATTGAGATATTTAAATTATAAAGCAATACAACACAGATATCGATAACACTAATATCGACTTACAAATATAATTAAAATATATATAAAAAATATCAATACTATTCAACAATAAATAAACAATATTTACAATGATGTAATTATTTACCATATTTTATATAATTATAATAAATAATACGAAAATGTATAAATATATGAAATAATTAAAACAATTATAAATAATTTTACTAACCCAAATAAATATTTCAATTCATAAAATAAATAAATTAACAGTATCAACAAATATATTAAAAAAACTACAACAAATAATATATTATAATCATCACAAAGAAACAACACACATATTAACCTAATTAAAAAGTAACAGCTACAAAATTCAAAAAACATATCTCAACCAAGGAATTTAAACTAAAAGAGCACAAACGAATAAAATGTGTGAACTAATTAACTAAACTCTATAAAAACGAACTATTAACTAACACAAATTTACTGGTTATCGGCCAGACATGGAGGAAGAACATTATTTTGCAAGAGAGAAAGAAAGAAAATCTACAAAAACTACCATAACAGATTATACTATAACACAGGTAAGAAAAATACTTTTTTACGAAATATAAATGCCTCAACCTCCTTAACTTAACTACCTAAAATAATAAAATGTTCTTCTCTTTTTAAATGAAAACTAAACTTGCAAACAACTACACCAAAAAACTGAAATCCAAAAGTGATTAAGTACCTTATTTCATGCTACATAATGAAAAACATGATCTATTAAAAATGCAACTTTACCTATAAAGAAAGTAAAATAGTCTGATTTTGTTACATGCTTAAAATGAGAAAACAAAACTAATAAATACATTTTTCTTCACAGCTTTAACAAACTGCATCTACGAAAAACATCCACCAAATTACATTCATGTACTACAAAAAGTAAGTATAGTTTCAGTCTAAAAAAAGAATAATACAAAGAATGTTAAACATATCACTAATATGTTTAACATACACATTTTTCTTCCACATCTATAGAAAAATAGAACTGTGAAAATACAATAACCAGCCAATAAAGCCATCAACAAAACACAAGGAACACTAATGTAAGTATTATTTATAATTTGTTAATAAAACTAGCATGTTGATAATTCACAGATGCATATTTACTGAACGCATGGATATACCCTAAAAATGGCAGAAGGAACAACCTTTATTACATCACAAAAGGGAAAATGAATGCTTTGCTACATGGGTTAAACTTACACCCAAGAAAAGGTGATAGAAAATAAAACACATTGGAAATGTAGCAAATATTATTCCACTGCCTATTATGGTCGAGCTATGACAATAGATAGCAATGTTGTGAATGTTAGAGAGCACAACCATTCACCCAATGTAACTGAATTGGAAGTAAGGGAAGCCTTAGGAACAATAAGAGAAGCAAGCACAGGCTTCCAAGAGACAAGCACTCAAATCCTGAAAAATGTTTTAACAAAAGTACCTGAACATGTCACAGGCCAATTACCTTCAATCCCCAACCTAAAAAGATTTATTGCTAAAACTAAAGGAGCTTCAAATCCAACACCACCTACTACCCCAAACTTTTGAAGAAATTCAAATACTCCCAGAATATACCATCACCCACAAGGAAGACATATTTTTAGTATATCACAACAAAAGTAAAGATAAAAGAATAATTATTTTTGCAGCTAATAATAACCTGCAAAAATTGAAAAACTGTGAAACAAGGAAGATGGACAGAACTTTTAACATATGTCCAAAACACTTTTACTAACGTTATACCATTCATGGTGAATATGAGGAAACAAATATTCCATTCATTTATGCATTGCAGCCTAACAAAAATAGCACCATCTATATAGAATTATTGACAACAATAAAAGAATTAACAGAAAATTATTATCCCCAAAGGATAATATTCGATTTTGAACATGCTATGATTCAAGCTATACTTAAACTTTATCCAGATACTGCAATTCAAGTGTGCTACTACCATTTAAATCAAAGTATATAGAGACACCTACCTACAAAAATCTGCTTTAAGTATAGACTACTCAACTAATAGCAACTTTTCGTATCAAATAAAAAAATAACAAGCCTAGCATATGTCCCAACAACTGAAGTAGCTAATTATTATAGCTTGCTTATAGACAGTAATTTTTACCGTACTAAAGAAACAAAATTAAGTCCCTTGCTAGACTACTTTGAGGACACCTGGGTTGGGAGATTACACAGTTCAGGTCATCGCAGACAATCCAAATTTCAAATGGTGGAATGTCTACGCCAGTACTATTGCTCAAAAAGCCAAAACAAATAACGCAGTTGAAGGATGGCATAATGCTTTCCAGGCCACAATAGGTAGAGGGCAACCCACATTTCACAAGCTTATACAAGCTATTAAAAAGGAACTAAAGGGCCCATTAGGAAGGTGGGCGGATCACCCCGGCCAGGCTGGCGGTAGAAACCGCCGGCCTGGCAGGGGCGATCCGCCCGCCATCCTACCCGGAATGACCCCCCGCCATATTAGTATGGCGAGGGGGACCGCGGCGGATGGAGGTTTAATATGGTGGAGATGTCTATCAGACACCGCCAGCCAAAGTAGCATGGGCATTTTCCAATGCATTTCCGTGACAGCAATGCCGCCACTGAAAGGCATGCGGAGACACCCTGCAGGGGCCCGTTGCGGGCCCCCAGGGACTCCAGGGGGTTGGGGGGTACACATGAGGGGTTCCATACATTGCACAGTACAACGTGGCAGGCACCGCGCGATGCCTGTCACGTTGTGCTTTGTAATGCACAACATGAATCTTTAGCATTGCGGTGGGCGTTGCTTTCAGCACCGCCCACCGCAATGCTCAAGATACAGGATGCGCCCGCCACTGTGGCGGGTGCATCCTAATACCCCCAACGGGACCCCCGCCCTTATGGCGGGCAGTCCCTACACACGACAGGATGACGGGCAAATCCTAATGGGCCTCAAAGTTACCAAGAACTCAGAATAGAACAATCTATAAGCAAAATAGAACCTAAACTTAGCAAACAAACAAGAAGTATGTATGAATACCTACAACAAAAAACTAAAATGTATCCAAATATACAAGGCCTACAATACATAGACATGATAACAAATTCAATTCTTTAAAGTAAAGCAAATACAAATTATTATAAACATATAAAACATACAAAGTATTTTTCTTTTTATTTTATATAAATTAAGTCATTACATTCTATATATAACTTAATATTATATGACATATTATAAATTTAAAAAATAGACATTTCCCACCCTCAATAATTAAAAAAAAATGACTTACAGTTATGTAGCTGTAGAATATCCTCGAAATCGATAAAATCCACAACAATCCAAGCCAACAAAAAATCCATATAATAAGTAAACACCCCTAAAAATGGAAAAATACAAATGTACATAAAAAATCCAACGCCGTAATCCTCTCGAGAAAAAATCCTCAAAAACCCGAAAATTATTCTGTGAAAAACGCTCCAACAACACGATAAAAAAAGGAAATGTGTAGCAACTTCTTATCCCAAAAAAAACAACATTATCCTTTATTAAAAAAATAAAAACGCGTGAACAAATCCATCCGTTCGCCAAAGCCAGAACTTGTAAACAAAATCAAACATCACCCACCCATAACAATTATATAAACCCACAAGCACAAATCTCAACATATAATAAATATTAACTCATATCGTATACATATAAGTAAAATTACATACCATGCTAACTACATCCGACAGTAAATAAAACACTAAACTACAGAAACAACATGTACATTTCCTAAAAATGATAAAATAACGCTCTAACAAATACATTGACACTACCACTAATTTAACACTACCTTGAAACTAACTTAAAAGTAAATAAAACTAAACTTACAGGAATGTAGATGGAGCAGATCCCAACCGCGAGCTTCCATTTTCGTAAATGACCCAAAAACAAAATAGATAAGTCTAAAAGTGACTAAAATAAAAAAAATTATGGCATAATTAAAACAAAAATAGGACTAAATCCCCATAGAACTGAATAGAGAATATTATAAAAAATGATTTAAAAATGTTTCAAATTGTATATATATTTTTTCATCAATGTTTAAAATAAATGTTTAACAAATGTTAAATATACATTAATTATTTTAGTACAAAAAACTATAATATAATAATTAATGTACATAAAAATATATGTTTATTACGTACACTTTTAATTAACACATATTAAACAAATGTTAAAATATGTAAATATATATGTTTCCCGGAGCTGGCTGTTTCCGGTTTTTGCGGACCCTCCCGTTTCCTGAGGCACATCGTCAGCACAGCTGTCTGCACCTTGGTGCACTGCTACTTCAACTCGTAGAGTTTTACATCTTGCTGTGCCCCCCACCCTATTTGCAAAAGAGACACCTTTCTTCATGGAGCTGCCGGACGGCGTGAAGCTGTGGAGTCGGGGAGGTCGGCTGACCGGAAAGAGCCCCAGCGTCTAACCCGGTAAGGCGTTCTGCAGTGGTGACAATAACCAAGTGTGACTTTGCGGGTTACGGGATTATTGACTCGTATTTACGGACTGTTTGAAGCAGTAACACAACTAATATATATGCCGAAATTACATTATTAAGGCATAATGTTTTCCAGCGATGCGCTCCGAGACAGAGAGTCAGCAGCAGAGGCCCTATTTGACAATCTTCCAACAATTACAGAAGAGCCACGCAATTCAAAAACAACTAATGAAAATAGTGATGTGAAATTGTTGCTAAAGACACTGGAAAAACTGCTAAGAAATGAACACTCAAAATGGTGTGAGAAGAAATCACTTGAAAAATACAGAGATGCCAATGGTGTACCAAGGGGTCTCCGGGTATTAATTGCCCCCACCTTTGAGAACCCTAACCCTCTAATGTAACAGGAGTGGGCGGAGAACAATCTACAAGCCTCAATGAATATGATTCATATTCTCATTAAATACGCTGATGGATCGGAATGTGTTTTTATCTGAAATAGAACGTGTTAATGGTCTATTGGATGCCTCAGGTGAAAGTGAACTCATTATAAAAAGTGAAAAGAGATTGAGGAGTTGTTGGGGAATTAATTCCTCTTCAATCCAGAGGTCCCCAACGGGGCACCTAGTCCAACAGGTATCTCCAGTAAGCGCCACGGAGCTGTGTTACAGAGCTGTGTTGTAGAATGCTGTAAAAAGGGGGCATGCCCTCTGAACACATCTCTGCAATACACCTCCCTGGCGCATACTGGAGGTACCTGGTGGGCTAGTTGGCTCACAGAGGACCTCAGGATTGAAGAGGAATTTCTTTCCATAGGCTAATATTGACTGGTTTCACTTGGAAATTTTTCTAAGTGTGGAGTTTTGGAACTTTAAAAAATTCCTCTAAAATCAGCCGAACTACGAATTCCGATTTACTCACCTGTTATCAGGAGAGACCTCAGTGCTGCATCTTTAAGCTCACTACTATTCCTGAAAAGTAAATTTAACTGTACTTACCAGTAACTTGAATTTCCTTCCATAGGATATTATTGCCTGCTATATAAAATATATATACATTAACAAAATATTAAATAAAAAAATATTACAATTTCAATATTTTTTAAAACATTTTTTTTCAATTTAAATAAAAAATATGTAATGTAATTTAAAAAATAAAATACATAAAAATAAATACTTTAAAACAATGTAGTAAATTAATATAACAAAATATAACAATTAATACATTTAAAAATGATCATTTACAAAACCTTTGAAATTTACTGAAAAAACCATAGGTTTCAACCACATTATAGTTAGGAATTAGCATTTAAAAAACCTTAGAAATTCACTGAAAAAACCATAGGTTTCACACATGTTATAGTTAGCTGGACATTTCACTCATACAAAACCATTGAAATTCCCCTGTTATAGTTAGTTCAGCTAAATATAACTTGCGCGCTCACAATGCACTGCTGATGACGTCACATATTACATCACTCATGACATGGTTAGTGACATCACTCATGACATCACTGATGACATGATCAAGGAGGTCTGCCTCCGAAACGCGTAGAGTGAAGAAGCTGTAATTAAAACACGCTGAATGGATTTGTGGCTCAGACTCGTTGTGTTCTGGTAAAGACTAATCGACGATTGTTTGAAGATTTAGGGGTTCGCGATCCCGTCTGAGCCCGCCATATCTAAGCGGCGGGGGTATCTTCACGGAAAACTTTGTGGATATATATATATATATATATATATATGAATTGTTCACAATATCACTGTACAAATATTGTAACTTATTTAACATATTACTTTATAAAAATAAAATATAATATGCTAAATAATACAACATAATATAATAAAATGTACAATGTATATATATTCAAACTCCTGAACCTGGTATAAATAATAATATGAAAATGTAACACAATTGACTACAAATAATATTCTGTTTGAACTAAAAATTAATAAACAATATAAAGGATACTATATGTTATTTTTAAATGTGTACTATTTTACTTTAACATTACATATGTTTACTTGAAAAATGTACAATTGTTAAAAACGTTAAAACATATATACATCTATGTAATAAAATATGATTTGTTGAACATATTTAAATTAATGGTACAATGTATAAATACATTTTGAAAAACATACCAATGTGTATTTTTTTGTGCAATGTTAGAATACATTTAAAAATATATAATTCTAAAAATATAAAAAATCTCCCTATCAAATGAAATTGATGATAAAACTAACATACATACTGGATAGTAAACAATAATAATGTACTATTCTAACTCCAAATCCAACTAAAGTCAAAGAAAGTGCTGGATAGTAAACTATAATAAATTACTATTCTAACTCCAAACACAAATAAACTCAGTGAAAGTGCTGAATTCTAAACCATAATAAATTACTATTCTAACTCCAAATCAAAATAAACTCAGGGAAAATGCTGCATGGTAAACCATAATAATTTACTATTCTAACTCCAAATACAACTAAAGTCAAAGAAAGTGCAGGATAGTAAACCATATTAAATTACTATTCTAACTTGACATCCAAATAAACTCAGGGAAAGTGCTGGATGGTAAACCATAATAACTTACTATTCTAAATCCAAATCCAACTCAAATCAAGAAAGTGCTGATGGTAAACCATAATAATTGACTATTCTAAGTACAAATCCAAATAAACTCAGGGAAAGTGCTGGATAGTAAACCATAATAATTTAGAGCATGATTCTGATGCGGGTTGGAAAGCTTCCCGACCAAATCGATTTGGAAATGGTTTCCGACCCACTCGGATTGGGAGAGTCCGACCGATGGAGTACGATGTATCCGGATGCTTCCAGATACGATTTGGTTGGACTCCCATTGACTTCAATGGAAGCATATGCTCCTAACCACATCATAATTGAGCACTGGATCGGGAAGACACGTTCCCGATCCACTTTGGAAGGAGCAAATGTCATTTGGAGGCCTTCCTAACCGCAACAGAATCAGGCCCTAGGTGGGAATGCTTTACTAACTGCATCAGAATCAGGCCCTAACTATTCTAACTCCAAATCCAACTAAAATCAAAGAAAGTGCTGGATAGTAAACCATAATAATGTACTATTCTAACTCCAAATACAACTAAAGTCAAAGAAAGTGCAGGATAGTAAACCATAATAAATTACTATTCTAACTCCAAATCCAAATAAACTCAGGGAGAGTGCTGGATAGTCAAACATAATAATTTCCTATTCTAACTCCAAATCCAAATAAACACAGGGAAAGTGCTGGAAAGTAAACCATAATAATTTACTATTCTAAATCCAAATCAATATAAACTCCAAAGAGTAAATACTTAATATCCCCCCTTTAAATTGTACTATTATAAAATATATATCCTTTAAAAAAATATCATTAATAAATGTAAATTTTATTTTTAAATATAGAATTTAATTATTTAAAGTATGACCTAATTTCTATTTATTTATTATTATTAAAACTTTATAAAACAATCAATTAATTGAAATGTTTAAAAAATATTAAACAATTTCATAAATAATTAGCAAATTAATTGAAAAATCTTATAATTGTAAAACATTTAAAAATTTTACACATTTTCAAAAGATATTTATATTTTATCTACATTTACATAAAAAATTTCAACAAATAGACTTTTACATTATTGTTAATTTTTTTAAATGTTAACAAAAATAAATGTTTATTATAATTTATTATCCTCAATTTTAAATTTCAATTCTCTAATTGGATTTTTTTTAAATATTCTATATATTGTGGAGTGGTGTGGCTCACTGGTTAGAGGCGGCAGACCCGGGAGCAGAAGTCGGCCCTGGACCAGGGTTCAATTCCCGACGCGGCAGGGTCGTGGACCAGGGTCGGCGGACTCGACAATTCTCGCCTCGGTGCCTACTCTAACCTGGGGTCCCGCTCGGCAACTCTGGGCATTAGCTTGCCTAATCTCCACAACGGCCCCATCAACGCCAGGGATGCCTGGCTCCACCTTGGGGATTCCCAGTAGGGACCATCCCACAGGGAAAGCCAGGACGGGTTCCCCAGCGGTATACAGCGCCGGGACGCCCCTTTGCTGGGGCAGCTGTGCGCTTTACAAGTATACAACATTTAACATTTAACATATTATAGAATATTTATTACATGTATAAATATTTACATTGATTATAAAACATGTATATATTTTATTAATTATGTATGATGAAAAATTTCATATTTATATTTAAATACATATTTTTGCATCAATTTTAATTTCTAAAATTTACACAATTTTAAATTTTCATAAAAATATATATTTCTAATTGCAAATTAAATTTGTTCAAATTTTTGAATATTACTAATTAAAATGTAATACTCACAACATTTTTAAATTACTACCCACCCTTATCCCCTATAAACTCAACATCCCTCTCCAAAAACATATACAAATGTTAACAAATAATTTTAAAATTTAACAACATTTTTAAATTACTACACACCCTTATCCCCTATAAACCCAACATCCCTCTCCTAAAATATATATACATTTTAACAAATAATTAAAACAACTTACAGTAATTTTACATTACTACCCACCGTTATCACCTAAAAAACCAACATCCCACTCCTAAAATATATACAAATTTTAACACATAATTTTAAATTTAACAACATTTTTTAATTGCTACCCACCCTTATCCCCTATGAACCTAACATTCCACTCCTAATATATATTCAAAGTTGAACAAATAATTAAAACATTTAAGAACAATTTTACATTACTACCCACCCTTATCCCCTATAAAACCAACCTCCCGCTCCTACAATTATTATGGAAATGAAGGAAAAACAAGTTATTTGTAAATTATTTTTTCATATAACATTAGAATTTATAAAAAAGCATAAAATAACATTTAAAACACAAAAATAACATCATAAACATGACATCGATATTACTTACATCGATATTCATTACATCTATACCTTTAACATCGATATTTAAAAATTTGATATTAATACACAACAAAAAAAGCAATACTTTTCACATCGATATTACTGACATCGATATTTTAAACCAATAATATTCCTACCTAAATATTTATGTATGTCGATATACTAGCTCTGTACTGATGGAGGATATGCCTCCAGGAAGGGCAATGAGAGACCGTCGACTCACTGAGACTGGCGATCCCACCTGGAGTGGTGTGCCGGGGAGCCATGCCACGGTGTGGTTGGGCCAGGCTGGGGAGCCTACGTACCGGAGGAGGCCCTGTGACAGCTGGGGTGGCCAGAACTGGAGCCTTTCTGTTTGCCCGTTCTGAGCCCAAGCTGACTTGCAGAGAAGGATTTGGATGCCAGCGGGAGAAGGGGAAACGAACTGCTGGGCACAGGAGCGGCTACCCAAGGACTGAGTATGATGATTAAAGGCCCTAAAGCTCCCACCTGCCTGACTACAGAGACCCACTCTCGTCAGTAGGGAAGATTGTATTTTGCTGCAACAGCAAGGCCACCTTATAATTGAGGAGATATATAAATTTAATAACTTAGATTATTTTATTCTTGCAACAACCAGTATAGATGTTCCTCAAAGTGGGTTACACTTTTATCTAAGTGGAAGGACTGGGTTGCCCACCTGGTTAAAGTGGATAGGTCGTGGAGATGGTTGATTTCTTATATAGGTACTGGAAGATTATAGGTGACAGTGTGTGTTATCTATGCAGCAAATATGGATGACCCAACTATGTACAACCTCCTTCTTGGGGAGCTTAGTACATGGCAGACACCCATACTCATGTGTGGGGATTTTAACTTAACTCTTCACCCGGGGGTAGAGTCAACTATTATGTGCTTACTGAGTCAGTGACATTTGAGAAAGTGCAGGACAGACCTAAAGCAGATTCTTTCCGCACATTCTCTTGCCGATATATGGATTGCTCACCAATTGAGTGAGCCTGACTTTACATTTCATTCTACACCTCATCATTCATTTTTTTATATGGATATGTTCTTTATTGGTTACAGTATCTTACCATCTTAACGGCATCATTAAGATGGCGGGTGGACTATGTCCACCTGATATCCTTTTATAGAATGGGACTGCCAACCATTGGTGCGGGTGTCCCATTGGTGACATTAGGGTGCGCCCGCCACACTGGCGGGCGCATCCTGCATTTTTGACATTGTGGCGAGCGGTGCTCTCAGGACTAATCCGGTAAAGAAAGAGGTGAGCTTGAAATCAAAGCAGTTTCGTAATGCGGCTGGTTCGACAATGCTGCTATGGAGTTGTGAGCTAATTCAGGCATATTCAATGTTGCAGGTCCGCCTCAAAAAACCTTTTCCAAACAAATCAAGATGAGTGAAGGGGATGTGACGCCATGGCCCAAGTAAGTACAATTTGGGCCGTTAATGCATTAACATATTGCTTTCAATCAGACATGGCAATACTGAAAGTCATTTTTTTGTCTGTAGGTGTCCTCGCAGGAGAATTGGCATTCTGAGAAAGAGGAGTGCCTTTGAGAGACTTTGATGTAAGTTAATGTTGATCTTTAGTAATGGTCTTTATTTTATAAATCTCAGTTGTGGTGAGAGTAGCTAAAAGAGGACGTGTTCTTTGATTGTTTTGATATAGGTGCATTGCTGGTACCCGCTAGATCGGGGTAGCTAGAACAAGCGAAGGTAAGCGACATGGATGAATAAACTGTAGTGAGTAATTGGAGGAAGTACGGGCATCTAGACTGATTCAAGGAACATTTTTGTTTGTCTTTCAGCTTTATGGTCCTGACAAGAACTCCACAATTGGAAGCAGTTTGAAACGCGTAGACCAGTTTAAGACCAGTTTTTTGTTTCTGCCATAATAATGTCATGTAAAAGTCTAAATTGTCAGACTTAGAACATTTGCGCGTCAAAATTGTATTCTATGGCTTTGATTTGAAAGGCTGTAAAAAAATGTCAAAAAAGAAATTTAAGGTTATAAGGTGAATGCTGGTGGTGTGTTGAGTGAATGAGAAACAAGTATACATAGAATGTATAGCCATTAGTCCCCATTAATAAGTTCTATCAGGCCAAAACAAAAGTCTGCGGTGGCCTATGGGGCAGGAGTCTGGGGGATGGCACCAATTGACTCATTGCAATTAATTGTGAACAAATTCTTCAAGTCATTATTGTCCCTTTCGGAATCATACTCGAATTACATATTACATATCGAGTTGGGTTAATCCCACACCACTGAATCAATTAGACTAGCCCGGATTCTCCTGTGGTTCTCGATTTGACATCGGGATACGGTGACATTAACCCAAAATTTAATTAGAGATTGCCTAAAATTGCATAATCACAGCAGAATCAAGTGGCTGAATTATGTAGAGCAGGAATTGACTCTTGTAGGACAAAAATAATTATTTGAGGACCCATCACCCTGCAGAAGGAAATCTAGACAAAGTTTGACTGATATATTTAATCAGAGGGCTCAATACCTCAGAAAGGAGAGGAATTATATGAGACAGTCGGTTCTTGCCTATCAACTGGTCCCCTCGATGTGAAAGGGAGGTTCTTCATATCTAGCGGATATCCCGTGGCCCAAGCAGAAATTCATTTTAACACGTTTCCTCCTGATTCTCAACCCACTGATACTAGGCTTCCCGGGAAAGAGATTTAATCATTCAGATCTTTTACAGTGCCCTTGTGATATGCAATCACCCCAGACCGATCTTCACCTAATGTTCTTTTGCAGGTTCTATAAGTAGGAAAGCGGTTACATTTTAATAGTGTCAGGTTGCATTATACTATTTAAAATCTCTCCCGGGCCCTTTAGTTTGTTTTGTAGTAGCACGATTCTGGTGAGCGTGTATGACCAAAAAAATGGCTGGGTCTATGACTGCGTATGATCTCTGCTACATTTTATTTATTTGGAAGAATTTTATCTTAGATAAACTGTATTATAAGGTGTAATTTTAATTGACGTTTGTATGTACACATAAGTGGGTCGGCAAAAATTAATTCTATAAATTTGACTATGATATTTTAAACGTTTACGAACTTGGGATTGTATACCGATTGTCGTAGTTGGTTGTTATTGCTTTTGTTATTGTCATCTTTTATGATCTTAATTGTAAAGGTCAAATAAAGTTCTTTATATAAGTAAGTAAGTAAGTTAGCCTGTAAGACAGAGACTGTCAAATTTTACACCTGGCTACACACTGGATGTAGGATAAGGACATAACCGATTGGTTGTGCTAATGCTTCTATTGATTCTAGATATAATTGATGAATTCTGTTTTTGAAATGTATCCAATGCACTCATGCAAATGAAATAGTGGAGAACAGTGTTAATGGACAATGCTGATTGCTGTATAAATTTGCTATGATACTCCATAGTTTATTTCCAATAAAAAGAAAATGTCAAATCCATGGCACAAACACGACCAACAATTTCAGTAACAGGCGATCTTCTGATATTGTTTCAATAAGGAATAATTGAATGATGATAGATTGGCACTATTACAAACCAGACTCTAATATTTCATCACACAACATTCACTTGTCTGAAATGACACACTCCCAATCGCAGACCTCAATGGCAAAGTAATGCACCAGCATGTGGATTGAAATCATTGGTAGCTGATGGTTCCCTGAAATGCTCCGCTGTCTTTGACTGGAGAGCGGAAGACCACCAGGAACAGAGTGTAATCTGCAGCTTCAAACTTTCATTTCATAGTGCTTGAAAGGAGTGCAATTACACCCTTGTCACTAAAACAGATCCCATTGCTAAAAATTAAAAGATGTTAGGGCCATCTCCAAGTGATTCTGTACAAGGTCCTATAATGCTTCTCAATAGAACACACTTTATGTGATAGGAAAGCAATGGAGCTCACATCCAGTGGGATCTATCCGGTCCAAACATGCACCGCCATTAAACCATTATCCACAAAGATGTGCCTTACTACCATTACACTGGTGCAGGGAAACACAAACACTGACATGAGGCACAGTGACATTGGGACTGGAAACCACTGCCAATGAGACACAATGACACTGAAGCATAAATCACTGGATAAGGGAATAACTAACAATAAGCTAGACACAGGGAACACATACACTTGAACAGGAATACCTGCATGCTGCCATGAGGACACCAAAGCAGGGGTTGAAAGTCTAGTAACTGACAAAGGGTCAAAGTGACTCTAGGGCATAGACAGGGTCATCTTGAGACACGAACATAATGGCAACTGGTAATTAAAAAACTGACATGGTTAATAAAGAACAATGTGAGGAATTTATCATGCAAACAGTGATTGCTCACTGGTTTTGTGGTACATATAGACAACATTCCGGTGGTTTTGTAATGCATGTACTTTTTCTCAACAACACGCCTTCTTTAATTCAACATCGGGTGATAATAGAATAATAGACAGTTGCGGCTTGTCAACAGAAGTGCATCATGATAGGCACAATTGACGGCATATTTATAAAGTTGTGTCTGCTCCAATCCTCCATTTCATGAAATTTCGATGCAAAACGGCAATGCTTTTAAAGAAAACCAATTTTCACTTTGATTTCGCGTGGGTCCATTAGTAGAAAACAGTAAACAAGCTTTCGCTTTTGCATTTCAGCTACTAGCTTAGCCTTGGAAACAAACAGACCTGAATGACAGGCACTGTACACAAGCTAGACATCTTGGAAATATTGACATAAAAAAACAACTTGATCTGCTTTTCATCACAGCACATCTCTATTTTTATGGAATCGTCGGTTCTTGGAAGGAGAGTGGAAGAAGGGAAATTTCTAGCGCTTTTTAGATCAATGTCTTGTGGCGTATTGATGTTTAGGAGATTGTTATCCGAAAGCACAGATATCTTCCTGTGAAGTGAAAACGAGAGCAGAAAGTTCAATGTCTAATAGGGGTCGGATACATGCTTTATAAATATAAACAGGAAGTTTCGACGCTAAATTGAAAATAGGGGCACATCTAAGGCTGATTTCTTCACAGGTCTAACATAAAAAAGTGTATCGGTAAATATATCCGAACATATTCATTACACGTGTTAGCACCAGCCTTTTTAGATCTGACGGGAAGAGGAAATTCAAGTATCTGACATTTCAGACACACCGCCTGCTTGATGGCTGCCAGCTGGGCATGTGCGCAGGTAACACGAGGAGCTCATTGCGGGCTCGTTATCTTATAAATGCCTGTAACATTGGTTGTTCAGACCAAATCATGAAGTGTGCTGCCACAAAGCCTGTAGTAAACGCGCATGAATTCCTTCATTTTATCAGTCACATCATGCGGTGCGACTACAAGGTGGGGTGGCAGTGATTAATGAATTATTTTAAGAAAACACATTACCAATATGCTTATTTCATGTTGCTTAATTTTAGGGTCCCTTCTGTGTATAAAACTCAAGTAACCCAGTCTCACATCATTCATTCCTCCAAAGATAAGCAGATGTTGAGTAATAATGTGCAAGTTGCTTCTAAAAACCCACAACCAGGCTATCAGTTTATGGTGTGCCAGGGTCCATGCCACATAAAATTTCTAGAGGTGAGTCTCTTCTGTGCATAAGATTTGCTCAGGAGCAGTGTAATCTCTAGAAGTTAATTTTAAGGGGGGAGGCACACAATCTGTGACGAATAACAGTGTTGGGGGCACTTATAATGGATATATATGACTACTTGTTTAAACAAAAGGGAAAGTGGCATTATAGTTAGGTGTGGTAATAATACCTTAAAAATCAAAGACATTTAAATGAAAAAACAAAGGTTAAAGTGATATTATTGAATTAAAATAAAACCTAATGTTTACAAAGAACAACAAAGAAAACACTGACATTTAGAAGTTATAGTTTATTGAGCTAACAAGATCTGGCGGCCCCACTATGCATTGCTCATGACCTCACATTAATATCACTCATGACATGTTAAATTACATCACTGATGACATCACTAATTACACCAGAGTCATTCACAGCACAGAGTTACTGTGTGAACATGTTTGGGTACATAGCATGGAAATATCGTAAGCCCTAGGGGCAAAAAGCTGTAGATTGATGAATACCTGGGATGGGATCATACTCTCTGTCACTGGAGCAGACATACATGTATTTGCATAATAAAAATTGCTTACATTAACTTTGTCTGAATCATAGATAGTTGTTTATCTCTTAACATTACATAAAGGCCTAATATGCAGGAAAGTTAACCAATATTAGTTGATATCTGTGAATCAAATGTCAGCAAATCGGACTTTCATCTTGTACAGGTTTATAAATGTAATGTGGTTAAATTTAATTATAATTCCAATTGTTATTTCCATGGCTACACTAAGAAAAAGCTGCTGTACAAGCACATTCTGGAAACGGAATTATGAAAGCAGACCATGTCTCTACTACATCAGAAATAATATGAATCATAAATTCTACAGCAGTAGAAATTACTCCTTTCTGATCCTGTACCCGTAGATATAGCACATTACCATATTAAGTTTCCAGTAATTAGTCCACCAAAATCAGGTGACAGAAAAATGACACTATGGGGTCGATTCCGATTTGGGAAAAAAACGTCCGTACGATTTGTATCCGGAGCCCTCTCCCTACAAATCGTACCCGTCCGTCCGAGTCGCGAAGTACGATCCGTATTCCGTGAACCCGTCCGAATCATCGCGATCCGTACGTATTGCAAGGCTGAAACCGTGAACCGTACGACTCGTACACATACCGTACGACTCGTACACATGCTGTACGACCCCACGAGTATGATCCGGAGCGGGGTATGAGGACGGGAATCGTACGGTCCACGTCAGGTAAGGGCGAGTTGTACGGAAAAGCACACAAACACATACACACCATACGGTCCGTACCCCCCGTAATCACAGGGGTACGCACCGTACCCCTGCGATCATGGGGTGTACAAGCCGTACCCCCATTGTACGATCGGTTTACGAGCCGTACCCCCATTGTACGATCGGTGTATGAGCCGTACCCCCATTGTACGATTGGTGTACGAGCCTTACACCCATCGTACAATGGGGGTACGGCTCGTACACCGATCGTACAATGGGTGTACAGCTCGTACACCGATCGTACAATGGGGGTACGGCTCGTACCCCGATCGTACATGGGGTACGGCTCGTACACCGATCGTACAATGGGGGTACGGCTCGTACACCCCATGATCGCAGGGGTACGGTGCGTACCCCAGTGATCATGGGGGGGTACGCACCGTACCCGGGGTGGCCATTCCGTACCTGTTTCGGCGCAAACTCTGTTTTTATGGCTGTTTTCAGCTCCCGTAGAAAAAGGGTCGTACGGTGCTTACCCGACACGTATCGTACTTGCTGGGTCGTAAAAACCAGCCGCGAACCGTACAGATGTCGCGTACAGCGGGTTCCGAGGGAGAATCGTACGGAGATTAGAGTCGTACAGCTCTTGTACGTCTCGTACGGAGTACGGCTCCTGGTACGAATCGTACTTCGTCGTAAGTACGGGACGTTTACAGGTACGATTTGTACGGGGAAAAAACGTTCCGTACGACGATTCGGAGCGCTTTTTACCGGATCGGAATCGACCCCTATGTTTCACTCTAGTGTTTGCTAATGTGCTGACAACATACACTAGAGTAGTTCCAACTGATATCTGAGTGTTTCTCAACTATTTAGATGAACTGCCAAAAATATAGTTTTCTGTGTTTTAGAGTAACATTCTTTTTCCACACTGCAGTGCCAGTTTCAACAGTGCTGTGCACATTCCACAGTGTCCCTGCTAGGAACACAGACATGCTAGTTTCTGTATTTCTCCAAAACATTTCCCCTCCAGGTTCACAATGCTCTGTTTCCCAAGAAATGTACCAATATTTCCATTGATAACTTTACATATTTCACATTGCTCAATCTTAGCACATAGTAGGTTTCAAAATTATCAATTGAAAATTACAGTACCCTTTTCACATTGCCAAAGGTAAACAGATATTGTCAAACGATGTAATATCTTTCAATGCCTGTTTGACATTGCACTCCTTAGGCTGGCTTTGTCTTCCTCTTTTCCTTTCATATTACAACTCCACTTTCACATTTCATCAGGCAAGCACATATTTCATCACCCGGCTTCACACTACCCTCTGCAATGGCCATATCATTTCACATTGCAAAGCCTAAGTATTGAAATGACATTTTCTACAATGTGCTCACCAAATTGCCATACCAGACTTAAAAGCACATTCAATGTATTACCAACAAAAGCAATGGAAAGTACTTTACCAGCATATTCACAGTTGTTCTGTAGTATGCCAGTTATCACTACAGAAGTCAGGATCTTGTAGACACGTCAGGCACCAAAGAAGCAAAAAAACTTGCAGCCGAATTAGCAGAGCCTATCTGCTCTATCCTTAATTGTTCCATTAAACAGGGCAGTCTCCCCAAAGAATGGAAGGATGCGCAGATCATGCCCATTAGGAAAAATCTTAAAATATTTCCAAATGAGGTGTCCAGCTACCGCCCTATATGTTACCTTCCTCTGTATAGCAAATTATTGGAAAAGCATATCAACGTCCACCTCTCTACTTTTATAGAAGCCTCCAACTGCCTTGATCATTCCCAGTCAGGTTTTCGTCCCTTGCATAGTACTGAACTAACATTGGTGAACGTAACTGACGATATTCGTATGCTGGCGGACGATGGTCAAGCAGTGATTCTTATACTGCTTGATACCATCTCTCATCAAATCCTGCTGGACAGAGTGCGCTCTATAGGAATCCAGAATTCTGCTCTGGCCTGGCTTCAGGACTTTCTCAGTAACAGGTCGCAAACAGTCAATCTTGGACCTTTCTTTTCTAAGACTACCCAAGTCACCAAAGGGGTACCGCAGGGGTCCTGCCTGAGCCCATTCTTGTTCAATGTATATATTGCTCCTCTCTCAGCTCTGCTTAGGAAGATTGGGTTTATCCCAGTCTCCTACGCGGATGATACACAACTCATCCTATCTTACAAGAAAGACACCCCTGACATCCAAAACATGTTCAAAGAAGGGATGAGAGCCATAACATCTTGGATGAGCAGTAACTTCCTGCAGCTTAATGCAGGAAAGACTGAAGTAATACTCTTTAACCCCCCCCTGCTGGTGACGGAACCACTCCGTCATCAGCTGCGGTCGCGCTGTGCTGATGACGGAGCGGTTCCGTCACGGCCCGCTCGGCGCACCTGCGCGGCGTGAATTCCGTGCCTGCGCTGGACGTTCCATTGAGCGGGCGGGGCTGTGACGGAACCGCTCCGTCATGAGCACAGCTCAACCACGGCTGGTGACGGAGCGGTTCCATCATCAGCATGCGGCCGCCCCGCCCCCTTAGCACTGCGGCGGATTAGCCGCCGCAGTGAAGGGGTTAAGGATGCGATTACCAGCTGGTCCCCTAGTTGGTGGCCCGATGATTTGGGACCACCGCCTCTGCCAAAGACAGTTGTTAAAAACTTAGGGGTGCTAATGGACAAAGACCTTAACATGGATGAATGTAGCTGCAACAAAAAGAGCTTGCTTCTATGCGCTTAGCCTCCTCCGTAAGGTTTTTTATTTCTTACCCGTGTCCACACGTAAAACCCTTGTTCACACTCTGGTACTCAGCCGGCTGGACTTTAGCAATGCTCTGCTGATCACCGCTAAGGAATCAGCATTGCAAGGTCTTCAGGTGGTCCAAAATACTGCTGCTCGCCTGGTAACCAGCGCTCCTTACTGTGCCCCCTCACTCCCCCTGTTACGTAAGCTTCACTGGCTGCCTGTCTGCAAAAGAATACATTTCAAAATCTATTGTATTGTTTTTAAAGGCATAAACCAATATCGGCCCTGCCTATCTCGCAGATAAGCTAGTGAAATACACACCGCCTCGCTGCCTTCGCTCTGAAGGGAAGTGCCTAATCACTGTCCCGCGCATAAAGCAAACCAGGTTGGGAGGAAAATCTTTCTCCTACCTCGCCCCCAAACTGTGGAATCAATTGCCTCTTGAGATTCGTCTCACCACTAATTACTTAGGCTTCAAAAAGAAGCTCAAAACACTACTTTTCTAATTTTGTTACCCATCCTATCAGCTGTCCTTAGCGCGAAGATACCCCATTCGGGGTGATTCAGGCGCTTTATAAATTACGTAAATAAAAATAATTTTAAATTTACCAAAAATACCAATCACATGCCAGTGATCAATAAGGCATTCAAGGTAATCTTAACGATTGAACATAAGCAGGCAGACATTGACAGACAGGTGTGGGCACACATAAAAACAGCAGGACATTGAAAAGGAAGCAGATACCAAACGAACTCTAGCACAGACATAAATATATGTACAAATGTTCACACACCTATCCCCCTCACACATACACACTCAGATGCACTGTTGAGTACTGGACATGATGATCTCACCCTCTTTTCATATTGATGCTGCAGAAGTAAGGGTGACTCTTTTTTGTAGTCACTTTGTTGTTCAACACTTCAGATTATTGTGTGGACGGAACTGGTATATCTCTGAAGGGACAATAAATTATGGAAAAATGTCAATGGAATAAAAAAAACTCCAGGGATCCAAGAACCGAATTGAAGAGGAAACAAGCTCATAAATCACAGATCGAATTACAGGTTGAACTAGTCAATCTGGAGCAGAATTTTAGGAGATGGAATCCTGAGATGGAATCCTGAGATGGAGCTAATCGTGAACAGTCCGTATCCTTTGGCAAATTTAACACATCACCATTTGTCTTACCTTGTGGTGTTCCCCAGGGATCCTCGCTAAGTCCGACACTTTTTAACATCTTTGTGTCTAACTTGGCGAGGATCATTAAATCACATCATCTGTCTTTAACATCATACTCAGACGATACTCAACTGGTGTTGGCTGTTCATAACAATGGACAGAAAATGGCCCGTAATTTCCAACTCGGAATGCTTGCAATAAGTGAGTGGATGACTGAGAATTGCCTTAAACTAAACTTGAATAAAACGGAGGTGATGGTCTTCGGCAATCTTTCTCCGGCCTGGTCTTCCACGTGGTGGCCAGAAGATCTTGGACCTCCTCCCACCCCGGTTGCCAAGGTTAGAAACCTGGTTGTCATTTTTGACAGTAAATTGTCATTTATGCACCATGCAAATGCGGTGGTTTCCTCCTCGTTCTTCACCATAAGAATGATTAGAAAACTTCTCCCCTACCTCCCTATCAACAAGATTAAAACTCTAGTCAGCACACTGGTGAAGGTACGCATCGACTACTGCAACAGACTCCTTGTTAAAGCTCAAGAAAGAGTAATGAATAAGCTGCAGCTGGTGCAGAATGCGGCAGCCAGACTGATTACAGGGACACCTAAGTTCAAACCTATTTCTAAAGTTATCAGACAGCTCCATTGGCTGCCGGTAAGACACAGAACAAAGTTCAAAGCCTTATGCATTGCTTTTAAAGCAATTCACGCTTCTGGACCGGCTTTTCTGAGACAATATCTATGTCCCTACAGGCCAGCATGATCTCTACGATCCTCCAAAGCAAGCCTCTTGGAGGTCCCAAAAACAAAGAAAGTATCATGTAATGTAATGTAATGTAAGTGACCATTTCTAAAGCGCAAACTCTGAAGGGGTGGTGAGGGACAGAGTCTCTGAATTAAGCAGAATACTCTCACCCAGTCAAGAGATCAGGGCTAGATCCAACACCGTTTTTTAGCTCATTGCACCATCCCAGTTTCAGAACCTGGCTGTATGCAAATTAGTCTGTCCCTGGCCCAGTGCATCATGGGAACAGGGCAGACCAGACTACAAAAGCCAATTCTTACACTGGGAAGGAAACAAGCTTCCGGGGACCGGTTTCTGGCATTACAGCCGTCTTCGGCCCGGCTTGCTTGAATCCTGATGGTGCAATGAGCAAGGGACTCATGTCTGAGTATACCCTTCCACGCTTAGGGTGGACAAAAATATTTACAACAAGGGGTGGTGAGGGACAGAGTCTCTGAATTAAGCAGAATACTCTCACCCAGTCAAGAGATCAGGGCTAGATCCAACACCGTTTTTTAGCTCATTGCACCATCCCAGTTTCAGAACCTGGCTGTATGCAAATTAGTCTGTCCCTGGCCCAGTGCATCATGGGAACAGGGCAGACCAGACTACAAAAGCCAATTCTTACACTGGGAAGGAAACAAGCTTCCGGGGACCGGTTTCTGGCATTACAGCCGTCTTCGGCCCGGCTTGCTTGAATCCTGATGGTGCAATGAGCAAGGGACTCATGTCTGAGTATACCCTTCCACGCTTAGGGTGGACAAAAATATTTACAACAAGGGGTGGTGAGGGACAGAGTCTCTGAATTAAGCAGAATACTCTCACCCAGTCAAGAGATCAGGGCTAGATCCAACACCGTTTTTAGCTCATTGCACCATCCCAGTTTCAGAACCTGGCTGTATGCAAATTAGTCTGTCCCTGGCCCAGTGCATCATGGGAACAGGGCAGACCAGACTACAAAAGCCAATTCTTACACTGGGAAGGAAACAAGCTTCCGGGGACCGGTTTCTGGCATTACAGCCGTCTTCGGCCCGGCTTGCTTGAATCCTGATGGTGCAATGAGCAAGGGACTCATGTCTGAGTATACCCTTCCACGCTTAGGGTGGACAAAAATATTTACAACAAGGGGTGGTGAGGGACAGAGTCTCTGAATTAAGCAGAATACTCTCACCCAGTCAAGAGATCAGGGCTAGATCCAACACCGTTTTTTAGCTCATTGCACCATCCCAGTTTCAGAACCTGGCTGTATGCAAATTAGTCTGTCCCTGGCCCAGTGCATCATGGGAACAGGGCAGACCAGACTACAAAAGCCAATTCTTACACTGGGAAGGAAACAAGCTTCCGGGGACCGGTTTCTGGCATTACAGCCGTCTTCGGCCCGGCTTGCTTGAATCCTGATGGTGCAATGAGCAAGGGACTCATGTCTGAGTATACCCTTCCACGCTTAGGGTGGACAAAAATATTTACAACAAGGGGTGGTGAGGGACAGAGTCTCTGAATTAAGCAGAATACTCTCACCCAGTCAAGAGATCAGGGCTAGATCCAACACCGTTTTTTAGCTCATTGCACCATCCCAGTTTCAGAACCTGGCTGTATGCAAATTAGTCTGTCCCTGGCCCAGTGCATCATGGGAACAGGGCAGACCAGACTACAAAAGCCAATTCTTACACTGGGAAGGAAACAAGCTTCCGGGGACCGGTTTCTGGCATTACAGCCGCCTTCGGCCCGGCTTGCTTGAATCCTGATGGTGCAATGAGCAAGGGACTCATGTCTGAGTATACCCTTCCACGCTTAGGGTGGACAAAAATATTTACAACAAGGGGTGGTGAGGGACAGAGTCTCTGAATTAAGCAGAATACTCTCACCCAGTCAAGAGATCAGGGCTAGATCCAACACCGTTTTTTAGCTCATTGCACCATCCCAGTTTCAGAACCTGGCTGTATGCAAATTAGTCTGTCCCTGGCCCAGTGCATCATGGGAACAGGGCAGACCAGACTACAAAAGCCAATTCTTACACTGGGAAGGAAACAAGCTTCCGGGGACCGGTTTCTGGCATTACAGCCGTCTTCGGCCCGGCTTGCTTGAATCCTGATGGTGCAATGAGCAAGGGACTCATGTCTGAGTATACCCTTCCACGCTTAGGGTGGACAAAAATATTTACAACAAGGGGTGGTGAGGGACAGAGTCTCTGAATTAAGCAGAATACTCTCACCCAGTCAAGAGATCAGGGCTAGATCCAACACCGTTTTTTAGCTCATTGCACCATCCCAGTTTCAGAACCTGGCTGTATGCAAATTAGTCTGTCCCTGGCCCAGTGCATCATGGGAACAGGGCAGACCAGACTACAAAAGCCAATTCTTACACTGGGAAGGAAACAAGCTTCCGGGGACCGGTTTCTGGCATTACAGCCGTCTTCGGCCCGGCTTGCTTGAATCCTGATGGTGCAATGAGCAAGGGACTCATGTCTGAGTATACCCTTCCACGCTTAGGGTGGACAAAAATATTTACAACAAGGGGTGGTGAGGGACAGAGTCTCTGAATTAAGCAGAATACTCTCACCCAGTCAAGAGATCAGGGCTAGATCCAACACCGTTTTTTAGCTCATTGCACCATCCCAGTTTCAGAACCTGGCTGTATGCAAATTAGTCTGTCCCTGGCCCAGTGCATCATGGGAACAGGGCAGACCAGACTACAAAAGCCAATTCTTACACTGGGAAGGAAACAAGCTTCCGGGGACCGGTTTCTGGCATTACAGCCGTCTTCGGCCCGGCTTGCTTGAATCCTGATGGTGCAATGAGCAAGGGACTCATGTCTGAGTATACCCTTCCACGCTTAGGGTGGACAAAAATATTTACAACAAGGGGTGGTGAGGGACAGAGTCTCTGAATTAAGCAGAATACTCTCACCCAGTCAAGAGATCAGGGCTAGATCCAACACCGTTTTTTAGCTCATTGCACCATCCCAGTTTCAGAACCTGGCTGTATGCAAATTAGTCTGTCCCTGGCCCAGTGCATCATGGGAACAGGGCAGACCAGACTACAAAAGCCAATTCTTACACTGGGAAGGAAACAAGCTTCCGGGGACCGGTTTCTGGCATTACAGCCGTCTTCGGCCCGGCTTGCTTGAATCCTGATGGTGCAATGAGCAAGGGACTCATGTCTGAGTATACCCTTCCACGCTTAGGGTGGACAAAAATATTTACAACAAGGGGTGGTGAGGGACACAGTCTCTGAAGTGTAAGAATTGGCTTTTGTAGTCTGGTCTGCCCTGTTCCCATGATGCACTGGGCCAGGGACAGACTAATTTGCATACAGCCGGGTTCTGAAACTGGGATGGTGCAATGAGCTAAAAAACGGTGTTGGATCTAGCCCTGATCTCTTGACTGGGTGAGAGTACTCTGCTTAATTCAGAGACTCTGTCCATCACCACCCCTTGTTGTAAATTATTTTGTCCACCCTAAGCGTGGAAGGGTATACTCAGATGTGAGTCCCTTGCTCATTGCACCATCAGGATTCAAGCAAGCCGGGCCGAAGACGCCTGAAATGGCAGAAACCGGTCCCCGGAAGCTTGTTTCCTTCCCAGTGTAAGAATTGGCTTTTGTAGTCTGGTCTGCCCTGTTCCCATGATGCACTGGGCCAGGGACAGACTAATTTGCATACAGCCGGGTTCTGAAACTGGGATGGTGCAATGAGCTAAAAAACGGTGTTGGATCTAGCCCTGATCTCTTGACTGGGTGAGAGTACTCTGCTTAATTCAGAGACTCTGTCCATCACCACCCCTTGTTGTAAATTATTTTGTCCACCCTAAGCGTGGAAGGGTATACTCAGATGTGAGTCCCTTGCTCATTGCACCATCAGGATTCAAGCAAGCCGGGCCGAAGACGCCTGAAATGGCAGAAACCGGTCCCCGGAAGCTTGTTTCCTTCCCAGTGTAAGAATTGGCTTTTGTAGTCTGGTCTGCCCTGTTCCCATGATGCACTGGGCCAGGGACAGACTAATTTGCATACAGCCGGGTTCTGAAACTGGGATGGTGCAATGAGCTAAAAAACGGTGTTGGATCTAGCCCTGATCTCTTGACTGGGTGAGAGTACTCTGCTTAATTCAGAGACTCTGTCCATCACCACCCCTTGTTGTAAATTATTTTGTCCACCCTAAGCGTGGAAGGGTATACTCAGATGTGAGTCCCTTGCTCATTGCACCATCAGGATTCAAGCAAGCCGGGCCGAAGACGCCTGAAATGGCAGAAACCGGTCCCCGGAAGCTTGTTTCCTTCCCAGTGTAAGAATTGGCTTTTGTAGTCTGGTCTGCCCTGTTCCCATGATGCACTGGGCCAGGGACAGACTAATTTGCATACAGCCGGGTTCTGAAACTGGGATGGTGCAATGAGCTAAAAAACGGTGTTGGATCTAGCCCTGATCTCTTGACTGGGTGAGAGTACTCTGCTTAATTCAGAGACTCTGTCCATCACCACCCCTTGTTGTAAATTATTTTGTCCACCCTAAGCGTGGAAGGGTATACTCAGATGTGAGTCCCTTGCTCATTGCACCATCAGGATTCAAGCAAGCCGGGCCGAAGACGCCTGAAATGGCAGAAACCGGTCCCCGGAAGCTTGTTTCCTTCCCAGTGTAAGAATTGGCTTTTGTAGTCTGGTCTGCCCTGTTCCCATGATGCACTGGGCCAGGGACAGACTAATTTGCATACAGCCGGGTTCTGAAACTGGGATGGTGCAATGAGCTAAAAAACGGTGTTGGATCTAGCCCTGATCTCTTGACTGGGTGAGAGTACTCTGCTTAATTCAGAGACTCTGTCCATCACCACCCCTTGTTGTAAATTAAATTAAAGCTAGGCATCGGCTGTCTGTTACTCTGAATATCCATGTTTTGAGGGACTTTCTTAAAAGGATTTCAGACTTAAGCTGCCTTAAGTCGAATGGGAGTTGGTTCCAGGCCTTAGGGCCTAGGACACTGATGGTTTTGCTTCCTCGTGTTTTATATTTATATTTTGGCTGCCCAAGGAGGTTAGCACCCGAGGACCTCAATCTTCTGTTCGGGGCATAATGAATGAATCTTTTTGCCAAATATTTGGGACCAATATTGTTCATGCCTCTAAAAGTAATTAATAACATTTTAAAAAGAATCCTTTTGTGGAGCGGGAGCCAGTGTAGGCTTTTCAGGGCAGCTGATGCCAATGTTCTTAGAGGCAGTTTTAAAACTAGGTGTGCTGCTGCATGCTGTACTGCCTGGAATTTTTTCAGTGTTTGCTTTTTTATGACTGTGAGGATGCTGTTACAATAATCTAATCGGGAACGAATTAGTGCCACTGTCACTGTCTTTCTTGTGGGCACCGGAAGGAAATGAAAAACATTTTTTAATGATTTAATAATGCTGAAGCAGGTACCTGCTGTGATCCGTGCATGGTGATCAAATGAGAGTGCAGAATCAAAATGCACTCCCAGGTTTCTTGCTGTGTTAACTGTTTGTGGTGGAGGTGCAGCCCGTTCCGGCCACCAATCGATGGGATTAAATATCGTGTCTTTCCCGATAGGCACAATTTCCGTTTTCTCTGAATTGCATTTTAAATGGTTTGTCCTCATTCATTTGTAAATATCAGAGAGGCATTCTTTAAAATTAAGTTGAGCCTCCATTGAGTCATTTCCCATTGAGACAATCAATTGGATATCGTCGGCGTAAGACGTTACTTGAATTCCAAATTATTCGATCAGTTCAATGAGTGGGGTCATATAGACATTAAAGAGCATTGGGCTCAGGGACGATCCCTGGGGAACTCCGGTTGTGATTTTGCGTTCTCTTGAGGAGAAAGGACTCAAAATGACTGTTTGGGCCTGGTCCTCAAGAAAGGATTTTAGCCAGGCCAGGACAGTTTCCCTGATACCACAACTCTCCAGTCTGGTAATCAGAGTGCTGTGCGATATGGTGTCAAACACCGCAGAGAGGTCTAATAATATCAGGACCGCCTTGCTTCCTGAGTCAGCTAAGTTTTTCAAGGTTTCTGTCAGTTCGACCAAAGCTGACTCCCTGGAGTGTCTTGGGCGAAATCCTGTTTGCTGAGGGTGCAGGATGTGATTAGTTTAGATATATTTTGTAAGTTCCACATGGACAATTTTTTCTGTTATCTTGCCTAAAATGGGAAGCAGTGAGATGGGGCGTAGATTAGACATTACTTGGTCTTCCATGTGTTGTTTCTTTTTCAGGGGCTTAACCTGCTCCAGCTTCCACTCCCTTGGGACTGTTCCTGATGTTAAGGATGCGTTAAAGATTTCATTTATTATTTGGTTGACAATATCGATGATTTAATGTAAGATCGTCGGCAGACAGACATCTAGGTGAGAGCCTGATTTACTAAATGTTATGACTTGGTGGGTAGTTACTAAGGAGGCCGGTACAAAAGACTTTAGGACCAAGGTATGTACAATCCTCTCCTGTATTACAGGTATGTTCATCTGGATGTCTTGGCCAAAGTTTTCTTGAATCTTGAGTATTTTATTTTCAAAATAATCTGCTATTTGGTCACAGAGATCCTGTGTGGGGCAAATTTCCTTCTGGAGATCTTTAGGGTTGGAAAACGAGTTTGTGATGTTAAAAATTGTTTTTTGATTTTGCTTGGATTCATTTATTTTATTGGTGTAATATTCTTTTTTAGCTTGCTTATCTGGGAATGGTATATCTTTCTATCATTTTTTAAATAGATTTTTTCTAGTACATCGTAGTTCCTTCTCCATTTCCTCTCGCTTTGTTTGCAGCGTAGATGAGCCTGAGCTAATTCTGGGGTAAATCAGGGAGCTCTATGTTTTATGACCTTTGGATTTTTGGCTGGGGGTTCTTGGTTTGTGATGTCATTAATTGTTTCTTCCATTCAGGTTTGAAATGTCTGAGAGTCGTTGGTTACATTGCCTGAAAGGATTGGTATTGCTGCTTGTGCCTGCGGTATTAAATTAGGATTTTTTGCTATTTTGGCCCAATTGGGTCTGCATTTTTCTTCAATTGGAATTTTTCCTGAGTGAGTTGTTTTGGGAGTTTTAAGGGAAAAGGGAATTAGATAGTGGTCTGTCCATGTTTGGGGTATAGGGAGCATAGCTCTTAGTTCTATGAGATTGGAGCAGACCCCATCCAGAATGTGTCCGGCTATGTTGGTCGGACTGGCTATTAGCTGGTTTAGGTTAAAGATTTTAAGGTTTGTAGGAAATTCACCACGCTTGGGTCTGTGAGGTCATCTAAATGGAGATTGACGTCTCCTAGAAGCATGAAGTTCGAATACCTAAGTGTGAAATTCCCCTAGGCGTCCCCTAGTGAGTCAAGAAAATGTGTACATGTCCCTGGGGGTCGATATATTAGGGCTCCTGAGAATGAGAAGGTGCCTGTTAGTTTGATGCAGAAACCCATGCTTTCAGCATCTTTGAGTGTGTCCAAATTAAAGGTGGTACAGCAAAATGTTTCTCAAATAATAATAGCAACACCCCCTCCTCTCCCACTCTCTCTATCTCTTGTATGGAGGGAAAAGTTAGGTGGGACCGCTATTGAAAGGTCTGGGTTACACCACTCTTTTAGCCAGGTCTCTGTTATGAAGAGTATATCGAGTTGATGATCGAGGATCAAGTCTCTTATGTTTTGGGAGTGCCTGGGGAGCTACCGGGCGTTGAGTAGCCCTCCCTTAAAAGTGGTGGAGGTAGAGGTGGTTTCCTCAAGTGTGTCAGTTGGACACGGCAGGGTCCATCTACAGGTCTTACAGGGGATTTGTCATGTTGCTTTGGCCAAGGAGAGCTTGTCGCAACAGGCCTTTTCTATGTTTAACTTTTTAAAGCTTTCTGCATTATAGGTGATGCGCGGGGTCATTGGGGCATGGATTCCTGCGCCTGTCGCGATCTTGGCGCGGGCGGGCTCAGACGGGCTTGCCTTTGGCACGCCTTTGGCGCGCCCGCTGCACGCGTCCGCTGCGCACCCGATTGCACATGTGTTTTTAAGGAATTTGATGAGTCT
The DNA here is from genome assembly GCF_964261635.1 of Lissotriton helveticus. Taxonomy (NCBI): domain Eukaryota; kingdom Metazoa; phylum Chordata; class Amphibia; order Caudata; family Salamandridae; genus Lissotriton; species Lissotriton helveticus. Next base: position 873,204,832 of record NC_136063.1, read on the forward strand.
CCACCCCCCTCTTCTCGCTGAAAGCAGCTAACCCTGATTCCTCCTCCTCCGCCCTCAACTCAATCGGCACTTGCCGCGGTGGACCGGGGCTCAGGGGGACACACAAGCTAAGAAGCAGTCAGCAGTGTGAGTACAAGTGGGTACAGCGATTTTTAAAAATTAAAGCAACTTGTGAGACAGTGCATTCAAATTACAAATATTCTAACAGGGAGCAACCTGATGGCGCCGCGTTTCAGACTTGCTTTCCTCCGCTGCGCGCCCGGTTGCACCTGGGCTTTTAAGGAATTTGATGAGTTTCCGCCCCATGGGGTGACAGATCATTCACAATTACAACGGCCAAACTCTGGAATAGCCTACTATACCAAATAAAGATCAGCACATCCTTGCTAACCTTTCGTAAGCAGTTAAAGACTTGGCTTTTCAATCAATATTTCCTACCTCACAGTCAGTCTAACCATAAGCGCCGAGACACCCACGGGTATTTGTGCGCTCAATAAATCTCCTAAAAAAAAACAATTCTCGGAAATGGAAACACATTCCAGAAGATTGAGCCAGAGTCCTGAAGGCAGGGAAACAGAGGAAACCAGAAGCAAGTTAACAGTAGTAAGACACCAGCTGCCACCGTTACTGGAGTGTTTGAGACGTATAGAGTGGCAGACTCAAGCTCCTTAAATAGGGAAGTGCTGGAAGTTGAAGAGTAGAAGAAGCAGGGATGGACTACCGGGAAATACTGTTGCCAATATGCTTTAGGAAAAGGCCCCTGAAAAGGTTTGGAAAGATAAACATCTTAGTTTGGGAAGAAAATAAACATCCTCCTTATGTCATATGGCCTAGAGTAAGATGGCCTGATCTAAGGGAGCCAAATGCAAAACAAGTTGATGGGTTGCTTGAATTATTCTTAGCCACTGGCAATCCAACATTTTCGGCCACCATGAAACTCTAGACAAAGGCCCACACTAGGCAAATCAGACTAGAGAGCAGTCTGGCCTAGCTGCCCGGTAAACTGTAATATTGCAACGAACCATTCTGAACTGAGTTTGCGGTAGTCTTGGTTGCCTCTGAGGTATTTTTCAGGGATGTACTTCCATTGAAGCTGTGCATTACTTTTGTACGGATAATAACATTTAGGGGCAGATTAGTATGGCGGGGATTGTTTGTCTGCCCACCATAACAGTGGGAAATGGGACAGCCCGCTAAGGGTGCGGAGGTCCAGCACATCCCGCATTTTTAACATTTTTAACATTGCGGCGGGCGATGCTGAAAGCAATGCCAAAAATGCATGTTGTGCTTTTTAATGCACAACGTGACAGGCACCACGCGGGGGCCCGTTGTTGGCCCCCATGTGCACCACCCACCCCCCGGAGTCCCTGAGGGCCAACAATGGTCCCCCCAAGCAGACTCCGCATGCCTTTCCGTGGCGGCAATGCCGCCACAGAAAGGCATTTCCAAGGCCACAATGTAATATGGCTGGCGGTGCCTTTCAGACACCGCCACAATATTGAACCCTTTTCCGCCCGGTCGACATCTCAACCGGGCGGGAAAGCGGGGGACGGCCTTTCTGTCGGCCGTGGACCCCCCAGCCATTGTAATATAGCGGGGGGTCATTTCTGCAAGGATGGCGGGTGGATCGCCCGCCATCCGGATCGATCGCGGGTGGATAGCAGTGACTACCGCTGGCCCGGTGGGGGTGATCCGTCTGCCATCCTAATGGGGCCCTAAGTGTTTGGAGTGGAGCTTTTTATGTATATCACATTGCATTGGTGTCTCTATGCCAAAATTGTAAACCAGTTTGCAAAACCTTCTTAACGATACTTCTCAATATAAGATGGACATAATATTGTAGTCATCTGGTGGATTCTGCTGTGCATCTCTACATGTAATGTGCATTTTATTTTCAGTGCTTGGGCAAGTTTAAAAAACCTTAATGATTTGCTTCTCTTTTTGGTTTTCACTCCTCAGACGCATATTATAGCTAAGCATGATATCAGAATAGCCACCAGGACTAGGTCTTTTTTCAAGATCACGTAGAAGGATGTCACTATCATAATAACAGTCACTATGAAACATGTTCACTAATCACTGGGCATTTCTGATAGGACACTGCTGTTGCTACACTGAGCTCTTCCGCTTCTGTGTTGCACAACTACAGAGCAGAGAGGGAGAGGGAGCAGGAAGCCCTTGTCCACCGAACTGCCGAAAGTGAAAGAACCGCTAACCCGCTGAACCGAAAACATTGGAGTGCTCGGAGCGGTATCTTGCAGACACTATATAAGGTGGGGAGAAGGGGGCAGAGGTGACCGCATCAAGGTAAGATGATGTGACCGAGCACAGGGGGTGTAGCGACTCCCTGCACAACACAAGCCTGGGCCCCCGCGGAGGTAGCCCAGCCTGGTCTGGATGCGGCTTGAGGGTTGACCTCGTGAGATCCTGCTTGGTCCCCCTCCCTCCAGCATCCAGCCATGTTAAACCGCCTCCCAAACCACAAGCTATTTAAAAGGAACTAGTGGGAGGAAGTGAGAGTAAGAGGCAGTGTGGCAGGTGGGGGTAGATTTTTTATTTTTATTTATTTTTTAGTAGTAGTAGTGGATAAGCTTTATTCGATAAAAAAGTTTATCAAAAAAGCATAGCATATAGAAACCACATTTTATAAACATTGATCCTTAAACCGTTATATTATATATTAATTTAAAGCAATTAAAAAACACAATATTTACAAGTTTAAAAATAACAATTAAATAGTGAAAATCCATTATCCCAAGTCTAGAAAAGAAAAAGGGGAATAGCAGCTTAACATCTTATTCTTTTGGGCTGGTGTAAAATTAAATCTATCGCCCGAGTCTGTCCAGTTTTAAGATCTATTGCATTCTTGCCTGAAACTTTGTTCGTATCAGCCAGGCGCATCCCAAAAATTTAGCTACTCCACATATTAATGTCAAAGAGGAAGTATCTGTTTTCAGGATGCGTAATGCAGCAACATGGTTCGTAAGGCCCAACACTTTACAGACTGGTTTAAGCCATTTTGCTCTAGCCTTCCCGTAAGCCGGGAATGCTAGGAAAAAGTAGGCAATAGACTCTTTGGGAATGGGCACAACTTGGGCAAGGGGCAGGGACTGAGTTTGGCCCTTTCCATGATAATATCACATTGTTAAGAGGCAGGGTCCCTAATCTCATCTTCATGTATAGGGTCCTGTCCCTAGGAACCTGTATGAAGTCAAGATAGGGTTCTAATCTACACATGCTTTTAGGTTCAAAGAACCCTTCAGTGAGGTTCCCAGTTGGATTGGATAGATCACGCATCTGCACCCAATCCCAGTAGGCGCGCTTTCAAATCTGCTTGGATGGCGGCATCTGGCTAGCCCATGCTTCGCTTAGTCCAATGTCATCAATAAGCTGCTTAAGATCAGCTATCCATTTTATTCTGCTCCCCATGTCAAATGACATCAATTCATCGAGGGCAGCAGCATAATTGGACAGCTCAGTGGTCCTCCGTCAGCGCACCCAGAAGAGAAAGGGGCGTAGGTGAGCGATGTCTCGAATAAACCGCCTTCCCATGTCGTAGAATAAGGGCTTCAAAGGGGTAGAGGCGGGGAGTGAAATGAGATCTCTTAAAAATTTATTTTCAGACTTAGCTAATTCGCTAGTATCCTCCATACCCCAAAGTTCTGCCCCATAGCGGGTCGAAGGTAGAGGTTATCGATCATAAATTGCAAGCGCTGGGGTGACTGGCCTGCATGCAGACATATGTTGTTCCCTAACAATCGCCCCAGACACCCGCTTGTGGTTTAAGAGCATCTTGTCCAGATGGGTAATCCATTTCATGTTTTTCGAGACCCGGATTCCCAAATAGTCAAAAGACTCAACCACATCCAGTGGGGCACCATTAAGAGTAATATTATTTCTAAAGTGTTTGGAGGGGTTGATAGTTATTAACTTGTTCTTGCTTGTATTGACTGTCAACCCCTGCTCCTTACAGAATGAGCTAAATCTGTTTAAAAGCTTTTGGAGGCTGCCGGGTGACTTGGAGATCAAGAGAGTGTGGTCGGCAAAAAAGAGGGTTGGTGTCTTCTCCCCCGCCTATGTGGGAGCGTCTGTTGGTTCCCCATTGAGGTGATCCACCACCCCATTAATGAATAGTGAAAATAGGGTGGGGGCCAACACGCATCCCTGGCGTACCCCATGTATACCGCGATCCTCTCTGTCACCTCGCCTTGGGATCCCCACCTAATTCTTGCGTAGTTACCAATAAGGTTTTTAGAAAATCAAGAATGTAAGGCTGGATACACAATTGCTGGACAACTTGCCAAAGCTTGTCCCGAGGCACCAGGTCAAAGGCAGTCTTCAGATCTATGAAGGCCAGGTATAGACTGCCTTTCCCTAGGGTCACTGACTTCCAATAGATCATGAAGAATCAAAATACCTGGTCCATTGTTCCCACCTTCTGCCTAAAGCCTGCTTGGTAATGGGACAGGATGTTTCCATCCTCTATCTACGTTCTAATCCTCATAAGGAGGACCCTGCCAACCACCTTCAGTATCACGTCGATCAGACTGATCGGCCGGTAATTGGCAGGGTCCTCTCTGTTCCCCTTTTTAAAAATTGGTACTACCGCAGCACATTTCAAGAAATCTGGAACGGCAAATCCTTTTACTATCAAATTCATATTGAGTAGGATGAATTGAGCCCAAAGCTTTGGATCATAATGCAGAAGCAGGTCCACAGGAAGTCCGTCGGACCTGCTGCCTTCCCTTGAGCAATACTATTTACTGCTAGCTCCACCTCGTGGAGCTCAAAACTATCCGATATCTTGAAGGCTCCTAGAATAACTGGGGAAGATTCAGTGGTTAGAGGCACAAAGCATTCTTCCCCTGAGTGAGGATGGGAGAAGTGTTCTTGCCATTGCTGGCCAGTGATGTGATTGGGGATTGGGTCAGAAATGTTCCCATCCCTACAAATTAATTATATTCCAAAACAGGGTAGCGTCCCTCTGCATCGCAGCCTCCTTCAATTCCTGCTATTGAGCCTCCTCCCAGTTACGTTTTGCCTCCACTAAAGCCTTCGCATATTCTTTCCTGGCTATTTTAATTGTGGTTGGATCCTTCATCCTAATTGCGAGGGTTAATGCCACCTTTTTTTCCCTGCAGTTTGAGGAGTACCAAGGATAATTAGGCCTTGCTTGGTCATACTTCCTAGCGGGTTTCCCTTCTACAATAAAAAAGGAACTCAGCTTATCAATTGAATCTTGATAAAAACAGTTAAAATTAAATTGTTTCCCCGTACCACTATAAAGCGACATCAACTCTCTATTCTTAGCATCAACAACCTTCCTAATGCTTTGTAGCTTGTCTTCCTGTTGGGAGACTTTATGCCATTTCAGGCGGCACTTGCAGTTAGTAGGGATTACCTCTCTGCTTGTCATTATGGGGCGGTTGCGTGCCTTTGACTCAGACAGCTGCCAAATATTAATTACTTGTAGCAGAGCGGGTTGTGATCACTATCTATAGAAGGCACGACTATCATATCAACTAAGTCCCCCCAAAGTCTGACATCAATGAGAATGTAGTCTATTTTGGACGGGGAGCTTAATCTGTTAAAAGTAGTGGCTCCGTTTGGATCGGAGCACGTTCTCCCGTTAGCCGCTCCTAGGCCATATTCCAAATTAAGGGCATTTATTTGGATGTCGGGCTGGGACCACTTTTTAATAGTATCCAAACTGAGGTGCGGGATGGCCCATTTTGCATCCTCTTCGGCGATTCCTAAAGGGTCACCCGCACTCAGCGGGTCAAAAGTGACGTTGAAGTCCCCAGCTTATATGATATTGGAGTGTGGCGAAATAGTTGCTAGCGTACTCTCTAAGGAGGATATGATGGGAGATGTCTGGGCACCTGGTGAGCCTCTTGCATAGATATTAAATAGTTTGAGAACTGGACCTTTAGGTGAACCTCTGACGGACAGGTGCAGGATGTCCCGAGAGTAGCAGATGTGAGTAGAAATCGTCCTATTGAGGGCTATACTAATCCAAATTTGCAATCCCCCAAATGGACGCCCTTTGCCAGAACTAATTGCAGGGATACAATAGAAAGTATAACCGGATTTGTGGAGAGGAGTTAAACTCCATGTTTCCTGAAATAAGCATACTTCGTATTTTTCAACAAATATATTCCATTCTGGAAGCCGGAGTTTCTTCCATAACCCTGCTATGTTCCAAGAGAGAATGTTCAAAGTTACTGCATTAGGCCTTTTACTAATGATTTCTACTGCTACACTGTTTGTAACACCGGGTCTATCCAGGGCACTTCCTGCGTCCAGTTCATATCCCAATGCGGTTCCTAAGACTAAAGATTGTACTATTGGTTCTAACTCCCTGGACCTTGCTGGGATTACAGTTGTAATACTGTCCTCTATTTCCCTTGATTTTAGTCAATCAACCTTATTCAGCCCAGACTGCCCTCCCCTGTTCCCATAATCCTCTTGGTCTGCCATATCCGATGACACCCAAAGTGGCATATGTCTAATTTGGATGGCTGAATGTTCGGGAGCAGAGGTGCGAAACTACAGGGCCACCAAATTGTCAGCAAGGGCTGCGTCTTTTCACTTCAGCTCGATATAATCTAGCTCTGAATTTCGAGAGGCGATCCTCCTTACTCCGAGGATGTCCTGGCGAATTATGGACCTGCAACCCTTTACATGAGGGAGCCAATGTGTTGCCTTATTACAGAGGGAATCACTGCTTTCGATTCCATGTCTACTCAAAGGTTTTGGTACTTTTACCATATAAACTGTTGCCCGGGGATCCCTAATTATATCCCTAGGTATGTACAAGGGGGTTTGTCCCTGATACCTCATAGTGTAAGGGGAAGATAAGGTTTGTCGCTCCACCGGTTCTTTGGATGAAACAGCATGGACTTTTTCCAACCTGGGGTCTAAGGCCACTAGTGGGTTTACATTTCTTAGGTCACGCACCCTATGAGGGATATCTTCTCCTTTTTCTAGTGGAGCATTGCTTGCTGAACTACTGACTGGACCACCCCTATGGGGAGGGCGTGCCACGGGGGGAGGTTGTGTTAATGGGATTATGGCAGTTGGCGGGGGAGTAGGCCTACAATTTAAGGCTACCACAATCTTCTTTCACTGTTTCACTGCACAAATTTCGACAATCAAATCCAACATCCCCCCCCTTCTTCTTTTTTTGTTGACCCCCTGCCTCCCCCCGCCCAAGCCTTGCTCAATTCCTTTCCTCCTCTTTCTGAAGAACTTTTTCTGTCTCTTCTTCCCAAAATTAAATCCGGTTCCCCTTCTGACATATGCCCGGCACACATCTTACGGCAGGTCTATACTGTCTGTTCCCTGCCTCCTCTGGGCTTTCTTAACGACTCACTGGCTCGAGGGGTTGTCACTCCATCGCTAAAAGCCGCTTCCATTGTCCCTATTCTGAAAAAGCCAGGAGCCGACCCCTCGGTGATGGCCAACTATCGCCCCATCTCCCTTCTCCCCTTCCTGGCGAAGGTGCTTGAGCGACATGTTCCATCTGTGCTCAGCTCCTTTGCCGAGGAGAATGGGAGGCTGGCTCCGTGTCAGGCTGGGTTTCGGCCCAAGCACTCGACAGAGTCAGTGGTGGTGTCAGTATTAGACACCCTCAGAGAGGGTATGGACATGGGCAGATCTCAGGCGCTGGTCCTCCTTGACTTGTCCGCCGCTTTTGACACGGTGGATCATTCCATCTTGCTTTCCCGTGTCAAGGCGGCGGGCATAGGAGGCTCAGCCCTTATCTGGCTTTCATCTTTTTTGAGGGACCGGACCCAGGCGGTCCACCTCGGGGAGTTTTCAGCTACCCCCTGCCAGGTCCAGTGCGGTGTTCCTCAGGGCTCTTCTCTCTCTCCTCTACTGTTTAATCTTTATATCGCTCCTCTTATCTTTGCCCTACAGCAGCTGGAGGTCACGGTATATAACTATGCCGATGACCTCCAGCTCATCTTCAATCTGTCTTCTACCCCTGATTCTATCTCTAATTTCCAATCTATTCTATCTTTCATCAGGGACTGGATGAATTTCAACCACCTGAAACTCAATCCCGATAAAACGGAACTTGTGGTGACGGGTGGTTGCTCCAGTCCCTGGAATTCTCTCTTTTGGCCCCCCTCCTTTGGTTCTCCTCCCACCCCTGCTTCCTCTGTTAAGACTCTTGGCATCAAGCTAAATGATAAACTCACTTTGCACTCCCAGATTGGTTCGGTGGTTTCTTCTTGCTTTCTTACTCTTCGTACTATCCGCTCCATCTCTCGCTTCTTTTCTTTCTCTGCACTCAAACTAATTATGTCCGCACTGGTCCTGTCCCGCCTGGACTACGGGAACATCTTGTACAATGGCATCCCTCAGTACAGCCTGCGTAAACTGCAACTAGTGCAGAACCAGGCTGCCCGCCTGGCCTTTGGTCTTCCCAAATTCCACCATACCTCCCCCCTCCTGAAAACCCTCCACTGGCTCCCTGTGCGGGAACGCACCTTGTTCAAATTAGGCTGCATGGCGTTCCAGGCCAGGACTGGCCTGGCCCCCTTTTTCATATCCTCTGTCATCAAGGCCTATGTCCCGGGCAGAGACCTCCGCTCCTCGGCACAACTTCTTTTAGCAGTACCCCGCTACCGGAAAAAAAAACAGGGTGGTTCAAAATTTTCCACTCTCGCCCCAATTTTCTGGAATTCTCTCCCCTTCCATCTTAGGTCCCTCACCCAGTATTCCAGTTTCCGCAAAGCTCTGAAGACCTTTTTATTTTCTCAGGCTCTTCTCTCGTAAGCCCTGTCTGCCTCTCCAGTCGACGTCTTAGCGACTGTTCTTGCTCAGCTGGCTGCCTGCTACATTAGCGCCAAGAAACCGTCCAGGTGTACGTTGCGCTTGATAAATATTTTAAACTTAAACTTAAACTTATTTTGTAGTGACTCCACTTTCCGCAATAGCCCCATAATTGACTCCCTACGGGGGGTGTCAGATCATTGGGGGACCTGCAGACACTCCGGTCCTCAGTTTGCTTGCTTGCCCTGACTCACGGACCCACGGACACTTCACTGGGCAGCTCCGCTTTCCCCCGCCGCCGCTCCTGACATCGCGGCCACGGAGAGGGGGAAGCGAAGGGAGACTACATTGACCGGCATCCCCTGCTGCTCACGGGGACGCGAATTGCCGCGTCAGGATCCCGCGCCCAGAGGCGCTTAAGAGAGGGCTGCTGCTGCGGCCGAGTGGGGGCGTCAGATCGTTGGGGGACCTGCAGACACTCCGGTCCTCAGTTTGCTTGCTTGCCCTGACTCACGGACCCACAGACACATCACTGGGCAGCTCCTCTTTCCCCCACCGCCACTCCTGACATCGCGGCCACGGAGAGGGGGAAGCGAAGTTAGACTACATTGACCGGCATCCCCTGCTGCTCCCGGGGACGCGAATTGCAGCGTCAGGATCCCGCACCCAGAGGTGCTTAAGAGAGGGCTGCTGCTCCCGCCTCGCGGGACGCGCGCGGGCGTCGCCGGGCTGAGCCCAGGCAGAGGGCGGGCCGTCTGTGGCCGTCCGGGGCAGGAAGAGGCAGGGCAGGGCGATACCCCTAACATCTGCTGCTACTAATGGGTAAGCGGAAGAAAGCATTGACTATGGAGGAGGGAGGGAAAAATGCTAAAGTTCCAAGACACTCAAACTCCATTATGACCTATCTTTCCTCTGCTGTGGGGGCCCTAACCAAGGAGATCGCCAATGCCGAGCATGAACTGGGGCTGTCATCTCTTTCCCCCGCTAACATTGTATTAGCCCATCCTCTGGAGGACGATGCCTTGGGCTCCACTGATACACTTCCAGTACCCCTGGAACCAGCTGTGACTATTGTAAATCCCCTCCCTCCTTGCCCTATGAGCAAGGATACCGTCCCTGTCCCATCCATGAATCCTACAAGACAGAACCCCAGGATGGTACCTCAACCAGCTGGGCGGAAGAAGGGGAAAAGCGCTAACCTGATGACCATTTCTAGTGTACAACCTGACTCTCTGGGAGATAAATTGGAGGAACTCTTTGTGGACAGGATTGAACCTCTACTTGTGGGAATTGCAAAAGACATTGTGGACACATTAAACACCTGTTTGGAAGGTCTTTTAAATAAATGTTCCCTAATAGACAGACTTGTAAACTCCATTCCCCCCAATATTGACTTGTTTGGAAAGGGATCAACTGTGGATGGAGCAGGGAGCTCGGAGGTACCTGGTAATAGGTTACTCACACAGTCTTCAAGTAGGGCATTACACATGGGTGTCAGTCCACAAGTTACCAAAGCTAACTCCCCCTGTATAATGGCTAGTGCCTTCAACATGACGGATCAAATATCCTCTCTACCTCAGATGGGCTCACCTGCACACAGTACATATAAACTTGACCTACCCCCATTAGTTGCGGTGTTTATTGGGGTCCCCCCACTCATGGAGGGGGAGATGGAATCAACCCGGGATCTTATGGTCAAGGGGAAAAGGTGCTGCTCAGAGAAATGTTGTGGGGAGAATATCGCGGACATGATTATCCATGCAAGGAGGGCGGGTTGGATTGGTAAACTCCCAAAAACCACGCAGGGAGACTGTGTGGTAATACATTTTTGTAGGGTTGACCTGGCGGACAGGTTATTCTGGGACGGTACCGCAATCTCACCTAGGGACCATCTGAGACCGGTTCCCTTGGGTTTTTTCTATCAACCCCCAGCCCGTATCAAACAAACAATTCATTACCAAGCAAGATGGCAGGGTTTGAGGTCATTACAGGGGGGGAGAAACATACAAGACCCTATAAATACACAATCCTTAAGGCGATCCACGGTCCCGCCAAAACCCCCCCACCAGGCTCCTCAAGGTCAAGTAGAGGGCGGGGGGTTGGTTACGAGTAACCAATTTGCCCCCCTGTCTCGCTTAGAGGACACAGACTGACTGATAAATGAAGCTTCAATACCGGTTGAGGGGGGTAGAAATACAAATGGGGTCGCAGTCTGTAAAATCCTTAGTTGGAATGTGGCAGAAATTAGATCAAAAATTGGTGACAACGAATGGTCTAGTTTTGTTTCTGAGCATAATGTTATTGCCCTACAAGAAACATGGGACACCTCATCCTGCTTTTCGCTGGACGGGTTTACCAGTTTCGCTGTAGCCGCTACCCCCAGTAATGCAGGCAGGGCTAGGGGAGGCCTTCTAACCCTATTTTTGCTAGACCTTAAAGGGCCTTTAAGGCAGATTAAAAACGATTCTCCAAATCTTTTAATTGTTGAAAGGAAAATTAGTCCCACAAAGAGCACTTTGTTCATAAATTTTTACAATTCAGGATACAGGGATTGCTGTGCCGATAATATAGCTGCCCTAGATTCCTTCTTAAACTCAGTCAGTCATAATACACATACCAATTTTGAATGTGTACTCATGGGCGATTTTAAAATCCACCCCTGCAAACTCATGTTTGGCTAAACCGACTTTGTGGGGGTTATGGGACCTGAGGGACCCCACTTTGAGCACACTAAAGCAGGCGCGGAGCTGGAAGATTATTTGGCCAATTTTAACTTCTCAGAACCCACAACCATGGAAGGGGAGTCTAGAACACCCCCTTTTAAGGGGATATTCCCCGGTACAATAATTGACTATATATTTGTGACCCCAGCTATCCTTAATAGTGTTATTTCTTACTGTACAGTCCTCTCTCCCCTCAGTGAGCACAACCCTGTACTTTTGGAGATTGCTTGGGGGGACTCTATCGGGCCGATGCCGGGGCAAGTTAATACAGGGCTTACTTTACGCCCAATAGATCAAGGTAGAAGGCTTAAGTGGGCAAACGTGGTCCCGGACAACTTTTATGTTGACATTCTCCCGCTAATTGAGGACCAGGTCACGACCTGCCAGAATCCAGATACCCATGATTATGAGATAATGGATGCTTTTCAAACCATTTGTAGCCAAATTTCTTCTCACCTCACGGTTAAACTGAGGAAGGGAGGAAGCAAACATTGCCGTTGGTTCGATGCTTCATGCTCGAAAGCCCACAAATCTTTAAAGGCTGCTCTCAAAGCAAACCCAAGGGTGAGGACTGAAATCGCAATACTAAGAAAGGATTATAAGCGAGCCATCAAGGTCAGGCAGGACAAAATTAAAAACGAGGCCTGGGAGAACTTACTTTCTACTGACATCTTACGGGATAGCAGGCAATTTTGGGCCGTAATTAATCAGCCCTTCTTCTCTGACTCGCCAAATCTAGCCATGGACTGTGTCATCCCGGACGACAAATGGTTGGCACATTTTAGATCAGTCTACGGAGACACTGGCACGGCCGCCCAGTCGATTAATATGACCGCCCCGGAAGCCCCCCAATATGCTTTAATAGGGCTGAGGTTGAGAAAGCTATTCTGGCCACTACTAAGAACAAAGCCCCCGGGCCAGATGGGGTGCCGGCAGATTTTTACATATACTCCCCAAAATTATGGGCGGCCATTCTAGCCAACGTATTTACAGCTGCTAATGGCAACTCTCTGCCAACCACATGGGTAACCTCCACAATCTTTCCCATATTTAAGAAGGGGCACAGGGACGACCCAGGGTGATATAGGCCCATATCCCTTTTGGACTCTGCAATCAAGATCTTAGGCAGAGTCCTTTTGGTCAGGCTGAGGGATAGTTTGGAGTCTTGTGGAGGTTTGGCTGATATCCAATATGGATTTAGAGAGAAGAGAGGAACAATAGAGCAGTGCTCCAACTAACACCTGTTGATCTCAAAGTATACGGTGGCCGGGGAGGGAGCTCTGTACCTAGCGTTTATGGACCTCTCCTCGGCCTTCGACTTGGTGAACAGGTCTAAGTTGTGGGATATCCTCTTGAGGATTGGGATCGACGTGGCACTGGTTAGGTTTATGGCTTCATTCCACCAAGAGCTATTCGCAGTTGTGCGGGTCACAAAAGAGGGTAGATGTACGTCCCGTTTTAATTCCATGCGAGGGGTCAGGCAGGGTTGCATACTGGCCCCCCTGCTTTTTACAATCTATATCAATGGCCTAGGTAGCTGTCTGGATGCAGCGGCCAGAGACGTTCCGCGTGTAGGAGAAGTTAAAATCCCTGCTCTCCTATACGCGGACGACGCGGTGGTGATAGCCCGCACTGGCGTCTGTCTCCAGCAGCTCCTGGATGCCTTTGGTACCTTCATGGACCAACTAGACTTGAAGGTTAATTCAAACAAGTCACATACCATGGTTGTTGGACACCATAGGAAAAAGGCCTTAATAAAAACTTTTAAATGCAAGGGCGAAGTCGTTACTAGTGTTCCAGCTTTTCCCTACTTGGGGGTGTTTTTTGATGACAGGGGTACCTGGGGCCTACAGGTAAGGGCCAAAAGCCTGGCGGACACCAGGACATCAGCGGCCCTTTTGGGTTTTTCAAAAAGGCTGGGCTCTAGACTGATGGAAGCCCTCCTAAAGGTTTACAATAGTAAATGTTTTTCAGTGGCATTGTATGGTGCACCATTATGGGGTTATGTATGTCTGGAATCTATTCAAAAAGCGGAAAATAGATTCTTACATGCCCTTTTGTCTGTTCCCCAGTCTACACCAACCTTTTCCATTCATGCAGAATTGGGTCTGGATTATGTTTGTGATAGGTTAAACCTAGCGCCTTTAACCTACTGGCTAAAGACATGGCTCAATAAAGAACTAACTCCTAATCACCTGATAATGAAGGATGTCATGTCATTGGATCACAGTAGTAGAGTACCGTGGATGGCCTACCTGAAGAAGTCCTTTATGGAAGTGGGCCGCCCGGAACTCTTTACAGACCCCTCTGGTATCAAGAAACAAGATGTAGACATCATCAAAAACCAGTTTATGCTGAGGGCAAGAATGTGCCGAGAGGAAAGGGAACTGCAGAAGCCAGCAGTGAGACGACACTATTTGTTAGTGAATTCCATCGCACTAGAACCCTATTTATGTTTTTTCACCAAGCCAATTCACAGGTTTCTTTTGACTAAATTTAGATTTAACCTTATACATTTTTATTTGGGAAGTTTTAACACATGGGTGAAACCAGAGTTAGCACCGCCCTGTACTTGTGATAATTTTTCTGTGCAAGACACCCTGCATTTTGTTATGTTTTGTGGTTTCTTTTTAGATCACAGGAAAAGATATTTGTAAGGAGGGCAGACAACGCACTGCCCCTTGGTTCACACAGGAACTCCAGCACATTAAATCAAATTGTAAAAAACTTGAAAGGAGCTGGAGACGGAATCCGAGTGAACAGGGCAAAAGCAGCTATAGCATAGCACATAGAAGCTATCAGTATGCAGTACGAAGAGCGAAAGCTAAATATTACCAGTCTCGTATTGAGGAAGCCGAGAGCTCCTCACGGGAACTGTTTAAAATCTACAAGGAGATATCCTTGATCTCCAGCTCTAACGCCCCTGCATGTGATTCCATGGCAGAGTGCGATAGAGTAGCTGACTTTTTTTCCAACAAAGTCAAGTCCATTTATGCCTCCTTTTCAAAACAGCCAGGGAGGGGCAAAGACTTTAGAGCCACTGTATTGCCTTTGGATCCTAGCACTTCCTTGCAAATTTTAACAGCATTAAAAATCAACAATCAGCAGCACAGCACAGCATTGCATAATTCTACAGAGCAACTACCCAAACTCTCCCCTTGACAACCGGTACCCCCACTACTTGGGGGGCTTGAAGGAGCAGCGTGGACAACCTGTCGTGTTTTGGCAGCTCCTGAGTTAACGTTTAGCACAGCTACACGGTCTTTTTTCGTTAACTTGACCAAAACGAACGGGGGCCATTTTGATTCCTTCTGGCTTCCATTTTCTATGAACACGCTGCCTCGTGGTCAGTGTGCCCTTTTGTCCTTTCTCGATACCCATGGTCATCTATTCTGCTCGGTAACAGGCTATTTTTAGTACTGGTCAAGCGCACATGCGCACTATGCATCAACTGGTCATTCTTCAGGAATGTTAGCACTAACTGACCAGTGCTACTGAACTCCTCCCACATGCTGGCTGTGTTCCAAAATTGACCTTATATGTACCTAAAATGTGTAATTTGTAACCGCCTACCTTTTTATTACTATTAAACTGTATAAAAGAGGTCGCGCGCCGATGTTCGGTGTGCTACTTCTTACATTGCCGAAGGGTGCTGTAGGAATGTACCACCACCCCATGGGGTCTTAATAAACTTGTCTTTTGCATTTTCCAGTGTCCGTGCCAACTTCTATACTAAGGTGTTCGAGAGTTTAGCAGAGTATGTAGGCCTGATTTGAACCCAACACCACAATTGGCGACCACGAAGGGACTCATCGGCGACTCGGATGCCCGAAGGAGAGGTCGCGACGAAGGTTTGGAAACTCGCCATGGAAGCGATCGCTGCCATTGAGTGACCCGAGTCTTGGCATCCATGGTGTTTCTTTCCTTCCTTCTGATCTGACCTTCCAGGTGGCGCCGGTCTTCGACTGAGATTCTGATCTTGGATTGTCGTGATGTGCCATTTTGGCTGATTCGATTACAGAACTTGGCAGTTGGACCTTGGACGTTTTGAAGATATTTGGTAAGCTTTCGACTGGTGAGGTAGTCTACTGACACTTACTATGGCTTTTTGAATTTGAATTTGAATTTGTTTGAAGTTAGCTAACGTTTGAATCTTTGAATTTGAATTTGAATATGTGGAGTGCACCTCACATAGGCAGGCATGTAGGGATATTTCTCTGATGTATTTGATGTGAACGGCACTCCGTGTATAAAGCACATTAAGTGCCATCTTGTGTAGTATCGCGTTTTGTGGTATTTTTTTGAACATGCCTGTTTTCAGCACGCTCCGAAGGATGTGCTGCTTTGAGAATGGTACCAATTATCGATTAAATAAATCACAGCCGGCTCCCCCAGAGGGGACTCCAAATCGTGAGATGTATGTGAAATTTGGTATTCCACCAATAATGTACAGCACGTTATGGCATAAGTATACTAAAACCGATCGTGGATTACAGTGGCCACTACATGGGTCATTCGATCTTCGAAAAGTTCAGTATGTAGGGCAGTGTTTGTTTCAGCGAAGGTCTAGACAAGATATGTTTGATTGTGTGCGTATGTGGGAGAAAGAGGTGCGTGAACGAGTGAAGCGTGAGGAAGCCTTGGCGGAGAAGGTGCAGCGAAAGGCTGCACGTGATAAAGCTTTACAGCTACAGGAGAAGGAGTTACAGGAAAAGAAAGAGAGGGAGACGCGAGAACATAATTTGCAGGTTAATGGTCAGTTCCCTATCAGGCGTCCTCTTTATCCGGTCCTTACTAATGAAACAGATGATTTTTCATTACTAGATCGCTGTCCGCCTCCGTACGTCGCACCTACGGCTCCGAACGAGGAATCAGATGAGGATAATGAATGTACACAGCGTACAAGGTTACATGCGGAACGAACTGCGGAATTACGTTCGTTTGCACGAAAGCTAAATATTAATACTGTTGCTGTTTCTGAAATTAGTAAGCAAATGGAACAATGGTCTGATCAGGAGCGACTGTATTTCTTAGATCATTTTGGAGATGAGGTTGTTGAACGGTTCAGAAAATATTCTCCAGAGTTAGAACCCAAGGAAATATCCAAGGGTCGCGAGAACTTTCGTAAAGGTCTTTTTGTTCTTTCAGATGCGGATGAATTTTTCAAACGTTTGGTTCAGCTACGGAATGAGGCGACACGGCTACGGGAGTTGGAAAAGTCAAAGGGTCCGCCTGCGTCCGGAGTGACGGAAATATCCAAAGAATGCTCCATCTTTGGAACAGATAAGATCGCTGCGATTAATGTTAGACCTATGCGAGAAGCTGCGCCTTTATATGTCCCTCATAAAGGGGATGGCACAGATGATGATAAAAGATCCAAAGATGCGAAAGGGTATTTTGTATGTAACTGGGTTTATACGCCTTGGAATAGAGCAGATGTAATGGCGCTTAAGAATGCTTTGCCTGATCCCCGTAAAAATCCAGCGGCTTTCTATGAAAGTGTTGAAAGTGCAATTTCATCGTGTATTATGACGTTAGTTGATATTGATCTGTTTTTTGGGTTAATATTGCCCCCTGATATGTGAAGAGCGATTCGTAAGTTTGATGACCACACGACTCTCGGGGCCACTTGGAAAGATCTAGTTCAAGCTGATTTGGATAGGGAACCAGCATGTAAGCCTTGTCAATTAATATTAGACCTTCCAGGGGCAATACTAACAAAATTAAAGACTCTCGCTCCCGCTAAAAAGATTGATTGGACTATATTAGCCTCTTGTAAGCAGAAAACGGATGAATCGGTTTCCGATTTCTTCTCTCGCTTTGAGGAAGCGTTCCATGATTACAGTGGGCAATCATTAACAGAAGATACAGGCAGGCATTTATTCGTTGATAAGTACGTGGCTAATCTCCTACCGGAGATTGCAAAACGATTAAAGGCGAGTGAAAGTTCGTGGACCACAGCAACCCCTGCTTCTTTATTGACTATGGCTCAATATTATGAACAACAGGAATTGGAGGCAAAGGAAAGTAGTGATAAGAAAGCGAAGGATTTGAAGACGAAGGTAATGTTGGCTCAGGTTCAGGCTACGAGGGGGAACAATAGAGGGGGACGAGGATCGTATGATAATGCTCCTCCCCCTCGTTCTGACATTTCTGTGAATCAGTGTGCATACTGTAAACAGTTTGGGCATTGGATTGCAGACTGTCCGGTGTTTCGAGAACAGAGTAATTTGAGGGGACGAGGAAGTGGAAGGTCTAGGAATAATTATGGAGGGCCAAGAGGATGGGGAAAAAATGATCGAGGAGGTTATGGAACAAATGATCGAGGAGGTTATGGAACAAATGATCGCGGAGGTTATGGAGCGAATGATCGTGGAGGATATGTAGTAAGGGGTCGTGGTCAGACAGATTATAATACGTTTGATAATCGCATTCAATATCAGATAAATGAGGGTGGCTCTGCTGAGCCACGCGATGAGCGCTATGCATAGGATTGCGTAGGATGGGATGTGGAATCGGTTGAGGTACCAGTTGATCAAAGGGGTCAATATATAGAAGCACATGTTTTGGGTTCCACTGATCAATTTCTGGTCGATACAGGAGCTACTCGTAGCGCTTTGTCCAAACACTTGGTTCCAAGGGCTCCCCTGTCTGGCGAGGTAATTACAGCTATAGGGTTCGATGGAACACCTACTTCTAGCCCACTGTCTCAACCCGTTGCATTTCATGTTGATAAATTTGTTGCCCCTTGTCCCTTTTTGCTGTCTCCAAATACACCAGATAATATCATGGGACTCGATATGTTAAAACATTTTCGAGCTACTATTCGCTGTGCCCCAGAAGGAGTACGAGTTGTGTTGAATGAAAATTATTCAGAAATTGAGCGAGTGTGTCTTCATGAATCTGAAGTATTAGCCTCCCTACCAAAATCATTGTGGGCCACTTCTGATACTGATGTAGGGCAAATGAAAATTCCTCCAGTACGTATTACTGTAAAGGAGGGAGTATCTCTGCCACGTGTCCCACAATATAAAATTTCGAGAGAAGGTGAAATTGCTTTGATACACATTGTGAATGATTTGATTCTGGCAGGAGTAGTTGAGGAAGTTCCCTACAATGTTTGCAACAGCCCAATTTTACCGATCCTTAAAAGAGATACAGATGCTAAGGTTTACCGTTTTATTATTGATTTAAGGGAAATCAACAAGATAGTAGTGCCTCAGTACCCGGTGGTGTCTGACATCACCACGTTGCTTACGTTGGTTCCACCGACGGCAACTACTTTTACAGTCATTGATTTGAAGAATGCCTTCTTCTCAATTCCTGTACACCCTGACAGTCGATATCTATTCGGCTTTACATTAAATAATAAATCATACAGATTTTGTCGAGTTCCTCAAGGCTATACAGAAAGTCCTAGCATCTATAGTCAGGCTTTAAAAAGGCAGCTTGATTCCTTTGAATTGCAGGATGGAGTGGCTCTTATTCAGTATGTGGATGACATCTTACTTGCAGCAGACACACAAGAACAATGTGAGAAAAGTACCTTTTCCTTGCTTTCCTTCCTAGCCAAAAATAATCATAAGGTTTCAAAGAAAAAGCTGCAATATTGTAGACCCAAGGTGACCTACCTCGGTCATCTTTTGTCTAAGGAGGGCCGTGCATTGACACCAGATCGAATTCAAGCAGTTTTAGACACACCAGTCCCCCGCACTCAGAAAGATGTTCGTGCCTTTATAGGGTTGACGTCTTTTTGTAGGCAATGGATATTGGGTTTTTCACACATTGTTAAGCCTTTGTTGGCATTGTTGTCTAAAGATACACCGATTCCCATTGAATGGACGGATGAATGTCAGAATGCTTTTGAACAATTGAGACAAGCTCTTTGTTCTGCACCAGTGTTAGGTACACCTGATTACACGAAGATCTTTACATTGTATGTACACGAGAAGGATGGGTGCGCATTGTCAGTCTTAGTGCAAGCACACGGAGACAAACAGAGACCTTGTGCATACTTCTCGGCGGTACTCGACCCTGTGGCTCGAGGATTGCCTGGATGTTTTCGAGCAGTCGCAGCAACAGCAGTAGCGATACGACAAAGTGAGGGAATAGTTTTGTCCCACAAATTGTTGGTGTTAGTTCCCCATGCGGTAGATGCGTTGTTGAATCAAACGAAAACACAGCATCTAACCAGTGCCCGCCTGACAGGATATGAGCTAACGTTGTTGGCGCCGCACATCACAGTAAAGCGATGTGCGACACTGAACCCTGCTACTTTACTGCCGGATCCTGTTGCTGAGACTCAGAAGGAAGAACAACATGATTGTGTTTTTCTGACTGAGGAACAGACAAAGGGTCGTATCGACTTACAGGATACACCATTTCCAGATGTAGATGGGGAACTGTGGGTCGATGGATCGTGTGTGAGGTTATCAGATGGTACGACTTCCGCAGCTTATGCGATCACGACACTTAAGACAGTGGTAGAAGCAGCACGAATACCCCAGAAATCGGCTCAAGCAGCTGAATTAATAGCCTTAACGAAAGCATGTGAGTTAAGTGCTGGGCTATGTGTGAACATTTACACGGATAGTCGTTACGCTTTTGGAGTAGTGCATGATTTTGGCCTACTCTGGAAGGAACGAGGATTCTTGACTTCACACGGAGTACACATCATGCATGGAGAATTGGTACGCGATCTCCTGAATGCACTATTATGTCCAAAGAAAGTAGCAATAGTCAAATGCAGTGCACACAAAAAGGTGACGGACAAAATAGGACAAGGCAATGCTTTCGCAGATCGCATTGCGAGAGAGACCGCTATGCTACAAAATAATTCCCCCATGTACGTGGTGAAATCACAAGCCGAGCGGTGGCATGATGCTAGAGAAGAAATATTAGATATACAGAAGTCAGCATCTGAGGCAGAACTTACGAAATGGGCCACTGAAGGAGTATTGGATGATGAGGGTTGATGGCGCAGTAAAGATATGGAAAGATGGAAACTACCCATGGCCTATTTACAAACAATGGTGCAAATGACACATGGGCTGGCACACATTGGAGCTCTCGCAATTACTAAATTGCTTACACGAGTTTGGGAGAATCCTGAAATTGCTAGTACGGCTAAGAGAGTAGTGCAGACCTGTCTGATATGTTTACAGCACAATCCTGGACAAGGAACTCATACTCCTAAAGGAGGGTTTGTTCCACCTACTGCACCATTCGAAGTACTGCAAATGGATTACATCCAGCTGGAGCGCTGTAATAATCTCAAGTATGTCCTAGTGGTGGTGTGTGCCTTCAGCAAATGGATTGAGGCTTACCCTACGAAAGACAATACAGCATTGACAACAGCTAAAGTGTTACTCAAAGAGTACTTCCCGCGCTATGGTGTTTGTAAATTTATGTGGAATGATAACGGTCCTCATTTTATTGGGAAAATAGTGGAGTACGTCCTGAAAGGATTGGGAATCAAGCAACGTTTCCACGCTGTCTTTCATCCGCAATCAGCAGGTTTGGTAGAAAGGTACAATGCAACTCTGAAGCTGAAGCTAGCAAAGATTGTGGCATCCACATCTCTGAAATGGCCGGATGCTTTGCCGTTGGCATTGCTGTCTATTCGATCAGTGCCACATTCTCGATCTGGTCTCACACCCTATGAAGTGGTGTTTGGAAGGCCGATGAATATTTGGGGAGTTCCTAAACCTCGTTTGATACATGATGTGCCTTGTATAATGATGAACGATTATTTGGCACGATTAACAAATGATTTGCTTTCTATTCATCAACAGGTTCGAGAAGCGCTCCCTGATAACTCCACTGGTGAGGCTCACGATCTTCATCCTGGGGACCACGTGATGATCCGCGTGTTCGAGCGATCCAGCAGTTTGGAACCAAGATGGCATGGCCCTGAGCAGGTGCTGCTGGTGACTCAGACCGCAGTAAGAGTCACCAACAAGAAACGGTGGATTCATTCCAGCCATTGCCGTCGCGTTTCTCCGGATCTGGTGAGCCCTGTGGTGTTATCCGACTACAGAAAGATATTGGATGCAGAAAAGAGCCCAGCTGTCACGTCCGATGAATTGGAGGGAGCCTTCCCGGACCATACTGTTTCTAATGAAGTGAAGTACAATTTACGTCCCAGGAAATAAATTTCTTTTTGCATTTTTGAACTGGTTGGTAACCGCTCTGAGGTTTGTGAAACGTAAGCCGGGAATATCAAGGGGGGGGGATCAGTTCTGCCCAGTGTAGCGACACCCGTCTTGAATCTCGGAGAACAAATCAACGGCAGCCTCGGTCCAGAACCATCGTTTTTATTTTTTCGTTTAGTGTTACTCTTGAAGGTTATTGTTTTGCGAACTATGGCATCTCCTTCGACACGAAAAGGGAGAATTCTTGGTGCTGTTTTGTTTGTCTTGACCATAGTAGTGATCGCAGTAGTAGCTTGGACTATAGAACAACTGTTTCCCGCACGAGAACACCTACTGCCCACCACTCCAAGCCCATCTGAACATTTTCATTTTACTTTGCCTTATCATGAAGAGAGACATAGACAGACTTATTTGAATAACAGTTTTATTCAGATTTTGCATCATACTCATAACATGACCAATACATCCAATTGTTGGGTATGTGGAATGTTGCCCGGACATCAGAAGAGGGGAGGAACTCCACTCATTCCGCTCCCGTTTTCTCATAATGGTTCTTGCAATGCTTGGTACACTCTTCTTTTTACCTTACGATGGCCAACGAAAGGTGGACTACTTTTTCGATTGAACAAGATATGCTATAATGACAAAGATGGTTATCCACAAGCTGAAGGAACTACATTTGAATGGGAAGAGTATCGTCCGGACAATGTTTCTGCACCTCGTGTCTATACGAATCAAAGACTTATAAATGTAACGAGCTTACATGTGATAACAGTTATTGATACAAAAGCAGATCTGTGTATTAGAAATAAAGGTACAATCCCTGTAGGCCGCAGCGAATGTAATATTACACTTACCTTGGATACGCCAAATGGAATTGCATTTGTAGCTTCACGTAATACATATTTCATTTGTGGAAATAAGGGATACCATCGTCTGCCATTGGGATGGTTAGGAACATGTTATATAGCTTTTGTATTACCACCTGTATTTATTGCTCCTCCTATGTATCACAATGATTACGTTCTGTATCATGATTTCGTACTAAACAGAGTTAAACGAACATTAGATCTTGATGAAATAGACCAAACTGATACCACTTTGCAGCAATATGTAGATTTCAATTTGGGTTTATTTTCATTTGTAGGAGCTGCACTGAATAGCAGAAAGATAAGGCGGCTTACACGTGTGGTGGAAGCCGTCGCCAATGAAACTGCCTCTGCTTTAGGGAATATAACTGAAGAATTGCATATTACCCGAATTGTGACGCTCCAGAACCGGATGGTTCTAGACGTGATACTAGCTGATCGGGGCGGGGCATGCCGCATTATCGGAAGTAGTTGCTGTGTGTATGTGCCAGATAATTCACCTTCCGTGTATGATTCAATCACGAAACTACATAAAATAGCTGCTGAGATCCACCCAGAAAATGGAACATGGACCTTTTCTGGTTGGTTCTGGACCCTACTCAGTACTTGGGGTTGGAAATTATTAACAATTCTATGTATTTTTATTGGAGTATTATTTTCCCTTTGTCTATGCATTCAATGTGGCCCAACATTATGTTCTGTATGTATCACAGCCTGTATTCCGTCCAAACGAGCTATTATTAAGCAAGAAAAACTGATCAATGATGAAGTGCTGAAAATAATGGCCATCAACATTGATGATGAGAGTCCTGATTACGTTCATTATGAGGTAGCTTTTGCTAAACGCTAAAAGGGCCGTCTGTCGTGTTTTGGCAGCTCCTGAGTTAGCGTTTAGCACAGCTACACAGTCTTTTTTCGTTAACTTGACCAAAACGAACGGGGGCCATTTTGATTCCTTCTGGCTTCCATTTTCTATGAACACGCTGCCTCGTGGTCAGTGTGCCCTTTCGTCCTTTCTTGATACCCATGGTCATCTATTCTGCTCGGTAACAGGCTATTTTTAGTACTGGTCAAGCGCACATGCGCACTATGCATCAACTGGTCATTCTTCAGGAATGTTAGCACTAACTGACCAGTGCTACTGAACTCCTCCCACATGCTGGCTGTGTTCCAAAATTGACCTTATATGTACCTAAAATGTGTAATTTGTAACCGCCTACCTTTTTATTACTATTAAACTGTATAAAAGAGATCGCGCGCCGATGTTCGGTGTGCTACTTCTTACATTGCCGAAGGGTGCTGTAGGAATGTACCACCACCCCATGGGGTCTTAATAAACTTGTCTTTTGCATTTTCCAGTGTCCGTGCCAACTTCTATACTAAGGTGTTCGAGAGTTTAGCAGAGTATGTAGGCCTGATTTGAACCCAACACCACAAACCTGGTTATTGGAGTCTGTATCCTCCATCCATCTTGCTGACACTTTTGGAGACCTGAGTGTGCTTGTGCCCCTCCATTCACAGAGGAGCAGCAGTGAATCAGCAGCTGGGGTGAGGTGAGGCAACACTGAAGGACCCGGAATCCAACATTTTGAGCACTAGAACATTTGGCAAAAGGCAAAATCTAATACCTGTAAAGGCTGTGGCAGAGAGTTGAGCCAAGATAGGTGCGGGTAGATCCAATTAGGAATAGGTGCAGCTTACTGCCTCTGTGTGAAGAGCTCTTCTACAATGAGGTAAGGGGAACTACAAGTCAGCAAAAACAAAATAAACAGGAGTATGTGTAGACAATACGCTACACATTTTCAATAACAAGCTCAAAAAGAACAATTGATGGACAGAATGCTGCACAATTTCAAACATTCACCCTAGTACAGAGATCTGGGCATAGTTCCATTGTTTTTTTGCTCCCCATGCCATTCCAGTTCAGAATCAGCCACATGCTAATCATTCTTCACCCTGTTCCCCATGAAAACAGCCTGGCCCAAACTGCCTGGCCAGGTCCTCCCTGGACTGGAAACTAGCATCCTGCGACTGGTTTCGGGGCATCTCTCCTTATCAGCCAGGCTAGCTTGACTACAGTGGCATGGAGAGCACGGGACCCACCTCTGGGCATACCCCTCTACCTAACAATGTCAAATGCAAAAAGAAGAATTGATCGACAGAATGCTGCACAATGTCAAACATTCATCCCAGAACAAGATCTGGACCTAAATGCATTGGTTTTTTGCTCCCATGCCTTTCCAGTTCAGACCCAGCCATATGCAAATCAGTCTTGACACTGATCCCCATGGAAACAGCCCAACTGGAACATCCAGGCCAGGTCCCCCCTGGACATGTAAAAAGCATCCTGGGACTGGTTTTGTGGCATCACCCCTCATCAGCCAGGCTATCTTGTCTCCAGTGGCATGGAGAGCATGGGACCCACGTCTGGGCATACCCGTCCGACTCGGGGTGACAAATGCACAAATAAGAATAGATGGACAGAATGCTGCGCAATGTCAAACACTCACCCTAGTACAAAGATCTGGGCCTCAATCCATTGTTGTTTTGCTCCGCATGCCATTCCAATTCAGACCCAGCCATATGCTAATCAGTCTTGACCCTGATCCCCATGGAAACAATCCAGCCCGAACTGCCTGGCAAGGTCCTCCCTGGACTGGAAACAAGCATCCTGGGGCTGGTTTAGGGGCATCAACCCTCATCAACCAGGCTACGATGTCAATATGAACCACCATTTATGTTTCTACAAGGAACCTCATCTAGTGCATGTCTAAGCAGTTTTGATACAGGGGCCAACATGGGGTGGATATTCCTCAACTACGACCTCTGTGCTCAGCCTGACATCATGTGGCAATTCCCGTCACTGTATCATTGCTTGGGAAGAACCAAGAAGATGAGCGTACAGCTTCACATCAGCGAAGGACATGCGTCCTGTTGCTCAGTGGCACCACAGAGTTGCTTTTTATTTACAAGAAGCTGTAAAAAAAGAGTTGCCAACACTTTTAAAACTCAACATCATTTAACTCTCCACAAGCCCCATGTCATGGGTCTCTCTCATAGTAGTAGCAAAGGAAGACAGGGGTGGAGCAGTGTGCATCAGCCAAGCAAGGCCATGAAGAGGGAAAGACGTCCTGGTTCTCAGGCATAAGAGACTGAGCTTTAGAGTATCTTAAGCTGCTGTGATATTGCAAGATGCTCTCCGCAGAGTAATTCAACCTGTTTCACATGCTTTCAATTACAGTGATAACAAACTGATTTTTGGAAGCACCCAAAGAAAACACAACACAGCCCTTATCCAAGTGTGCCAGTTAATTGCTGATGCTGACCTCAATTTGAATGCAGCAAAATTATAATTCCATAAAACCAAACTCAC
The DNA here is from genome assembly GCF_964261635.1 of Lissotriton helveticus. NCBI lineage: Eukaryota > Metazoa > Chordata > Amphibia > Caudata > Salamandridae > Lissotriton > Lissotriton helveticus. Next base: position 873,230,735 of record NC_136063.1, read on the forward strand.
GTTTTTTGGGCACATATTCTCTGACTGGGGCATGATCTCAGATCCAGACAAGGTGAAAGCACTGTCATCGACTTGTCCATCCCCCCCGAGATGTTGCCATGCTGCAGTCCTTTCTAGGCATGGGCAGTTATTGCTCATGATATATATTCACAATTTCACCACTGTGAGTGCGCCGTTGAGAGGCCTGACAAAGAATGTTCCCTTTCAGTGGTCTCCTGAATGCGATTTAAGTTTCAAGGAGATAAAATATACAATTGACAATTTGACTGAATAGGTCTACTAGGACCGCAGGCTACACATCGAAGTCACAGTAGATGCGAGTCCAGTGGGGCTAAGGGCCAATTTTGCTCAATATTGTGCCAATCCCAATGCTCAGAGACGTATTGTGGCCTATGCAAGTCGCAGCCTGTCTGAAACAGAACATGCCTACTCTCAGGCTGAGAAGGAGAGTTTGGCTGTGGTGTGGTCCTACGGACATTTTCATGTATTCCTTTATGAAAATCTTTTTACTGATATCACAGACCACTAGGCATTGCTCAATATATTTGGAAACCTAATGGACAAGATGCCTCCTCGAATTGAAAGGTAGGCGTTGTGGCTGCAGGATTACAACTATGAAAATGTACACAAACATGAGAAGGATCAAAATTGAGCAGATTACTTTTCTCGAGCATCGCTATGTTGTCTAAGTTTGACATTAAGGATGACCAATAAATGTCTCAATTTCACTGCAGCTCTGTCTGTAGACCAAATCATTGCTGCCACTAACAAAGACAAAGACAATACAATGGTTAAGGAACTCATTGAGACACAATCATGGAGGCAAAGCACTTGCCCTCTGGCCAATTATGCTGATTTCTATGAGTTAAAAAATGTACAGGATGAGTTAGCGGTCATCCCTGAAGGAATATTAATGAGAGGCTGAAAATCGTCGTACCTTTAAGCCTGAGGCAACGGGTCATAGAATTGGCCCATGAAGGACAGCGTGGCATTGTGGGTACAAAAAGAGTACTAAGAGACAGCGTGGTTCCCTTACCTAGATGAGTGAGAAGAAAATTAGTTGAAAGCATGCCACATCTGTAACTGCTTGTCCCCCAAGGTGACTCAGCATCCAGTGACAATGTCTGATCTCACTGCCCATGCTTGGAAGAGAGCTGCTGTCTACTTCTTCAGGCCATTAGGAGATGAACAGCATCTCTTCGTAATCATAGACGAATATCCACATTTCCCTTTGGTGGAGAGCTTTCTCCAATGACTCTTGACAAAGTCATCGAAAGTCTTGATGACATCTTTGCAACCTGGGGTATTGCAAAGATCTTCAAGTCAGACAACGGTCCATCATTCAACAGCAAAGAATGTAAAGAGTTCCTTACACGACTCATTGCAAACACCAAATGACTGCACCTCTCTGGCCTCAAGCCAATGGTGTAATTGAAAAATTTATGGGCACCGTCAAAAGGTTAATTCAACGAGCCTCAATGGAAGGGATCAACATGATCCAAGTACTGTGCCAGGTCATCTGGGCCTATTGATAAACCCCTCACTCCACAAAGGGTGAGGGTACAGTAACATTGTTGTTTGGAAGAGCAATCAGACCAACACTTCCTCAGTGGACCTCAGATCGGTTAGTGAACACTGGCAAACTTTGTGACATGGACGTTGCTCATAAGAGCAAAATAAAAGTGTATGCTGATTGATGTCGAAACGTCCAGGAAACAGCCTTTGACAAATGAGACTGGGTACAGGTGAAGCAGAGTCAGAAAAAAAAGACAGGCAAGAAACACATATTCATGTGATCATATTTTAGGGCATGATGTAAACATATTCTAAGTAAAGATACTCACCCACCACAATACCACCTCTTTGGTATGCCTGCTCTTTAAGTTAACTTTGCGTGAAATAAAAATCCGGTAAGTAATTTGCCCCAAGGATCTTACACTTCTTATTTTACAGTTTCTAGACAACAGTTAAAGTGCTGCTTTAATAAAACAGCATTTCTTGCATAGGGTGTGTTGGACTTGGCCCTTCTGGCAGGTTCACCCCTGAACTTTTTGCCTTTTAATGTTACATCATTATAGTGATTTCTGGTCTTTGCGCACTTTAGCACTGTAGCGCAGTGTAAAGTGCGTGCGCTCTCTGAGTGCGTGTGTGATTGGCCTGCCCTCCCATAGGAATGCATGAAGGATATGTGTGGCCATGGTAATTCCTGATGCGTGGGGAGTGCAAGATTGAGTTGCGGACTCGTGTGATTAAATCCGGCGCGATGATGTGTGCGGCGTTCATGTGTCTAGTGTGGAAGTGCCACTTCTAGAAGTTGGCATGTCTGTGCAGGTAATGTGATTTGACTGTCTGGCTTGTGATTGGCTGGAGCTGGCTGGTGTGCCTGGCGCCAGGAGACAGGATGGGTCTGCCCCGGTGGTGAATGGGGAACACTGCATGTTGATGGCAGGGAGGGGCTGCACCTGGCACCTGAATAGGGCTGGGCTTTCCCTCCACAATGCTGGCTCCGCCCCCTGTGGTGCGTCTGATGTCCCTGGCCTGTCCTGTGAATAGGGAGAGGGACTGAGCAAAACAAAGTGCTCCAGAAACATCTGCGTCTGGTTTTCCCCCACCCTGCACCCTAGAGACAAAGGGATTTGGTGTATAAAAAGAGGCTGTGACCTCATGTTAAAGGTTCTTGTTTCCTGACTTGAATCTACCAGGGGCGTGCTGCTGCTGGGGCCCAGGGGAAGGCTTGCCTCCCTGGGCCCTGCCAGCCCCTGGATTGCTGATGGACTTGGATGCTGGAGGACTTTCCTTGTTTTCTTGGGAGCTGATTGCTCCATCTTTTGATGTCCAGGAATTTTTGGGACCCTCCTGCCCTCTTTACCTATGGGGACTGTGTTCCTGGAACACTCCTTGTTGTAGGGGTCATTTCTCGGGCCTTTGGTGCTTTCTATGCCCCCCTAGCGCCCGGAAGCGCTGTGCTGCTTTTCCGCGTGGCCCCCTTCATAGCAGGCGCCCACCCTGCTTTATCATGCCATTCGGAGGGAGCCTACCTCTCATTTGCACTCTTTAAACTTATTTATTTACAGAACGGGTGCCCACCCCGTGCTTGTGTGCCTTAGCGGGTACCCACCCGGCTTCTACATTTTATTTGTCTACCGAGGGTGCCCACCCCTCATTTGCCGATATGAAAATCACCGCTGCGGCCCTGTTAGGCCGAAAAAATGGAAGTCAGGCACTGTAGTGCCTGACGGTGGGCGGGACTTTCGTTCTAGAAGGGAAGTCCCGCCTGCCGCCGCGCTGTGATTGGCTGGAGCGGGGGGGAGGCCACTTGTGCACCGCGGGCCCGCAGTGGCGGGTCGGCCCTAGCGATGGGCGAATCCAAGTGAAGGGGTCCCAGTGGGGGGTCCTTCAGGCACCTGAGTGGTGCCCCTTGCCCTTTCAGAGCGGCCCCGGATGTCAGCGGGCCACTCCTACATTTTGGGGGCATGTGTGTTTAAGGAGCAGAGGTTGCTCCCCCGCCCCATTAGTTCTCTGAGCCAGATGGCTCCAACGTCAGGCCAAACCAGTGTACCTAGGCCCAGAGTGGCCCACGCTTGTTATTTAAGGAGCCAGTGCGCTCCAGGGCACCTGATTACTTATAGGGCCTAGAGGGCTCCAAAGTTTTTGCGCAATATGTATTTCTAGAGCCTAGAGGGCTCCCCCATTTGGCACAGTTTAGTTCAGAGGGCCAGTGAGGGCCCATGTCGCAGTTTCATTCTACAGCTGCCCAGCAAGTAGTGGGCAGCTGCACCGTTTAGGTTTTCCTTCCTAGGGACATGTCTTTGGACCCAGAAGTGAGTCGCACTCCTTCATCCCTACTTGGCCTTCCCCAACTGCGCAGCACTTAGTGCCAGCCGCAGCGTTTAGACCCTGTTCTTGTCCTCAGCTGCCAAGCAAGTAGTGGGCAGCTGCTACGTTTAAGTTTTGGCGCAGTGTCGCAACCTGGACCCTAATGTGATTTATGTGCTATGCTGATTTATGTGCTGATGCTTTTGGGTGTTAGGAAATGTACTGTGTGTACTATGTTTTGCGCACCCTGTGTTCTGATACCTCTAGATGTAATTTTATGCTTAGGAAGTTGTTTTATCTAGTATGGATTATACTAGTGAGTTCATGGTTCCCTGCCTAAGGTGGTTAGGATTGCGTAGGAGGTACTTACCTTTTAACAGTGGTTACTGGTTGTGTGCTACATTTGCTATTTTATGCTACAATTGTTATATGTTCTAAGTGCTAGTTCTACCAAGTGCTTATTCCTGACAGTGATCCATGTGGCCCTGTCCCATGTACATAATCCCCTGTAAATTCCGCCCGTGCCAGTGGCACAGTGTAAATTGTGTGTTTATTATCTAATGAGTTTGGTATAATACAAAGGCTATTTTTATATATAACCTTGTGTTGAGTTCCTTTTGTGGGGGGCCTGGGATGTTGTTGCTGGTGGATGTATGATGGTACAACGCGTGGTATTACCACGCGTACCGTTACAACGCGTCTTTTACAATGCAAGTTGTTACCACGACTTGCGCTGTAGGGGTGCAGACTTAGGAATAGTTAAATGTACTATTCCAACACCAGCCTACGTACAGTAGGGAAGGTGTTGGAATAGTAAATCTACTATTCCTTATCCTTGAGCGCCCTCCAGCGCAAGTCGTGGTTATGACTTGCGTTGTAAAAGACGCGTTGTAACGGTACTGCGGGGTAACATCCGCGTTGTAAAGGATGTTCTCCATTGCGGGTGGGTGCGTGCGCAAATACTTAACCTACATTGCCTCCGGGATAAGCTTTACTGCTTGTGTCACGTTACCTAGAGGGTGAGCAGGGATTATCTTTGGCGTGTAACTCCCTTGCCCTGACTAGAGTGGTGGTTTCTGCCTGGTTTTGGCGCAAGCCTTAGCCAACCGGAAATCGCCATTTCTAACAGGGTGTATCACAGTTTTTGAAACACAGTCATGCATTGAGAGCTAAGAAACAAGCCCTCTGATTCTACCAGATATGGAGCCTTCAGTGCAGATTGCCACTGGACAGTGATGACAGAGTGGCCTCCACCCATACGTATTTGATGCACCAGATTGAAGATGTGCTTGATGGTGTATGATGGAACACCTGCTAACTCTGTCGCTGATGCCCAGAAGACCTTTGTGCTGTTGGTCATGCACCCCGTGATCGCGGAAAGATTCAGTGTAATTGTGCTGATGATCCAGAAGATGAACCCCACACTGTTGTGGAGGATAGACAACCAAGGCTTCATCTGCTGACCATGTCATACATATCAGCCTACAGACCACTGGAGACCAGAGTGGTATCAGCCCCCTCTCTAGTGGGAGGAGCCCATGGCTAGCTGATGCTACTGAGTGCAGCAAATATCCCTGTGTGTGATAGGAGGATTGATCCATGGATGGCCCAACAGTGGTCCATGAATTTCAGACATGTGGGCTGAGTGACAAGAGAGGTACAGAGAGTGTAAGGAGGGGGAGAGCAGTGGCGGCTCACACAGGTAAGAGCGGTAGGGTGGAGTGGGAGTGGAGCAAAGGTGGTGGAAGTTGACAGATGATGGGACAAGCAATAGTAAATAAATAAATAAATAAAACCGAGCACAAAGTAAGTGGTTTGATTTATTTATGAAATATTACTTATCCCCAGTAGCAGTTCGCACTGGTAATAGCAGTCGAGTGGTAAAGCAGGGGCGGGGGGTGGTAGAAGTCAACAGATGACGGGATAAGTAATTTTAAATTAAAAAAACCACTTACTTTGCGCTTGCCGCATTGCAGACGCGATGATGCGGTGGGTGCAAAGTAAGTGGTTTTATTTATTTAATATTACTTATCCCGTTGTCTGTCGACTTCCACCACCCCACCCCGCCTCACCGTTTTTACCTGTGCAAGCCACTACTCCGTCGTCTGTTCACTTCCACCAGCCCCCACACCACCCCACCTCACCCCTCTTACCTGTGCGTGCCATTACAGGGGTAGACAGGCGCCAGATGATGCCTGTCCAACGTTTATTAGGGAATTCCGAATCCTCTACCACCTTCCCAAGAAGCAGGTGTCCCCAGCTAAGGGTCACTCTGATCCTTCAGTAAATGGAGCTTGTGTCTCTTCTGACGTTTCTGCATGTTTTGTCAGTAAATGCTAATAAAAATGTTATGCATTCAATTCATCAATTCCGTATTTGTTATACAAATGGTACAGGGCTCGAGTCAGGGTACCACGCGGGTGGACGGCGTCTCCCACTTATTTTACCAGGAGCTCGATTACTGGAGCAAATGGAGTCACACATTCACTCTTTGGCCTCTCTGGGGCAAGATCGGAGCTCATTCAGAATGCTGCTCACACGCTGGCTTCTCTGATGCAATCGCATCTAAGGGGTGAGCGAGGGGAGGCAATGAGTCTGGTGGTGCAAGCGGCCTTTCGTGACGTCAATTCCTGTCATGACGTCAGCGTGCCCCCACTTCTTTTTTTAGAACTTGTGCCCTGAAATGGTAAAATAAAGTTTCCCTGCTATTAAGGATAAATGCCAGATTCATCAAGCGAAATGCGCTCGCAAAAGGGCAAGATTCTGAGAATCTGGCCCTTTGCAAGTGCAATTTTTGCATTTGGGATTCATCATCCCAAATGCAAAAATCGCTAATAAAGAATTCGCAAATATGCGAGGATTAGCATTTAAGGAATCTCTATTAGAGATTCCTTAAATGCTATTCATGAAACATTTAAAAATTGCGAATTCGCAATTTAGGACCGCTATTTACCACGAAGTCAAACCTCGTGGTAAATAGCGAAAACTTAGAAAAATGCATTTTACTGCATTTTTCTAAGTTGCATGTTACACACACACACATGTCCTTTGGACATGTGTGTGCACAACATCAGTGTAAATTCACATTTCAGGGGTGCTACAGGGTGTCCTTTGGACACCCCTGCACCCTTGAAATCGCATCCTTATTTGCGATTAGCAAATTGCTAATCGCAAATAAGGAATAACTCCCCATTCATTCCTATGGGCCTGTAGGCCCATAGGAATGCATGGGGAGTTATTCATGCTAATCGCAAATAAGGAACATGTAGGAATCGCAATGTTTTTTGCAATTCCTACATGAATCCCGTTTTGCAAGTCCTTAATAGCGATTCCTTATTTATCGCTATTTAAGACTCGCAAAACGGTTCTTTGATGAATCTGGCAGATAGTGACTACAGACACCTATTCTTAAATTAAAGAGCATCAACTAATGTCCTCATCTCATCAGCGAATAATGGGCCCCATTTGCCATAAAACCAGGGTCTTTAAAATGAATACCAGACAGGAAAGTGTTTCGAATCAAGGCTTAGGGCGTTTTAGACAAGAATATATAATATATATATGTATTTTTACATACGCAGAGTCTGCAGTCTCCGTTCAGAGAAAGCATTATTTCTAGGAAAAAATGAATTATGCAATCTTTTTCTTAGGAACATCACAGTTTCTGTCTTTGGTCATCGCCCGTATCTCGTGAATACAATGGGAGTAGCTAGAAATGTCTGAAAAATGACTTTGCAAGTGTGCCAACGCCTCTATCCAGCGCCCTCTTTGAAATGATAAACTCATTCAGAAGTCACTTGACCTGTTTTCCTTTTAAAACGCATTTGCATGGCCGTAGCCTGGGGCTCGCCGATCTAATGTGTTTCAATTTAATACAGCTCTGGTTCCAACCCCCTTCATTATTTAGAAAGTTCGCGTTGCGTCTGGCTCATCACTCACGCCGCCACAACTGCAACGAGACCGCGGAATGCGTTAACAACTCTCGCGGTGATAAATAGTCCCATTAAAATGTATGACTACAGGAGTGCACAATAGCGCGGTTTGTCAGTCTCCGCTTCCACTATTGGCCATTTAATACAAACGTTGCAACTGGGGCGTTTGAAAGTGGGTGAATGTATTAACAGCTTGTTAACCCTTCTTAACCTTCATTATTGAATAGAGGTCATCTAAAATGTATGTATCAATACGCCGATAAGTAATCACTGCTCGGCGCTCCTTCAGCCCCTGTTTCTTTCAATGGATGCTACCATGAACTACTACATAATCGCCGATAATGTATCGGCACCCTTAATATCCGGCAATCAAGATACATTCAAGTCAGTGTACATGAGCTCGTTGGTCAAAAGGAAATCATAGCTACACAAATGATGCAATAACACTTTAGAAAGCTGCATTGATCGTGAGTAGGGATTTCGACAACAAAGGTAGCCGTGCTCAACTATATCCAACCCGCAGCACTCCAGTCTCAGACGCTGAGTCCAGCTTTACTTTTTTTTTGTTTTTGTTTTTGTTTTTTTAAATGTTTATTTTATTAATAATTTTTAAATGGTGCCTAAACATTCAACCATCTCTTAGTGAATGCAATCAACAGGTACACTTGAATACTGATGAGCCTTGTTGAAAATACTTCATGCCTTTTAGCTTAGCCTCAGAGGACTACTTTTTTTTTTTAACTTTATTTAGCAGTTTTATGAAGAAAAAACATAAAGCAGTGCACTGAGCGTCATTACCCGAAGAACAGAGTGATTCGCATCGCTTCTTTCTACAGCAGCAGCACTTCTGGACCTCGATATACGCAAAACAAGCCCCACATGTGACACTAGTACTACCACGAAAAAGGCCTGCTTTAGCGCTGGTGGCGGCCAGTTTGACAATCAATTTTGGCGCCCCATGGCCCCTTCTTCGGAGTCTCTCACTACCACCGGGCAAAAGTGCTCCCTCATTTCTCCAATCATAAGTTAGTGAGTTACTGCTAAACACGCCCCCCCCCCCCCAGGTCAGCGCCCAGTGCGGCCGCACCATTCGCACTGCCCCAAAGCCAGAAATTTCGACCACCAGTGGTAAAGTAGTCGACGTGCATTATCCAGCATTTTAGAAACATTTCTGCTTGGTGAGGGTGGAGGTATAAAGATTTAAAAAATGTATATATCTGCAGTACTTCACTGAGTAACTGGGAATTCGTCAGTAGCGTCACTCACTTGCTCTCTGTTTCCTGGTCTTTCAGCTCCTAGTATTCTGAGCTCAAGGTTCCGTCTCCACTTTTTACAGCAGAGCAAAAGTCTAATACTCCTGAAATTCTGTTCAGTAGACAGTGTTCCAGTGACGTAGCAAGGCCATCACGTGCCCTAATGCAAGCAAAGACATTTCTATTACAAGGGTTTTAGGTGGGATGAACAAACTGTCGAGTCTCTCAAAGGGGTGTGGCCGATGTTAAATACACCTATGCTAAAAAATCTGTGCATAGCATAGTGTGCCACTGACTGGTAAATTTGCTGCTTCTGTCCTTGCATCCAGATAAACAATACAACAGGTAACATTCAACCTAGAACAAACCCGGACCATTGGTTTTGCAAATGTTTGCTAGTTGCATAAGCTAAATAAGCAACAACGTTGTCTTCGTTGTATATAACATTAGTAGTAAGAACAGATACCATTCATCCCCATTCATGCCCTTAAAAGTGACAGGTCCCCCGCAGGCCCCCCTCCCCTACAGAGTGTCCTTAAAAGTGATCGGTCTGACTGCAAAAGTGACATGTGTGTCCTTAAAAGTGGTAGCTGCGTATCCTTAAAAGTGACAGGCCTCAAGCCCCCCTAGATTGGCTGCAGATGCCGCCTAGCCCCAAGGGGCGTGCATAGGGCGGTGTTTCTTTTGGAGACATCGGCAAACCATAGCCCTATGATGCGTGTATGTCATTGTTGTGGGTAGAGGGGCACGCCTCTTTTTAGGATCTGTTTAGGATACATATAAGGCATCCCTAAGAGGATTGAACAGCAACCAGCCGCCTGAATACGAAAAGGGTCCCTTGGCGAAATTAAGAGATACAACCCAGTTGTGAAAAGTCCAATGTGGGGTGGCTTCCAGACCACTATCGATAGATATTACAGTGGATTCACACCCCTGGTGATGGATGAGAATGCTCAACATGAAAACACCTAAGGATATGGGCTGCAACGTTACTGGTTCTGACGATGACTGGGGTCGGCGTATGGAAGCTCGCAGTTTCAAGGATTGCATATGCTGTACATCCCCTATTAAGGGCGATAGCAGAGGGAGTGAGGCACTGTTTATTGACAGCGTGTATGAGGGATTCAGTTTTGTGGAGCTGGACGGTTTGGAAGATACGATAGTTCCACCGGACTCCCCCCGTCTTTGAAGACCTGGGCTTTCAGGAGGAAGCGACTCCTGAGAAGGATGTTGTGCAAAGGTTGGGTACAAGCGTCGAAGATGCTGAGGCATCGCAGGACATTAGTGCCTCTCAAGATTTCAGAGCCGGCGCCGAGGGCAGTGGAAATGTGGAGGTTAGTAAAAATGTGTATGCACAGGCATTTACATACTGATGTGATTTTATGTCTTCAACTATCGACATGTGAATATTTCATCTTTTTGACCCTAGAGAGCAACTCACGCTGGATGCACCTACTTCATAAACTATGTTAAAAAGCTGTGCCACCTCCTAGTACACCCGTCTATGAAGACATGGACCTTCAGGAGGATACGCCTGTTGAGAAGGTCTTTCTGCAACAGCCGGGTACAAGCGTCGAAGATGATGGGGCTTTGCAGGACATTAGCGACTCTCAAGATTTCAGAGCCGCCGCAGAGAGCGTTGAAAATGCAGAGGTTAGTAAGAAAATGTTATGACACGTCTGTTACATACTGGTGTATTTTATTTCTCCAACTAAACTAACAGCCTGTCAATCTTTCTTCTTTTACCCCTAAGGAGCAACCCCAAAAAGAACTCAGGCCTTGGAGCCTCCTACAAAAGCGGACAGCGTACATTTTTACTGTCTATGTTGTGCAAAACAAACTGAAAGTTCCACAAGGCAAAGTGCGGATGTTCCTGTGAAGCGTGACTATGTCTCTAAGAGTGCTTTGGATGTACAAGAAATTCAAGCAGTATCCTACGATGACCTGATGTCTGTTAAAGGTTTCGCTGTGGCTGTTGTACAAATTTGTGTCAAGCATGACTATTACGGTCTTTGTCAGGGGCACCAGACAAATTATCCTCAGCAGGACGCTCATGAGTGTCTGCGCGATGCATACAGAGACAGTGTAATCCGCTATATTTGTAGTTTGTTAGACCCATACAAGGTGTATAAACTGTTGAGGGTAGTTTACGGGTTGTCCGCTGAAAAGGGATATGTTCACCCTGATATGCTGAAGATCTTGACAGGGACACTCAAGGAAGTCCAACACTCCCACCATCCGGGATTCAAATTGTTGTGTATGCGAGGGGTGTGCATGGCTAATGATAGAAAGATGATAGAAAGACTCGTAGAAAGACGGATGTGTAAGCTGTATCTAGAAAATACAAGAATAGGGTCTCTGGTCCCCCGAAGACTATTTTAAATAAATAATGTCTTGCTTAACGTGACGTGATATTGTTTATTTAGAACCAAGTAGTAGGATGTTACACCTAGATGTGACTATGGTTTAATCCGTCCTTACGCCGTTTACTGTGAAAATGTAAAGTACCTTCTGTTTATGTTTTGTTAAGATTCTTTATTTTTAATAAAATGGCCTTACGCAGAACACTTGTCATTCATTGCTTGTGGTGTAGCGGATGATAACATGCAGGGGGCTCGGCTAAGAAAACTTTATTACCATACAGGGGGAGTTGGTAGTCTGGGACGCGCCAAAGCTCTGTATAGAAGGGCTGTAGCTGAAAACAAACCTGTAACCAGATCCCTGGTCAAGACATGGCTCTCAGGAGAACAGGGGTATTCACTCCATAAACCCGCCAGAAGACGTTTTAGGAGACGCCCTACAATCGTTAATGCGCAAATAGATTATCAATGGCAGGCTGATATCATAAGCCTTCAAGATATAGCAAAACATAACAACTGCGCCCATTATATATTAACAGTTATAGACTTGTTGTCCAAGTACGCCTACGCAGAAGCTTTACGTGATAAAAGTGGGACGAGCCTCACGGCCGCTTTTAAAGACATCTTCGAGAAGGGCAGAATTCCACAAAAACTACAAACAGACGCCGGTAAAGATTTTTTAAACAAGGCATTTCAGAAATTATTAAACCACCACGGTGTTCAGCATTTTGTAACACACATGGAGGTAAAAGCTGCGGTTGTAGAATGGTTTAACAGAACTTTAAAGTCTAAGATGTGGCGTTATTTTACGGCCAACAACACCTACAGATACGTCGATGTTCTAAAGGCTTAAAGGCTTTTTTAGGTGTATATAATGCCAGCTATCATCGGACCATCAAAACAGCCCACGTATAGGTGACTCCTAGTAATTCTTTAGCTGTTGGGAGAACGGTGTACAGGAGTAATTTTACTACAAAGGTGAAGAAACCTATTTTTAAAAAAGGAGAACACATGAGAATTTCAAAATTGAAAGGTATCTTCACGAAGGGCTACCAGCAGACTTTTAGCGACAAAATATTTATAGTGGAAAGTGTGGATCTTAAAGAAGGGCTGTATGTCTACAGGTTAAAAGACTACGCAGGGAAAGCTGTGTCTGGCATCTTTTACAAGGAAGAGCTACAAATGGTAGCTGATGATACGAACAGCATGTGTAGAGTCAAAAAGGTTCTGAAAAGGAAAGGTAGAGGGATTAACAGCCAGGCATATGTCAAATGGAGGGGCTGGCCGGAGGAAGTTAACAGTTGGGTATTGGCCAGTTCGCTGTAGGGAGTGTGAGCTAAGGACCGTCTACAAGCAGCTGATAAGATGGAGACGATGCCCTTTTATATTACCTTACCATCCAACGCTTCTAAGGACATGTTCCCCGATAATCAGATTTCTAAATACACTGTGAAATTGGTAAAGCCGGTCGACCTGAGAGGGGATTGGGAGGTGGCCCTAACAGAAATCCAATACTGTAGAACTTGGAATACATTTACATCGAGCGAATCAAAGTTTTACATAAAGCGTGAGCAGGACAATGTGAACATGCATGCCGGTATACCTTAATCCATAGCAGCCCTCGAAGGATATGGGAATATTCATCTGTCGCTAGATAACGTCAGAAGGTATGTGTTTCTTAAAGCCCCGAGTCGGGGCACAACATATAACTGCTCGGGTAAATTAAAAAGGGTTTTAGGCACTGTGTTGAATGCGAAAGGTCTGGCGGAACAAAATCACATGTGTCCCAATATTAATGGGGGGTTCTATATGCTCTATGTGTATAGCGATATTGTAGAGGCCCAGAGGATCGGCGATAGTTACTTGCCGTTGTTAAGATGGGTCCATGTACAGGGTGAAAATAATACGATGGTCAATATTCATTTTAATAAACCCGACTACGTCGCAGTTTCTAAAAATCATTTTGACACAATTTCAATTATGATCAACCATGATCAGTCTGAGCCTGTAGCCTTTAAATATGGGAAAGTTATTGTTAAACTTCATTTAAGTCGGAGACGCGACAGCGGCTATTAAGACGGCATCATGTTGGTCGTGAAAACATTCGGGGACCCTTCTATGTACCGGGACTATTACAGAAACCAAGCCGGATAAGGAGGGCCGCCGTACATTCAAGGATCGCCAGTTATGTACGGGGCTGGTTTAGGGGGATTCTTCAGGAGTCTCTTTAGAAGAACGATGCCATTCTTGAGAAGAGGCTATGAAATTGCAAAACCGCATGTTAAGGCAGCTGCTACAAGCATTGCCCAGGATGTGGTTGGGTCTGTTACTTCTGCAGTTGCAGAACGCATGAACAAACAGCCGCAAGAAGGATCGGGGTTGGTATACACCCCGCACGCGCGTGTTAAAAGGAAGCATCGTGCTTCGAGACACCGGGACCCTCCTGCCCCCTATAAAAAAAGGAGGAGCTCTTCAAAACGCACTCAGAAAAGAAGGATGGCCTTTCTGTGTTGGGGACTGGCTGTAGCAAGCATTTTCTGGAGAGCTAAATTGCGTTGTAGCCGGGCCGACATGGTCAACACCTTGTTTTCTAAGGGCCTGGCTGTAAATATCTCTAAAAGTCATCAAATCTGCTTTTTATAGGACCGGGGCTTGGATTTTGGGGTGTAAATGACTGGTAGCTCGGTGGGAAAAATATCAGCCCTCATTCTATAGTCTTCTAGAGTTTCATTTTTTAGGTCTACCAGTAGGTATCCGTGGGGTTTTGCTGTAGCGTCGTTAAAGGCTTCCATGAAGAAGTGGGTGTTTCCGGGGTACATCTGTTTAGCTATGACGGATATTTGTTGTTTGTCAAGAGGATTTTTAAATAAAACAAGGTACGAAGCATTGAGAGCTATAGATCTGCTGTTCTTACCCTTGTAAAACAAGTTATGCTCAATATAGCAGATGCTTAGATTGCGATGATGTGAATATTGAGTAAAAGCTCTCTCTAACTCCGGATGATCGCCCCCTTCACGCATAAGGTCATCGACAATTATCATGTTTACATGGGCCGGTGGCAGTAACTCATCATTTTTGAGATTATCTGGTATACCTTCTATAAATCTGATATGGGGGAAACTACGGGCCAGGGCTGTATAAAGAGGCTGCCAGCATGAATAAAGCCACACAATGTTATTAGGGGTCTGGGACAAAACAGAGGCAGCGTTTTCTAAGAGCTTTTTTATAAAGTAGCTCTTACCACAGTTTGAGGGTCCTGCTAACAGGCAGGGGATGGATGCTATAATCTGGTGTCCATGGTGTGGGGTTTGTCTCTCTAATGGGGCTAATAACCATACGGCAGTGTTTTGTATTCAGTGGTCAGGACCCTTTTATCAAAAACAACGCGTAAGGTTTTATGTAAGGGCTGTGTTTCGATTTCCCACTTCTTTTTGGATCTGACTATGCATGGCTGGTTCACAACAATGGTTTTAGCGTTTTCACAATCGGCTGATGCCGCGTATTCGTGCACCAGATTCTTTATACTGTCAAAATTGATTTTTAGGGTGTTGTTGACGTTTAGGGTTATGCCTTTTACCTTCATACACACGTTGTTCTTGTTTGTACGGTAAGAGTATGTCTTAGGTCCGGATGCTGTATATTCTATTATATGCTCATACTTATCAAGCTTGCTGGTCAAATCACACAGATAATCCCCAAGAGGAGGGTCTTCATCCCCCGGTTTACTCAGGAAAATCACAGAGTCGGTATCGTGATACAAGCAGCGGTCCTGGAGTTTATCCATAACCCTGTAAAGCTCTAGACAAGTGTGGGCTGTTGTGAAACAGGCTATGAAGATTATTATGTTGTTACACATTGTGGGGTATGCTTTTGTGTATTTCCAACACAATGCAGCACTATCGTCATCGATAAACTCGCAGCTGGACACCTCGTAACAAGGAGCAAATAGGAACTTAAATAGCTCGTCAGGATCTGTTATTAAGTTTGTATTTGACAGGTTTGTACGCTGTGCGAATTTTCCCCATAAGGAGTTGAGGCAGAGCTTGGCTAACTGTCGATGGGCTGGGTTGACCTCTATCAACTGGGGTCTAAATGGATACCCTCATAAATGTAGTAGTCATCGATGTATTTCTGCTTTGCACCCTGACTAGTACACCATTCGGGATACCCTGAGGCCTCCTGCTTGTCTCTGAGAAACAGATTAATGTACGGGGCAAAGAGGCGTGTAGAGGTCCTCTTAAAATGCTAAACCTCGTGTATCCTCCCGAGCCTGTAACCTTTCTCTAAGGCTGCTTCTACCTCGATGCTGCACCAGGTCCCTGTGAGCATCCTTTGCTCGTCGGCGTGTCTACAACAGACAACCTCTTTAAACATAGCACATGTTCGACAGAGGGGGAACAACAGTTTACCATCAACTCTGTAGGGTAACACAGGAAAGTAAAGCTGCCATGGAGGATAGATTTTGCATTTGACTAGCCCAAAGTATTTGGATATGGGCTTAAAATCTCTATAGATGATGATGGGGTGTCCTAAGTGGTATACCTTCATTTTGTTCACAATTGGGTACAGACTGGTGAAATCATAGTAGTGTATTTTCTCACCTGCACCCGCGGCCTTGTACAGTTGTAAGGCATTTGTACGACCCCCGAATAAGGCGTCACGAGGTTCCAGAGGTTCTGGTAAATCGCGAATCTGAAGGAAAAAGCAGAGCTCGGTGTCTTTTGTTACCAGCTCTAACCATTCGTGCTCCCAAATAACCCTCATAGCATAGCCACATTTTTCAACATACTGGGCCTTCAACAGAGTACGTCTGTGTAAGTGTTCAAATTTGGCACACAGAAATCTGTTAAACTCCTGAGGCTTGTAACATTGAGGGCAGCTGTGGTAAAAACAGCTGTTGTATTCAAAGGCCGTCGGTACTCCTTTAATTAAAGCGTACCCGTCCAGGTATTAGGGACCCACACGGTGTTCGCCACCCTGTAAGGCGTGGCGAATCTGTATGCCTTCCTTCTCAGAGATGGACATAAGCCAATGGATAGAGGGGGTTAAATAACGTTTCTGTTTACCGTTATAGAGGTCTGGAGGGACTAGAGCGATACTTTCTGGTCTTAAAAACATGTGATTGTAGATGGACATACACATGGATGCCAAAGTGATGTTTTGAAAAGGGTCGATGTATTCGACCTCCTTCGTCATTTGAGACGTCTTGGGTTTCAAGGTCCTGACTTTCTTTGTCATTTGAGGCTTCTTGTGTTTCAAAGCCCTGACTTTCCTTGGCCTTTGAGGCTTCTTGAGCTTCAACATCCTGACTTTCTTAATCACCTCCACCACAACATCTCTGAAGAGGTTACACGCTTGTCTTAGGATCATTAAATCAGCCTGACAATAAGCTTTCAACTGTGTTTGAAAAGGAAACTCCTTTTCACGGTTTTCAGAGTACCAATGTGGAAAGTTCTCTTTCTCGGCAGGCATCATGTATTCAACCCCGTAACTGTCAGGAGGGGGCATGGGACCCACATAATTCTGGTTAGCCCAGGTATTAATAAAGTGTGGAAAAAACCCTTTACACCCGGGGAATCGAAAGGCTTTTGGAAGCTTGCTCAATTTCATGTGTAGAAAGTTCAGGGTGTCTATAAACCTTATTTGTAACTGCCCGGCTGTTAACAATATCAGCTTGGAACCCTGAGTGATGAGTTCTAGTTGTACCTTTTCACGAATCATATTTTACAAAATAAAGAACGAATAATAGGCTTTTGAGTTGTGGGCCAACATGGTGTACCCTTTGAATTCGGTTTGAATGAAAGTGTTAAGGAAATCACCAACGCATGTTCTACCTTTAAACTCCCAGCTGACGTCGTAAATTAGATGGTGCGCGTAAATAGTTAGGTTGGTGTACCCCTGTCTCTTGTGTGCACTCTATATCAAACAAGATGTAGGCTTCGGTCTTGTTCTGGGGTCTGCCTTTAACCATGTAGCACCAATGGTTGGCACCCGCATCAAAAGAAGCCTGGCACCGGGGGCATTTCATACCCTTGCATTTGTGATCATCAGCCACATACTGACCACACTCAAAACAATCCATTTTAGGGCTGCACCTAGCAGCTTTCCTATGGATGCTCAAACAGTCTTGAGAGTGACAAAACATCTTACAGGTGCGACACAACACCTTCAGGACTGTGTCAACGACGCACCCATCCCTCTGGCATATATTACAATGCATTTCACACTGATGACGTTCCTTACTGCTATATATATGGTCGCAATGTGTGCACACGTACTTGACCCCCAGAAAACCTTTAAGGTTCAAGATGCCGTAAACGTGATTTTCGCAGTGAAGGACATATACAGTCTTGTTTCCCACATGGGGCCCTGTTGTAAAGTACTGCCAAGACCGCTATAATAAAGAATATTCACAGTCACAGAGAAATAGTTCTCAAAAAGACCTATGTCACCAAAGCCGACCATGCAGTCTTGGGGTATTCCAAGAACCTCATGGGCTTCAGCCGCTCTAGTCAGATGACTGCGTTGGTGGTGTAGCGCCCCATCAGCAACCCTGCGATGCTGGCCACCAGACATGTGTTGGTTGTGTCGTTGTTAAAGTCGAGCAGCCAATGTTGTTTCTTACCTATTATCTGGCTGTATAGCATGCTCTTTAAAGATCAGGAAACACATCCCTCAAGGCCCCGTTCAATGAGGGCTATTACTCGGAAAGTACCATAGGCGACAAGTTCAGCCTTGCTCTGTAAAAGCCGCGAAAGGTTTTCTAAAAATTCCCCAGCGTCAAATGCATCTTGTGACCTCCTTTTGGTCAACAAAGGACTATCAAAACCCTGCCCCTGGAAACGTAGTTGGAAAACAATCATTGGGACCCACATTGCGTAACAACCTTTCTATGAGCACTTACACCACCTGATGTATAGCTAAAACACCCTGATCGGAGGACCTTATTTGGTGAAGGTTAGGAAACCTGAACTCCTCGTAGTGCTCGGTGGCATTAAATCTCTCTACATACTGCCTGTAGCTTCTAATGCTCTCTAAATATACGGCCTCTGAATCCTCATCTTGAGATCTCTGACTTGCTGGAGAGCTTGTTGGTGTATGATTTCGGGGATTCTGGTTTAGTAAGGGGTCTGTGTGTCTTTTAAGCATTCTGGTAGCACATATTCTGGCTTTCTTTAGTTTACTTATTAAAAGCTGCCGGTTCTTAGCGCTATTTGCCCACTTTTGTTTTTTACGGGACCATGTTTTTTTAGGCAACAGACCCCCACCTATCTGAACAGTGTGGGCTGTACCTATGTGTGGCGTGCTTCTGGAGGCCTCTGCTACAGGCCCACCCAACAACGCCTCTATGTGTTCCGGCTTGGGTGGTAACACCAGAGCCCTTCACCTGTCCGCCCCTCGGTCTGTTCTCTCCTAAACTTGTGTACTGATGTGTGGTTGGTACTGCTGTATATGTTTCAGATGTAGCTTGTGAAAAGGTATGACGTTGTTTGCGGTGTTCTACGTACTTTTTACGCCCTCGTAAGAGTAAGAAACGCAGGGATTTAGTCAGGACTGTTTGTACCTTACGGTTATATTTTGAAGTGCGTGTTTTAATAATACCATGGGTCCGGCGTTTCTTTAGGAGATGGCATTGTCCTAGTCACGTTAGTATAGATCATATGTCAGACCCTGCTTCCTGACACGTTTGGAGGATCACTCTTTTACACATGTCAACCCTTTGCAGTATCTTCTGCTGCAACTCCACCATGGACCTGTCACCGCTACCCCCCAGGCCCCAATTTAAGGTTGCTGTGATCGCTTGGCGTTTTAGCTTTCTGACCGCCAATTGCATATCCTTTACATGCGCATCTAGTACCGGTTTTGGATTTACAGAGTCATATTGTGGAGGGTTGGGGATGAATTCAGGGCTTGGGTGTATAACTGCCTCCAATACCCCAGGGACCTCTCCTGGACCTTCAAAACCACCACCATTCTGTAACCGCGGGCCTGGGGGGGATCATAGAAAGAGGATCCCAATGCGAACACCCCAGCATTTGGGAAAGGGACCTTACTAAATGACACCGCCGTACTATGATTTACCCAGTCATCCCAGCCCGTACTGTTATGGGTGTGTAGTGCAGGGGGTGATACAGGGTTTATACTGAGCGCAGGAGAGGTGGGGTTGTACGCCCCCGAAGAGGGGATAGGTGACATAAGGCTGGGTGCGTGTAAATGACTGTCGCAATAATCAGGGGTCCTAGTGGCTAAGGTGTTGTCAGGGGGGTGGGTAGGTGATTGTGTGACAGACGTCTGCAAAATCCCATTATATCTGCTAGAAGGGCCCCCGTACGCTGCTTCTGAGGGTCCATGACGGTTGTCTACCGACCCTGTCACCGTCCTGAGACACCGCCGGCTGCATGTTCCTCCTACGGGACACCTATTTTCAGACAAGTTGTTCTAAATAAGGACGGAGCGGCTATAGAAGTTTTTGGGGGTTGGTCTATGGGCCGTTCCTCTGCAGTCTTCGTTAGTTTGTTTGAAACTTCCGAAGGCTTCAGAGGACGAGAGGGGGTCTGCGGTGTAACAGGTTTGTTTAAGGACCCGTCCTGTGTTTCTACTTCTAGAACCTCTAACCGATGCTGATTCCTAAGATATTTTCTTGAAAGCATGTTGACTTTAGGGGTTTAGGGTTGTAACAGATCTTCCATACCCGGCGTTGCCGTAGGCGGGTTCTAGAGAGCCTAGGGGTAGAGGGGTCATTCCCTTGATTACCAACCTTTTTTAATTATAGATCTAAAGGGTTCGTCAGGGGTTCAGGGACCACAGGTTTCTTGCTGAGGTCTGAAGGGTCTACTGGAGCCTCGGGGCCCACCTTCTTCTCGAGGCTTAAAGGACCTGCTTGGGGTACGGGATTCAACTGCTTTTTTAGGTCTCGGACTAGCGTCTCACGCAGTGGGCGGAGTCCGAGATTTTATGTTTTGGCAGTATGGGGGCTTGAACCCGCCCCTCTTCTCCATTGGCTGGCCTCGTAAATGCTGGCCAGCCATTGGAGGAGAGGGGCGCCACTCGGTTCAAGACCCGTCTTTTTGCGATTCGGGGCGTGTTTTTTGCAGTTTTTAAGCTGTGACGTCATCTGTCACTCAACTGCTAAATACACGCCCCCTGAATCGCGAATATGGCGGCACTTTTGTTCTAGCATTTCCCCCCGACCGCCGCCAAAAGAAGTCGCTGAGTCCTCCGCCCCAGCTGAGTTTTCTTTCTCTTCTTTCTTTTGGGGCAGGTAAGCCATCTTGTCTTTTATCCCCCCACCCCCTGTTCCTCGTTCTGCTAGTTTTTGGTCCCCCCCACCCCCCTGTCCCCCGTCCCACTCGCTTGTCTGCCCCCCACCCCCCTGTTCCTCGTTGTGCTTGTTTTTTGTCCCCCCCACCCCCTGTCCCTCGTTCCACTCGCTTTTCTGCCCCCCACCCCGCTGTTCCTCGTTTCACATTCTTAGTATTAACTATACACTGCCTGGGAGGAGCAAAGATGGCGATCGGGATGGCTGCATAAACGCTCGGCTCCGTGAGCCCTCCCGCCCCGCACGTATATCCTGGCGATTAACCTGAGCAGTATTTATTAATTTGAGAAGGGGAAGGAAAGCATTCACTTACCATCTGCTTCTGTGGCTCCACCGTGTAGTTGGCCCGAAGAAATGTCCCCGATTGTTTGGCGGCCTTCGGGGTGCTGAGACCGGGATCTCGAGTGAGGAGAGTGTCTGGCCGTGAATGCAACTTCTGCGGCCTCTGGTCGCGCTGGGAAGCCGCCCGGAGAGAACCTGAGATCCGCGAGCCGAAAGAGGTGATACCAACCCACTCCCAATAGTGGGTTGCCCTGCGAGAAGTGCGATATTGCTGGGCCGGAGAGAGTCCATGAGGCCCAGTTCCCCTTTGATGTGCTGCCCGGTTATGTTAACAGCCCCCCCCCCCCGAGAACCGGTGGGTGGCTACTGGAGAGCAGCGGGAGCTTGTTTAGCCTTTTGGCGACTCTCCTTTCTGTTGCCTGCCACGACTATTGAGATCCCGCTGTGGATCCTGCTGGTTCCGGGGGTTGGCTCGATCCCGAGGTGCGGTGAAGGAGGAGGGGACTGTGACGGCTGAAAATGGCGGATGCTACCCTCGTGCGTACCCATTGTCCGGGCAGAGAAACCGATGCACAAGAGAATCCCGGGGTTTGGCAACGTGAGGATAGACCCACACCCGGCAGTATACTGGCTGCATTGACAACCCTACAGTCTACCCTGTTCCGGGGGGCTCGAGAATTGGGAAGAAAGGTGGCCGCCATTGTTGGCCCGCCATTTTGTGACGGCATGGATTGCTCTCGATGTGGCGCTGAGGTGTCTGCCTCTGATTCATTGACGTGTTCCCTGGGTGAGTCTACGCTTTTGGAGCCGCGGATGGGTCTGGTTCCTGTGCCTGCCTTGTCGCACGTGTGATTCTCTCATCGAGGCCTCTTTCTGATCGGCGAGTGGGGGAGCAACATCGATCCATGGCTTGGGCGGCCCCGGCGGGGTTTCGGCGCTTCCCTTCTCGTGTGAGTCCTTTTCCAGGTTTGGCAGGACTGTGTTCTGTCTCGAGACTGTTGGCGGTATCGATATTGTTGCATTCAGACTTTCGCCATGCATCATCTGCGAGATTTTGGTGGCTGAGATCCTATGGAGCGATGACACTGCCTGATCCTCCCGGTGCACTTGGACCTCTGTGCTACTTTGTGTCCCGTCTGCGGGATTGTTCACTGTTGGTGCTATTGACCGAAGTGGCCAGGGGTGACTTTGATTGGGACATGGAAGGACTCATGGATGGTTGATGGTGATTTGGGGGGCGCTTAGCAGAGTTGTAATTGATTGCGTTATATGTGAATGCTATTACTTGTACTTCTTCTACCGATACTGTTTAGACGATTTTTGGGTGCGGAGGTGGGAGGGGCCGGATGACCAGATCGAGGGCCCTTCTCCTGTCTTTTTTCTCTTACGCTTTCTTTTTCTCTCTTTTTCTTTTCTGTATTTCGGGTTTCTTATTTAGGGCGACAGGCACGCTGCTGGGGGGGTAGGCCGTAGCCTTCTGCAGGGGTGCAGGGTTGGGGGTTGGGGGATGGGCTTGGTATTTTGTTCTCTCTTTGTTTCTATGGCCCTTTGTCCCTTTCCTTTTTCGATGTCGTCGTCTTCCATGTCTCCTATAGTGTGGTTCGCCTTGAGGGGTGGGACTAGCTCGCCATGATTGCTCTGTGTTTATCGCATCTATCCTGACTCTTATGCTCCCTCCCCCGTCACTCCCAATATGTGTGCATCACTGGCGTAAAACTTTTCGCTTTTACTTAGCTGTAATGGGGGCGTGTGTGACTGCGCGACGTTGATTTTCACTTTAATTTTTTTTGTTATTGTAAAATGAACCGTCTTGGATCCTTATTACTGCATGGTGCCTTAAGTATATGATATATCTTGCATGCTGCTCAGCTTTCAAACTCCGAACCGCTGTATATTTTTGCACTCCATTCCCTTTTTGCCCGTTCTGAATAGCGGCCGGCCGGACTGGTTGTAGGCCCATGTTTGTATTTCCGTGTCACATCAATAAAGGTTCTTAAAAAAAAAAAAAAAAAAAAAACTATACACTGCCTGACTGCTTGCTTAAAGAAATGGGCGCTAACGTGGCGAGGCATTCCAGGTGCCTGTTTGTGTGCAGACCCACAAACCGAGGGACTCCTGGCTGCTGCCCTGAGGTGAAGCACCCGGAATTAGAGCAGACCCTTGCCGACCAAGGGCTCCCGCACACCAGCCTCTCTCACCTTGTGATCTGTGGCATATATCCTCGGGGGGGGGGGGACAGAGTTTGGAACGACCCGCAGGGAGACAAAGCCGATATACCAATAAGGGCCAGTAAACAAAAGAGAGCCATTAAGAATCCGGGAAGATCGCAAAATAAATGTAAGAAACTGGATGCTTCGGCATTTCTGTGACATCAGAGGCAAAAAAAATAGCAGTAAAAATGCATGATCTAATCATAAGGTTCGGGATAAACCCTGAATACCTGTCTGGTAAATGTCCGTGACTGCTGATGTTCGCTAAAAAACATAACTCGCTGCACATAGTGGGTAATAAAACACATATACCAGCAAAATGGCCGTAAACCCCAAGGCGATCGACAATAAGGCCATAAATATTGTTGACAACACTACGGAAAGGAGCAATCATTGAGAACATGCGTTGTGTGGGTGACAAAAAAAAGACAACGCCTCGTACAGTCTTACGCCTAAAAAATAAACATTTCAAAAGCTTTATTTGAGCAATATACTCATAAAAGCACAGCATACATTTAGAAAATACAAGACATAAAATTAACCCTCTTATACATTCAATAATAAAAACCGTTTGACAGGGAAGGAATAAAAACAGTTAAATACACATTTACTCAATAATCAATATACATTAGAAGAGATAGCCCTCCGTCTTATGGACCATGCCCACCCCAGGTATTTTGCTGTTCCCACAACAATTGGCAAATCGGTGGAGGTACAAATAATTCTTAGCGCCTCAACACCACTAGCTGTCTCTAAGTTCCTACAGACGGGAACTAGCCATACTCTTCGATGGGTTGCATATGCCTTACAAAGGAATAAAAAGTGGCCTATACTTTCCTTGGCTGTACCACACACCGGGCAGCACAAATTGGTCGCACTCCTCCACCTGCCCGTCAAAGATCCCAGAAGAGAGAGCCAGATCTTAACTGGAACATTAGCTTCCTGTCTCCTGGGACGGTAATACTGTCCCAGTATAATTCTAACAATGGACACTGTTTAATTTCCAAGAAGCGCCCCCCCATCGTGTCAGATCTCGTTCTGCTCCAGAGTCTGCCATCAATCCTATCCCAATATAAACTTTTGATGGTACTTTTACTGGGGAAAACTTCCCCAGAGGGATTATTCCAGAGATTGGAGAGACCGAGTTCACCTAGAGCAGCCCTGAGGTGTTTAAGCCATGTTATTTTATGGAAAACGTCTGCTTTGATAATTGCAAGGAATCCATCGGCATAGTGCCGTATCTCTGGGGTGGTCCAAAGGCGTCGCCAATAAAGGATTGGGCGCAATCTTACTCGGTCACTGACTGATCTTCTCCCAAGATCAAGACCAAGCGGGATTAGTGGGGTACTCTGGGGGAGTCCCGTTATACCCCTAATAAACCTGTTCTCTGATGTCTGCAAGGGAAGAACCTTGTCAAAGCCCCATAGTTCCGCCCCGTACAGGGCAGACCCAATGGCCTTTGCGTCATAAACTGCCAGGACTGCTTTGATAGGTTTAGATTTTGATTTTTTGTGTTCAACCCTTAATGCTCCCACGATCTGTTGATGTTTCAGGACCGCCTTTTCTATATGGTAGGACCACTTTAGATTATTGGTGATCTGGACCCCGAGGTAAGTAAATACACTGACCACCTCTAACTCGCAATTATTCAAAAGTATTTTTGGGCGGGCTCTACGCTTAGGCGAGAAAGTCATCAGCTTGGTCTTACCCACATTCACTTCCAAGCCGTGTTCCCCGCAAAAGTGGTCAAAGATATGTAGGGCGCGCTGCAGGCCACCCGGTGTTTTGGACAAAATCAATGTATCGTCGGCGAACATCAGGATTGGGACCCTGAGGCCCGCCAACGAGGGTGCATCGACACAGGCATCCAACATCCGAGCCACAATTCCGTTAATAAATAACGAAAAGAGCAAGGGTGCCATTGCACATCCCTGGCGAACACCACGTTCAACAGGGAAATCGGCGGAAGATTCGCCATTCGTGCCCCATTGGACCTTGGCAAAATTAGCCTCATGCAGTCGCATAATTAGGGTAAGTAACTCGGCTGGGAGGCCAATTTCGCTCAGGACTGCCCAAAGCTTTCCCCTTGGGACCAGGTCGAAGGCAGCCCGCAAGTCGACAAAAGCGACATACAGGCTGCCCTCGCCAAGTACCACCGTTCCCCATTGAAGTAAGGCAAACCGAAACACCTGGTCAACCGTACTTGTGGCCCGCCTAAAACCGGCCTGGTAAGGGGACAATGTGCTGTTCTCTTCGACCCAATCCATTAGCTTGTTTACCACCATTCTCCCCACCACTTTTTGAATGGTGGCAATCAAGCTTATCGGACTATAGTTAGCCGGGAGGGACCTATCCCCCTTTTTATAAATGGGTATAATGATCGCCCCCTTCCATACTTCCGGGACTTCAGCTCCTTTGGCAATAGAATTTCCCAAGAGGGCGACATACCTGGCCCACCGACCCATGTCGTTTTTAAAGACGTCAGATGGTATCCCGTCAAGACCCGGGGCCCTTCCCCCTTGGGCAGCACATATTGCAATTTCAGATTCTTTAAGGGAGAATAAATTTCCAGTTGGAAATACCACTGGAATCGTTTTCACAAACCCAGCCTCCTTAGACTCTGCATATTGGGGTTTAAAGTATTCCACCCAAGCACCCTCGGCAACATTGTTATCAGGTTTATTCGGAGTGCCACCCCTACCCCACTTAAATAATCTCCAAAATAACCTGGAGTCCTTGGCCCCTGACGCTTCCTTCAACTCCGCCCAATACTCTTCATCCCATATTTTTTTCGCTAGTAATATACTAGCCTTATAGTGCTTCCTGGCCTTACTAATAGCTTCCCTATCCCTATTCCTAATAGCTCTACCTAGGGCTAACCTGGCTTCCCTGCATTGGTGGTTGAACCACCTAGCTAATTTAGGTGGTTGTTTCCTATTTATCTTACGTGCTCTCATAAAATGTGGTCTTATGAGGGTAAAGAGCTTGTTATGTATTTCCGTTATTTCCCTAGACCCTGGGTTAACGGAATTTCCAGATTCCATTGCAGCAGTTGCAGCATCCAACTCGGAACTTATGAAGTCCATTGAATCTGCGTTCGCCAAAACACTTGGCCAATTAAGTCTACGCATATCGTTAGTCATTATGGGCATTAGATCGTCATTCAATTGCTGGCCACCAGGCATGATTGACCACCAATTGTGGGTCACACAGAGGGGATTGTGATCACTTTCCAATCTACCCTCAACTTTCATGTCCCATACCCACTGCCATAGACTAAGGCTGCAAATGACATAGTCTATCCTACTATGGTTAAGACCATTGTCAAAAGTACAAGCACCTTCCCTATCACCTTTCGTTCTCCCATTGAGAGCTCTCAACCCATATTCCAGGTAGATAGCATTCATTAACAGGATATCTTTAGTCCACCGTTTGACAGGAGCC
Organism: Lissotriton helveticus; assembly: GCF_964261635.1. Classification (NCBI taxonomy): domain Eukaryota; kingdom Metazoa; phylum Chordata; class Amphibia; order Caudata; family Salamandridae; genus Lissotriton; species Lissotriton helveticus. Next base: position 873,257,351 of record NC_136063.1, read on the forward strand.
AGTGTTAGGGTCGGGACACCCCATTGTGTGTCCTCGTCCTGCCCCAGAGGATCATCTATACTGTCTTGTGCTCAAAGGTCCTATTCAAGTCGCCCGCTAATATGATTTTATTCCCCAATGACTGTAATTCTAAGGAAGTGGACAGGGCCTCTAGAGTGGGGGAGTTTCCTGAGTTGATGCCCCTAGCATAGATATTATAAATATCTATCACTCCCCCCTTTTCTGAAGCCAATCTTAGCATTTGGATGTCCCTACAGCCCAGATCGACCACTTTTGCTTCATTTTGTAAGTTTTGTTTCACCCAAATTGTAAGGCCACCCTTTGGTCGACCCCTGGCACCTTTACTTGCCGGGATTGAAAAGTTTAGATAGCCGGGGAAAAAAATAGGATCACATGCCCATGTCTCCTGGAATAGACAGACTTCAAAACCATTAACAAAATCTATCCAATCCTGGGACATCAATTTACCGACCAGCCCAGCGATATTCCACGAGAAAAACTTCCCTATACTTGGGCAGTCCCTGGGCACTGGTCCTACAGGAGACCTCATTGGTGGATTTTTCAGGGTTACCTCTGCTCCCACCCTATGTCTTGTTACATCTGCATTGTTATACTCAACCCCCTGATTACTTAGGGAGCTTGAAGTAGTTGAGTCCTCACCCCCAGATATTTGGTTTCATTCCCCATATAATTTCTTCACAGTCTCAAACCCCAAACCAGTATTCATTCCATTTGGTTCCACAATTTGGTCCTTAGCAAGTTTAGAAAAGTTCCCACATGGGTTCCGGCTAGTCATGTCCTCTATTTTGTTCATAGAATTATCAAACATCTGTCAACTCAAACAAACAATACTCTGAGCAATAACGCTGTAGTCAATAACATCGTGATCTTAACAACGTGATTCTGTTGGAAAGAAAAAATAACGAATACGAATATTAACTGAACAAATACAAGGAAAGAAACTATCCTTTGGTGATGACTGAAACCTAAAAGGACACATAACCCACGTTGTTGCGGCCAGCACACTTTTCCGCGAGACCACTCATTTTTTTCTTTATTTAATTTGATCTGTAAGTGTTGTGGATGGGAGTTCTAATGAAATGCGTGGTCTCAAAATGCTTATTACTGCTTTTTTAAAATTAGTGTTTTTTAAAATTATTATTTGTAGATCATATATAAAGCTTGTTGAGGTAAATTCCTTATAGCTGAAATTGCAGCATTTAGAAGCACACAATGTGGTCAGCTGAATTCTCGTAGGTTAGCCCTAAAATCAGTAAACAATAGGGAGGGACACAGGGGGGGACAATATTTATAGGGGTCCAGTGTGCGCGTCCCATCAATCTATACAACAAAAAGGTGCACACAGTTCCCCTAGGGAAGGATAATAACGTAGTGCAGTGGGCTGTCTACCTCTCTTCATGGGGTACAAAGGTGTTAATGTACCAAGGTGAAACAGGGAAGGGTATCCCTTTTCGGAACTAGGGATGCCTCACACAACAGGCTGGTTTAACGGCTGTTGTCATATCACCAGCTAGTCGTCTCGTGTCATCATCGGCTTCCTGCTCCAACGTCAAGCCGGCGCTGCAATGCCTGACGGGTAGCACGTGGTGCTACACTCTTGTGGAGATCTTTTGTTCCTTGCCGGTGAGTGAGTGGGTGTGAGGGCCCCTAGAGTGTGAAGTAGTGAGCGTGGGTGGAGTGTGATAATAAAAAAGGTTGGTGTAGTCTACTCCATTCTCTTTATTCGTGTAGTTCACCACCTTGTTTAAAACAAGAGGGGCAATGGGACTTCAGTGGTTAAGGAAAGTTAGTCCCGTTCAACCCTCATCTGTGGACAGGTCAACATGTTTCATGCCCTATTGGCAATTCTTCAGGACCTAGGGTGTGCTCATAAACTTAGTGATAAGCCCCGCACGAGGCTGAGGCGTGTGAAGGATACAACCTGTTTGGTTGCCGACTCCAGCAAGGAGGGTTCCTGCGTCGTGGGGATACCCCTCACTGGTGGGCGTAAGAGCCCCAAGGCTGCTCCCGTGGGGTCTGCGTAGTGTGACAGATATCTCATAAACGCGGACGTGTGGCCTCTACACCTAGTCCCACGCTCCGACGCGGTTTGTCGCGTAGATCTCCACAAGAGTGTAGCACCACGTGCTACCCGTCAGGCATTGCAGCGCCGGCTTGACGTTGGAGCAGGAAGCCGATGATGACACGAGACGACTAGCTGGTGATATGACAACAGCCGTTAAACCAGCCTGTTGTGTGAGGCATCCCTAGTTCCGAAAAGGGATACCCTTCCCTGTTTCACCTTGGTACATTAACACCTTTGTACCCCATGAAGAGAGGTAGACAGCCGACTGCACTATGTTATTATCCTTCCCTAGGGGAACTGTGTGCACCTTTTTGTTGTATAGCCCTAAAATCAGCCAGATCTTAACCTACCTTCCCTCTCCCATTCCCCCCCCCCCAGAGGTAACCACATTAAAGCTCCCGGCCGTGGTGCGGGGAGGTGCCGGCTTAGTTAGGCTGTCTTGCCAAGAACCCGCACTTCAAGAGGCATGAAATGCAGAACATTTTTAGGTCTCGGACTTTTTACTACTCGCTCTCTCCCACCCCCCTGTTTCTTGTTGTGCTCGTTTTTTGTCCCCTTACCCCCTGTCACTAGTCCCGCTCGCTTGTCTGGCCCCCCCACCACCCTGTTCCTCATTGTGCTCATTTTTCGTCCCTCCCACCCCCCTGTCCCTCGACCCGCTCGCTTGTCTGCCCACCCCACCCCCCTGTTCCTCGTTCTGCTTGATCTTGCATTTCCAAAGAGTGTTAGCTGTTTCCACGATGCTGTGATTCTGTATTTGTTTCACGCAGCAGATCACTCTTGTGCAATATAGGGTACACTTAAACTGATGAACTGAATCACCTCCTGGTGTTTGTAACATTGACACTGTTAGCTCTGGAGTTGAGGATGAAGGCAGTGCACATTTCTCATTGCTTGTGCGTGTGTCATAAAAGTGTTAAAATTTCAGGCCATCCAATCCTTGGCCACTCTGCAGAGCGCCCGTGGCTATGGTCAAGTATTCTAGTTGTTACTGTGATTCTGTGGAAATGTGGGTGAAGAGCCACTGTTGTTGAAATATTGACAATGTGGAAGTGAACGAAAATGCAGTGCTTGCAGGTGAGTGGGTGTGTTGTGTGTTTGGGTTGGGGAAGTGAAGACGATGGGAGGTACATTCAGGAAGGAGAGAGTGGAAAGATATGTAAGATCTGTTGATGGGCGAGATGTGGGGAGAAAAAGGGAGTATATGTCTAATGGTGATCATAAAAGGAGTGACTGAGACGCTGACAACCACTGCCCCCTTCCACAGGCCTCAGTAATGTTTAAATACCGGTCAGGTGGCACACTGGAAATCACAGATATGTAGTTTATCTTTAAGCACTGCACTTAATTATGTCGGTGCGTGCCCCTTTTAGAAACCTCTCACTTCTTTCATCCCACTTAAAGCCAGGTATTATCCACCTTAGGGAGATAATAGGCTGTGTCTAGAGCATGTACGTAACCCACCAAGCCGTTATGCCAGTTATTAGATCTAGAAACTATGTTCCTTGAAGTTTCGGTCACTTTGGAACCAGTTTCAGGAGATGATGCAGCTCAAGTAATTCCAATGAGAAGGTTTTCATAGTGTGACTGTTCATTGGGAATTCGCTTTTAAGTACAAGTTACGTTTTCCTCCTTGCTTTATTGTAACCTTTGTTCCAGAATTTATTTCAGAGGACACGAGAAGTAGGCAGTTTTCCATGAATAATTACCATTTTGACAAGGGCTGCACTGTACAGAGTATGGGCGAATCCCCCAGTCAGGGGAGAGAGAATCTTTATTTCCCTGCTTCAAAGAAAACATTTTGAGCCCCCCTGCATTTCTCTAAATAAAATGGCAAATACTGAACATACGCAGGCATCTGTGTGGAAAAGAGTGGTGTTGAGGTGACCAGAACACATCCAGTCACACCTCTCACTATATAATACTCACTCTTTCACTTTTTACTACTCGCTCTCTAATATTCTCTCACTCTACGACTCTACTACTTACTCGGTGTGTGGGTGCTAATGCAATAGGTCTCGCATATGCAAGCGATTAAGCTATTGGGAATGTAAATGACAATGCCATTTATTTATGATTTAAAAAAAAAAAAGAAATAAAAAAATCATGAGCAATGCCAAAAGCACTACCTTTAATGCTGCTGAGACCATTGCATTGTAAATGCTTGTCTTAAGGACTGGTTTGCTCGAGATGAGGTTCCCTTTTGAGGTCTTGAGTGATTTCAGATACGCTGATGGTTTTTTACACAGAACCGGTCTTACATTGTCAATGTTTGTGAGCACTACTCCGCTGTTGACGCCCTCCCCACGCAAAATAGACAATCCTTTAGGGGTGTTAAGCATGTTGGTTGGTGGCTTAATTTGGCATTTCAGAGCTGTCTTGGTTCTCTGATGGATATGTTTGTAATAAGAGCGGAACTTATCCTGGCGAACACGCCTACTCACACCTTTTGCTGCAAGTTCGGTGTCCAGGACAGTCTTTGTTATATCAGCCAACGGTTTTGTAGCTCTCTTATCCTTTTGAGTATCCTCTTTGATATTCTTTTGCGTGGCTCCTAGAAATGTAAAATAAAAAATATATATATTAGAAACACTAAGAAACCTTGTATAAGATGCTTACACTACCCGCAGTAGCAACAACAGTACTACAGGGCTGCAACCCTGTTGATTAAGAGAATAAAACCCTGAGAGTTAATTTTTCACACCCTTTTGTAAAAACACCCCTTTTAGATGGTTTTTCCCCGATCCTTTCTTTGTCACAGCTCCATCTTTAGATGCTGTAGATTTCCTTTTCACGGGTCTTTCTTTTGGTCGCTGCGGTGTCTCTTGCACAATCACGGTGTCCTGGCCTGACTCCGGGGGCCCTGTGAAGAAAAGATAATCACATTTGTAGTATAAACCAGACCTTAGCAGAAGCCTCTGAGGAGCGTTCCTATAGTTTGCCGAGGGGTGTATTTTTTGGGTGGGGGGGGGCCTAGACACTCCCAAGACACAGCATTTTTGATACACCTGTAAGAACGGGATTATCCTGTGTACTCAGCGACGTGTCTTGAGCAACCTTGCGGCGTTGTAGCTCATCAAGTATCCTAAGTAATTCGGAATCCAGAGCTATAAAATCACACATACAGGAGAACCCATTAGAAAAGCAGAGCTTCTAAGATACAGGTGTACGAAACTACTCAGACCTTAGTATCTCCAAATGCATATACCTGTCTCTACGGTTTGCATTTGCGAGTCTGTGAGGATTAATTTCGGCAGGTCCGAGTCTGTGAGGATTAATTACGGCAGGTCCTGTGGCTGGGTTAAATAAAAGAAAAAAAAATTAAAAATCAAAATTGAAAACAAACCCTATGCATTTATGGCTTTGTACACATTCATCAGGACTATTGGCTTTCTCACTGACTGTTAGTTGTATGAGGTAGGAGTACTGTCTTTATTACATGCTGGTAGTTACATAAGATAAACAAGCAGCAACTTAGGTATGTATATAATTTTGAAAAAAGTATTCATTTAAACCCCCGCACCCAGGCTTTCAAAACCGACCTCAAACATCTCCCCCATTCAAGGGCACTTCTAAATTTAATTCATGCCCTCTCTATTATCTGAAGGATGTCCTTCCATTATTGGAAATTATGTTCTAGGGGCCTATAGAAGTGCCTTACTACTGTGTTCTTATGGTTTGAGTATCGGCATTTAGTGCCATATTATACCTCCACTTGTACTTTGTATACTTTTGTAACATACACACTTGTCACTTTTTTTTGTCCTCCTGTAACGTATCGCCTGTTGCCCATTTATATTTTGTTTGCTCTTGATAAACGCACAATTGTCACTACTGCCTTAGGTACCGTAACATGCTTTTGTAACATGCTGACTTGTAATTTTCCTCATGTTTCACTACTGTTCCTATTGTGAAGCCTCTGACACCTTCGGGTAAACTCTGCGCTATATAAAAAAAAGCGTAAAAAATAAATAAAAAAATAAACCCCGACAAGCCGGCCTCACTGGGGAATCCTTACAGGGAGCTCCCCTCTCCGTGAAGTCAGCGGAAGGGGCCGCCCCTTCAGTGATGTCATGGGTCCTCCCGCAGCTGTCACGGTGGGGAAAGCTCCATGCTTCCGCCATCAGGACCCACGTGGGAGCATCGAAAAAGCCGTCACACTCCCCAGAGCAGCGCCTATGGTAAGCGGGCACTGGGGCATTATTTTTTGTTTAATGCTTTGGGGGCCTCGCGCCCCAACACGAACCCCCTAGGGCACAGGAGCCCCCTTCACCGGCGCACACGCCCCGGATCCTGCATGGAGCATCGCAGGGCTCGGGGGTCATTTCTTTAAAAAAAAACTACGGCATTGGTGCCCGCACCCCAGGCTCCCACGGAGGCCCCCACCCCGCCACTCAAACTCCACGGAGCCCACATGGAGCACCGCGGGCACCGTGGGGCTTCGATTTTTTTTTTTATAAATGGGGCCGTTATCCCTACACTGACCCGCGACCCAGGAGCCAACCACCGTTGCCTCATTAGCCACCCGGAGCGCCGCATGCAGCCCAGCGAGCTCCAGGGGCATTATTTTTTTAAAAACAGGGCCTCACGCCCCACCCAGAACACCAAGGGCTCGGGGGCCCACACCACAGACTAACACGACCCGGAGCCCGCATGGAGCACCGCTGGCTACGTTTTTGCAATTTTTATTTTGGGTCTTTCTGTTTTTGGGTGTGTTGTGTTAATAATAAGAAATGCCTAGTTGCAAATATTAATTGAAGCACGATATATGCAACATTTATTTAACTGATGTTCCTCTGGCTTCCTTTGCTTTAGGTGCACAAAGACTGACAACATCATCCTCATCATCATCACTTGCTGTAGTGCCAGGAAGAAGCCCTGCTGCGGTGTGTGCACAACGTCACGTGACGTCACGTGACGTCACGTGTGGTGGCCACAGACAACTCTGCAACTCGTTCAACAGCGTCCTGCTGTTCTGACATTTGAAGAAGCTGGGCCCAAAGAAAGGTGGCCGTAGCTCCGCTACCAAGAAAGTTGCCAGTGCCACTACCAGTAAGAAGGAGCAGAAGAAGCAAGTGGCGCCACTTACCAAGGAGACTGGTGTGCAGACAGACACTTTTTTGGGGAAAAAAAACTACGCCTGCAGCAGCAGTGTCCGCCGGGGACCAAGCGGGGAGCAGCACCTCCGCTTCATTGGTCTCAGTGCCACCACGCCAAGTTAGGCCCAAGTCCATGAGTGCCGCAGAGGCAGCCTCTTTAATTGCTCTTTCACCATCGACCAGTGATGTTGGCGTTGACTCATCGCAAAGTAGCATCCAATCAACGCAGGGTGTAACTCATCTGACGAGTGTTCAACCACAGCCAGAATGACAACCACAGGTGAGACAAGGAGAGGCGCAAGGAGAGGCGTAAGGAGTGGCGCAAGGAATGGCGCAAGGAGTGGCGCAAGGAGTAGTGCAAGGAGTGGCGCAGGGAGTGGCGCAAGGAGTGGTGCAAGGAATGGCGCAAGGAGTAGCGCAAGGAGTGGTGCAAGGAGTGGCGCAAGGAGTGGCGCAAGTAGAGGCGCAAGGAGGGGCGGAAGTAGAGGCGCAAGTAGAGGCGCATGGAGAGGCACAAGTAGAGGCGCATGGAGAGGCACAACTTCCCACAATGCTTGTTCCTCCAGAAGTAAGGGCACATCAGAAAATCGAGATTCAAGTGGAGGTATTATCCGAGCAAGCCACTCCTCCTGATGATCCATTGTCTTCCAGATCCCCAGCAAGAAAAAGGTCAAGGAGGGCTAGTACAAGTTCTTCTTCAAGCCCCCTTCCTTCTGATGATCTAGATCTTGATTGGAACCCACCAATGCAGTCTGAGAGGGAGGCACGCCATGAGCCGACAAAGGGGCTCATTAGGATCGCGGTTTTCCCACATCCTCCGGGCCGGGGGAAGCCACCACCGGCCCGGAGGATGCGGGAAAACCACTGGGGAGGCACAAAAGACCCACTGCCAAATTAGGATGGCGGTGGGTCTCAAAATCCGTCCGCAGCTTTTCCGCCGCGGTCGCCTTCCGACCGCTTCGGAAAAGCTCTAACATGGCTGGAGGTGTCTATCAGACACCGCCAGCCATATTAGGATGGCGGAAATCATATGCTTTTCCACGGCGGCTTTTCTGCCATGGAAAAGCATACGGACATTGGCTTCGGGGGCCCGTTGCGGGCCCCCTTGGTGAAGGGGGGTCGGGGGTGCACATGGGGGGTACCTATGGTACCCCCCTGCATTTATATGCAGCAATCGGCAGGCACCGCACGGTGCCTGCCGTTTCTGCATACAAATGCAATGTATACATTTTTTACCATTGCGGCGGGTGCAGCTTGAAGCCGCACCCGCCGCAATGGTAAAAATAGAGGATGTGACCGCCAGGGTGGCGGTCACATCCTAATTGCACTGGAGGGACCGCCGCTGCCCCTGCGGACGGTCCCTCCTCCTCTAGGGTGGCGGACGGACCTAATGAGCCCCAAAGTTAGCTAAAAGGAAGGTTCCCGCAAGGCTTTCACTTATGGGTGATGACGACGAACAAGAAGTAGAAGTGGTGTATTCTGCTGCTGATGAACTGTCTGACAATGATGACCCAGTCTTCATAGTCGTCACTCCAGCCCCAGCGGGCCTGCAGCAGACAGACATTTTTACCCTATCCAAAAATGCTGTTTTGCAGGATGTGTGTGGCGTGGCACCACTGGTGGTACCACCACCAACACAGGTATCTACTACACCAACACGACCTACAGCTTCCATATTTTCTTGTCAGAAGGGCCGGCAGGGACCTCCATCCAGCTCGACCTCCATTACCTCAAGTAGTGGTGCTGTAAGTGCACAACAGAGTCAAATTCAGCCATGCCCATCCTCCATTTCATCTGGCATTGAAAGTGGCACCTCCACCACCACCAGAAATCTCCAGTCCCCAGTTTGGGACTTCTTTAGTATTAGCAAAAAGGCGGAAAACCTAGTCATTTGTTTGATTTGTAAACAAGTAGTTAGTCGCGGTAAGCTTGGTTCCAACTATGGTACCGGAGACCAGAGAGGTCATCTAAAAAAACACCACTTTATCCAGTGGGAGGCGCACCTAAGTAACATCCGGAAAGCCAAAAGTACAAATCCAAATGTAGACATTGATATTGCATCTGATGACGAAGAGGAGGTGATCGTGCAGGGGGGAGGTGAAAAACCGAGAGACATTTTTTCTGGTACACACAGCAGCACTGCAGTGGTAGCGCCCACACCCTCCTCTACCCCAACAACATAAAGGAGGCACAGTAGTCTGGTAGAGACACCAATGCCAAAAAGTACATCAATGAGCCTAACTGGGTTGAAGAGGTCTGGATCCTCCTCATCACATATGAAAATGGTGCAGACCACCATTAAAAGCATGTTTTGGTCGAAGGCGCCATTTGAACGCAACCACCCAATGGCACGTCTTTATAATGCAATGCTGGCTAAAATGTTAGCGCTGGACCTTCTCCCTTTTTCTTTCGTGGAAGGGGTGGGTTTTCGAGAATTTATGGCAACAGTCTGCCCTGAATTGAAGGCTCCTAGCCGGTCCTATTTTGCCGGAGTTGCGGTTCCAGCACTACATCAAGATGTGCTGGAGGTGATTGGGGCAGCTTTGCAGAACAGTGCTGTTCACACTATCCACCTTACAACAGACATGTGGACCAGTTGCCAAGCCCTTGATTACATGTGCATCACTGCACACTGCCACAATTTTTCAAGCTAATTGGGAACATGCAACAGTAGCCATGTTTACCATGGAGAAATCTCATACTGCAGTAAACATTTTGGAGGAGTTTAATAGTAAGGTCTTTAAATGGCTGCATCCAAGAAAGTGCATGATTGGGTATGTTTCCACGGATAATGGCAGTAATATAGTTAGGGCCATGAATGATTGTGGCTATTTCAGAGTGCCGTGTTTGGCGCACAGTATTAACATTGTTTTTCAAGATTTCTTGAAAAAAGAATACACAGTCAGCAAGTTACTGACCACCTGCCGAAGAATCTGCTCACATTTCAACCATTCTTTTAAGGCCCGGAAGCAGCTGAGGATCATTCAACGTGTCTGTAGAGTGCCAGTCAGAGGACTCATCCAGGAGGTGGCAACACGTTGGAACTCAACCTTCTACATGCTTGAGCGTCTGAGCAGTGCTTGGTAATCAATGAGTATGTCTTTGCACTGGGTTCTTCTATGAAAGACATGAGGCTAGAGGTGGAGGAATGGGACCTAGTTAAAAGCCTTACAGACATGCTTCATCCTTTTGAGGGCTTCACGCGTGAAGTCAGCAGGGAGGACTTCACTTTGGGCAAAGCTATCCCATTGTTGCGCATGCTAGAGCACCAACCGATGGCAGTGTCTTCAACGTTCAAAGATGATACTGACAAGCAAGACGCATATCAGTTGGCAGAGAGCTTATTAACCCGCCTACTTGACAATGCAAGGCTTAATGGAATACATTGTGATCAACATTACATTTGTGCCACTATTCTGGATCAAAGAGTACTGGCCAGCAATACATTCATTCCTTTTAAAGAAGCAGATGTTTCAAAGTACAAACATTGGCTATCTCTGTCAGCCACTCGGTTCGAAAAAGAGCGGCATGAAATTGAAGGAACTGGCGGAAGTACTACTGAATCAGCAGGCCATCCGGCGTCAAGGTCTACTTCTGTGGCCAAAGGCAGTCACTTTCCCTCAGAGCCGTTACTGACAGCAGCAACCGTTTCATCATCATCATAACCTGCACCTGGCCTAGCCATAATATTGTCGGGAGTGGATTGGATAACTCATCAAGGGTTTGCTCGTTCCAGTGCTGATGCAAAGGCCACAGATGATGCGCAAAGTGGAGCACCCCTGGATGACCTTGAGTGGATGGTGCAGGCCTATCTGGATGACCCAACAGAGGTCTACATTGATCACAACCCATTGATGTATTGGTATGGGAAAAGGGGTCAATGGCCACTGATCACCAAGCTGGCTCTAAATTATTTGTCTTGCCCACTCGCAAGCGTGTCTTCTGAACGTGTTTTCAGTGCTGCTGGTGCCATTGTAACTTTAAAAAGGACCCGCCTCTCACCCAAAATTGTGGAGGGGTGAACATTGATCAAGATGAATCAGCACTTCATACCACCAGATTACAAAATACGTGAATCCACGCCGGAAGAAGAGGAGGACACCGACTTAGGTGATGGAAGTTCTTCTCTGTTAGCTGACCTACTCCCGTTGCAAGTCACATAATTTGAGGATGAGCTCTATTTCCGACACCTAGGTCTGAAATACTGACTTCCTTTTTTTTCATCCTTATTCACTTTTATTTCTGTGTGTCTTTCTTTGTTTTGCAACTTTTACCACAAGAAAACTCTAATCACAACAAATCCATCACCAGCAATGTCTTCGTCTTATTTCCTTATTGAAGGTGCCGCTGTCTGCATTCCTGACGTTTACAACTTCACAACTCAGTCATGCTCCTCTATCCTCCTCCTCCACACTCCCCCTATCCATTTCCCTCAAGGCAGATGGCTGGGTTACGCAGAATCAAGAAACTGTCGCTTCGTAGACGAGTCCCCTCAAAAGAAGTGGGACTGGAATTACTGACTATATGCTGATTGTTGATGCTGACTGTTACTTCAAAAATTGACACGAGAGGCTGCCCTGTGGGCCTTCACTTTAAGAACAAGATGCGGACAAAAAGTGGAACAGGTAATGAATAATGAGATGGCATGCAGTGGACAACACTGGCTGTCTGGCTCTGCTGAAAACAATTGCTGTTTGTTTGTAGTGCATAAAAAGAACCATATGTGTTCTGGTATTATTTCATCTTTTACACACTTAGGGGCCGATTAGGATGGCGGTTTTTCCGCATCCTCCGGGCCGGCGGAAGTGTCCGCCTGCCTGGAGGATGCGGAAAAACCGCGGCGGAGACTCCAAAGACCCACCGCCAAATTAGGATGGCTGGTGGGTCTGGAATTCCGTCCGCCGCTTTTCCGCCGCTGTCGGCTTCCGACTGCGGCGGAAAAGCTATAACATGGCAGGCGGTGTCTATGAGACACCGTCCGTCATATTATGATGTTGGTGTAAATATGCTTTTCCACGGCGGCTTTTCCGCCATGGAAAAGCATACGGACATTCACTTTGGGGGCCCGTTGCGGGCCCCCTGGGTGAATGGGGGGTGGGGGGTGCACATGGGGGGTACCTATGGTACCCCCCTGCATTTGCGTACACAAAGCAGCAGGCACCGTGCGGTGCCTGCCGCTTTGTGCATGTAAATGCAACACATGCATTTTTAACATTGCGGCGGGTGCAGCTTGAAGCTGCACCCGCCGCAATGTTAAAAATAGAGGATGTGACCGCCACCCTGGCGGTCACATCCTAATTGCCATGGAGGGACCGCCGCTGCCCATGCGGACGGTCCCTCCTACTCAGGGGTGGCGGACGGACGCAAGTCCGTCCGCCATCCTAATCGGCCCCTAAATGTAACTCAAGTCTACTCTGCTTTTTTTTACCTTGTTTAATTCAAATTGTACTTCTACTGCAGGGGCCACTACGTTGCATTCTTTAATATGGTAAATGTCCTTGGACCCACTGTGTGTAGACTGTGACTCCATGAACAACATTGAGTTTGCCAATATACCATGATGATGATGAGTCTTGCTGATCAAAGTTACATAATATCTTTATTCTTTACAGTCACTCACTGGGATGGATGCTGGATCATTATTGTCGGTTTACGGAAGAACTATGGCCATTTTGTGATTGGCAAACAGGTAAACAAGTCAACAACAACCACAGCAGAACTACATGTCTGTCTAGTCATGGTATGGAGTGGTCGAGCCAGTGTAGTGTTGTTATGCCAGAGTCCAGACAGCAGTTCAAGTAAAATTGCGGCTATGTGGTTTGCTGCATACAATTAGATTTGCTTTGTCTGTCATTGTCAAAGAGGTATGCTACATCAGGTTGGTTCACTCAGTGGTGCCTGCCTTGACCGTCTGCATGGCCCTGGCCTGCTGTGTGCTAATTACTATCCTTGAAAAGGAGACTCAGAGTACGCACTTTAGAAATGATGCTTGTTGTATGTAATACTGTTGCCTCTGAAACTGAAAGTGTTATTTTTGCACTACACACCGTACCTTATATTTTTTCTCCATGGTGTTTTAATATCACTTCCTGTTTTTCCCTCAACAATTACAGGCCAGCTTTTACCCTGTTGTGATGGGAAAAACATTAACTCAGGCTTACCATTAGCAATCCGCAATTCCGCATCCGCCAGGAAGGCAGTGGACAGTGTGTCTGGTCACCAAGATTGATCAATGGAGCGTCAGATGGAATGGAGGAGTACCGTGAATAAGAGGAATGGCTGAATGCATGCAACTTCCAAAATTGAACAGGACAACTACAACATACAGTTACAGTATCCTCTTCACTTCTCCTTATCTTTTAAATAATGTTATTGTTGTGAACTTCTATGAGTGTGACTCTGTGCGTTTGCTCTCTGCTTCAAATTCATCCCTACAGCTATTTTATAAGTTTCTTTGCTATTTTTAAAACTAATTTAATGTACTAATAAGTGTTTATTCTCTCTGAGGGCAGATAGGCAAGTTAAATTGCATAATTACTGCATCCCTGTACTGTCAGATTGTTTATTCATAGTTAGTAAGTTGTAGTAAGTACTACTTTTCAGTAACCTAACCATCCATTTAGCAAACAACTTCATGCATGCAGTGCACTTCCTTTATCTCCCTTAAAAGATTTATGGATATCCTCGTATCCAAACATTTGTTTTTCTTCATTTGCTGTTTGTCCATGCTGTTTTTTTTCCTCTTTCCACAAAACTTTCCCAAAAACCCCCATCCCCATCCAATCTTCAAACCCTAACCCTCTTCCCCCGGGCTGTGTGGATTTCATTGACGTGTGACTAAATGACAACAATAATTCCACACACTTGCTGGGGAGGATAAGGTCAAAGCAACAGAAAATCAATTTCAAGGCTGGTGAAGGAATCCGAGGATATATTCTTATTCTTATTCTTATTCTGCTTGACACACACCCATGAGTATTTGCAAATAAAATAAGAACTTCATGTGCGCCATCAAGTGGATTGATCATCAACAACATCCTCCTCCTACACATCATGAATGCTTACGCTGCTGAGTCCTTCACCTTCAGTAGTATCTCTTGTAGTAGCCATACTCCACGCAACTAATAGTTATATTTTGAATACCTTAGCATTGCTTAGGCTACAATTTATGGCACTGTTCTTGTGTACTGTACTATCTATCGTACTGTTCTAATGCTCCGCTCAGGCCAATCAATTTTTCATTTCCTTTTTTTCCATATGCTGCTACTGCCAGTGTGTACCACTACTACTACCACCACAACGATGACATTGCATCCGCCCAGGATTCAAAAGCCAACCTTAATCGCCATTTGCCATGCAGCCAACCCTGTGCCTAGCCCTATTCTCAAACACGAATCACAGGTAAGATAAGCATTGTGGGGGAGGAAGAATAATGGAGTAGGAGGAGATGAGAGACTGACGGTAGTACTAGTAAAGTAGTAGGCCAATTGAATTCACTAACTCTGTCAGTGGCACTTTTGTACAAATTTGGGCGATTAGACAATTTGAATCAACCAGCCAGTTAAGTTTCAGGAAAACAAACGTACAGTTAAACCCCCTGCCTCCCCCACAAAACAGTAAAAAAAAATGCTTATGCTATGTTTAAGTAGAAATAAATAAGCATTGGAGCCCTCACAAAAATAAACTATCCCACAAGAAGACCCGACCCACCCCCCTCCCTAACCCCAACCAATGTCCATGAATTAAATCAGTCCCCAAAAGTCCAAAAACCCCAACGCCCAATTCCCAAACCCCAGAAGTCTTTAAAAAAGGGGCAAGGGACAGTCTCTCTACTTCCGCCGGCGGTGCCATTTTGGCAGGTGGTCACGCAGCTCTATCCGGAGGTCCTTGAGCAGGGCTTTCTGCCTCGCCACCACCTGCTCAAGGTGGGACACTCTCAGGGTCAAGCGGTGCACACGACCCTTGCACTTGCAGGTACTGTGGGGGGCAGCTGTTGTTTTTGATGCTTGGTGGTGGCGGGTGGCTGCCGGACCGTTGCTCCGTACCGCAGGAGGTTTGAGCTGACCGTATGACCCAGGGGCAGCGAAGGAGGATGCAGCTGTCGTGGATGTTGTTGACTGCGACTACGTGTCCGCCTCCTCCTGGGCCACCAGCCGCCGATATTCGGTGACAATTGCCTCCAGCTTCCGTTGCCGGGCCCATCTAGCCAACTCCTTCCTAGTTAGTTCAGAAGGAGTATCTATATTAAGAAAGAAAAACATACTGTAACCAATGTTCTTTAAGATTAACACAAAATAATTCAGCAGAAAGTTGTGTCGCAGTAGCACTAGCAACTTGCAAGCACAGTACATAACATTTGTGGCATGTATCTATCTAACCTCCCACTTCGTCGGCCTCTGCTCTAAAAACATTAGTGGCAGTTTCAGGAATTCTACTAGCCCTATATGGACTCACTACATTAGACACAGACAGTACACCAGTCTTCTTCTTCTCTCTTGTTTAGCGAAATTGGTACGTAAACTTGTGGAAGCCGGCATAATGCCAGCGCAGTCAACTTGCACCCGAGAAAAACAGGCGCAAGCCACGATGACACAGACTTGCGTTACTGTTACCAGTCCAGTACATGCAGGTGGTGAAGCTCTTACTTTTCTATTACGGGTGGCACTGGCAATACTCTGTTACAAGGGCTACTGCTCAATTAATTTAACTTTCAGTCTGGCCTGCCCCTGACTACTACAAAAGGAAAATGAAGAAGATAATATGATCATCTATCCCATCACAGGATATTTGCTTACATATGGGATGACTTCAGGTGCTTTGTTTTTGATTGACTGAACACAGATAGACCACACATCAATGTCAATGACAGAGTTGTAAAACAATTATTAACAGAGGTAGTGAGTGGTCCCCTTAATCTCCGGATATATTCTGTGCTTGCAAACTACTGTTACTAGTCATGGTAGTGTTCTGAAAAATTACAACTTCTTTCCTAGGCTTTGCTACTCTGGCACGGAGGTGCGGTGTTCCATGCTCTTCAAAGTAACACTCTTCATCCAGTGACCGTCTGCTCTGTCTACATACACCCATGCTATCTATGAGGAAGATACCATCCCAAGAAATTAACAAAAGGGGGGAGGGAGAGGAAGAAGTGGATTCTGTCTCCCCTAGCACTTTATATAAACAAAAAAGGAATCCACTCTGGTAGTGTTGGTGATCCCTACAGTGGTGGGGAGCACACAGTGTTGTTTTAAATACCCCTCACACACCAACAGGCCCCTTGGTGTCATGCTTCATCATCGGGGTCTTCGCACCCCTCTACGGGAAGTGGCGTGCTACGACTCACGACTACGTAGGAGCACTGAAGGTGGACTATGTGTTGATGTGTGTGAAGTTCAACCTCAAATGTGCATCGACATGTTTCAGAGTTGGAAAACTCCTTCTTCAGGACGAGGATATGCACAGTGATCCTCACCTTACTCACATGAAAATGTAGATGTCAAAGTGTGCTCTACAAAAATTAAAAGGTGAAATGTACCTAATCGTGTTATATTGAATGAAGTCTGTTGTGCCCAATTGGCGTTGATAGTACAGAACCTGTGAATGATCAAAAAACATCATGAAACATAACATCACATATGGACATTGATGTTCAGAAAAAGCTATGCTAGTACATAGGAGGGTAATGAAGAACTCAATTTGAGGTCCAGGAACCCTGTAAAAGAAATGGACATACATATAGACAAGGACACACATTGATTTACGATATAGTCGCCATTAGATTCCCTAGGATGAAAAGACAAAACACATATTTTTACAGTGCTTACTTATGGATAAAGGCTAACTGGCCTCATGAGCCAAAGCGTTGTTTTTGGGGGTTCTTTTATTCCTGCTCTAATTAGCAACCTGTGGAGTGTCAAAAAGAGCTAGGTATTAGGACCTAAGATGTTTGTTCTCGAGAAAAACAAAGGTGCCTCTATACTCCTAGGTCAAACTCACGGTTACTGCAAAGCCTGGTAGGCTGTCTTCCCCTCAAACGCGGCTCCGACGGTATGTCGAGTCGTTCTAACCTAGTCCTTTATATAGTGCCAGTAAATGGTATAATTGATGCCAAATTGAAAACGGAATATGCCCAAAGAAGGACTCAGTCCTTATGAATCAAATCCGGTCCTGCGTGTATGTGCAGGGTGTGTCAGATCGTACTGCGCATTCGCGAAGGGGTAGCGTCTGACCCTCGCGCTACCGCACCCTGGGGGCATGTGCGGATTGTAAACGCTAGCTACTCGCATGCACGGGAGGGATCGCTGTGGTTGAAACGGGATCCCGGATTATTTCGAGAAGTTGGATTTAGTTTTAAGGACAATTCCCAAAACATAAAAACTATTGTTAGCTAGGATCCCTGAGATAGATTCAATACACTAAAAAAGGGTTCTAATCTATATCGGAAAGTAGTCTAAGAATAGTGGGGATTATATGCCCACCGATGTAGTTTTAAACAAGGCCATCCTTACAATACTGAGTCCAGTTAGGTGGGATCTCAGTGACATGACATAAAATGGGGGACAATGGTCTGATTCATAAATGAAAACTCAGGTTTTTGAGGTTAATGGTCATTGTCTGAGACACAGTTAGTCATAGGGTCGAGCCCACAAGGGAGTATGTTATTTTGCGCAGAGGAGTTGAAGAAAGTTGATCATCGCAGTTGGTTCCATGGGATGGAGTAATTCAAACCCGTGGTATCCGTGCCCAGACGGAACACCCACCTCTGTTCCTTCTCAAAAAGACCAACATCAGATGGCAGTTGTTCAATCACAGTCCAGTGTAGTTCATTTACACAATGCTGTGCCTCCAAAAAATGTGCTGCCATCTTTGTAGTTGATTTTTTGCACCTTACGTTGCTTTTATTCTCGTTTATTCTGGTCTTTACAGCTCGTGTGGTCATACCCACGTACTCCTTGTCACACGGGCACGTGATGAGATAGACCACGTTCCTGCTGTTGCAGTTCGTGAACGCTCGTTGTTCCCACTTGGTGCCATTCTGAAAGGTGAGGGTCAGACTTTTTTTAGTCAGATGGCAACTATTGCAATTACCACATGGGTGGTGTCCATGTAGCCCTTGTAGCCTAGTTTGTTGAATCACAGTGGTTTGGGGTCTAGTATGTACAAGGGTGTCTTTTACATTTTTTCCTCTCCTGTGGGCAAATAGAGGTTTTTCCAAGTCTAGAGTGCCACTCGTCAGAATGCGCCAGTGTTTATTCACCAACTTTGAGACCTGGTTGGAGATTAAACTGTATGTCGTAACACAGACTGTTCTATTATTTGAGTTTTCTCTCGGAGTTCTATCTTCCAGCAGTGCTTCCCGATTATTATTGCGAGCCCTTTTCATTGCGCTCTTAATGACTCTATCTGGATATCGTCTCTGTTTAAGTTTTTCACTCAGGTCTTGGGCTTGGGATTTGTACTTTGCCACGTCGCTGCAATTGCGGCCTAGACATAGGAACTGTCCGTATGGTAAATTTTCTCTTAGGTGACGTGGATGGAAACTGTCAAACCTAAGGAGGCAGTTCCTCGCCGTGGGTTTGAAATGAGTCTCAGTTTTCAGAAACCCTGCCTCTTGATAAATGTTCAAATCCAAAAACACCATTGATTCATTAGACGCTTGGTGGGTGAATTTCAGAAAGGCATTTTGTGTGTTAAGCCAAGTCATGAAATCCGTGATAGATTAGCCATCCCCTTCCCAGATGACCAGGACGTCATCAACGCCGCCAGGTGTGGATTTTGCCCCTGAAAGGATTACTGGGATGGAGGACCTTGGTAGCTTCCAGATGGTGTACGTACAGCCCTGCCAGGCTCGGCGCGAAAGTACTACCCATGCTGGCACCGTGACGTTGCAGATACAAGGTGCCTTCATACTCAAAGAAGTTCCTGGTTAGTGCTATGGAAATACATTCCATTACTACCCCTCGTGGGGTTTGATAGTTCCATGAATTGGAGTGGAGCACCTCCTCAATGATTAGAAGTGTTTCATCATGTGGAAGGCTGGTGTAGAGGCTTTCCACGTCAAGGCTCAGCGACATCTGAGAGTCTGGGTCAAACGGTTGGTTTTGTAATAGCTGAAGGACCGCTTTGGTGTCCCTCAGGTATGTGTCCGTTGCCTGTACCAGAGGCCTCAGGAAGGCATCGGCGAATTTTGATAATGGTTCTAGTATGGATGCAATGCCGGACACAATCAGACGGCCAGGAGGATTTTATAGACTCTTATGGACCTTTGGTATTGTATAGAAGTAAGGTATACGAGGGTTTCTTTGTATCAGAAATTCCGACTCCTTCTTTGTAAGCCAGTTGTGGGCCAGGGCTTCCTCAATCATTGCCCCTATTTGTATACGTAAAGATTCTGTGGGGTCCTGTAAGAGGATCTGGTAGTTTCTCCTATCAGAAAGGAGTCTCCTACATTCTTGGTCGTATGCAGTTGTTGTTTGAATCACCACTGCCCCGCCCTTGTCTGCAGGTTTTATAGTGAGTTGTTTGTTCTGCGAGAGTTCCCTTATTGCCTAGTTTTCCTGTTTGCTCATATTTTGAAATACTTTCTGGTTGAGGTTTATTTTGTTGAGTTCAAGCATAATGGCCTTCTCAAAAGCCAGGACTTCAACAGGGAGTTGATTGTCCGATGGCGTGAAGGATGACTTCGGCCTTAAACCCGTGTCCGAAGGATCCTGGGTAGGCTCTTTGTTCTTAAAAAATGCTTTCAACTTGATCGTTCTCACAACGTCTTGGATCTCTTTGTGTAAGCAGAACGTGTCCAGTTTGTTTGTAGGAACATACCCTAGACCTTTGTTGAGTACCTGGTTCTGTAGGTCTGTTAAGGGCCAAGGAGATATGTTAATGACTAGGTTCCCCTCTTGCTTGTTGAAGCTTGGTTCGCTGTCTTGCTCCTGGTGTGGACCCTGGGGTCTGCTTCGTCCACTGGTTGCCAGGTGACATTGTTCCCCTTCCTGTTCCTGCTCCTGCGGGGTCCTGGGCCCCACGATAAAAAAGGCTGCTGGTTTTGCGGTGCGGCAGTTAGATCCTCCCCCCATTGTGGGTACATCGGTCCCATTTGCGGTGGGCCATATTGATATTGAGGGAATTGATAAAGGCCTAGGTTGGGGTTGAATTGTGGCGGCCCTTGAAAGCCTCTCCAGCCTCTTTATTTACAACAAGGGGTGGTGATGGACAGAGTCTCTGAATTAAGCAGAGTACTCTCACCCAGTCAAGAGATCAGGGCTAGATCCAACACCGTTTTTAGCTCATTGCACCATCCCAGTTTCAGAACCTGGCTGTATGCAAATTAGTCTGTCCCTGGCCCAGTGCATCATGGGAACAGGGCAGACCAGACTACAAAAGCCAATTCTTACACTGGGAAGGAAACAAGCTTCCGGGGACCGGTTTCTGCCATTTCAGGCGTCTTCGGCCCGGCTTGCTTGAATCCTGATGGTGCAATGAGCAAGGGACTCACATCTGAGTATACCCTTCCACGCTTAGGGTGGACAAAATTATTTACAACAAGGGGTGGTGATGGACAGAGTCTCTGAATTTAGCAGAGTACTCTCACCCAGTCAAGAGATCAGGGCTAGATCCAACACCGTTTTTTAGCTCATTGCACCATCCCAGTTTCAGAACCTGGCTGTATGCAAATTAGTCTGTCCCTGGCCCAGTGCATCATGGGAACAGGGCAGACCAGACTACAAAAGCCAATTCTTACACTGGGAAGGAAACAAGCTTCCGGGGACCGGTTTCTGCCATTTCAGGCGTCTTCGGCCCGGCTTGCTTGAATCCTGATGGTGCAATGAGCAGGGCATCTCACATCTGAGTATACCCTTCCACGCTTAGGGTGGACAAAATTATTTACAACAAGGGGTGGTGATGGACAGAGTCTCTGAATTAAGCAGAGTACTCTCACCCAGTCAAGAGATCAGGGCTAGATCCAACACCGTTTTTTAGCTCATTGCACCATCCCAGTTTCAGAACCTGGCTGTATGCAAATTAGTCTGTCCCTGGCCCAGTGCATCATGGGAACAGGGCAGACCAGACTACAAAAGCCAATTCTTACACTGGGAAGGAAACAAGCTTCCGGGGACCGGTTTCTGCCATTTCAGGCGTCTTCGGCCCGGCTTGCTTGAATCCTGATGGTGCAATGAGCAAGGGACTCACATCTGAGTATACCCTTCCACGCTTAGGGTGGACAAAATTATTTACAACAAGGGGTGGTGATGGACAGAGTCTCTGAATTAAGCAGAGTACTCTCACCCAGTCAAGAGATCAGGGCTAGATCCAACACCGTTTTTTAGCTCATTGCACCATCCCAGTTTCAGAACCTGGCTGTATGCAAATTAGTCTGTCCCTGGCCCAGTGCATCATGGGAACAGGGCAGACCAGACTACAAAAGCCAATTCTTACACTGGGAAGGAAACAAGCTTCCGTGGACCGGTTTCTGCCATTTCAGGCATCTTCGGCCCGGCTTGCTTGAATCCTGATGGTGCAATGAGCAAGGGACTCACATCTGAGTATACCCTTCCACGCTTAGGTGGACAAAATTATTTGAAGAGGCTGAAATGCCAGAAACCGGTCCCCGGTAGCTTGTCTCCTTTCTGGTGAAGAATTGGCTTGGTAGTTTGGTCTGCCCTGTTCCCATGATGCACTGGGCCAGGGACAGACTAATTTGCATATAGCCAGGTTCTGAGCTGGGATGGGGCAGTGAGATAAATAACGGTGATGGATCAAGCCCTGATCTTTGGACTGGGTAAGAGTGGTCTGCTTAATTCAGACACTCTGTTCATCACCACCCCCTTTTCTGTATCGTCTCCAGCCTCTTTGGCGTGGGAATTGGGTTCTCTGCTGGCGGTAGCCTCCCCTTTGTTGTTTTATATGTTGGAAACCACCCGAGTTGGTGCTGGTGGTGCTACCATCTGAGCTCACGCTGTCAGCATCACTCGTGTTTGCATTAGCCACATAGTCAGCTTTTGTGTAAGGGTATGCCCTCTCTGCCGTAAAGCGGTCTTTGTCTTTCTTTAGTTTATTGAACTTGCTTTGCTTTAATGTGGCCTCAAAGTCAGTCATTTGTTGATTAAGTTCTTCCAACCCTTTCTTCAGGGCTGCTGGTGAAATTAATGCTTTGAGTTGAACCTCAAGTCTTTGAATCTCTACCTTCAATTCTTGGGATTTTCTTGTGGCTGTTTGTACTATCAGTACCAGCCAGTCTCTGGTACAGTGCCAGGATATCAGGCACCAGGCTTTTTTAAACACAAGATCGTCTTGAAAAATGAAGGGTTCATTTTTCACTATGAGGCCCTGAGGGGCCATCTTGTTTCTTAGGTATTCCCTCATTAAGAGACCATGCAAGGCAGCCCTAATCTGGACTTTTCTTAGGTTTGTTAGTTCGTCCCAATCTGCCACTGCTGGGCCTGGGTCATTGTTGCTTAATCCTTCGAAAGGATTTACTTCCGCAAGAATCCTGTCAATGTCGTCCTCACTGAAGGTAAGGCCGTGTTCATCCTCCATTGTGATGTCGGTTTAGGGAAAAGTGGTTACTTAGGCGTTGGATGTAGTGTGTGGTGTTTTGTCTATAGGTGTCCAAATTAATTGGGAGGGGCTCCCACAGCTGTGCGCTGTCTAGAACAAGAAATTAACAAAAGGGGGGAGGGAGAGGAGGAAGTGGATTCTGTCTCCCCTAGCACTTTATATAAACAAAAAAGGAATCCACTCTGGTAATGTTGGTGATCCCTACAGTGGTGGGGAGCACACAGTGTTGTTTTAAATACCCCTCACACACCAACAGGCCCCTTGGTGTCATGCTTCATCATCGGGGTCTTCGCACCCCTCTACGGGATGCGAAGTGCTGCGACTCACGACTACGTGGGAGCACTGAAGGTGGACTATGTGTTGATGTGTGTGAAGTTGATAAGTGTGAGTGGTGAGGTGGTGAAAAGTTAAAAGATACCTGGCTCGTTGGAGAAAAAATAAAAAAACTGTTTATTAAGCCCTCGGCTGGTATCGTTAAAAACGTGCAGGTGAGGTTGTATGTTACTGGTTAGGGTACGTCAACCTCAAAAGTGCGTCGACATGTTTCGGAGTTGGAAAACTCCTTCTTCAGGACGAGGATATGCACAGTGATCCTCACCTTACTCACATGAAAATGTAGATGTCAAAGTGTGCTCTACAAAAATTAAAAGGTGAAATGTACCTAATCGTGTTATATTGAATGAAGTCTGTTGCGCCCAATTGGCGTTGATAGTACAGAACATGTGAATGATCAAAAAACATCATGAAACATAACATCACATATGGACATTGATGTTCAGAAAAAGCTATGCTAGTACATAGGAGGGTAATACTCTTTCCAACTTAAATTAACTTTAAGTTCCAACCAGGTGAGGGCTCTCCCACAATTAGGGGCCGATTATGATTGCGTTTTTTCGGCATCCTCCGGCCGGCGGAAGCCACCGCTGGCCCGGAGGATGCGGAAAAACCGCTGCGGAGCCTCCAAAGACCCACCGCCAAATTAGGATGGCTGGTGGGTCTGGAATTCCGTCCGCAGCTTTGCCGCCGCGGTCGCCTTCCGACCGCGGCGGAAAAGCTCTAACATGGCTGGCGGTGTCTATCAGACACCGCCAGCCATATTAGGATGGTGGTGAATACATGCTTTTCCGCGGCGGCTTTTCCGCCGTGGAAAAGCATACGGACTTTCACTTCGGGGGCCCGTTGTGGGCCCCCTGGGGGAAAGGGGGGTGGGTGGTGCACATGGGGGGTACCTATGGTACCCCCCTGCATTTGCATGCAGAAAGTGGCAGGCACTGCGCAGTGCCTGCTGCTTTGTGCATGCAAATGCGATGCATGCATTTTTAACATTGCGGCGGGTGCAGCTTGAAGCTGCATCTGCCGCAATGTTAAAGATAGAGGATGTGACCGCCACCCTGGCGGTCACATCCTAATCTGCTCGGAGGGAACGCCGCCGCCCATGCGGACGTTCCCTCCTCCTCAGGGGTCGCGGACGGACTCAAGTCCGTCCGCGATCCTAATCGGCCCCAAAATGTGTGAAATCAGCCTATTTTCAGTCGTTCACCGTTTATCTTATATAAGTTGATTTTAATAAATGTTTTTATATAATGCACAATTTAAATTTTGACAGAGTACACACAGAGCTAGTTGTTTTACTTTTAATAAAGCCTTTTAAACTTACATAGACTCTGTGGTTTTTGGTCATGAGTGAGTGAGCGAAAGGGTTTCCAATTTGCAAGCATGAGTCTGTGACTCTGAGAGGTCGGGACTCTGACTCCGTAGTCTTATGTTCTGGGTTGTATAATCATTGGGGATCATCGCTGCATTCGGGAGCTAAATAGGGACTCTGACACACTAGCTGGTCAGTAAGGGGATTGGGGTTTCAACTTCTGTTACGACTGAGGTATGTGGAAAGTCTAACTGCGCCTATTATCACCAATGCCCTATTTCTTGTCCATAGTTCTGTATATGCAGAATAGTCCCTGCAACAGTAGTAGTATGTCCTCCTATTCCATCAAAAAGTAAACTAGTATCTTATTCATGGTGGCCATTGACATTTTATTGTTGGGAATTGTCAAAGCATAAACATTTAGAAGACTTCAATAGACATTATGGACAACCCAGAGGACTGCACTCTATGCCTAGAGGTATTGCTGAATAGGAGTTTTGTTTAACACCTTTTGCCAACTGTGCAAGGTTAGCTAGCTACACAGACAGACTAATAATAATCTAGTAGTAGCACAGACAGTCATAGTAGAGGCAGGATAAGAATTTAGAAACAGTCTACAAGAAGATCAAAGACGATTTAGGAAAACATAGAATTATGAGGAACGTTTGGAATAAATAGGTGCTGTAAAAGATAGGGAAGTATAAGTAATAATATTAACAGGAAAACTTACTGGGGCCAGCAGAGGAGCCCTCGGCGGACCTATCCTATACTTATACACCACCAATCCATCCCTTATTTATTTACCTCCCTTAAATTGTCGCAAGAGTCGTTAATCTGGTCTAAGTTGCGCTGATCCATTATTCCCTTTAAAGTCCTGGGCTGGGTCTGTACCACTGCAAATTTTCAATACAACCTTCCAGGAGTGTGGCCTTTATATGTGCTTTGTGCTTGTGGCATGTACTTGTGGGGGTTTTATACTTTTGAAAGGTATGCTAATTATACATACCTCCTTTGTGGAGGTGGGCTCCTAATGGGTGATAGTGCATTGATTTTGCGGCTTCATTTCCTGTCCCCTGCCCTGAGAACTTACCTTTGGGCCCATCTTACGGTCCTTTTGCTGGTCCTAGGGGTCATCTTTTTGTGTTCATCTTATCCTGGCATCTGTGGCTAATTACATTTCAGGACTTTAAGTTGTTGTCCTGTGTGCGCATCTCGTTCTCGTCCGTAATTATCTTTCACATGCTCTAGGGCGCCTCCTGCTACAGTGTAACTTATCACTGGGACATCTGCTAATCCATCCATTCACCTCTTTTTTGGGATGACGTTTGCCTTTGCATCTGTGCTTAATTACATTTCAGGACTTTAAGATGCTTCCTTGTGTGATCAACTTGTACTTTACTCCGTCTTCTGATAAGGAATGTTGACAACCCATTTGCTGAAGTTTGCTGCAGCTGCCTCTGTGCTTAAGTTCGGTTCGCAGGTCCTTGGGGGTTATCCTTTTGCATTCATCTTATCCCTATACATCTGCTAATCAGGCCTCTCACTTTTTTTTAGGACCGCATGACTCGGCATCTGTGGCTAATTATATTTCATGACTTTAGGCGATTCCTTGGTTGACCCTTTTGCAGTTCCATCTGTGCTTAATTACTTTTCACAAACACTTCTTTTTAAACACCACATTTAACCCTCCCCCTCTGAGCTGTGTCAACAAACGTCTATTGGGGCTGGCTGCCTGTGCTTTTTCACCAAGCCCTGTGCAGTAACATTTCTGGCCCAGCTCTTTTTTTTCTTTTTTTGTCAGTGCTTGAACAGACACTGCCATACCATTTTAAGACACATTCAGTTTTGCGTACACTGGCATGTCACCAAATTTACACTACCCTGATCATATGCTGCTATTAAACCTAACACCACCTTCAACACATGCACACCCGCTGACACAAACTGTCAGGATCAGCACTCTGCAGGATTCATTTGCAGCAATAAGCTCCACCTCCGGACCTCCCAAACACCCTGACTGTAATGCACAGGGTGTTCGGGTGATACGGTGAGGGAAAAACCCCGTAAACGGGGAAAACCCAAGGAAGGAAAGGAGGGGACAGCAGGGAAAGGAAGCTGTAAAACAAAAGAACAGGTTAGTACATTTCCTTATGACTACTCTCATTAAAGTCTCGCTAAAAGAACTAATCACCTGCATCAAACAAGATTCATTCTCCGCTCGACGGCCTTCATCCCTTTCCTCCAATCCCTATGCAACACAAGGAACACAGTTAACACATACAAGGATGACCACACCATGTACATCAGCTATTACTGGTAGATTGTTTTCACGCACCCCCAGAGTGGCAACACTCTTCCTCATAAAAATTCTACAGCCAAGAAAGTCTTGCACAATGCTATGTTCCTGCTATCCAGCAGATCAAGTTATGCAAGCCACAAGGGGTTAAACTGCAGAGGCCAGTTTCCGTAAAGTGCGATATCAATTACTGCATTGAAATCCTTGCCTGGAACATGAAACCTCCTTTTAGGCAAACCCAACCAAGCACGGTGAAGTGTAGCCACAATGCCACTGCTTCCCACTTTGGGAATTGTAATCCAAATTCGAAGAACAAACACACGTCAAGAATTCATGACGGCAATGAGGAGATTATCTCCCCCTTCATTCCGCCACTTGAAGCACCAAACCCAGAAAGAAACAAAAATGTAATAAACACACGATAGACACGCCTTATCCAAAGACGTTTTGACAGTACCAGCTCTATGTGACTTGCAGAGCCTGACCAAGGTAAACGCTTGGCTCTCCTAAGAAATGAAAGAGCCCAGCGATTAGGGAACAGAGTCAATAACGATACCTATCCAGGAATGTCCTCAACGCTGAAACCCAACGCAGACCTCTCTCCTAGGAAGGAGCACCGGAACAGAGAGCAGCCGCTCCCGCGGGGAAGTCCAGAATCACTAGCCCCGAGCAAGCCGCTCGGCAACGCTATATCGCGAGGGCTGCAAAGGGTTATGGGAAATGTAGTTCTTGGCCCGCAATCCCTGGGAAATGTAGTTCGCAATGCAGGCGCGAAGGCTAGGACCTGACACAAACCCTATGCCGCACCCTTGTATTTTCCAGGGGCTTGAGGCCTGTCACTTTTAAGGACACGCAGCTGGCACTTTTAAGGACACACACGTCACTTTTGCAGTCAGACCTCTCACTTTTAAGGACACACTGTAGGAGTGGGAGGCCTGCGGGGGGACCTGTCACTTTTAAGGGCATGAATGGGGATGAATGGTATCTGTTCTTACTACTAACATTGAATGTGCTTACGTTCTGAAATGATGAGACTCTGAACAAACTATAAGGAGTGTCTCTGACCTTACATGAAATGGAGTGAAGGGTGGTACTGCTGCAGAATTAAAGATTTTTTTTTCACTCTGAGGCTGATAGCAGAAATAGAGAGCCCGATAGGGACCCGTCTCAGTGCCTGCTTTTTAGAACTGCCGGTGCTAAGTATTGGCAGGTCCCGGCCCACTTAAAGCCTTGTCTACCACCCACTCCCTGATTTGATGGAAGAAATTATACGAATTTGGATGATGTAGCCCCCCTTGCAACACTAAACCTGGTGCAACTGTGCCTGCTGCGCTAGTCGTCGACGTGCATCTGCTGTGTTCCACAGTACTGGAACACTTGCTTGCAGGCAGCCATTTATGGCAACTTTTGGTTTTTCCTCTAACGGGGTAAGTGTGGATTATTCATTCTTCATCTATCCTTTCTGTTTTTGAACTGAAAATGCCTATAGCCCTCCAAACCATTTCTTAGGAGCCCGCTACTCCTGTCTCAGATATAGGCTCCAATCCCAGTTGCCCAAGACATCAAGCGTGGCGGTGCAATTCTCACAGAAAACTTCTTGAAAAATCCAAGATAACAAATGCATTCCAAGGAGGTGTTGGGCTCTGTAGCCCTGGGAAATCTCACCTCATGGTAACCGGGTTAATTCAACTACAAAAGTATTACTTGTTCTCATGAGAGAACACAAGACAGCGGCTCTCAGGAGTGCAGAGAGAGAGTCCAACATGTCCTGCAAAAGGCAAAGGAAGGTGAAACCAAAAGTAACACTTTTCTGGCAGGTTTGGCCTGGCCCCCACTTACCATCGTCCAGTGTGGTATGGCTTTGCAGCATAGGAGAGAGCGATCAATCCAATCGTCCATCCATTTATTTGTACATTGGATTCTCCCATTCCTTAAGCCGACTCTCCACTGTCTCGACCAGGTCAAGCATGTCCTTGTGGGAATGTTATTGATATGATGGGGTTTGGACGTTGAAGGCATCAGCATACTTTAAAGCCATCATGGGTAAACCTACTTTACATCTATGACATGAACATAAAAATTGGTTGGTATGATGTAGTTTGTAACTTAGGTAAATGTAATCTGCCCTGCTGGTCATAATAAACATGTCATGGTGGCTGAATACATTAGTAGAGGATGTGTCTGCAAGAAAATGAAAGCTATGTGTCACTGTCTGCTACAGGCTCATGTAATCCAACAAAAGGTGACAGGTTTAGACAGCCTTTATGCACACTTTATACTGGCTACTGTATATGTCATATTATGGCACTGTGCCTTGATAGTTTGTATTAACCTTAATTGCCCTAATATCCTCCATATGACCCTAGGAGTCATCCCTCCTTCACACTATTCTGTTTTTCCCACTTCAGCCAAGAGCTCTGTAGGAAAGAGGTTTAACTGCTCCCTAATATGCAGCAGATTCCCAGGGGGCATCTGGGCATGAACTGTTCCCTAATTCCATTGTGCCATTTATGCGGCACACCATAGATTTGCCTCTTCTAACCTCTGGAAGAAAGCACTGGTGTCCACCTCAATTGTTTGTGCACTATGCCTGTATTTTGTTCAGCAGTATATATTCAGGTGACTCATCCACTTACCTTCTAGCTGGGTCCTGAAACTGCCTCCTCTTTGATCATGTTGCTGGATTTATTGAGTTCTTTCTCAGTCTCTGGCACCCAAGCTCCATAACTATCACTAAATGCTACTATATTACCATTTCCTTAAGGAAGTATTGAATCTTGAGATGTGGAATCGCTAATTTCTAAATGCGTGCAGAATCACCTGCAGATAAGACCCTGTGTGAGCATCTGTAGGACTCAGATTGCTACTCGAATTCATCCAGAGGTATGAGAATAAATATTAACAAGATTGAACATTACGGATTTGTTGAAATCAGTCCATTATCAGCTTAACACCTTGCTCCACATATGGGCAGCCAGAAACTGTCCGGAGGTTGTTTCAGGGGATGGTTGCTTTTGTCTTGAGATGATCAGGATCATTGCATGTTCTCCTTAAGTTAAACTTTTGTCACTTCCTCTATGTGTCACTGTTCTCCCATGCTTTCCTGTTGCAAGAACCTTTCTTAAAATGGTTGCTCATTACATGGTTTGCTTACAGGCATTTGGACAAAATATTGGAAAAAAATGTTGTGTTGCAGAAATATTGTGTCAAGTATATCGGGATCATAAATATATTGTGGACAGGAATATTTAAGGTAAAAATATAATTTTTAAGTGTTGTTTTTTATATTGATGTAAAAAATATAGATGTAGTAAATATCGTTAGATATATTGTAGTTTTTTAATATTAAATAGTGTGTAATGCATTACATTTTATATTCTATGTGCTTCGGTCTTTTTTAATCTGTTTTCGTTTTAGAAAATGTATTATAATTTGCAATTTTTAACTGTTTTAATGTTTTTTCATTTGTCAATTTTTTTGTTATAGTAGCAGAATGTTTGGTTAATAGGGGTTAAGAATGGGGAGAATATTACAAAATGTGTACTTTTTTTTTATTTTAAGTTTATATTTTTGAGTTGCAATTTTTAAAATAATTGTAAAATTTATTTTATTGTATCAAATTTGTAATTTATTTTAAAATTCAATGTGAAATAAGATATACTGTTAAGATTTTTTGAAAATAAAATATTAAATATTAAATTTTGTAAAAATATTTAAATATATTTTTATAAAGTACTTTGGGGGTCATTAGGATGGTGGGTGGACTTTGTTCGCCCGCCATCCTTTCGAGGATTGGGACCACCCGCCATTGGTGCAGGGGTCCCATTGCAGACATTAGGATGCACCCGCCACACTGGCGGGTGCATCCTGCATTCTTTACATTGCTGTGGGCGGTGCTCTCAGCACCGCCCGCCGCAATGTCAGGAAGGCATGTCGTGCACTTCCATGCACAACATGGTAGGCACTGCGCGGAGCCTGCCATGTTGTGCATGGAACTGCAAAGGGCAACCATAGGTTCCCCCTATGTGCACCCCTCACCCCCAGAATCCCTGGGGGCCCAAACCCGCATGCCTTTTTGTGGTGGAAACCCCGCCACAGAAAGGCACAACCCCGCACTAATGCTAATAAGGATGGCGGTGTCTTCCAGACACAGCCACCATGTTAGCTGCTTTCCCACCTGGTCGACTCTGCGACTGGGCAGAAAACCGGCAGACGGTCTTTCCATCCACCAAGGTCCCCCCCCGCCATGGTAATGTGGTGGGGGGGAAATGCAGAGAGGGAGGTGGTTTTTAGCGGGCGGATCGCCACCGCCATACAGGCAGGCGAGATCCGCCCACTAACCTAAAGACCCCCCATATTTGTCTTTATGGTTTCCCGCATAAGCTCCAAACTTCCAAAGGATAGGACATCCGGGTCGTGGGCTGATTTCAATGAAACATACCGTCTTGTGAAGTCACGAGCTGCGGGTTGGCACCGTTCCTTGCATAACCCGCACTAAGGGGGTGGGCTGGTGCAATCCAATACCTTGGTTGAAAGACACACTGCTTGCACAGACACCAGTAAAATACCGGCCAGCTTAACAGAGCGGGCCCCTTGAAGCGTCTTTGGCTGACGCAAAATATCCATGGGAACCTCCAGCAAGCAGAAGGAAGAGGCTACACGGGGAGTACAGGGAAAGACCTTTAATTGGACAGCAGTTTGGGGTATAATGCATTTCTGCTTGAATGCCTTCTTCAGATGCCGCTGCTACATTGGAACATCACCACGCCTCTGCTTTTGAATGCTTCTGCAGTCCTCCCGTGTTTCGATGGACACACCTCCCCAGCCATGTGATCGCTCACCGGCTGCAGTTAGGTAAGTCACTACAGCTCCCAGAATGCATCTTCAATGGGCAGGTAATGCATGGGGAAACACAATTTTGTGCAGTCCTTGTGGCGTTGATGTAATACAGGGCAGGGCGCCCTGATTTCAATGTGGATAATGACCTCCGGCCAACTGGGTCCCCGCATACGCTCCAACCTCCAAAGCACAGGACAGCGGGGTCATGGGCTGATTTCAATGAACCATACCGCCTCGTGAAGTCACGAGCTGCCGGCTGGCAGCGTCCCTTGCTTGATCTGAACTAAGGTGTTGGGCTGGTGCAATACAATACCTTGGTTGAAAGACACACTGCTTGCGCAGACACCAGTAAAACACCATCCAGTTTAACAGAGCGGGGCCCCTTGAAGCGTCTTTGTCTGACGTGAAATATCCATGGGAACCTCCAGCAAGCAAAAGGAAGAGCCCACACAGGGTCTACAGGGAAAGGCCTTTAATTGGACAGCAGTTTGAGGCATAATGCATTTTGGCTTGAGTGCCTTCTTCAGATGCCGCTGCTACATTGGAACATCACCACGCCTCTGCTTTTGAATGCTTCTGCAGTCCTCCCGTGTTTGGAAGGACACACCTCCCTAGCCATGTGATCGCTCACCTGCTGCAGTTATGGAAGTCACTACAGCTCCCAGAATGCATCTTCAATGGGCAGGTAATGCGTGGGGAAACTCGATTTTGTACAGTCCTTGTGGCGTTGATGTAATGCAGGGCAGGGTGTGCTGCTTCCAATGTGAATAATGTCCTCCGGCCAACTGGGTCCACGCATACTCTCCAACCTTCAAAGCACAGGACAGCAGGGTCGTGGGCTGATTGCAATGAACCATACCGCCTCCTGAAGTCACGAGCTGCCGGCTGGAAGCGTCCCTTGCTTGACCCGCACTAAGGGGTTGGGCTGGTGCAATCCAATACCTTGGTTGAAAGACACACTGCTTGCACAGACAGCAGTACAAGCCAGCTTAACAGAGCGGGGCCCCTTGAAGCGTCTCTGGCTGACCCAAAATATCCACGGGAACCTCCAGCAAGCAGAAGGAAGAGGCCACACTGGGAGTACAGGGAAAGGCCTTAAATTGGACAACAGTTTGGGGCATAATGCATTTTGGCTTGAGTGCCTTCTTCAGATGCCGCTGCTACATTGGAACATCACCACGCCTCTGATTTTGAATGCTTCTGCATTCCCCCCATGTTTGGAAAGACACACCTCCCCAGCAATGTGATCGCTCACCTGCTGCAGTTATGTAAGTCACTACAGCTCCCAGAATGAATCTTCAATGGGCAGGTAATGCGCTTGAAAACTCGATTTTGTACAGTCCTTGTTGGGCTGATGTAATACAGGGCAGGGCGCACTGATTTCAATGTGAATAATGTCCTCCGGTCAACTGGGTCCCCGCATACACTCCAACCTCCAAAGCACAGGACAGCAGGGTCGTGGGCTGATTTCAATGAACCATACCGCCTCGTGAAGTCACGAGCTGCCGGCAGGCAGCGTCCCTTGCTCGACCCGCACTAAGGGGGTGGGCTGGTGCAATCAGATACCGTGGTTGAAAGACACATTGCTAGGGCGGACACCAATAAAACACCAGCCAGCTTAACAGAGCGGGGCCCCTTGAAGCGTCTCTGGCTGACGCGAAATATCCATGGGAACCTCCAGCAAGTAGAAGGAAGAGTCCACACCGGGAGTACAGGGAAAGGCCTTTAATTGGACAGCAGTTTGTGGTGTAATGCATTTCGGCTTGAGTGCCTTCTTCAGATGCCGCTGCTATAGTGGAACATCACCACGCCTCTGCTTTTGAATGCTTCTGCAGTCCTCCTGTTTTTGGAACGACACACCTCCCCACCCATGTGATTGCTCACCTGCTGCAGTTAGGTAGGTCACTACATCTCCCAGAAAGCATCTTCAATGGGCAGGTAATGCATGGGGAAATTCGATTTTGTACAGTCTTTGTGGTGTTGATGTAATACAGGGCAGGGCACGCTGATTCCAATGTGAATATTGTCCTCCGACCAACTGGGTCCCCTCATACGCTCCAACCTCCAAAGCATAGGACCGCCGGGTCGTGGGCTGATTTCAATGAACCATACCATCTCGTGAAGTCACGAGCTGCCAGCTGACAGCGTTCCTTGCTTGACCCGCACTAAGAGGGTGGGCTGGTGCAATCCAATACCTTGGTTGAAAGACACACTGCTTGCGCAGACACCAGTAAAACACCAGCCAGCCTAACAAGAGCGGGGCCCCTTGAAGCGTCTTTGGCTGATGCGAAATATCCATGGGAACCTCCAGCAAGCAGAAGGAAGCGGCCACACGGGGACTAAAGGGAAAGGCCTTTAATTGGACAGCAGTTTGGGGCATAATGCATTTCGGCTTAAGCGCCTTCTTCGGATGCTGCTGCTACATTGGAACATCACCATGCCTCTGCTTTTGAAGGCTTCTGCAGTCCTCCCGTGTTTGGAAGGAAACACCTGCCCAGCCATGTGATCGCTCACCTGCTGCAGTTAGGTAAGTCATTACAGCTCCCAGAATGCATCTTCAATGGGCAGGTAATGCGTGGGAAAACTCGATTTTGTACAGTCCTTGTTGGGATGATGTAATACTGGGCAGGGCGTGCTGATTCCAATGTGAATAATGTCCTCCGGCCAACTGGGTCCACGCATACTCTCCAACCTCCAAAGCACAGGACAGCTTGGTCGTGGGCTGATTTCAATGAACCATAACTCCTCGTGAAGTCACGAGCTGCCGGCTGGCAGTGTACCTTGCTTGACCCGCACTAAGGGGGTGGGCTGGTGCAATCCAATACTGTGGTTGAAAGACACATTGCTTGCGCATACAATAAAACACCAGCCAGTTTAACAGAGCGGGCCCCTTGAAGAGTCTCTGGCTGATGCGAAATATCCATGGGAACCTCCTGAAAGCAGAACGAAGAGGCCACACGGGAAGTACAAGGAAAGGCCTTTAATTGGACAGCAGTTTGGGGCGTAATGCATTTTGGCTTGAGTGCCTTCTTCAGATGCCACTGCTATAGTGGAACATCACCACGCCTCTGCTTTTGAAGGCTTCTGCAGTCCTCTAGTGTTTGGAAGGACACACCTCGCCAGCCATGTGATCGCTCACCTGCAGCAGTTAGGTAAGTCACTACAGCTCCCAGAATGCATATTCAATGGGCAGGTAATGCGTGGGGAAACTCGTTTTTGTACAGCTCTTCTTGGGTTGATGTAATACTGGGCAGGGCGTGCTGATTCCAATGTGAATAATGTCCTCCGGCCAACTGGGTCCCCGCATACTCTCCAACCTTCAAAGCACAGGACAGCCAGGTCGTGGGCTGATTGCAATGAACCATACCGCCTCGTGAAGTCACGAGCTGCCGGCTGGCAGCGTCCCTTGCTTGACGCGCTATAGTGGAACATCACCACGCCTCTGCTTTTGAATGCTTCTGCAGTCCTCCCGTGTTTGGAAGGACTCACCTCCCCAGCCATGTGATCGCTCACCTGCTGCAGTTAGGTAAATCACTACAGCTCCCAGAATGCATCTTCATGGGCAGGTAATGCGTGAGGAAACTCAATTTTTTACAGTCCTTGTGGCGTTGATGTAATACAGGGCAGGGTGCGCTGATTCCAATGTGAATAATGTCCTCCGGCCAACTGGGTCCCCGCATAAGCTCCAACCTCCAAAGCACAGGACTGCCGGGTTGTGGGCTGATTTCAATGAACCATACCGCCTCTTGAAGTCACGATCTGCCGGCTGGCAGCATCCCTTGCTTGACCTGCACTAAGAGGGAGGGCTGGTGCAATCCAATACCTTGGTTGAAAGACACACTGCTTGCGCAGACACCAGTGAAACACCGCCAGCCCAACAGAGCGGGGCCACTTGAAGCGTCTTTGGCTGACGCGAAATATCCACGGGAACCTCCAGCAAGCAGAAGGAAGAGGCCACACGGGGAGTACAGGGAAAGGCCTTTAATTGGACAGCAGTTTGGGGCATAATGCTTTTCGGCTTGAGTGCCTTCTTCAGATGCGCTGCTATATTGGAACATCACTACGCCTCTGCTTTTGAATGCTTCTGCAGTCCTCCCGTGTTGGGAAGGACACACCACCCCAGCCATGTGATCGCTCACCTCCTGCAGTTAGGTAAGTCAATACAGCTCCCAGAATGCATCTTCAACAGGCAGGTAATGCGTGGGGAAACTCAATTTTGTACAGTTCTTGTGGCGTTGATGTAATACAGGGCAGGGCATGCTAATTCCAATGTGAATAATGTCCTCTGGCCAACTGGGTCCCCGCATACGCTCCAACCTCCAAAGCACAGCACAGCCGGGTTGTGGGCTGATTTCAATGAACCATACCGCCTCGTGAAGTCACGAGCTGCCGGCTGGCAGCGTCACTTGCTTGACCCGCTCGAAGGCGGTGGGCTGGTGCAATCCAATACCTTGGTTGAAAGACACACTGCTTGCGCAGACACCAGTAAAACACCAGCCAGCTTAACAGAGCGGGGCCCCTTGAAGCGTCTCTGGCTGACTCGAAATATCCACGGGAACGTCCAGCAAGCAGAAGGAAGAGGCCACACGGGGAGTACAGGGAAAGGTCTTTATTTGCCCAGCAGTTTGGGGCATAATGCATTTCGGCTTGAGTGCCTTCTTCAGATGCCGTTGCTATAGTGGAACATCACCACGCCTCTGCTTTTGAATGCTTCTGCAGTCCTCCCATGTTTGGAAGGACACACCTCCCCAGCCATGTGATTGCTCACCTGCTGCAGTTAGGTAAATCACTACAGCTCCCATAATGCATCTTCAGGGGGCAGGTAATGCTTCGGGAAACTCGATTTTGTACAGTCCTTGTGACGTTGATGTAATACAGGGCAGGCGCGCTGATTCCAATGTGAATAATGTTCTCTGGTCAACTGGGTCCCCGCATACGCTTCAACCTCCAAAGCACAGGACAGACGGGTCGTGGGCTGATTTCAATTAACTCTACCGCCTCGTGAAGTCACAGGCTGCCGCCTGGCAGCGTCCCTTGCTTGACCCGCACTAAGGGGGAGGGCTGGTGCAATCCAATACCTCTGTTGAAAGACACACTGCTTGCGCAGACACCAGTAAAACACCAGCCAGCTTAACAGAGTGGGGCCCCTTAAAGCATCTCTGGCTGACGCGAAATATCCACGGGAACCTCCAGCAAGTAGAAGGAAGAGGCCAAACGGGGAGTGCAGGGAAAGGCCTTTAAGTGGACAGCAATTTGGGGCATAATGGATTACGGCTTGAGTGCCTTCTTCAAATGCCGCTGCTACATTGGAACATCACCACGCCTCTGCTTTTGAATGCTTCTGCAGTCCTCCCATGTTTGGAAGGACACACCTCCCCAGCCATGTGATTGTTCACCTGCTGCAGTTAGGTAAGTCACTACAGCTCTCAGAATGCATCTTCAATGGGCAGGTAATGCTTGGGGAAACTCGATTTTCTACAGTCCTTGTGACGTTGATGTAATACAGGTCAGGGCGCGCTGATTCCAATGTGAAAAATGTCCTCCGGCCAACTGGGTCCCCGCATATGCTCCAACCTCCAAAGCACAGTACAGCCGGGTTGTGCGCTGATTTTAATTGTATAAACAAATTGGAAAAATAATATTTAGAATGAGAAAAATAGTTTATACACTATAAGCTGCAATTATGTAACAAAAATAATTGTGACAAATCTTAGTTTTCCAAAATTATTTGAATGTTAGAAAGTAAGTTTCACCATTTTATTGTCCAACACCTTCCCCAAATTGGTTTAGATTGGAGTGGAAATAGTAAATATTACCCCTTTAGTGTTCAACATCTTCCCTAAATTGGTTTAGATTGGAGTGGGAATCATAAATGTCACCCCTTTAGGATCCAACACCTTCCCCAAGTTTGGTTAGACTGGTGTGGGAATAGTCCCTCCTTTAGTGGCCTGCACCTTCCCTGAATTGGTTTAGATTGCAGTGGGAATTGTAAATGTTACACCTTTAGTGTTTAAGATTTTCCCCAAATTTAGTATAAGAAAAAGATGTTGCACATATTTTGTAACATTTTGTGCCTTATTACCATGTCGGGTGGAAAGCCTCCGACCAACAGTCGGAGGCTTTCAGCCTGACAAGGTAGGTTTACAGTCTGACCTTTGTATTAGGATGACGCCATCAGAGGTAAACCTATGGGGGAATTCTGCTGTGGTTCCGACGGACTCAAGGAGCCCATCAGACAGACATAATAATCCCTTAATGACTGCGGCTCCACCGTCGGGTTTATGATGTCGGTTTCCGACAGCCATTTGATGTTGGCCTTTCCGACAAGGCAAAGCTGTCGGAAAGTGACATTGGAGGCCCCTAGCAGGGCCTCCTTCCCCCTAGCACTCCCTAATGGCACCTGAGGGGCATCTATGGTGCCCCCTAAGCATCTCTGACCCGTGTGGCAAGCACCACATGGTACCTGCCACACAGTGCATGGATGTTTCAAAACCTCCATTTATCAATGGAATCCTGTGCTGTTTGTCCTTTCTGCCCACTGCACAAGCTGCCGTTGACAAATGGATGTTTGCGACCGCACCGTGTGCGGTTGCATCAAAATGCTGCGGCGGTAATCACCAACCTGAGGTTGGGTGGTTCCTTTCTACAACGGTCCGCTCAACATTGTGATAAGGCCCTTTATTTTTTGACAATTTCTTTTCATTGTATATTTTTACATTTTGTCAAAAATATTTAAAAATAAAATAATGAAAATTTTAAAGTGAGGTAGATAAAATAATTTCATTTTTTTATTGTTAAAAAACTGAAATAAACCAGATTTTATACATATTGATTTAATTTAAATTTCAACTGTTATTTGAAATGTCACCCCTTTACTGTTTAACACCTTACCTGAGTTGATTTCTATTGGACTAGGAATAGTAAATTTCACCCTTTTAGTGTCCAACACATTCCCCAAATTAGTTTAAATTGCAGTGGGAATAGTAAATGTCACCCCATTAGTGTCCAATATTTTCTCCAAGTTGGTTTAGATTGGAGTGGGAATTTATTTATTTATTTATTTATTTATTTTATTTGCATGTTTGTATGGCGCTGGGAATCGACTCCCGAAGGAGTATCTCCGCGCCTTTGGCAGCATCTGAGGGACAGAAAACTAGTCATAATTTATTGAATGCACACAGGCCAGCTAATAATTAAAGAGAAATGTTTTAAGTTTTTTTCTAAAAGGGAAATGTTCCCTACATACTCTAATTTCCTTCGGGAGTTGGTTCCACAACTTGGGGCCGGCTACTGATAGGGCCCTCCCCCCCTTTCTTGCCTTCAAGGCCCTGGGAACACATAACAATTCCTGATCTCCCGATCTCAGAGATCTAGATGGAACGTAAGGGATGAATTTTTCAGTAAAGTAACCAGGACCTTTTCCAATGAGGCATTTGTGGATGACACAACAGATCTTAAACATCACCCTCTGCTTCACTGGAAGCCAATGGAGTTTGGTCAGCAACGGTTTTGAGGGAGTACGAGGCGGGACATTTAGAACTAATCGTGCAGCAGTATTTTGCACAACCTGCAGTCTGGCAAAGATCCCCTCATTGGCAGCTAGCATCAACCCATTACAATAGTCTAGCCTGCTCAACACTAGTGACTGGACCAATGTTCTCCTGGTGGTATCCGGTAACAGAGGGAATACTCTCCTGAGAAGCCCAATAACATGAAAACATGAGCCTGCCACTTGATTGGTTTGTTGTTTTAGGGTAAGGTCATGGTCCAATTTCACTCCCAGGTCTTTTACCTCCATTTTGGGCTCAGGGACGGGGCCAAGGTCTTGAGGCCACCAGTCCGGAGTCCACAGGCGTTTGGCTTCCCCAAAGAGCATAACCTCGGTCTTGGAGACGTTGCACTGAAGGAAGTTAGCTGCCATCCAACGTGCCACTTCCTTCATCCCCCGGGCAAAGGAATCACGCACTTCAGGAGTCATGATTTTAAAAGGGAAGAGGAGTAGGAGGAATAGTAAATGCCACCCCTTTAATGTCCAATACCTTCCCCAAATTGGATTGAGAATAGTAAGTTTCACCCTTTTAGTGTCGAACACCTTCTCCAAATTGGTTTAGATTGGATTGGGAATATTAAAATGTCACCCCTTTAGTATCAAGAAACTTCCCCAAATTGATATAGATTGGAACTGGAATAGTAAATGTTACCCCTTTAGTGTACACCACCTTCCTCAAGGTGGTTTAGATTGGAGTGGGAATAGTAAATGTCACCCTTTTAGTGTGCAACACCTTCCCTGAGCTGATTTATATTGAAGGTGAAATAGTAAGTTTCACCCACTTAATGTCCAACACCTTAACCAAATTGGTTTAGATTGGAGTGGAAATAGTGAATATCACCCCTTTAGTGTCCAACACTTTCCCCAAGTCGGTTTAGATTAGAGTGTGAATGGTAAATGCCACCGTTTTAGGGTTCAAACCTTCGCCATCAACAAACAACCCACAGCACAAAGTCATATCAGATAAAGACATTTACACACGCTACCATAGGTCACCGCTCAAAGCCTCTCCAAAACCTTCTATACTTCTCATTCCGGCCTCAGTTAACAGAAAACCAAACAACATACAATACAACACGACTCAGTGCAGAACTGGGGACCAGGTAATCCAACAAGTTTCACTACATCTTTTGAAACTATATAGTTTGGACGTATGATAGTACAACGCGATCGTTTTGATCGCGGTACTTTACATTTCGGATTTTACAACGCAAGATTGTGGATTTTTATAATTTTATATTCCAACACCAGTACACGTAACAGTAGGGAAGGTGTTGGAATATAAAATTACAATATTCCTTAACCAACAGCGCCATCCAGCGCAAGTCGTAGTAACGACTTGCGTTGTAATGGCAGCGTGGTAAAGGTTGTGCGGTGTAAACATCACGTTGTAAACGACGTTTACCATATAGTTTAATATGGACACTTACCACAAAACTCACCTCACCAGATTTTCCAAGCCTTAGCACACAAACCAAAAAGCACATCATCTTACTGTGCGGTTGTTTTTGAGCTGTTTTGGTTTTCTTCTGAATTTTTCCTGTGTGATATTTTTGGGAAGTCCTCTGGTTATAGTGTTGGGTTCTGTATTAACTGTTTTGTTATGATTGCCTTTTTACATTTTGTGGTATTATGTTGCTTTGGCTATGTTATTGCGTTAGATTCTGCTGTTCACTTTATATATCTCAACAAATTCAGCTACATTTCCAGCCAAAGGCAGCATATGCCTTTAAGGTTCCCATGACACATAACCATTAACCGCTGTTTCTTGTGGTAAAATAGTGCTGCTTCAGCTCTTCTACTATCAAAGAAAATTCTATAGTTATTTGAACAAGAGAACATGTCTAACATGACAGTCTATGTTAATAATAAAACGTAACACATTGAGAAGCCCAAAGTCTAACTTGTTTCATGCAAAATAGTGCGCAGCACAAAATCAGTTGTCTTTTCAAAAGACCAGAGCTCTTGCCAGAAAAGAGTCGACAAGAAGCATAATGCTAAAATACATAACATTTATGATAGTCAAACTTGATTTTCCCTCAGTGCAAGTCTCCTGAATCTAATCACTTTCAGCAAAAACTTATCTAATGAGAAAGAAGCAGAACCATCTAACAGAGGAAGCTCAAGACGTACTTGAGGAGAAACATCATTTATGAATACAATACCGAGCTCATTATTCTCAGAAAATCCCACTTTCAGTTGCCAGATTTGAAAGCAAGATTATGCTTTGCATATATGTGCTGATGTACAACCATGCAAGGCACAGCTTCTGGGCCTACTAGAAGCATGAACTTTAGTTAGCATATTTTAGGCTAATAGATACTTCAAATCATTAAGTAACAAGATCCACATTAGTTTATAAGATATACCATTTACACACTTTGCCATACATATATAAAAAAAATTAAAGTTTAATACATGGGAATATATATTACTCATGATATACACATAAGTCGAACACACCTCACAGTGACTCCAATTTCCATTATTGGTGCCCTTAGTACTACAAATGACAGGAGCATCTCTATCTGGCGCATATGACATATGTTAGGGCTCAGTACACCCAAACCCCTTCCAGCTGTGCATTTCTTCAGCCATGGCTCTCTACAAATTGTCATGAGAGTCACTAGGCAATTTTTCTAACTTTCATAGAACTACATAATATTGTGAAATTAGGAGCTCACAATCTGAAGGCGTAGATGACACTAGGCATTTAAGTGACACATTTAATGTCACAATTATAGCTAAAATAAACATATGATATTAATAAACATTATAAGATTAATGGACATTTTGGAAAGTGTAATGTACTGTAAACACAGTTTGTGACAAATACTCAGGAGTAAGTAATTGAAAGAAAATATGAAGTCCAAAACCAAGAATTTTATTTCAAAAACATCTAGCCTGTCTATGTGACATGAATTTATTAGCATTTAGACTCTAAATTGGTTTACTTATGAAATTTCGACAGAAAAAGAATAAATCATAGAGCTTTTGTCCATGCATACCAGTAGCTCATGAATTAGTCACAAATTCTACAGCACAATCTTTGAAAATTAGCCCCTTATTTTCTTAGTGCCAGATTTAAATCCAACCTTTAGTGTTGTTGGCATGAGTGCTGTGCTTAATTTGAACCAGTGGTTTCCAGTGCTCGGCACCAACACTTAATTGTCAACCAAGGGGCTTGTGACAGTTTGCCACAAGGTGGAGCTGTTTGGCTAATTTAGAGATGACCACAACAGCAGTTAATTATTAATTCAATAAACATAAAAAATGACTACTACCTGCTGCCCATGCCATTCTCCTAACTTTATGGGGCCTAAAATAGACCCAATTGCTACACATGTATGAGTGTGATGATTAGTAGTTGTTTTGTTACTATTATTGGCAGTATAGCAGAGGCAATGTGTGGTGCAAGCTGCAGTGGCCTCCTGATGGCAGCCCTGGCACTTATTTTTTGTTGTTGTTGCAAATTAAGCACTGCATGAGTGAAATACATAGAGGAATACCTGTATGGTAATAAATACCAAGGGACAAAATAACTGTAGTAGTGGCTCCAAATCAAACTGCTTCAGAT
Source organism: Lissotriton helveticus (assembly GCF_964261635.1). Classification (NCBI taxonomy): domain Eukaryota; kingdom Metazoa; phylum Chordata; class Amphibia; order Caudata; family Salamandridae; genus Lissotriton; species Lissotriton helveticus. Next base: position 873,299,997 of record NC_136063.1, read on the forward strand.
ACCAAAAGCTGATTGGTATGTCGCCAACGTTCTGGTGCCGCCAACACCCTTCTGTTGGTGAGATGGTATCGGTCTAAAGTCCGCTGAGAGTATAACAAATGCCCAGGCATGTGGCCAGGTTGCACTAGAGCTGATGCAGGGAGTGCAAGGAGGCCAAAGGATGATATCTGGTTACTCTTCAATTTGGTTCGCCTTCTGATCCGTGCCTGCCCAAATTGTTAGCTGGTGCTTTTGAGGTGATCAACCCAGTGATCAATACTCTGATCAACTTATCCTTAGCGTCAGCCAATGTCCCTCCTTCCTGGAAACAGGCAATGATTGTTCCCCCGCTCAAAAAAACCTACACTGGATCCTGCTCTTTTCTCCAGCTACTGCCCTATTTCCCTTCTCCAAGCTGTGGCTAAGGTTTGTGAAAAAATTATCAATAAACAGCTATCTTACTTTGGGGAACAGCATGATCTTCTTCACCCAGCACAACTGGGTTTTAGAGCCTCAAATAGCACAGAATCAGCACTAGTGGAAATCTCCGAAGACATCTGTAAAACTCTAGATGCAGGGGGCCGGGCTGCCCTGATTGTTTGGACCTGTCGGTGGCATATGATACTGTGCGCATGCCCTGCACCTGTCCAGTCTTCAGGAAATTGGCGCAGTAGGTTCAGCATGGAAGTGGCTGAAATCTTACCTCGAGGGCAGAACTCAATAGATCTGGATACTGCCTTTTACCACTGCCCCCCCAGAATTTGACGACTGGGGTTCCCAGGGTTCTGTATTGAGCCCATTGTTCTCCGACATTTATATGACTCCCTTTATTCGGCTGACAGAGGATCTGGGTGCCAAACTCATTGCTTATGCTGAAGACACTCAGCTTCTATTCAGTCTGAATAAAAATGAGTCTTCCACCTCCCATGTCAAAACTTGCCTGACCGCAGTTTTCCATTGGCTTACATCGGCTCAGTTGAAGTGCAACATGGATAAAACTGAGATTCTTTTCTTTGGTAACGGCCCTCCTCTGTTTTGGCCCTCTAATTGGCTGGATGAGTCCCCCTTGCCAAGACCTCTGGGTAACCCACTACGAACTTAGGGATCTGGTTTGATGAAAAGCTGTGCTTTGGCCCCAAAATTAATACACTGACAGGAATGTGCTTCAGCATCTTGAAAGCACTAAAAAAAATCCTTTCTCTACTCCCGCATTAAGCAAAGGAATTGACTATGCCAATGCTTTGTACGTTGGTCTGCCCAGCTATTTATTGAATAAACTTCTGGTTGTTCAGAACACCATGGCAAGAACTCATCTGAACCTCCCTAAGAGAGTCAGCATTAGGCAACACCTGAGTAGCCTGCACTGGTTGCCAGTAAGAGAGAGGGTGAAATTTAAGTCCTTGGTCATTGCTCATGAATGGGTTTGGCCCGGCGTACTTGAGAAAGAGATTCAGGTTCTATGCCCCTTCTAGGCAGTTGGCCTCTTCTACAAAGCATAAGGCATGTACTCCTAGGATCCATCGACAGAGGATTGGTGACAGCTCCCTCTCTCATATGACTGCTGTAGTCTGGAACCAACTCCCACTGGAGTTAAGTGCGCTTCTGGATCCGAAGATCTTAGGAAGACCTTCCTTTTTAACTAGCTTGATACTCTGTTTCGGTTCACCACCTTACGGGGCATGCACTGGGACACGCCTTGAGTAGCTGTGCGCGTTACAAATACTGGTAACACATCCTCTCTCCAACTTTGCTGTGGCAAGAAGAATTGCCAAGGATAGCTCTTCATAAGTTTTAACCATGTGAAAATATGATGTTAATTTCTGCACAAATTGTAGTGTATAATGAAAACTAGAAATTCACCTAAAACTGAAAAATACCAGTCGAGCAAGTATTAAAACATTTCAAAGGAAACACGCCTTCAAACTTTTAATTGAAAAAAGCAACAATGTCAAAATTAATCTGTTGCCATGAACAGTGCAGAAATATATCACTTACTCCACTCAGCCAGTTTCCACCCACTCTTCATTATCTTGTTCTATTTAAGTAGCATCGAGATCACAATACCATACATTTTTTATATTAGATGTTGTAATTGTACAGTGGAGTTTTGAAACAGGCAGGTATGTATCTTTGTTTTCAGTTTAATTGTTTTCTTCACCATGGAACGTTAACGAGGCAGTCCAGCAAATGTTTGCCACTTTATAAAAACACATTGATTAATAATGTATTTTCGATGACTACAGAAGAGTAATTAATTCACAGTCTTTTATAATCTAATGTATCTCCAGGATTTGCTTAATGTTAGAAAATGATTATGGGACGTTACTGTGACGATGGGCTCCTGCTAGGGTATGACTTTTCCAGCACATCATAATATTCTCATTATAGTTCAGTCATCTTCAAGAGCTTTAACTGCTCACTTCACTATAAGTGGCCGTCTTTGTTTTAAAGTATTTTAAATAATCAATTGCTTAGATGATTTAGATGATTTATTGCCAGCACTGCTTACCAAGTAACGTATATAAGTGGTACATTGACATGCCAATTCTAAAACGCCTCCTGTTTTGCTGATTTTGTTTTTGTTGGCTTTAGGACTCTGTGCATTTTACCTCTGCTAAACAATGCCATAGTGTGTGCTCTTTCTCCTTCAAACATAATAAAATTGGCCTACACCTACCTGGCATATTTAATTTACTTGTAAGTCCTTAATAAATTGTACTACATGTACCTAGGGCTGGTACATCAAATGCTACTTGTGGGTTGACAGCACTCATTGTCCCGCCCACTAAAGTAGCCTTTTAAAATACGTCTCAGGCCTGCCACTGAAGCCTGTAGTGTTGTTTTAAACGGGCATTTCGACCTGGTAAGATAGAACATTTTCCAGGCCTAAAACTTCCTTTTTCAGTTCAAAAAGAATTTTATTAGTCAAGAATAACAAGGTGTCAATACAAAATATACGGGTAATATAAGAGTGATTCAAGGGAAAAGAAAAGATAACAAAAACAGTTAATTAAAGCAGTACAGCAATCAATAATGAAATCCAATCACAGGCAGTAAAGCTGAATAGAGGGGATACAATAGTTATCAAGCTTGGTCATGCAAAATGAAATACATACAAAGTAATAACAAAAAAGAGAAGAAATGCTAAGGGTAATTAAGGGGGTTTGGGGACTTCTTGTTGAGCAGGCTGTAGACGAAATGAAGGATTGGCACATGTATCAAGGTACAACGTAATAGGAAGCCACAAGTCCGTGCGTTTCGCCGCCATATGGATAGGAAAAACAAAAGCAGTATCCAACCTGTGGTTATGACATACATTGTACCACCAAGCTTTGTAGGAAATATTAGAGAATGTTTTCCAGTTAAGTGTAATCTGTTGAAACGCAACAGCAAGCAGTAAATCAACAATTTGTACATTAAGGTCAGTGCCCTCCCAACAGGAAGAGAGGCTTCCTAGAAAGATATGAGTGTGAGAAAAGGGAATGCAAGTGTGGAAAACGACATTGATTTGAGCCCACACCTGTAGCCAGAAGTCATGAACAGATTTGCAAAGAAACAGCATGTGAAACAGGGTGGCATGTGGGGAGGAGCAAGACCAGCAAGTGTCAGGAGTTGCAGAAAACCTCTTGTTGAGGTCAAAAGGTGTAAAAAGGAGTCTATTATAAATGAAAAACAGGGACTGCGTCAAAGTCGCCGCTCTGGAGGACTTGCGGATCTTAGTCCATATCTTGTCCCATAAAGAGATTGGCCAGGATGTAGCAAAGTCGTGTTCCCATTGGTCCTCTACCTTAGATTTAGTTCTAATAGACTCTTTAGTATGAAGGTACTTGTAGATGACAGAAGCTTTGGAGGTGGTGCGCAAGAAAGAATGAAGTTGTGAAGCAGGGGTGGGTGGTACGGGGGGAGTAGTTGCGTGCAAAAGCCGGGTGTAAGTTGCCATCACCGTCTCTTTAAGAAGAAGGTATTTATGGGCGAAAGATGCAGGCAAATTGAAGGAAGAGCAAAGAGTTGAAAAAGATAGGAAGCTGGAGTGTGAGAATAGTTGAGAAACCCAAAGTAATCCTTTTTTTCTCCAGGATTTCCAGAAAAAAGGTTTGTTATGAATTAATAAATATGCATTATGCCAAATGTTGGAGTCGAGAAAGTCAGATATTGTAGCAGGTGGGGGAGAGGCGGAGGAGGATAGAAGAAGTTTGGTAGTTAATTTATGAATGGGAGTGGGAGGTGAGGGGGACTTGCGTGAAAAAGAAATGTATTCAGCGAAAGAAAAGGGAGAAAGAAAGAGGCGCTCAACTTTAGCCCATAGAGGGCAAGGAGAAGTAGGGTCTTGCAACCAAAAGGAAGCTTGTGGCAACAGAAATGCTCGTTGGTAAGCCGGAAAGTCTGGAAAATTAACTCCTCCTTCTGACTTAGGGCGAATCAACCTAGCGAGGGACATTCTAGATGTTTTATTGTTCCATAAAAATTAGGACAAAATCAAATTAATTTTCTTTAAAAATTTAGAAGGGATGGGAACTGGTATATTAGAAATTGTATAGAGAATTATAGGAGAAAGCATCATCTTGATGGTGTTGAGACGGCCCCACCAAGATAGATAGAGAGGATGCCATCTAGTCGTTTTGTCCGACAGTTTTTGGATACACTTAGTTAAGCATAAAGAAACTGTATCGGAAATAGAGGGAGTAATGTGCAAGCCTAAGTATTTGATGTGTGAGGAGCTCCATGTAAAATTAGAGGCGCTAAAATCCGGTTTAAAGGTAAACTTTGTTAAGGGTAAAATCTCACATTTATAATTGTTGAGTTTATAGCCAGAAATTTGGGAATAGTCTCGCACCTCAGCCAGGAAAGCAGGAATGGATTCAGTGGGATTAGAAATAAAAAGTAAAACATCATCTGCATAAGCAGCTAGTTTAATTTGGGAGTCTAAGGATTGAAAGCAATGAATATTGGGATTTTGGCGAAGCTTGGATAAAAAAGGCTCCAGAGCTAAGTTAAACAGAAAAGGGGATAGAGAACAGCCTTGACGGACACCTCTACCAAGATCAAAAAAGGGGGAAACCAGGCCATTGGCATAAACTGCCGCACGTGGGTTAGAGTAAAGCAGGTAAATTAGGGAAATAAATTTGGAACCAAAGCCAAACTATTCAAGGGTATGAAAAAGATAGGGCCATTCAACCCTGTCAGCTGCCTTTTCGGCATCTAAGGCAATTGCTGCAAGGGGATGTTGCAGGCATGGGGATTTCGATAAATTATTAAACAAAAGCCTAGTATTGTCAGTGATAAATAGACCCTTGACAAAGCCAGATTGTTCCTCTCCTAAAAGGTCAGGAAGTAAAAGATCAAGTCGCGCCGCCAATGACTTAGCAAATATTTTGAAGTCGATATTTACTAGGGAAATGGGCCTGTAGTTTTTACAATGTTGGGTATCCTTTCCTTCTTTGGGGATGAGGCAAATGTGAGCATCAGAAAAGGAACCTGAGGAGCTACCTAGGACCATGAAAGTGTCTAAGAGAGAATGTAGTTTCGGGATAAGTAATTTTGAAAAATGGAGAAAGAATTCGACTGTGAAGCCGTCCGGTCCAGGGGCCTTGTCTTTTTTAAGGGTTTGAAGTGCAGTGAGCAATTCCCGCTGGGAAATGGCAAATTCTAAGTGAGAGAGGTCAAGGGGAAAATGTTTGGGTTTCCGGATGGTGGAGAAGAAATGTGCTAGAGAATGAGGAGAAGGTTGAGTTTCAGAGGAGTAAAGAGTTTTGTAAAAAAGAGAAAATTCAGCAAGAATATCAGCATCTTTATGTTTGAGAACAGAAGTGGTGTAAAAAATGGATTCAATGTTTAACTTGTTGTGTTTGACTTTCAAATAATTAGCCAGAATTTTCCCAGCTTTGTTTCTGCCCCCATAAAACTTTGCATTAGATTTTAACAAATACAAGGAAGCATCTTCTGTGGATTTTGTATTAAACTTCATTTTAGCAGCGACAAGGGCAGTCAGACTATCTTGTGTGTGTGAGGTAAAGTAGGCGTGCTCCAATCTCTTAATGTCTTGAAGAAGGTCCCCATTAGATTTGCGAGTGGCTTTTCGTTTTTTTGCCACATAGCCAATAATGAAATCTCTTGCTGCGGCTTTAAAAGCATCCCAAATGGTATGCTTGGGGATGGAAGGGGTATCGTTGAATAGAAAAAAATCATCAAAAAATGTGGTGAAAGAAGCAGTGAACTTGGGATCTAAAAGAAGGGCGTTGTTAAAGCACCATCGCTTGGGCCCAGCAGCTCTAGGGAGTATATCTACGTTAATTAAAACAGGGGCATGATCGGACAATAAAATTGTTCCGATGTCAGCATAGCTAAGAGTCTGAGCAATGTTATGGGTAACAAAGATGTAATCAATCCTTGATTGGGAATGGTGGGAAGGAGAATAGAAAGTGAACTCTTTTGACGTGGGGTTGCAAAGGTGCCAAGCATCAATAAGCTTGTGTTGGGAAATAGCCTGAGTAAAAAGTTTGTGGGATTTATTGGGGATGTAAGGGGCATTGGAGTTCCTATCAATGAATGGGTCTAGGGGCTTATTGAAGTCTCCTGCCAGAATGAAGTTATCATCAACAAATCGAGTGATGTGTTGAGACATTTCAATCCAAAAAGTGGGGTTACCTCCAGTGGGTGCATAAACATTGAAGAGAGAGATTGGAACACCTCTAAGAGAAAGTCTGACATGTATCCATCGACCCTCGGCGTCTGACTCTTGAGTAATCAAAGAGTGTGATAATGACCTTCAACATAAAATTGCTACCCCATTACGTTTACCATCACCTTGAGAGTAATAAACCTCACCCACCCAAGCCCCTCTTGAGTTTTGCAGATTCCGCATCAGAGAGGTGGGTTTCTTGCAAAAATGCAATATCAGTGTTCAATTTAGCAATGTGAGTTAATATTCTCTGTTGTTTGATTGGAGAGTTAACACCCTTAACATTCCATGAGATTATCTTCAATGACATAGCATGCAAGATATATTAAGATAAGTATAGGCAACATAATTATAGAAAAAGCCCATGAAAAGAAATAAGCGAAGGAAAAGTAGATGTTTATAAAAGTGAAATAAGAAAAAGAAGGAAGTAAGGTTGAAATCAAGAAAAGAAGAAATAGATAAACTGCAAGTGCGAAAGAGACAAAAAGTAAATGGAAGCACGAATGTGGTTAAAAGTGAGAGACAAAATGGAAACGCGGAAAGAGGAGAAAAAATGCAGTCTGAGAAAAGATTAAGGACATCTATGAACAAGGAAGAAGGAAAAAAATTGAAATGTAAAACAATGAGGAGGAGAACAATAAAATGAGGAAAAAGAAGGAGAAGGGAGGAGTGAGGACAGAAATGGCTAATGAGGATGAAGAACATCAGGGAGAGAGATACTAAGTTAGAGAAACAGAGTAAATGAATCCAGTGAGAAGCTGAAGAAATACAAAAGAAGAGGAGATAGAGAAATTGAAGTGAATAGAGGAAGAGTGACACCTTTGAACTGAGGAGTAGGAAAAGAAATAATAAGAGAGGGGAGGAGAGGGAGAAGGTAAACTTGTCAAACAAGAAAGGAAAACGTACTTACAGGGAGGGGAGCAAGGAGGTACACTCGGGAAGAAGATCAAACAAGAGGATAGGGGGGTAGAACCAACTGGAGAAGGCAAGAAGTCCAGGGTCAGCGAGCCGTCCAACCGAGGGAACAACACGGAACGTAATATGGAATCTGTGGAGACATGAGGTGAACATCAGGAGGGCGAAGCAATAAAAAGCAAAAAAGAGATTATACAATCAAATATAGAAAAAAGGCGAACAAGGGAAAATGCAAAAAGACAAAGTCAGCACAAATAGTCAAAAAAGAAAAAAAAAAGAAACAAATGCATAGGAACATGAAGTAAAACTATGAAACTCGAATAACAAAGAAGAGAAGGTAAACTGGAGGAGGCAATAATAATTCAAAAGAGTCATGGAGGGAAAGAAGAGGAGGAGGAGCCAGAGACATCCATGTCAGCCGCTCCACATGAGTTCAAGAAGCTCCGGATTCGTACAGGATACTCATAGGTTGTTGTCTTATTGTTTTAGGTAACTCTGAAGAGTCATGGGTGGAAGAGACCGTATCTGGCACCGATGGAGCGAAGCTCTGACCTCATATCCAGGAAGGCTTTGCGACGAGTGGCCGTAGATTTAGCATAATCTTGAGCAAAAAACAGGGTGGATCCTGACCATGTGAGACGAGGAGAGGCTCTGGCCGCTGAGAGAACTTTTAGAAGGTCTGCGTATTCTAGGAAATACATGATAACGCCTCTTGGTCTTGGTGAGGCAGAAACAGTTGAAGAAGCCCGGCCAAGTCTGTGAGCTCGCTGTATATTGAGCACTGTGTCCTCCGGTAGATGCAGAAGTTTAGGAAGAAAGGACTTGAAAAAGGCAATGGGGTCACTCCCCTCGCAACCCTCCAACAGGCCGTAGATTTGCAGGTTATTGCGTCTGTTTTGATTTTCAAGATCCTTCACCTGTTTCTGGAGAGAGGAAATCTGCGAATGCATGTGAGTAATCTTGGTGGATGAGTCCTGGAGAGAAGAGACACTTCGCTCTACCAACGTAAACCTTGCGTCCATCTGTGACAAGTTATCAGTGAGAACTTGCAGCTTAGCATTGGTTTCTTCCATAAAGGGACGAAGGGCTCGTATCTCTGCCAACAGCAGTTCCATGGATATGGCCGAGGAGGAGTTAGACGGTGAAGGAGGGTCTTTTTTTAACCTTTTGGTAGTGGCTTTCCCTGGGGGTGCTGCAGGATGCTCCGTGCTAGATTGCGACATGTGAGTTGTAGGTGCTTGAGAGGCTTCTAATTGAGCCAGGTCTGAAAAGACTTTGGAATTCTTAACAAAAGTATGCTTCGTAGTGTTGTTTGCGCAGTCTATTTTGATCCTACCCATAGGTATGAACCACCTCTGAGGAGAGTATCAGTCCAAAGAACCACTATATGCGTTGAAAACAGTTTGGGTCAAAAGATATGAGTCAGACTCGCTGAACAGCAAGAAAAACCCACAAAAGTCGTGGAAGTACACAGGTAAAAAGCTGTTGCCGGGAGGAAATCCATAGATAGAGCACCAGAAGAAAAGGTGGCCACCGGAATTTAGGATGGTCGGAATAACTCTTCCATGAGAGCGAAAAATTTGTGAAAGTCACTAGAAGGACCCAAAATAAAGTAATGGCCCGCTTTGTATAAAGGGAGGAAGGCCAGGCATAACAGGCACAGCTAGAAATGTAGAAGCGGCATAAATGAGAGTCTATGTGAAAAGGACAAAATGGCCGCTAAAACACAGGAGAACGAAAAGAGCTTCCTCATATTGTTAAAAGAGCATAAAAGTCAGTGACACGCATTATGTTGAAGGTACAGCCAACCTTAGATGAAGAGGGAAGAGCCAGGCATCGTAGGCAGTTACTTCGTCGAGGAAATCGCCGTGTGAGAGACGCGCTGGAAAATCCTAAGATGGCGGCCGCGACTATCAGGAAGCCGCAGCCGGCGAAGGTTGCAGCAAAGGAGTACGACGGCAATCACGGAAAGCTTCTAAAAGGGAGCCGAAACATGCCTGAAGCTCCACAGGAATGAAGTCCTCCGTCTCCGGTCCGAAATAAAGACAGGAACCGCCCGTTCACATCGGCGGGATCAGAGCGCTCACACAGACAATTCCATCTCCGCCGGGCGCTAAGCCACGCCCCCCTAAAACGTCCTTTTTAATACTTAAAAGTTGCCCCTAAGGTAGGCCTTAAAGGCCAATAGTGCACAGTGCATTGTGGGTTTTCAGTTTACATGCCCTGGTAGTGAAAGTCGTTTTGTACTACTGTAAGGTCTCTCCAATTAGCTAACAATGGGTTAACTTATTACATATGTTGTTTAGATTCAAACAAATTGTAATTTAAAGTTTGTGTTAGTGGTAAAGTCAGATTTTAAGCCAAAATTCTGAAACAGGTACTTTCAGAAAGTTGCCATTTTTTTGTCCTAATCATTTGCGCCTTCTGCCAGTGTCCTGAGTGGCATCTCTGTGAATGACTAGGTTGTTAGTGTTTGTATATTGCTTCCAGATAGTGACACAAAGAAGGTTCAGGTGTCAACAGGATGGAACATCCTGGCAGGATGACTGGGAGGGGCTGTACCTAGCCCCATTTTCATTTCAAGGACTTTGCCTTCTGCACATACATGCAAATCTGACACCAGTCCTGCCTCGTCTTTTGTCTCCCAGACAGTTTCGAACCTTGTCAGGGAAGAAATTTCTAGAACCAGATTTGGGGATAGGACAAGGGGTCCCCACATGCAAAGGCTGACACCAGTTATAAATAATGGATCTCCAAAGCCACTCATCAGAACACTCTGGGAACTGTGGCAGTTACAGAAGGACTGCCGTCTTGCTGAGGACTGTCTTGCTGCCTGAGAAGAAAGACTGGACTTCCTTACTTTCATCCCACTCTAACCTAGAGGGACTCCAAGGTCAATTGACTGATCTCCTGTGTGAGCTACAGGGACACACCAAGCTTCAGAGGCCTCCGTGCAATTGCCGGCTGATCTGCTGCAAATGTACTTGCCTGGACCTGCAAATGGACCTGCCTGAGCCCTGCTGGCCTCTGCTAGAGTAGGTTCCTGATCCCCAAGAGGTACCTCTCCAGGTCCAGAACACGTGGCTGGCATCAGAGTGGACCGCATTGCAACAGAGGGTGAAAATCCTGAAGTGTGGGCTCCTTGAAACCGGGAGCAGGCCAGTTTCCGCTGATAATTTCCTTATTGCGATAACCTCCAACGTTAGGCTCTGGTGAGTCCTGCTCTTTGTGGTACAGTGACCACTAGGAAAGAATAACAATGTGAGAGGCAGTAGCGGTCGGCAGTAGGAGTTACTGCAGGGCGGTGACGTGGGCAGGGGGAGGGGCAGGGTGGGGGTAGTAATGTATGGATTACGGAGTTTTACAGGTAGGTAAACATTTAAATAAATAAAACGAATTTCGTTGCACGCACTGCATCATATTTGGTGATGCAGTGCACGCAATAAAATTTGTTTTATTTATTTAAATGTTTACTTACCTGTAAAACTCCATAATCCATACATTACTAGCCCCCACCCTGCCCCTCCCCCTGCCCACGTCACCGCCCTGCAGTAACTCCTACTGCCGACCGCTAGTGGTGAGAGGTGAACATTGTGCTACAGTAACAGCAGCCCATGGTCATTGTCAATGCGAAGCTACAGCAATGACCGTCCAAAATCCCCGACATCCCAGCAACAGTTGCGATGCTTGGCCTTCTATTCATGGTACAGGGACAACCATCCACAACACTCTACCTGCTCCTCAAGGCCTTCTCCATCGCAAACTGAATTATTCGCACCAGACTCAACCGGTAACTCTTCATTGATACTAACCTGGTCCCTTTTTCCAAAATGTGCTCCATTGCAGTCTGCCTAAACCTGTGAATTCAATGTTCTAGCGCAGATGACAGCGAGTGGTGCTGTGTGCTTTTAGGCACTATTTTCACTAAGAAATTTCAAATTGCATTTTTGACATTCTAGTATAATTTTATTCATGAAAATGTACTCTGTTTGACATTGGTTTCGGACTTTTCTTGTGTTGTGTTTTCATTTTATGATTGATTGTGTGCTGCATAAATACTTTGCACATTGCCTCTAGGTTCACCCTGATTGCTTTGTGTCAATCTACTAGAGGGTTACGCACAGGATAATTTACCAAAAAAACAATGGGTCTGTGCATGGGAAGGCTTTCCCTGCTTTTGGTGGGCACTGTTAGTATTCCATGGTCCATCGGTGCAATATCTTGCATAGTGGACCAATGCCGGGGAGATCAGTGACAGTTACACCTGGGTCTCTTGTTATGTTATGTTATGTTAATTTGATTTGTAAGGTCTAACAGCTACCCAAAAAGGGTTTCTGGGCGCCAGCCTGAAAGGAACAGAAAGAGGGGAAAGATTATTGATTAAACAGTCAAGTTTTTAGGCATTTACGAAAGTTCTCGTAGACCGTTTCGCTGCGGGGTGGCAGCGGGAGAGAGTTCCATAAGGAGGGACCCAAACAGGCAAACAATCGACCGCCCATGAGTGACAGTCTAATTTTAGGGACCGAGAATTTGGCCCGCGGATCCCACTGGTAAAAGCTAATGCTGAATGTGACTATCTGGAAAAAGATACAGCACTTAAATCGAATTAAAATACTTGGGGACTAACCCCACAATGTCAATTCCATCTCATTCTTGGTCCCACTTTTATCTAATATTTTCGAAAATATGTTTGTAATTTCAATTTTTCAGCTAGCTGTAAATTGTCACCTTGGTGTCAGCGTCAGTTGTTCGTTAGGGTAATTTTGTAACAGTTTTTTGGTCTGTGCTGGATATATCTATTCATTGTAAAACACATGCACAACATTACCCATAATGCAGTGCAGTGCATAGTAGCCCCGCTCCTTAATAATGACAAGCTACCGTATATCTGTACACTAACCCTGTTCTGCACAGTATATGAAGACATTACAAATATTCCAAAACTATTATTTTAAAGGAGCCCCAGAAATATAAGTGGAATGCCTTGTTTCCTCTCGTTTAAAGACTATATTATAGTCCTAACCATTTCTAAGTATTTCATTTTCATTTACATAAAGAGGTGAAAGTGAAACTGAGAACATGTGAAGGGCAGAAGGCGAGAGAGAAAGAGGGAAGTGGTGAGGGAGACATAGCAGATGCTCTTGTTTGAGTGATCCAGCGCTCTATATAATATATTCATTCGTTCATTCATTCATTCGAGACAGTGGGCGATGAGCGAGAGAAAAAGAAGGGCAATGAGCGGACCGTAGTATTATAAAATTAATATGCTTGATGGATGCTCATGAATAATATGCTCTTCCTTACTGGAAAATGTACGGTACTGCCTTTTTTTGGAAAAAGTGCTCCGAAAGTATGGGTGTGCGAAATTTGCATAATTTTGCTTTCACATAATTATGTGAAGCTTTGGCAAAATGACATAAAATTACGCATAATTATGAGAAATGCAAATTATAATTTAGTACTATATTTTAGAATGAAAAGAATCAAAATGACACAAACGTACGCATAAATATGTGAAATGCAAATTAAAATCTATATTTTAGAATGAAATGGTTCTTGTTGTCAATATGTGACGCAAAAGAAAATATTTTGCGCTAAAATATAGTGCACAAAACAAAAGTACTGCAAAGAGATGCTTACGTTCTGTTGTTCGCAAGCATTTTCGTTGAATTTTTACCTCATGCGTTCAATGGCATGATTGTAGGATTTACGTGTCACGTGTATAATGCAAAAATACAAAAAAATACGAGAATTATGCCACTGTATTTGTGAAAAAATATATATAAATATATATATATATATATATATATATAATGACATAGTTTCTTGTCATCCAATTATGAGGAGTGATCAATGATACCAAATTTCCATGTTTTGATTAGAATGACTTTCAGCAAAGGTTGTATAAAATCTAAATGTTATTTCTGAAAATGGACATCATACCTGCACACCTCAGGGAAAATGCCAACAATAATGATATCAAATACATGCCCTTTATGAACACTTCATTATTTGGTAAAATTTCCTAGCACACGGCCTTTCATTTGTTACAGAGCACACTGGAGATTGCAATGTGAGACATCAATTGGGTAGGTGTAGTTAGGATGTGATCAGTAATTGTCGAACAGAGACAAACATTGGTTATACAACGCGACGGAATCTCATTTATAATAAGCAGCTGGACAGTTCTATATGTCTTAGTACAGAAAGGGGAAATGTTACATTTTAATTGAAGTCTAGCGGGTGGCAGCTTGTCTAGTTAAAGGGCAGCTCGTAAATAGGAAATCTTTGTTATAATTAGGATTTCTGTATTTTCTGCAGTCCTACAACATAATCACTATTACGGCACATTCTGCGTTCTAGGATAGTCAAGTTCTGCCAAATGATAGATACAACATTTTAAATTCTGGAACCAAGGTAAATAAATAAAACAACATTTGCCTGAGATGCTTTATGGTTCGTTTAGGGTTTGGTGGAGCACGATAAATAGGTTGGGTTCCTGCAACCCCCGCCATCCAACAAGCCGGGGTTCCTTCCACATTAAAAGGTAAAGAACCACCCGTTTTATGACGGTGGAGCCACCAACCTTAACTCAGTGGCACATGTGCTACAGGCCTCCTGTTTCTATATGTGCTACAGGCCTCCTCTGTCTATATGTGGGGAGGCCCACTATATTTGTGAGAGAGTAACCATTCTAATGCATGTTTGTCCTGCCCAGAAAATCCATGTTAGGCATGGCTGTTCTACCAGAAAGCATATTCAATGGCCCATGCGCACAGGAAGAGAGTTCACTAAGTCTGAAGTCCTTGATCTTTTGTGTCTCAGAAACAAACCACCATATTTTGTTTTGGGTGGGAGGGGTAGCTGGATAACAGAGCTCCAGTACACTGTGCCCTCGAGCATCATCCCACACCCAGTTAAAAGTTATTCTTTTCCAGGAAACGGTAGGCTCCTTATCCAGACCCCCAAGATGGTGCAGCATAAATTAGTAACATTTAGCGGCACAAAAACATGAATTTAGTGCCACAAAAATTGAAATTGTGCTGCATTTTAGCGACAAATTATTTCTGCTTCTTTTTAATAACAAAACAAAAATTGACCCGAGTGGGTCCCGCTGCAAGTGAGCCTGAATTATTTATTCTAAAAAAGAAGAAAATAGTTCCCCAGCAGAAATCCTGGAGGGTCTGTGTAGAGGGATGGTGCAGGCGTGTCTGTGGCCACATTAGTTGTGATCCACCACACTAAGGGAACATGACTGTCCACTTCACTTGCAACTGCCACAATCAGGGAAATTGACTTTGTCCAGGCACACTGGTACTTCTCTGCAGGACGGTGGTGTTTTTGGGAATAAAGATATTACTTGCACATCTTAGTATTTCTTACTGTTTGTAGGGCAGTTGACATTCTCAGCAGAAAAATATTATATGTCCTGAGATAGCTCCGACCCACTTGGGCAGCACCTTTATACAGCTAATGGAATACTGACACCTCTCAACAGCGCCATTTTCCTATTTGTGCGACAGCACTGGCCCTGCTCACCCAACATTTTCGATTACTTAAATAAGTCTGAAGGTAGGCCAAGTGACACCCCTGTGGGGTCATACCTAAGAACATGCTAATTAGCTATTATGCTTAGGTCAAGACTTTGCTGGTGTTCAAAAAGTGAATGAACAATGAAGATGTCTGACATTTTCGTTTTTGTCTTGTCACATTTGCTGTGTGTTCAAAGACGGATGTCAAATGTTAGACTCAGACTCTGACAAATCCCTGCTTATTCTTTTCATTCAGCGATTGATGACTGCTTTCCTTCTCCGACTACAATTTTGTAGGATCTTGTAAACTGAACTATGAACCATTTGACAGTGGTGCATGGCATACACGGGGTGTGAAAGGAAACGCTATAGGACGTCTATTTTTTTAACAATAAAATTGAAATACATGTAAATGAATTACAGATTATAAGTCTTGATTTTGAGAAATAGTTCAGTGGCTTTTGCGCTGACTGGATACATGTGGATGAAACCTACCTGGCATCAATTTAAATCCTTGCAGGGTTCCTCAATCTTCCATTCATTCATTCAATAACTTTATTTCGGCCAGTTTGACCATAAAGCACAGATAAAATGGGTTGGGTAGTGATCTTAAAAAGCACCAAAAAACAAATTATATTGTACTGGATGCTATAGAAATGGTCATCAGTATAATTACACACACACACCTGCAAATATGCAATTATGATGATGAACCGAGGTCTGTTCACACAGGCAAGTTCGCATGACATTACCAAGCCAAGAACCCAGAAACAGCAAAATACAGTACTACCACCTACTGACTGTGCCTCAGCTCGACATACTCTCCCTGAACTCTCTGGCTCTCAGTCACTGGGGTTTTGCACAGGTGCCTGTATGCCTATTATCACACAGAAATGATCCACTTTTTACTGCTAAATACTTTTGACTTATTTTAGGAGCTGAAAGAGAACTTTCACTCCTCAGTGGTCAACTTGTGAAGCGACATAACAGAGTGCAACAATGAGTCTGCGGGTTCCCTGCTGAGCCTGCAGGCATGTACTGGTGTCCAGCAGGGCTGCCTTTGGTTTATTACCTGTTACTACAGTACACAACTCTGCTAAAAGGCACTACTTCCTATCACTAACCTGAGTGGTTTTATCACCTAAACTAGAGGTCAAGTCAAGGTAGATCTGCAAGTACAGAATTTCGGCGCACATTGCATTGAATTTACTCTGTTCGGAACTTTGAGGTCACTTTTGTAAAAAGCGCAGCCTTTTTACGAAACTGCTGATTTCGCAATTATTTAGCAAATCGCGAAATCCTAGAGGGTCTACTTATTTCAGAAACACAAGAAAGGGTGCATATCAAGTTCATCTAAGCTTCAATAATATTCCTCTGCCAATTTAGATGACAGCTCTGCAAATAAAACAGGGGAACCATATTTCCCTCTGACGTGAAGGAACAAGAACTCTTACTCTTGGAAAGTGCACCTTTGCTGGACGGAATGTGACGTCATGCTAAAATTTGTTTGCATAATTCTATCTCAGAGATCATCAGTTTTTGTTCATGTACACTGCAGACTTGTGACATGTCAACACACAAACAATACCATAGGCCTCTTTGTTCACGTTTTTTCCCCACCTTTCTGATAGCACTTAGGGGCATATTACCAAGCTATAGCGATAATTATCGCTAAGCTTGGTTAGCGGGAATTAAAATATCGCCGCGCGCGACGATTTTTACCGCTGAGATACCTTGATATTATCAAGGTTTATCTCAAAAGCGGTAACAATCGTGGGAAATGCATGAATATCGATGTGAAATCAGCGATATTCATGCATTATCGTGACAATGCTCTTAGCCATGTTATCCACCTTCCATTGGATAACATGGCTAAGAACTGCTCTGGGCGGGGGATGGCTTTTGGAGATAATCGCGCTTATCATTGGTCACATCACTGATGATATCATTCATGTGACAATACAATGCATCTCCTCACACTTTCATATAACCTCTGTTACACCCAGTGTTAAATACAGAGTATAATTTTTTAAACCATTGACACACCAATACTAGTTACTACATACGCACTCACTGATTCCTATGTTTACACAAACACTCACTCATTCACCCATACAATCATTCATACATACAATCACTCATCTTTACAACACTATCATATGCACTCATACACCTATACAGACACTCACACTCTGCCACTCATCCATGGAGTTACTCACACACCTAGTCAGTCCTGTAAAGAATCAATCACACTTCCATTTTCTAATCTATACAGTTAAACATAGAGCACCTTACATTTTCAAACATATACTAACACATACTTACTCTCTTATACAATCATTGATACAAGTACACATTGATCTGCACAGAGTCACACACCTCCCAGCCAGCCACACACACACTCAGTTTCCCATACAAATACTTGGGCAATCAATCAATAACCCATATAGTTACTCATATAGCTACCGATCAACACATGCAGCAGTTTACAGAACAAAAGACATAATGATGCACAAATTAAGACAGTTTAGTCACTAACCCATGCACTCAGTGAGACACATTTAATCACTCACTCATACATTCAGTCATGCACCTACTAAATCCTTCGTCCAGACACTTATACATCTACTCATTCTTCAATATGTAAGACATATTTTAACTTTACAGAAACATACAGTCACTGGATGTTGTCATCAGTGATGTCATCAGTGATGTCATTTGAGATGTCATCAGTGATGTCATCAGTGATGTCACTGACCATGTCATGAATGATGTAATATGTGACATCATCAGCAGTGAATTGCGGGTGCGCGATATATAGTTAGTGCAACTAACTATATATGGAATTTCAATGGTTTTGTGTGAGTAAAATAAGGTTTTGTAAATGCTAATTCCTAACTATATATGGTCTATAACCTATGGTTTTTTCAGTGAATTTTCAAGGTTTTGTAAATGCTAATTCCTAACTATATATGGTCTATAACCTATGGTTTTTTCAGTGAATTTCATTGGTTTTTTAAAAGCTAATATCTATAGCTGTAAAATGTATTCTTCTTTAAATCAAAAAATTTATTTTATATGTTTATTAATATTTTTTTTTATTATTATGTTTTGGTTCACTCCCGGTCCGCGAACCGGGAAGCTTCCCGTTAGCTCAATGTGGTGCCGCGACCCGGTCCGCGAACCAGTAAACGTTCCGTTTGCGCAACTGCCGCGTTAGAAATCAACATCGTGACGCGTCGCGGAAGCGCGACGTATCACGTTGTCGCGTAATGCGTCTTATGACGCGCCGCGTTAGCGCACCCGGAAGTGCTCCGGTACGCGAACTGAGACGCGAAGCGCAGCTCCCCGGAAGGGATCCGGGGCGCGTCGCGAAAGCGCGATGTATCGCGTTGCCGCGTAATGCGTCTTATGACGCGCCGCGTTAGCGCACCCGGAAGTGCTCCGGAGCGCGAACCGAGGCGCGAAGCGCAGCTCCCCGGAAGCGATCCGGGGCGCGTTCCGCAGCGCGTAACATAAGCGTAACAGGTCATGTGACTTGTTAATAAAACTTTTCATTGGTTCATTTCACTTTTGGTTTCCTAATGATGTTAGGCTAGGTCATGTGACCTAAAAATAACACTTTTCATTGGTTTAGACCTATTTTTTTTCCAAAATGATGAAAACCCCTCCTTCTTTCCTCACTCTGACTTTCATCTTTGTGAGAGGAAGACCCTTTGTGATCACTGAGCAATGGCTTCATTAGTAGCTTCAGCTGGTGCACCCCCACCACCACCACCTCCTCCTCATAGGAAGAGAGGACCACCTCCACAGTTCATTACCAACACAGAGGAGGAAGAGGATGAAGAAGAGGAACAGGAGATACAGGAAACACAGTTTTTACAAGAGGAGCCCCGGGTATCTCATCATAAAACTAGTTTCATTTGGCAGTTTTTTTCATTTCCTGAAGGACAGAAAAAAGTAAATGCTCGATATGTGACGTGCCTGATATTTTTTCAGTGAATTTCAATGGTTTTTTAATAGCAAATATCAAAAGCTGTCGAATGTCAAGTACGTGGTAAGTAAAAATATTTTCGTGTTTATGCACACTGATCTGCTTTGAATGCTGCCCCCCCCTCATTTCTATTAGGAGTACTCTCTCTTTGCAGATAGTGAAGGGTAGTTAACGCAGGCCTTTGCCCCCGTTGTAATCCGTCGTGCCTGCTTCTCTCTCCATTTGATTGATTGTTATCCAAGCATTTACTGTTTTAGAATTGGTTCTCTTTGGTTCATTCTCTATTTACAAACAAGCACAGAGTCGCAATACTCTGTTTAGTTTTTGCAGATAGCGAAAAATCGTGTAAAAAAACAAAAGGAATCGAGCAAAATCAGTAGGCCACTAATGGGATCTCTTTTTGACCTCGCTAAAATAGAAACATTAGGAACAACCCCTCATGAGAAATACGAAACTAGTGAGATGAACTGAACTCCACACCATGATGGCTGCAAGACAGCTCGGCTCCGCCACCCACCCCGCCCAAAATAACGATAAACTCTATGCAAATATTACAAATATATACAACACACCAGCAAAGTAACAGGGTAAAACATTTTATTAAATAACTATTTACATAACTATTTTATACTTTTTGGTGCCCGATCCGGCTAGCTCAATCGATCGAGCATGAAACTCATGAACTCTGATAGTTCAAAGTTTTGAGGAGTGCTTGTTAGACTGTCTGAAACTTATTTGCGCCTCAGCTGCATAGCGAGTGAAAAACCAAGGGGCCCTCCACTGCAGCCGAGGAACCTCCATCTTGGGGGCGACGCACAGCATCACATTGCTTTCCAATGCAGTCAGATCCTCAAACAGCCCCCACTGACCACGTTAGAAAGCCACATCGTGACGCGTCTCATAATCACAACGTATCGCGTTACTGCGTAATGCGCCTTATGACACCCTTCGTTAGCGCACCCAGAAGCGCTCTGGAACGCGAACCAAGGCGCGAAACGCAGAGCCCTGGAAACGATCCGAGGCGCGGTGCGGAGCGCGTAACGTAAGCATAACAGGTCATGTGACTAGTTCATAAAACTTTTCATTGGTTCATTTTACTTTTAGTTTCCTAATGATGGAACGTTTGATCATATGACGTAAAATAATCACTTTTCATTGGTTTACAACATTTTTTTTTCCCAAATGATGAAAGTCCCACTTTTTTTCTTCACTCCGACTTTCATTTTTATGAGAGAAAGACCTGTTTTTGCGTGCTTACTCATGGCATCTGTAGTAGCTGCAGCTGGTGGCTCCCCACCACGTCCACCACCACCAAAGAAGAGAGGTCCAACTGGCCAGGTCATCTTCCAACAAGAGGAGGAAGAAGAGGAAGACGAGGAACAGGAGCAAGGGACAAGGGGGTTTTTGAAAGAAATGCCAAGGACGTCCCATGTTAAAGTCAATTTTATTTGGCAATTTTTTTCTTTGCCTCCACATAAAAAGAAAGTAAATGCCAGATACGTTACCTGCCTGATCTGCCACGAACATCTCTCCAGAGGGATCGAAAAAAAATATAGTTTTGGTAATTATACCATGCATCGACACATGGAGAGGTGGCACCCGCTTAATTATAGTGCTGCACAAATGAGAGATTTGGTGGACAACCCCCGACCTGCCAGTACATCCACCAATGAAGTGGCAGTGACAGCATCAGAGGCAAGGGAAACGGTCCCAAATATTCAGAAGAACTTTGGAAAGATTAAAATGACATGTTTAGATTGTGGAAAATTAATTTCATGTGGACAGATGAGTGTTACTCTAATAAATACAGCATATGAACATCATCAATGTTCAAAACGTCCCCGAAACTAAATTTTCTTTTTTTTTGGTTGCTCCTGTTGAGCCCTTTGTACTGAATCATTTTTGTTTCCCCCCTCCAAAAAAACACAAAAAAAATATAAAACAACAAAAAATAAAAAATAAAGTTCTTTTCAGAACTACCTTCCCTTTATGAAAAATTGCTAGCATGTTTAGCACTCTGGCAACCTCTATTTCTTTTGGTTCGCTTCCCCGTTCGCTCCCCGGTACGCGAACCGGGAGCGAACCAAAAAAAAAAAAAAAGAAGAGTAAGTATAAGGGAAGTAAACAGAGAGTAATGTTAAAAGAAAGACAGCTATACGGAGTAAACCAGAGATACTGTTTAATAGATTTATTTACCGAAGAAAAGATGGAAGAGGGTATAATTGTGAAAAACAAAATAGATAAGGAAGTGAAAGAAAAAAAAGAGAGTAGAAGAATAACAAAGAAGAGTTTCTTAGAGAATATGAGTGAATGTTCA
Source organism: Lissotriton helveticus (assembly GCF_964261635.1). Classification (NCBI taxonomy): domain Eukaryota; kingdom Metazoa; phylum Chordata; class Amphibia; order Caudata; family Salamandridae; genus Lissotriton; species Lissotriton helveticus. The sequence goes on from NC_136063.1 coordinate 873,321,413, forward strand.
AAATAAGATTAAAACATGTGGAATAACAGAGAGAAAAAACAGAAAGCAGAAAAGAAGAAGTAACAGAAAAAGAATAATTGAAACAGCAAAGAAATGTAAATAACATAGGGCCATATTATCAACATAGGCAATAAAAGTTTTGCAGCTTTTATCGGCAGAAATGTGTCGCTAAAGCCGCTTTTGCGGCAGAAAACTGCAGCTAAAACCACTTTTGCAGCAGTTTTCTGCCGATAAAAACAGCAATAATTTTATTGGCTGTGTTCATAATATGCCCCTTAGTGCGCTTCAACTACACAGAAAAAGCATAATGAACAAGTAGTGAAAGAGTGATCAGTCAAAGACACTAAGAGTAATAGAGATGGAGTGAGTGAACAAGAGTGAGGAACTATGAGAAGAGAGGGACTGAGAAAAGGAGTGGAAGGAGTAGAGTAAGTAGGTAATAGAGAAAGGAATGAGAGAAGTAGCAAAGGCAGGAAACTGAGGGTTAAAGAAATGAAGCTGTGGAACTAATAGTAGGTGAATGTGATAGAAATGTAACGAAAAGAGTACAAAACATTTACCTTATAATTGTCGTTAACTTACTCACTTGTTATTTTTATACTTTCAATCTGTGAAAGAGATAACAAACATTTGAAAAATATTAAAACATGTATTTAAAAATTAGAAAAGACAAGGGAAAAGATTGAAGGACAAACAGTTTTTCAACAACTTTGACACTTACAGAAGCTTCTGCTTCTCCACGCCCCCTACACAGTCCTAAAGATATACATTTTAAACTAACAGTATCTTGATGCAGATGAAGTGAGGCCTATCTTAGAACATGGTGCATCTTTTGCACTGCTGTTGTCTCACAAAAGTGACGCAATGGCAGTGCAAAAGAGGTGCACAATCATCATAAAACTGTTCCTAACATTTTAAATGATTGTTTCAGGATGGCAATAAGGTGTGTCCTATCCAGACGTTTGTTTCAGGTGAGGCCTACTCAGGGTTGCAGATCAAATTTAGGCTTGTTGAAGAGTACAGAGGAGATAATACATGTGCAGGCCAACCAGTAAAGTTCAGACTTCCTCTGTTTCCCTGGACAGGCCTAAACTTCATCTGCACAATGTGATTCGTAATGTTAGTAAACACAGGTAATGTATTTGAAAAACGTGCAATTTCTTTTGCTCATTTCACAATCACATCACTTGTGTTTCCTTTGGTTAGGTATCTCATTGTGCAGATGTAGTCCAGCATATGAAAGAGTACGCACTGCATGCAACAACTTTGACACTTACTGAAGCCTCAGCTTCTCCATACCCCCTACACAGTCCTAATTATATACATTTTAAACTGACAGTATCTTGCTGGAAATGAACTGAGGCCTATCTTGCAACATGGTGCATCTTTTACACAAAAGTGACGGAACAGCGGCGTGAAAGAGGCACACAGCCTTCATAAAACTGCCCTTAACATTTTAAATAATTGTTTCTAGATGCTGATAAGGTGTAACCTATCCACAGATTTGTTTCAGGTAAGTCCTACTCAGGGTTGCAGATGAAATTTAGGATTGTTGAAGAGTATAGAGGAGGTAATACATGTGCAGGCCTACTAACGAAGTGAGTCATGTCCACTGCACTCTTGAACAAATGTCAGACCTCCTCTGTCTCCTGGAACAGGCCTAAACCTCATCTACACAATGTCATCTGTAATGTTAGGAAACAAAGGTAATATAATTGAAAAACGTGCAATTTTTTTTGCTCATTCAACAATCACATCACCTGTGTTTCCTTTGCTTAGGTATCTCATTGTGGAAATGTAGTCTATCATATGAAAGACTACGTAGAATGTGAGCACTGTATGCAACAACTTTGACACTTACAGAAGCCTCACCTTCTCCATGCCTCCTACACAGTTCTAAATGTACATCATAAATACAAACAGTACAGAATTAATTATACATGTTAAATGGTTTATTTTTGCTGTTCTCATAATGTATCAAATTTCACTAAAAACAGTGACTTGAAGGTATTCATCATATAACAGCGGGGAAAAAAAAACACAATCAAAATGATTGTGTTTAAAAAACCCATATAACATAACTAATCAGAAATCAGAACTCCTCAAAAGTAACTTACTTTCCATGACGTTGAAGGATGTCCTATGAACAGCTTACACTCGGTTGTGCTGTTTTTATTTTCAGCCCGCCACTTTCTGAAAGAAAAGCTCCATCGTTTTGAGAAATATGTTACATACAATAAATGACTTCTCGCTCTCTACCACACGTTTCCACAAGGCCAAATCATGTAAGAGCCATTTATAACTCTTGGAATTCTTGTAAGCAAATCCCGTCATTTTCTATTTCCGCAACTTTCAGAAAGAAAACGTTCAAGATCACTTTCACAATCCTAGACTAGTAATATCTTACCCTTCTTGCTCACTCATGTTCTACATTTCCTATGACACTGATACTGCTTACTATGAAGCAGACTTACACTACCTCTATGACTACTACAATTATTTAATTCTCTACATCACTTTTAATCACAAAGCAATATAAAACAGTAGATAAAATTATATCAACCCCTAGAATCATTATACGCCGGTTACCTACCCTAAATTCTCTTTTCTGAAAACAGAAAGTAAGAATATTTTTAAGTAAAAAGGCAACATTGTATCGTAGTCAAATGGCAATAATTTCCGAAACAGCACATTTTTTTACATTTTCAATAAGCTGTGTAATAAGCGGATCTTGTCAAATGACCATCATGCAATATAATAGCTGCAGTTACAAATGTTCTTCCTAAAATCAACGACTGTGTAGCCACAACATTTGTAATTAAAGTTGAAGACTTACTTTCATCAGGTTTATATAATTGGATTTTTAAAATGACATTATAATCAAAAGTTTGGACCAATAATCTAGACAGCGTTGCAGACTTACATTCCCTCTACTCCATGTTTTGATTGGCTGCTTGAATTAGCTTATAAAAAGAAACAGTTTTTCTGAACTCATTCAAAGTACAGTTATTTTTCCATGACGTCAAGTGTTATGGTAAGAAGACCGTTTGCTTTGGGAAATACTCTGTTGTCCTTCAACTAATCTGTGCCCACCACTTTCTGTAAGAAAATCTTCTTTTTTTCCAGGAACTATTGTCTCTGTACTACACTTATCCTCAAGGCCACATCGTGTAGGAGCCATTAGAACCTCTTGAAATTCCTCAGAGCACATCCCGAGATTCTTTCCCTAAAATTTTGGTTTTAAAAACACCAGGTAAGAATTTTTAAGGTCATACAGCAATTTTTTTTTTAAGTTAAAACAGAATCGTTGCAGAATGACCAGCCGTTTCTAGACTTTAAATAAGCTGTGTAATGTCCTGATGTTATTGAAGGACCGTCATGATATATAATTGCTGCAGTTACAAAAGTCCTTCCTGATATTGACAACTGCGAAGCTACAAAATTTTTAATTAAAGTTGTCAATTTTGTTCCATCAGGCCTACATCGTTGGAACATTAAAATGACATACTGGCCATATGTTCGTATAAATAATGTTGACATCATTTCAGATTTACATTGGCTACACTCCATGTTGTGATCAGCTGCTTTTACTAGCTTATTAAAGGACACTGATTTACTGTCTGGCAAAGTTAAATATATAAATCTTTCTGAGTCTACATTAGTAGTACTTGATACCCTACAGTTCTCGCAGTCATGCTGCCATTGATAAGAAAGCCCAAACAGGTGATCTACATCTACACCTTCAGCATGCAATACATCAGGCATATACATTAAAAACTCCTGACAATCTTGCTGAATATTTTGAGAGAATTGTGTTTGACCTGAACATCTGTCTAACAGATTTCGAATTTCAGACACACTTTCTATTTTTGTTCTATCAGTGCTACATTTATCTAACACAGAATTTAACAAACTGCAAAATCTGTGATCCGAATTGACCACAATCTCTTCTTTTACATTTTCTAGAGAAAACAAAACATTAACCACTACATTAGCATAGCAGTTGACACCAGAACTGTTTTCAAATTGAAAACCAACAACATCTTCAACAGAATCCTTTTTCTTTCTGCTTATAACTTCAGGTTCATCGACTTTTCGTCTTTTTGCTACAACCTCCCTAGTATTGGTCACATTTCTTCGTTTCCGGCCTACCACACGTTTCTCAAACAAAGGATATTGAGGCAAATGTGGCGCATACTCTCTTCTTAACCTATTGTATTCCTTAACACAATCTAGATCCGCACAAATGTTTGTGACATCACACTCAATCAAGTACAATCCCGATAAAGTTCTAACTCGTGACAATGCCACATATGCCATACCCTCCTTGAACACAGAACTGCCAATATTCACCAATGCACTGTCTACACTTAAACCTTGTGATTTATGGATTGTCACCGCATATGCCAAGCAAACAGGAAACTGCTTACGGCGAACATATAAGTCTTTTACAAGCAAAAATCTAGCAGAACAACGACCAATTAGCTGTACTTCCTCAATGCCATCAAATTTAATTTTTAAAAATTCAATTCCATCTCTATTTCTGTATTTCACAAAATCAACAACATTACCCATTGATCCATTTACCAGACCTCTTTCAACATGTAAATTCCTTCTTAAAATTATACGGCAATTTAAGCACACATTCAGAGTCTTTTCAAAACCTGCAGTTTTAGATATAGTCTTCTCTAATGAATCCAATTTTGTTTTCAAATTCTCAGACAAAATAATTGTTGATCCCATATGCTCTACTCTGTCAATAGCTTCCAGTTTCACAATCTCTTGGTTTTCTAAATGCAACATTTTGTTGTTGAAGATGGCACATTCTGCAAGAGTTGGCATCAAACATATTCCAGATTTCTTCTCAGTAATTTTCTGAAAAATATTCTCAGGCACAACGTCTTGTTCTGGATATAAATTTGACAGTAATCGTGCATGTAAAGCTTGTTTCCCATGCTCGGTCACTTTTCCAATTCTAACATCTTGTAGAATATTCTTGTAAACTTCATCCTTCGCCTGACGCATATTTTCATGCAGTTCAGCATAATTGAAGTTTAACCATATATTGACGTTGCCAATGCTCCCTAGGCACTTCCTGGTATCTTCATGCGTGAGCATTTTGAACACAGGTTGTCCTTTCACTGGTGTCAGCTGCAGAAGATCTCCGAAAACAATGATGTGTTTGCCACCAAATAACACATCATACTCTGTTTTAAGAACTTCTTGCATTCTCAAATGCACAAAGGCAAGCATGACATTGGAAACCATGCTTACTTCGTCAATGATAAGAAGTTTCATTTTCCTCAAGACTCTTGAAACTTCACAACAAGCATCTCCAGATAACTTGTGGTATTGTAATTTGTTATCATGCTCCACTGGCAGCATCAGTAGACGATGCAAAGTAATACCTTTAATGTTATGTGCTGCCAGTCCAGTTGGAGCGGTGACAACACAAGACAGCGATGACTCAGTCCTTTCCTTCAAATAACATGAAATTGCTTTAATGAGGAAACTCTTTCCAGTTCCTGCTTCTCCACTCACGTACAGTCGGACAGGCTTCAACGACGTACATGAGCACTCTTTCTTCTCATGACTTAATCCATGATCAATTTGCTTGGTAACTTCGTCATATATTTTCCTCTGCTCAACGTTGAGTTGTCTTTCCAAGTCTTCTAAGTTAACCGCATCCTCCTGAGCATGTGCCATGGCTCTTTCCACTTCATTCATGGCAGTGGCAGCTTCATTTTCGATAACAGGTCCTCCTAGTGGATCCTGACTCAATGAAACAGAACTCTGACTGTCCTGAGAACTGTCTCTGGCAATCTCGGCTGCAATCGTTGCTTCCTGCTCGATTTCCGCATTCAACATTTCTACATATTTGGGAAAAGCAGGACATTCTATGGTCTCCTTGGCGGCAGTGAAAGAGTCTTCGTAACAGAGGAAATCTCCAAGCAGTTCCTCTTCTGCACGCCAAGGCTTGAAAAGTTGCAAAAGTGCTAAATAGAAAAACTCCTTTTTTTCAGGAGATTCGCCACTCAATTTTCGATGGTTTACCAAGTGGCATTTTCTTTGCTTGACCAGACATCCCTCACTTCCAATTACAGCATACACTCCTTTATCAATATCTTCTTTGATGTTCCTCTTGAATATGTAATTTTGTAGAACCTCATACAGACAAACATTCTCGAGGTGACTGCTTCGATTTGGATAATATGTATCCAACATGTTGGTCTTCAAAATGTCGGTACTGTTTGGCTCCTTTTCCGCCAAATACTCAATTTCCCGCACAGGTTTCGGAACTCGATTACGCGTTGCAGCAAGACCAAGACTCGCCCAAACGATACTCCTAGATTTGGCATAGAGACTTGCTGAAGACAACCGGTCAGAACATTCGTAAGCTCCGATTTCTCGATGCGACAACATCTTCAGACTGAAACTGTACAACTTCTTACTGAGGCTCTTTTCATGGGAAATGTCCTCCCACATATCCTTCAATTCTGTCTTTTCTTTTTTGGTGATGTAAGAGGTCACATACCGAGCCACAGCCATACAGTTATCAGCCACAAACTGTATATCCATGTTAGCATTCCACATGGACAAAATCACTGGGTTGTAGTCGTTGATGTACTTGGACTCTTCGTTCCTCTTCAAATTGTATGTGTTTTTAGGTGATTTCTTCATCACATTATGTCGCAGCGAAGACATCAAACTGTTCACTCTTCCTTTAGAAATCACCGGTCGTGGAAAGGCGAAACGACATTTGGTGTTGAACTTGTCCTTGTTTCTGAATTTACGACGACAGTACTTTCCGCAACGATGGCTTTGGAAGCGTAGAACTTGTTCTCTTAGGCTTTTGTCCTCCTTTGCGTTTGGAACAGCACATGTAGAATACTGTTCTATGAAACTCATCACTTAGTCTTCTGGATCTGTTCCAAATTTAGGTGCATCCTTGATCCACAGCAGCATATGTATATGAGGAGCACCTCTTGCTTGGTACTCCTTTCTCCAGAAGAAATCCAACACCTCTCCAAGAGGTGGATTCTTCTTATTCATGATGAAAGACATCATAGCTTCAAATCTATGATTGAAGTACCTGCATACATTCACTGGATCCAAAGAGCACAGTTCTCCGGGTGTCTTGAATTCGATGTTTTCGATGTTTCCATTTGCCTCTCGTAGAAATTCAAGTAAGTCTTCCCAGCCATACTCGGCACAGCTCAGAGTGAGGAACCATGTGGGAGTTCCTAAGTTCCTCAGCATACATTTTAAATCACCATGACGACGGTACCAGTACTCATTAGTACCACGCTGACACGCCATGAGATTAATCAGGTGACAATCCAAAATACTGTCTTGGACATTGACTTTATCCATAAAGTCACTTGCCGAGATGTTTTGCATCTGTATACCACTTTTCAAGATGTGGTTCACTGCATATGACAGTCCAGACAGATCGCTTTCAAACAGGAGATGAAACAAATAGGGAATGCATTGTCGAAACCTAGCATCTTCTGCATACAATCGTAAAGTCCGGTATTCAGAAGCAGGAATTTGATGAGGTCGCTTATCATATCTTCCTCCTTGACCTGTTGGAAATAGCTGTGGGAAACACCGAGCTTCCAAACTTTCCTCCCAGACACTAATGGGACTCCCTTTGGCTTGTTTCATTTGAAACAACTCAATAGCATTCCCCATGACTTCCTTGGAATGCAAAGGATGAACACTATAATGTTCATATATTTCTTCACTTTTAGAGGGTTCTACTTTCTCAATTTGACCAGCACACAAATCGCTATCCTCTTCCTCACTTACTTCCTCTTCTGCAACATATACATTCTTATAGTACTTTTTATTTTTTTTCAAATACAATGTTGCCTTTTTGACTTTCCTAACATCCACTAAATCTTGCCATATTTTTTTATTCTTTGTCGGAACCCCATTAACTAAGATAACCAGAGGTTCCTCTTCCACTTTTTCTACTCCAATTGTGTTAATGTTTTTCTTCAAATCTAGAGGCAAATAAACAACTCTTCCCTTTAATCCTCTCTGTAAATCTGATGGAGGCAATTTCCCTGTCTTTGGCTCCATTCTTACAATAGCCTGAAAGGGATGGATACTTTGAATCAAAATAGATTCATAAGTATTTAAATCCTTCAATTCAGAAGGAATCTCAACCAATTCCAGATTATTATGAACCGCTCTAGCAGGCATCTGGTTTTGATTTAATTTATTACAACAATAAGTACACACACGTTGATCCGATCCCAAATCAAAACAATTTTCTACCATCAAGTATGTAGCGAAATCCTTCCATTCAGTATTATTTTCCCTTTCACTTTTTGCATATAAATCCACTAACTTAGTCTGATTCTTATAATAAGTGCGTCGACAACACACACAAGTGAAATTAGGCCTCTCACTTGATTTCACCTGAAACATGGCAATTTCCTTCTGAAAATTATCTGTACTGGAAACCTGTACACTATCTTCCACATTACCCTCTTCTTCTGGGTCAATTTCAACATTCTCCTCTTTACTTCCAAAGTAACAAAACTCAATTTCTTCACACATATTCTTCACATCTATTTCAGAACCATGCAAAAGAGCAGCGCATAATTGTTTAAGCATAACTGCTGGACTCTTAGCATAATACAACATTCTAACTAATTTCCTCACTTCATTATGATGCACTGCTAGCATCCTAAAATGATGAAAAACACTCTGGCATACTCTCCTGGAAAGACAAGCCAGTGAATGACCATGCAAACCTGTCACTTCTCTCACTCTGCAAGGATCTAATTCTTGCAACAACTTCATTTTCTGCTTCAAACTTTTCTTATTAAATGTCCGTACAAAATCACAAAGCAAATTGATGGAATCCTGTCGCACACTGCAAATACTACTACACTTCCAGGTGTACACAGGTCCCTTAGGACGTCTTCCTAAAACCTCATTACCTAACATCTCTTCTGCCTCTGTTGTCACAAGTTTTTCTTTTTCAACTGGACAACCATCTTTCACCTCATAAGCTCGACCGCTGGTGTCAACTGCATGCACCAAATCATTATCCTGGAAATAACTCTCCTCATTGAAAAATGCCTCACAACTTGAACTATGCATCCATTCTTCGGAAAAAACTTCACAAAAATTACTACGATTAACTATTCTCTTCCATCTACTATTTCTTTTGAAATCATAAATTGCCTTGTTTAGCTTCCTAATTCTATTGATTATCAAAATAAATAACTTTCGTTTAATTTCAAATGCCTGATCAATAACTTTCTCAACTTTTTTTTTCTCTTATAAAAAACCACTTTCTGTTGACCTTTCTTAATATTTTTTAACAAATTGCCAATTATCCTGTTGCGGAACATTCGTTTACGAATGTCCCTAAACTGTTGTTTCCTTCTACTATCATGCACAGAGTTATCTCTTGCTCTAGCAGTAACATTTTTGATTGGCCTTTCCTTTCCGTTTAAATTGCTTCTCTTTTTCTGGACAAAAACATTTTCTGTAGTACTACTTTTTTTTCTAGAAATGTTTCTTATGAATGTTTTCGTGGTCTTACCTGGTACTTTCTTGGTGACTTCACGATTTTTTATTGTAGAGGACTGCTACAGTAAATGATGGACCTGCTGTCTTTGACGTTTTGTAGCCTTTCTCATTCTATCCTTAGTTGGCATTCTCAAAATTTGAAATGATCTGCAGTTGAATCTGTGGTAAAATATAATAAAAAATGTTATTAACCACTATTACCAAACAGTAAATCAATAACAGTCATCAAAAACTTAACACACTACTTGACATTTTTACATAGAATATTTTTTAGTGGTTTGGCAAATTTAGAATACACAAATATCAGAAAAGAAATGGAATTCTTCTTCATTTTACCTGTCCTGTTTTATATGTGAATCTGATCTTATTTTATGAGCATATTTTAATATTTTATTGAAGACACTACACATAACCTGTTTTTGAAGGTGTGTTTAATTTTAAATGAAACGGTTTACATTTTTACTTTTCATTTATTGTAAATTTTAAAAATAAATGTTTATAGTTCCATAGGCTCAAGCAGGTCAGCTTCCCACCCTATGTCATACAATTCTGACAAATCGGCATCCTCATCATGTTCTTCATCATCCTCAGGATTTAAATTATCCAAGGGATCTACTTCCACTGACGTTTCAATTACAAGTTCAATGATGAGGTCGAGATCAACTGATTGCTGATTGTCACTCATGGTTGAAGTTGTCGTTATCTTTAAAGAAAGAGAACAACAATGAGATGTTGCAGAGTAAGAGACAAATCTCAGAGATTATAATAGTAAAATTGTTTAACAAGAGTTACATTTTGCAGCTAATATTTAGCCATGTCCAGCGATGCTGAGGAGGTGAGGCCTATGTCCAAGTTTTCAGTGAACAGGACTCATCTCTTCTTAACCTTGGATAAGCCTCACCGACTCTGTGTCCCCTGCTCATACTTAAATGTACAAGGGCAGATTTATGCTAAGTGGCGCATCCCCACGGATGCACCAGTTAATGTGCACCGCTGCTCTGCCACCCATAGTGTGCCGAATTTACAATGTGCAGCACCATTGAGCAAAAACAGCACAGATGCGTCACGCATCTGTGCCGCAAAAGCAGCACATTGCAGGAATCACGTCATAAGCGCGACATGTCTACTGCAATGCACAGGAGGAAGCCTCACATTGCATGGTGCATCACTTCTTATGCCTGTTTCAAACAGGCGTAAGGATTTGATTCAGCAATGCTATAAAGCTGACTCAGTGAAATCTTCTAAATTTCACTGTGTTACTTTTACAGGGCTTTCATGCAAATTAATGCATACCTTGCAACAAAACACCTATATGAAAACTGACGCAGGTTTCATGTGGCACAGGACTTTACAGCATGACACATCTGCCTAGATGCATCAAGTTGTAAATATGTCGCCACATAGCAAATCTTTTGCACCACCGCTGCATCACAAAAGTGACGCACAGCGACGCAAAAGAGGCATACACCTATCATAAATCTGTCCCTAACATTTTAAATGATTGTTTCAGGATGACGATAAGGTGTGGCCTATCCAGAGGTTTGTTTAAGGTGAGGCCTACTCAGGGTTGCAGATGAAATTTACGCTTGTGCGAAGAGTACAGAGGAGATAATACATGTGAAAGCCTACCAATGAAGTAAGTCATGTCCACTTCACTCTTGAACAAAGGCCAGACCTCTTCTGTGTCCGTGGACAGACCTAAACCTCATCTGCACAATGTCATTCATAAACTTAGGAAACACAGGTGATGTAATTGAAAAATGTGGAGTTTCTTTTCCTCATTTCACAATCACATCACCTGTGTTTCGTTTGCTTAGGTATCTCATAGTGCAGATGGACTCTAGCATATCAAAGAGTACACATAAGTTGAGCAGTGAATACAACAATTTTGACATTTAGAGAAGATTCAGCTTCTTATCTTGTTGGAGATGAAATGAGGCCTGTCTTGCAACGTGGTGCATCTTTTGCATCACTGCTGCATCGGTTTCATGTGGCACGGGACTTTACAGCATGACACATCTGCCTAGATGCATCAAGTTGTAAATATGTCACCACATAGCAAATCTTTTGCACCGCCGCTGCGTCACAAAAGTGACGCACAGTGACGCAAAAGAGGCATACACCTATCATAAATCTGTCCCTAATATTTTAAATGATTGATTCAGGATGACGATAAGGTGTGGCCTATCCAGAGGTTTGTTTAAGGTGAGGCCTACTCAGGGTTGCAGATGAAATTTACGCTTGTTGAAGAATACAGAGGAGATAATACATGTGAAAGCCTACCAATGAAGTAAGTCATGTCCACTTCACTCTTGAACAAAGGCCAGACCTCCTCTGTGTCCGTGGACAGGCCTAAACCTCATCTGCACAATGTCATTCGTAAACTTAGGAAACACAGGTGATGTAATTGAAAAATGTGGAGTTTCTTTTCCTCATTTCACAATCACATCACCTGTGTTTCCTTTGCTTAGGTATCTCATAGTGCAGATGGACTCTAGCATATCAAAGAGTACACATAAGTTGAGCAGTGTATACAACAATTTTCACATTTACAGAAGATTCAGCTTCTTATCTTGTTGGAGATGAAATGAGGCCTGTCTTGCAACATGGTGCATCTTTTGCATCACTGCTGCATCGGTTTCATGTGGCACGGGACTTTACAGCATGACACATCTGCCTAGATGCATCAAGTTGTAAATATGTCGCCACATAGCAAATCTTTTGCACCGCCGCTGCGTCACAAAAGTCACGCACAGTGATGCAAAATAAGCTTACACCTATCATAAATCTGTCCCTAACATTTTAAATGATTGATTCAGGATGACGATAAAGTGTGGCCTATCCAGAGGTTTGTTTGAGGTGAGGCCTACTCAGGGTTGCAGATGAAATTTACGCTTTTTGAAGAGTACAGAGGAGATAATACATGTGAAGGCCTACCAATGAAGTAAGTCATGTCCACTTCACTCTTGAACAAAGGCCAGACCTTTTCTGTGTCCGTGGACAGACCTAAACCTCATCTGCACAATGTCATTCATAAACTTAGGAAACACATGTGATGTAATTGAAAAATGTGGAGTTTCTTTTCCTCATTTTACAATCACATCACCTGTGTTTCCTTTGCTTAGGTATCTCATAGTGCAGATGGAGTCTAGCATATCAAAGACTACGCAGAAGGTTACGACTGTATGGAACATGGCTATGTAAGTCAAATAATCCAAATCTAAATTTGCCAAGCACACATGGGGGCGTATTTACAAGGACCTTGCACCACAGGGAAAGGTCTTAAATTAAAATGGGAAAAATAACATCAGAGAGACTCAAAGGCCTTATAAATATGCCCCAAGCAACCTATGAAGCTCTAGCATTACATATCAAGAAACCAAATTGATTTCAAAAAACGTTTTTAAACACATCATCTAAATAAATTATATACCTACATTCATCAGGTAGTGACTTAAAATGCCCTAAGACACATGAAAGCGTTTTTTTTTAAGCCCTTGCTCCATTTTTAGATCACTTTTAACATGGCTATGTAAGTCAAATAATCAAGATCTAAATTTGCCAAGCACAGATGGGGGCGTATTTACAAGGACCTTGCACCACAGGGAAAGGTCTTAAATTAAAATGGGAAAAATAACATCAGAGAGACTCAAAGGCTTTATAAATATGCCCCAAGCAACCTATGAACCTCTAGCATTACATATCAAGAAACCTAATTGATTTCAAAAAACGTTTTTAAACACAACTTGTAAAGCAATTATATTCATACATTCATGGGGAAGTTACTTAAAATACCCTAAGACACATGAAAGCGTTTTTTTTAAGCCCTTGCTCCATTTTTAGATCACTTTTAACATGGCTATGTAAGTCAAATAATCAAGATCTAAATTTGCCAAGCACAGATGGGGGCGTATTTACAAGGACCTTGCACCACAGGGAAAGGTCTTAAATTAAAATGGGAAAAATAACATCAGAGAGACACAAAGGCCTTATAAATATGCCCCAAGCAACCTATGAAGCTCTAGCAGTACATATCAAGAAACCTAATTGTTTTCATAAATCGTTTTTAAACACATCAACTAAATCAATTAGATACCTACATTCAAGGGGAAATGACTTAAAATGGCCTAAGACACATGAAAGCGTTTTTTTAAGGCCCTTGCAACATTTTTGGGTCACTTTTAACATGGCTATGTTAGTCAAAGAATTAAAATCTAAATTTGCCAAGCACAGGTGGGGGCATATTTACAAGGACCTTGCACCACAGGGAAAGGTCTTAAATTAAAATGGGAAAAATTACATCAAAGGAAGTCAAAAGCCTTGAAAATATGCCCCAAGCAACCTATGAAACTCTAGCAGTACATATCAAGAAACCTAATTGATTTCAAAAAACGTTTTTAAACACATCTTGTAAAGCAATTATATTCATACATTCATGGGGAAGTGAGTTAAAATACCCTAAGACACATGAAAGCATTTTTGTAAGACCCTTGCTCTTTTTTTGCATCACTTTTAACATGGCTATGTAACACAAAGAAACAAAATCTATTTGTAAAACACTTGACACAAAGCAACATTTTAAATACACAACTTTCTTCATAATTTTCTCCCTAAACCATACTATTCTCTACCTAAATTAAATGAATCTTTTCTCACCTTAGCAAATACTTTATGAGTTTCAAAACAGTCTCAGAAACACACCAAATTTTCTTTAGCAGAGCAAAAGGTATGCACTCCAGAGTCTGCAGCTATGAAAAGCACAGAAATGCTGTAACTCATCACACATATCTCTCATGTCACCCAATCAAAACTCTTCCCTCACTTTTTTCAAATCAACACCCTTCCCCCCTCTGGCCTTTCTGCCTTTTTTGCATAGCAACCACCTCTTGAAAGACCTCTCATGTTTGCAAGTTCACACAACAATGTTTCAATTGAACTCTGAACTCTCAGTGCACCTGCGTATCCAGTGCAATCTTTCATTAAATGATTTTTTCTTGACCATTCAAATTACATCTTTCAAACAACACATCCATGCACCCTAACTTTCTGTTTTCAGCAATCAAAATCCACCAATCACTGCTACTGCTTCCTTAACACAGAAACTCCACAGTTTTTTTTCATTTTAAACTCTTATTTTTTCAACTCCCATTTCATTGCCACACTTCATCTGACTGCAGCAGAACCTCCTCTCACCATGTTTTCTGTCTGGATTGTTGGACATAGTTACATCTACTGGGCTCAAAGGTATGCTGAGAACAGAAATTTACCTAACCTCAATTTACAAGATGTGGAAATTAAGTGGTTTGGCCACAGAGGATTAAAATGTCACCAATTGATACCATTGGTGAAAACCTTTATGCATTTGCCTAAACCTGACCTGTTAATTGTGCACTGTGGAGGAAATGACTTGGGCACTTTGACTGGTGTAGGTCTGGAAATGCTTGTAAAGGACACCTTTGAGCAATTGATGGCACTTTTTCTTCAAACTGCCTTGGTATATTCAAATATATGCCAAAGACAGAAATGGAGGTGGTCGAACCAATTTTGTCCACAAATTGAGAAGTCGAGGAAGCATGTAAACAAATCTGTTTCAGCTTACATGAGAGACCATGGAATGGGCTCCATGTACAACAATAACTTGCGTTACTACATACAAGATATCTACAGAGGAGATGGAGTTCACTTCTCAGATGAAGGGAACAGAGTTTTCATTCTCAATTTAAGACTGTGCATTGGTACCTACTTATAAGTACCTAAATGTACCATAAACCCAAAAGCTCTTCTCAGAGCTACCCTACATCTGATCACTCACAATTATTATTTTACTCTAACTTTTTTCACTAATTTTCAACAAAGTACGCTCCCCGGAGCGCTACCCGGTACGCGAACCGGAAGCTAACCGCGCAAATTTTTTTTAAAAAATGTTTTTTTTTCGCGCGAAATTTTTTAAAAAAATGTTTTTTTTTCGCACATATGGGCCTCCTCAGCCACCCTCAGAAAACCTAGGGGGTCAAGATACGTCTACCGTGCCCCCTTCTACCCATTCTGAACATTATTTTTCCCTCCATCTTGTATTTTAATTCGACCGAAACACAAAATGGTGGACTCCCGTAACGCTGCAGGTTCGCGTACCGGGGCGCTCACCGGGAAGCGCTCCATTAAAAAAGGTGGGAAAGTAATTTACAGAAGAAACCCTGGAGACACTTTCACCAAATATAGATTTGCTCATACTACATACCAATCCCTACAATTTTCACAAATTTGGTTGGAATTCCATTTAGCCATTTAGCCTGTAGACCTCTCTAAATACCCTGAGGTAAATTACTTCACAAAACACATCTGAAGTGTTGGAATTGACAACCAATTAAAATGTTACTTTCATTTTCTATTTTTTTTTACCTGACATTTGATTGGTTATGTACCTGAATATATATATGAAGGAAGAGAAGGAAACATAGCCATTTTGACTACTACTTCCTGGTGTACATTTCAATAGGATTTTCACTAATACCTTCAACTTCTTTTTAAAGGTAAGTTGTTATTTTAAAAACTGTATTATATTGTGCACTTTAAGTTAATATGGTAAACTTTTTCTGATAGTTATATACTATACCTCTGTAGTAGTTATAGATTTAGATAGACTTCTCTGTTATAGTTATGGATGGAGTTAGGCTTGTCTTTTATAATTATGAATTTACTTACGTTAAATCACATACACTTTTTTATATTCCTACTTCCACTCTGATACTATACACTGCCCAAAGATAAATTCACTGTTAAAAACTGCCTATCTAAAATTAATCCCAACAGTGCCCTATCTCTACTAATATATATTTTTTTAATGCAAATTTCAGGCAAAATGGAAGGCGAACAGAAAGTATTATTTGAAATTGTCCTTGCAGAGACCAACGAAGAAATGATTGATCCAAATGATATTGAATTTATGGATGAAACTTGGGACCAAGAACTACTGCAATGTGTGCAATCAGTAGATGTCCTCCTTGAAAATGAGGACATTTTACACACTCAAACATTACAAGCTATGTTCAATGAAAATAACGACATTTCAGACAGTGAAATGGTAGACATTTTATTAAATTTTGAAACACAATCACAATAATAAATAATTGCTTAAAAAACAAAGAAATAAAAAAAAATCAACAAAACAAACAATCAATTAACATCCAATATTTGAAAAGTCTATCATTCTTTTTTCCTCATAGTACGCTCCCCAGACCGCTTCCCGGTTCGCGAACCGGGCGCACCCCACGAAAAAAAAACTTTTTTTTTTTTTTTTTTTTTTTTACCCCGCGGGGCACTTTTAAAGCCTCCACATCAAACCTAGGGGGTCAGGGAGGATCTACTATGCCCCCTTATGGTCATTTGCCCCTTCGCTTTGGCCTCCTCTTGTCTCTCGATCCTACCGAGAGACAAGATGGCGGCCGCTACGGACTGTTTGGAATGTTTACAGACACCGGAGAGCCAATCAGGTTCGCTTCGCAAAGCTCCGTAACGCGAAAAGTACGCGAAACGGAGCGCTACCCGGGACGCTGTCACAGATATATATATTTTTTTGAACGTTAATTTCTCAAAATCCACTGGAGCACATATATTGAGACCTAGCAAAGGCACATCGGGCTACCAGTCCCTACAATTTTGCCAAGTTTCGTGCAAATCCATTCAGCCGTTCGGGCTAAAAGTGAGGCCAACCGCCCTATGGAAATTAACATGGGAAAAACGCGTTTTGGGACCCCCCTTTTTTCTCTGCCCCCCCTTGACAAACCCCCCCCAACTTTTCAGGGGCTGCTCAGAAACAAAATGTTCCATTTTCCTGAAAATTTCAGCCAATTCCGTCCACAAACGCCAAAGTTATTAGACATAGAATTTTCAAAAATCCCATAGAGAAAAAATCCTAACTATATATACCTACTGGCGACCGCCAGTAGGTAATATATATATATATATATATATATATATATATATATATATATATATATATATATATATATATATATATATATATATATATATATTTGCAACATTAACATATTTAAGTAAACATGGAGGCAGTAAAAGGTAAGGCTGGCGGTTTATTCTCATAAATGGTCCCCAGCAACCAAGACGTCTACCCACAACAGCAAAGAGGCATGGAATAACAGATGTTGCATTAAAAAGAAAGCAACAACCTCAATTAGAACAAAATATGAGTAGCGCAAGGTGGAACAAAGGAAACAATACATCTCGAACTACGGCACACAAAACTAAGACAGAACACTACACATATTTATTTATATTTCTAACTATTTTAACCCCTTCGATGCTGATGACGGCCGGGAGCCGTCATGGCACACGGTGCTCGTGTGCTGGTGACAGCTCCCGGCCGTCATGGCGCCCACCCACGGGGGAGGCGCTGGTGCTCCCCCCGCTGGTCTCCGATCTTCGTTTTTTTACTTGGGAAGGCAGGGGAAGACCTTCCCCTGCCTCCCCCTCCGCCCCCCTGCCTCGTCATCAATGACGTCAGAGCGCGAGCCACGCTGACGTCATTGGGTGTTTACCTTCGGTTTCCCAACGCGGTGGAAGCCATTTGTTTCCAGCGCGTTGGGAAAGGAAGGTAAGTTTCACCTCTGGGGAGCGGGCGATTTATACAAAACAGGCATCGGGGGAAAGGAAAGGGTTTTCCGTTCCCCTAATGCCTCTTTTGTGCATTCCTGCTGCACGATCGTGCAGCAGGAATGCCCACTAGAGCCAGGGATTTTTTTTCTTTGTTTACTGTTTGGGGGAGCGGCCCCTTGGGCAAGGGTCGCTCCCCAAGGGGCCAAATTAATTTTATTTTGTCTACCCCCACCGGGGGGGGTGGCTCATTTTTGTTATATTATCCGCCTAAATTTTGCATAATGTGGGCAGTGGCCCCTTGGGCAAGGGTCACTGCCCTTCGGGGGCATGTTTTTGGCTGTCTGCCCCCATGGGGGGGCAGATCAAGCCATTTTCCTATTTTAGTAGGGCCCACTAGGCCAACAGGGATATTTGTTTGCAGAGTGACCCCTTGGGCAAGGGTCACTCTGCATTGGGGCTAAGATGCACCACATTTGGCCCACTAGACCACCAGGGATGTGTGTGGGGAGTGGCCCCTTGGGAAAGGGTCGCTCCCCAAGGGGCCCAATTAATTTTACGTTGTCTGCCCCCCCTGGGGAGGGGGCTGGTTCATTATTTTTTATTATAGAGCCACCAATTATGCATAATGTGGGCAGTGGCCCCTTGGGCAAGGGTCACTGCCCTTCGGGGGCATGTTTTTGGCTGTCTGCCCCCATTGGGGGGCAGATCCAGCCGCTTTTCGTTTTTTGTAGGGCCCACTAGGCCACCAGGGATATTTGTTTGCAGAGTGACCCCTTGGGCAAGGGTCACTCTGCATTGGGGCTATGACGCACCATATTTGGCCCACTAGACCACCAGGGATGTGTGTGGGGAGTGACCCCTTGGGCAAGGGTCGCTCCCCAAGGGGTGTGAAATTTATTTTATGTTATCCTTTCCCTCGGGGGGCTGGGGGGCAGGTTAATTAATTATTTACTGCCCCGCTGGACCACCAATGCAGCCATATGTGGGGAGTGGCCCCTTGGGCAATTTTCACTTTCCGTTGGTGGCCCTTTCGCACCATATTTGACCCACTAGACCACCATGGATGTGTGTGGGGAGCGGCCCCTTGGGCAAGGGTCACTCCCCAAGGGATGCAATTTATATTGGCGTTGTCTGCCCCCCCTGAATGTTTGGTAATGTATTGGCCCATTGGACCACCAATGAAGCCTTGTGTGGGGGGTGGCCTCGAGGGCAAGGGTTGCTTCCCTTTTTACAGGGGTGAATATTTTATTTATACTCCTAGGCCCACCTACCCCTTAGCTTAGCTGGTGTATTGTGTGTTGACTGGTGCATTATTTGAATATGTGATTGTAATGTTTTTTCTTCTTTTTATTGTAGTGTAAAGCTTGTGATTCCTGTTTGCGGTTTCGGCAGTGGTTGTTCTGCAGTTTTGCGTATTTGCATTTATTTGGTAAGAAGTACATTTTGGTTGTGTTTACTCCAAATGAGTATTATTGTCATGCATACATGTTTTTTTTGTAAGTGCTGTAATAATGGCTGTATTTCTGTTTGTGTTCTGAGCATGAAATTCTTTGCGATGTGTTTTGCGTTGTCTTATATGTAATGTTTTTTTCATTTTCTTTTTTAGAGGGATATTGTTGATCCTTACTGTGTCTGTGCAGAGTAGGTGGTGCTGAGTCTAGCTGCTTCTGACAAGCGAGTGGTATAGTGTTGGAGTATATAGGTATTTGAGATAAAGCAACATTGTGTTTTTTTGTTTTTTTTCAAAGAATTTGTTGTTCACGTGTTTGACAAGTTACCTTACTTAGTTAGCATTATGGCTAGCCGTAGAATGACTGCTCAGCAGGTGATTGGTTTGCTTCTTGAATCTTCCTCTGAGCAGGATTATGAGAGTGACAGTTCGTCTGAGGGAGAGGAAGGAGGGGAAGATTCAGGCAGTGAGTTTGCTCTCAACATGGAATCATCGGATGATGAATCCACTCTCAGTGCGGACGAAGTGCCTGTTTTAGAGGAGGAGATTGATGTGCCGATGGTGCAAGAGACATCTGGATTGCAGCCTGGGACTGCAAGCCTTCCCATTGGAAGTGCTGGACTCTGGGTTGATCCAAAAATGGTGCAGCCGGTGTTGTCTGACTTTACTGGTTATGCAGGGTGTAGAGTGGATTGTGAAAACTTCTTGCCTATACAGTTTTTTCAGTTGTTTATGGATGATGTCTTTTTGGCTGATATTGTTGAGCAGACTAATTTGTATGCTGAACAGTTTTTGGGGAACAACAGCGCCAGATTTGGGCCCCACTCTAGAGCTACCCGGTGGACTCCCACAAATCTGGATGAGATGAAGAGGTTTTTGGGTTTTACTTTTTTGATGGGCTTGTTAAGGAAGCCTTCCCTGGCTTCATATTGATCTTCCAGTCCCTTGATGGCAACGTCTATATTTCCTGCAGTTATGAGTCGTGATCGGTATTTACTTTTGCTTCGGATGCTGCATTTCGTTGATAATTCTTTGGCGTTGCCACGCGATCACCCAGACTGTGACCGCCTTTTTAAGATTCGGCCTGTTATTGATCATTTTGTAGATTGATTTTCAGAGATCTATACTCCAGGCAAATAAATATCTATTGATGAGTCTTTGGTCCTGTTCAAGGGCCGTTTGCTTTTTAGGCAGTACATTCCTAGCAAGAGGGCACGTTATGGAATTAAGCTGTATCTGTTGTCTGAGAGTAGGACAGGATATGTTTGTAATTTACGCGTGTACACTGGTAAGGATTCCACTATTGACCCCCCTGGTTGTCCGTCCCCTTTTGGAGTGTCAGAGAAAATTGTGTGGGAACTTGCTAGAGGACTGCTTAACAGAGGCCACCATTTGTACCTTGATAACTTCTACACTGGTGTGCCATTGTTTAAGGAGTTGTTCAAAGTGGACACTTTTGCCTGTGGCACAATCCGCTCTAACCGTAAAGGTTTTGCGAAAGAGCTTGTTTGCAAAAAGCTTCAGAGGGGACAGTGCAGTGCCTTGCGTAGTGATGAACTGCTAGCTGTGAAATTTGTCGACAGGAGGGATGTGTACATGCTGACTAACATCCATGATGAAAGTACTACACCTGTGGCTGTTTGGGGTCAGGTTGCTGAAGTGCGTAAACCTGTGTGCATTGTAGACTACAATAAGCACATGGGTGGTGTTGACAGAGTAGATCAGAGGTTGGAGCCTTACACAGCTATTCCTAAGTCTTACATTTGGTATAAGAAGTTGGCCATCCATCTTTTTAATTTAGCAACTTGTAATGCTTTTGTTGTGTTCAAGGAGTGTTCTCCTGCGTCAAAGTTGACTTTTGTTCAGTTTCAGGAGTCTGTGATAGGCAGCCTTGTTATTGTGGAACAGGCACATGTGCCTAGAGTTGGAGTGGTGGAGGAAGTGGCTAGATTGCGAGATCGCCACTTTCCTGATTACATTCCTCCCACGCCCAAAAAAAACAATCCCTGTAAGAGATGTAAAGTCTGCTATCGAAGAGATGTGCGGAAGGATACTCGTATGCACTGTGCAGATTGTCCTTCTCATCCTGGACTGAGTGTGCCCAGATGTTTCAGAATGTATCACACTCAAAAGACATTTTGGGAGCTACCGTGAGTCTAATGGTCTACTGCCAGGTCTGTAATGTTTTTTATTGGTTATTCAGTTTCACCTGTGGCATTAGTATTTTGTTTTTGAGTTACCGCTGTTTGTAGTTGTAGTTTTGTATCTAGTTCCAAATGGTTTGATTTTTTTAACTTTGTTTTAAAAAAAAAAAATATTTGGCAATGTGCGTGGACTGGTGTTTGGCTGGCGGCGTGCATGGACTGATGTTTGGCTGGCGGCGTGCATGGACTGGCACTTGGCTGGTGGTGTGTCTGGACTGGTGCTTGGCTGGCGGTGTGTGTGGAGTGGCGGTTGCCTGGTGGTGTGTGAGGACTGGTGTTTGGCTGGTGGTGTGTGTCGTCTGGTGTTTCGTTGGCGGTGTGCATGGTCTTGCGCTTGCCTGTTGGTGTGTTTGGATTGGTGCTTGGCTGGTGGTGTGCCTGGACTGGTGCTTGGCTGGCTATGTGTGTGGAGTGGTGCTGTCCTGGCGGTGTGTGTGGACTGGTGCTTGCCTGGCGGTGTGGGTGGTCTGGTGTTTGGTTTGCAGTGTGCGTGCTCTTGCGCTTGCCTGGTGTTGTGTTTGGATTGGTGCTTGGCTGGTGGTGTGCGTGGAGTGGCGCTTGGCTGGTGGTGTGTGTGGAGTGGCGCTTGGCTGGTGGTGTGCGTGGAGTGATACTTGGCTGTCTGTGCATGGAGTGGTGCTTGGCTGGCGGTGTGTGTGGAGTGGCGCTTGGCTGGATGGTGTGCGTGAGTGGTACTTGGCTGTCTGTGCACGGAGTGGTGCTTGGCTGGCGGTGTGTGTGGAGTGGCGCTTGGCTGGATGGTGTGCGTGGAGTGGTACTTGGCTATCTGTGCACGGAGTGGTGCTTGGCTGGTGGTGTGTGTGGAGTGGCGCTTGGCTGGCGGTGTGCGTGGAGTGGTGCTTGGCTGGTGGTGTGCGTGGAGTGGCGCTTGGCTGGTGGTGTGTGTGGAGTGGCGCTTGGCTGGTGGTGTGCGTGGAGTGGTACTTGACTGTCTGTGCACAGAGTGGTGCTTGGCTGGCGGTGTGCGTGGAGTGGTGCTTGGCTGGTGGTGTGCGTGGAGTGGTGCTTGGCTGGTGGTGTGCGTGGAGTGGTGCTTGGCTGTCTGTGCACGGAGTGGTGCTTGGCTGTCGGTGTGCGCTGAGTGGTGTTTGGCTGACGGTGTGCATGGTCTGGTGCTTGGATGGTGGTTTGGGTGGACTGGCGCTCGGCTGGCGGTGTGTGAGTAGTTACTTTCTGTTGGTCACTGCACACACTGCTAGTTGAGTGACACTCCACGCAGTCCATCATTTTGTGTAGTTGCAGTGTCAGAAATGTGGGCGTGGGAAAGTGATGGGCCCTTGAATGGCGCTGTCTGCTGGTGTGAGTGTTGTAATGTGATGGGTCCGCGGCTGGCGGTGTGAATGTTTTGTATGTGTCACACGTACGAAAGGTGTATGGATGGCCTGTAAAGCGGTTGGTGCCTTGACGTGGCTTTACAGCTCACGAGCTGTGAGTCAGTGGTTCAGTTTATCATACTTTCAATTATACGCAGTGTATTTCATTTTTGTGAAATTACTTGCGAATACAATTGTATGTACTGAATCATCACTCACCCTCGTGCCAAATCCAACCAGTATGTGTGTTTGCTTGCGGATTAGATGGCTATGTAGTAATATTTGTTTTTTTTCTCTTTCTGAAGTAGGGTGTACCTTGTCACTTTTTGTGAATGTTGTAATGTGTTGCTTTTCCTTCGGATGATGTCAATGGTCTGGTGTGTATCAGGTATGAAAGGTGCGTGAATGGCCTGTAAAACGGTTGGTGCCTTGTCGTGGCTTTACAGCTCACGAGTTGCGAGTCACTGGTTCGGTTTTTATGCATTTATTTATTGACAGAGCATTTCATTTTGTTGAAATATCTTGTTAATAAAATTTTATGTACTGAACCATCACTCACCCTCGTGCCAAATCCAACCTGTATGTGTGTGTCTTTGTGGAATAGATAGCCGTGCTTGAATGTTTGACTTTTGAGTACCTCTGTTAAGGTGTACATTATAGCTATAATTAACTTACTAAATTTTGATATTATTGTTAAACCATGGGAGGATATGGTCATGTCTTTCTGGTGAATTCTATTGTTTTTTTTTATCCACAATCTCCTGCAAACTTGAAAATGTCTGTCACAATTTCCATGGAATATTGTCCCAAGAATCGCACGCTCTCAAATTGAAAACTTAATTCATTCAAAACAATTTGGTTTTGCAAGGGGGTTCCCATGAGTTTTTGGCCCGGGGCTCGGCGGGCATCTTTGGAAACTACCAAACCCAAACAGTTCTGAAAACTAGACACCCGGGGGAGTCCAGGGAGTCCAGTCCATTGTTTTGACAATGGTGACAATGTCAAAACCACCAGCTTTTGCAAGAGGGGTTACCTGGGTTTTTGGCCCTGTGCTAGACGGCCATCTAGGGAAACCTACCAAACCCACACATTTCTGAAAAGTAGACACCCGGGGGCTTCCAAGGAGGTATGGCTTGTGTGGATCCTCCAACGTTCCTTTACCCAGAATCCCTTGCAAACCTCAATTTTAGCTGAAAAAAAACAGTTATTTCACACTTTTTTGTGTTGGAAAGCGTGGCATCACTGGGCTCACACAAATTACCTCCCACCCAGCGTTTCCCCAGGTCTCCCGATAAAAATGATACCTCACTTGCGTGGGTAGGCATAGTGGCTGCAACAGGAAAAGGCCCAATTCGTACGGTGGAGACTTAAAAATTACCTTTAGCAAAACTATCTTATTTTTTGAGGGGGTCACCTGAGCTTTTGGCCCGGGGCTTGGCGGGCATCTTTGGAAACTACCAAACCCAAACAGTTCTGAAAACTAGACACCCAGGGGAGTCCAGTGAGGTATGGCATGCGTGGGTCCCCCAATGTTTTCCTACCCAGAAATCCCTGCAAACCTTAAATTAAGTTAAAAAAAAAAACACTTTTCCATACATTTTTGGGTGGCATCTCCCTGCCGGCACAAATGTCCTATCACCCAGCGTTCCCCTTGATCTCTCGAGTAAAATGATACCTCACTTGTGTGGGTGGGCCAAAGGCCTGTGACTAAGGTGGGGTGCTTAATTTGTCAAACCTAAATACTACATTTTTAAAACATTCATTTTTAGCCTGTTCTGCTTTGGGGCACCCACACAAGTGAGGTATCATTTTACTCGGGAGAACAAGGGGAACGCTGGGAGGTAGGACATTTTTGCCGGCACGGAGATCCCACGCAAAAAAGTTTGGAAAAGTGATTTTTTTTACTGAATTTTAAGGTTTGCAAGGAATTCTGGGTAGGAAAACATTGGGGGACCCACGCATGGTATACCTCCCTGGACTCCCCATGCATGCCCGGTACATTCTGGGCGCCTGGAAGAGCATACATCCTTGAGATCTTAAAAGTCGTCTGGATTGATATTTGGTCAGCAAATTTTTGAGGTATTTTGACCCTTTTCCTTGGGCAATACGATGAGTCATACTCATTGTTTTAAATGTAATGCGCTCACGTATAGGGAGCCAGTGAACTGTGGCTAGGGCACTTTTCCCTGATGATCTTCTTGATAAATTAAGTGCCAGGTGGGCAGCTGCGTTTTGGACGCATTGTAAATCAGTCTGACCCTGTGCCTCATGGGAACAGTCCAGCCCGAACTGCCAAGCCATGTCTTCCCTGGACCGGAATCAAGCTTCCCAGGACCTGTTTCTGTCATTACAGCCGTCTTCAGCCGGGCTTGCTTGACTCCGTGGCAAAGTGAGCAAGGGACTCACGTCTGAGCATACCCTGCCAATTTAGGGCGAACAAAGAAAAACCAAAGGTGGTTATGGACAGAGCGTTGACAATACAAACACTCAGCCCCAGTCAACTGATCTGGGTTTAATCCATCACCGTTCTTTAGCTCACTCCGCCACCCCAGTTCAGACATGGCCATATGCAAATCAGTCTGACCCTGTGCCTCATGGGAACAGTCCAGCCCGAACTGGTTTTTCTTTGTTCGCCCCAAGTTGGCAGGGTATGCTAAGACATGAGTCCCTTGCTCACTTTGCCACTGGAGTCAAGCAAGCCCGGCTGAAGACGGCTGTAATGCCAGAAACCGGTCCTGGGAAGCTTGATTCCGGTCCTGGGAAGACATGGCTTGGCAGTTCGGGCTGAACTCTTTTCATGAGGCACAGGGTCAGACTGATTTGCATATGGCCATGTCTGAACTGGGGTGGCGGAGTGAGCTAAAGAACGGTGATGGATGAAACCCAGACCAGTTGACTGGGGGTGAGTGTTTGTATTGTCAACGCTCCGTACATCACCACCTTTGGTTTTTCTTTGTTCGCCCTAAGTTGGCAGGGTATGCTCAGACTTGAGTCCCTTGCTCACTTTGCCACTGGAGTCAAGCAAGCCCGGCTGAAGACGTCTGTAATGCCAGAACCGGTCCTGGGAAGCTTGATTCCGGTCCAGGGAAGACATGGCTTGGCAGTTCGGGCTGAACTGTTCCCATGAGGCACAGGGTCAGACTGATTATCATATGGCCATGTCTGAACTGGGGTGGCGCAGTTAGCTAAAGAACGGTGATGGATTAAACCCAGATCAGTTGACTGGGGGTGAGTGTTTGTATTGTCATCGCTCCTTCCATCACCACCTTTGGTTTTGCCTTACCTGAACGGCAAAACATCAAACTTTTTCTAACTTCTGTAAGTGAGAAGAAGAGGGGAGCCTGTTGGCTTGGTCCCATATTAACAGATGGGGTTTGGGAGGGTGAGGCAAAGATGTTCTCGAAGTGGGTAACCCATGCTTCCTCATCTATGTTATTATCTAATGTAGGATCAATAGGATTTTTAAAGTCTGGTGCATTTAATATCCTCCATAAGTCACGGGCATTACCCATTTTTGCTGCTTTATTAAGATCCTCCCAATTTTCTTCTTTTATAACCTATTCCTTATTTCTCCTAGTGAGTTTATATGTGGCACGCAGTTCCCTGATTTCATCTTGGATTCTGAGTCTATTTTTCAGAGCATGCATTAAAGCTCTCCTTGCTTTTGTACAGGGGGAATCAAACCAGCCCCTTTTGGGTCTCTTGTTTGTTTCTTTTGTACGTGTAAGAGCCAGTTTTACCTTCTCTAGGAGATCACAGAAGGCCTTCACCATTTTTCCTCCTTCAACCTCTGGATCTAGGCAGAGCACTATATTGCTCAATGTAGTCGAGATGATTTTTGCAGTCAATTTAGGTTGATCAACATGATCCCATTTTAGTTGTTTGCCATTCCTTCTTGTCACTATTGGGGTATCAACATTTTGAATATTTAAAGATTCCCCCATAGATACTTTTATCTGTAATGATAAAATGGCATGGTCGCTAAAAATTGTAAATTGGTTTGCCGACCTGGTGACTCTAGAGCTAATAGGGGCGGTGACTAGCATATAATCAATAGTTGACTAGGTCATTTCTTTGGAAGGTTCCTGCCCTGTTCCCTTATGATGGTTCTAGATCACCCGTCATAACCATATGTCTTGCTAATGACATCCTATTCAAACAGTTGCCATATTCATTGTGTACAAAGTGATTTATAATATCACCCCCCAAATCCTCTTGTCCACATATAGGAACTGTGTTGTATTTCCAGGGGTATATATTAAAATCAATGCTTCTCGGGTCTGACTCAAAGTGAAAAAGGTGAGGAAAGTGTGTCTCTCAACAAAGCTCCTCTGGGGAGCTTTGTTTCACTTTGAGTCAGACCCGAGAAGCATCGGGTTGCAGTTAGTGTGTATGGTGAATCACTTCTCGCAGGTCTTTAAAATCCTTCCCTTGAACCCTCCACTCACTCTCTTTTGTGCTTTGATATATTAAAATCACCCACCCATGCAACATTAAAAATTTTAATTCTGCTATTGGCTATGGCATGTTCTACAGCCTTGTCAACCTCACCCACAATAGCATGTCTGTTTGGGCCAAACTCATTATTGCAGGTATTAATTAAAAGCTATCTACCTTCTTGGTGTATCTCCAGTGTAAGAATATGGAAGTTTACACTTGGGGAATCAATTTTTTTCACCTTCCCTGGAAAATTGTTCAGGATCAAAGTCAGAAAGCCCCCCGTAACCCTTTCTTAAGATGAGGGTTTAGCTGGTTTTTGATAAGAACAATATCCGTTTACATAAATTGGGTCAGTAGACCATGTCTCCTGGAATACAATATTGTGCCCATGCCATATTTTTAACCAATTCTCCTCGCTTAGTTTTTGGGAAAAACCCACCACATTCCATGAGGCTATCTTAAGGAGCATTTTAGTGGCCCCCTTTTGTGGCTCGGTTAGATCAGGGGTTATTTCGGTAGAACAAACCAGCAGCACCTGGCTTCCACAGTTAGTTTGAGGGATTTGTGAAGATCGGTGCAGTCAATCACATGCTTCCAGTTCAGTTAATGGGGCAAATCGTTTCTCAAGAGTTAAACTTTGCATCATAGAGGAATCCCCTGTGAACTTCCAAGGCTGGTTATCTCTCTGAAATATATTGGTTCTTTGGAGTGGCAGATACCATGGTTTATAAAAATAACCTAACTGTAACACAACAATTTCAGAGTTCTTTATGATGACATTATGGTGACATTACCTACATATTTTAAAATGTATCTGACTACAAATTCATTATTAAAATTTAAAACAACACAGTCTCCCGCCATTTCCTTTCTAGCTGGTCCCACCCACGCAGCCCTTCTGGCCATAATCAGCTGGCTTGAAAGATTCCCGACTCTCCCCCCGCCCCATTCAGTTTTTCTGTCAACCAGTGTAGTGCTTTATGCATCAATTGTCTTGGGGATTCTGGTTCTCCCTCGTTCATCAAAGGTGTCTTTCCTAGCACCAATACCAAGGTTGCAGCTGCCGGAGGGAGATGTAGGGTCAGTGATTGATTCTGTAGTGGGCCGACATTCGCCATTTCCTTTCTTTAGGGATCTGTTTAGTTACCTAGTCCTAGCTCTCTGCCAGGCTTCATTCCTCCTCGGGAGATGGTGGCAGTATTAGGGGGTGGTAGAGGGTGGTTTATTACATTGTCCATTCCACTTGCCTGTTGACAACATTCTTGGCTACTCGAGGCAACACTTGCATACAAGTTTGAGATCCCGTGACGAGCATTGCTGTGATTAGAAGGTGGGGGCTCAATGTTTGATCTAATACCCCTCACATCTATACTATTTGGGCTATTTTGAGGTTGAGTCTCTTGGCCCGATCTTCTTCTTACACTCAATTCATGCCCCGCTGGCCCTGCATTCGCTGTGCATGTCAATGTCCCTAGTACCTGTTAATTTTTTTCCATCTGCAATTCTAGGGCCACTAGTTTCCCTTCCATCCATGTCAGTGTTACTAAAATGGGATTCAGCATCGTGGCAACTAAAGTCTCCAATCTATGCCACATATTCTCATAATTTGTCAAACGGCCAATAGATGGTTACCAAAATGTGTTTTCCTTCCTGCATATTTTGTAGAGAATTTTCCTCATCACGATTCCTTCCTACTTTATCTTTATTCTTATCTTTGGCTTGTCTGGGCGACTTTGCTGGTTTTAAATTCTGTGGGCCTCCCCCTCTTTTTCTCTTCCCTATTTTTTCCGGGGTGATTCCAGTGACTTTTTTCCCCCCACGCCCCTGGTGGATATTACGGTCTCTATTGCCATTGTTATTTGGTTAGGCGGTGCTCCCTCTTCTCCTTCTCCTTCTAACTCCTCCATCTGAGTTTGCAGTGAGGGTTGTGGTAGGGAGTGAAGTCTCAGCCATTGTGGCAGCGCTTGTTTGAAGGAGCGGCTCCAAAGATAATCGTCTTTGTGTAATCTCAATTTCATGTTCTAAAACAGACGTGGCTCTGGTGAGAAATTAATCAAGTGTTCTCACAATTCCCTCTCGATTTTTTTAGCGCTGGGATACTTCTGGGTTACTATGCGCTCTACAAAACCCACATAATAATAATAATAATAATAAATGGTCATTTTGGCCCCTACAAATCAGGTAGTTCAAACAATTCCTATGCAGTATAATTGCCTTTGTGATATCACTAACGGTTACAATGGCTATTATGAGAGTGGACAGTATAGCCAGTACCTTGTTCGTTTTGCAGGTTTTCAGAGGGTAGGCCCAGCCCAGCCTCCTCCTCCAGTCTCTGACGGGCGTGGATGGGTCCCGTCCTTGGCCTGGGCTTTGCCCAGGCATGTCCCCCGGGATGGCATGCTTCTTTTTCAGCGCGTCCGCACGCTGGGGATTCTGGGTGATGCAGTCCCCTCCTGGAGAGAAGAGCAAAGAAGCAAGAAATGGCTCGCAGTCCCCCTTCGATTCCGCGTCCGCAAGCTGAGGATTCTGGTTAATGCAGTCCCCTTCTGGGGAGAAGAGAAAAGAAGAAAGAAATGGCTCGCAGTCCCACCTCGATTCACACAATGGCGAGGGTACTGTAGTCAGGGGTACAGATGTCAATTTAAATCCATCAGCCTCCTCTTTTTCTGTGGAAAGGTCCTCATTGTGGTTCTTTGCTGCACCTAGTAGCCCTCGAGCTCCTCCGGAAACACTGGTCTTGGGTGGAGTTGTGCAGGAAGACTGGGCAGTGGCCTTCCAAAATCTGTAACTGGGAGCAAACAGCAAAAAAGCCCTGGAAATGCCCCCTTCGGCTGCAGAGCTGCAGCATCCACGATAGGATAGCATAAACCATGCAAATACTCAGACGTGGCCATTTTCCCAAAAATCTTTGAGTAGAAATTCATCCAAGAAACGCTGTCTCCAGAGCGCCGTTACATGGACTAGCCCAAAGTTGAGAGCACAGTGCTGGAAAACCACGGAGCAAGCCACATAGCATTTGTACATGACATGCAAGAGGAGCAATATATCACACTACCCTTAGGCCATCAAATCACACATCGGTGGCACAGTGATTGAAATTCAACTAACGTCACATCTGTGCAATATCTCTGAGATACAGCAATGCAAGCTATGCATAGGCACAAGAATGATAGGAAGTTTCAGAACCCATGCAGTGACCAGCCCCACATCTGTGTTAACTACCTTGACATGTGTATGCCACCAGCACAACACGCATGACCCATAGTCACACTCCCTGACAGTCAAATCCAATTAGGACCTTCACACAAACCCCTCATCTACACATCTCACAGCTGCAACACTCAACACCTGTGTGAAACACACATAAAGGAGCAAACAAGCTTATGTGAGTTTCCTGACAACCAATGACACAGCCTGGTGTGTATCTACATATGTCAGAATACCACTCAGGGATGTCTGAACCAATGCTGATCAAAAAACAATAGCCAAACACAAATCTCACAAACAACATCCAAAGAAGTCCAACAAGCTCAGACATATGCAGGCAAACCGTGAATAGGCAATGTGACCCTAGTCAGAACAGGAATACACATCATTTTAGACTCTGGACAAATGCACAGACACCATACCCCAACCTAATCAAAAAATGCATTATCAAATGGCAATCATGAACACTAACTGTGATCAATAGGAAAAATCAGCTAAAACAGACATAGACACCACACCAGTTATCAAGTGAGCATGGTGTCAATGTGTAGGACAAGCATGCACATGCACACTCTTGACAAGTGACAGGTCAAATATAGGAGGACATAGCACACATGTGCACCCAAAAGAAGCAGATGAACAAGAATCCATAGTGCTGCATGTGACATCCACACAAGAAATGCACACTACCAATTCAACACACATCAGAATGTAATACAATGCACAAACCACTCTCACACAATGTCATGCAAATACACAACCATGCACCTGTCAGTAGAAAGAGCCAACACAGTCCAAACACTGCATCTATCAAAAACAAAAACACAACATATGCACATACCAATTCATCACATAGCCAACTCATCTGGACATCAGGGGGATTCACACCAGGCAAGAACAAGGCAACATACACTGACAGCAGTGCATGCACAGTAAGCAGTGTGTGAACACCAACAAAACCAGTATTACACTTATCTGAGTGTTCCACCATGAACTTCCACACCCCAAATCATAACAGCACACAGATCACATCACACTCAGGAAGGGTAGCAGTACCTCAGCAAACAGACATACACCGTAGCCATCACTCAAATCTGCACAACCGAGGAAAACCCAGATACATACAAAATGACTAGAGGACTGAACTGCTCAAACATATGCACTGCACATGAGCAACCATGACTGCAATCAAGTAGAAGAAAATACCACATAACTAATTGTGAGACTGTCCTGAGTGGCACATTGGTCCTGTACACAGATCATCCTCCCACAGTATAGTGTCACACTATGAATTGGTGGAGAGGGTCACATACTGGCAAGGCATGGGGTGGAAGACTTGAGACTGTAGTGGTGTGTACATCAGTATTGGACAGGTGAGGAGTGCATAGTGCAAAAACACATAAAAGAGTAACTCACAATGTGTAGGCATCAGAAGCAACTATAGGGGATGGTATGACTCTTCATACCACATACTATACGTGTCCCAAAAATGTGTCAAGTGACAGCAATGTATTAGAAAACTCACATATAATGTCAGTGTGGCTGAGCAGGTCAGCACAGGGAGCACAAACTTAACACCTTGGCTGCTTGTCAGATCCATCCCCTGTGCTGGACCTTAATGTAAATGGGTGTGGTCATGACGAGCTCAGCTCGTCATGAGCACCCTAGAGGTATACCTCATGACGAGCTGAGCTCGTCATGAGCACGAAAGGGGTTAAACAAGACGCATGGCTAATCAACAAAAAACAACACAAACATTGCAGTGAACCATTCTACATACTCACAACTGACCTCACATCTGACAGTGACAACAAGTAGGTGTCCGCCAGGAGTGCAAGGACAGACTGACACACTGCACAGTGCTCAACCTACAACTCCTACATGTATTCACAATCTGAAGCACATGTCTGATAATGTAAACAAACAGGCACTCATTACCAGGATCATACATGTGTGAGGGTGGCATGTGCTGGGGCACATACACCTCAACAATACTGACAATGACAGGCCAATCACACTGTATGACTACTCTGGTGCACACATTCCAATGTACCCATGTGACTATGAAGACAAGCCTACACAAGATGACTACACATCAACACTGCTTTTCAAACATCGAGGAAGACCCCACAGATATGAGGGACCTTGTCTACCCCGCAAGTCATCATGTGGATAGAATTCACCTCTGTTGTGATATTGCATCCTAATATGACATGTCTACAATTTAGCAAACCTGGCTATAGAATGATTAGGATAAGAGTAGATCATCAAAAACAACCATCATTGCACCCTCAAGCCTCAGAGTCAAGACGAACAAAAGTGCCTGTCACCTCTGGCAACCTCTGAAAAAGTAAGTCAAGTAATTGCCAATGTGAATGTGGCATACAGTGCATGTGTCACATGAACATTTACACATACATTAAACTTTTTAATTTGAAATTGCAGTGACAAAGCAGACAACATGAGTAACAATCTTTATTACATAATATTAGGATAGGCATCAAATGTGGAAAATATCAAGGCCATAGGCTGGTACAAAGTTCCACTATGCACATGTGTGCGTGACAAACTGCACAGGAAATGGGCATCAAAAGTACAAAACAGCAAGGCCATTGGCCAGTGCAAAGTACCACTATGCACATGTGTGCATGACGAACTGCACAGGAAATTGGCATCAAAAGTACAAAACAGTAAGGTCATTGGCCAGTCCATAGTTCTAGTCCGCACATGTGTGCATGAGAACTTGCACAGGAAATGGGCATAAAAAGTACCTAACAGCAAGGACATTGGCCAGTCCATATTTCTAGTCCACACATTTGTGCATGAGAACTTGCTCATCAAATGGATAAGACTGTCCACTGCCATGGAGATCACCACAGCTCAGGGGCTACATATGGGCAGTTCGAGCACCGCTGTGGGAGAAATGGTGTGGGGAAGAGCACTTGGCTTACAATTTGGCTTTAAGTTGAACTGGGAGGGGGCTGATTGTTGGGGCCAGTTGGAGGACAGGACCTGCGAGAGATAGAACCGGCTGAGGTACAGGCATCTGTGGCTGTGGGAGCCTGAGGCCGGCTTGGACCTGGTGGAGTGGTGGCACGGGGAGGTGGAGACATGCTGTGTGGAGGCACAGTGGTTGAGGGTGAATGTTGAGGACTGGGTCTCAACTACTCGGTGATTTGATAGCCCACACATGTCTTTCCCGGAGTGGGAAGTGAGGTGGGCACAACAGCCTCACTCTCCACCAAAGGTGTATCAGGTGCAGGTGGCTCTCCCCATGGGGATTTGCTGGACCTGGTGGTACACTTGGGGTGGCCTTGCCTTTTCCCCAGCATTCCCTGTTTTTGAGGTAAACCTCCCACTTAGCTCTCTTGTCCCTGTTTCACAGGAATGTGGGTGGGAGGTGACGTTTTGGGTGAATCTGCCTTTGAAATGTGTTTGGGCTTAGTCGTTGCAGGCACCCAGTTCACAGCAGACAGGGCAAGTGTTTTTGGGTCTTTGGAAGCAGTTGTGGGGATGAGAGTGCCTTTGGATGGTGGTGATTTTTATGAATGTGATGTTGAAGCCTGCTTTTTGGCCTGATGCCCCTGAGTGTCACATGATGGGCTTTTTGATTTGCACTCATGTGTGCCCGTTTTGTGTTGGTGTCTGTAGGCTGATATGCTTAGAGTGCTGCTGTTGTGTGCTTTGTGTGGAGGACTTGGTGCCTGAGGGCTCTGGCATGTGGGCACTCTCATCAGGTGGTGCCACAGGCAGGGTGGTTGCTGAAGGGACAGGAGCTGGACTGGGAGCTTGTGACTGCTGAATGGTTGCTGTCACTGTGGAGTACAAAGACTGGACAGTTCGGTGTAGGTCACCCAAATCCGAATGAATGCCCTCCATGAATGCAACTGCCTGTGCTCACTTCTTGTCTTGATCCTGGAAAGCATTCAGGGGAGCAGTTTGACTCACACACAGCTGGCACAAAATGCCTACCACCTCCACACTGAGGGCTGTGTGCACAGACAGAACTTGTGGGAGCATCCGGGAGGGTGTGCACTGGACGAGGTGTGGCCGAAGAAGAAGCAGATGTGGAACTTCCTGTGCCCGCCAACATCGAGGAGTCATAGCTGGAGCCTGAAGATGTGGAGGTTGGTGTGTCTGGGTGTGATTCATCCAGGGCACTCCTATCCCCCTCCGAGATGCTGGTCACATCAGTGTCGCTGAACTCATGTGTAGCAGTCATGCCAGTATCTTCCCCACTGGTGTCGGTCAACCCGTTCATCCCTGCCCTCGGTAGATGCTGCAAGAGACAGACAAATAGGTTCAGTATAGTGCCATACTCACAAATATCACAAATATCATATGCAAGCAAAGCACAAAAACTTCAAAATGATACCCCCATGTAGAACTCCTCCATATACATTCAGCATGTGCTACCTTGCAATAATCAGATGATGCATGAAAACATGCATTGTTGATAGTAATGCTCCATGTGGCGTTGACACAGCCAAATAGCTGGCCCTGTGCCTCCCTGTAACAACACATACCATTTTTGCATAAGAAGAGCTGTATAAGTGTCCATGTTTCCATCCTCCCCACATACTCGCATGCAATGATTAATAGGCCATGTATGTAGCATGCTATAGGCAAAATATGGATGCATGCACATTGACTTGCACTCACAGGCACATACTACTGCAGAGAAACATAATTTGAGCATTCTGAGCACTCTCAAAATTTTACTCAGACACTTACCAGCACATCTGGCGCACCGTATACCCTCCCGTACAGTGGAAGGACCTCATCCTCCAGGACCTCCAGCTCCTCTGTGGTGAAGTGACGGGCCCTGATGTTCTCTGTTCTCGCCATCACTTGGTCCAGAATACAGGAACAGCAGAAGTTGGTGGTGATGAATGACAGGCAGCAGTGTCTGAAAGCAAGTGAAATATGTGGCTTTCTCACAGACATTTATAGGCCCCTGTGCTTGTTTCAGTGGTGTTCTGCTGATGCAATTGGTCAGCCTGGTTTGCATTTTACAATTGTATCCAATAATCGGGACCTCAATTTTTAAAATATATTGCACTACGGCGATAGCGGTTCCCATTGGCTGCAATGGCATTGGCATAGGCGGTGTCACACCGCGGGGGCAGGCGGTCTCTACCCCAATCCTACATCTTTAAATTGCACCCAATGACCTGGCCCATGGTAGCGGGGTACGCCTACCAAGGGTTTTAAAATTGTATTGCCCTACCGTGATCACGGTTCCCATTGGCTGCAATGCCATTGGCATTGGTGGTGTCACACTGCTGGGTCCAGGCGGTTACTACTGCAATCCTGCATCTTTCAATTGTACCCAATGACTGGGCACGCAGTAGCGGAATACGCCTACCTAGGGTTTCAAAATTGTATTGCTCTACCGCAATTCCGGTTCCCATTGGCTGTAATGGCATTGGCATTGGCGATGGCACACCGCGGGGTCCAGGCAGTCACTACCACAATCCGGCATCTTTCAATTGTACCCAATGACCAGGCTCACGGTAGCGGAACACGCCTACCGTGGGTTTCAAAATTGCATTCCACTACTGCAATCGCAGTTCCCATTGGCTGCAATGGCATTGGGGGTGGCAAACTGCAGGGTCCAGGGTCCAGGCAGTCTCTACCGCTATTTGGCATATTTCAATTGTGGCCAATGACCGTGATTGCTGTGGGGGAGCACGCATACAGCACCTATGGACACATTATGCTCTAGCACTGGCAATAGCCAATTTTCAACATTGAACACTATACCTTTACAATGGATTCTAGCACCTGTTTGCAAAATTAAAATGTGACATTCAACTCTCTGATGCCTACACATGCCATGTCAGTGCACATGATTACATGCACTGACATGTACTTATTCACATGTCACATATGAAAATGTTGTGCATGTACACAAATTTGGTGTGTAATTGAGTCTTATATTAGTAAAAATGACAATGTGTGAGATGGCTAATCAAACCACACTAATGATGGACGGACCACATGATGTGCCTATGTCACTGTGTACATTGCTGTTTTCATTTTGATAGTTGATCATCTTACACACACTGTGCTCATTGTGTATAAAAGTTTGTCTCTCTGCAACATAAGCAAGAAGGTGTGGCAAGTGCAGCAGCTACGTAGAAGTCAGCAGAGTTGCTGTTTGACACATGTGCTGTGTCCAGAACGGGTGGCACAAGATGTAGGAGTGTACCATTTACCATTATCATAGTTAGATTCCATTTTGCAAGATGTTCGACTACATGAGATCAAGGTGTCTCTGCATGTGACTTGTGCATTAAACTGTTGTTACAGTCCAGTCATCGTTGGCGCTGTGTCAGACCAGATGTAAGATATTTGACACATATCATGGAGGAATTAAATTAAATTGTGTCCCCTTTCATATTATGTAGGAGATGACCAAATGTGCATCGTCCGTTCCCAGTGCTGGCAAACATGGAGGATGATGACATCATAAGGAAGTTCCGTCTGAATTGCATTACCCTTCAAGAGCTATGTATCCGACAGCTTTGACGCCAACAGTTAAGGTTATGGTCGCACTGCATATCTTTGGCACTGGTGCATTTCAGCACACGGTGGCCATTGCCGATGGAATGTCTCAACATATGTTCATCATGGTGCTGCATGATGTCCTGTCCTCAATGATGACTAAACAAGGACCGCTACATCCAATTCCCAAGGAGACATGAATTGGCAGGTGTGAATGGTGATTTTTATGTTCTTGGACACATACCTAATGTGGTTGGCGCCATTGACTGCACACATGTTGGCCTAGTTCCACCACAGGCACGTGAGCACATCTACCAGAACAGGAAACATTTCCATTCCATTAATGTGCAAGTGGTATGCCAAGCAAATATGATTATCTCCCATGGCTGTGCCAAATTCCCCCTTTCTGCACATGACTCCTACATACTGTGTAATAGCATCATCCCACAATTGATGGCCAATCTGCATTTGGAGCGTGCGTGGCTTGTTGGTGAGTACGCAGATTCAAGTAGTGTGCTGTATGTATGACATGCTGTTCTCAGCTACTGTTTATATTACAAAATTTCTCTCTGTATCTCACACCTAGGTGACTCTGCGTATCCCAACCGGCCTTGGTTGTTGAGCCCACTGAGGAACCCAAGGTCCCCGTGTGAAGTCAGCTACAATGATGCACATGGGAGGACAAGTCGTGTGGTGGAGCGTACTTTTCGGCTTCTGGAGTCTAGATTCCGGTGTATGGACAAGAGTGGAGGTGCACTACTCTACTCTCCCCAAAAGGTGTGTCATATCATAGTTGCATGCTGCATGCGCCACAACTTGGCCTTGCGCAAAGAGATCCCCCTGCTCCCGGATGATGATGAGTAGCAGATACCCCACCCCTCTACAAATCCACACATGACCAGTGACGATGATAGTGGAGAAAAGGAAGGTTTTGACCTGCATCAACAGCTCATCGAAAACCACTTCCCTTGATTGTAAGTGGCATTGTACAACAGAGACATTGTCTGTTGTCTTTGATGGTGGTGGCAAGGCATAGTTGATCTTTTTGATTGCTGCCGTTGTTGGCTCTGTGCTAATAGCTGATGTGTATGGCACTGGGGATTGCGTTCCATGTACCTCATGTCTATGTTGATGTTGTTGCTCATTGTTGTGTGTGCTGGATTTTGTACATTGTTGACTAGTGGTGTGTTTTAGCTGTAATGGCATCACCTGACAAGTAAATGTCATGCTCTTGTGTCTTTGTAGGTTCCTTCACCCCATCAATGCATCGTTACAATCAGTGCTTGTGGTACATTGGAATCTGACATTGTACATACTATGATAAACATGGAGCTGACACAAGGATATAGGTGTGTAAAGAGTGTTTACTTAGAATAATATTTGTGACAGAGAAGTGATTGTTTTAAAATTGTGCAAAGTGAATTTCTGAGTTGTCAGTGATGGTAAATGAGCCAAATAGAGTAATCACCACATTGATGTAGTCACACAGTCCAACAGACTCCTGACGTCAACATGTCAATGTGGGTAAGGATAGTCAACAAAGTCCATGTCAAGGGGAAAACAAGTGCAATCATGGATTGCTCAGCGACTTACCTTTGGATGGTGCATTGCCATGTGATCCTCCCATGGGGTTTCTCGGACTTCCCCTCCTGCATTTGGCAGGGTGGGCCTCTGCTGCAGGCTCAGGGGTGTCTGAGGAGTCATTTTGTCGCAGCTCACCCCTCTCTGTGGCCGAAGCTGAGGTGTTGGGAGTATTGGTGGGCAGGTAACTGGAGGGGAGTTGAGATGTCATTTGGGTCGCATGTCTATCCCTCAGAACACCCACAAGCTGGACCATGAAGTCCACAAGTTGGCCCAGATGTGTGTCCATGGACCCAGCAACAGGTGGAGCTCACGCATTTCTTCCACAACCTGGCTCATCTGTCCCTGGTTCTGTTCATATTCCCCAAGGACTCTTGCGATGGGCTTCGTTCTTAGTGTCTTCCTATATTTGTCCCCCAGTTGTCCTTCCACCTGCCCTGCTGACATGGACCTGTGTCGTTGGCAACACGACACATCCACACACTCTAACTGGCATCCTCTGATCGTGTTGTAGTGTCGGTAACCACTGAGGCAGGGAGAGTGTTGCAGGAGCAGTGGTGATGGTGGTGGTGGCTGCTGTATCAGGTCATTGTAGCAGAGGTCTGCGCTGTTGTTGTTGCTGTGGTGGTGGGTACAATGAGGCCCTGAGATGGAGCGCGCCCTGGCAGTCCTGAGGGGCCAGGTTGTTGCTCCTCATCCAAAAAATGCAGGGAGTCTACATCTGAGAGTTCACGTTCAGGGGGGAAAACAGGACCTGCATGTTGGTAAGGTTTTCTGCTGCAGTTGCTTGTGGGTCTCCTGTTTAACAGAGGTTAAATCTTCAATGAAGTCCCCTTCACAAGCTTTGTCTTAAACCTTTGGATGTTACATTTGATACACCATAAACTTTACATTGCAATCACTTGGTATGGCTGAAAGATACTGAGCATCATGACATGATGTCGAGGCGCATACATTCCTTGTCCATGGTGTAACATCTAAATTAAAACCGTGTGCCACGTACAGATTGTGTGATTACAAGGACATTTCATCATCTACCAATTTGCGGCACATCAATTTTTGATGAAGGTCTTTTTTGTTGTCTGCACACTGGATGTGGCTTTTGGATCTATGCCAAGTTGGCTGACATGTCAGCGCTGGTGTGGTCATATGGCTCCATGCAGTTTGAGAAGGATGGCAGGGTGCATGCACTGACTACCTACCTGTATGGTGACACAGTGGAGAGAAATATCTGCCACATGGTTTTGGGTGTGGGGAGTGTTCTATCCTGCTCAGCTGTGGGACAAGGGGGCCTGGTGGGAGTTGTAGTACAGGCTTCCTACCCACAAACACCTGTCCCTGTTAAGATGGCTACCTACCTGTAAGGTTGAGGAGTGCAATGAAATGGCTGTCACATGGTTGTGCGGTGGGAGTGCTCCATCCTTCTCAGCTGTGGTACAATGGGGACTGGTGGGAGTTGTAGTGCAGGCTTCCCACCCACAAACACCCCTCCATGTTAAGATGGCTAACTACCTGTTAGGTGAAGGTGAGCAATGTAATGGCTGCCACCTGGTTGTGGGCGTGGGAAGCACTCTATCCTGCTCAGCTGTGGGACAAGGGGTCTGGTGGGAGTTGTAGTGCAGGCTTCCACCCCACAAGCCCCCCTCCCTGTTGAGATGGCTACCTACCTGTTAGGTGAAGGTGAGCTATGCAATGACTGCCACATGGTTGTGTGTGGGGGTAGTGTTCCATCCTGCTCAGCTGTGGGACAAAGGGGCCTGGTGGATGGAAATGTTGGAAGCCACCTTTGAGGTGATTCTGAGGAAGGACATGTTAGACCTGTGAGACATGTATTGGCAAGAGTGTGTTGTACGTAAGTGCATTTAGATCTAGAAAGTGTAGCTTTGTAGTTGTGCAAGACAGTACATAGCAGTGTAATGAGAAACATTTGTTGTTACTTACCAGCCTCCACTGTCCCAGATATTCCTTTGAGACTCTCTGGATGCAGTATGGCAAGCACCTTCTCCTCCTATTCGGTGAATGTTAGAGGTGGAATGGGAGGGCCACCAGTAGTCCTCTGAGCCTTCTCATGATTCTTGTTGGCATGCTCTTTCACCCTGCTCTTGAGGTCATGCCACCTCTTCTTGATGTCACGCAGGGTGCGTGGGGTGGTCCTTACTGCATTGATTTTATTGACTATCCTTTCCCACATTAATTTTTTTCTGGCTAATGTTGTCTGTTGGACCATGCTTCCAAACAGATGTGGTTCTAATCTGATTATCTCATCTACCATGACTGATCATTATCAGTGAATTTCGGCAATTTCTTCTGTGACATGGTCTGTGATGTGCAAATGGGTGTAAAGTGTAGGTGTGAAGGTGGTGGTGGTGGTGATGTGTGTGGTATCTGTGTGGTTGTGATGGTGTGATGTGTACTGAGTTGCCTCTCCTTTGTGCTGTGGGATTGGGCCCTTCAGTTCTGGATTTGTGCAAAGGATTTTGGGCAGGGATGGGGTTGGTTTTATACTCAGCTATTTGGGTGGGTCAAAATGGAGGATTCATGTCAGGTGTCAATCTGGGTTGACCTGGGATTTGAATATTTTTATTGCCATGGGGATGTGCCATTGGGGTGTGCCAGATGTTTTTGGAGGCTGCACCAGGTGAACAGCTACACTTGGTAGCCTTGTTGTGTGGTTGCTTTTAACCTTCATTCCTCTTTCCTCGTGACCGCAGCGGTCTGGATGCAATATTTCTTACACTTGCTCTCCAGCATTATTTTGCGTGATCGCAGTGGTCGGGGACAACTGATAGTTCCTCTGGCATCGCTATCGTATCATTATTTCACTTGCTGTCAATCCGCTAGTTGAATGTCGGTTTGGGTCTTTCCACAGCAATTCCAACCAACGTGGATGGATTTTTAGCTTTTCTGGACGTTCCCAGCAGTGTTTCGTGGAATCTGCCCACCGCTGTAGAAATTTTCAAGTAGTGTATCCTAATCTGACCGCCGTTTTTTCCGGCGTACATACGGATGGTTATTTTCCGCTAACACGGTGGTCAGAATGCTTTTCTGACCGCCATAGTAATCGACCCCTATGCTCCTTCCTGGCACTTAATGGAACATCTCTAAGTTTGTGTGGGACTGGAGATGATTCAGGCTTGAAAATATTTCTTCACTATCCCCAATTCTTTGCAGAACACATCTTGAAACTGATCAATATTTGTTCTATACCTTGATGAACTGTGACACATTAAACAGGTAACTCTGCAGATGGATTCAAAATTAGGCCCAAATTTCCTAGGTGTCTCCACCCAAGAACATGCTGACCATCTTCCGCAACATATGTTATTCCCAATATGGTGCAAAACTGAAAAGAAATAGCTGCAATAAAATAAACTAATATGTTAATATTACAAT
Organism: Lissotriton helveticus; assembly: GCF_964261635.1. Lineage (NCBI taxonomy): Eukaryota > Metazoa > Chordata > Amphibia > Caudata > Salamandridae > Lissotriton > Lissotriton helveticus. The sequence continues at coordinate 873,363,700 of NC_136063.1, forward strand.
TTGCATAACCAAAGGCCTTAATGTCAAAGTCGTGCAACTTTCTACTAAGCGAGTATTTGTTAAAGAACTTGTTGGAGATTAACGAAAAAGGATAACCTGTATCAATCAACGTAATGGACTTAATCCCATCATTGGAAATCTCGCAAGGTGACTTGCAAGGTTCTTTGTCAATTCTAAATAAGAATTCTTGCTTCTCCAGTCATAGGAACCACATTATCAGTTTCTAAATCATCAAACCGAAATTCTGAAATGTTCTCCTGAATGAAATTGATAATCCAGTGAGATCTGCATACATTAGAGAAGAGGTCTGCTTTACCACATATGAAACAACGTTTGCTGTTGGCTGGGTATAAAGATCTGTTGGTATGAGCAACAGGGCCACACTTAGAACACTTCCCTTTGCTGCCATTGGGAAGAAACTTGTTTTTGAACAAGTTGTTTTTGTTAAAATTACGTATCAACGCAACATCAATATGCCCTTTTTTCTCATTATTCAATAATTTGCATGATCTGGTAGCTCTTTCGATTCTTTTCCCAACCTCATTGACTTCCCTGAGTGCAGCATTCTTGTGTCTAAGAAACCATTCCTATATTTTATTTATCGAAGCAGTGCATAATGACTTGATCATGTCAATACTATTCAATCCTGGTTCCAAAATCACAAATAGCAGCTAAAACTCTCAACGCTGCCACTAGGTTCTGCAGCCATTTGGTGTCTGGAATAAAAATTAAACTTTTACATAACAACATGTGGTTCCACAGTAAAATGTAATCTCAGCCTGTCCATTGCCTCTGTTTATTCATCATAGTCCTCGATACCTTGAGGTGCGGAAACACTAGGCAAATGATAAAATATTTCCTGAGCTTTTTTCTGCTCATACACAGAACCGTGCACAGAGACGCAGGACCTCAGTGAATTGTGATGTCCAAAAAACTCACCTCAGTACCTAGAACCCCTAACCGACTAGTATCAGTGTCTCATTAGCTCACCGTCCTATAGTGAAGCTACCAATGATTACAACCCAGAACATGCTACTTAGGTTACCCCAGGAATGGTGGGAATCAAGAACACTCTTTAGTTTGTTATTCTCATACCACTCCACAACGTGAGTAAATAGAGACAGGGACAGTTTAAAATGTTTATTTTAATGACGTGCTCTAAGATGCAGTATGCATGGGACTTAACATTCTGGTATAGTTTCACCAGGGGCTCTTTGGCATGATTTTGAAACCGGGTACTGAAGAGTAGGTTTTGGCCATTAGAGCAAGAATAGATACCCATATGTTTTCCCTGGTGAGTTGGGCAGGATGTTGGGCTTCAAACACAAAATCATTGTATTGAGGGAGTCAGGCCAGTAAAGCATAGGCTCAGAAGTGTAACTTTCAGTATTCACAAAGATCTAGAGAAAAAGCTAGATATGTTATGCAAATGGAGTATAATCAAACAAGTTGAATCTTCACTGTTGTTTTCACCCTTGGTAGTAGCTCACAATTACAGTGGGGAACTGAGGGTATGTGTTGACCTTCACTGTCTCAAAAAAGAGATATGGGTAGACTTGCATCCGCTGCCCACCATTTAAGAACTATTGGTAGGGTTAAAGGAGGCCAATGTTTTTTCAAATATGGACTTAGCTCCTGCCTGTCATCAGATAGAACTGGACGATGAATCTAAGCACCTGACAGTGCTTTTTTCCCATTTTGGAATATACCAGTACTGCCATATGCATTTGGGCTGGCTTCGGCTGCCTCCGTTTTTTAGAGAGTTATGGTTAACATGCTTAAGGGTTTCCATCGAATATCAATTTTTCAGGATGATGTTTCGATTTATGTCCCAGACAGACAATCCAATCACAAGATAATGAACACAGTGTTTAAAAGGTTCCAAACACAAGGGCTTTTGCTCAGAAGAGACAAATCTGTCTTCCTTACAGATAAGGTAGAATATTTGGGACACTTCTTTACCAGTCATTGAATTGAGCCTAAGCCCGGCCTAGTGAAGAATATTAATCAGGCTAAACCACCAGTTGACAAACCTAGTTTAAAGTCATTTCTTGGCTTATGCAAATTCTATTCTAGGTTTATACACAAATATGCAACGAAATTGAGGCCGTTGTCCTGTATGTTAAGGAGAGGTGTCACGTTTGAGTGGAGCAAAGAGTGTCAAGAAGTGTTTGAATGGGTGAAAGAACAAATGACATCACCAAAAGTCTCAAATAATTATTTTTCCAGAGCTTCAGTGTGTCCTGACTGTGGATGCAATTAATGTGGGATTGGGTGTAGTGCTCAGCCAGTTGAAATACTCCCAAATTCAGACTATTGGTTATGCGTTTCCAGTTTTGTCAAATACAGAAAACAATATTCGGTGATGGAGAAGGAACTGTTAGCCTCTTGTGGGTGGTCATGAAATTTGAAACTATGGGCCTCATTTACAATATTTTGACGCACGGCAGTGCATCAAGACTTCTTGCTGTGCTACTGAGGGTCAAAATAAAAGTGCAGGAATGTGCGGTATCTATGAGATATGGCACATTCTTGCCCTTCTCCCCTGCACCAGTACAGACACCCTTGCGTCATTTTGTAAGGGTGCCTGCACTGAGGGGATGATTGTTTTTGTACAGGAAGGTACACCTTCCTGCACAAAAAATCAAATGCAGAATTCAGCACACATAGAAAGAGGAAAAAACTAGGAGAAATAAGTGTATTTCTCCTCGTTGTGTATCCCTAAGCCTCCACTGGGGAGGTGTAGGTTGCTAACGCATTCACAGGTTTACAAAATGTTGTAAATCTGGAAATGCATCAAGTTCCATGGATGTTGCGTGGAAACACTGGCAGCAATACTCATGGAACACCCCTTTCACTGAGTTATGCATGAAAGCTAAACATATTTACAATGCCATGAAAAGACACACAGGGTGACTTTACGTGACCATGTAATTGGGGAAGCCCATTGTGCTGCTGGTGCGTCAATAAAAGTAAAGCACCGGCGGCACATTGGGCTTCTAAATAAGCCATTTTGTTTAGGGAAAACTGTTTTTGATGCTGACTGATCATAAAACCTTGATCTACATCTTGAGTGGGAAGAATTTCAAGGGCTTGCCCATGAAGCTCATTTATGGGCTACTATGACAAAATGTCAAGTCAGGTTATCTTTCTGGTGACCTGCTATGGATCTTGAAATAGATCAAGTGGTCAAAGAATATGTGCTTTGTTCCAGCTGTGATAAGTCCATGAAGTTAAGAACTCTTCCCTCGTGTCTCACGTGGATACTTTTTTCAGGGATCTCCCCTGCCCTTGCCTAATGAATTCCACTTATTGGAGGGTAAAGAGACTTCCCAGGAAATTACTAACGCCATTTAATCTCTGAAGAAATCAAAAGCACCAGGACTTGATGGTCTCTCCGTTGAATTATACCCTACTTTTGCCTCAATTTTTGTCCCCAAACTTCTACAACTTTTTAATTCTTTTATTGATGGTGCTAAAGCCTCTGGATCTTTTATGGATGCTTTAATAATCTTCATCCCTAAACCTGAGAAGGAACATTCGCTTTGTCAAAACTACAGACCTATATCATTGATTAACTATGATTGTAAAAAATTTGCTAAGATTCTGGCATCTCGTCTCGAGCATATTATTCCACTATTAATAAAGACTGATTAAGTTGGTTTTGTGAAGGGCAGGTTAGCATGGGACAATGCTAGAATGTTTGCGAATATCATTTCATATGGCAAGATATTAAAATTCCCCCTCGCAGCGTTGTCTTTGATTGCGGAAAAGGCTTTTGACCGTATTAATTGGCAGTTTATGTTCAAAACTCTCCAATGGTTTGGCTTTGGACCTACATTCATTTCCTATGTTAAACTATTATACTCCTACCCAAGAGCTAGTATTTTTGTAAATAGCCGCTTTTCTAAATTTTTTTCCTAATCTCAAAGGTACGCACCAGGGGTGTCCCCTTTCTCCCTTGCTATTTGTTTTATGTCTCGAACATTTTCTTGAACGCGTGCGAGTCAATACTCATATCTCTGGCTTCTCATCTAATTCTATTGGAACAAAAATATTCTCTCCTGGTGGGGTAGGTTTGACACCATCAAAATTATGATTGTACCTTATGTATTATATACTGTATCTATGTTATCTGTTCGCATTCCCATATCCTATTTTTCTAAAATTAACTCTATTTGTTCACAATTTTTATGGAATAAGAAATACCCACGTATTGCCCTTGCAAAACTTATGCGTTCTAAATCTGAAGGTGGTGTACGTTTTCCTAATTTTAAAGCTTATCATTCGGCCTTCTTAATTAAACAATCATTTGCTTTAGCTTATGATTTTGCTGATATTCCTATCCCTAGATGGATTGCCTTTGAGCTTTCCCTGCTAAAGGATTTCTCTTTTCAGAATGAAGTGTATATGTCAAATTGTACTCTTACATCTAATAACCCTATTTTGAAATATTCTCAGAATTTATTATACAATACTCTTACCACTGGTTTAACTCCATTTCAATGTTTTCTATCCTCTACCAACTGGTGTAACAAATTTCTCAAATATAAAGGTAAATTGTTCTATTACAAATATTGGAAGGAGAAGGGAATTATCTATGTGCACTAATTAATCCATCAAAACTCTGTTATTCCATTTGTTGAATTGCAGTCCCGGTTTGAATGACCTAGTTCATGTTTTAATGAATATACTGCAATTTCAGATGCTTTGCAATTACAACTTGCCTCTTTTGACCTTCCTGTTGATACACCCTCTCTCACTCCACCTACTCCGTTATACAGTTTATTTCAGATACAAAGACCTAAAGCAGCTATTGTGTATAAACTATTATCGTTACATGTTACTGAAAGACCTAAGTCTCCTATTGAAGTTGCGTGGGAAACTGACTTATCCGTTTCTCTTTCTATTTCGAATTCAGACAAATTTTGGTCTAAGTTATTTAGAGTTTCTGCTGCTGCTCGTATAACCCAATCCTTGTATTTTATTTACAATAGAGCTGTTATTACTCCTGTTTCTATCTCCAAGTTTTCTCCTTCCTCTTCCCCATTATGTTGGTCTTGTTCTAATGCTACTGGCACTTTGTGTCATCAACTTTATGAATTTTCAAATGTATTGATATTTTGGAAATCTGTTTGGACCATTTGTATGAACATTTTTAACTGTGATTTTACTTTATCATTACAAAATGTTTTTCTAGGTTCTTCCTTTCCTGCTGTTGAGGACTCCTACTCTATCTCCTTACTATTTGACCTTTTTATCGCATTAGCATTCAAAGTTATTTTTTCTTCCTGGAAAGATACTTCCAAAATGTCCTCATTGACTTGGTGGAACTTTATTTGTGATGAACATAGAATTGCTACTGTTTCTTCTCTCACTCATTCGCAAAAAAATAAATATGATCTTTCCTGGTTACCTTTTTCAACTTATTTCTCTTCCCATGCACCTATGCAATAACAATTTTCTTTTTTTTTCTGTCCTATATCTTTCAACACTTTTAATAATATATTTCTTAGCTATATCTTTTCTTTTCCCCTTTTTATTTCTCTTTTTCTTCCTTGTCTCTGTACTGTTCTCTTTCCATTATTCTTCTCCCATATTGCATTTCATATATATATTATTCATTCATTTATTTTCTGTAATATGGTTCATGATTTGTGAATACCTTCGCCTTTTTCTTTGCAGTTTGTATCTTTTTCTTGAAACTTAAAAAAATTCTTAAACACAAAAAAAAATCCCTCAATTTTGTGTTCTTTATTTTTTATTCCTAATGACAAGGGTAACTCGTCATGGAGTGCCCATTCATTTCAATGGAAATTACATGAAGAGCCTGCAAGTGCCTTAGCATCCAAGTCCACTTGGATGCTAAGGCACTTGCAGGTTCTTCATGTAATTTCCATTGAAATGAATGGGCACTCCATGACGAGTTACCCTTGTCATTAGCATCCAAGAGGTTAAACATTTTTTAAGATTCCTGAAATATTCACTGTTTTTACAGCCCAAATGTTGGTCTGCTTTCCTGAATAAAAAGCTAAATATCTAGTCTGAGAAAAATGCAATTGCTGAATTTAGCATATTTGTACATAAATTCTTTGGTGCCTGCAGTTCATGAACATAATACTGAAAATAACAAAGAACAGTACGGACCAAATCACACAAGTGTTTATTATAACGCTTGTAAATACTCTTAAATGACTTTATGAATTAGTAGTGAATCAACCGATACTCAGTATTAAAAATTCAAATAAAGAACTGTGAGGATTTGGGTGTACTATTTGATATGGCTGTGCGGTCATATCATGGAATACACTTGCATATACTGTCCTGGGTCCATTCAGTCTTGTTTACTTACCCGTAGCTCAACCATGGTTAGCTGTGGCTGCGAGCACTGAGGCTTGGCAAAGGAACGTAGTGTAAAGCATTTAACAGCTCCAAATAATGAAAATGAAAGTCACATAACAAGAAAGAGACACAGCAATAATTTACAGAAATGGAGAATATTTATGAATTTATAGAGTCCTTAATCGTCACAATCCACCAAAGGGTTCTGGAGATGCTTACAAGTAGTCCAAAACACGGCAGCAAGACTGGCTCTCAATGCTCCCCCCAGAACTCCCTCCCGTCCCCTTCTACACCAACTTCATTGGCTGCCAGTAAAGCAGCGTATCAAATTTAAAATATGCTGCATGATACATAGATGTTTGTTCGGTACAGGCCCCAAATATCTTAAGAAAATATTTGTTCCATATACCCCCGGACGCACACTGCGCTCCAGCAACCATCAACTGTTACAGGTCCCAAAAATCAGAAGAGCTGGACAAGGTGGTCGAGCTCTATCATACAAAGGACCTATCCTTTGGAATTCCCTACCTACTGTACTGAAACTGATCCCCAGCCTTGAATCTTTCAGGAAAAAACTCAAAACATATCTCTTCACACTGCCCTAAACTAACCTCCTTACTTACAGCTGAAAGTTAATAGTGACTATACAGTGGAAGCAAAAAGCGCAGAGATATCCCTTCGGGAATTGAATCAGGCGCTTTATAAGCAAATAAATAAATAAATAAATGCTGATTTTTGAAGAAAAAAATATTTGAAATGCAACCGTAAACAAGCAATGGTCAAGAAACACTTTACAAATTTTTGAAAAGTTTGAAACAGTTAGTTTGGCATATCTGGCCTGGCTTGGGTGACCAAATCCGAAAGGGTGGAGGTCTTGGAGTCCAATAAGGTTACTTTGGACAGTTAGCTGGCCACTAGAGAATTTTTAAGGCAAGTCCAAACTTTACAAGATGACCGCCATAGATAATTAAATGGAGTGGTCCTGATGGTAAGGATACAGGCAAAAGATGTTCATGGGGTGCTTCTGGTGCTGTGCATTTTATGGCGGTGAAGTGCGGTTGATCACTTGGTCCACAGGTGGGTTGAAGCGACTTTGGCCACAGCACTTGGGGTCTCACGACATAATCTTTGAGACAGTAGAAGGCCAGCTTATGCTACCGATCCCATGTCACAGTAGTCACAGCTAACATCCTTAGTGGGGACTAGTGTCCTTCTTGTGTGAGGAATCCAGTCTCAGATAGTAACAGGTTCAGCAGACTCAGGTGCAACTTCCTGCTATCTCCGATTTGCCTTTTGGTGAGCCCATTGATGACCAGTAGCGATTACTCAGAAATGGCTACTGCTTTGCCGGTTTGAGCTTCCTCAGCTTTGAGGTACCTGATGCTATTCCAGGGGGCAATCTGATTGACCCTTGGAGTCACTGCTTTGATCTGGGGCTGGGAATTAGGAGCCATGGGAAATGTTCAAATTCACTAGCCCAAAGTGAAGCAGGTGAAGTCCTTCCAACAATGCAGCCTCTCTTTGTGCATCATCAAAGGCAGCACAGCAGTCCTTGTTAAGTCCTCACTCCAAATACAATGTGTGTTGTGGCTCAGGGTGACAGGGGGGCCAGTTGTATCCCATGAAAGTGCCCTAAGGGGACAAATTGGTCACTGGCCAATGGACTACTAAACCCCCTCCTCTTCGGTGACAAGGTTTCAGTGATATGTGGCATTTGACAAACCCAGAGTGAAATATTCTTGCCACTCTCAAGATGTCTGACCCTTCCCTTAACTGTCAGGAGCTTGGCAGCCCACTCCAGAGTTATGGCTACCTAAAGACTACATACCCATAGGAAAACCGGCTTGCGAACGGGTGCTCCCTCTCTGTCCCTGTCTCTAGCTTGTCTGTAGGGAAAAAAGGCATCCTGCTCGGGTGTTTTGTTACAGGTGGCAATTCAAAGGGGGTTCCTCCTAGAAGCTCACCTTTTGTGCTAACACCCGAGTGGCCTTCCTAGGAAAGGAAGTCACCGGCCTCGGCAACAGCTGCCTTCATTCTTGAACCTGACAGTCATTCACACATGTCCCCAAGCAGGCAGAAAGCTGTCTGTGTTGTTGGAAAATCAAAGGTTAACCAGGTTGGGATGCCAACCAGAAACCTTGTGTTAGCCAATGGGGCTACCAACTTTACCTTAGCAAAACAGCAACTTTAGGGGTTTGGGTGCTAAGACATATACAAACCTCCATGTCTTGCTTAATAGTATACTGCTTTCTGCCATAGGGCTAAATAAGACATTTAATTCTACATACCTTTTGTAATGATTCAGAACACTGGCACTGAGGTCTGGTTAGCAAGCCTCAGTGCACTATCAGAGTCGAAAAAGTAGCAGCTAATAGTCCCATTGGAGAAAAGGTGGGCAGAACCATGAAAAAAGGCTTGTTTCCTTACATGAACTCCCCTGCTATTATTTCTGGGAGACCTCAATCCCAATCTTGGTGAGTGTCTCTGACCATTCAGCAAGGAAGGATGTAGGAAACTAGCTGTCCTATTGCAGGGCCTACTCTTCCTTAAATCCTTCTGTCAGGATCATTGCCACTGGGGAATTGACCTTCCTCTTCTTTGACAGGACCCATCCTAAACTGGACTTTAGCTAACTCTTTGTCTCTCCCATCCTTAGCCTGAACTTTGGGTGGGGGTACCTTCCTTCCCTAACCCAGTCTTGGCTAGGGCAACACCTAGTTTACCCAAAGAGATTATCCAACATTGGAGTATCCCCACCATAGCCAACAGGGTCAGGGGACCTTCTTTGTTTCCTGTCATGGGGTCTGACACCCATGCTAGGGATGGCGGCTGCCATTAACGCAAAATCCCAGCAGAGGCTACTAACAGCTGTCAGTGCCAAGAGCCACACACTCAGCTCTCCACTAACAGGTGTGGCTGCTCCCTTGGGGGTTGGTTTGTGTTGTTGGAGCCGCTTAGTTTTTTCAGAGTTAGGGGGTGCCACTTCATGTGGCCAGCACCACCTTTCACTCTTGTTTCTGTCAGATATGGGGTGAACCCCTGTTGCTGAACAGTTTCCTGAGTCTTCCAGATGCCTTGGGGAACAGGTAAGGACTTACCATGGACAACTTTGGGGTTTTTCCTAACTGTGTTAGAATTCACTTGACTCATTGGGTCTCTTTCTAAGAGAGGCATCCTCTCCTACCTTTCATTTTCTTGCCTTTAATTCAGGGCCCTATGTATATTAACCTTAGGTGTAGGACTTCCAAGATCTTGGGGTGAGGCAGTGCCCTGGGCAGCTGCCCCATCTGGCCTTAGACCAACCTCTGGTAGGGCTTTGCCAAGGAGACAACCTAAGCAGAGGTCTGGACTGAATACCACCCTATAACGTCTAAGGGTACCCCTAGCTCTAGAATTACTAAGGCCAAAGGTCTGTTAGTGTCCTCCCCTGGGATAGCCCTTATTTACACCAACGTGTCCACCACTATGGTGTGACTAGCACATGGGTCTTTCAGGACAGTGATTGGGATCCCATTCACTTTAAGGTGGTGAAAGTATTTACTACCACTCTCAGTAATCACCCACACACCATCTGAGCCCTTTTTCCAGTTGAAGGTAATTAGGATATCCTCATCAGAAGAATCCTCCTGGCTACACTGGCAAACTAGTGCTTACCTTTCTCTTGGAACAAGCCTTGTCCCCTATGTAGTTCCCTGTTTGCTTATGGTCAAAGCAAGATCTACAGTCTAGGAGGTTTTTTTACCACTGGGTCCCCACTACTCGGCTTGCTAGTGTTGGAATGGGTTTTGATCGCCACTCTTTTAGGGTTCTGAGGGAATCTCTTTGGTAGGTATACCACCACCCTCCTTTTCCTTCTGTGGGCCCCTTTCTAGGAATAACCTCTATGGGTTTTCTTGAGAACTATTGTTCTAACCCACTTTCCCAACTCCCTAGGACTAGAAAGCTTTGATTCTACCAGATACTGGTGTACCTTCTCTGAGGTACAATTTGTAAGAATGTGCTTCTTGACCACTAAATTGTAGCGCTCCTCATAAGTTTCAACTTTATTACCCTTTAGCCAGCAATCCAGTGCTTTTACAGATGTATCCACAAAATCCACTCATGTCTGTGTTGACCCCTTGGATGGGTTCCTGAACTTTAGTCTGTATTCCTAAGGGGTGAGACCAAACAGCTCAATGAGTGTCTCTCTCATGTGGGTATATGATTCAGCCACCTCATTCTCTAGTGTTAGGAACCTATCTCTCCCCACTGTTGGTAGTAACTCCAACAATAGGGCCCCCAATGTTGAATACCCATCCGTCTCATCCTTTAAGTGCTCTCATAGGATGCCAGCCATTTATCTATGTCACCCCCCTGTATAAACTTGGGAACTACCCCTTTGGGTAACCTGGGATGATGGGTACCTCCTGTATGCACCTCTGGTTCTTTGTTGTGCCACTATTCTCATGGGAAGTTAACCCCAGCTTGACCCTTCATTCCTGTAGGGCCAGTTTTCTTGCTCGGAGATCCAACTTCTTCCCTCAATCTCCAGAAGGATAAGCTGGTCATTCAGCCCTTCGGTTCTCCCTATGGAAGTGAAGCTCCTCGCACTCCCAGTTAGTGAATCATGTCTTGAGCTTGATCTGGGAAAAAAGTGTTGTTGTCCCCCTCAGTTTCAAAAGATCTTATGCCATTGTCCTCTTCATCAATACTACCAGTTATGACTTCTCCTGCCAAGTGGGCCTGAGGTCTCTATTTCTCTTCCCATCATCTGAGGGATTGTTCAAATTCCTATTTTTTGGCAGTGACGCTTAGGCCAATTCCACCACTCTTGCACAAATCATTGATTTTCAGTGTGGGCATGGTAGCCAAGTATTGCCATGTTAACCATCTTTAAGCCTTTCCAAAAACTTTTTGCCACTTTAGGAAAAGCTGGTTACCAACTCTTTTGACTCTTGGAAAAACAGTGCCTAGTGCATGTAGAACATTTAGTACACTACTGAAACTGCTACTTCGACTCCACTTAGTGTGTGCTTTCTGTGATTACCAACGTATTAGTTGTCTGGTACACTTAAACACAAGTTCTGGATCCCATAGCTAGGCACCAATGTGAGGATGTAGGTGTACTATATGATATGGCTTTGGGGCCTTATCATGGAGTACACTTACAAATACCATCCTGGATCCAGTCAGTCTCCTTTACTTAACCTTAGCTCAACCCTGGGTAGCTGTGGATGTGAGCAGTAAGGTTTGGCAAAGGAACTTCGTGTAAAGCATTTAACAGTGCCAACCAACAAAATAAGAAAGCCATACAACAAGAAAGAGACACAACAACTTTTTATAAACAAAATATTTATGAATCTTTAGACTTCTTGATCATTAAAATCTATTGGAGGGTTCAGAAGATACATATTTTTGAAGAAATAAGTACTTTTAAATGGAACCACAAACAATCAATGGTTAGTATCAGCAACTCTGGCCTAGCTTGGATGTCCAAATCTGAAAGTGCAGAGGTCTAGGAGTCCATAAGGTTACTTTGGACAGTTACCTGGCCATAAGAGCATTTTTAAGCCAAGTTCCAAAATGTACAAGACGACCACAAGAGACATCAATGTAGTGATACTGATGCTGAGGATACAGGCAGCAGATTCTCAAAGAATGCTCCTGGTGCTGTATGGTTGACATGATTGAAGTGTGGTTGATCCCTCTGTCCATTGATAAGTTGTGGCGACTTTGACCATGGCACTTGGGGGTTCCACAACCTGCTCTTTGCGACAGTAGATGGCTGGCTGTGCTACCGATCTTCTTAGACAGAGGTCAGAGTGAATTTACTTGTTGGGGGCAAGTGTCCCTCTTGGGAACAAACCCAGTCTCTGATAAAACTGCCAGGGCCAGCAGACTCGGGTGCAACTTCTGACTATCTCGTATTTGTCTCTTGGCGTGCCCAGCAGTGGCGAGTAGCAGGTCTGGACTGGGTGTAGCGGGCATCAGGCGTTTTCCCGGTGGGCCGGAAGGGTGGGGGATGGTTTTGCAGCCGTGCTGCAATATCACCCCCCTGCAACAAAAGAAGCAGCAGTGTTTCCCACCAGCATCCCCCCTCCCTGGTCTGGTCTTACTTAATTGCCAGGGCTGGTTTGCATTCTCAGTCCAGTCCTAGCGAGCAGCGATTCTTCATAGGTGGCTACTGCTTTGCTGGTTGGAGCTTCCTCAGCTTTAATGTCCCTGGTGCTGTTCCAGGGGGTCGGCTGATGAGTCACTGCTTTGATCTGGGGCTGGGGATCAACTTTTCCCTGAGCAAGGAGCCAATGGCACAGTCCAAATTCACTAGCTCTAAGTGCAACAGGTGCAGTCCTTCCAATGATGCAGCTTCTCTTTGTGCTGCTTTAATGGAGCATGGCAGCCCTTTTTATGTTCTCTTTATCCTAATCCAATGTGTACTGAGTTTCAGGATGCCAGGTGTGGCCTTATTATCCCAGGAAAGTGCACAAAGGAGACAACACGGTCACTAGCCAATGGGCTAGTAGGTCCCCTCCTCATTTGCGGCAAAGTTCTGGTGATGTTTGGCATGCGGCAATCCAAAGTTCAATATGCTTGCCACTTTAAGGATGTCTAAATCTTCTCTCGACTGTCAGAAGCTTGGTAGCCCACCCCAGCGTTGTGGATCCGTAAGGGCTACATGCCCACAGGAAAACCGATTTGGGGACTGGTTTTCTCTCTCTGCCCCTGCCTTTAGCTTGTTTGCAAGAACAAAAGGCATCTACTCGAGTTAGTTATTACAGGCAGCCCTTTAAATGCAGCTTCCCCTTTGAAGCTTACCTCTTGGGCAAATCTTCCTGGGAGAGAAGGTCACATTTCTCCTGCAGCACCTGCCTTTGTTCCCAAGCCTGGGGTTCATTCACATGTCTCCCAAAGCAAGCAGAAAGTTGTTTGTTGACCAGGGCTTGTGCAAAGTCACTGGACTAGCTGGGGCACAGAATGGCAACTTTCAAAACGTTGCTCAACTATAATTGTGGCATTCATCTCACTTGGGCATCAAGGTGGATGTAATGCCCCGATGAATTCAATACTTTAAAGTACCCAGTTAGGTAGACCCATTGAGTAGCTAGCTAGGTACAGTCCTTCTATTTGTATTAGATGTATATAAATAGGATCTAAATAGTCCCATTTATTTATTATTTGGTATTTGGGACCAATTCACAGAGTCATGTAAGAGAACTACAGGAATGCTAATCTATACAATCTTACATTCCTTTGTGATTCAGCCCCAAAGTATTAATTAATAGTAAGAAATTTGAATACGTTGTAAACATACTTATACTGTTGAGGATTTCCAAGCTACATATTTTTAATTATTTTTCACTTTGGAGTGGATGACCAACACTGTTGGAACGAGACAAGCATTCACTATGTGGAACACCACTGTTCAAGACTATCACTTGAGTCTTGAATTGACTGACTCATTTACTGCAAAAAACTTGGAACGACAATAAAATTAACAATGCTTTTCAGTAGAAGTTATTGTACCTTATTAAAAACACCACGAAGAGCGCCTACAGCTATATTTGGCACTTAATGGAACATAGGCCGCTGGAGGTGAAAGGCATCTGCTCTGACCAAAATCCCCTCCTCCTCGAACAACTTAATTACAAACATCACTGTCTACGTGAGATATATTTCCTGCTTCCAATCAAGCAAATCTAATTAGTTTACGTCCCTTCTACAAACAAGTCTTTAAAGAAAAATGTTCAATCTCCATGCAATTAATTTAAAGAAGTATTCTTGGATCATGGAAGGGTGATATGACAGTTATTATAACTAATTGGGAGCAAGACTTTACATATATTTCAGTTTTTTCCCTTTCATACTTCCAGGTAGTATGGTTGTACTGACTCATAGAGATGTTAGTATCGATAAAACTGTGAGCTTTGGCACAGGCCCTACAAGTAGAGTTGTGAGAAGTACACTTTTGAACTCGTGAACTTTCTGAAATCCTCTATCAGAGGGGAAGATTCCTGCAGAAAATCATTTTTTTTTCTCCAAACCATTTTTAATTAATATTTCAGGCATAGTTTTCAGGTACATTGTTACGCTGAGCCACGGATCATGGCCGCTTATCCCATCTTTCTCCCTAAAAAATGTTCCCACCGAGCCTCTGACATGGGGACATAGTATCCCAAGCTCCTATGCTGGCCTTGGTCTTCCACGTCATTGTTCATTTCCCAGTTGCTGTGCTGGAACTACTGTGGCACCCTGAACGTGATCTGCAACTGCAAACAAAGCATGGCTGTGAATAGCTCCATCAGTGCATGTTTACACTGTTCTATACTTGTGTGCGCAGTACTTTCTGGTGACTTCTTTTATCTGGCATTTCACATTTCCTTTTCTTCCCACCCATGCCAGACTTTTTGTCCATTCACTAACTCAAAACCTTTCTCTGAGTACTCTCTTTTCACTATGCTCTCCATCAGTTCCTCTGTCAAATCTACTTCCCCTATTAAATCTGTTGCACGTCCCATACTTTTCTTCTTTGTTGTTTTCCGATCAAATGTGGTTCTCTCTACTGAATTTTGCAACCACCTCACTTATTCCACCTCTGCCAAAAAGTCCACATCGCAGATATGTTTTTATCCTCAAAAAGAACAATGAACAACTCACAATATACAAAATATACAACAAAACTACAATGTGGGAAGAATGGGACAGATGATAGCTTTGGGAGCTCAAAAGTGTCAGACAGAGAATCGCCATTTAGCACAATGGTGAAACCAATAATGTCAAAGACAAAAAGCTGGAGTGGCCCTAGTATCCAGAGTGCTGACAGGTAGGTGAAGGGGAAGAGAATAAAGAGCAGCAGGCAAATCAAAACATACTTCGCTTATCAAAAGACAAAAACCTAGCATGAACTGAGTGGTCTGATCAGATGAGGTGACTCCAGGAGGTGTCACCCCAGAACTTTAAGAACATAATATTGCACAACTGAACGGTAATGCTGGGCGATTGTGAGGGGATTGAAAATTGCTGGTTGGTGCAAAAGCACATGCTGATGGTGATGGATGGGTCGCTGATTATCCAATTACAAAGATTTGCAGAACTTTCCTTTCAATCTTGACTTGCCCCATGAAGACTCTCTTAGCTTCTTCCTGAACTGACACATATGCTGTATGCTCTGTGTGGTCCCTTCCTTTCTGAGAGAATGCTTGATCTGGCATGCTTCATGTCCTTTCCTGAACTCTTGTGCTTTGGTATATCAGTAGAATTTGACCAAATTATCTTATGACCTGATTCCAATTTTACCAAAATGTCCCTATAGACTCAGTTATCATGACTGTTTCTATTCAAGTGAATGTGCATTCTTAATTTGAGGTTATCAATGATCAGGAATGATCATACTAAAGTGATCTCAGTGCATCACGTACTAATGCTATTATTCTGTATTGTTTTAACCGAGCTTTTGGTGTGTATGAATTTGGCTCCCCTACATTTCTTCAGGAGATTTGGGCTTGCCGTGGTAATCCTTTACCGTTATAGTCTTGTTTTGAGGGTAATTTACATGAGTTTAATTTTGAGTTTGTAGTCTAGTTATCCAATTCCTGGTCCTCATAGGATAACTCTTGGGACCTTAATATCCAACCCCTCTTGGCACAAAACAAGGTCCATTGGAGAACCAAGAGTGTGGTATAAAATATATGAGAGGGAGATAGGAAGAACAATATGATTCCAATGAGGCCCAATAATGCTACAGAACAGTCAATTTCTGCTTAAAGGTTTCACATTTTTGATAGGTAAGGAATATCTGCACATGAACATGGTGAAATCTAAGTTATGATCATCAATACATCTGTTTTAGTTTAATACAGTTAACTTGCCCTTAATTCTTTACCCAGAGTTCGATTTATAAAGATATTTAGGCACTGAAGTCTCACTTTGTTTAGAATCAGAACTAAAAACGTGACTTTCCACACAGAAATTATCTCCACTATGAGAACATTTCCATGTGAGAAAATCTTCTCACAGTAATGAGTTTCTGGGCTTTCAATGGTTGACCCATATGTAAAAGGTGTTGAACACCCATAAACTTGCAAGTTTATGGCTATTTACCAAACATATGCAGGTAATTTGCAACCCTCAAAATGATCATAGATTTACTGCTTTCAAGGGCATAGTTAAAATATTTTCCACAGATGATTAAGGCTAACCCGTTGCACATATCGCCATGAATTGCACAGACCTGTTTTTTTAATGTGTCTTGGAAATTGTAAAACTGCTTTAAAACTGTTTTGATCTTGCAAAAGTATTTTTTTAATCGGTATTGCCACTCGCACTTTGATTCAGAGCCCAAGGTGAGCTGGTGTATGCCCCATGTGAGAGCGGGTCACTGAGCACACGCCATCTTGGTTAGCGCTCTAGCTGTTATAAATGAGGAGGCTACTCTCCCTACATAAACCGATGCAAGCATGTGTGTGGGGACATTAAGGCTAACCTGTTGCACATATCCCCATGAATTGCACTGGCCTGTTTTTTTAGCATGTCTTGGAAATAGTAAAACTGCTTTTAAAACTGTTTTGAACTGGCAAAAGTATATTTTTAAATCGTTATTGACACTCGCACTTTGATTTAGAGCCCAAGGTGAGCTGGTGTACACCGCATGTAAGAGCGGGTCACTGAACACACGCAATCTTGGTTAGCACTCTAGCTGTTGTAAAGAAAGAGGCTTCCCTCCCTACATAAACTGATGCAAGAGCGAGTGCGCCAATGGCACCCCAAAGGCAAGTCTGTCTGCGCCCGTCCATGCACCGGCCACACACAGCTCCAGCCAGGCTGCTGGTGTGGGATCACACTCTACAGGAAGTACCCGCCATCAATACACAAGGGAACAGCTCCTGGTGATGGGTGAGCAAAGGGGTGATGCTCCGATATATACCATACTGACGAAAGTGGGAACATTCCCTGAGAAAGTAGAAGTAGATACCCTCAAATGTGGATTCATTCATGTTAGATCCCTGGTGAAACATCACCAGGAGATATATATCTTGTTAGAGTAACTTAACCTGGATGAACTGTATCTGATGGAAACATGGACACGCATTGACTCAGATGTTGAACTGGGGCTGGCATGTCCACCAGGCTATAAAGTGTTTCATAAGCCACAGCTCAATGGAAGAGGAGGTGGAGTAGGAATCATTTTTAAGGACAGACGGAATTTGTCTCCGACCGCCATTGATGCAGCCAAGGGCATTGAGCTTTTGAAGTTCTTCTTAAAGGATTTTAAAGGGCACCTGCTTTCTGGTATAGTATGCTATAGACCCCTTGGTCCAGTAAGCCCTCAACAACAGACATTCAGTGACATTCTTTATAATATACCACTCACTCATGCTAGAATGATTATTCTCAGAGATTTTAGTCTATGGGCAATCGGGAATTCAGGCTTCTTCCATCTTGTAAGAATTTAAACCTGCAACAGTTGGTGACGGAACCGACACATCAGGGAGGCCACATTTTAGACTTAATCTTTTCGGAGAAAAACATGGCAGACTTGGAAGATATTCTACCTTTTTGCTGGACTAACCACTTCCTTATTACATTTTCAGTGTCCAACCCCTGAAGGAATAAAAACACTGCTGCCACGGGAGATAACCGCCATGGCAGGGAATGGAACAAACTGCTAAAAATAACTAAACAATGTCCAGTATTCACTGATAAAGACGCTTTCAATGGAAGTAAATCAGTGGATGAAAACTATTCGAAAATCTGCATCCAGATTAACAATACTCTTGATCTGATCATCCCAATGAAAAAATTGAAAAATAAGCATAAGTCGTCAGCAACTTGGTATAATGAGAAGCTAAATCAGAAGGGCTGCAAACAAGCAGAAAGAAAGTGGAGAAAACTTTATGAGTAGGAGGATAAAATAGCACTGAAGGTAACATTGGGTAACTGTAAAGGGGAAATCGCTAAAGTGAAAGCCGAGTATTATGCCAATACCATCTTAGGGGCATCTAACAATGCTAGAAGCATATTTAAACCAGTAAATGCTTTCTCCAAACCCCACTGCATAAAAAATAAGATCATTGCAAAGCAAGACCTATGTGATGGTTTAGCGATTTTCTTTGAGGTGAAGATTTCTAAAATTATCGATGGTCTTGAAATAGGCCAGGTGGATGAGACGGAAATTGAAATCAGAGCGACCGAGATGCCGCTACTGATTCAGAAGGAGGAGGGGTAAATGAGGACAAGTCAGCAACAAGTCAGCAACTTTAGATCACTTTGAGACTCCTACAGAGGAAGAATTCAACAGACTTGCTTTAAGTATTTCTTCAGGGTCCCCAATGGATCCTCTCTCATACAGGGTGTGGAAGGAGTTCAAGGAGGAGCTCTTTCCACAGCTCGGTCAGATGTGCTGCCAATCCCTGAGTAGTGGGGTAGTACCTGGCATGTTGGAAACAGGCAATTGTGACACCCCTGTTAAAGAAAGCTACACTTGATCCCCTGTGCCCAAATAATTACAGACCCATCTCCATTCTATCCTACCCTGTGAAAATTCTAGAGCGCTTGGTCAGTTAAGCTCTTTCGCAATTTCTAGAAATTAATCACAGACTAGAAGCTATACAACTTGGCTTTCGCCCAGTCGTGGAACTGAGACTGCATTAAATAGCAGTACTGGATGACCTCAGAATGCGAGCAAACAGAGGACACTCGGTTATACTGATCCTACGGTCAATCATAAGATCCTTCTGAGGCTGCTTATGGAAATTTGAATAGATGGCATGGAATTGAAATGGTTCCAGTCATACCTATTGAATAGACAACAAGCAGTGGCCTTATCCCCTTTTCTATCTAAATGTTACCATTCAGCATGGTGTCCGCCAAGGATCAGCAATTAGTCTGATTCTGTTCAACATATATATGAGCCCGCTGAATCTAATTAGTAAATCATATAAAATTAATTTGGTGAATTATGCTGATGATACACAACTCATTTTGTCATTGGAGTGGAATCAGTCAATACCACTTGATAGTTTTCACGAGTGTATGCAAAAAACTGCAAGATGGCTTAGAGATAATTCCTTGCAGTTCAACTGAGATAAAACAGAAATTCTGTATTGCACGGCTAAGAAAGTCCCTCTCCCAACCAACTCTTGGCCCATCCCTACAGATAAGCCACTAACATCCTCTGAGGCAGTACTCAACATGGGAAGTTGGTATTTGATGACAGGTTGAGCTTAGAAAGTGAAAAAAATAGCTGAAACCTGTTTTCCCCTTATCAGAGCACTGTGGAAAATACTCCCAATGCTACCAACGACAGCTAGGGCACTTGTGGTGGGAAGTGTCATTCTGAGTCAGTTAGATTATCGTAATGCTCTGATACTGGGTGCCCCAAATTCCTTGACCAAGAAACTTCAAAGAATTCAGACAATAGCTGTGAAGCTAGCTCTAAAGAGACCATGCAGATCTTCTGCCTCTCTATCCCTCAAAGAGCTTCATTGTCTCCCAATATCCCAGAGGACACAGTTTAAATCGCTCTGTATCGTTTTCAAGGCCTTGCATGGACTTGGGCCCGCTCCACTGCAGAGAAAATTCATCTGGTGTGCCCCGACCAGAAGCCTTCAATCCTCAGCAGCCAATTTGGTTAGTACACCTAGATTCAGAACAACTAGGTTTGGAGGAAGAGCATTTAGCTCTGCAGCCACTCGATTATGGAATAAACTTCCGCTCAATCTAAGACAAATAGAAGATTTTCTACACTTCAGGAAGAAGCTTAAAACTTGGCTCTTCCCAAGGGTGTAATGTAGACTAGCCATTCTTTACGAACATATGCCTTCTTCATGGTAACATGTGCTAATAGGGGGACTAATGTAATTTCAGCGCCAGGATACCCATTGGGTGATAGTACGGTTTATAGGACTATATACCATAACATAACATGATTGAGAGGGGATTTCTCCACAACTTAAATATTTTCCCTATGGAAAAAAAAATATAGCAAGTGAAAATGCACTATA
Organism: Lissotriton helveticus; assembly: GCF_964261635.1. Taxonomy (NCBI): domain Eukaryota; kingdom Metazoa; phylum Chordata; class Amphibia; order Caudata; family Salamandridae; genus Lissotriton; species Lissotriton helveticus. The sequence goes on from NC_136063.1 coordinate 873,384,021, forward strand.
GCATAACATTTTCACAAATGGAAATGTACACCTATCTTTCTGTTTGCGTAGATGGCTGCACATGAGTATTCCTGGAAATATGCTATGGTTACAGCTTCCAAAAAGTCAGAAAATGTGTAAATGAAAGCAAAAGAGTACTCTAACCTGGACAGTTACAAACCAGTATGCTTTATTACGTAAGGAATAACTTTTCTGATTGGGATCCTCATCTGTACATGTACTCTGACCCAGTTTTGGGCCAAGCTAAGTATGTTTCTTGGTAGACTTTCATAAGGTTACCGACGAGCAACTTAACTCCACCCTCACCTGAGACAACCACACCTGGGCACCCAACGCAAACGACGCAGCCAGAGAACTTCACACCTGGATCTCCAACTGCGCAGACGAACTCACCCCGCTACGCAACCCCGACAGACAACGCCCCAGGAAAGCCGCCTGTTTCACCACTGCTCTCCAAGAAGCCAGACACACCTGCAGACACCTGGAGAAGAACTGGAGAAACACCAAGACAACCGCAAACCAAACCACCTACAAGGGCACCATGACGGACTACCACAACCAGATCAGAGCCACTAAGAGGAACTTCATCCACAACAAAATCCTGGCGAACTCCACCAACTCCAAGGAACTTTTCCATGTCATTCAAGAATTCACCAACCCATGCAGGGAAGCCACAAACATCACCCACTCCCAAGACCTTTGTGACAAACTTGGAACCTATTTCCACCTCAAAATCAAAAACATCTACAACAACTTCATTGACCATCCACCAGGCACCACAGACGGCCCCGCGACCCAGAAACACCAGCCAGCTCACCATCTCCAACTGGACACCAATCACGGCCGAAGCCTCCGCCTCGACCATGAAAAGCATCCACTCGGGCCCCCGCATACCCCTGCCCCCTCACATATACCACAGAGCCGCGGCCTCCATTGCACCTGAACTACAATGCACCATCAACGCCACCTTCAAAACAGGCACCTTCCCAGATGACTGGAAGCACGCAGAAGTCAGACCCCTGCTCAAGAAGCCCACAGTTGACCCCACCAACCTCAAGAACTATCGGCCCATCTTGCTCCTCCCATGCGCAGCCAAAGTTGCAGAGAAAACAGTCAACAGGAAACTGACACGGTTTATTGAAGAGAACGCCGTCCTTGACCATTCCCAATCTGGATTCCGAAGCAACCACAGAACAGAGACCGCACTACTCGCTGCCACAGATGATATCCGCACCCTCGTGGACCAAGGCCACTAGGCAGCCCTCATCCTACTCAACCTATCAGCGGCCTTTGACACCGTCTCTCACCGCACACTAGTCAGCAGACTACATGATGCAGGCTTTCAAGGAACAGCCCATAACTGGATCCGATCATTTCTCACCGGAAAAAGCCAAAGGATCAGACTACCACCCTTTCTCTCCGACCACATGAAAATCACCTGCGGAGTCCCACAGGGTTCATCACTGAGCCCCACCCTCTTCAAAATCTACATGGCCCCCCTCGCAGCCATGGTCCGACAACATGGCCTCGACATCGTATCCTAGGCTGATGACACCCAGCTCATCCTCTCCCTCACCAAATACCCCATGAGTGCCAAACTCAGCTTCCAGAACGGAATGCAAGACAACACAGTCTGGATGATCAACAGCTACCTGAAGCTCAACGCCGAGAAGACAGAAGTCCTCGTCCTTGGTACCACCCCTTCTGCAGGGACAGCACCTGGTAGCCGACCGCCCTCGGAAGCCCACCTACCCCCTGAGACCATGCCAAGAACCTCGGCATCGTACTCGACTCATCACTCAGCATGAACCGACAAGTCAATGCCGTCATCTCCAGCTGCTTCAACACACTCTTTATCCTCAGCAAGACCATCAAGTGGATCCCCCTGAATCATGGAAGACAGTCACCCATGCACTCATCACCAGCAGACTAGACTATGGAAACACACTCTACGCCGGCATCAACAAGTCCCTACTCCGCAAACTCCAGACAATACAGAACATCGCCCCCAGACTCATCCTCGGCATCCCCAGACACAAACACATCAGCCAACACCTACAAAGTCTCCACTGGCTCCCCGTGGAGAAAAGAGTCACTTTCAAAAACTCATGCCTACAAATGCCTACACAACAACGGACCAAAATACCTGAACGACAGAATCAACTGTTACGTACCCAAAAGAAAATTCCGATCTTCCAACCTCGCACTGGCCGAAACCTTGTGCATCCACAGAGCCAGAGTATGCGGAAGATCCTTCTCTCACATTGACAAAGACCTGGAACGAGCTACCAGCAGATATCCGATGTGCCCCCTCCCACAAGACCTGGCTCTTCGCCTAACCAGATCTGTGGACCCCCATCCCCCTCATGGGTGAGTAGCGCGCTTACAGTTCCCTGATTCATTGATTGACTCTCCTTCCATCAAAATGCAAACACTAAAAACCTACTACAAAAGAATGATGTTCAGCCCCAAAGGATTCTTTTCGGTGTTACAGTCAAAGCTCACAGCCAGTTCAAGGCCATGTGTATAATACATAGGAAAATGTATCAAGTCATGACATTGCTGAACTTTTAATCCATGTTTTCTACCCTTACATGCCCTGGGAGATCAGAAGGAAGAATAATTTTATTTAAAAAAGTGTTTAAACACAAAGAGACAGATTTATAACGATTTTGCTTCACCCTTGTGCGACTCAAGAGGTCACAAGTGTGACACAAAACCTAAGTGAGATTTATCAAGCCATGCAAGGCTCCTTTGTGTGGCCCTGCATGGCTTGATAAATCTAGAGTAACATAAGGCAGCATAAATCACTGCTTTGCGTTACTTTGCCCCAGGGAGACATTCCATGGATGGAGCCTGGGTGTTCCCACACATCCACACAAGGATTTTGGTGCATTCCTAAATTTGCCATTAGTGGCAGACCTGGGAATGTGCCAAAAGGGGTCACCTCCCCAAATGAGGTGCAACAAGAAAAAATATCTTTATTTTACCCCGTTTTTTCCTCTTTTTGGATGTGCTGCATTCTGCAGCACACATAGAAAGAGGAAAATGCCTCTTAGGATTGTTTTTGTGAGGGAAGGTGTCCCTTCCTGCGCAAAAACAATCCTGCCTACAATGCAGGCACTCTTGCTCCATGACATGAGGGAGCCTGCATTGGTGTAAGGACAGGAATTTGCCATACAATGTTAAATAAGGCGAATTCCCTCCCTTACCTTTCACTAAGCGCAGCAAGGTGGCTAGCTTCATTGTGCTGCATGAAAGAATGATAAACCTGGCCCAAAGTTGTTAAAGAGAGTGTATTTCTAGAAAAGTAAGGGAAAAGTGGATTACGCTTGCTCTCATTATTAGAAAAAATGTATGCCATCTTCCTTTTTTGTAGAAACAGTAAGGCCTGAAACTTATTAAAATAAGAGTAAATGTAATCATAATCCAGTGCCCTGTGAATGACTTTTGACATTAATTGGCTGACATGAAACCCCATATGTTTGGGGTTATATCCAGTACTTTTCTTAGTCCCCAAAGCCAGCCTTTGCTTCTGTGGGAGAAAGGAAAATGAGAGCATTTTATCAAAACCCTCATCTGGATTATCCAAATAGGAGTGTGGGTGTGTTAAGAACTCAGGAAAATTCCAGAGCAACTTGTACTTTTACAGTTTATAGACAAAGGAACATGCCCAGGATCAGTACCAGCAGCGGTTTCTTGATTAGGGCTTTAGGGCTCCACCCATTCACCTATTTGGCAACCCAATATAGTCTTTATATAAATATAACTGTGACAGTCAGTAGGCATATGTAAAGTAATGTTAAGTGCTTTGCTGCCTAAGCCTCACTCATAGAAAAGGCTATGGAATCAGGCACTTCCTGAAGTTCCAGGGCACATAGCCCAGTCACAAATGGGCTTACCATTTTACAGCCCTTCACTTTCACATTAGTGGATGGGTGGTGTGGGTTAGCAAGCAGCAGCACAGCTGATTGATGCATCATTGGGCTATGCAGAGAGAAGCCCTTTGTTAGGCTTCATGTCACTCAATCCAGACTCACAACATTTCCTTTTCCGTATCGTCACAAATTCTAGATTGAGAGGGATTAGCAAGCTTCACTGACCCCACCCCGCACTGTGACAAAGGAGGAAGAGTGGAGTTCAGAAAGGAGTCCCCCTGTCTCTGTTGTATTTTGTAATGCCAGGCTCCACCTCTATGAAAAAAAAGCAAGACAAGTGTGTGTGACATCTGGAGTGAACCTTAAAATATGTGCTGCACAGATGAATTATAACTCTTACTGACTGCTTGATGTTAACGGCACAGGAGCAAACCTTATTGATTCGTGGCTGCTGAGAGAAACAAATCAGAGTTGAATAAAGACTGACTTGACACATACGCAGCTGCTAACCTGCGCTAAGTTATGAAAATAAAATAACATGTTTGACTGCCTTAACATTAGGGAGGTTTTGCACAGTGCTTGACTTAAAACATAATACAAGTGCTAGGGCCCTGATCAGGAGGCCACTGCAGCTTGGACCACCCATTTCCCCTGCCAGTGCTGCCAATGACAGTACCACACAACTACTAACTATCACACTCTTAAAAAAGTGACAATTCAAACTCTTCCACACCCCCAACCTATGAGTTTTTATGTATATTAACTTAATAAACACATTTAAGTGTGATCTTCTATGTATTAGACAATACTGCCACCGTGTGGCAGATTGTAAAACATGCCAGTGTTAACAATTAAGTGCCGGTGCCCAGCATCAGAAACCACCTGCTCAAATTAAGCACTGGAGGCAAATTTAAGAAAGGCAGAAATGTGGTTTAAGCAATACAGCACATTCCTGTCCTTTCCTTCTGCGCTGGCGCTGTTTCAGCAGCCTAGCACCAGAATACACTTCCTAGCACAGTGATGCAAGGGTACCTGTGTTGCAGACAGGATTATTTTTGTGCAGGAAGCGGCATCTTACGACACAAATGAATCCATAGAGACCTTTTTCTCTTTCTATATGTGCTGCAGATTGCAGCACAAAGAGGAAAAAATGGGGACGAAATAAACATAGTTCTTGTCACGTCTCACCTGGTGAAGCGTATCCTTTTACCATATTGCCAGGTTTGGTAAATCTGAGAATGTGTCAAAAACCATGGGGTTTGCAGAGCTGCTCAGAGTAAGACAACGCAGTGATTTGCACATCATTGCCTTACTCCAGATTTATGAAGCCAATCAAAGCCACCCAATGTGGCTTTTCGTGGCTTTATAGATCTAATTTAGAGGCTTGTACCACTTTCTGTGGTGGAAATGTGATGCAAGCCTCTCATAAATATGCCCCCTAGTGCTTACCCAAACACACTTCATACTAGCGTTAATATAGGTTTACATAGATTAAGCCATCCACATATTTAGATAACCTACTTCTTATATTTTGCAATCTATTTGCTTACATCGAAAGTGGAAAATAGAAATCCCAGTACCACTCTCCTTAGCCTTCACCAATGCCTCCTGCAGTGTTAACAATAAACATGTGCCATACTTATTTGATCACCTTCCTTTTCAGCAAACGCAACAGAACACCTTCAATTTCCTAACCTAAGATACCAATATTCTTCATTGATTTCTATATCCATACATTATAAGTAACTAAAAGTCTTAACTTCATAGTTCATATCAATAAACACCCATCTTACCTAAAAAGATATGTACACAAAACAATAAATAAACCTAAGCTTGTTCTAGCTCAATAGCTTACAATGTCATGTAGACATGACTCTATCCCTGTAACTTTTATATGTATAGGCATAGCTGCAGGCGCCATCAAGGCATTGTCTTCTATTTGTATCAAAATGCCCGGCTCTCGTTCCCTCCTAGTACCATCAACAGAGATTCAAGCCAACGTGGTTCTTTTCATCTATGTTTTATGTCGCACCTATAAAACCAAAAAAAAACACAAAATAATTTTAATTTAGCATCTTTCTTTACATTGCTGGTTGCGTTCTTGAGCTCCTGAAGTCCTTTAAACCCAGCGTTTGAAAGGGAGCAGGTCGCCCTGCTATTTCAGAGAGTGGAGACCTGTTTGTTTTGCCAACCACACCTGCCAACTACTATGTTCCTCTTGTTTTCTCTAACTCCAAATGCCTGCTATTACCGTACAACATTATCCCTTGTGGATCCCACATGTCCCTTGTTAGGCCACAGATAAAAGGTAGCATTGAAAATGATTGAGGCTGAGCCCCCTGGGACGTTTTCTCTCCTCCTATTATGAACGGCAGGGGGTTGTTTATTCTCTGTTAGTCACCGGTTGCTATTGATTATTGCATTGTTTGGTTCTGACACTATTTACCTTTGATCCTTTCTTCATGTTGCAGCAATAATGGTAACACTGGCAGCCTAGTGGGTTAATGAGTGCTCTGGCAGTCTGTTCCTACCCTCAAAGAGCCTCAGCAGGGGGCGCCAATCAATACAAGTCAAATAAGTCAGGAGGTCAGGAAATAACTGCAGCGCCTGCATTATTGTCCTCTGTGTTTTCACCTTGAGCCTGGAAGTGAGCATCCGAGAAAGCATGCTATACTTTATAAAAAACAACACTTAAATTTAAAAGTAAAGTTTATGTGTATTGAGTTCGCTTCTAAGGGCCATATGTATCATCAAACTATTTTGCATTTCCTAAATAGTGAATTTTAAGGAATCGCTATTTAGGAATTGCAAAATGGTATGTATGAAAAAAATCGCTTTTTATTTGAGACTCCTTAAGCTTCCTTATTTGCGAATTCGCATTTTGCGATTTCGCAATTAAGGAATATTTTCCAATGCATTCCTATGGGCCAGGAGGCCCATAGGAATGAATGCAAAATAATTCTCAAATTACGAATTCGCAATTTGCTAATCGCAATTTGAGAATTATTGCAAGGGTGCAGGGGTGTCTCAAAGACACCCTGCTGCACCCCTGAAAAGAACATGTGTGTGCATATGGCGAACATACATGCCCTATGGGCATGTGTGTGCATCACATGCCACCTTTAAAAATGCCAAATTGGACATTTTTTGGAAGAATTCGCAAGTTACCATCAACTACAAGTTGGTCGTAATTTGAGAAATCTTAACCAAAATTCGCTAGCCAAAAATGCTACATACATAGCATTTAAGGAATCGCAAAATTGCGATTCCCTAAATGCTATGGAAAAATAAGGAATCGCACAAGTTTGCAATTCCTTATTTTGGGAATGTTTCATACATCCCAAAACATGCGAAAAGGCCGTTTGCGATTCGCAAAGGCCGAAATTCTGCGAATTTTGGCCTTTGCGAATCACAAAAGGCTTGATACATATGGCCCTTAATGGTTTTGTGTGCGATTGCACCTCAAAATCGCATAATCGGGATTGCTTTATGTATTTTTTTGCAGCAGAAGAATTTACTATTACACTTTTTTTTATAGTGCTTCCTGCGGGCACCGTTGCTACTATTCAGCTGTCAATAACAGTAACAGTTACTATAGCGAATTTAAAAATAGGGAGACAAATTTAGGGTCTCATTTACAATATTTTGAGGCACAGCAGCGCAGAAAGCCCTCCTGCTGCACTGCCGTGTGGCAAAATAAAAGGGCGGGAATGAGCTGTATCTATAAGATCTAGAACATTCCTGTCCCTCTCTCCTGTGCCCGCCCACAAACAGCAGCAATAAGCCAGCCCAGGCACCCTTCTGAACACAAACAATCCTTAAAGGCATCTTCCTCTTTCTGTGTGTGCTGCCACACACATAGAAACAGCAAAAAACAAGGACAAATAGAAGTATTTCTCCTCGTCGCGCCTCGATTCTGACGCATTCCCAGGTTTACAAAATATTGTAAATCTGAGAATGTGTCTGGTTCCATGGATGTTGCATGGGAACACCCACAGCAACACCCATGAATCGCCCCTTTCACGCAGAGTTATGTGCAGAAGGAAAACATATTTACAAGGCCATGAAAAGTCACGCGGGATGACTTTACATGGCCTTGTAAATATTTGGAAGTACATTGCGATGCTGGTGCGTCAATAAAAGTGATGCACCAATGGCGCTGTGGGCTTGTAAATAAGCCCCTTAAAGTGTTTTGCATGAGCACTTACGTGATGTTTAGTGGCTCGTCATATAGCAGGGAAGTAAGGATGTAACAGGTATTGGTGGATGCAAGGAAAAATAAGTCTTTGACTGGTGTTTGGTAGAAACAATTATCACGGTTCAACAGTCCCCTCAAAGCTCTGGGCTCCTACACCACTGCACCAATGGCAGATATTCCCCTGGTTTCATAAATCAAAGATGCGCAGTGGCAGATTCAACCAACTTTTAGGCACCTGCAGTCAGCTAACATAGTTGCCAGACACTTTTAAGTTACCTATGCAAATAAGGCAGGATTGGATAATAACTTGTAGGACAATTGATTTTCAGGCAAAATTAGATTTACTAAAATGTAGTTAGTTGGCTTTATGTGAAATTAAAATGCTATAGGAAACGAGGCGCAAACAAAGGACAAGTGGAATATTGCCTACATTTCTATACGTAAAATGCGCAATTGCATTTCAATTATATGTATTTAAACTCAACTGTTGTCCTAGTATTCAAATTTATACTGAAGGATGTACCTCATGTACAAATCTAAAAAAAAATACACTGTTTGTTCAGTTCTGCCCCCTAGTGCATAGTTGTAGTGTGGGTTACCAGCACCTACGGCAAGGCACGTATTACACCCCCTATCTCGTAGACCGTTAGCACTTTGTGATATTCAGTTAATGATTTCCGGAGGGATCAATGCCCGTTCTCTAGTGCCTGTCACCATGCTCAGACTACCCAGTGCCATGTACAAGTGGAAACAAAACAAGTGAGGTGTTAAGTTCCACATTAATTTTCAGGGAGATAAATGATTTACCCAGAATCACAGGATTTGGAGCCAACGCCAAGACTCAAACCTGGTTCCTCAGCTCCGAACTTGGCAGATCCTCACCCAACTTTCATGGTTAATAGTTGGTTTTGTGTTGGGCTGCACTAACAGGAAAATAGGCTGGTGCAAGCTGGCAAATTAACCACTGGTCCTCATCGTCCTACTGTGTCCCAGGACCGCTGGGGAGATTGGTCGGAACTTGGTCATCAGCTGCATTGCTCCTCTCTTCCTCAGTTCTTGTTTTTGCCGGTAAGGGCACCACCTTTCTCTGCATATCACCAACCTGGAAATCCTACTCTCCTGCGGCACTTGGTACTGTTGGTCTCTCTCTCTCCCCGTCTTGCGTGCTTCACCTTTCTCCTGCAGAGGCGCACTGTGGCTGATGTCATTGCAACCGACTAGTATGTTGCTGAAGTCATCCCCTGGGCACACCAATGTGTCCAGCTTGGAATTCTCTGGCGTGTCTGCTGCTTTAGTACACACTTCCTTGTGCAGAATCTTTAAAGAAATCAAATGAGTAGTACAATGTTTATTCTTTTAACATTTTGCGCCCCATAGAATTTTGTGCTCAGGATAACCAGCCCTGTGGCCCCTCCCATGCCATGCCGTTGCCCTAGTGCAACACCTTGCATCATGCATAAACACAGTGGGGCATATTTATGAGAAGCTTGCGCTGGCCTTGCACCACATAGTGTGACGCAGTGATGGTGCAAGGTGTAAGTCTTATTTTAAAAACAATGTATCTCCAAAAATACATCATTGCATGTGAAGGCCAAAACCTGCTCTGAAAGCAGCTGTGTCATGCTACAATTAATAAATGCAATGTAGACATTCCCCCGCAATATCAGATGCAATTCTAACGCACTGGTATTTATGGGCGTACCACTGCATCATGAATAATGGGGTAGCGCAACACAAAGCTTGAAATGCACCAGAATTGCTGTGCATTGACAAACCAGTTGTAGGAAATTACGCAGTGGCAGCTGTATAAAATCCTCAAAATATTTTTTTTTTATATTGACCAAAGCATCAGGAGCACTAATGGAAGAATTTGTAAATTCCATTCATGTCATCCACTGTAAGTGTAGCATCAAATCATGTGTAAATGTCAAATCTAGGTACATATGTGATACCAAAATTACAAACTGCACATATGTCTCACCCATTACTACCTTTCTAGGTCCAAACATACACCTAGGGGGTCATTATGATGGAGGCCTACCCTTTTTAATGTCTACCTACGCCCCCTAGCTGATGTTGTCCGCCCATTCGGGGTGAAGATCGTCACTTACGCGGACGACACGCAGCTAGTGGTAGCACTGGACCCCCCCCCTGAACTCTCATCACAGTTTACACACTTGCCTTGAAGCCGTCGCTGCTTGGATGTTTGGCTCTTGTCTTAAACTCCTATGCGCTAGCGGGAGCAGGGTAAGAAACTTGCGTAACATTTTGAGGAGGCCATAGCAGGTGCCAGTCAGTCCCAGGATCTGGGACTTAAGCGATAGGCCATTGTCAATTTTGACCCCCAAGTTCTTAGCAACCAGAGAGGAAGATGCAGGAGGGAACATGTTTACAGGCCACCAATCCTGCCAGCTCGGGTCAGCCTGACACCCGAAGAAAAGCACCTCTGATTTATCTGGGTTGCACTTGAGGCTGTTTCGCTGAAACCATTCGAAAACAGCCCCAAGACACCCACGGATGCTCTCTCCGTCAAACTCAGCCCCCTTACAACAAGTGAAAAGGAGCTGGGTGTCATCGGCGTATGACACGATCTGAGCCCCAAGGGACTCCGCCAGCACCGCCAAAGGGGTCATAAAGATATTAAAGAGAGTCGGGCTCAACACCGAACCCTGTGGGACTCCGACCTCCAAAGGCGGTACTTCGGCTGAGTATGGGGGGGGCCCAGACCACCTGCCGGTGACCAGCTAAATAAGATCGAAACCAGCTCAACACCGTCCCTCTCAGACCGATCTCATGGAGTCTGCTGAGGAGACCCTCATGAGGAACGGTGTCGAAAGCCGCCGACAGGTCTAACATTACAAACATTGCCCTTCCTCCTGCGTCCAGCACTTCCTTGATGGCCTCATTGACCTCCAGAAGTGCCGTCTCGGTACTTAGGTTGGATCGAAAGCCCGACTGGGTGGAGTGCAGCAAGCTATGGGTTTCAAGAAAAGTGGAAAGCACAGTATGTACATGCTTTTCTGCTATTTTTGCGAGAGCAGGCAGGAGGGAAATCGGCCTATAATTGGCATGGAGCTCGGGGTCAAGGCCTGACTTTTTAAGGAGTGGAACAACCATCGCCTGTTTCCAAACCGCAGGGACCACACCACTAGTCAGTGACAGATTAAGAATGGGATTAATCAGCGGGTTCAGAGCCTCCGATACCCTAGCCAGAAATTTAGCAGGGCAAGGGTCAGAGGGTGAGCCTGACTTGAGCTTAGCCAGGAAGTCCTGAGAAACAGACACAGAGAGAGATGGGAACTCAGAGAGAAAGGGTCCAGATCCAGCTGTCGAATTCAGCTGGTCCCTCGGGATGGTAATAACATTAGGGCCAATGGAAGAAAAAGAGTCTTGAAACAGCTTGATCTTAGCGGTGAAAAAGCTGATGGCAGTCTCATCTTGCAATTTAACATTGTGGCAGGTGCTGCTGACTGCAGCATCCGCCGCAATGTTAAAAATGCAGGTTGTGCATTTCACTCCACTACATGGCAGGCACCACATGGTGCCTGCGACTTAGTGCAGTGAAATATAGGGGGGTACCATGGGTACACCCCAGTGCACCCACACTTCCCCAACACAAGGGGAGCCCACAACAGGCCCACAAAAACAATCCCCACCAGCCTGTGAATGGCGATTCCACCGTCATATACCATCTGGCGGGGATGCCAGGCAATTGGTACGATTGCCTGTGGCAGTTCCGTGGCAGAGGGTCTTTACGTCCGCCACTGTCCCAGTCTGGATCCCACCGTCATCGTAATATGGCGGAGGGAAAATCGCGGTCCGATGGCGGAAGGCCTGCCACCGCACGACTGGTGGAGGCGGGCCTTGCGCCATCCTAATGAGCCCCACAGTTAGGAGCACCCAATGACTTACTTCATCAGTGTGATAGATGAACAATTTGATGGCTCAAGTTGCCTACATTTTTTGCATCTCAGTCCATCAATGTAAAACTGACAGTCAATAAATATGCTGTCAAATATGTCATACACCAGTAGATAGCATGGAATGAAATCCAACCACGGAAAGTTATCAGTTTACTCAGGATCCTAAACTGAAAAATCTCTTGCCACATCAATGATGTCATAATCAAGGCATGTAAGTGCTGAATCCCTTACAAGGCAAAATCACAGATATACACGTGAAATCAAAAAGTGTTATGTATAGGTCTGTAATATATAGTTTTCTTTATCTAAATAGTCCCATATGACAACTGCCTACATTGCCATACCTATGTGTCAATCTAAGATCATTACAATACCTTGCCATGGAAAATCATATTGGAAACTGATTACATGTACTAAGCAAATAACAAGCTAACTTAATTAAACATGTCAAAGGCTGTGTTAATGTTATATTGTCAAGCAACGACATCATAGGTGACAAAAGGACAAATGTATGTGTGAGTGTCAAACATGTTGTGACTGTCACAACCTATATAGGGCTGAATATATCCAAGAGATTCTGATCATGCTTATAACGTTGCAGACATAGCGGGTGCAAGTAACATAGAGCTGTGAAGAATATTCCAGAGTAGTATCATTGTAATCTACTGCCTAAACATGAAAATCAGCATGTAGAAAAGTTGTATATCTAACGACATTAAGAATATGTGCAATTACATATAGAACTTGAAGACACATGTGTAAAGCAACGGTCAACAGTTTCTAATACTTATATGCTAAACATGAAAGAAATATGTATGGGTTTGCCTGCATAAATAACATACATGGTTAGTTATGTCTAAGAAACACTGAACAAAATAAATTGACTGTTGTCTTTTCCACTTTTCAGATGACCAAGGATATGGGTTGAAGCAATGACTCATGACCCCATTCAACAATCCTCAAATGGAGGCAGGAAAATGATTTAACACTACTCTGACATAGACAAGAAACATTTTCTCAAGGAGTTTTGGGGTCCTAAAGTCCCGGTTTCACTTCCAGCACGTGTCAGGTATAAGACTATAGTACTCGCTCACTATGGTGTGTAAAATCATCCTTGTGTGTGCAATATTGCACAATATCTGTCAGAACAACAAATGTGCCATGGACTATGAGCCACATAATCCTGGGAAACAGGAAGAGGATGCAGACAACGATGGAGATACACAGCACACAACGGCAGGTCGGCGGAGATATGATGAATCAGTGGCCAATTTCTTTGATTAATCAATAGCAAGTGATATTTATACTGAAAGGAAATTGTGTCAATATATCATCCAATCATTATTTTAACTCACACATTATGTTGTGTATGTGTGAATATCAATGTTCTAATCTAGTGACTTACATCTTCTCAACTAGATGTAGGCCTCAACATATATGAATAATGCTGGCTGAGCTGTTGATCAACATGGGGCCATAACTTTAAATATTTCAAAAATGAATGCGGCAAGCCAATGTGATGCAGTGAACTGCATGAAAGGGAGAGGGCAGCATGCCCACATATCTGGTTAGATATGGGTCATTCCTATCCTCACACTCTTAAGCAGTGCAGTGCAGCACAGCGAGCTGACTTGCCGTGTACTACAGTTTCAAAATGTGTTTAATAAGGTAATGAGTGTGTTGAACAAACCAATGGTAGCCAGGGAACCCAATGCTGCACCACCTGCAGTAGTCACTTATACTAATACACACACATTGCCCACCTCTAAAGGCCACCTGCTCATTGACCATACATTTTCAAATTATGTACACAACAAACAGAGGCAAAAAACACTATAATTTCTATCAATAGTCAAATTCAAATTATACCTCATAGGTCCTTGATGTAAGTGTAGCATATTCTTAATTGAGATTCATCACCCATGTTACAAAAAGCACAGCCAACGCGTTTCACCTTACCAAAGGATTCCTCGGGGCTGCAACATTAAAAACAAACATATCACAAAGACCAAAATTCAAAGATACACTCTCATCACCAAGTAGAGTCTATGAACCTAGTCCCTCGGCTTTGACAACTCATCATAATCATGAAAAAATGGATATAAAAAAAAAGAACAGTAATACAATATAAAACACATTATTAATATCCATACAACATTTTAGAAATGTTATACGAAAACTGCAAATGGGTGGCCTAAAGATAAAATATAAAAACACATACATATTCAATAGACATTTAAAAGCATCATATACAAAAGTACATTATTACAATCAAAGACTGATTTTCTAGAAGCAGGTCCAAACCATACACCGAAAAAAATATTATATAATGCCAAGATGGTACAGAAATGTACGCAGACATATGAATATTGTTTTCAGAAAAGGAGGAAGGAGAAAAAGACAAGAAGTCCTTGACACCAAAAAAGAACAATCTTCATATGCATATAGTCCATCTAATATTTCTCTATTGTGTAATAGAAGCATGGACACAGATTATGCAAGGCCTTACCAATATCATCAATACACTGGTTCTCCTAGATATCCTAAGGTGTAAATCAAGAAAGGTCCACTGTAGGACAAGAAATGAAAGTCTTATTTACACAGTGTTCTAAATATTCACCCTGATGTCTCAGGGGTAAATGGGAGAGCCTCATGTATGTGTATAACTTCACAACACCCACAAGGATACTTCAACGTACATAACTTTAGATGCACTTCCTCTGATAGGTTCAATTCTGAAATCTATACAGTCTGTTTCGCTTTCATCGCACAAGCATCATGGGGTCATACGATATGCTAACCACAATTCTGCTGTCAATTTCCCCAGCTAATATTGGATATAGAAAAAATACATATAGTATAGTACACAATTATATAAACCAAACCCAAATTTTCCCCATGCATAGGCACAAACAAGCTTCAAATATATCTTCTGGCATGGCTACATATCGCCATATTTAATCAAAGTACAAATGGTCAAAAGTAGCTTGTCCCACTGGCGATTGTATGACCTTCCATACACCTACATTCCAGTAAGTGGCATAGCAGCATACGTTCATTACAAACCTCAAAAAGACCCCCATGAGGAGAGTGAATAAGTATTAGTAAGATTGCCCACAAACAACTTCCTAAATTTTAAATGCTATTCACGTTTCAGAAAAAACTGGAGGCTCTTAAGCTTCATATAGGGCAGTATGTCATACACGACATTGATTGTACTACATTGCTTTAGTAATCTGAAACTGACTGCCAGGGTTACCTCTTGAAAAAGGTGTGGGTACAAGCAAACAGCATATAAATTCCACTAACTCTAAATATCTTACTTCGGGTACTCTGTCATATTGAAACTACTATGTTTCACATATCTCTTAATCCGCTATGCCTTTAGAACAACAAATGAAGGTACGTTAAATGTCTTACATTGTGTATACTATGGCTTTAGAACAACAAATGAAGAGATCTGTGTGCATCTCATGCACCCAGGCACCAATCTGGAGCTTCGAAAATCTCTACAAATGTCAAGAGGAGTTGGCCCATTCTCGAGTCTTGAAAGTCTGCTATCATAGTCTCTATTTTTAAAAAAGGGGACCAGTCGCAGATGACCTGTTAACAGATGATGTCTCTGATCAACTCCTGTAGTAAGATTTTAGGCCAAATGTTGTTGTCTTGCCTCAAAGACTGGGCTCTTTCAAATAACATCTTGTCAGATGTCCTATTTGGTTTTGGACACAGTGTTGGGACAATTGAGCAATCCCTAAATCTCTATTTAATTTGGGGGAAGTATGTGAAGGCTAAGAAAGGTTATTTGCATCTTGCTTTTAGAGATTTATCCAGTGCCTTTGACCTTGTGAACTGCACCAAGTTGTGGGGCTTTGACTACTTACCATGATGGTTTTGGTAATGGGTAATGAATGATACAGGGGAAGTGATGCAAATAAACTGCCTGACTAGGTGATAGAGGCTCTAAGACACTATTATTTGGTAAATCACAAAGGGGTAATAATACAGGGGCACATACTGTGGGCAACTACTAACAAAGGTGAGAGAGGGAAGCTTGTTTATTTAGACCATGGTCTTTCAAACAGTACAAAACAAAATGCAAACGGAATCAGACAAAGTACGAGCAGACAAAATATTCCTACCTCATAAATAGTTAAAATTCATACTTGTTAACAAAAAACAAAATATACATTTCATTAAACCCAAATTTTACCAAAGTTTTCACATATCTGGAAGAATAAAAATACAGATTTAAAATGTATTTAAAACCTTAAAGAACTTAAAATCAGTGCCCATCCTTCGATATCTCCCTTCCAAAATCTTTTACCGCCTTCAGGAATTTGCCCAATGCAATTGCAATTTCTAGCGAATGCATATCTGTTAGTAGACATATCGCATGGGCACGTGTAGTTGTCTTATGTGATCGGAATATAGGACGTAAAAACAATTTCCTTAAATCCTGTACAAATGTTCACTCAAGCAATATGTGCAACATATCGTTTCTTATACCACGCCCACAATTACAATTACCTTCTGGGCCAATCAGTACAGATTTTAATTTCCCGTCTATCTTCCAGGGGTTGATCCCAACCCGGGTCCTTAGTATTTCATGTCGTAACCCTTGGTTAGCCAATATTTCCAGATAAGGGAACCAGCCTTCATTTACCCATGAGATCTTTAACCACTGGACCGACTTCTTCTCCTGCATGTAATCTAGGTCCTGTGCCCTTGAGAACGACTGGCCTTGTTTCCTAAGTGCTTTCTTTGTAAAATCGCCTATCAGGGCATTCTGGGTAGATCTCAAGTTAAGACGCCCTGATACTTTCTGGAGAGTCTTTCTCACCTCCTTTGCCCAGCCAAGATTACTTGTCTGGATTTCCTCTCCAGACCACTGTGAGACCTTAGGTGTCACTCCTAGTTCTTGCCGCTTCCAGAATCTTGCCAGGGCCATTTGAGATAGTACACTCCAAGAAATCAGCCCTAGTTCCATTCTGATTGCTTGGACCATTGTACAATTAGGTAAAGACAATAACATTTTTAAAAATGTTCCCAAATGTTGTTGTCTTGCCTCAAAGACTGGGCTCTTTCAAATAACATCTTGTCAGATGTCCTATTTGGTTTTGGACACAGTGTTGGGACAATTGAGCAATCCCTAAATCTCTATTTAATTTGGGGGAAGTATGTGAAGGCTAAGAAAGGTTATTTGCATCTTGCTTTTAGAGATTTATCCAGTGCCTTTGACCTTGTGAACTGCACCAAGTTGTGGGGCTTTGACTACTTACCATGATGGTTTTGGTAATGGGTAATGAATGATACAGGAGAAGTGATGCAAATAAACTGTCTGACTAGGTGATAGAGGCTCTAAGACACTATTATTTGGTAAATCACAAAGGGGTAATAATACAGGGGCACATACTGTGGGCAACTACTAACAAAGGTACTGAGGCAATGAAAGACTGACAAGGTACCTTCAATTGGACTTTGTGAAATGGATAGTGACAAAAGACCACCGAATGGAGACCATTGGCAAAAACACACAAACACTATGATACTAAATATAGGACACTGACCTGGAAAACTGTGAAATATACACTGCCCTTGGCAGTGCAACATGACATGGCAAAAATGATGGGGGCTTATACAAGGTGGCACATTCACCTCTGGCACTCTTTAAGGCAACTGTAATTGAGACTCTGACTTGGGCAGTGATTAACTCCGTGGTGAGGAGATAGGACACAAAGATGCTTATACTAAAATGATACACTGATATGGGGTAATGAGACTCATAAACTAACACAGGAACAAGGGCAATGAGAAACTGATTCTGGGACATGGAAACATAAACATGCGAACAGTCATAGTGATGTGGCGACATTGACATTGCAGCATTTACGCTAGGACTTTAACACTGTCACTAGATCACAGACACATTGATACTAACCTTGACCCAGCATATTTGACACGGGGATTAATCTAATCAAGATACATACATGCTTTGTGGCACCTAGATTGGAACTCTGATGCATGGGAATTCATTCTAATACAGAGCGATTGATACAGAAACATTGACACTTTAATTTTTATACTAGGATACTGGTTCTTGGGAACAACACAGATATTAAAATGGGGACTTAGCTTGGGGATCAATGATAAAGGGAGCTTGACATCTATAAAGGGCCTCTAACACTGAAGCAGGGACATTGGCATTGACTACTGACAAGAGGCAAGGTGTAGCACTGGGTTCTAAGATTGCAAAGGAGCCGGCAAAATGAACCCGAACCCCTGAGAAAAGACCTACATTGAAGCCTATTCCACACTTCTCGCAGCCTTCCAACTTCCTGAAACCCTGCAAAGGACCATTTGTGCACTTATCTGATACATCTGCCATCAGACCCCATTTGGGGGGGGGGGCACAGGGCAGACTGGGGCTACTATGCCCCATCGTGGTGGTTGAGGTTGTTTTCACCAGTGTCATACTTTTGCTCCACAAAACTGGGTGAAGAGTAGCCTTTTCCACACTTGACTCTCAGAGTAGTGAGGGTGAGAAGGCAAAGGCTTCTTAAGAAGGTAATATTGGGGACAAGAGCTGAGATATCAACAGTCACCCAACAGACACAATGAGGTAATGTACAGCCCAGTGCTTACCTTTTTGAAAAAGAAAGTACTTTTATGCATCAAATCTTTTTTACTAGTTTGCAGTTTCGCAGACACCTACTCATACAACCCAAAGGCTGGAACAAACTTAGTAGATTCAACCTGTTCCAATCTATATCAAACATAAAATATATTTTGGGACTGCGAGTCACACTCTGCCCATGGATTAAGGTTTTACTAATGTTTGCCCCTCCTCACCGATGTCTAGTAGCCGAAGGGCATTTATTTAATTGGAATGTATTGGTTATCATAGTCAATATTTATTGTCAAATTCATTTCAGAATTCATCAGATGTTGGGCAAGTTGGCTGAGATGGGATGAAATGATCTTAATGCACTAATATATCTTCAGCAGGTGAGCTTCCAGTACTCTGTAAAATATGGTCTTGAACATGTGGGTATTGTTTGCAAATATTAGAGTTACATTTCTCATTTCCAACATCTGTCAGAGTTTGTTCAGCCAGGCAATTGATGCTGGGGTCTTGTTTTTTCCCAAACATCGAAGCAGTAGCTGTTTGGCTTTCACTTGGGCGTGTGTTTCCATCTCACAGAGCCTAAGGGGAATGTTATATGTTTGGGAGACCTAGAAAGATATAGGTTTGAATCTAAGGATCTGAAATATCCTATCAATCTGTTTCAGTAAAGCTGGATTCTGTAGCAACCCCATAACAGCTAAGTCAAGGTCCTAATTCCATTACTTGTTTGGCAACACTCAGCAGAGATTTCTTTACATGGTTCAAGACATTTGAAAGGTGTGTGGTGACAGTTACTCAGCACTTTAATGGCAGTTTCTGATATTGCTGCCACCTGAGTCTTGTTGTGGGGTTCTTAGGTATATCTGGGCCCCTTCTTCATTAGTGAGCATATGTTCAATCTTGTTTTCCAAACTAAGTTATACTGACATGCGGTCTTGTGCAGCACTACGTATTAGCATGTTATGTATTTTGGAAACTATGTTTGTCATAATCATTTAGGAGCCATTTTTAACATTTAGTTAGTTTGCACAATGATGCCTGCATAATCTCTTGCTGCAATGCCCAGTGATAAATTTGCAAATAATGGCAGCATTCTCCTTCCGAGCTGGGAAATTCCCTCATCATTATGCTGAAGTCTCTTGTGTCTTCCTCATTGAAAAGATCACTAATGCATAAATATCCTGCCCGTATCCAAGCTTGAAAGGCTCGGTTGTCTTCTAAAGGCTTCAACAAGAGGTTGACAACAACTGGTGTGTAGTGGGATGGGAATGTCAGGGGACCCTTTTTCTCTGCTCTTTGTTTCATGCTGCTAGTGTGAATCTAGTCACAGGGGTGAGTAAAGCCCAAAGGCCCTATGATTTTTTGTGGATTCAAATAACTTTCCATTTGTGTGTTCTGGAGATCATCTAGTACACAAAGCACCAGTTTTTCACCAATTCTCTATTCTTTCATTATATCATATGGCAAAGCTGTAATGTTTGGTAGTATTTAACTGAAGAAAGTTCTTTTAATCTGAGAGCAAAACGTATTGCTGTACAATTGAATGGATACAACAAACAGGGTTACACAATGCTGCATTGTATATGTAAGGCACTGGAACCATTTTCCTTCCTGGTAATTGTCTGTTTTTTCCCTCTACGATCAAAATTAACACTATTACCTTTCCATCCCTTCTATGAGTTTAGGCATGATTAGAATTAGGTGCAATTAACTCAAATGTTCTCATTGTTTCAGTTTGAAATTCAGCTCAACAGTTTAGTGTTCCTTTAGCAGCAAGAAACAGCCTCTAGGAGATGGCTTAAACACCTTTATGTCTTTTATCCCCTGGCACAGGCTGAGCTCTGCAGTTTACTTTCAAGTTGCTCTTGACAGTTTCAGCTGTATGGCTTATGTGGTCACACCTTCCACTTTTGTGGACTCTTCATTATGGGGCCACATTCACATCTTTCCGAGTGGCAGGGCCTGGATAATAAACAACAGCCCTTTCAATGATCTATAGTAAGGCATCAGGAGCGTTATGTTTGGCTTTCAAGCCAAATCTTCTTCTGTTGATATCTTTTGGCAATGGTAGAGCCTCGGCTGATCAGGTTCACTCTGGGGCAAACATGGTCCAGATCACTTCAATAACTGCTTTGAGAGCCTAGGATGACATAAAGTCTTCTGGCACACTTACTTGGGTTATCAACTTTCTTTGGGGTTGCTCTTGCTTTTGACCAAATGGGCCTCTCTTGTTTAACAATCTTTCCTACTTCAGTGCCAGCGCTGCTTTTTCTCTCCCTGAGCAGCCAGGCAGGCCTTTATATTATTTAGACAGACCCTGGCTACTCCAGCACAACTTGCTGATTTTAGGTGATACCCTCTGTCTTCTTGGAGATTCACTGTCAAGCAGACAAAAGGCCTGGTTACATAGCAGCTCTTAGAGTACTCTGTGGAATGCTCCCTTCCTTGATCAACAAGGACTGAGGGCTGGTAGAAAACAGAGTGGTTTAGATCTTAATTCCACACATTTTTCAGACAGGTGATGTGAATCCATTGTCTCAAACCTCAGAATCGGTTTCGTGCGTCTCTCATTTGAGTGTCCTTTACAGGTAGCTATACAGACACAGACTTTAAGTAAATTGATGCTTCTCACAGCAGAAAGCACTGGGACTAGCTCCAATTAGGAGCAACCAAAACATTGGAACACTGACATGTGAGTTTTCTGCATCTTGCTGTCATCAGCCTTCCTGAAGCAATATTCAGAGAAAGACAAAATTGCAGACCTGGATTAGAAACGTCCTCATCTAGAACAACATAAACTGCCGTCCTGCTTCTCATCCTTTTCATTCATCAAATGACAGTGTTCAGACTCTTGCTAACAATAAGGGTGGGCGGAGTTGGCAGAGTGCCATTTTGTGAAATTCCACAGAGTTGGCTAAAAACTCAGTGGAATTCGGCTGCCTCCTACCCACTTCAGGCTTGTCTCCAGGCATAGCAGAACTCCTATGTTCTACGCTGCATGCTTGCATGCGCAAATGTCCAAAGAGAAACGTAAGGCGTAGGGTTTTTGTTTTGCCTGAAGACGAACCTGGAGTGGAGAGGTGACAGTCAATAACAACAAGAGAGGGAGGGCATGAGTAGGCACTCCTGTACCCCAATCAAATGTACATTAACAACAAAGGACTGACTGTGGTTGAAATGATATCAAAATAAGATAGTGGAGTGTGATATTATCCCGCTTTGTGCTGCAAATGTGATCAATACTCACACATGTGCATGCACCCAGCAAAAAACTGTCTGTCTCCCTATGTACGCCCAATGGGTCCTCCTCCCAGCGGGGACCCAATGATGAAGCATGTCACCAACTAGTGGTGAGTGAGGGTCCTTCTAATAAGTAAGGTTCTTTCCCTCCCTTTTTTAACACTGGGTGATTATTAAGCCCACCAGGTTTCATCCTCAGAGGAGGACCCATTGGGCGTACATAGGGAGACAGACAGTTTTTTGCTGGGTGCATGCACATGTGTGAGTATTGATCACATTTGCAGCACAAAGCGGGATAATATCACACCCCACTAGTGTGTGGAGAGTGGAGTGGAGAGGAGAGGAGAGGAGACAGCCAGGAAGAGCAGGACAGCCACGCCAGCGCACGGAAGCACCAGGACCAGGTAAGCCTGCAGTGGCCTCGAGGTGGGTGGCACGTCTTTTGCTGAACTCCGCGTTCCCAGCGGAGCACGGAGTTGGCTATACTCTGCAAACTCCTTTGGCGGTGCGTAGATTGCCAACCACCGTTAGCTAATAATATTTTCATGTAATTTTTAAAGGTAGCCTTATCTCCTTTCTCGTCACTTTAATGTCTGGGTCTGCACCCTCTAGCCAAAGGAATGCAGGCATTATAGTTATTGGGGAAGCTATGCTCACCCTCCATCCTGTACTATGCTTCAACATTGGTCATCAATAAATCGAACCAACTGGTTTCACTACTTACACTCTCCCACACAGACACATAGTTCTGCTCCTATACATGTGTGAAATTCTCACTGTACACACCCATCCACTCTTGAGACGCACAAGTAGTGTTAGCGCTTCTGATTTTTTACATTGCAGCAGAACTTTACACACAAGGTATCAATACACAACACTTTCCCCGACACAGATCAAAATGTCTGGTCACACTAAAGATTCTCAAAACTTTGTAAACTGCCTCCACTGCTTTACTTACTATATCCAGGACAGAAACAGTAGTCAACTGTATAGTATGAGTGCACACTTGCTGCATCGCTCCAAAGTCACATGGTAGGTCCTGCACCTGGCATTATCAGTGACAGGCAACCAACTGTACAAATGCTAGATTAGTGTGACACCATGGCCAAAAAAAAGGCTGGGTATCAGCTTTGCATGCAGTTGGGTACTAAGGGCAGAAGAACACACCCATTTATAACTTAGAGGGCATTCCTGTCTCAACAACTGCCATATTAGGGCATTATTTATTCAGTTCAAATTATTTCAACAGAATGAGGCTGCATAGAAACTGACAAAAGATGCTATATGACTTCAGAAGCATCCAAACCCCCTGCACCTCCTCAGCTGAACAATACCAGCGGAAACCCTCACAAGTGAAATTCATCCTGGCTTCCCTTGCTAAACATAGTTATACCATGCTAGAAAAGCATGACTATATTGTAGGACATGAGCTAAGCATTTCTGAAATCCCTCATGATTCAGAGTGTCACAAAACATCACCAGTCCAGGATCACAAACTGACACCTGTGCCTCTCCATCCACCTCCTTCACACCATAACTCATTTCTAACCTATTCATAAACGTTCTTCTCTGCTTTCCCTAGTAGCTATACCATAATCAGATGGCTCTCCAGCCTTTGACTTGCCAGAGTAAGTCAACATATAACTGCACTACACTAATTTGACTACAAACTATTTCTGCACAGTAAGAGCATACTATAGCAGCAAACTATAGAAAATAGCAGACATATTTACTATATCTTTCAGAAATTCTGCATTGACAAATATATTTTAGATTTCTGTCTAACACGGCACTTCATTACACACTGTAACACACCACCCTTTTAATGTACTAAGATATATCAATCAATCATAACATTTGTAAAGTGCACTACATACCCGTGAGGGTCTCAAGGCGCTAGGGTGGGGGATGCTGCTACTGCTCGAAGAGCCAGATCTTGAGGAATCTCCTGAAGATTAGAAGGTCTTTATTTATTTTATTTATTTATTTGTTTGTTTATAGAGCGCCAGAATCGACCCCCGAAGGGGTATCTCTGCGCTTTAGACGGTCACAGTGAGAGAGAGCCTAACAACTAAGAGTCGGGGGGAACAGATAGTTCTTAAGCTGTTTTCTAAAACAAAAGGTGTTCCGTGCATTGTTTTAATTGGGCAGGAAGCCTATTCCAGTGGCAAGGGCCCAAGTAGGATAGGGCCTTCCCACTTTGCCTGGCTCGTTTAATTCTGGGCCCCGTAAGAAGATGTTTCCCTGATAAGCGGAGGGACCGCTGAGGGACATAAGGAGTGAATTTATCCACCAAATAACTCGGGCCTGGATTGAAAAGGGCCTTATGAATAATACAGCACACCTTAAACTGTACCCGCTTCCGAATCGGAAGCCAATGGAGTGAGGCAAGCAGAGGCTGAGAGGCCGTCCTTGGGGACGCGTTTAGAGTCAAACGAGCAGCCGCATTCTGGACGACCTGTAATCTATCCAATGCAACCTCATTGGCGGACAGCAGAAGGCTGTTGCAATAATCCAGGTGACTTAATACAAGTGCCTGGGTTAGCATCTTCCTAAAAAAAAAAACCCGGAAGAAGGAGTCCAGAAGCAAAGGGAGTATACGGCCCAATAGGCCCAACATGTGGTAACATGAGCCAGCTGTGTGGGTGGCATGCTCTTTCATGGTGAGGGTCTGTTCAAGGCGAACACCTAGATTTTTTACACAGGTTTTAGGTGCCTGGGAGAACTGAAATCTGAAGGCCACCAATTGGGGGCCCACAATAGTCGGGCTTCCCCGAAAAGCATTTTTTCGGTTTCCCCCACATTGCATTGTAGAAAATTAGTCCTCATCCATTGAGAGATGTTTCTCATCCCCTTAGAGAAGGCGGCCTGTACTGAGGAGGTAAACTTAGCGAAAGGAAAGAGCAGTTAGGTATCGTCTGCACAGGACACAGGGATAAACCCACTGTTCCTCAACAGCTTGGCCAAGGGAGCCACGTAGATATTAAACAAAGTAGGGCTCAAACAGGAACCCTGTGGGACTCCCTTGGATAAACTCTGTTGCAGCAGAACAATAAGGTCCGAGATTAACCACCTGAGAGCGAGAGGATAGAAAACTCGTCAGCCACTGAAGGGCCGAGTCTCTGAGTCCAACCTCTACCAATCTCCTGAGCATGATCCCATGGGACACCATGTCGAACGCGGCGGACAGATCCAACAGCACTAGAATCGTAGAATCGCCTCTCTCTAGGGTCATCCTGATGTTATCGGTTACCTCTAGTAGGGCTGATTCTGTGCTGTATTTTAGGCGAAAGCCTGATTGAGATGGATCAAGACCGCCCGTCCGCTCGACATGGTTGGAGAGATGGGTGTTAATATGCTTCTCCAAAAGCTTGCCCAGGTAAGGAAGGAGAGAGATGGGACGCAGGTTGGAAAGCTGTTAGTGGGACCTTAGAATTCTTCCGAATAGGCATAACCTGTGCTGCCTTCCATTCTAGCGGGACCAAGCCTTTTTGTAGAGAAAGATTGAGGAGATGAGTAATGGAGAGGGATAAGTGACCGAGGCGAGCCAGATTTTATGGAGCAGATCAGTAACTCCGTCTCCTTTTGCGACACTGAGGGGAAACTCCCTACTAATTGGGTAGTTACCTGACCAGATTCCACAGGAATCATAGCGGTAATAGAGTCTTCTCCTAATTGAACAATTTTGTCATATATAGATTACATTTTTTCGGAGAAAAAAATGCCAATGCTATCGCATAATTTTTGTGAAGGAACCGTCGGGTTCTCACACACCCTAGGGCCAGTAAAGGATTTTAATATGCGATATAGCATCTTAGGGTCATTGTTGGCCTGGGTTAATTGAAGAGCTATATAATCTTCGGTCTGCCGTAGGCGGATGGGGAGGGTGTTCCACGTCTTGGCGGCGAGGTGGGAGAATGATCTGCTGCCGGCGGTCACTCTTTGGATGTGGGGGATGGTGGCGAGGGTGTGGTCTCCGGAGCGGAGCTGGTGGGCGGGGTGTTGAGGTGGGCTGGTCCGGTGTCGTGGAGTGCCTTGTGTGCGTGGGTGAGGAGCTTGAAGGTTATCCTCCTGTTGATGGGGAGCCAGTGCAGGTCTTTCAGGTGGGGTGTGATGTGGATGCGGCGTGGGATATCCAGGATCAGGTGAGCGGAGGCGTTCTGGATGCGTTGGAGTCGTTTCAAGAGTTTGGCTGATGCTCCTGCGTAGGTTGTGTTGCCGTACTCCAGTCTGCTTCTGACCAGGGCCTGGGTGACCGTCCTTCTAGTTTTGGTGGAGATCCACTTGAAGATCCTGCAAAACATGCAGAGGGTGTTGAAGCATGAGGAGGAGACGGCGTTGACCCACTTTGTCATGGAGAGTGTGGAGTCAAGGATGACCCCTAGGTTTCGTGCGTGGTTGGTGGGTGTAGGGGGTGCTCCTAGTGCCATCCGCCACCAGGAGTCGTCCCAGGCCGAGGACACCATATCCAACAACTCACCACACCATACAAACATCACACCACACAACACTCTCCAACACATCTCAACTCACCAAACACATCTCTTAGTGAACCAGTGACACTTCACATCTTTATGGTTTGATGGCATCTGTAAGTCCCGTGTAGAGTGGTATACCATAAACCAGGGTCTGTAGATTTAATGCTACTAGTGGGCTTGCAGCACTTATTGTGCCACCCACTTAAGTATCACTTCAAAACATGTCCCAGGCCTGCCATTGCAGCGTAAATGCAATTCTAAACTGCCATGCTGACTTTGTATTAAAATCCCATTTCCAAGCCTTAAACTCCCTTTTTATTACATATAAGTCGCCCCTAAGGTAGGCCCTAGGTAGCCCACAGGGCAGAGTGCTGTGTGATTAAAAGGTTGGACAGGTACTTTGCGTATCCTGGTAGTGAAAAACTCCTAAATTCGTTTTTTACTACTGTGAGGTCTAACCTACCCATAGGATAATATTGGGGATTTCCTTTACATTTAATAAGTTGAAATTTCCAAATGGGAGCAGGTGGCTATGTCAAGTTTGGTGTCTATGAAATTGTAATGATAAACCCTCTTTTTGTGCTTTTTTTGTATTTAGAGAAAAAGAGATACAACCAAGGTATACTGAAATACATTCATGCCAAAATGGATACATACGTGTAAGAAGTTATACATAGACACATTACAGCAATATGAGCG
Source organism: Lissotriton helveticus (assembly GCF_964261635.1). Taxonomy (NCBI): domain Eukaryota; kingdom Metazoa; phylum Chordata; class Amphibia; order Caudata; family Salamandridae; genus Lissotriton; species Lissotriton helveticus. The sequence continues at coordinate 873,411,065 of NC_136063.1, forward strand.
TTGTAGATCAATTATCATGGATGGAAAAATACCAAAGAAAATGCTCCTACTAGATTGATGGTGGGACAGAATTATTATATGAATATGACCAGATACATGGTGACAGAAAGAAAATAATTTCCAAAGCTTCCAGATAATAATTATCATCTCAAAGTAAACGGGTCTCAAGTATGGGGTGATAAATGTAGACCTAAGACCACCATATAGTACAATATTGCCATGTGCAGTAGAATATGTATCGCCTTTGAAATAAGGTATGCCACAAAGGGATACAAAATGAGGGGGTTAAGGGAAAGAATAGAAGGAAAGGAGGGAAGGGAAGGGTTGGGGGATAGGTATAATTGGACATGTTCTTCACTTATATTACCAAAATCAATAAAGAGACTCAAAAGGATATTAAGCCACTAGACCCCGAGCAGACAAATCCATATAATTATCTAAGGAATGCCATATAGTGCTAGCAAATGGAGGTGTAGAATATTTGGCCCTATAAGTGTATGAGCTCCTCGAAGACATAACACCAATGCCCAACAAGTGTGATATGACAGGAGATGAAAAGATTTCCATTCTTTAAGTATGATTTTAACTGCAATGGATAAGAGCAAATCTATAAGTTCCAGATCTATATTATCAAGAGGCAGCAGAGCAACTGCAGCCCATGGAGCTAGCATAATCATAGAAAAGGAGATAATGATGGGTGTATTAAAGATTATAGATAAGTGCTTCTGTATAGGAATCCAAAAGAAGTCTAATATTGTATATTTAAAAAACATGTGTTGATGAGTGCCCGGTTCTAGATTGCAATTCCAGAACACATCATTATCTCGTAATTTTGTTTTGTGAAAGCAAGCAGGAGTCCAATGTAGGAGATTCATTGTAAAGTATCTTGATTGAATAAGCAATGGAGCAATTTTGTTACGAAGGGATAATTTCCCAATCAGCTGCCTGGTAGCATGGGAAATCTGTTGGAAGACATCGTCCTCAAAGTGGTGAGACCATATAATACAGGTAATTGTGAATTGAGAAGACTGTGGAGCAGCAACAAATGTTTAGATTTTGGAGCATATCTGGCCTGAGCGTTGCCACAGTGTCAGATTCTGTCAGATGTGTAGAAACACCCAAGCCAAGTCCACCGGAGCCGACGATGGTCCCAACGCCACCCCACCTCAGACACCTCCTGAAATATATTCTGGGCGATGGCTGAAGCAGGGGGGAAAGGGGAAGTGGAGAGAAAGAGAGATACAGCCGCAGCTTGAGAACGTAGTTCTCCTGGTCTTGGGATTCAGCTGTCAGCCAGTGAAGTTTGAGTCACGAACTCCTGCATAGGGAAACAACAATCATGCATATACTGTTTGCCACACACTTATTGTTAAAACCTTACTAATGACTTTTATATTTTACCCTTTTAGACCTTGGCCTGACTTCTCTCCTGTTTGCGTTTATTTTTATGTATATCTTACTGCTCTCTCAGCATCTGAAAAGACACGAACCAGTTATGCTACAATTCTCTTACTGTAACTATGAAACTTAACTTATGAAATGTTACTTATTGATTTACCCTTTTTAGTCTGCTGAGGCGCTTTCACTAATTCTCCTTTTCACATTTGCTTCATGTGGACAGGGCGGATGCTAACTAAATAACTAAGGACTCCAAATGCTCCAAAAACCTCTGACTTTACACAATCAGAGGAAGCTAGGAAATTAAAAAGTCTTTCCTGGCAGCTGCTTGACGAACAGCGTGCATTGTGCACATAAAAGAAACTAAACAGACCTTAGGCAGCTTGTGGCTTGTAGAAACTAAATCACCAATGTCTTGTAGGAGCGCTCTGGATACAATTTTGCTACTCACGAACGAAGACTGTCAACAGTGTCAGCTTGTCGTCTCCCACGTTGCGCATGCGATACCTGAAGAGTCGATACTGGAACAAGATGAATTACCCAAGTCTCAGTGAAGTTTTGGTCTGGTAGCGAGAGTAATAGAAACACCTCGTCCCTCTTACGAATGACGGTTGAAGTGCGCAGATAATCAGAGAGACGCACGCATTGAGCGGTCTCCGAGTCGCGAGCCTTCAACCACTGGACTTCGTTTCAGACACGAGTGGCGGAACACTTGAGCTGCCATTTCCTGACTGCTATTCCTAACACTCTGCATACACTGTCTGAGCATGTAGATTGACACTATGTGTTGAGGCTTCCAGCGGGAATACCTTTTAACCTTGGGACGGTGACGGATTCCCTGGGATGCCTTAACAGTCACAGCCGCCATAGTCCTGACACACAGGGTAAGAAGTGAGACAGCTACAGAGTTTGTAGAAAGGACTAGTTTAGAGAGTTTAACTTTTTGTTTTTAAAAAATATAGAAATCAATGTTGCTAAGGTTATGCTTTTTGGCCAGGGAGGAAAAGGGAAGGAGGGGTCATGATTAGTATCGTACAGATCCCTAACTAATCCGATACTTTTAGAGGACCACTGAGAGGCCGTACGAGGTTCAATGTCAGTAACAAACTTAAAATTGAGCAATAATGATGTCCATTTGGACTTATATATGGGTTTTAAAAGTTGTCTATAAAGGTATTTGAAAGCACTAACCGTATCAGAAAGAATACGCTGAGAATGTTCCATTGGAAACCTGCACATTGAGAGAAAGGAGAATGTGCTAAAAGAAGAGCACAAATCTCGTTCTATATGTACCCATGGTGGGATATAATGAGAATCTAGTAGAAACCAAATTGCTCCTTGAGCTGCTAGGAAGGAACGTTTGTATGAATTCCAATCCAGGAGATTGCAACCTCCTAATGCAAGTGTTTTCCTAAGATATTTGTAGGAAGTCCCAACTTTCTTATTGCTTCCTTGAAACCTCAAGGTGAGTATGTCAATTTCATGGGAGAAATATGATAAAAGTTTTGAGGGAAGCATGGAAGACAGAAAATTAATAATCAAAGTAATCCTCATTTTAATTGTTTGTAGTCTGCCCCACCAGGAAACGTATTCAGGTGACCAGGATGACAAGAGATCCTTCACCTTATTTAATGTATAGGATTCATTGTAGAGTATTGTATCGGTGAGGTCCCTACATAACCAGATCTCCAATATTTCATGCATGTAGGATGCCATTTATAGCTTGAGTCTCCTAGGTGTGAGGGAAGGCACAATGGATTTAGGGGGAACATTTCAGTTTTATCCTTATTAAGGGTATATCAAGAGACTACTGAAAAATCACGAATATGGTTAAATATAGAAGGGATCACTGATTTAGTATCTTCCGAAAAAGTAAGAACATCATCTGCGTAAGCACCCGTTTTAAGATTGTGTGTTCCAAATTGGAACCCTTTGATCTCAGGATCTGAGCTAAGCAATCAGAGACGTGGGTTGATGTATGAAAGGAAGAGTAGAGGTGAAAGCGGACGCTTATGTTTCAGTCCCTGATAAAGTTCAAAATAAGGGGATGTCATACCATTAATTCTAATATTAGCTCTGGGCTGTGCATAAAGCACCATGACCATATTGATAAAGGACTTTCCAAGATTATGTGGCTCTAGAACGTTATGTAAATAAGACCAAGACACCTTGTCAAATGCCTTTTCCGCATCAAGGGCGATCCCCACAGATGGTAATGAAGAGAGTTTTGCTTTCTCTAGAATGTGACAGAAAGTGTGAATATTATCCTGTGCAAGTCTACCCTTAACAAAACCTGTTTGTGAGCCATGGATAAAATTGGGAATGTGACTTTCCAATCTATTTGCTAGAATTTTGGCTAAACCTTTTGCTTCCATATTCAATAAAGATATGGGACGGAAGTTCTTAGGATCTGACTGATCCTTGCCTTCCTTAGGTAAAACTACTATAGTGTCTTCGGCGGCAGTACCCAATACTTTGACCCACAAGACATAGAGGTCAAAAACCCCTTTAAGATACTTAATGATCGAGAAAGTAAACATCTTATAGAAGGAAATGGGATAGCCGTCTTGACCAAGAACGTTGGGCCTTAATTGCCTAAATATTCTCCTCAATTAGTTTACCTAAATTCACTTTGTCTTCATCTGACACTGTAGAAATAGGAAGAGAACTAAGAAACTGCTGGCAACATAGTTTAGTAGTATTCTTTTGTGGGGTATGCAACTTTTTATAAAATTCTCTAAAGACTTCAAAAATGTCCTGGGTGTGAAAGTTTATCAAGCTATTTTTATCAGTAATGTGGGTGATTTGTGTAGTGTTAGTATTGCACAGTAGGGGTCGGTGATGGGAGTAGCTGCATAGCATTTGGGGATGTAGTGCGTGCAACAAAATGTGTTTTATTTATTTATGTTTACTTACCTGTAATCCTATGTAATCCATAGATTACTACCCCCCACCCTGCCCCTCCCCCTCCCCACGTCACTGCCCTGCAGCTACTCCCACCACTGACCGCTACTGGTATTGCGATGTTTGAGAGTAGACGCTAACAACTTACCGGCTCTATTCAATAACAATAATTGACTGGACTTTTGAGCATGCATCCCAAGATAAGCTCTTTTTATGACTGTGGAATTAAAATAATTTTTTAATTGCCTAATATCTTGAAGAAGGATTTATTGTTGGAATGTCTATAGAGTTCCTCTTTTTGTTTAATTTTGTCACCTAAAGTTGAAGAGCTCTATTAATGTCATTTCGATTAGACATTTTTTTAATGATTTGACCTCTTATAGCATAGTTTTCAATCATTCATGAAACTTTATTTTGGCTATTAGAGCCATAAAAGCACATACAAATTCACAATCTCTTAAATTTCATATAAAAAAAAGAAGTACAGTGTCATAGAAAGCCCTAATTAATAAAATGGTACAAATACACATAGCAGTAATGATCACCCATTGGGAAGCAGGCAAATAAGATGATAATCCTCACTATGGGAAATATAATCAATTAAAAACAATCATAAAAAATATAATTTAAACTAAAGATATTTAAAAAAGATTCACTGCCTATGTTTTTATAAAAACCAAGGTCACAATAGCAACCAATTAAAAGAGGTTATTGATAGATCTCACATCAGTTATTCAAGATATACCTATGCTTACGGACTAGGTCTTTACAGAAACCAGGATCACAATAGTTGACAGGTAGGAGCAGGTATTACTAATTCTTGCATCGTTTTTTTTTTCAATAAGTACCTTCGCTTACACCACAAAGCAAAAAGGAATTTAGAAATTGCAACAACAAAAACCGGGTTGGTGTCGGATTTTAAAACCCTATACAATTCTTTATAATTTCTGATACCCAGGTTTCTACAAATTTGAATAACCCACTTTGACCTGGCCCACTTGTATGCCAAGCAGAAGAACAACACATGAATTACAGTTTCTTCTTCTACTAGGCACTCGGGCAAAGGTGGGTGGTAGCGCCCGCCCACTTGTTGGTTAGTGCATGGAGCGGCAGCGGCCCATATCTAAATTGCAAAAACAATTTCTTTGCTGCTGGTGGTTGTATAGAATCCAACACCAGTTTTATTTCCAGGAACCCATAAGTTAAACTAGCAGGATTAACTGTCTGTAAAATACGTGTCGGTTTATACTCCTTCAATGCACTAGCCAAAGATTTTTTTGAAATAGCTAAGCATGACTCCTCCAATGCCGACCATAAGTCCTCCCTTCCTATCACACAAAATGAGTCCCTAGTAAAGGACAACCACGGGATACTACCTGCCCCCAGAGTAGACATTACAGCTTTTGATTCCTCCCTATAATGTCCTAAATCTGGCATACTCTACAGCCGTCGCCAATAAAGCAGTGGGCGTGAAGCAATTAAGTCCGCAATGGGAAGGATGCTCACGACCATCCCTAATGGTATTAAGGGGATACTTTTAGGCAAGCACAAGATTTGTCTTATAAAGTTAGTTTCTGTTACAGTGAGGACATTAGCGAAGCTATGTCCCCACAGTTCGGGCCCATACATAGTTGTTCCCCTAGCTTGAACCTTGTAAATTTCTACAGGCGGGTTTATAACCTTTAGGGCACATCTCCTATTAACTTTTAAAATCCCCCCACCGGCCTGGATTAGCTTTAGACTAGCTTTATTGATTTAAGGTCCCCACCCCATTTTGTCATTTAATGTGAGACCCAAATAATCAAAAATAGGGACCCTTTCCAAAGGACTATCATCCATTCTTGGGTGCGGGCAGTTTGTGGAATCAGCATGGAAGCCCATATATTTTGTTTTCTTAATATTTACTACCAAATTCCTCTTTTTACAAAACATACTAAATTCCTTTAACACACACTGCATCTCCATTGGTGATTTCGAGAGGAGCAGGGTGTCGTCCGCAAACATTAGAGCAGGAAATTTGCGGTTAGCTAGTTTTGGGGAGTCAATATCCTTAACAGCAAGTAGGTCTCCATTTAACCCATTAAGAAAGAGTGAGGAAAGGGTTGGGCAAGCACACAACCCTGCCTCACCCACTTTCCAACAGGGAAGGGAGCCATTAGTTTCCCATTCTTGCCGGACCTTACCCTAGCAAAAGTTCCCTCATGGAGGCGTTTGAGTTGGTGACAAAGGTATGGTGGTACTCCCATATCCAACAAAATACCCCACAAATGGTCGCGATTTACCATATCAAAAGCCGATTTAAGATCCACGAATGTAAGGTACAGACTACCACCCTCCAGAACTGTATGCTTCCAATAGATCAATTGTAGCCTAAACAACTGATCTATGGTAGATTCTTTACATATGAAGCCTGCTTGTAAGGGAGTTAAGATATTAAGGTCTTCCATCCATTCCTGGAGTCTTGCCAGTAACACATCCTGCAAAAATCTTTTGTCAATAAGGCTAATTGGCCTATAATTTGCTCGTTCTATTGGGGAGCCTTTTTTTATAGATAGGGATAATCTCTGCCCCGGGCCACGTAGGGGGGATGACATGCCATAAAGAATAGCATTAAATCATGTCTGAAGGTATAGGACTAAAACAACCTGTTCATTTCTGTACAGGTCCCTGGGGATTCTATCCAACCCAGGAGCTTTGTTTGGTAGTACCTTGGCTAGGGCAGCTAATACCTCAGCCAAGGTACAGGGGAGGATGTCCCCGGGGAAATCAAAGGTTTGGCAACAAACCGACATCCCACTCTCACTAGATCATTTATATGGGCTTGAATATAAATCTTTAAAATAAAGACGCCAGGCTTCTTCACCAATATTAGGCTCGATGGTAAACCTACCCTCGATTTTTCCAGTGTGAACGAAGTTCCAGAAGCCTCTTGTGTCTTAATGATCCATGGTGTTCTTGATGGCCTGCCATCTTTTCATTTTCCATTCAGATTTCGCTGCTAAGAGAATTTTTTTTAAAACACCCTTGCTTCCCTTATTTGCATGCTACCTCCCCCTTTAAGGCTTAACAACAGGGCTCTCTTTGCATCCCTACATGACCTGTTGTACCAGGGTTTTTTTCCTCCGCAATGGTTACCCTTATTGGGCTTACTGCTATAAAAAAAATCCGATAGGCTTGCAACCAAGTCCAGGTGGATTTTGCCTAAGTCTTTATCAGGTTCTGGATTGGCACTATTTCCAGAGATGAGACGTGCCTTTTCTAACAAAGGAATAATGCAAGTATACATATCCGACATTACTTCTGGAGATTGAATTATTAAACCCCAGCAAATTCTTCTCCCTCCTTCAACCACTATTAAATTGTCTGGTGGGAGGTTATCCAGGCCTTGCCCTACTTCTACTAGATGGCTATCTAGAGTTACTACCAACGGATTATGGTCGTTATCTTCACGGGGGTGGACAAAAAACTTCGCAACCATGTGCCAGATTTCAACATTTATTAAAATATAATCAATTATTGTTGCCTGGCCAGTTCTATCAAAGGTGGGGTGCCCAGGATTATCATCAGGGAACCGACCATTACATGCCCTCAAGTGAGGGCAGGAGAGGTCAATAGCAAAACTATTGGGGTCCACCCCCTTATCGGGTAGGCGTTGGACAAAGTGATTGATCATATTGAATCCTCATCACTGGTAATAGATGTTGACAAACCGTTAAGGAGTTCAAAATGACAATTAAAATCCCAACCAATTAAGAAATGCGCTTTCCCAGAAAGTGAAGTAAGAAGAGCAGCCAGACAATCTAGCATCGGAGATGTCTGCCCGTACTTAACTGGGCGAGAGTAGACCTTGATAATGGCCAAATTTGGAAGGTTTCTATGGGTGAGAAGAATACATAAAATATCAGGTGGATGAGTTTCTATTCTCTTCACCGTACAACCCAAATGGGTACCGACCCAAATGCACAAACCCCCTGAAGGTCTACCCCTTGGACCCTTCACTGCCACTTCACAATACGCTACAAAGCCTACTCTATATAATGATCTTAATGCCCATGTTTCTTGAAATAAGCAGATCTCGTGGAAGTCTATGAAATTACCCCAGTTGAGGGAGATCCAATCTGGCCATTAGGCCCGCAATATTCCATGACAAGATCCTAGGGCCATATGGTCTCACTTCCAACTCACTCTCTGGGTCACCTCCAGATCTCCCCTATTTATAACTTCTAGAGCCCCATAATTATTATCAGCGGTCCCTAATATTTGGGGTTTAGTACCACCTCACTAGTTGTGAAAATGTTATTCTTGGGTGCATCGAAGGGTTTCCCCGCCTCCCCACAATCACTAACTTTAGTGGCTTTGCTAGTCTCCTGGATCACCATCTCATTACTTGGCGTAGCCTGTTGATTTATTACCTCAGCTCCCACACCCAAAGTACTATTACACAACTGTTTAGCCATGATAGGTGGACAAGGGTCAATTGGAGTCAATTGGAGTCAGTCAATCCACCTGGTCTAGCACACTAAATCGATTGCTGAGGGGGATACTAGATGCAAAACAAATACCGTCATTCCCTCCTCTATTACAGGCATTGCCTACCTGGGCTCTCTCTCTCTCCCAATTCTTGCCTGGATATCCAAATTTCTAAATGGTGGTTGGTGGAGGATAGAAGTAACTTAAATCAAAAGTCTGAATACTAGTTCTCGTCCTTTGGTAAGACCACTCACATATATGTTGGACCAGCCGTCTGTCTCTAAAATTAATCACTATACAATCGCCCGCTAAGTCTTTCACTCTGCAACCCACCCAACTTACTCTACGTCCAAACAAGATTTGGCTTTGCACTTTCGGCGGGAGGGGTCTATTGTTATTCAGCCAATGAATAGATTTAGTTTTTTAATTCAATATAAGATTCTACGCTGTCTTGTCTCGTTCAGGCACCCCGGTCCGTACGACAACATATGGTGAAGAATCAGGGGGTAAATCAATGTGTGGGAGGATGTGCTTAGATTCCCTCCTCCTAGCTTCTCTCCAACTGTGCGCAGCGGGCGTCCTTGGCAGAAGCAGTCTCAGGTGCAGGCGGTGCTCTTGCCCCCTGGGACTTGCAGTACCTCCTCCTAGCGTCGCCCCAACAGTGCAAAGCGGGCGTCCTTGGCAGAAGCAGTCTCAGGTGCGGGCGGTGCTCTTGCTGCCTGGGACTTGCAGTCCCTCCTCCTAGCGTCTCTCCAACAGTGCGCAGCGGGCTTCTTTGGCAGATGCAGTCTCAGTGCGGGGAGGTGCTCTTGCCCCCTGGGACTTGCAGTACCTCCTCCTAGCATCTCACCAACAGTGCGCAGCACACTTGAACACTTCCTAAAGTATTATCCGGGAATCAACCAATACTTCATTTTCTACGAAGTAGCGATCAATCTCGTCATTGAGTTCTTGGACCTCAGCATCATCCTCTAAAATGTCTGTATTTAAACGCCAAGTACGGTACCCATTTGTATCTGTAAGTCTAAGAATGGATAACGAGATTGCGGCATGGCCTGGGACAACTATTGGGTGAATCATAGTATTTGTTGAATTTTTTGAAAGGGAAGCATCAAGAAGAAGGTAATCGATATGAGAAAAGCTTGAATGGGGTGAAGAGAAGAACGTGAACTCACTAGTTGTAGGATTATAGAGTCTCCAAGCATCCAAAAGATGGTGTGAGGAGCACTTACTTAGTAACTGTTTATGTGTCCTCGGAGGGCTGATTTTAACTGCAGTATCTATCGAAAATAGGATTCAAACGAAGATTAAAGTCTCCTCCAACAATTGTTTTAGAATTTTGTGAAATATCTGCAAGTTTTTTGATTATTGCACACCACAAGTTAGGGTTATATGTATTTGGAGTGTATAAATTCATTATACATAAATCATCAGACCCATTAGTTAATCGTGTGAGTAGCCATTTCCTGTTAGTGTCATGTTCTGCTGAAATTATAGACAAGCCAGATTTTTTAGAGATAAGAGTAATAACCTAATTTATCTTCCCAGTAGCTTCAGAACACGTTACATCCAACACCCATTCTCTTCTCATAAGAATGCTTCTTTAAAATCTATCTTGGTCTCTTGGGAGAAAACCTAAAGCACCAGACAGACTCTTACAATAATCTAAAACCTTTGCTCTTTTTATCGGGTAGTTCAGACGCTTAAGATTAAGAGAAACTATGTTCATACCCGACATTCATATACATACTTTTTGACCAGAAGACAATTTTGAGTAAGGGGCTCAGTGTAAGCCATAGGTTGTATTGGGAAATTTCAAAAAGGGGGTGGTGATGGACAGAGTATCTGAGTTAATCAGAACACTCCTACCCAGTCAACAGATCAGGGCTTGATCCAGCACCGTTTTTTAGCTCACTGCACCATCCCAGTTCAGAACCTGGCTATATGCAAATTAGTCTGTCCCTGGCCCAGTGCATCATGGGAACAGGGCAGACCAAACTACCAAGCCAATTCTTCACTGGGAAGGAAACAAGCTTCCGGGGACCGGTTTCTGGCATTACAGCCGTCTTCGGCCCGGCTTGCTTGAATCCTGATGGTGCAGTGAGCAAGGGACTCATGCCTGAGCATACCCTTCCACACTTATGGTGGCCAAAATAATTTCAAAAAGGGGGTGGTGATGGACAGAGTATCTGTGTTAATCAGAACACTCCTACCCAGTCAACAGATCAGGGCTTGATCCTTCACCGTTTGTTAGCTCACTGCACCATCCCAGTTCAGAACCTGGCTATATGCAAATTAGTCTGTCCCTGGCCCAGTGCATCATGGGAACAGGGCAGACCAAACTACCAAGCCAATTCTTCACTGGAAAGGAAACAAGCTTCCGGGGACCGGTTTCTGGCATTACAGCCGTCTTCGCCCCGGCTTGCTTGAATCCTGATGGTGCAGTGTGCAAGGGACTCATGTCTGAGCATACCCTTCCACACTTATGGTGGCCAAAATAATTTAAAAAAGGGGGTGGTGATGGACAGAGTATCTGTGTTAATCAGAACACTCCTACCCAGTCAACAGATCAGGGCTTGATCCATCACCGTTTTTTAGCTCACTGCACCATCCCAGTTCAGAACCTGGCTATATGCAAATTAGTCTGTCCCTGGCCCAGTGCATCATGGGAACAGGGCAGACCAAACTACCAAGCCAATTCTTCACTGGAATGGAAACAAGCTTCCGGGGACCGGTTTCTGGCATTACAGCCGTCTTCGGCCCGGCTTGCTTGAATCCTGATGGTGCAGTGAGCAAGGGACTCATGTATGAGCATACCCTTCCACACTTATGGTGGCCAAAATAATTTCAAAAAGGGGGTGGTGATGGACAGAGTATCTGAGTTAATCAGAACACTCCTACCCAGTCAACAGATCAGGGCTTGATCCATCACCGTTTTTTAGCTCACTGCACCATCCCAGTTCAGAACCTGGCTATATGCAAATTAGTCTGTCCCTGGCCCAGTGCATCATGGGAACAGGGCAGACCAAACTACCAAGCCAATTCTTCACTGGAAAGGAAACAAGCTTCCGGGGACCGGTTTCTGGCATTACAGCCGTCTTCGGGCCGGCTTGCTTGAGTGGGTGAGAGTATTCTGCTTAATTCAGAAACTCTGTCCATCACCACCCCTTGTTGTTAAATATTTTGTCCACCCTAAGCGTGGAAGGGTATACTCAGATGTGAGTCCCTTGCTCATTGCACCATCAGGATTCAAGCAAGCCAGGCCGACGACGGCTAAAATGCCAGAAACCGGTCCCCGGAAGCTTGTTTCCTTCCCAGTGTAAGAATTGGCTTGGTAGTTTGGTTTGCCCTGTTCCCATCATGCACTGGGACAGGAACAGACTAATTTGCATATAGCCAGGTTCTGAACTGGGATGGTGCAGTGAGATAAAAAACGGTGTTGGATCTAGCCCTGATCTCTTGACTGGGTGAGAGTATTCTGCTTAATTCTGAAACTCTGTCCATCACCACCCCTTGTTGTTAAATATAGGTTGTATTGGGAGCAGAGACATTGAATCAGATATCTCATTTTTAAGGTATGAGGGGAGGGATAAAAATAGGGAAAAACCATGAGGGCCCAAATGTTCTTCAGATATATCCGGAGCAACACCAAAGGCCTTTCCCACCCGGGGGTTGTCATCAAGAGACGTATTGCCTGGTAGAACAAACGTGGATGAGCAAGAGCAACAGGTGCCATAACCTGTACGGACGGCTCCATGAGGGAGTATCAGAAGAACAGGAGAACAGCGGAACAAAAACTGTCTTTGTACATGCCATAACAAAAGGTTACCGTAATCACATCAGCCAAGTAATAGGGGTGTAACATCAATACATTCTTAAATAGTTAAATGTGATGGAAAAGATACCTATATGAAAAGATGACATTTAATCAAAATAGCCATATTAATTATGACATATATTTCTCGGCCTATGTGCTCACCCCCACAACTACAAACATTCATCTGAGACCTAGTACTATACTGCAATATCACCGTAAACTGGTGGTATGGCATATATATGTAACTCTATGTAAAAAAAAATGAGGTTGCATAGCACATAGGAACAGCTATCTGAGGGACAATTAGATATTGCACTGATACGGTCAATAGTAGTAGAAGCAGAACAAAGCAGTTACACATAGCATCAAGCATCCATAGTTAAGTCTCAGAGTTATTCTTTGGTCACAGGTATATATTGAATATCCATAGAGAAGTCACCTCCTCCTTCCAAAGATATGTGTAGAATGATCAAAGGACATAATACTTACCTATTTTAAGAAAAGCTATCAAAAGAGGCACATGAATAAGCAAATGTTGAAAAACTACCTTCAAAGTATCAAGCTGTTAGAACTATTTCTTCAATATTCCAATATTAGTCACATCAATAAAATGATAGCATGCCAGGCAAAATTAGAAAAGTTATATGCATCTGTGAAATACCATATCTAATGAGTTCCCCCACCTCATACCAGTACATAGATAAGCACCTACAAATGTGTAGTCATAAACAAGTTTAACCTCAACACATGTATTACATAACAATATATTAAATGCCTAAACCTGACATGTGCAAGTCTCAAAATGAATTAAAGAAGTAACAACAGGCATGTGCACCTGAGGAATCGCTGTACAAGGCAAAATGGGTACATCCTAGAATATTTAGAGAAAGTTACATAAATGCCTGTAATAAGTAGCATATGCAAAGAGTGAACTAGTTGCTATTGAATTACTGAAGGATGTGGTTTATCGTGGAATTGTAGAGAACAGGTCAGCTCCATCTGAGCAGTTAGGACCGTAAAGTACCAGGTAGAGAGTCCCAGTCCATCTGAGATTCAGAGTGAAGATTCAAGAAAGCTGAGAGGTCTGCAGGTTCATAAAAAAGAACTGTGAGTGGCCTTTGAAGGTTATCCGGAATCTTAAAGGACCTGAGAAAGAGTATGGGATTCCATGTCAGCAAGTCTCTTGTGTAGATTAAGGACACCCTTTCGATGGATTACAGTATCTCTGGCACAGTCCTGCGAAATAGAAATTGTGTGACCTTCCCATTGAATCAACTTGATCTTCCTCATTTTTGTGAAAATTTGAGCTGTGTGATGGTGTTGCAGTGGTTTGAATATTAAAGGTCTTGGGGTCTTCATATTTTTTTGTTTAAATGTTTGAACTCTGGGAGCACGTTCTATTTCCAAATCTTTTTTGAAAGAAAGTTGCAGTATCCAAGATATCAAGAAGTCAACCACTGAATAAGCAAAATTCTTAATCCCCTCCGACACCCCAAAAAAATGGAGATTACTTCTCTGATTATGATCTCCCTGCTCCGTTAGATTTCTCCTTAGAGATGAGATAGAGCTTTCTAGATAATGGATGTGTTTTGCTTGTTTATTTGTGTAATCTTCCACATCACTTATTCCTTTTTCAGCATTAGATACACTTGTTGATTGTTCTTCAAAGTCATTATGAATCCCTGCCACATCAAATTGAAGTTGATCAGTATTGGTTTGGTGCTTTGAGCTATATCATGTACCGTGTTGAGTGTAAGAAGAATGGCATGTAGAGTCGAGGCAGAATAAGGACTGCCTTTAACCTGTGATTTCTGAATAAGTGGAGAATATTTAGAACATTTCAGGTTTGCCTGGAAGTCTCTGTCATTTATATTACGTTACAACACGTACCTTCGGTTATTTTGATTCACTTGTGTGGACAATATTGATGTTGATTTGTTGAGATTAAGACCATGGTATGCTATCTGACGCACACAAAAATTCAAAGTTTGTAAGCACTCATGTAGTTTAGTCTCAAAGACCAGGTATCGACAGCATAGACAAATGTAGTGCCTTAGTGGAAGGACCTCAATGGAAGGACCATGATATCATTCAGAAATGAATATGCAGGATAACTGTGGCATATAGAAGCACATCAATAATCTGAAGAGAATTAATATTCGGTCAAAAGATGTATTTAGATATGCACAGCAGAGGAAACAGAAATAAAGTTTGCCACCATTAACATGCCCCCAGAGGCGCAAACAATGCGATGGTTTTGAGGCACTGAAACTGGTATATGCAACACGACTGCGAGTGGGGGAGTTTAGAATTCTCCTTCTATATTGCTAACAAGCACCAGAATATTTTTGAGTGCATTCTGTGCCCAACACAAAGTTCATTGAGGATAAAGCCAGAAGCGACAAGTCAAATGGAACACTTGCATCATTGGGTGCCTACACACTACAAATCACTCACTGATGTATCAAGCAGGTATCGAGCAGGGCAGATATACAATGTGTGGCAGGCAATGTGTGGCAAGCAAACCATCGAGCACAGCATAAAAGGCAGCACACTCCATATACAGATGTTTAGAAGCCTTAGCGAAACAGTGCAGATAGTAAGAGATGGAGCATCCAAATGACATAGACAGCGCCGAAAATATTCTTAAGGAGAAAAGCATCAGAGCCCCCAATTTGAGTGACAGAGCCACTGAGTAATCACCGGTCGTAGGAAAAGGTGCATCACATGGCACATAGCAGTATTCTCAGTGATAGTCTTTGAGCTTGTCAGCGGGAGCCACTCGCTGTGATGGAGTTTTCTACACTGGTCGTCATTTTCAGGCATCCGCCGAGGAAAGAGCATGATGTGGATAGCAGCTTACTGAAGTGAAGCACTTTCAAGTGCTTAATGAATGTTCCTCTGTGTTCCGTCACCGAAAAGTGATCAGAAATCACCTGGCAAACGTTTCCGTACTGGAGATATTGCGGAGCTCAAAGAAAGGCAGCCATCTTTGCTGCACGTCAAGCCACGACAACCCTCTTTAATGGTAAAATCAGATTTTTCATTACAGTTTTGAAAATGCCACTTTTAGATGTTAATATTTTCTTTCCTTTCGAACTTTTGTGTCTGGATCATGGCCTGGGTCACATGATTGGGTGTAGCTGACAGGTAGACTTTGTGAACTTCCCCCAGACAGTCACACAACACAGTGATTACTTGTGCCTGAATGGGTCATCTGCTGGCAGGAAATGGGGTGGAACTAATTACAGCCCCAAGTGCAAATGAATAGTCTGTGCTCTGCCTTCACACAAACAGCTGAACAACCTCACGTTGTCACTGCAGCCAGCTTGAAGCAAGCAAAAAACACAGTTGATGGACAGAATGTAGAACAATGTCATACATTCACCCCAGTACAAGGATCTGGGCCTAAATCAATCGTTTTTTTTCACTCCACACCACCCTGGGTTAGACACTGGCTATATGCAAATCAGCTCTGACCCTGTGCCTCATGGGAACAGTCCAGTCCAAACTACCAAGCCATGTCTTTCCCAGACCGGAATCAAGCATCCAAGGACCGGTTTCTGGCTATCAGCCTTCATCAGCCTGGATAGCTTGACTCCAGTGGTGTGGAGAGCCTGGCACTCACGTCTGAGCATACCCAGCACACTCGGGGTGAAAATTGCAAAAAATACAGTTGATGGACAGAATGTAGAACAATGTCATACATTCACCCCAGTACAAGGATCTGGGCCTAAATCCATCGTTTTTTTGCACTCCACACCACCCTGGGTTAGACACTGGCTATATGCAAATCAGCTCTGACCCTGTGCCTCATGGGAACAGTCCAGTCCGAACTACCAAGCCATGTTTTTCCCAGACCGGAATCAAGCATCCAAGGACCGGTTTCTGGCTATCAGCCTTCATCAGCCTGGATAGCTTGACTCCAGTGGTGTGGAGAGCCTGGGACTCACGTCTGAGCATACCCAGCACACTCGGGGTGAAAATTGCAAAAAAAACACAGTTGATGGACAGAATGTAGAACAATGTCATACATTCACCCCAGTACAAGGATCTGGGCCTAAATCCATCGTTTTTTTCCACTCCACACCACCCTGGGTTAGACACTAGCAATATGCAAATCAGCTCTGACCCTGTGCCTCAAGGGAACAGTCCAGTCCGAACTACCAAGCCATGTCTTTCCCAGACCGTAATCAAGCATCCAAGAACCGGTTTCTGGCTATCAGCCTTCATCAGCCTGGATAGCTTGACTCCAGTGGTGTGGAGAGCCTGGGACTCACGTCTGAGCATACCCAGCACACTCGGGGTGAAAATTGCAAAAAATACAGTTGATGGACAGAATGTAGAACAATGTCATACATTCACCCCAGTACAAGGATCTGGGCCTAAATCCATCGTTTTTTTGCACTCCACACCACCCTGGGTTAGACACTGGCTATATGCAAATCAGCTCTGATCCTGTGCCTCATGGGAACAGTCCAGTCCGAACTACCAAGCCATGTCTTTCCCAGACCGTAATCAAGCATCCAAGGACCGGTTTCTGGCTATCAGCCTTCATCAGCCTGGATAGCTTGACTCCAGTGGTGTGGAGAGCCTGGGACTCACGTCTGAGCATACCCAGCACACTCGGGGTGAAAATTGAAAAAAACACAGTTGATGGACAGAATGTAGAACAATGTCATACATTCACCCCAGTACAAGGATCTGGGCCTAAATCCATCGTTTTTTGCACTCCACACCACCCTGGGTTAGACACTTGCTATATGCAACACAGCTCTGACCCTATGCCTCATGGGAACAGTCCAGTTCGAACTACCAAGCCATGTCTTTACCAGACTGGAATCAAGCATCCAAGGACCGGTTTCTGGCTATCAGCATTCATCAGCCTGGATAGCTTGACTCCAGTGGTGTGGAGAGCCTGGGACTCACGTCTGAGCATACCCAGCACACTCGGGGTGAAAATTGCAAAAAACATAGTTGATGGACAGAATGTAGAACAATGTCATACATTCACCCCAGTACAAGGATCTGGGCCTAAATCCATCGTTTTTTTGCACTCCACACCACCCTGGGTTAGACACTGGCTATATGCAAATCAGCTCTGACCCTGTGCCTACGATGGATTTAGGCCCAGATCTTTGTACTGTGGTGAATGTAAGACATTGTTCTACATTCTGTCCATCAATTTTGTTTTTTGCAATTTTCACCCGAGTGGGCTGGGTATGCTCAGACGTGAGTCCCAGGCTCTCCACACCACTGGAGTCAAGCTATCCAGGCTGAAGAAGGCTGATAGCCAGAAATCGGTCCTTGGATGCTTGATTCCGGTCTAGGAAAGACATGGCTTGGTAGTTTGGGCTGTACTGTTCCCATGAGGCACAGGGTCAAGGCTGATTTGCATATACCCAGTGTCTGACCTAGGGTGGTGTGGAGTGCAAAAAAATGATGGATTTAGGCCCAGATCTTTGTACTGGGGTGAATGTAAGACATTGTTCTACATTCTGTCAATCAACTGTGTTTTTTGCAATTTTCACCCCGAGTCGGCTGGGTATGCTCAGACGTGAGTCCCAGGCTCTCCACACCACTGGAGTCAAGCTATCCAGGCGGAAGAAGGCTGATAGCCAGAAACCGGTCCTTGGATGCTTGATTCCGGTCTAGGAAAGACATGGCTTGGTAGTTCGGGCTGGACTGTTCCCATGAGGCACAGGGTCAAGGCTTATTTGCATATAGCCAGTGTCTGACCTAGGGTGGTGTGGAGTGCAAAAAAACGATGGATTTAGGCCCAGATCTTTGTACTGGGGTGAATGTAAGACATTGTTCTACATTCTGTCCATCAACTGTGTTTTTTGCAATTTTCACCCCGAGTGGGCTGGGTATGCTCAAACGTGAGTCCCAGGCTCTCCACACCACTGGAGTCAAGCTATCCAGGCTGAAGAAGGCTGATAGCCAGAAACCGGTCCTTGGATGCTTGATACCGGTCTAGGAAAGACATGGCTTGGTAGTTCGGGCTGGACTGTTCCCATGAGGCACAGGGTCAAGGCTGATTTGCATATAGCCAGTGTCTGGCCTAGGGTGGTGTGGAGTGCAAAAAAACGATGGATTTAGGCCCAGATCTTTGTACTGGGGTGAATGTAAGACATTGTTCTACATTCTGTCCATCAACTATGTTTTTTGCAGCTTGAAGCAAGGGCAGGGGAGTCTGGAAATTCCATGCACTTCAAAGCTACTGTCAAGTTTCAAATGTAATTTATTTGCATAGTTAATTAAAACGGTTGCAATACAATATAAAGTCAAGTTAAAACAATTCTACACATAAAACTTCCATAGTTTAAGAAGCAATGTCATAACAATAAAGAAGTTGTCCTGGCAAAGTTGTATTTGATTCAGCACATATTGTTAGGGGTTGAAGGCACTTAGTTCCAGTCCATTACTTCCCTTCACTATGTATGCCAGGCTTCAGAAAAAAGTGCAAAAAGTGCCTTAGACTTTGGTTAAGTGCATTAGTGCCAAGATTGATGTAAATAAAAGGATGCTTCCTGTTCGATCCTCCGTACTAACATTGCACTTGTTCCCGGCGACTAAAATGGTTTATAACTGTTCAGTTGTCATTTTCTTTTCAACTAATCTCAGGAACTTCACTAGACAGCAATTCATTTGTGGGTCATTAGGTGCAAAACATGCCAACACTGCTTGTCTCCTAGTACGTACCCCTCGCAGATTGAAGTGGCCTTTTAGCAGTTGTTTTCATTCATGTTAAAGTTCTTTACATGTACGTAGCAGATCTTCTGGAGCTGAGCCACATGAGCAGCAGATAGAGCCTGCTCTTTCCTTTACCCAGTGTTGAGGAAGCTGTATACAGGGTAGTACACCAAGTCTGTGATTCAAGAACTTGATTTTAGTGGCTTTAGCATAGCTCAGATCAAAATAGTTTTAAGCAGCTGCCGCAGTGTAGGTGTTCAGAGTTATCCATCCATGTCCCTTTTTCGATAGAGATGCCTTGTCCTCAATCCATGAAAGATATTTGACTGTCTTCCTGACCAATTTATTAAATGTGATGGTATTTGTGGGAGTGTCCCAGAGCTGGTTCAGCCCCATATTGTGCAGACGGCATTTGAGGTATTTGGCAGCGAGTGAGGCGGTTTGTTGTTGTAGCTCCTTCCACAGATGTTCATTTAGAGTTCCTTGTGTGAATTTCTGCACTTTGTCCTAGGTGATAATATACACCCCTTGTCTTGCCAAAGACTGTTTCTGTATACCAAACTCTAGCCTGATTTGCGCAGGTGAGGTATATTTGGGCAGGTCAAAGATAACCCTATATGAAGCTGTGACTTTGATGTTAAGTGTTTTGCATCTCTTCCTCTCTGTGCTTCACTGCCATAGACAATTGTTGGCAGAATCTTGGCACCTGCCACTTGCATCAAGGGCAGAATCGATGGGCCATTCAATTTACTATATGGTGCTTTTAAAGAGATTGCCAAGGCAAGACCTTTCCGTCGGATGATGTTTTTCTGTGCTGTGAAACGGCCACTGTTAGAACTGGGGGTCTCTAGTTGGCAAAGGTAGGCACCACTGTCCAAATAGGGACCCTTGCTTCTAGTCAGGGTAAGGAGGAAACCCTCTGAGATAACCCCTGCTCACCCCCTTGGTAGCTTGGCAAGAGCAGTCAAGGCTTATCAAAGGCAATGTGTAAAGTATTTGTACGAAACTCACAGTAACGAAGTGAAAACATCACAAACTGACTCCACAACAGTTTAGAAAGATAAAGGTATTTAATCTAAACTACACAAGACCAAAACGACAACAATCCAATATACACAGATCAAGAATATGGTTGCAAAAGGGTTCTTAATGTTAGCGTTAAAATATTCCACAGTTGCGTGAAAAGTTCACAATTGCGTCAGATTTAGCCAACAGTACCTTTAAATGCGACAAAGTTCCAAAACAGAAGATGTTGTGGTGGAAAACAAGCTTTGCGACACTCCTGAGGCCTTGAGGAGGTGATGCAACAATTCTGCTGGATGTAGCGGTGTGTTGCGATGACTCCGATCTGTATGGGGAGGGTTGAGATGACTTGTATGGATTCCGGTGCGGACGTTCCGTTGATGAAAAAGGCTCGCAAAGGCATGATGCGATGATTCTCGGGGGCTGCGATGATCTCCGGGGCGACATTGCGCGGTCCAGCGGTGATTTTCCTTACGCAGCTTCGCGATGCGATGGCTCTGCGACGATTCTCGCAGCGACGTGATGCGGTGATCTCACCCAGCAGCAGCAGGCTCTGCGATGATATTCGCAGCGGCGGAAATCTTCCCGCTAACGAAGGGTGCGACAGAACTCTCTCAGCAGAGCTCAGGGAAGTGGGGTTGAAGTCCTTTTGTTCCTGGGACTTCAAAAACAGGGAGTCAGCTCTTCTCAGGCCCTTGGAGATTCCTTCAAGCAAGGGGACACAGCACAAAGCAAAGTCCTTCCCTTCTCCTTGGCTGCAAAGCAACAGCAGGTCAGTCCAGCAGAGCAACAGCAGGACAGGCTTCCTTCTTCAGTTTCAGCTTTCTCCTTGGCAGAGGTTCCTTCTTGATTCCAGGATGATCTAATTTTTTGTTGTCAGGGGTCCTGTACTTATACCCCTAAAAGTCTTTGTTCTCTTTTTGCAAGTGGGCCCTGAGCCCTGTCTGAACCAGTTCTGGTTGTTCCTTGAGCACTTTGTTTTCCTGGCCTCTCCTTTCCTTTCAGCCGCCCAGCAGGAGGTGGAGCCAGCATTGTGGAAGGCAGACACAGCCCTATTCAGGCCCAGGTGCTATCTCCTCCCACCACTCAAGTTGCAAATGCAGTCATTCAGCCTAGGGCTGACTCAGCCGGCCTCCTGGGGAATCCCCTGCCCCTGTCACTCTCAAACCAGACAATCAATTCACAAACAGGCCAAGGCACACAGAAAGGTCAGACAAGAGAATAGCAGCTTTCTAAAAGTGCTATTCTCAAACACAGGATTTAAAAACAACCTTTCCTAAAAGATGTGTTATTAAATTCTGAGTTCAGGGATACCAGACTTTCATTTCCTATCTTGCTCCTATGGGAAGATATGCTGATAGCCACTGTAGCCAGCATCCCCCATGATAGCCTATGGAGCAAGATAGCCTTACAATAGTGAAAAACGAAAATGGCTGTAATTCACTACCAGAGCATGGCACCTGCACAAGCACATGCTCTACCTTTCACAAACACTGCACACTGTCCAAGGGGGTACCTTGGGCCTTCCATAGGGGTGACCAATGTGCACAGAAAGGGAAGGGTTAGGCCTGGTCAGTGGGGACACTGACCAGGAGGACATGGCAGTTCACAGACTGCACACAGGCACTGCGGTGGCAGGCCTTAAACACTATTTTAGGGCTACTAATGTGGGTGGCACAATCAGTGGTGCAGGCCCACTAGTAGTATTTGCATTACCAGCCCTGGCACACTTAGTGCACTTTACTAGGGACTTCTTGGTAACACAAATATGCCAATCATGTATATCCAATCACAATAACAATTTACACAGGGAGCACTTACACCCTGACACTGATCAGCAGTGGCAGAGTGTCCAAAGCATCTAAACCAGCAAAAAACGAAACCCAGCACAGCATCAAAAATACAGGAGGTAGAGGCAAAAAGACAGGGGAAACCACACCAAAGATGCCAGGTCTAACAGCCACCTTTATCTATCTTCATGCCAAGGTATTTGTATTCCAACGTGTCCTCAATTCGGGTCCTGCCCCAGAACCAAGCTGCAGGTTTTTTCCTTTTTCTGATGACCGTCATGGTTCTTGTTTTCTCAAGATTCATGGTTAGTCCATTTGCTTAGAATAGTCCTCTCGGTGTCTTGTGATTTCCAACATGCTGCTATCTGCTGCTTGTGTGAACTTGATTCTATTAAAATTGATAGTAAAAGCTGATCCTTGAGGGGCCAAAGACTGCTCAAACATAGGGATTATTGTTCTAAGCACCATTTCTTGAGGCCGATGGTCACTGTCAACTTTGTCGCCCAGCTGGAACAAAGATATTTGATGAAATAGGGCTAAGGAAATAAAGGTGTAGTCTAGTATTTTATTTGTTTTTGTCGAGCAGTGTGTTATTGTGGGAGGGTTATCCCGAGCAGATCTTCCATTGATTGCTCTTAGGTTAAGATGTTCTAGTTCCACCAGAACCAGCTGCCCGATCTTAGTTTGTTTGCCTGATTGCGGTTTCCTTTGCAGTGGGATATTCCAGATTGAATTTTGAAGTAGCACCTCTACGCACGATGAGGCACCCATTAGATTGATGTTAGATCCCCGTGAGAATAGGGTCTGCTGTAGGCCCTTCGCCTATGCATGCTTCTAAAAATTCACACAGTTCCTTTGCTGCCTTAGTTTTCCGATTCAGATGGATATAAGCATTAATTATAATGATTTCGGTACATCTTGTATCTGATATTGAAGACAGAGTGAGTAGGTGTACTGCCAATGTTGCTGAAGACATTGGGCCAATTTCATGGGCTGTAGATGTACTTGTATTCGAGACATACATTATTAGTCCTCCTTGAAGGTAACCATATTTTGCCCCCCTGAGTGCTCTAGTGAAGAAACACAAAAATCCCTGAAGGTGCGAAGGGTCTATTTGCCAAGTTTCTTGTAATGCTACGACGTCAAATGCCCTTATATAAGTGATAACATCTACTGTCTTCTCCCATCTTCCAGAACCAGGGCACTAGGGTATAAAAAGAGGACCTCAGACAACAACTCTTCAGGGCACTTCTGAACCTGTGAATACTCTGCCAGTAAGAGTGACTGCTGTACTGAGAAAGGACTGGCACTCTTCTGGACTGCTGACCTGCTGCAGCTTTGCTGATTTGCTGTGTTTCCATCTTCTTGCCTACGTGCCTGGGGAAGAAGAACTGGACCTGCAACTCGATCTTGAACCCAGGGCTACCAGATGGACTCTATGGGCTTGTCTGCTGACCTCCTGATCTGATCCTTTGAGAACTAAAAGGCTCCCCAACAACCTGCACTAGCTCCCGGACCCAGCTGAAGTGATTTTCTGACCCTCAAGTGGTGCCCCTCAGGTAATGAACCTTAGGTGTGGGTCAGAAAGATATCATCAAGCTGTAATCAAGCTTTTGGGGTCTGCTCCCTGCCGCTTGCACTTTGACTCATCATGAAGCTCCATCAGCCAGACCCTTCGCGCTACAGCATCAACCTTTTACGGGGACCACCAATGCAAAACTCCACTATCTCCTGTCTATGACATCTGACCTGCCCTTCACACTACTCCTACAACCTTCCGCTATGCTCTCCCTGCTCCTCATGGCCCTCTGCACAACAAACGGGACTCTTGGCACAGATTTGAGAAGGTAAAAGTTCAGGGACCACCTAACCTACTGATTATAGCTTAAAACTGACCTGCGCCCCATTGCGGTCGGCCTGACTGCCTTTTCTGCCATGCTACCCAGCGTTAAGCACAGGTTAATTGAGTAACTTTTTATTCACCCTGCAAGGGATGTGGCAGTTGATTGACCAGGACTCACACCCCAGTCAACCAACCACCCAATTTCTAACACATGAAATAAAACCGCACACCCGTCAACAATGACAAGATATCATTGATCACTAAGGGCAGGAATGGGGAACCAGGGAATCAAAGCCCCATAAGATAGAGAGTCTACGGAGACAGAGACCTGTGATCAGAAGTCTAGAAATAACGAGTGCTAGAGGCAACCTTTAGCTAATAATTGAAAACACTGGGAGATGGAAACTTGAAAACTAGTGCAACTAGTTGTCTGAGTGAAGAAAACCACACTACTTGACACATGAACAATGGCGATGAACTAATACCTTCTCAATTGAATTAGATGAAACAGACGACTCCCATGTTCATGGAGAAGAAAAGGCTCACACAATGAATCTGTCAGTCTGACCAAAATTAAAGCAGTTCAGTCTGAAGCATTAACACCATAACTAATTAGGATGTACCCATTAAAACATATAGAAAGGGATGGTTGGACTAAAAGGAGGGGTGTCAATGAAGGGCAGAAAAATCAACTCCTCTACAGAGCACCACCATCTGTACTTCAAATTCCAAACCAGATATCCTTCCTTCGTTCTCACCTTTTTTCATTTCTTCCTCCTTCCATTCGTCATCCTTTTCCACTTTTGTCCTACCTCCCTCCCTCCCTTTATTCCTTCCTTTCGTTGTTCCTTCCTTCCCACCTTCTTATCATACTTCCTTTCTTCATTCTTGCCTTTCTCCCTTCCTTCGTTCTTTCCTTTCTCCCTCATATCTTCCTTTTCTTCCTTTCCTTTTCTTCCTTTCCTTTCTTTTCCTTTCTTTCTTTCTTTCTTTCTTTCTTTCTTTCTTTCTTTCTTACTTTCTTTCTTTCTCCTTCCTTTCTCCCACCTAACCAACCTTCCTTCCTTCATTAGTCTATCATTGTCCCACAAACCATCATTTCCTTCCTTCTTTGCATGTCTCGGTCCTTCTTAACTTCGTTTCTCAGTTCTGTCTTCCTTTTCCCCTTTTGTCCTACTGACCTCCCTTCCTTTATTCCTTCCTTTAATTTTTCCTTCCTTCCTTCCTACCTTCTTCTCATACTTCATTTCTTTTTTCTTGCCTTTCTTCCTTCATTCTTCCTTTTCCTCTTCATATCTCTCTTTCATTTCCTTTCTTTCTTTCCTTCCTTCCCTCTATCACACTCATCTTTCTTTCTTTCTTTCTTTCTTTCTTTCTTTCTTTCTTTCTTTCTTTCTTTCTTTCTTTCTTTCTTTCTTTCTTTCTTTCTTTCTTTCTTTCTTTCTTTCTTTCTTTCTCTCCCATTCCTTCATGCCAACTTACCTACCTTCCTTCATTAGTCTATCATGGACCCACAAACCACCATTTCCTTCCTTCGTTGCATGTCTCATTCCTTCTTAACTTAATTTCTTAGTTCTGTCCTCCTTTTCCCCTCGTTCTAGAGACCTCCCTTCTTTTATTCATTCCTTTCACTTTTCCTTTCTTCCTACCTTCTTCTCATACTTGCTTTCTTCTTTCTTGCCTTTCTCCCTTCTTCCTTTCCTTTCTCCCGCATAACTTCCTTTTCTTACTTTCTTTCCTTGCTTATCTCAATCACCTCTTTCTTTCTTTCTTTCTTTCTTTCTTTCTTTCTTTCTTTCTTTCTTTCCTTCCCATTCCTTCACCCCTCCTCACCTACCATCCTTCATCAGTCTATCAAGGACCTACAAACTATAATTTCCTTCCTTCGTTGCATGTCTCATTCTTTCTTAACTTCGTTTCTTCATTCTGTCCTTCCCACTGCTCTTAGCCACCTCAATGTTTCCACCTTCTTCCTCCGGTTTCAATTAATGCACCATTGCCTCTCATTTCAGTTTTTTTTAATCGCTGCTTCTTTTATCCTCCCATTATCCCAGCTGCCTAGTGATGTTCTGAGTGAAGTATTGCGTCTAGCCTACATTCATTCCAAATCATTCCTAATGATAATGCAGTTCCCGATGCTTTACCCACTGGTCTGCACTGGATGACTAACTTAAGGCCCGTTGACCCGTGATGGAAGTCATACATAAAACTGTCAGTGCCTATAGGCCGATGTATCTCTGCCTATGATATAGAAAAGTAAATGAGCTTTTTAGGACATCCAAAAGTAAAAGAACCACTTAAAATTATTTCAACAATAATGCCATTAAAACCTGTGTGGTATTTTTCCTTTTTTCATGTTTTTTGCACTTAATGTACTTCTCGAGAGTACTTATTGATTAATGAGTCGTTAAGTTTAATGCCGTTGCCTTTTTTATTGGTTATTTCCGCGCACCGCAGTTTAATGGGAAATGACTCAATAAAAGAGGGTTGCGTAAGTAGAACAATACTAGCACGCGCTAATAGAGCAGGCACAATCCTTCAAAAGATTTTTAAAAAAATCTCTGAAAAGAAATGGCTAAAACGAGTGAGAGTAAGAGGGTAATTTTAATCCGCCAGAGGCAGCCTGAGGAAAAAAAAAAAAGAACATTAGCAACTCTTTTAGGCAGCAAGTGTATTTGCTCAGCTTGAGGCAGCTTTAAAGAAAACGGACCCTGTTATTAAAGAAGCCTGCATGCAGGTCGCATCAAAGAATAATGGTAGCATCCGTCAATATTATAATGTGTTTTTTTCCTCCGGCAATGATGAATATACTACCACAGAGGGCGGACGCGCGCGTTTTTGCATGTATTTTCTCTTAAGATACTTAATAAGCCAAACGAACAGTCATAAAATGCATTTAATGAATAAATACGCAATTGAAAACGCAAAAGTTCAACGCAGATTTCGGGATAATGTCTGAGACAGTAAACCACTGTCACTCAAGGAAGACTTACATTAAATGAGTGCGACAGACCCCAAGGACGAGTGTCAAGCTGTCTGTGTGAGAAACTTTGAAGCACAGCGAGACACTGACAATCAGGATTTGACATTTTCTGACTCCTTCAGAAAGTTTTGATTTGCTAGAAGCAACTGTTGGAATCCGACCTGGCAGAAATAACTTGCTTTCCTGAAATGGTCGAGGAGAAACCTTGCATACTGAGAGACAGGGTCACAGACTGCATTTTGTAGAATGTAAAGAAGGGCTACAGCAGTAGTGCGACATGTACTTCACAAACCAATGGGTCCTATTTACAAACTGCTTTTTGTAGAAAGTTTAATAGTACTACTCATACTACAAAAAGCCGTTCACAAACTCACATGTGGAGGTATCTGCCTTAGCCTCTCCTATTTTTTTGTGTAGACATCTTCACCCATGTATGCCTATGTTTTAGAGGTAACCAGCGACGGCCTGACCAGGTAAACGCAGTGAGGCGGGGGCGCGGTGGGAAGGGGGTATGTCGTCAGAATAGGTATAATTAAAAAAATAAATAATACCTATCCCGTCGTCTGTGAGCTTCCCCCCCCTCCGCCGAGCCCTGCCCCACCGCGCTCACCTGTGCACGCAAGTGCTTAATTTGTAAAATATGAAGTCCAGGTGCTCAAATGTTTGTCAGAGGCCACACCCACTTTCCTCAAGCTCCACCTACTAACTCCACTGGGTCCACACACAATTAATCCTACGTATGTAAATCCCCATATATGAAATGTTACATAAACCAGGCCCTGAGGACTACAAGTTGTTGGAGTGACATGTTGTACATACGGGTAGGCAGTATAGTTTAAGACTGCTTGATCTGGAGTGCACAACCTCTGAATTAAAAATGGAACACAATTATTGGTGGTTATCTTTAATAATAAGAATTGATTTGCACCCAAATTAACCCTTTTGCAACATGAATCTATGCTCTAACCTATACTTTCAACTGTGAATGCAATTCTTTGACTACAGTTAATAATTTACTGTTCTAAATTAGGACTTTTAACTTATAAACTGTAACAATAGAATGTCCCTTAGAAGTAACCCACTGATCTATTTATATTATGTGAACTTTTCATCTGTATGGTACGAATTCTTTACAGCAGTCATATTAACCCTCAACCTAATGATGAGTCAAAACCTCTACTAGACTAAACTCCCATCGCTCTCCAGGAAGAACTTTAATCACTGAGTTATCTTTAAATCTTTATTGTTGCCTGGAAATTTGTTGGTGACAAGGAACCCGGCATCAGATGTTTTCACAATGAAAATAAACTTGCAAATACTGCTTGTTAGACCTGGCATCTCTTTGGCGTGGTTTCCCCTGTCTTTTTGGCCTCTACCCCCTGTATTTTTGATGCTGTGCTGGATTTCGTTTTTTTGCTGGTTTAGATGCTTTGGACACTTCCACTGCTGATCAGTGCCAGAGTGTAAGTGCTCCCTGTGTAAATTGTTATGATGATTGGATATACATGATTGGCATATTTGTATCACCAAGAAGTCCCTAGTAAAGTGCACTGAGTGTGCCAGGGGTGGTGATGACAAATGCTACTAGTGGGCCTGCAGCACTGATTGTGCCACCCACATGAGTAGCCCCAAATTGGTGTCTCAGGCCTGCCACCGCAGTGCCTGTGTGCAGTCTGTGAACTGCCATGTTTTCCTGGTCAGTGTCCCCACTGACCAGGCCTAACCCTTCCCTTTTTGTGCAAATTGGTCACCCCTATGGAATGCCCAAGGTACCCCCCTGGGCAGGGTGCAGTGTATGTGAAAGGTAGAGCATGTACTGGTGCAGGTGACATACTCTGGTAGTGAATTACAGCCATTTTCGTTTTTCACTATTGTAAGGCTATCTTGCTCAATAGTTTAACATTGGAGATGCTGGCTACAGTGGCTACCAGCATTTCTTCCCATAGGAACAAGATAGGACATAAGAGTCTAGTATACCTGAACTCAGAATTTAATAACACATCTTTTAGGAAAGGTTGTTTTTGAATCCTGTGTTTGAGAACAGCACTTTTAGAAAGTTTCTGTTCTCTTGTCTGACCTTCCTGTGTGCCTTGGCCTATTTGTGTACTGACTGTCTGGTTTGAGAGTGACAGGGGCTGGGGATTCCCCAGGAGGCTGGCTGAGTCAGCCCTAGGCTGAATGAATGCATTTGCAACTTGAGTGGTGGGAGGAGATAGCATCTGGGCCTGAATATGTCTGTGCCTGCCTTCCAAAATGCTGGCTCCACCTCCTGCTGGGCGGCTGACGATCCTGCCCCTCACTCTGAAAGGAAAGGAGAAGCAAGGAAAACAAAGTGCTCAAGAAATACCCAGAACTGGTTCAGACCGGGCTCAGGGCCCACTTGCACAAAGAGAAGAAAGACTTTTAGGGGTATAAGTACAGGACCCCTGACAACAGAAAATTAGATCATCCTGGAACCAAGAAGGAACCTCTGCCAAGGAGAAAGCTGAAACTGAAGAAGGAAGATTGTCCAGCTGTTGCTCTGCTGGATTGCCCTGCTGTTGCTTTGCTGCCAAGGAGAGGGGAAGGACTTTGCTTTGTGCTGTGTCCCCTTACTTGAAGGAATCTCCAAGGGGCTGAGAAGAGATGGCTCCCTGTTCTGAATTCCCAGGAACAAAAGGACTTCACCCCCAGCTTCCCCTGAGCTCCACTGCGGGAGTTCTGACCTTCCTGGAGTGCTTAGCCCATGTGTGGTGCCTCTGGAAGTTGTACCTGTGTTGGGAAGCTGGAAGCTAAGCTTGACAAACTTTGCTACAGAAAAGTTATTGCATCGCCTACTGCGGAGCGCAACCCCGACAGTGCGAGGAAATTCCCGCCGCTACGAAGGTCGAGATCGTTGCAGCGCCTGTTGCCGCTGTCAGAGCCGTCACATCCTTCGTTTGCGAGACGCACACGATCGGTGCGGGAAGTCTAACAGCTCTGCGAGTGACGTCGCAGAGCCTGTCGTCGCTGGGTGAGATCGCCGCACGCCTGCTTGCGGACCGCATCACGTCGCTGCGAGAGTCATCGCCGAAGCCATCGCATCGAGGAGCTGCGAGAGAGAAGATCAACGCTGCTCCGTACATCGTCACCCCGGAGATCGTCGCAACTCCAAAGATCGCCGCATCGTATCTTTGCGAGAGCAAACTTCTTACAGAACTTACGCACCGGAATCCAGACAAGTGGCCTTCCTCCCCATACAGACCGGATTCGTCGCAACACGCCCGCCTCTGCAGCGGGGCTGTCGCAAACGCCTCCCCTGGGTCTCAGGAGCAACGCATCGCTTGTTTTCCACCAGACCAGCTTCTGCTTTTGGAACTTTGTTGCAACTAAAGGTACTGTGAGCTAAACGTGTCGCAACTGTGTACTTTTCACGTAACTGTGGATTATTTTATCGCAACCTAAAGAACTTTATCGCAACCTTAAGAACTCTTTTGAAACCATATTCTTGAGCTGTGGATGTTGGATTTTTGCCGTTTTGGTCTTGTGTAGTTTAGATTAAATACCTTTATTTTTCTAAACTGTTGTGGAGTCAGCTTGTGGTGTTTTCACTGTGTTACTGTGAGTGTTGGCACAAATACTTTACACATTGCCTTCTGATTAGCCTTGACTGCTCGTGACAAGCTACCTAGAGGGTGAGCAGGGGTTATCTCAGAGGGTTTCCTCCTTGCCCTGACTAGAAGCAAGGGTGCCTGTTTGGACAGTGGTACCTACCTCTGCCAACTAGAGACCCCCAGTTCTAACATTGTTGGTCAGCGGTGGGGATTTGAACTTGTATTTGTACTAGACCCACAGTGATTGGTGTACATCACTAGTGAGTGCAGACCACTACGCCAACGCATACTACTGTTTTTGATTTTGATTCTATTTTTGAGTAACTCTTCAAAGCATCATGTCTGAGGATGGGAAGGCACCCAGTAAGGAGGCAGAAGTAGAGTTGGAATTCGTCATTGAGGATTTGTATTCCTACAAAGTTGATGAACTTAGGAAATTCTGCCACGAATTTGAGTGCCCCATAAAGAGCGCCTACAGGAAGGTTGAGCTGCAGAGAATCTTGAAGGCTCATTGGGAGGCACAAGAGGGAAATGATGATGTGAATACAGGGAATGGTTTTCAAATCACAGATCTGCCCGTGGGCAGAGTGGGCTCAGGAGCTGGCAGTAACCATTCCAGTAGGGGTTTTACCCAAGAAGAGTTAGAGGAGAATCAAAGAGTGAGAGAACATGACTTGAAAGTCCTGAAATTGAAAATCAAACAATTGGAAATGGAGAAAGAAAGGGCGGCGGAAGACAAGAAAGATGCCCGTGCCCTAGAGGAGAAGAAATTGCTTTTGGCTCATGAGTTGAGCATGAGAGAACTGGATCTTAAAGCCAAGGAGGTGAATGCCAGTTCAAAGTGTGGCAGCACGCAGCCAGTGCATGGGGGTAAAGTATATATTCCCAATGATCTGGTTCAGAATTTCAATAGGAGTGAGGATATTTATGCCTGGTTTACTTCCTATGAGATTGCATTGAGATTGAATGGTGTGCCTGAACAGCATTGGGGGGCGGGCCTGTGGAAACATTTTGAGGCTTCTGGGAGGAGTGCTCTAGAGCCCTTAGAATTAGCAGGTGCCGTGATCTACCCCAATATGAAGGAGGCCCTACGTCTCAGGTATGGACTTACTCCAGAGCAGTACAGACTGCAGTTTAGAAATTCTAAGAAGAAAGAATCTGAGACTTGGATGGAGTGTGTGAATTTGTACTCGCGTGCACTGGAAGGTTGGATGAAGGGCAGCAAAGTAACTGATTATAAGGGGTTGTTGCATTTAATTAGTTGGGAGCACTTGAGTAGTCTTTGTGTTCCAGAGCTGTGCCAGCATCTTTTAGACAGCAAGCTGACAGACCCCATTGAGCTCGCTAAGGAGGCGGACCGCTGGACCAGTACCAGGGTCCACAGAGGAATTTTGGGTACCACAGCCAAAGGAGGGCAGCGTCCCCAGCAGAAGAGGTGGGGGGGACAAGGGTAACCAAAAGGAGTCTTCACAAGGGCCACAAAATAATTCCCAGGAGAAGGAATCCCAACCCCCCAGACCTAGACAGCCATGGCCCCCTAGGGGCAGGCGGGACTACAGAGATCCCAGGGTCAACAGAGATCCACCTACCTGCTTCAACTGCAATGAGGTGGGACACGTTATCAGCCGGTGCCCCAAGAGACCCCCAGAACCCACTGGTGCTCCAGCCCCAGTGTTAGCAAGTGTAGCTCTGGGAGGGGATTTGGTTTCTAGTGGGGAGGTGGGGCTAGCAGTTATGTCCCTTGTCTCTCTAGGGGACCAAGAGATGGTCCAGGAAACCTTACTGCCCCTGAACAGTAAGAAATATGGGCAGAAGGTGACCATCAATGGGAGGGAGGTAGAGGCTCTGAGAGACACAGGGGCCAGCGTGACATTCATGAGGTGTCAATGGGTGTCCGAAGAGCAGTGTATCCCTAACGTACTCTGCCCTATAGTAGCAGTTGACAGTTCAGTGCGCCTCTGCAAAGTGGCACATGTTCCCTTTGAGTGGGAGGGGAGTCTCTGGTCTTTTGGAAGTTGTTGTCAGTGATGCCTTGCCTGTATACTGTCTGGTAGGTAATGACCTGGAGAGTTCTCCATGGAAGGATGTGGAACACCGAACTCATTTGGAGATGTTTGGGTTGCCTGCGTGGATCTGTGTGACCACGCGTGCTATGGCAGCCAGTAGGGGTGATTCAGAAGAACTGGAGCCTGAAACAGTGGCCTAGAGACCTGCCAGGAGAGGACAGGGCAGAGGGTGCGGGAAACCAGCCCCAGCCGTTCCCATGGTCCAGGAGGAAGCAGACCCTGAGGGTGATGCCCTGGAACCTACAGGGGAGCAGGTACCCAAACTGGGTGACCTACCTGAGCTGACCCATTGGGAGCAAGAAGATGGGCCCTCCAGGGAGGAATTCTGCCAGGAGCAGAAAGATTGCCCGTCTCTCGTGGGTATGCGGCAACAGGCTGCAGACCAGGCAGCAGGTGGAGCAGCCAGAGATCACTTCATCTACTGGGAAGATGACTTATTATATAGCGAGTCTAAGTTTGCTGAGCCCGGTGCAGCCCAGGTGCTGGTGGTACCCGCGCGCTTCAGGAACTTCCCACTGGGTCTGGCTCATGACGTGCCTCTCGCAGGACATCTGGGGCAAGACAAGACCCTAAACAGGCTTGTCACCCACTTCCACTGGCCCCAGATGAGGAAGCACTTTGGTTCATTTTGTAGGTCTTGTCAAACATGTCAGGTCAGTGGCAAGACTAGAGTGAAGTGCAAGGCACCCCTCCAACCCTTCCCTGTGGTGAGCACCCCTTTCGAGCGGGTGGGCATCGACATCATGGGGCCCCTTGACCCCAAGACAGCCTTAGGCAACAGGTTCATCCTGGTCTAGGTGGACCATGCCACCCAGTACCCGGAAGCAGTCCCTCTCAGGACAATCACAGCCTCCGTGGTGGGCCGTGCATTGATGGGGATCTTTTCCTGTGTGGGGTTCCCCAGAGAGGTGGTCTCCGACTGGGGTACCAATTTCATCTCTAGGTACATGAAGTCTCTGTGGGAGGAGTGTGGGGTAACTTATAAGTTCACCACTCCTTACCACCCTCAAGGAAATGGGTTGGTTGAAAGGTTCAACCGCACCCTGAAGGGTATGATTATGGGACTAGAAGAGCCCATGAGATGGAAGTGGGACGTCTTATTACCATGCCTGTTGTTTGCCTACAGGGAGGTGCCTCAGAAGTCCTTAGGGTTCAGTCCCTTTGAACTCCTGTATGGCCACCCTGTTAGAGGACCTCTCGCGCTGGTGAAGGAGGGGTGGGAGAAATCCAGTGGGAAAACCCCCCAGGATGTGTTCAGCTATATGTTGGGGCATCCGCAACCAGACACAACGCTTCAGGAAACTCGCTCAGGAGAACCTGGAAGCTAGCCAGGAAGAAATGAAAAGATGGTACGACCAGAATACCACTCTGGTCGAATTTCAACCTGAGCAGAAAGTGTGGGTGATGGCCCCAGTGGAGCCTTGTGCGCTCCAAGACAAGTGGACTGGGCCATATGAGGTGATGGAAAGGAAAAGTGAAGTAACCTACCTGGTTAACCTGAGGTCCCCCAGGCAGCCCCTGAGGGTCCTGCACATGAACCGCCTCAAGGAACACTTTGAGAGGTCTGAAGTGACAATGTTCATGGCTACAGATGCTGGAGGGGAAAAGGATAGTGATCCTCTCCTTGACCTCCTGGCAGCTAAGGAGCAAGACGGGTTAGTGGATGGTGTGGTCCTCTCGCCCACCCTGACCCCAGAACAGCAGAGGGACTGTCGCCAAGTGCTGGGTCAGTTTTCCCCCCTGTTCTCCCTGACCCCAGGTATCATCAATTGGTGCGTCCATGATGTGGACACTGGAGATAGTTTTCCTGTGAAATTGTTTTTTTACAGGGTAGCTGACAAGGTCAGGGCCAGCATCAAGGAAGAGGTTTCCAAGATGTTGGCGCTAGGGGTGATTGAGCCCTCCAGCAGCCCCTGGGCTAGCCCAGTGGTCTTAGTGCCAAAAGCTGCTGCGCCCGGTGCCACTCCAGAACTCAGGTTTTGCGTGGACTAACGTAGGCTCAATGCGGTCACGAAGACTGACGCACACCCCATCCCTAGACCTGATGAGCTCGTGGATCGGTTGGAAGATGCCCAGTACCTCAGTACATTTGATTTGACTTCTGGGTACTGGCAGATTGCCTTAAATGAGGGTGCCAAAGAGAGGTCTGCATTCTCAATGCCAGAGGGACACTTCCAGTTCCGAGTCATGCCCTTTTGGTTGAAGAATGCCCCTGCCACCTTCCAGAGACTGGTTAACCAGGTACTGACCGGGCTGGAGGAATTCAGCGCCACCTACCTGGATGACATTGCGGTGTTCAGCTTCATGTGGGAGGAACACCTGCAACACCTCTGTGAATTGTTGAAGGCTCTGC
This sequence comes from Lissotriton helveticus, assembly GCF_964261635.1. NCBI lineage: Eukaryota > Metazoa > Chordata > Amphibia > Caudata > Salamandridae > Lissotriton > Lissotriton helveticus. The sequence continues at coordinate 873,445,980 of NC_136063.1, forward strand.
AAAGGGCAGGCCTCACTATCAAGGCCAGCAAGTGCCAGATAGGGCAGTGATCTGTGGTTTATTTGGGACACCAGGTGGGGAGCGGCCAGGTGGCGCCCCCACAGGCAAAGATTGATACCATTCTGGCTTGGGAGCCCCCCAAGACCCAGACAGAGGTGAGAGCCTTTTTAGGTCTCACCGGGTAATACAGACGATTTGTCAAGGGATATGGCACTATCGTTGCCCCCTTGACAGAACTGACTTCTAAGAAGTTGCCCAAAAGAGTGAACTGGACAGAAGCCTGCCATACTGCTTTTGATACCGACTGCCATGTGCACAGCACCGGTGCTCAAGACACCTGATTTGTCCAGTGAGTTCATAGTGCAGACAGACGCTTCAGAGCATGGTGTGGGAGCAGTACTCTCACAAATCACTGAGGAGGGGGGGGACCAGCCCGTTGCTTTCATTAGTAGGAGACTACTCCCCAGGGAACAGAGGTGGAGTGCGATTGAAAGGGAAGCTTTTGCTGTGGTCTGGGCCCTAAAGAAGCTGAGGCCCTACCTGTTTGGGACTCACTTCCGTGCTCAGACCGACCACAGGCCCCTCAAGTGGTTGATGCAGATGAGGGGGGAGAACCCAAAACTGTTGAGGTGGTCCATCTCCCTACAGGGAATGGACTTTACGGTGGAACACCACCCTGGTACAGAACATGCCAACGCTGATGGTCTGCCCAGGTTTTTCTGCCTTAGTGAAGAGAACTCTCAAGAGGGTGGGCTGTTCCCCCTACTTTCAGCTGCAGAGGACACGTGTTAGACCTGGCATCTTTGGCATGGTTTCCCCTGTCTTTTTGGCCTCTACCTCCTGTATTTTTGAGGCTGTGCTGGATTTTGTTTTTGCTGGTTTAGATGCTTTGGACACTCTTGCCACTGCTGATCAGTGCCAGAGTGTAAGTGCTCCCTGTGTAAATTGTTATGATGATTGGATATACATGATTGGCATATTTGTATCACCAAGAAGTCCCTAGTAAAGTGCACTGAGTGCTAGGGCTGGTAATGACACATGCTACTAGTGGGCCTGAAGCACTGATTGTGCCACCCACACGAGTAGCCCCAAAATGGTGTCTCAGGCCTGCCACCCCAGTGCCTGTGTGCAGTCTGTGAACTGCCATGTCCTCCTGGTCAGTGTCCCCACTGACCAGGCCTAACCCTTCCCTTTTTGTGCACATTGGTCACCCCTATGGAAGGCCCAAGGTACCCCCCTGGGCAGGGTGCAGTGTATGTGAAAGGTAGAGTATGTAGTGGTGCAGGTGACATGCTCTGGTAGTGAATTACAGCCATTTTCGTTTTTCACTATTGTAAGGCTATCTTGCTCCATAGGTTAACATGGGGGATACTGGCTACAGCGGCTACCAGCATTTCTTCCCATAGGAACAAGATAGGACATAAGAGTCTAGTATCCCTGAACTCAGAATTTAATAACACATCTTTTAGGAAAGGTTGTTTTTGAATCCTGTGTTTGAGAACAGCACTTTTAGAAAGTTGCTGTTCTCTTGTCTGGCTTTCCTGTGTGCCTAGGCCTGTTTGTGTAGTGACTGTCTGGTTTGAGAGTGACAGGGGCTGGGGATTCCCAAGGAGGCTGGCTGAGTCAGCCCTAGGCTGAATGACTGCATTTGCAACTTGAGTGGTGGGAGGAGATAGCATCTGGGCCTGAATAGGGCTGTGCCTGCCTTCCACAATGCTGGCTCCACCTCCTGCTGGGTGGCCGACGACCCTGCCCCTCACTCTGAAAGGAAAGGAGAAGCCAGGAACACAAAGTGCTCAAGAAACACGCAGAACTGGTTCAGACCGGGCTCAGGGCCCACTTGCACAAAGAGAACAAAGACTTTCAGGAGTATAAGTACAGGACCCCTGACAACAGAAAATTAGATCATCCTGTAATCAAGAAGGAACCTCTGCCAAGGAGAAAGCTGAAACTGAAGAAGGAAGATTGTCCAGCTGTTGCTCTGCTGGATTGCCCTGCTGTTGCTTTGCTGCCAAGGAGAGTGGAAGGACTTTGCTTTGTGCTGTGTCCCCTTACTTGAAGGAATCTCCAAGGGCCTGAGAAGAGCTGGCTCCCTGTTCTGAAGTGTAAACACACAGAGGGGTGGGGAGAAAGGAACAAAAAACAGACAGAGACGCAAGGCTGTAAAAATCTAAATTATTTGAAAAAACTGCCCTCACTCACACACAATGTGTGTGACATGCTTCATCATCGAGTCTGCTTACAATACGCCCCCGCATAGCCACGCAGGGGGCGGAGCATAGGGAGGGGGAAAAACACACACTTCGCACTCGAAGTCTGTTTAACTTTACTAAACACAGTGACTGTCACACCGCGCTCAATAAAAAGCATTGTTCATTTGGGTACTTACTTGGTTGCTGGTGGCACTTCCTTTATTAGGCCTACTTCACACACACTGCAACTCGTCATGCTGGCTGCTTGAAATTCTTCAATATGTCATGCTGAACTGGCGGTGACAAATGCAGTGCATGTGTACAGGTATTGGAATTTAAAAAAAAGGTTAAGCCCATGCTCTGCTGCTGCTGCCACCTCTACCCCACATATCCAAATTGAGCCAAATCATTCACCCGCCCACAGCAACACTGAACTGAAGGAAAATTCAAACTGAACCACGGATATGGATTTATTATCCGCACAGCAGCCCTCTTCACTGGGGACTCAGGGGACTGTGATAGAGTGTGAATGACACTGAAGGGAGTCAATTATTTATACTGTGACATATCACATGCAGTTCAGTGTTTGATGTGAGTTGGCAGTGGCCCTCAGGTGTAGACCCGGCCATGAAAAATAAGCGATGGTGCGATGCACCGGAAAGCACCGGCACAAATTAAGCACTGGTGCAGGCCCTGCAGAAGGAAAATGTGGGAGGGACAGGATGGGGACTATGTACTCCTAAAGGAGAGGAAGTTTTCAAAGGAGAAATTAGAGCTTCAGAGAGGGCTAACAAAGGGTTTAGAGAGGGACATGAACCGACCCACAAAAGAGTAAGGCCATTATTATTCACAAAGTGCACTTCAGGGGGGAAGTCAAAAAGTGATGAAAAAAACATCTGGACATCACTGGCTATCACTGTTTGACTTTCACCCCTGACGAAGGGACGTGTTCCAAAACACATTGGGTTTTTAAACGTACATAGATGTATTTGAATTGACGAGCAGCCTTTTATGCGTTGTTTATGCGTTGTTTGCACATTGGAATGTTTAAGATGACTTTAAAAGTGATTATGTAAACCTCCTGTATTCAACTATTTCATCTCATTTAAAACTTTGGATTAATATGGATTACAAATAGTTTAAAAATTGATAATAAATGTTTATCAAAGAAGAAATGTTGCTGGAGTTTAAACTTTCACTTTGTCAGTTCACCCTGGGACTGGTGGTCTATTCAGTCACCAGCTTTGACCAATTTTACCATGTTTTTAAACATGGCTTTGAACAGGGTGCGAGGGAGCTCAAAATCATTTTATCTGGAGATATGTAAACATGTAAACATTTCTCTTTTACTTCCCGACAAAGAAATTAGAGCTTGTGAAATCATGCAAACTGAAGTCTGAAAGGAGGCCTGAAAAGTACACAAAATTATGTAATGCGTGCACAGCTGCAGTGCTTTAACTTCTGATGATTTGCATGATGGTTAAGGTAGGAGAAAAAAGAGAATGTAGTCTAAAATGAAAGGTGTGTGACACTTCTTTCAAAGATTAGCATACATTGGAGTTGTGTATCAGGCAGCTTCAAAATATTGTGTCTGAGAGAAGACATATTTGTGTTTTGTTTCTGTGGTGAAACAAATGATGAGAGACACCACGCTTGAAGAAGAAGGTAGATTTAGGGCCATATGTATGAACAGATTTTCCCATAGACACAGAATGGGGAAAACCCTTTAATACATCTGGCCCCATATCTTTTAGAACCACCAGGCATGTTGTGACTGCCTTAGTCCACACACCAACTGTCCCTACCAGTAATACAAAACTCAATTTGATTGTCTGAATGTGAGATAAGACAAAACTACACAATTTAATGTCACATAGAGTAACTTAAGCAATGTCAGCCTTTTATTGACTGATGATGGCAGTAAGGAACTTATATATGATGCACGGACATAAAGTGCTGATTGATGGGAGTGCCATCCACACCTATATCTCTGCATAGATAGTTTACATAATATAGGCAGAGAATTCAGGTCTGGACAAAAAAATAAAACAAATAATGGCTAAACCATGCCTACAAATAAATGTGTGTTTTATGTGAATGATGTTTGTATTGTATTGTATAATTAACTATTGAATGAATAGGTGAGAAGGTGACTGAAAATAAGTGCATATGACATAGAGACTTGCTGCTTTGATTTTGAAATCATGCCTTGTGATGTTTTATGTGGACAGTGTAATAATCTACCAGACATCACTGAATTAACACAGACCAATAACTGTGGTGCAGCAACGTATGGGAAAAATTAGGTTATTTGTCGGTTACACAACTACAGGTCAAGACCTCTGTGACATGTCCCACCCCAGGAATGTATATGGGGTCACTGTACAGAGGTAATGTCCACAATTAACTCCCATCAAATGGTAATGTTGTGAAACACACAAAAGGCTACAATAATCTTGAACACCACTTCAGGGAGTACTTGTGCATCCCAGCATGATCTTGACATCGGAAGTGCGCCTTGATGATTCCACAATTACATTTAGTTATTGTTCATATGTGTGTAAGCCCTGTTATGCCTCTTTTGAAGTTGAGTGGTTGTCAGTCAGAAGGGAATGAGGAGATAGAGAGAGTGGGAAAACCATATATATAAATATATCCATACAATCCTATACTTGGGATGAGAATAGTTATGTGAATTAATTAAGAGTAAATATATCTGCAATGCCATTTTCTATATATATCTGCAGCCCCAGTATAAGTTAGCTATTAACCACATGTCACCAAAATCCTCAACAACCTTCTGACGTGTAACTGTCAGAAGATGTATTTGCTGTGTGTGCCTTCAGGAGAGGCAGAGTACACTTCAGTGAAGTAGCCACTATCATCGCAAACAGCTGCACTTCAATGGAGTGCGAGGGGTGTCAGTTGTAGACATGGGGACCTCTGTGGTGGCACACCTGAAGTGCCATGTGGATGCAATCAATGGCACCTAAATCCCCAGCTAAGTGGGTAAAGGCATAAAATAACCTTGGCACCTGGCCATCAATGACCGAGGCATGGCAATCAATTATTGCGCTCAGCTGGTAATGCAACATTACCTGTTGCAAGCATTGTGATTGGTTTGCAAGTGACATGCCCAGAGTGTATCTACTTACCCACTAAAAAGATTCGATGGGCATCACATTGAGTCAAGTGCAACCAATATTTTAACATTTGAAGATATGTCCTGGGAGCAGGCTGTGATTGAATTTACTCCTACTCAGTCTCCAGGGATGTCATGGATCACATCTGGAAAGAAGCACTGTTGAGCAATAACTGCCTCCTGGACATGTCAAAGATGTTGATTATCTCCCCATAAATATTGTCTTTTACCCTCTAATAATTGTACCTCTAAATGAGTAGTAACACTGTAAAAATATTCACTGACATGGTGAGCCAAATTTCTTATTGCTGTGTGTGTGTTGCTTTCTTATGTGGCAGCCGGTCTATGATTGATTGATGATATGATAACATTCAGCTGCTGATGGGTGTGGCTAACAATTTCCCACATTGCAGTAACAGGTGAGTTGCATATGTTTGAAAACTTGTTTATGCTATCAAATATGATGTTTAGCAGAGTTCTATAATTATATATTTAAAATATTTTACTCTTTATTTTTCAATATTTTCTGTGTGTTCGTAGTGAATCCCTTTCCGCTAATACTGATGCTTTCTGTGAGACCGAGTTGCAGTATTAGTGATAAGCCAATGGCAGAACTGGATGCTCTTCAAGGCTTGGCTAGAGTAGATCTGAACTTGTGTTGTCAGTACTACTGTTGTAGTAGATTTAGGTTTAGCATTTGTCAATAGCAATTTTCTTACTCTTTTGTTGGTATGCTTTTTTATTTCAATGTCCCTTGTTAATCTGTTCCTTAAATTGCCCTTGACCTCACTTATTTAGTAGCAAAAAAAACTTAGAAACCCACTAGAAAAAACAAATATTAAAGGGACTTTATAATTAATTGAAAGTGTCAGTTAAAACATAGATTTTTAAACAGATGAAAGCACTGAAATTCCCCAGTTATAGTTATCTCAAGTAACTCTAACTCATGCCCTAATTAGCAACTACAACTCACACCCCTGCCATGTGCAGTGTTGTCAACAATGATTTAATTTCAGATGTTGTAGTTATTTTATTAATGATGTGACCAGACATGTCATGAGTGACGTTATGTGTGAAATCATAAGCAGTGATCATTGTTTTCCTATTTATGTTTATTTAGACATAATTACCATTTCTCTTACACTACTATGGGGTCGATTATGATTTCGGGTGGAAAGCCTCTTCCAAACATTTAGAATCTCCTCGGCCGTTTCCGAAAACTTCTGACCGACTCCGTCGGTTTGCAATCCACCCGACCAATTACAATGTTCACGGTCTGATTGTAAACTGAATGGTCTTCAGAATCGGTTCCAAACAGCTCTCGGAGCATCTGTGTCGGTCAGAACTGTATCATACAGTTCTATGTACAGCGTTTCCTGCCGAGCGATTATGATGTCGGTTGTCAACACCCTTTCTGAGTTGGCCTGTCCGACAAAAAAAGGCTGTCATAAAGTGACTTTGGGTGCCCCTGAAGAGCCCCTTTCACCCTGCGGCCTCCGTTTGGGACCCCCCTTTAAAACCCTGCACTGTATGGCAGACACAATAGGGTGCCGGCGACAGGTGCAAGGTTTTCTGCAAACATCCCATTTCTCCATAGGAGCATGTGTTGTTAGGCAGAACACAGGCTCCAATAGGAATCAATGGGAATCCGACCGAACAGTGTTCAGTCGCATCGTAAACACTCAGGGGGAACCACCAACCGCGAGTCAGTCAGATCCGATTCCAAGATGGTGTCCAGGGAGCGTTTCCGATAGACATCGTAATCAGCCCCTATGTCGTGATTTAGAACACTAATGCTCAAGATCATCATAAGGTTGTAGGCATCATGTAAATGTAAATGTAAATGTAAATGTAAATGTGTGTGTACTTGTAAAGCACACTGCGACTCCATGGAGTATCCTGGCGCTGAAGACCGCTGGGGAACCCGTCCTGGTTTTCCCTGTGAGATGGTCCGTTTCTGGGTATCTCCAAGGTGAAACCAGGCATCCCCGGCGTCTGTGGGGGGCCGTTGTAGAGATGAGGCAAGCTTAATGCCCAGAGTTGCCGAGTGTGTACCCTGGTTAGAGTTGGCACCGAGGCGAGAATTATCGAGTCCGTTTTGCCCTGGTCCACGACCCTGTCGCGTCAGGATTTGAACCCTGGTCCCTGGCCGTTCTCTGCTTACGGGTCTGCCGCCTCTAACCAGTGAGCCACACCACTCCGCTGGGAAAAAAGAAACCAATTAGATTGCACAAAAAGCCATAGATGCTGTGAAAGCTCAATTGCTCATACATCTAGCAAAGTAATTTGATCTACCTGAAAAGCATAGAAGACAGTGAAAGGTAGAGCAGATTTTTTTACAAATGTCTCTACCCATGCCAAGTTACTTAATGACATATCTCCTAAATATCTAAGTAAATTATCTAAGTACAACTTCTAAGTACCATTTTAGTGTTATGACAATGGTAGCATCGTAAGTTAGGACTTTTGATGTACAATAAAAAGGTAACTGTCTTGTACACTGTTAAGCAGTCTGTGCTTAAAAGTAAAAGTAGTATCATTACATTCTATTCACCCTGTGGTGTTCTTAAGCAGAGAGTGTAGTGTCCCTATGCTGCAGTCTCTCCACAATGAAAATTATTATGGCATTATTAGTAAAAGTGCATCCTGAAATAGAAATTTGTGAACCAGTAAAGATTAGAAATGGAAGTATTTATTTTTCTGTTACTGTCAGTCCAACTTTGAATTATAAAAAGGACACATTTGGCTACCATTGTTAAATTAAGTGTGGAGACATGTTCTGATATACAGTTAGGAATAAGTTGCTTTGCTCAGCTTTAGCTATTACTTTTTAACTGCAATTGATTTGCAACCAGATATTGGCTATTATATACAAAGCTTTAAAAGTATGTAATAGAGAATCTTAAATGCAGACAATTGAAGCATTCATGTTCTCAAGAGTAACTTATAGCAAACAGATCATAATTCAGGTGAGTTTCAGTAGCTATTATTCCTCGAACACCCATACGGAATTGTTGAATATCTTGTTGATTGATAGAAAATTGAACAGCACCTCTACACATATCTACCATATCTCTTATGGCACTAAACAGATTTTTCCTTCGTTTGTAATTTATTAGCTAAAGTTTTGCTTATAGGTATGTTTAGTCCATGATTCTCCACTTTAGCTTTAGAAGGAAGATTTACAATTGTTTCTTTTCCAGATGTAGCATTTCATACTTTAATTGTGCACATCTTTCTACAGTTGGCAATACAAAAATAATGGGTTGTGATTTTGGAGAGAAGGTAATGCGTAACTTGAGCAGGTGAATGAAGGTTAGGAAATCATTTTCTTATATTTTGTGTCCTTAGTTTAATCTTTGCTTCATTTGTTCCAATGCCAATGCGAATGTCTTTCACTATCTTGGCATACTCTTCATTGCTAGCTTACCTCATATTTCGTGTTAATTTTATATATCTGAGATGCAGAAAATATTGACATTGCCTATACTTCCCAAATAGTTATATGTTTGGTCTTGCAAAGGACTGTTGAAAAAAAGTTGACATTTTACAGGTGTTAGTTGTAATACATCTCCAAATACAATCAGATTTGCTTTCAAATAGCACATCATAAGACTTTTGGACTACCTCCTGCATTCAACGATGAGCAATTGTTAACATTAAATTAGAAACCATACTAACTTCATCTATAATTGAAACTTGTTAAAGTTTTAAGGAGTCTACCAAGTTCTAGGCATGTATGAGTATTTAATATGAAGTATTCCAGTCATTCTTCACATATAGTAACTGTAGATAATGTAAGGTAATGTATTTTAAGTTATGTGGTGCTAAGCCAGTAGGAGGAGTAACTGCACAACATAAATTACAGCTAGTAACCTGATGTACTTACGTAGTAATTACTTTCATAAGAAAGCTTTTCTCTGTTCCTGCCTGTCCAATGACATATTGTAATGTAGGTTCATATGTACTTTTGTTTAAAAACAGAATTTAATTGAAATTAACGTATTACAGCACTTTCAGTTGAAGTATAAACATTGATGCGCTTATGCGATGTTCAGTTCAAACAAAGGGGACTTTAAAAGCCAAAAATAGGAAAGGGCAGCAATGATAAAATATATATGACATCAGGATAGCAATCCAAGACATACATATCTGAAAAAGCGGCTCTCCATTATCTTTGTGTGTACCATGAGAAATTAAAGAAGCACACAAAGGTAGGCGAATAAAAAGTGATCATTCTAAGATCACTCTAACTCCCCTACCGCAAAATACCCTCCCCCAGCAGACTCCCAAATTGTCAAGTAACAGAGATAGATAAAATCACTTTTGAGATCACATCTTGTGATGGGAGGGGGCCCAATACTGAAGTATAACAATAATGGAGGGGAGTTGTCAACACTGAGGGGGGTTCAGGCATCAAGACTCTGGGGTCTGAGTAGGGAGGGCACAGGCAAGGGGCATTCAGTCTGCGGATTAATCCACACTCTCAAGTTCATCCCCCTGAATTTCTCTGAGAAGTGTGTCCCAAGCCCTTGCTTGTGACTGCCATGGTGTGCCTCATGTGAGTTGACAAATACCCTCCCATCTTGCCCATTGTAATATGTCCGCCTGCCAACCCTCAATCCCAGGACTCTCAGCATTCTTCCTCATCATAGTGACTTTACATTTAGCAAACACCAAAGCCTGCTCAATGAAGTGGCTGGTGACTTTGTGTTTGGTTGGGTAAGGGTAAATACCTAGGAAGCAAAATTGGGGTGAAGGGGTCAGGGCACGGCTAGTGGTTTTGGCCAATAGGCGCACCACCTTGGACCAAAAATAGGTAAGGTAGGGGCACCTACACAGCATATGGAGGATGTCTCCAGGAATAACGCGGCAACACAGGCAGTCAGACGAGGTTGGGGGAAAAAGAGAATAAGGGCCAGATTATGATGGCGGTTTTCCCGCATCCTCCGGGCCGGCGGAAGCCACCATCGGCCCGGAGGATACGGGAAAACCGCGGCGGACTGAAAAAGACCCCCGCCAGATTAGGATGGCTGGGGGATCGTTTTTCAGTCCGCAGCTTTTCCGCCGCGGTCGCCTTCCGGAAAAGCTTTAACATGGCTGGCGGTGTCTCTCAGACACCGCCAGCCATATTAGGATGTCTGACTTTCTATGCCTTTACACGGCGGCATGTCCGCCGCGCAAAGGCATACGGAGTCTTGTTTGGGGGACCGTTGCGGGCCCCCAGCGATGAAGGGGGTGGGGGGTGCACATGGGGGGTACATTTGCGTGCCTGCCGCTTTGTGCATGCAAATGCATAACTCACATTTTTAACATTGCGCCGCAATGTTAAAAATACAGGATGTGACCGCCAGGGTGGCGGTCACATCCTAATTGCCATGGAGGGACCCCCGCTGCCCATGCGGACGGTCCCTCATACTCAGTGGGGGCGTCCGCCATCATAATCGACCCCTAAGTTTGGTAGGCATGAGGTACGCTAGGTGGAGGATATCATAATGGATTAATTTGAAATGAGTATTGCAGGAAATTCTGGGCACCGTTTAGCACACAGTACCACAGAGGGGGGAAGAGTTATCGTCCCTTAGGGCCACATAAAGACCAGCCACCAAGTGTTGGAGGTGTTGCAGAGTAAGCGACAGCTGGGAAGAGTTTTAGGTACCACACCACATTAGCCTCAGATCATTTGTATGGCTGCCATCAAGGTACTGTAAAGCAGAAATTGCCCCACAGGTATATCAAAGTCTGTGCATAAGTCCTCAAATGGCCGTAGCATGCCATCAGTATAAAATGTGCCTACTATGTCAACCCTTACTGTCTCCCACTCAAACAAGCAATCTTCTTCATCCCCTGCACCTGGGTAAGCAATGCCTCATCGGTAGATTTGGAGAGTACAATGAACGTACATGTACTCTATTGATAACATGTATCCAGCATGACCAGAGGACTATTAAGTTGTGATGACCTGCATGGGTCACCCACTTTTGGTTAAGCAGTCCAAAGCTGATGGAAGTCAGGGTGGTCCAGCAAGTGCACTAAACCCGGGGAATCCCTGTCTAGGAACCAGACCACGCACCATTGTAATTGGGCTGCTAAAAAGTGTCGGTAAACGTTAGGTGAAGTCATCACTTCATCACTCATTTCACACTGTAATTTAGCAAAGGGTACACATCAGCTGCCTTTACTCCAAATAATGTCAATAGGAATGGAGCCCAGCTCTCGAAATGTGACTGGTGGAATCACCAAAGGGAGCACCACAAAGAAATACAGGGGATGAGGGAGTGCCACCATCTTCACTACAAATCGGTTCATACACATATTTCATTTTCATGTTGAAATCCTTGAGCTGCTGATTTTTTTATGTATTGGTAAATCCCTAATTATTCGCTATTTACTTTAGATACTTAGGCCCAGATACATGAAAGGAAAATCTGGTCGCAAAGGGGCAGATTCTCAGAATCTGCCCCTTTGCGACCGGTATTTTTGCATTTGGGATGCATCCTCCCAAATGCAAAAATCGAAATTTAAGGAATCTCTAAATTGAGATTCCTTAAATTGTGATTGCATTTAAGGAATCCCAAATTGAGATTCCATAAATGCAATGCAACAAAGTAAAAAAATTAGCGATTTCGCTAATAGGGGGAGCAAATTACCATGAAGTTGAACTCCATGGTAATTTGCAAAAACTTTGAAAAATGCACTTTTGTGCATTTTTCAATTTTTCATGTTGCGCACACACATGCCCTTAGGACATTTGTGTGCGCAACATATGTGCACAGATTAATTTCAGGGGTGCAACAGGGTGTCCTTTGGACACTCCTGCACCCTTGAAATTGCATTCTCAATTTGCAATTCGCTAATTGCTAATCGCAAATTGAGAATGTCTTCCCATTCATTCCTATGGGCGTCTAGGCCCATAGGAATGAATGGGGAGGTATTTCTTAATTGCGACTCGCAATTTGCGAGTCGCAATTAAGGAATATTAAGGAATATTAAGAAATCGCAATTTTTTTTGCGATTTCTTCATGCATAGCATTTTGCTATTCCTTCTTAGCGAATACTTATTTTTCTCTAATAAGAAATTGCAAAATGGATGCTTGATGCATCTGGGGGTAAGTTATCTTCAATCTGAGGGACGCCCAGCAGACCTACCCCTTTCTGCCCGTGAGGATGCCAGGAAAATCGAGCCCCTCCTGTCCTGCGAGTGTGCTGTAGGCTGTTTGCTGTCCCCCCCGCCGCCGCAAACCACCAGCTCAGCGGCCGCAGTGCGGTGGGACTACAACACCCAGAAGCCTTGCGGGTCAGCCTTGCCCACTCGCAGCATTTCCGCGCCCGGAGGCGCTTAAGAGTACTGTCCTCCCTCGGTGGAGCGGGAGAGCTCTTCAATCTGAGGGACGCCCAGCAGACCTACCCCTTTCTGCCCGTGAGGATGCCAGGAAAACCGAGCCCCTCCTGTCCTGCGAGTGCGCTGTAGGCTGTTTGTTGTCCCCCCCGCCGCCGCAAACCACCAGCTCAGCGGCCGCAGTGCGGTGGGACTACAACACCCAGAAGCCTTGCGGGTCAGCCTCGCCCACTCGCAACATTTCCGCGCCCGGAGGCGCTTAGGAGTACTGTCCTCCCTCAGTGGAGCGGGAGAGCTCTTCAATCTGAGGGACGCCCAGCAAACCTACCCCTTTCTGCCAATGAGGACGCCAGGAACACCGAGCCCCTCCTGTCCTGCGGGTGCGCTGTAGGCTGTTTGCTGTCCCCCCTGCCACCGCAAACCACCAGCTCAGCGGCCGCAGTGCGGGGGGACTACAACACCCAGAAGCCTTGCGGGTCAGCCTCGCCCACTCGCAGCATTTCCGTGCCCGGAGGCGCTTAAGAGTACTGTCCTCCCTCGGTGGAGCGGGAGAGCTCTTCAATATGAGGGACGTCCAGCAGACCTACCCCTTTCTGCCCGTGAGGACGCCAGGAACACCGAGCCCCTCCTGTCCTGCGAGTGCCCTGTAGGCTGTTTGCTGTCCCCCCCGCCGCCGCAAACCACCAGCTCAGCGGCCGCAGTGCGGGGGGACTACAACACCCAGAAGCCTTGCGGGTCAGCCTTGCCCACTCGCAGCATTTCCGCGCCCGGAGGCGCTTAAGAGTACTGTCCTTCCTCCGCGTCGTGGGACGCGCGCGGGCGGCGCCGGGCCAAGCTCGGGCAAAGGGCGGGCCGTCTGTGGCCGTCGGGGGCCGTCGGAGGCTGAGCTGGGCCCCCCCTTACTTGCACCAGCGAAGGTACTGTACACTTATCTTTGGCTAACTTCATCTGGTACAATGGGGAAAAGGAAAAATCCGGAGGAACTTACTGACGCTGGAGGGGTTACTGAGGGAGGGAAGCATCCTAAGAGGCAAAAGTGTAAGACTGCCAGAAAGCGCCAGCTCCATGCAGCGGGGAACTGTGTAATGGACAGAATCGATGACCTGCTCTCAGATTGCACTGACTTGTTAGCAGCCACCCCTAATCCAGGAGTTGATGATTGTGTGGTAATTGGCTCAGGGATTGTAGAGGATGGAAAGAGTAAAACAAGGGGGTCAGTAGTTATACCTGAAATGTTTATGTGTAAACCACAATCAGGGGATAAATCGCCATTACCTGATAAACCAGAGGAAAATAGAGCGAATGCGAACCAGAGCACTGAAAATGTTCTAAATCTACCTTGCACTAACAAATTCGCTATTTTAGCCCAAATTGAAAATCTCCATCTAGAAAAGGGATTGAATATGATAAGCCCTGGTTTAAGCCAAGTTGAAAGTACTCTTCAGGCAGATTCTGGTGTAGATGATCAAACTGATAACCCTTTGTTTAAACTTGTAACTCACCTATGTGATTTAATAAAAGGGATGCAAGTTAAGATTGATCACCTAACTACTGTAGTTAGCAACCTAAATGTGGAACATAACAAAGTCCCTGTAGTGCCTAATGCCACTAGAACTAATCAGGGAGACGTATCAGGCCAGACAGGAAACGCTCCACCTAAGTTAGGTGAAAAACCTAAAACATATGCAGTTGCATCTAGAAGTTGTGGAATTAGTGAGGCGATTAGAACAGGGAACCAAGTGTCTGAAGATAATCAGCTATCCCAGCCCCCTGTTACAATTCCAATAAGTAGCATATCAGGACAATTGGGAGGTAAACCACCTCCTAGGCTAAAACAAGTTGACCACAACCCCCTACCCAGTCGGCAGAAAACGGGCCCTATTCCATCAACTTCTGGGCTCATCAAACGTAGCCTAAATATTATTAAGTCCCCTCCACTATATCTGATTAATATACCCAAGCTCCCTACTGGCAGAGATCGTGAATCACCTGACACTCTAACCAACAAAGCTATTCATTGGATTAGACACATAAGGGGTTGCAGGTCGTGATTAGGGAAGATATTCTCCGTGCAAGTAGGCTTACTCTCCAGGGTGATGCCTACGATTGTATAGAACTTATTTTAAAAAATCCAATGGTAGCCGGAGAATTACTAAACTTAGAATTTAGATCTTGCTCCCCGGACCATTCTAGGATCCAGATGAGAGCTACTCCCCCGCAATTTTGGAAGTCCATAAGAGAGAAGCAGGCCAATACCTTGCATGGGGAAAGCTCGAGACTGGATTGTAATGATTGACTTCAATCACAAGTAAGCATGGGCGTAAAATCCGCTCCGTTCGCAGATTTTTCGGCAAATCCGCAATCCGCGAACGCTCGCGAATTTGTCGAAAATCCGTGAATCCGCTCGCGGCGGATTTTTTGCTTGGTTGCGGCGCGCGGCGTGGTGCACGGCGTTCACTTTCCGTCATTTAGCGTTTGCCGAGTTGTTTTTCTTTGCGAGTGACGCGCCATTTTAGATCTTGCTGCGTGTTCCCGCGGGAGTTTGGCGCCCGCGAATACGTACTCGCGGCTTGCCACCTTGCACAGCACACCTCGCGAGAGTTCGCAATTGCGAACACGTAGTTGCGGCGGAAAGGAACAATCTCGCACTTGCGAAATAGAGATTTTGCAATTTCGCACAAGAAAATCACCAGCAAACAGGATAAACCTTCAGAAAATTATGATTTTTATCAGAATCACTCCTCAGGTTGACATTTGCATGGCCTTTTTTTTGCAAGGAGTCCATTTTGGGGGGGGGGGAGGAAGGAAGTGCCCCACAGTCTCCAACTTCCTGTTCCTGTCCAGCAGGCTCCTCCCAGTGCTTTGTCCATCTCCTGGTCACTTTCATCTGGATCTGGAGCTGGAAGGATTACTTTTTGTGGGTGCTGCTGGATATTTGGATTTGAGGCCTTTTTGACTGTCTTTGGATCACTTTTGGATTAGAAATCAACTTTCACAAGTAAGTTTGTTTGGGGCATTACAGTTGCTGCAAGTAAAATTTTGGAACTTTTTCAGAACATTAAATAAATTATATTGTGGGTAGCCACAGTATCCAGTAGGACCAGGGTTGGTTAGGGGTGCATGATACAACTGTTTTGTTGAATTTAAACACCATTTAGGCCATGGATGGGCTGGGATTGTGCTGATTTTTGTCCTTTTTTTGGGCCTGCTGGTGGGGCCCTTTGCCCAGGGGTGGTGAGTGTTGCATGGGCCTAGTCTTTCTGTGGGGTGTCTTCTTAAATTTAAACATAATTGAGGCCATGGATGGGCTGGGATTGTGCTTATTTTATTGTTTTTTGTCGTTTTTGGGGGGCTGCTGGTGTGGCCTTTTGCCCAGGGGTGGTGGTGCATGGACTGAGTGTGCCTGTGGTGTGGTCTCACTCTCTTTAATGTAAACATCATGGATGGCATTGGATTGTGGTGATTTCTGGCTGTTTTTCTGTTTTTTGGGGGTGTACTGTTGATGTGGACTGGCCATGTGGGTGGTGGTGGTGGCCATCTTGAGTGCTGGCTGGTACAGGCAACATGTGCCTGGGGTGTAAGGGGCCATTTTGAGGAGAGGCAGTGTCTGAGGCCTGCACTTATTTTGCCTACTTTTCATCCATTATGCCCAGGGGTAGTGAGTGTTGCATGGGCCTAGTGTTTCTGAGGGGTGTCTTCTTGAATTTAAACACCATTGAGGCCATGGATGGGCTGGGATTGTGCTGATTTTATTGTTTTTGTCGTTTTTTTGGGCCTGCTGGTGGGGCCCTTTGCCCAGGGGTGGTGAGTGTTGCATGGGCCTAGTCTTTCTGTGGGGTGTCTTCTTGAATTTAAACATAATAGAGGCCATGGATGGGCTGGGATTGTGCTTATTTTATTGTTTTTTGTCGTTTTTGGGGGGCTGCTGGTGTGGCCTTTTGCCCAGGGGTGGTGGGTGGTGCATGGACTGAGTGTGCCTGTGGTGTGGTCTCACTCTCTTTAATGTAAACATCATGGATGGCATTGGATTGTGGTGATTTCTGGCTGTTTTTCTGTTTTTTGGGGGTGTACTGTTGATGTGGACTGGTCATGTGGGTGGTGGTGGTGGCCATCTTGAGTGCTGGCTGCTACAGGCAACATGGGCTTGGGGTGTAAGGGGCCATTTTGAGGAGAGGCAGTGTCTGAGGCCTGCACTTATTTTGCCTACTTTTCATCCATTATGCCCAGGGGTAGTGAGTGTTGCATGGGCCTAGTGTGTTTCTGAGGGGTGTCTTCTTGAATTTAAACACCATTGAGGCCATGGATGGGCTGGGATTGTGCTGATTTTATTGTTTTTTGTCGTTTTTTTGGGCCTGCTGGTGGAGCCCTTTGCCCAGGGGTGGTGAGTGTTGCATGGGCCTAGTCTTTCTGTGGGGTGTCTTCTTGAATTTAAACATAATAGAGGCCATGGATGGGCTGGGATTGTGCTTATTTTATTGTTTTTTGTCGTTTTTGGGGGGCTGCTGGTGTGGCCTTTTGCCCAGGGGTGGTGGTGCATGGACTGAGTGTGCCTGTGGTGTGGTCTCACTCTCTTTAATGTAAACATCATGGATGGCATTAGATTGTGGTGATTTCTGGCTGTTTTTCTGTTTTTTGGGGGTGTACTGTTGATGTGGACTGGTCATGTGGGTGGTGGTGGTGGCCATCTTGAGTGCTGGCTGCTACAGGCAACATGTGCTTGGGGTGTAAGAAGGGGCCATTTTGAGGAGAGGCAGTGTCTGAGGCCTGCACTTATTTTGCCTACTTTTCATCCATTATGCCCAGGGGTAGTGAGTGTTGCATGGGCCTAGTGTTTCTGAGGGGTGTCTTCTTGAATTTAAACACCATTGAGGCCATGGATGGGCTGGGATTGTGCTGATTTTATTGTTTTTTGTCGTTTTTTTGGGCCTGCTGGTGGGGCCCTTTGCCCAGGGGTGGTGAGTGTTGCATGGGCCTAGTCTTTCTGTGGGGTGTCTTCTTGAATTTAAACATAATTGAGGCCATGGATGGGCTGGGATTGGGCTTATTTTATTGTTTTTTGTCGTTTTTGGGGGGCTGCTGGTGTGGCCTTTTGCCCAGGGGTGGTGGGTGGTGCATGGACTGAGTGTGCCTGTGGTGTGGTCTCACTCTCTTTAATGTAAACATCATGGATGGCGTTGGATTGTGGTGATTTCTGGCTGTTTTTCTGTTTTTTGGGGGTGTACTGTTGATGTGGACTGGCCATGTGGGTGGTGGTGGTGGCCATCTTGAGTGCTGGCTGGTACAGGCAACATGTGCCTGGGGTGTAAGGGGCCATTTTGAGGAGAGGCAGTGTCTGAGGCCTGCACTTATTTTGCCTACTTTTCATCCATTATGCCCAGGGGTAGTGAGTGTTGCATGGGCCTAGTGTTTCTGAGGGGTGTCTTCTTGAATTTAAACACCATTGAGGCCATGGATGGGCTGGGATTGTGCTGATTTTATTGTTTTTTGTCGTTTTTTTGGGCCTGCTGGTGGGGCCCTTTGCCCAGGGGTGGTGAGTGTTGCATGGGCCTAGTCTTTCTGTGGGGTGTCTTCTTGAATTTAAACATAATTGAGGCCATGGATGGGCTGGGATTGGGCTTATTTTATTGTTTTTTGTCGTTTTTGGGGGGCTGCTGGTGTGGCCTTTTGCCCAGGGGTGGTGGGTGGTGCATGGACTGAGTGTGCCTGTGGTGTGGTCTCACTCTCTTTAATGTAAACATCATGGATGGCGTTGGATTGTGGTGATTTCTGGCTGTTTTTCTGTTTTTTGGGGGTGTACTGTTGATGTGGACTGGCCATGTGGGTGGTGGTGGTGGCCATCTTGAGTGCTGGCTGGTACAGGCAACATGTGCCTGGGGTGTAAGGGGCCATTTTGAGGAGAGGCAGTGTCTGAGGCCTGCACTTATTTTGCCTACTTTTCATCCATTATGCCCAGGGGTAGTGAGTGTTGCATACTTGCATGTCCGTAGTCTTTCTGTGGGGTGTCTTCAATGTAAACATCAAGGATGGCATGGGATTGTGCTCATTTTTCTGTGTTTTGTTGAATTTTTGGGGTGTATAACTGAACTGATGTTCCTCTGTCTTCCATTGCTTTTAGGTGCACAAGAAGACTCAAGAGAACCACCAGTGCCAGGAAGAAGTCCTGCAGCGGTGTGTGCAGCATAACGTCACGCGACGTCACGTCTGGACACAGAACCCTCTGCAACTCGTGCAACTGCTGCCTGCTGACCTGCTCTGAAGAGGATGGCCCCAAAAAAAGTAACCCGTAGCTCCTCTAGCAAGAAAGGTGCCAGTAAGGAGCAGAAGAAGCAAGTTACCAAGGAGACTGGTGTGCCGCCCGCCCCTTTTTTTGGGAGTAAAAAAAAAGTATGCCTGCAGCAGCAGCAGCGGGATCTGCTGGGGACCAAGCTGGCAGCACCCCCCCCCGCTCCATTGGGCTCAGTGCCACCACCACCACCACGCCAACTTAAGTCCAAGCCCTTGAGTGCTGCAGAGGCAGCCAGTATAGTTCTTCAATCACCATCGACCAGTGATGTTGGCTCATCGCAAGAAAGCAGCAGCAATGTCCCTCAATCAAC
Source organism: Lissotriton helveticus (assembly GCF_964261635.1). Lineage (NCBI taxonomy): Eukaryota > Metazoa > Chordata > Amphibia > Caudata > Salamandridae > Lissotriton > Lissotriton helveticus. The sequence goes on from NC_136063.1 coordinate 873,465,249, forward strand.
ACAGGTTGTTGTAGCTCATCTGACGAGTGTTGAACAACCACAGCCGCAACAACAATCACATGTGCAAGTACAAGCCCAAGTACATGTGGAAGGAGAGGCAGCGCAAGGAGATGCGCAAGCAGAGGTGCATGGAGGGTCACAAGTGCCCACAATAGTTGTTCCTCCCGAAGTAGGGGCACATCAGGAAATCGACAATCAAGGCGAGGTATCATTTGAGGAAGCCACTCCTCCTGATGATCCTTCATTGTCTTCCACAACCCTAGCAAGGAAGAGATCAAGGGTGGTGTCTACATCCTCTTCAAGCACACCTCCTTCTGATGATACGGATCAAACTTGGGAACCAGCACCACAGCCGTCTGAGAGTGAGGCACACCATGATCCAACAAAGGTACTTAAGCGTAAAAGGAAGCTCGTCCAAAGTCTCAGAGTTATGGAGTGTGATGAGGCTCAACAAGAAGTGGCGGATACTGCTGCTGATGAAGACTCTGCCAACGACGACCCAGTCATCATAAAGGTCACTGCAGCCCCAGCGGGCATGCAGCAAACAGACATTTTGACCTTAGCCCGAAGAGCTGCTGCGCGTGATGATGATGATGATGTTGTCGATGAGGAGGCAGTGGAAACACCACAATCATTGGAGTTAAGTAGTACACCAACTCGTCCCGCTTCCATATTTCTTTCTGGCAAGAAGAGACCTCCGTCAACCTCGACCTTAATTAGTGGCGGTGAAAGTGGAAAACGTACAAAAGTTGGGCAATCCAGATCCTCCACTTCATCTGGCATTAGCTTCATGACCACCACCACCAGTATCGCCGCCTCCTCCAGGTCCCACAGACACTTCAAGTCCCCAGTTTGGGACTTCTTTACTGTTTGTCCCAAAAATCCAAAGTTTGCCATTTGTACCCTTTGTAAGCTTGCAGTTAGTCGTGGTAAGTCAGGTACCAACTATGGTACCGGCGGCCAGAGTGGTCATCTTGAGAGAAAGCACGCTGTCAAATGGTTTGCGCACCTAGCTGCGATCAAGAAAGGCCAAAATCAAGGAAACGTTGATGTTTCATCTGATGATGACGAGCAGGAAGAAGACGTGTCAAACACTTCCCTTACACCCAGTACCCCTGTCAGCAGCACACCCAATGTGAGGCACACTAAGAGTGTTGGAGCGAGTGAGACACCAACGCACAAAAGTTCACCAGCGAGCAAAATTGGGTCAACGAAGTCATTACCAGCCCGTAAATGCTTGGTCCAGGGCAACATTAGAACAATGCTTACTTCAGACGTGCCATATGAACGCAACCACCCACTGACGCGTCTGTATAACACTAAGCTGGCTAAAATGCTAGCTGTGGACCTTCTACCTTTTTCTTTTGTAGAAGCGGTAGGTTTTCTTGAATTAGTTGCAACGCTCTGCCCTAAATGGAAGGTTCCGAGCCGGTTCTATTTTGCCAGAGTTGCGGTTCCAGCACTACATGAAGATGTGCTGCAGGCGATTGGGGCAGCTTTGCAGAAGAGTGCTGTTCACACAATACATCTGACAACAGACATGTGGACCAGTGGCCCAGGCGATGATTACATGTGCATCACTGCACACTGGGTCTCTTTTTCAGGTGTTAAAGCAAAGCTAAACGCAGGTGTTGACCCGGACCAAGTTTTCAAAGCTGCTCGGAAACATGCAACACTAGCCATGTTTGGCTTGGAGAAAAGTCACACAGCAGAAAACCTTTTGGAAGAGTTTGACAAAAAGGTCTTGACAATGCTATCCCCCCTAAAACGCAAGATTGGTTATGTTTCCACGGATAATGGCGCCAATGTAGTTAAGGCCATGTTCATTGGTGACCATGTTAGAGTGCCGTGTTTGGCGCACTGTATCAACCTGGTAGTTAAAAAATTCTTGAGTGATAAAGAGAGTCCAGCGTTCGAGGTAATGGCCACCTGCCGCAAAATGTGCAACCATTTCAGCCATTCTTTTAAGGCCCGGAAGCATCTGCGGAGACTGCCACTTCAACGTGGAATGCCAGTGAAAGCACTCATCCAGGAGGTGGCAACACGTTGGAACTCAACCTTCTACATGCTTGAGCGTCTGTATGAGCAGTATACGGTACTCGATCACTATTTCTTGACAGAGGCTACATCTCAGAAGGAGGACCTGCGGATGAGTAAGGCGCAATGGGACATAGTTAAAAGCCTGACAGACATGCTTCGTCCTTTTGAGTTCTTCACGCGTGCAGTCAGCCAGGAGGACTGTAATTTGGGAAAAGCTATCCCATTGTTGTGCATACTGGAGCACCAACTGATGGCGGTTTCTTCTGAGTTTGAAAAAGATGAAAAAAAAAAAAAACATTTCATTTTGTCTGAGAAATTATTACATCGCCTACGTGGTGATGAACGTCTTCAAAACATCAACTCAGATCAGCATTACATTTGTGCTACTATTCTGGATCCACGCTACAAAAAGGCGCTGGCAGACAACGCATTCTTTCCTTTCGCTGATGCAGATGTTCAAAAGTACAAACATTGGTTAGCCTGGTCAGCCAAGAGGTTTGAAAAAGAACGGCAGGTTATTGAAGGAGAAGCCAGTACATCAGCATCAGCATCAGCAGGCCATCCGCAGTCACAAGAATCCACTTCTGCACCTGTGGCTGGGGCACAAGTGACCTCTCAGCCGTTAAATACACCGGCAACTGGATCATCTGCACCACACACAATGACAACACTAACAGTGGCTGGGGAGGAGGATTGGCTAAGTTTGATGGGGTATGGTTCTCGAAAAAATGTCACAGGCACAGCAAAAAGTAAGCAAAGTGGAGGAACAGTTGATGACCTTGAGTCGATGGTGCAGGACTATCTGAATGACTCAACAGAGGTCTTCCTTAATGATGAGCCATTGCAGTATTGGCATGGCAAAAAACAATTGTGATCAAATCAATAAGGCAGGCAATGCACAGCTATGTTGGGGTAGAAAGCTTTTAAGTAGGAAAGTTAACCATATGCAGGAAAGTTATTTTTATTCATTTTTGTTCTGTTGAATATAATGCGGATACAAATGCAGTTCGTTTTCATTTTTCAGAGCTCCTTGAGAAAGGGTAATGCACCCGAAATGCATTGGAGCGATAATGACTTTGTATAAAGCCATATGATTTGGATGCTAACTATCAACCTATGAAATTCATTTGAAAATGTATAAAAATTGAATAAAATTCTGGAACTTTATTGGATTCCTTTTTGGAACCAGAGGGAGTGCCCAAGCACTGGGATGTGCGCACTGATCGTGTTCACACATTCATTAAAAAACAATTGTGGCCACAGCTCTTCAACCTGGCTATAAACTATTTGTCTTGCCCACTCGCAAGTGTGTCTTCTGAACGTGTTTTCAGTGCTGCTGGTGGCATTGTAACTCCCAAACGGAGCCGCCTCTCGCCCAAAAATGTGGAGCGGCTGACAATGATCAAGATGAATCAGCACCTCATACCACCAGATTACAAAGTACGAGAAAGCACGCCGCATGAAGACGAGGAGGACAGCAACGTAGATGAGGGGATTTTTTCTCTGTTCGGTGCCACTGACCTCATCCAGCCTGAATTCGCAGAGTATGATGACGAAATCGTGTTCTTATTCCCTGACACCGAGCCCTGAAAATGAGACAATCAATCAAGAACTTTCTTTTTCGTCCTTATTCACTTTTATTCCTGTGTGCTTTGTGTCTCTCTTTCTTTGTTTTGCACAGTTAATTTAATTCAAACTTTAATCACCTAATCCCAAAAACAAGACCATCATCAGAACTGTCTTCACTTGTTTGCTTATTGATTTGAAGGTGCCGCAGTCTACATTCCTCAGGTTCACAAGTTCTGAAGAACATGCTCCTCTATCCTCCTCCTCCAGACTGCGATTTCCCTCCAAGCAGAGTGCTGGATTACGCACAATGAAGAAAGACTCAGCACTTGTGGGGGTGTTGTACTTCTTTGCGGGTGAGTTGACGGATTTGGGCCCATTGCTGTGAAGCTCTAATAATGGACAAAAGTGTTTTGGACCAAATATGAGGTGGAAATTTCTTGCCGTTTTTGCTGACTTGCTTGCCTTTGAGGTGCTCTTTGGCGGGGTTCCGGGGGTTTGTGTGTAATTTTTGGTGTCTGTCGAAGCACTGCTGCGACAGTCTAATCTTGATTGCATTTGCTTTTCAGGAAATCCGTGGTGGAAAACAGGAGTTATGATGATTGATGATGATGACCTAGCTGAACAGCGCCGCATTTGGAACGAAGGCCGAGAGATATTGTAAGTATGAGATTTAGCTTTTTCGCTGTTTGGGGGTGTTGTCGGGTGGTTTTTTGCGGGTGGGTTGGCGGGTCTTGCCTGGGGCATTCCTGGGAAGGTCTAATACCGGATAGAAGTGTTTTGGACAAAATCCATAAGGAACAGCCTTTTTTTTGCCATTTCTTCAGACATCTTGCTCAATGTAGCGTTTTGGGGGGCTTCCTGCTGTTCGTGGGTGGGTTGCGGCCGGGGTCTCTGTCGAAGCACTGCTGCGACAGTCTAATCTTGATTGCATTTGCTTTTCAGGAAATCCGTGGTGGAAAACAGGAGTTATGATGATTGATGATGATGACGACCTAGCTGCACAGCGCCGCGTTTGGACCGAAGGCCGAGAGACATTGTAAGTATGAGATTTAGCTTTTTCGCTGTTTGGGGGTGTTGTGTCGGGTGTTTTTTTGCGGGTGGGTTGGCGGGTCTTGCCTGGGGCATTCCTGGGAAGGTCTAATACCGGATACAAGTGTTTTGGACAAAATCCATAAGGAACAGCCTTTTTTTTGCCATTTCTTCAGACATCTTGCTCAATGTAGCGTTTTGGGGGGCTTCCTGCTGTTCGTGGGTGGGTTGCGGCCGGGGTCTCTGTCGAAGCACTGCTGCGACAGTCTAATCTTGATTGCATTTGCTTTTCAGGAAATCCGTGGTGGAAAACAGGAGTTATGATGATTGATGATGATGACGACCTAGCTGCACAGCGCCGCGTTTGGACCGAAGGCCGAGAGACATTGTAAGTATGAGATTTAGCTTTTTCGCTGTTTGGGGGTGTTGTGTCGGGTGTTTTTTTGCGGGTGGGTTGGCGGGTCTTGCCTGGGGCATTCCTGGGAAGGTCTAATACCGGATAGAAGTGTTTTGGACAAAATCCATAAGGAACAGCCTTTTTTTTGCCATTTCTTCAGACATCTTGCTCAATGTAGCGTTTTGGGGGGCTTCCTGCTGTTCGTGGGTGGGTTGCGGCCGGGGTCTCTGTCGAAGCACTGCTGCGACAGTCTAATCTTGATTGCATTTGCTTTTCAGGAAATCCGTGGTGGAAAACAGGAGTTATGATGATTGATGATGATGACGACCTAGCTGCACAGCGCCGCGTTTGGACCGAAGGCCGAGAGACATTGTAAGTATGAGATTTAGCTTTTTCGCTGTTTGGGGGTGTTGTGTCGGGTGTTTTTTTGCGGGTGGGTTGGCGGGTCTTGCCTGGGGCATTCCTGGGAAGGTCTAATACCGGATACAAGTGTTTTGGACAAAATCCATAAGGAACAGCCTTTTTTTTGCCATTTCTTCAGACATCTTGCTCAATGTAGCGTTTTGGGGGGCTTCCTGCTGTTCGTGGGTGGGTTGCGGCCGGGGTCTCTGTCGAAGCACTGCTGCGACAGTCTAATCTTGATTGCATTTGCTTTTCAGGAAATCCGTGGTGGAAAACAGGAGTTATGATGATTGATGATGATGACGACCTAGCTGCACAGCGCCGCGTTTGGACCGAAGGCCGAGAGACATTGTAAGTATGAGATTTAGCTTTTTCGCTGTTTGGGGGTGTTGTGTCGGGTGTTTTTTTGCGGGTGGGTTGGCGGGTCTTGCCTGGGGCATTCCTGGGAAGGTCTAATACCGGCTAGAAGTTTGTTGGACAAAATCCATAAGGAAACACCAGTTTTGGCACTTTTTGTAAGTTAGGGTTCGTTAGGGTTAGCCCTAGCAGCAGGATTGCATGTGTTTAGGGGGGTTCTATTGCAACGCGGTTCTGTTGTTGTAGAGCACTGTTGGAGCGATGCTGGCTATGGATACTTTTGCTTGCTTGCAAGTGGTTTGAATACAATCCACGGTCTGTATTTGGGCCTACTGTTACTTTCAAAGTACGTTTTGTAACCATTTTTCTGCTAGACATCGTTTTTGGAGATATGATTGGGGTTCTTCTACATTTTTGCGACTGGCTTTAGTAAGGGTCTTGGTGGGAGCATTGCTGGGAAGGTCAAATTTTGTTCTAAAACACAGTAGTACACCCACCTTGAGGGGAAAGATCCGCTATAATATTTTGGCCATACTTATTGATCCTTAAAAAGGTGACTCAGACAGAGCACGCAATTTCAAAAATATTGTACTGTCTATTAGGGAAATCAAAGTGTCACTTTTTGAACCACACAGCGTACATACCTTTTATTTATTTATCAGTGGTATTGTAATAGCACTTCCTGTTTTCCGTTCAATAATTACAGGCCGGGTTTCAGTCAACATCCGCCAGGCAGGCAGTGGACAGGGTGTCTCTTCTGTCAGTGGTCACCACATTGATGGACGAAGCGTCAGCTGGAATGGAGGAGTGCCGCCAATAAGAGGAATTGTTTGCTGCATGCAACTTACTTACCAATTTCAACAGGACAACTCCAACAACATACGCAATACCGTTACAGTATCCATTGTTGTCTTTTATTCTATGAGTGTGACTGCATGTGCTTACCTTTAGTTTGTAACCAAAGATTGTCTGTAAACTCTGTATCTTCAATTATTGTTTGTCCATGCTCTGCTTTTTTTTTCTTCTCTCAACAAAACCTACCCAAAAAGAAACCCCCATTCCCATCCATTTTACAAACCCTAACCCTCTTCCCCCGGGCTGTGTTGTTTTGCTTGATGTCTGACTAAAATGACATCAATAATTCCACACACTTGCTGGGGAGGATAAGGTCATAGCAGCAACAGGCTGGTGAAGGAATACGAGGATATCTTCTAGACTTACTCAGCTTCAGTACTATATCTTCTAGTAGTAGTAGCCAATGTCAAATAAATTCAACGCAAGTACTAGTTATACTTGCAAGCAAATACTTTACCATTTGTTAGGCTACATTATGGCACTGTTCTAGTGTACTGTCACCTGCTATTTTCTCGATCGTACCGTAACCGTTGTAATGCTACAGTAAGGAGGACAAACAAGGTTTCGTTTTCTTTTTTTCCATAGGCATGCAACTGCCACTGTGTCACACCACTAGTACCACCGCAATGAGGAAATGTCACCCGCCCAGGATTGACAACGTTAATCCCCATTTCACCTGGAGCCAGCCCTGGGCCTAGCCCTAATTTCTAACACAAATTACAGGTAAGATAAGCGTTTGGTGGGAGGTAGTATAATGGAGTATTATTTCGGAGTAGACAAGAGATTGACGGTTGTACTACTAAAGTCCTACGACTGTTCAGGAAAACAAAGTTACTGTTACACCCCCGCCCCCCACCCACCAGACTGAAAAGCAGTAAAAAACAGGTATGGTCAGATAAAGTTGAAAAATATATTTATTTAGCCCTAACAAAATAATCTCCCTCACCCACCCTAACCCCAACGATTGTCTCTGAAACGTCCCAAAACGATCCCAACTCCCAAATCCCACCCCCCAAAAGTCTATAAAAAAAGGGCAAGGGACACTCCACTACTGGAGGGTGCTGGTGCTGGTGCATGATGCGGCATGGGCATCATACTCCTTGCGGAGGGTGGCAAGCTCGGAGCGGAGGCCCTTAACCAAGTTCTTATACCTCAGGACCTCCTGCTCCAGGTTGGACATGCGGACTCGTAGGCGGCGTTGGCGTTCCTTGCAGCTCCTGTGGGGGGCAGCTGGTATTTCGGTTGCTTGGCGGTGGCGGTCGTCTTTCTTAGCCCGGCTCGGTCCCGCTGGCTTAGTCACGGAGGAGGATGCAGTGGTCACAGTCGAGGATGTTGCCCCGCTCGACTGCGTGTCCTCCTCCTCCTCCAGGGCCACCAGCCGCCGATACTCGGCGACTGTGGCCTCCAGCCTCCGTTGCCGGGCCAATCTAGCCTGCTCCCTCCTTGTTGTTGATTTGGAAGGAGCAACTATATGAAGAAAGAAAGACATAGTCTGTAACCAATGCTCCTTATTAATAACACAAAGTGATTGAGCCGAAAGTTGGGTCACAGAGTACAAGTAGCAAATTGAAAGCACAGTACATAACTATTGAGGACAGTATCTATGTAACCTCCCACTTCTGCATCCTTGCTCTAACAGTAGTGGTAGTTTAATGAACTAATTCTACGACCACTATGGACTTCCATTACAGTCGACTATGACAGTACACCAGTCTTATTCTTCTTCTTCTCTCTTGTTTAGGGAAATGGGTACGTTATCTTATGCAAGCCGGCAGAATGACATGGACACAGCACAGTGAAGTTGCACCCGAGAAAAAAAGTTGCACACCATGATGAGTGAGACAGACTTGCGTTACTGTACCGGTCCAGTACATGCAGGTGGTGAAGCTATTACTTTTCTATTACGGGTGGCACTGAGAATACTCTGTTACAAGGGCTACTGCTTAATTAATTTACCTTTCACCCTACAGTGCAAATGAGTACTAGAAAAGGAAACTGAAGAAGCTAACTAATTTGATTATCTATCACTTCACATGGGACGTATTTAATGACAGATGAGATGACTTTAGGTGCTTTGCTTAATATTGAGTGAACAGTGATACACCCACACATGAATGACGTACTACAAGTAAACTAAAGTTATTAAGAGAGGTACGGAGTGTCCACCGTAATAACCAGATATATGCTGTGAATGCAAACGCAATACAAAGTACTGCTACTATTCATGGTAGTATTGGACACATTTACAATTTCTTTTCCTTGCCTTCCCTGCACTGGGACGGACGTGCGGGTGCGGTGGTACATGCTCTTCAAGGTAACACTTACTTCACCTGGCGACCATCTACTCTCTCTAGATACACATGTGCTATCTAAGAGTCAGAGAATACCATGCTCCAGGCATCCATTCAGTCAAAGTATACGCACACATACAGTTTCTGTTTCACCCACCCAGGCTGCTGTCCTTCCACCCATCCTTGCTTCATCATTGACCCAGCCATGCACCATACCATATTCTTTCCTTCCCAGCCACCTCTGGGTCCAAGCATACACATATCGTTCTTCTTTGCCAGCCATCATACAAGTTCGCGTCCCACTTACTTACACCCTTCTTTCGCTTTTCGTTCATCCCATCCATCACGTTCGTCTAAGAACTTATTGGGATTCTTCTCACCAAAAACTTCACAGCTAAGTCGAAGTACATTTCGAGGAGGCTACTACCTGGTTGATTTGTAATTGTAATACACCCGTGCAGAAAGCACACTATGCAGTCTTCAATCTCAATAAGTAAGGAATATATAGCTTACCTGTTTCCGCCACCACCGTTTGATCCCCCACAGGAACGGCCGCCAGCTCTTCTACCGCCGCCTCCTCCCCAGAGGCCTCCGAGTCCTGGTCCAACACAGCCACCTCCGCGCTGGCCCCGTCACCAGATGTTACACCTACAAAGTACATTTAAGAATGTTAGAATACACCACTCACTACTATATAATATTTGGTCTAGGAGAAATGTTAAAAAAACAGAATAGAATGTAATAATTTGTGACTGTCTACTCCATAGTAAAAATGTCCCATTTTCCAGGGAAGGCTGTTGTCTTGCTGCACTTTTATGCACAACTGATGAATGCTTGCTTTTGATTTTTAACACGCACCACTTTTTCTCCTAACAGACAGAAGCTTGACTCCTGAGTCCTAAGAACACGACCAGGATCAAGTTCAAACTAGGTGAGAGTTCGGCTCGACCACAAGAAATGTGTCCAATTAATCGTCAGCACTAACCACTTTTCCGTTTACAGTTAAATAGTTTTATGACAAAGTAGATTTTAATAAATGTGTTTACTTTTAATAAAGCTTTTAAACTTAAATAGACTCTGTGGTTTTTGTTCCTCTAGACTAGAGTGGATGAGCTAAAGGTTTTGGAATTTTTGCAAGCATGAGTGCCTCTGACACTTCTTGACTGTGCTGTGACTCCGTACTACTCTCTTGTCCTGCGTACGATAATCTAGAGATCATTGGGGATCTATAATCGGTGACTTCGGGAGCTGAATGACTCTGCCACACTATCTAGTCAGTAAGGAGACAGTGCATAGAGGTATTGCTGAATATAATGGGAGTCCAATGGAATTGCCAAATGTCCAATCTTAGTTAGCTACACAGACAGACTAATAAGAATAGTCTAGTAATACCACAGGGAGTCATATTCGAGGCAGGATAAGAATTTATATCCAGTCTACAAGAAGATCAAAGACGATTTAGAAAAAATCGAATGAGGAACGCTAGGAAAAAATAGGTACTGTTTATTAAAATGTAAACTTACTGGGGCCAGCAAAGGAGCCCTCGCCTGCCCGATCCTGGCCTGCATCCTCAGCACCCTCCTCCTGTGTCCTCTTGCCCTTGGGGGGAGCTGATGTACAACATGAAAGAAAGAAAAACCAGAAAACATGGATGAGATTTTTCAACCAAATCAAACATTTCAAAAGAACAATAACAACATATTTTGGAAAAATAGCAAATAGATAGACAACTATTCCACGGGATCTATCTCATGTGGTATACTACGTTATTCGTATTGCCTGATTTGCGGAACGTTGACTTAGAAAGTTCCTATGTAACTCAATAAACAGACTACTAAAGAGGTTTGCCTAGGCCTGGCACTGCAGGCAGCAGTGCGCAACACGTGACAGACAAAGTCCATCCTGCTTGCAGATCAGTGAATACTCAAACTATCAATCCACCCGCCACCACCGCCACTATTTCTTCTTATAGCCATGTGACTGTCTAAAGGAAGGACTGGACTTCAGTCTGTTGGGGCTGATTTATAAGTCCCTTGCGGAAGTTGCGGCTGATTTTCCTCCATTGTTGCGTGCCTTTTCTGACGCAGCGGCAGAACAAAAGACTCGCCATGGTGTTGGTGCGGCGTATATATTAAAAAAAAAAAACACATATGGGCATATGGGCGATGCATCACGTTGTAAAGCCCTGCGCCATCAGGGGGCGTTCCGGCGCAAGGGAGGGCGTACCTGCGCAGGAACGAATCCTAAAAGTGGCTGAGGGAAATCTACAAGATGTCAATCAGTCACTTTTAGGACAATGATGCATGACTCAAACCCTGCGCGCTTGAAGCCGACGTACGGCTTGATGCAGCATTGGGGAGATAGGGTACCCCAGAGCATTGCTGGAGCTGCGCCATCGTTGGCACGCAACTCCAGCAATGCGCTGCCTTTACGGCACAGATGCGTAAGGCTTCTGTGACGTTTTGGGCCAATGGGTGGTGGTGGCATGGCACACAATTACTGCCGCATCCCTGCTACTTTGCAGGGATGCGCCGGTAATTGAAAATATGACCCTTACTGTCTAGCATTACGCAGTTCTTTTCTTTACAGTACACTCATACATAATTTCTCAGGCCAATGAAATGCTTCTGAACACAACATACAAAACAAAGAAGCATAGTAGCAAGCAAGGCTACTGAGAAGGAGAGCAGTGCACCTGAAATGCATAGAAGATTTTGAAATATAATTTACCTCAATGTAATCGGCAGCATTATTGCTCTTGGTAAAGAACAAAGATTTGCAAATAACAGAGCAGGATAAAACAGAGTAGTAAATGTACTACTACTACTACTCACCAAGCCCGGGGACCTCTACGCCGAGCGCGTCCAGCAAGTCCCGCTCCCGGTCCATGACATCGGTCCAGCGGTGGGTGGCCTGGTTATATGTGCGCCGGACCCCAGAGATCTTGTACATGGCCCGGCACACCTTCTCCCACCGCTTGCGACGCTCCCGGATGCCATAGCCGGTCGCGATCTTGCCGCCTCCCAGGATTGTCTTGGGGAGGCGGCGCTGGACGTGGAAGATCAGTGCCGCCACTTCCTCCGCGCTGAAGATCTCCCTCGGGACCACTTGCTCCCCCCTTAAACACCCGCACGGGAGCCGGGCACGGGGTGCGGGACCCTTCCCCTTCTCAGGGTGCTTCCCGGCTCCCTTTACCATGGTCTGGGCAGAAATAAACTTAAATGATAAAGAAGAAATAGAATAGTGAAGAAGAAAAGAAAAGAGTTTAAAAAAGTAGTTTAAAAGTAACTAAAAGCTTCAGAAAACACAAAAATATAGAGCTAGAAAAATAGAGGGTTAGATAATAAGTAAAATTAGATCAAAAAAACTTCAAACAAGCAAAGGATGGCAGAGATTGAGAGAGGATAGAGAAAGCATGCCCAGAACCATAGCAATGAATGAGAAACAAGATGGCCGCGCCCGTTCACGACCGCGTGGGTAAGTTCGCGCGAGATTTTTCTTGCGAGTACGCGCGAAATTGTACTAGCGAGCAGCACACTTTGCGAGATTACACATAGCGGGCGGAAACGGAATTACGTCACGCCAACAAGATGGCCGCGCCCGTGTACGACCGATAGGGTAACTTGGCAAACGTATAGCTAGAAGCGCCTCGCGAACACGCGCAAGATCACGCGAACATACACGTCGCAACAAAAACAATTTTGTATTCGCACGTATTCGCGGCTTCCGAAATCGATCTCGCACGGATTCGCGCCCCAAAAAACGCGCGAAATTGCAGAAAAAACGATTTTAGCTAAACTGAAAGCAATGAGCAGGTGCAAAAGTTCAAACTTAACATTAGTAACATTCAAGGTAGTGCTTCCTGATGGGCCCCTCCAGAGTTTGCAACTATTCTATGACCCTGCTATGACCCAAACAGCAGGCTCATAGAATAGCACCATAAAGGTCCTGTGAAAAAAAAATTTCACTGCAACAAAAAGCAAATTACAGATAAGGAAGGAAGCAGGTGCCAGCCAGACTGGAACTTTCAAAATTACTGACACATTAATGAAACACAAATTAATTGATGGCAGTTGAAGAAGGGCAGGTGTGCTTGCTTTTTTCAACCACCATAATCTACAGTGATAAATAAACCTAATAGGTGCCAGTGAGGATGTACTAGAGGGTGGCATGGGTGTCCCAGAGGGTGGCAGTGGTGAAACAGAGGGTGCTGTGAACCTGTGATGATAAACCAGACGTAGAAACAACATAGTCGCGGCCGTTGCAAGCCGAAAAGTAAGTTCGCAATTGCGAACTTGTCCCAAAATCGGCACGAACACGCGCCAACACAAAAAACGGAAAAATCCGCAAATCCGCTAGAGTTCGCGGATCTTCGCGGATTGCGAATCCGTAAATACGCAAGTTCGCGGATTGCCAATCCGCAAAATCCGCCCATGCTTAATCACAAGCCCTAACACAAGCAAACAATGATGTAGAAATAACTGGTCAGGAACCCAATGGTATCATAGTAAGCTTTCTAAAAAAACAAATCTTACCAGCTTGTTCCTCTGTTGAAGTTTTTCACCCAGATAATAACCTGGATCTTGCAGTGCAAGCTAGTCCCATGTCCAGTGCCGGCAAACCGGGGTCTGTCCTCTTCTGGAATATAGCTGGCCTAAAGTCTAAATTGGAGTCACCTGAGTGGGCATCACTTATTAGAGTACATGAAATAGGCCTATTTCAAGAAACCTGGACAGTGGAAGAACTGCATTTTCCAGGTTATTTAAATTATAGTATTCCTGCAGTAAAGGAAGGGATGGGGAGACCAGCCGGAGGGCTAATGATCTGGATAAGACAGGACCTTGGGGCAACGATGAAAACTATACCGACTAATCATAGGGACCTCCAGTTATTAAGTCTTAAGTTCCTGCACGATGTACCAGTCTATGTTTATAACATATACGCGAGAAGTACGGGGGGGCAGAACATCTGAGGTTCTATCACTCCTGGAAGATTTATTGGAAAGTCGATATTTGCCCTCAAATGTAATCATTGGGGGAGATGTTAACGTAAATTTTGAACCTCTTTTGAAAGGAAGTTGGAATGTGTCGGACGAGGAGGATAGGGAGTGGGGGATTCCCAAATTGGATCTTGACCCAGTTAGCAAATGGACAGATATAGTGGTCCAAATGAACCCTATCTGCCTAAATAAAGGCTTAAGAGCAATTAATGGTAGGACCACAGGCGACAAGTTTGGTGCATTTACATTCAAAAGTGGAATTCGTAAGAGTAGAATAGACTACATTTTGATCAACCTGGGCCTGTGGAGATACCTTCAGGACATGATGATCATAGATAGGGTAGATAGTGACCACAATCCCCTGTCTATGAGTCTCAGCTACTGGGAATCTCCTGATCATCCCGGGGCTACGATGGTTGCCACCCCCTCCCATGGAATTGTAATATCTAATGATATGCGGCACGTCCGATGGTCCAAAGTTTCACTTCATAAAGAGAATGTGGATTTTATAACCAGCAAGCTTGAACAGGCGAAATTAGATTTATTGTTGTTATCTGAAATGGACAATAATCTTTTAAAATTAGGAGAAGGTACCAGGATCCATGAGGTTCTTTTTGGGGAACTAAAGAGTCTCTTTATTAAGCCCTGTCGGCGGAATGCCTCCCGCGTTCCAGAGGTATCACGGTGGTACTCTAGTGAATGCAGGAAGGCCCGCCTTAACCTTGGAAAAGCAATTAAAACAGAGATGACTGAGAATATTAGAGCGGCCAGGCTGACTTATAAAAATACTGTCTCAAGTGCCAAGAGAGATCGGGATGAGAAAATGTGGAATGACCTTAAGGAGGCAGGATCTTATAAAGATTCGCGAAGATTCTGGAATGTCTACAAGTGGGGTGTGGATACTAACCCGGACAAGCCGCAGAACTGGGTTCCCCAAGAAAAGTGGGTAGAACATTTCCAGCCGCAGTATGCTAAGGGCGAGGGCTCGCAACCAGTAGTGGAAGTATTTTTTGAACCCCTATTGGTAGATTTCTTTACCCTGAAAGACGTTCAGTGTGATCTAGAGTTAGTGGTTCCTGGTAGAGCGCCAGGCATTGACGGCATACCCGCTGACCTATTTCTGCAAGATAAGAACTCCTGGGGTCGTTATTTACTTCTCTTATCAAATATGATAGCTAGGGGAGCCCCTATACCAAGTTCTTGGAACGGGGCAGAGATCATACCCGTTTACAAAAAAGGGGACAAGTCCCAGCCAGGTAATTATCGCCCAATCAGCTTGATTGATACATCTCAAAAAATATTTGGCAGGCTGGTTTTAAACAAAATTATTGACTGGGAGCACGATAACAAGATCTTATCCCACTTGCAGGCAGGGTTTAGAAACTCAATTAGCACTGTCGATCAGGTGCTGCATTTTGCAATGCTCTACTGGAAGACAGTGATAATTGGTCATGGAAGCCTTTATGCCGCTTTTATAGACTTAAGAGCGGCATTCGACCTGGTCCCACGCTCCACGCTATGGAATGTCCTTAATGGCATGGGTATGCCAGGGACTCTTTCTCTGGTAAAAAGATTGCACGAACAAAACCATGCACAGATAAGGTGGGGGAGTCCTGGGAATGTCACCCCACAGTTCCCAGTGGAAACGGGAGTACCCTATTTTCCCTATATATTAATGATGTGGCTAAAATCTTAATTGACTCCAATATTGACGCACCGATCATTGCTGGAGCCAAAGTTCCCATTTTAATGTTCGCCGACGATTGTCTTTTAGTTGCAAAAACCCCAAGTGGGCTTCAAAAGGGCCTAAGGCTCTTTGAAGACTTCTGTACAGCACGGGGTTTAGAAGTAAATGTGCAGAAATCGAAATGTATGACTTTTAATGCTTCTAAATCTTTTAAGGGTACTGTGATCATGAACAAACAGCCCTTGGAAAGTGTCCAAGCCTTTACTTATTTGGGTGTCTGTATTCAGCATAATTTGTGCTGGAAAAAGCTAATTGAACTGGCTATCTAAAACATAGGCAGTTATCGGGGGCCCTGAGTTTGGAACACTCTAAATCCCTTACTAAACCGATATCTCCGGTATTGGCGGTTTACAATGGCAAGGTGGTTAGTTCCACTCTATATGGGGTTGAAATGTGGGGAACTGAAAATCTCAGGGGGATGTCAATCTCTGAAAATTCATTCTTAAGGAATTTAATAAAACTACCCCAGAGTACCCCCTGAACCCTCTTTTTTATGATGTAGGGATGTTCCCAATAGCCCTTATATCATCCTTACGCCCAGTCTTGTATTGGAGGAGGATTTGGACCACCCCGGAACTCGAAACCTATACAAAAGGCCTACTTGATATAATCAGTTGTGATATTTTTCACAAAATCAAGTGGTTAAGACACATCAGGTGCCTCTTGATTGATTTGGGTTTACGGGATCTGTGGGAAGATCCTACAAACACCAGGTTCCCTCCCAAGAAGGTACTCAAGATTTTGTACTGGCAGTTTGTGGCTTCCAGGTCTTTCGGGTCTATTGACCCAGGGTCCTTGACTGGATTGTTTTTGGATATTAAAGAAGCGCCAAAGCTGGAAACTTTTTGAGATGTCATTCTAAAACCCCTGGACCGCAAATTATATTTCCAATTGAGAATTGGGAGTCTACCGGTTGGGGCATTTACTAGCAGTTGGTCTGCAGGAGCCAGGGCTGCTTGCCCATCTTGTTCAGCGCCCTCGGAAACCATAGGCCATCTGCTATTTGAATGCCCATTGTATGCGGCGCCCCGGAGAATATGGCTTCGCCCAACGTGCAGGTTGCTGGGCACCGACAGGGGGTCGGTAGCAGTTAGAATTATTCGTTCCTGCACTGATATGACAGTCTCCGGCCCCTGTGGTCTTTCCGGCAGTGGGCCATTCCACCCCTGACTCCAGCTGTGAACCTTTCTTCTTGCCATTTGGGCACTTTGATCATTTATGACTGGTTAGAGACCCCCACAGGCCTGAATAGATTTTTTCATTTTTCATTTTCCAATCTCAGCAGTATACTGACACCCCACACGTTATTTACAGAATTGTTTTCGTGCAATATCCACCGTTTTCCGACCACCACAAGTTTCCGTTGAAGCAACCTTGGTGGTAAGTTCCCTCCCCAACTCTTGATGTAGTCAATCATCTTGAGTGAAATACAGGACCCAGACTGCCATTTTGTGACCAACCGCTTCCCGACACTCCCTTCTTTGAGTACCCTGAACTAGGTTTTCCATGCTGGGGGCCCACTAAGTTTAGAGACTCTGTTAAGGGCGATTCTCCCTGTAGGATATGCCCTAGCTAGTGTAAATCAGAAACGTGTACCCCTGTTTTTGCACTGATGTCTTCCTCACATGTCACTATTTGTCTTTAAAATATATGTTTTGTCTTTCTTTGTTCAGTTGCCTGAGGCCCTGATGAGAATCTCCGAAGAATTAAAGGGGATTCGAAACGCGTAGGCCTATCTTTCCACTGGTCTGCCCTTGTGTCTAGGAGTCACGTCCATCCACAGATTTTTTGCCATCTGTTGTGCATTACTGATTTATAATTATTTGCAATCATTGTTTGAAATTGTATAATCTCTTGGTTTTGTACTACTTTTCAACCAATTACTCCGAACGTTTTTGTTTAATTAAGGCAGTCCCAGTTTTGTTCCTTTCCCTTGTAGATAATGAACATATGGTATGGTTGAGTCAAGTTTGCATGTGTCGAATGTGAGGCGAATGTGATATGATTGTAGTTGTGATTGGTGGATCATTTTAAGTGACTGTAATCTTTTGTGTCCGTTCTCATCCTGATTTTTCTTATTGTTTTTCCTTAAATGTAAATATGAATTTTATAAAACATTGTTGATTCTTCATAAATAAAATTGCGATTAACAAGCAATCCCTTTCTAGAATTTGATCTTCTGTTTGTGGAGGATTAATCTTAGTCCTAAATTATGTTTATCGGCACTGGCACCCTTTTGCTGTTGTTCAGTTTATATAGTTGTGGCAAAATTCTTGGGCTGGGCCTGGACCATTAGAAGTAGAATGTCAAATGATTAACATGTATTCATGGTGCCAAACTGAAATTTTAATTCAATGTGTAATAATGAAATGGATATAACTTTTATATGTAATGTACATACAAATTTTAACTTTGTTATATGTTTTAAATATATATTTATTTGTACCGTCTGCTTTTATGACAATCGCCGAATAAAGCTTGTCTGAAGATTGTCCAAGTGGGCCAGCAGTCCTGGAAGTAAAAGTATTATTAGTAGATAATATATTGCATAGAATCTCATCGTTATTATTGTTAACGTCTCCTATTTACTGATTGAGCATTTGTAAGTATGTCTGAAAATCAGGCAATGCAATATGTTTTTTAAATATTAAATGTATCTTAATAGCCTTACATGTGCAAAAATTCTTTCTTTTATCCTATTTTTTCTCACAACTTAGTTTACAATGATTAATAAAAGTAGGTTTAAGATGATGTATTAAACAACAATATGTACCTTCTACTCAAAATGTTGCAGCGTTTATATCTTCTGTCTCATTGTTTCTGTATGTGTAGAACTAAATGACTTTGTAGAGACGTTATTTTTCTAACAATGGACCTCTCCTTGAATGTTATGCATCAAACATATTTGTTGTCAAAATGTCTTTTTTTGGATCAAAATGTGCAAGGTATTTATTTTATGTAGGCTTTTCAGAGCTCTTCTGCATCTTTATGACAAGTCTAAAAAATGCCACATGATTGTCCTCAATTTACATTATAACTTAAGCGGCCACAGGCTTCTTTGCTACTCACCTCACGGTGAGATAGTTTTTGTAGACTAAAGCTGTATAATAATTTATTTAAGGATTTCTTACCAGATATTTCTTCCCATACTTTCTTCATATCTGTTTTTCTGCCTTAGTAATGTAGGAAGTAGCATAACGTGCAACCACTGCTGAGTTATATGCACCAAATTGTATATCCATGTTAGCATCCCACAAATGTCGAATTTGTGGACTGTAGGCATTGATACGTTGTAATGCTTGTGGTCTTCTAAGATTCTACATGTTTTCTGGTGATTTGGCTATACACGCATGTCTTGCAGATTACATTAAATTGTTGACACTTCCTTTCCGTAGAATTGGTCTTGGGAATCTAAAGCAACATTTTGACTAATTAGTTTGCTTCAATATTTTCTTAAGCAGTATTTACTGCGTCTATGTGACTGAAACTGTAAAACTTGGACAAATAGTTTGCTGTTGTTCTCTTTTTTTGAGACATCACAAGTCACATAATGCTCAACAATTAGAACTGAGTCATCAGATTCGTAATCAAACTTAGGTGCAACTTTGATCCAGAGAAGCATATGAATGTGTGATGCTTGATGCTACTTTCTGCAAAAGTAAATAAGTAGTTCCCCAAAGGATTTTGTTTTTGTTGGTGAATTACTGAATTCCATTTTGAAATTTGTGGTTAAAATATTTGCAATCATTGTCAAAATAATACATTTCTGTGAGTGTTTTGCAGTTGATGTCCAGAATATTAAAATTGGCTTAAAGAAGAAATTGATACAGATCATCCCACCTGTACTCACCACAGCTTAAAGTAATAAACTAATCAGATGGCCCTAGATTTATGAGCATTAATTTCAATTCCCCATTTCTTTGAAACCAGTATTCATTTGTCCCTTGTTGACATGCCATAATGTTGATTACATTATATCATGGATATGCATCTTTTTCAGGCATCTTTTCAACAACATCCTGTGCTGATATATTAGTCAAGCCAGTTCCAGTTCACATAACATGTACAACGTGTGCAAAAGCATAAGAAGAAGCAGAAAGTTCATTTCATATAGTAGTGTGAAAATATATGGAATATTTTGACAACAGCGTGGATCCTCTGAATATAATCTTGTAGGACCGTACTGACATGTTGGAATCTGGACTGGACGATCATCATGTTGTCCACCTTTTCCTGTAGAGATCAATGTGGATAACAAATTGCTTCTAGTCTTTCCTCACAGATTAATAGGCGCTCCTTTAGCTTTCTTGATCTGATTCAGTTCTAAAGCCTCACCCATCATTCTCTTGAGTATAGTGGGTGTATACTATAACGCTCATATATTTGTTCAGCTTGTTCTTCAGTAGTCTGTTCAAATTGTCCTGTTGCTCAATGGGACACTGATGGGGGCAAGTTACCTCTCATAGAAGGGATATGAGAGAAGCTTGAATGCTACTTTAAGGTTTTACAAGTTTGCCACTGGTCTCCAGCTAAATTACACAGTGCACGATTGATTCCCATGTTGGATTGTTGGTGATGTAATGACAAGGCCTGCAACATATTACACATTCTCTGATCCTGCCCTGCACTCACGACTTTTTGGCCATACTGCTTCCCTCCAAGCTCCGCTGGCCATCCTGCATGAAACTTCTGGCTTGCCTATTCTTACCTCACATGAATTCCACTTTACTATCTTCATTTGGTGGTATCTAATTTATGTATACTCCGTCAGCGGTTTATGCCCAATGTTCTGACTCTGGAGGACTGGCTGGAGAGTGTGGAACTCACAACTGCACATGAATATTTGATACATCATTTGAACTGCATATGTGCTCCCTTAATTGTGAAAGAGTATGATTGTGTGCCCACATGTCTTCTGCTTTTGGCAGGGCCCACAGTGTCTTAGACCTGTTAATGAGATGGTTATGAGTTTACATTTTTTGTGGGAGAAGGGGACTCCACTGATTTTCCATTTACCCATTTGAAGGACAACACCCTATGGCTCTTCTACACATTTTTACACATCGGCCATAGACCTGAAGTTTTGGATTCTGTCACTCATGCTCTGGATTCAAGTAACTTTATATCACTAGGTTCTTCTGCATCCCCTCCCTTTGATATTACTCTGTGTGGATATGTTACTTTCTTTCTCATAGATCACTTCTACCATTGATGGGAGACATTTACAGGGATTCTCTATACCCCCTCTATCAGTTCTGTTATGGTTGCGAGTATAGGGGTAGGAATTGTTTATGATTTGGTTGTCATATAATGCTGAAACCTGCATATAATCTGTTTGTTACTTTCATTTAAGCTGACATCTCTGCGTTTATGCTGCGTACTTTGCACATAATCCATTTGAAAACTCGATAAAAAGATTGAAAGTCAAATTGTCCTCTTAGGTTTTCTATTTTAAGTGATACATATGCAGAGGAGTTGTAGTTTGCAATATCGACATCTTTATAGTATATGTTGTTTTTCTGACGGTGATGTAGTGCTTTCTGAACTTTTTCTACGCTAATTATTTATTGCCATTTTTTATTTTGTAGGTACTCCATGGACTAAAACCAGTAAAGGTTTTTCTATTTTGCATTCACTTCCAAGAATGGTTATAATATTGTTGAACTTTAATGGGAGCAAACAAAACTTTTCTTTTCAGTGTTTATATTAATTCATATGGGTGAAATGTTCCAGATTTTGGTTGCATTCTAACTTTGGATGCACTATTTTAACTAAAATGTTTTCATATAAATTAAGTTTCTTTAATTCTGTAGGGGTTGGAAATATTTCCACATTGATATGAATTTCATGTGAAGGTTTAAAGTTACGGTCTAATTTTCCACTGCAGTAAGTATATAGTATTCAGAGATCGTATATTTCTTTTGCAAATAGAAAGTAAGATTTCTATATGCCAATTGATCCTCATTTTTTATTTTTTCAAGGAGGTCAATCATTTTTACATCCTTCTTGTAATGTGTTCTTTGGCAACAAATCTGATAATGGATTTTAAATTCAATAATATCCATTTTGTAATTGGCTAAGTCTATTAATGGCTTTTCTGATTCATTCTGAGTTAAGGCAACATTTGTACAAATATTGTTCTCAGAGAGAGCATCAAAGTATTTACAATGGATATAATGCATAGTATTGTTTACTGGAGCTGGGTTAGAGTGAAGTAGAGCATAATTTAGTTCTTCTGATTGCAATGAAGGTGTTTTAACAAAGTATAATGTCTGCACAAGTGTTCTTACCATTGAATAATGTGCTGGGAGCATTTTGATTTGATGGCTTGTGGAATTACATGTGATTTTTTGAACAACGGCAAGAATATCCTTGGCGGTTAGTAATGGTCTGAAATGGGCAGATGTCTACGTTTTGTAGAAGTTTGTCTTTTGTAAGTAGTGTTGACCCTTTATACATCTTTAGAAATGTCCCTAGCCTCAGAATGGGCGTGTCTCTGATATTACAAATGTAATTGTAATTACATTTATACTCTGGGTTATGTTTATTTTTCCTGCAAATTTTCATTAGATATTGTTTTTACCTTGACTTGTTTTTTCTTTTCTTTCCCTACTACATTTCCATGTAAAACTTCATAATACTGGCTTTCACGTATGACTTAAAGCACACAATTATTTTTTAAATACTGGCTTTCACGCTTGACTTAAAGCACACAATTATTTTTTAGGGCAACTCTCTTCATGAAAGTTTGGATTTGTGCATGGGCAATGTCTGCATGGTGTTGAAGGATTAGGCAGATATTTCATCGCCGGACCGTCACTTTTTGTGACGTTCTGTGGTGTAGGAGTCTGAACCATATTTACAAGTCAGCACATTTGTTATATGGGCCCTTAGGGACATTGTCGACATTGCTAAGTTAGCATGAGCTTCGCGGCCATGATGCTGCTTTGCGCACATTACCACATGACTTTGTTTTTGC
This sequence comes from Lissotriton helveticus, assembly GCF_964261635.1. Taxonomy (NCBI): domain Eukaryota; kingdom Metazoa; phylum Chordata; class Amphibia; order Caudata; family Salamandridae; genus Lissotriton; species Lissotriton helveticus. The sequence continues at coordinate 873,487,914 of NC_136063.1, forward strand.
AAGACTCTGTTTGTGCCTTTCACATGAGACCGACTGAATGTTAACACCAAGGTCAGAACCCCTTGCCTGACCCCAAGATGGCTGCCACAGTGGTTCCTTCCAAGTTGTGCTCCTATTATGGGATATTAAACTTGACATTGACCTTTCCCTCATCCGGCCTACTCATCAGGACATTGAATCTGTGAACTTACCCCCCCCGACCGTGGAGACCTAGTTTTCTGGTCGATGCCCGGTGGACCTACCTGGTAGCAAAAGAGGCGATGGGCTGTGGACTTTGCCCCTCGGCCGTCACCTACCCAGCTGGACGTTGGACAAATTTTCCTGTGTCTCTTTGTCATATTCTCCCTCCTACTACTTTACCCTACCCCATTACCCCTCTACGCTCCATTTATTTCGTCCTCTATGTTCTCTAAATGTTTTCCCATTGAGACCTAGCTACTTGGCCGATGCCCGGTGGAGCTACCTGATAGCTATAGAGGAGATGGGTTTTGGACTTCCCCCTCGACCGTCACCTACCCAGCCGGACTTTGGACAGACTTTGCTTCGTATCACCCTCCTACCCCTTTACCCTTACCCCTTCCCCTCTACACTTCACTTAACTCGTCTTCTTTGCTCTTGTAATGTTTTTTTCTAGTAACTGATGTAAATTGTAACTAATGTAATTTTGTAATTTTGTGGAACCTCATGTAAATCGCTCTGATACCTCCGGGTCTAGCCAGCGCTATATAAAACTCATAAAATAAATAAATCAAAAATAAGGCTGATCAACAATGCCCCTTGTTATTCTGTTCTGGTCAGTCCCTAGCACCTAGACATAACATGCTACATACACACAGCTATAGTACTGAGGACTCGTGCTTTGACATTACGTTGTTGCATGTTGTTTTAACACACTTGGAGAAAGCTGTTCCATGGAGAAGAGCTCCACTGTTCCTATGATGTAAACCTTACATCCAGCCTTTAAGGTATGGGGTCTGCTGTCAAAGCCCAGAGGCCGTTCTTTATATAAAATAAACTTCTACTTACCAAGGGGAGGGTGGTTAGGACAAAAGGCCTTTATTTCCACAGTCTTTATAAAATGATTTCTCTCTTTGTATTCTATGGAATTATAACAATGCGAAATGTGCTGAGCTTATGCATTTTGCTGCTAGTAGTGGCACGTATACTGTATTGTAGAGCACAATAGTTAAAATAAACATTTTGAACTATTTCAGTGACTCTGCTTATTCTCATTGTGGACAAGTACGAGTGAGTGAGAGAAAGAGTGCGTCTTGCTCCTGAGATTCCTGAGGGAGTTGGGAGTGTTGTGTTCTGGGTGTCTAATCATTTGTAGCTCTGTGATATTTGGGGGAGAATAAATGAGACACTATAGCTAGTTGGTTTGGGATGTTGGGTACTGAAGTGGTAGGTTGGTACACCCCTAAACACAGAGGTACTGTTTTCCTTTGCATAGTTCTGTGTATGTGCAGAATCCCTGCAACACATTAGACACTTTTTTTGGCTTAAAGTTGCCTCGTAAATATTGTTCCCTTTTACACAGTTTTCTGCGGTTAAAGGGCATGCAATGGGTGTTGCAGGGAGCGTTCCAAGCAACATCCATGGCTTTTTGACACTGCACCAAAATCGTACACCTCGCCAGGGGAGGCCTAAGGGATGCACAATGAGGGGAAATATCTTTATTCAGCAGCACACATTGAAAGAGGAAATAGCCTCTGCTGCTTGTTTCCATGCAGAAGGTTTCCCTTCCTGCACATAAACCACAGCAGTCTTGGTTGTTCGAAACAAGATAACTTCCATTTGTAAGCAAAGTAATAGCGGTAATTATTGACGGAACTGGGGTTCCTTTTTAAAAAACAAGCAAGATTCGGCGCTGACACATTACACGCGCCATGCAACTTAACGTGTTTGCCTTGTCTCCTTTCTTGGAATACCTAACTGTTAATGTGGAGTGGTGTGGCTCACTGGTTAGAGGAGGCAGACCCAGAAGCAGAGGACGGCCTGGGACCAGTGTTCTATCCCCGACGCGGCAGGGTCGTGGACCAGGGTCAGCAGACTCGATAATTCTCGCCTCAGTGCCTACTCTAACCAGGGATCGCACTCGGCAACTCTGGGCATTAGCTTGCCTCATCTCCACAACGGCCCCCCACATACACCGGGGATGCCTGGTTTCACCTTGGAGATACCCAGTAGGGACCATCTCACAGGGAAAGCCAGGACGGGTTCCCCAGCGGTCTACAGCGCAGAGATACTCCTTCGGGAGTCGATTCTAGTGCTTTAGAACCCCACAATTAATTAATGGCACACTATTTGTTAATTAATCCCTACTAGCAAAATTGTTAGTCATCTTACCGGTACTATTGTTTTTTTTGTAGGCGTCCACTTTCTATACTTTTTTATGTATTTTTTCTCCTCTCTCTGTAGTACAATTTCCATTTTTGCATCTCCAGGTATTGTGTTTAATGTGGGCAAATCTGTTTTAGACACACATAAAGAAGTAATGGTTACAGTAGTAACTGTCCTAATTTAAGTGTTACTTCTTTTTCATTTATTTCACAGTATTATTTTTTAAACATTATTCTAAAAAGAAATGTTCATGTGTTATGTAGAAGTGTATAGATGAAAGTGATGAGGTACAACTTTCAATATCTCTGCAGTGCCTTTGAAGAAGGTATACTGCTGTATTGCTTTAAACAGTCAGTATAGTCTCTACAGTTGTTTGTGTATTTAGTAGTAGTGGGCTGTGTTTATAGCGCACTTTGTGTTCATAACTAAACACATAGGGCCAGATGTATATGACTTGCAAAATGGTCTAAAATGATTTGCGCATGCAAAATGGGCTGGGGTTGATGTACAACAGGCATTCCCAAATCAGAATTAGCGATTTGACGGATTACCAAGCCGCAAAATTATGCATGCAAAATGTGCGTGTCTCAAATATTGACTCGCAATTTGCAAGTCCCAAACATGCATGTACTGAGGAGTCATAATTTGCAAATTGGCGCAAAAAGACCTGTTTGCGAATGCAATTTATCATGCATCCAAACCAGGTGGTAACAGGGCCCAATCTATCAAAACAGGTCCAGAATGCATAACAAATCTTAATACTGTGGCTGCCCAGTACATGGTAGCAAGGAAGATCTGGATTTTGGCTGCTCAGATGAGGTTTAAACCCAGATCTGTAGTGGGTGTGAGTGTTTGATTGGTTCAGATGCTCCGTCCATCACCACCCCCTTTTGTACCACTTTGTTTGCCATAAGTTGGCAGGGTATGCTCAGACGTGAGTCCCTTGCTCACTTTGCCACTGGATTCAAGCAAGCCGGGCTGAAGACGGCTGAAATGCCAGAAACCGGTCCTCGGAAGCTTGTTTCCGGTCCAGGGAAGGCATGGCTTGGCAGTTCGGGCTGGACTGTTCCCATGAGGCACAGGGTCAGACTGATTTGCATATGGCCATGTCTGAACTGGGGTGGCAGAGTGGGCTAAAGAACGGTGATGGATTAAACCCAGATCTGTTGACTGGGTGTGAGTGTTTGATTGGTTCAGATGCTCCGTCCATCACCACCCCCTTTTGTACCAGCAGAGGAGGTGGCATAGCCATGGAGGCTTTTCAGAGTCAGGCAAGGCTAACCATGTTTGACAAGATAGATGAAGAGATATATGACCAGAACAGGCTGAGCAGCAATGTTATACTACAGCTAATAGCCACTGTGAACCAACAACTAGAAGCAGAACCCAGCACAGCATTGCAATTCCCACCCATATCCAGGTGTTGTGCTCCCACCATTGCATTGGCTGGAGGGCTCTCACAGAGTAAACTTTTGCATTTCTTTTGCAAGTTCCTTGATGCCATGATCCACCACAAACACGAACACATCTACCTGCCCAGAGATGCTACAGAAATTCAGAATACAATAACCTAATATTACAGGATGGATAATGCTTCTGACTCAGATTCAGAGGGCAATAATGCTACATTTCCTACCTTTAATAAGGAGGATTTTCGATCCATGATCCAAAAAGAAATGAAGTCCTGTTTAAGGGAGACCTTTGCTCATCTTACCCCTTTTAAAAGACCTCTTCTTTCCCAAGAAGAAGTGTCTGATACGTCTGTTGGACAAAAAATGGGAGCAAAACGTACAAAGAAAAATAACAATATTTCTTCTGAAATGCAGGTGAGCACAGGAGGTCCTAGCACCTCTAGTATTGTTGGTGGTCCTAGCACCACAAAATCCTTGGGAGGTCCTTACACCTCAAATAATAGAGATGTCTTCTATGACTCACTTACTTCGGGTGCCCCTTGCGGCCCAAATACCTTGGATGCCCTTAGCGGCTCACTATCCCAAAGTGCTCAATACTACCAGGATAGCTCCGATGATGACGATGATATGAATCCAGACGAATACGTTCTGGACTTGGATGATAGGGATGTTGGAATTTTTGATGAGGAGGACGAACCCCCCTCTACATCTAAAGATTCTATCCTAAACTCCTTGGGAGAAGAGATGTTCTCCCCCTTTAATCTAAAGCATCCCCGTTCCACGCTATGGTCTCCACAGGAACACGTATCTAAATTTATTAAAAAATGGATTTGTTTCCCTCTCGAAAGAGGGACAAGAAATATCCTAAGAGCTGAATGCTCAAGACCCTCAATTGATGAAAAGGCATGTTATGCCCCTAATATGGATCCAGAGTTAATTAAATACCTCTTTAGACTTGGGCGCGACCCCAGAAAGGGTCTTGAGAAAGCCTTTAAAGGATGCCAAGATCGCCTGCTGGATGTGCTTGGCCCACTAAGCAGAATTCTTGACTCCGCCGAGGAGTGTTACCTCAAAGGTACCCAAATTGATACAGACCTTATAAGGGGTTGGAGTCAAAGAACCCTCATTCTCTTTGGTAATGCCAATTCCAGCATTAACGCTGAGAGACGTAGACTCATCCTCTTTAAACTAGACCCTAAACTTACAGACATGGCCGAGAAAGAGCCATCTTCAAACCCAAAAGGCCTGCTCTTAGGTGAAGAGCTTATAAGATCTCTAGGAAAATACGTCTCGACCTTTACTGCACTCGACAAGGCACAAAAGAATATAAAAAGAGTGTTCAGTAATAATGTTTTTGGAAGGGCCGGAAGAAGGGGCCTTTCTTCCGGCCTATTTAACCAGAGGCCCTATCAGAGATCACGTCCTTATGGAAGAGGCGGACAACAAAATAATTATAACAACGGCTTCTACCGTGGAAGAGGAAACAGAGCCAGAAGCGCAAGATCATGAGCTTCCTTCTTGTCAAACCCTCCAAGTAAGTCCCAAGCTTTCACCTTTCCCCTCTATCCCTCCGAAGGTGGGAGGGAGACTCAGCCTTTTTTCAAAAAAATGGGAAGAAATAACCCAAGACCCTTGGGTCCTTTCCACAGTAACAGGCTTTATGATAGACTTCACTCAAACTCCTATTCAAACCTCTCTACCAAGAGATATTCCTATTTCATTAGAAAAAGAGAAGATAGTTGTGGAAGAGATTCACTCTATGCTAGAGAAAGGAGCGATAATAGAAGTTCCCTTAGATTCTCTAACCTTCGTAAGCTCTTTGTTCCTTGTAGAGAAAAAAGGAAAAGGTTGGAGACCAGTTATAAATTTGAAGGGTCTCAACAAATTTCTGGTCTACAGGCACTTCAAAATGGAAGGAATACATCTCCTAAGAGACCTTCTTCAAAAAGAAGACTGGTTAGTAAAACTAGACTTGAAGGATGCCTACTTCACTATCCCAATGGCGGAAATACATCAACCTTACCTACAATTTCTCTGGAAAAATCATCTTTATCAGTTCAAGGCTCTCCCCTTCGGACTTTCCTCCGCCCCTTGGTGCTTTACCAAGGTAATGAGAGCAGTAGCCTCTTTCCTAAGAGAACGAGGAATTCGACTTATCATTTACCTCGACGACATTTTGATATTGTCTCAAGATCTACCTCAAATTCTTATAGATCTGGAAACGACTATGAATCTGTTAGAAAGTCTAGGCTTCATTGTCAACAAAGAGAAGTCTAATCTAACCCCCTCCAAATCTCTAGAGTTTTTGGGTTTCACTCTAAACACTTCCAAGTGTCTTCTCCTTCTACCTCCTTCAAAAATCTCGAAGATCAAGAAAGAGATTTGTCATGTCCTAAGACAGGAGGACATCCCCTTAAGGGAACTGGCGAGACTCCTAGGTCTCTTATCTTCCTCCATCCAAGCGATTTTCCCAGGCCCTCTGAATTGCCGAGCTTTGCAGAGGATAAAAGGAAGGTCGTTGAGATCCGGCCTCTGGTACGAAGACCGAATCACCTTAGATTTAGAGGCCAAAGTAGAACTGAACTGGTGGTTAGAGAACCTAGAGGCTTGGAATGGGAAAGCAATTTTCGGTTCAGAACCGGATTTTGTCCTAGAATCAGACGCTTCCCTTCATGGTTGGGGTGCTTGTTTCCTAGACCAGAACACGGGTGGTGTCTGGTCTCAGGAGGAGTCATCTCACCACATCAATTTCCTAGAACTTACTGCCGGTCTATACGCCCTTATGAGTTTCAAACACTCAATTCAAGGGAGATCGGTTGTTCTGAAAATGGACAATGTTTCAGCTGTGGCCTACATCAATCGCTTGGGAGGTACCAAGTCTGCCGACCTTTCGAACTTAGCAAGGAAACTTTGGATGTTCTGTTTAGAACACAAAATTGCTCTCAGAGCGGAATACTACCCAGAGAAGTCGAACATTTCTGCCGACTGGAATTCCAGATTCCTTTCGGACTACAGCGATTGGAAATTGAACGTCGCTGTCTTCGACTCATTAAATTCCTATTGGGGTCCATTCGAGACAGACCTATTTGCGAGCCGTCTCACCTTTCAAATAGAGCGTTACTTCAGCTGGATGCCGGATCCCGGCGCACAGGCAGTGATCGCATTTCTCCAACCCTGGTCAGGGATCAATGCTTATGCCTTTCCCCCATTCGCAATGATCCAGAGAGTCCTGCAGAAGGTGAGGCAGGACAGATGCTCTCTAGTCCTAATAACTCCTTTCTGGCCATCACAGGCGTGGTTCCCCACTGTTCTGGAACTGACCTTCGAAATTCCATTTCTCATTCCTTCCCTGAAAGATCTCCTTACGGACGTAAACGGAGATCCTCACCTAATGACCCTATCAGGGAGTTTGAACCTTCTTGCCTGGAGAGTGTCAGGAGATCTAACGAAGTCGGAGGACTTTCGTCATCAGCTTCTACTCTCCTCAGAGAGTCATGGGCACCAGGAACTCACTACAGATACAACAATATCTGGAAATGCTGGTTTCGTTGGTGCTTGGAGAGGGACTTGGATCCCACTCAAGCACCTATTGTTGATATAGTGAATTTTCTCGCTGAACTCTTCGACAAAGGATTGAGTTATAGATCAATAAACTGTTATAGATCGGCGATCTCTGCTGGTCATGTCCTTATTAACGGCAAGTCTATTGGTAAAAATGTTATTGTTTGTAGGGTGATGAAGAGCATTCGCATAAAAAGACCCCCAAGACCAAAATATGACTCTCTCTGGGATGTGAATTTAATTCTAGATCTCTTCACTTCCTGGCCGGATAATTCTTTTTTGAGCAGAAAATTTCTTTCTTTTAAACTCGCAACTCTTCTTTGCCTTATCTCATGCCTTAGAGTTTCTGATGTTAAAGCTCTAGAGATCTCTAATAGGTCTTATAATTTATTTGGAGTTACGTTTGAAATCTATAGAAGAACAAAGACCATGTCTGATTCAATTTTTTATCCTCGTTTCGATCCTTCTCCAAAACTTTGTGTTGTTGAATGTATGAAAGCTTATGATAGGACAATGTCTAACCTTTGTACTCTTAATGAGAATCAGCTTCTCATTTCCTTTGTAAAACCTCATAAGGCTGTCTCCTCCACCTCGATTGCCAGATGGGTTAAATCTGCTATGTCCCGAGCTGGTATTGATATATCCAAATTTCAAGCTCATTCTATTATAGGTGCCATGGCAAGTAAGTCCCTTTGGTCCGGAGGTAAGTTGGATGATATCCTTAAAGCTGCCGACTGGTCTAATGCTAATACTTTTGCAAGACATTATTGTAAACCTATTGATCACATGTCTAATGTAGTTTTACAAGGCTACCAACATGCATAATGTAGCCTCCGTTCTTGTAATGAAATTGCGATTCTCCTATTAACATGCCTAGAGAATCTAGATTTCATTAAAGACACGGAGGCTCACATTATCCCACCCATCCCGTTCCCTGTTTGGTTGTGGATATAATATTTATATTCTGAGTATGACTTGAATATAATGTATTTTTTCGTTCCCTTTTGGTTGTGGATATAGTATTTATATTTTGAGTATGACTTGAATATAATATATTTTATATTTATATTAAAATGTTATTTATGATTGTTCAATTCTTTTTCAGGAATTGTTTGTTTATGATTACCTTTTTATCTAGGATACAATTTTCATTGTCTCCTTTCTTTCAGGTAATCCTTCTACTTAAACTACTTTGGACGTTTCATCGCCAAGAGACCGTCCGGTTGACTTCTTCATTCTTCCACTTCGAATCTTCTGGAAACTACCACATCTTCTTTCTTCGCCTGATTTAAAAGAGGCTGATGGTTGCTATGTTTTGTCTATTACTTCATCTCAGTGTTCTTATTAGAACCTTTATATTGTGATGCGACTGGCTTGGATCTGCAATTAAAAGTTATTGCATAATGTGAGCCTCCGTGTCTTTAATGAAATCTAGATTCTCTAGGCATGTTAATAGGAGAATCGCAATTTCCACAGGTAATTGACTGCATAGATGGGACCCATGTGCCCATATGTCCCCCATCCCACCTGGAATACATATTCCAGAACCGCTAAAGCTCACATTCACTAAACATTGAGGTAGTCTGCAAAGCACATTACATCATCACGGACATTGTAGCAAAATTTCCAGGGAGAACCCATAGCTCCAACATCTTTCACCACAGTGGCATTCACCAGCAACTAGAGAGGGGGGACTTTGATGAAGGATTACTACTAGGTTATGCAATGTGGTGTACAAAGTGAAATGCATCAGTGCAAACATTACTCTTTTTATGTTGGCTCACCCTCATATACGTCTCACAAAGTGGCAGTGCATATGCCCTGCAGCCATGAATCCTTACACCATACCTGTCTCCTAATAACCCAGCTGAGAGACAGTACAACAGTGCACATAAACGCACCAGGAGTGTGATAGAGCATCCTGAAATCACGATTCCAATGCCTTAATAAAAGCGAAGGGGCTTTGTCGTATGAGCCTGTAACACCGTGCGAAATTGTGGACACGTGCAATTCTTTACAACATTGCCTGCAGGAGGGGCCTACCCATGGAGGTATCTGATTCTGACTCTGAGGATGATGACCCAGGCCCACCTGTTCGACACCTACCCGAGCAAAGTAAAGCAGCAGAGGGGAGACGACGCAGGGACAACATAGCCAGATGTTTTTGTTCATGGTAAGATGCATCCATTTACATAACTCCCTCCACAAATGACAAGAATAGTAGTAGATTTAACAAACTGGAAAACCCTTTAATATCAGGGTTTCAGTAATGAACTGCAGGACATGTCCTCCATGGGCAACATAGCCAAAATCTCTTTGACAAAGGGCAGTTACTACACCGCCTACAATGGTCCATGGGGCAATAGCATGGTACACATGCAATGTACAGTCACTTCCTGCCGCTTCGGGTTGCTTGGTGGGTTTTACTCCATGGGTATGTATGTTGTGTGCTGCTGCTCCTACACAGCATCTGTGGCTCCGCAGTGGAGATGCTGCTGTGGCTGGACACTTCACTGTCAGGCTCATCTCTCATTACCCCATTGACAAGAATGGAGGTCTGTATGGCCTCAAAAGTAGTGATCATACGCTGCAGGCTTCTGGCCTTAACTCCACTATAGTGTCCCATTTCCACCTGCAGGGCCAGTGTGCATCTTGAGTAGAGGGTAGTTGCCTGGGCCAGGTTGCCAATCGCCTTGGTCGAAGCCCCCATCCTGCTTGCTCTGCACCTCTCATTGTGCCTCTGCTGCCGTCTCTCCTCTGCCAGCTCGGTGAAGAGTTCTCCTATCAACCAAGTAAGAGCATCAAACTTGGCATAGAGCCTGGCCTAATTGTCTGCCTACTGAAGGGATGGGTTTGTGAATCCCTGGACCAGCTTAGTCTTAATCACCCTCAACTGTCTCTGTTGCAGCTGCTGAATTTTCAGCATTGCCTGCTTGATGCCGCTGGCCTCCACCTGGTCGCCCATGCCTGCCTGGAAGTGGAAATAAGGTCTTGCCTATTGCCACCTCTGCAAGTGCTGCATTGGATGCAGCTGCCGGACCCTGGTGACAGGAATTTTTACTGGTGCTGTTGCCTGCAGGGATGTGTTGCCCTGAATGTCTGATGTACCTCGCTGTCACTCTGTCTGGACATCCAACTCTGCCTCCATCAGTTCAAGGACCTACTCTTCCCCTGCTTCCTCTTGTGTGTCCTGGACTACCGCAGGTGTATTTATGTGGTGCATTTAAAACAAACAAAGCTACTCAACTGATTGTACCTGATAACATATCCCATTGTGCAACAGCTATGACTTTTGGTAAATGAAATGTAGTGTAAAGTGTGTTGCATGCCTGTGGACTGCAGGGTTCTGGCAGGTAGGTTGGAATAATAGGTATTTTGCACTTACCAGAGGGGGTGCAGAGGTGTGGGCAGTCCCTAAGGAACACACTACCTCTGTAGCCTGTCCTTGATCCTGTTGTGGCTCCACAGCTGAGGGGGGAGTATTAGATGGTTCCGCTGTGGACCATTCGGACTGTCCCAGTCTTTGCATAAGAGCACAGTTCGTACCATCTTTTTATGAGGCCCCCAATCTATCTGCAACTCCCAGGTCATTAGTCTGTTGCTGCATCTTCCTCTAGATCTTGCACATTTTTCCGACTCAGGAAATGTCTGGGAGGCTCAGCAAAGCAGGTGTACATGATTGTTGCAGCAGCAATCAGTGAGAATATCCAATTCTCTTTCAGAAAATATAATTTTCCTTTTGTGCTCCTTTGCTCCCTTCTTGCTCTTCTGGCTGGCCATTGCAGGGCTTGATAGGTGCCTGAATGCAGTCTTGAGTGTGTTCCTGGCTCCACAGTGTGCTCTTACTGATATGCAGGAATCACAATGGACACCACTTCCTGGTTTGGGTTCTTCTGTTGTTCCTGGAAGTGATTCGGCACTTCAAAGCCGGGGTTGCAAACTGCGAGTGCAATCACAACTTGCGACCCTCTCTCAATTTGCGCACAGGTACAGGCTCGCTAAATGAGAAACCCGATAATTGTAATTCAACTCAATTGTGTGCCAGATATTAAGGGCCAGATTTGTTCATGCATTTGATTTAGCAACTTGGGATTAGCGAGTCGCTGTTTTTCATGGATGCCCATCTGGCCCATAATGCTTTACTTCTTAATTGTATTTCTTGACTAGTTTCCTATTGGATTTCATTGCCATGTGACCAGAAATGTGTGTTTCAAAAATCTTTGTAATATTTGTTAAACTTCATTGTTGCAGATAATTTTATTTGCATACCTCACTTTGATTTTAGGAAGTATTATGCTACATTAGTTGGCCAAAATGTATTTAACCCCAGAATATATATGGAAGAAAGGGGCCCCTGCCTGAAAGGATAAACCCTAGCAAGGAAACTATACTTTAGAAAAAAAAGAGCATATGGCACCGGGTTTTGTGTAAATTTAACAAGGAAGAAATTAGACGTTTTACCAGTGAATTAATTAACACCATATGTATTCATGATATATTCATCTATTTTATTTTTTTTGACAATGTTGTATTAAATTATTATTTCATCTTTTTATCTATTTTTTCTTTTTACAAACATGGAAATAAGTGACTTTGCATACAAGTGTGATTATATAAATCAATATTAAAATAGTGCAAACAGATAACAAAATTATACAAAAACCATTCAATTTATACAGAACCGAAATCCCATTCAACGCGTTTCAGCGTATGCCTTCCTCAGGAATTCTGTATTTTTATCCCCGCAATAGTAGTTACTGTGAAACAAAGAATAAATGCAATCGATTATTCATATACTTCAATTTTCAATGACAACGTCTAACCATTTATGCTATTTACATACATATCTATATATCCTTTGTTTAATCAAGGGACTTCTCTTACACCGTGTAATTTAGGTCTAGCTAAGCCAACAATTCATTTTCACTTAATTCACATAGCGATACTATATATATATTCAAACATTGCTATACATATTTACATTGCATGTTTCTATCTCACTGCATTACTATATTCCTATGTACAATATATGCATCGTTTACATATATCTATAAATCATGGACTTATAGAAGTAGAGCTCAATGTACCAAAAAATCCATGCTTACAGATAGGATCACTGCTATACGGTTGTGTCAATGGAATGTACTAAATCTATTGAACATTGTTGAAGAAACAATGTCCCGGTGGCTAATTCTCTGTATCTAAATACTGATTAATGACCACTCAATGGGTGTCATGATATGGGCCTATCAAGGTAACTGATCTTTTTTTACTAAGACATGGTAAGCGCAAATCATGGATGCTACATATTCCAAATATGAATTGCGTTAATACCGAGTATGTAAGTCCATACAAGAGTTTATTGATTGACTATAGTAATACCTGTAATAGAGTCCCGTTGGACTAACATTGCTGCACAGATAATGCCGAATCTATGGTTTCCGCGGCCTCTCATGCGTGGTTCTTCCAGAGGATGAGTACGTGGTAAGGAAATCTGCTAAATAGAAGGGTAGAGAATGCCAAAGCTATCATCTACCTCTCTCTCATCATAAATTATAAACCACTCCTTATAAAATTATGTACCTACTTGAGGGACTTCTCTTTATGTTCTTCTAATTGAAGAATGAACAGATTACGAAAGGTACTAAAGAGGATGTTCTATGCCCGCTGGTATCAAAACAAAGGGACACTGCAATTGGAGATAGTAAAAAACACGTATGCCATCATTGGCTGATGCCCTCATTGAGTGTTGCTAGAATAGGGGCTGCTTAATACCTCGACATACCTGTACTCAGATAATTGTCGCGATATGATATGCGCAAGAAGATCTTCTGAATCTCTATGAATTCGGTCATTATCAGTAAGCTGGTGTGTCCTACAAATTAGTGATAATAAGTACATACGATATGGATGGTGTTCTGTATCTACACGTTACAAATATCCTCTCTCTATGATAAATGTAGATACACTAGTTTGGACCCACCCGACTGCATAAAAAAAACATATATACCTTATAATTCTAATCTCCCTCTCAGTCAACTTTAGGTCGATGCAGGGTGTGGAAATTACTCACACCGAGATTTTACTTGGTCCCGTAGAGGCCAGCAAGGGTCAACTACAACCATCTATATAAAATCTTCCCCGCTCTCTACTGTGACCTTCTATTAATAATAATGTAGGGACCCACTCATATCACCGAGATAGAGACATGAGCAGAAGGTTTTTTTTTTTTTTTAAACAAAACTGAAATACTTTAAACGGCCACACTAACTATATTACTGTGTTCCCCAATGGAGTTTCTACCTCTGTAATTACGTATGGCTCCACGTTAATATTTAGAAAACTCCACCCTCGCAAATACGCTAACACTTACTTCTATTGTCATGATCTTGAGCATAAAAGGGACGCCTTCCGAATGGATACCAATAAGACGGAAACTAATGCTTCTACTTATTTAAGAGCGATCTCAAATGCGCACCAAAAGTCAAATATCGCGATAAGAATTGGGTCAACAAAGGTCACGTGTGTCTGCGGCCGCAACAGTTGTCGAATGGAAAGCGGAGGCTCCATCTTGACGTGGCGCAAACTTGGTGTCTACAGACATGTGAGCGGGGCATAGATGCCTTCGTTTATTTCCAAAATTAATTAGTAATGAATAATTTTGTGCTATAAAGATCTTTTATTAGCACTTTACTGCCAGAAAAAAGTTAATTAATTTCAATATATGGAATGGATTTATGTCCAATCATTGATCCAGTTTGTGGACAAGACGCTAGCTAGTATGCCCTTAATAGTAATCATCTCTATGTATACTGATCTAGATCTGAGTACCGTTTGTATCTCTAAAAAAAATATTGATTTTTATACGCCCATCTGAACAAGAGAGTTCTGTCTCTAAAGAAGGTACCGCCATATTAGAGAGGGGTATATTCTAACAATTACTCAAGGAAACGAGTAATTCCTATCCACTACATCAATACATGATAAAGAGGGGCATGTAATAACCAGAGACATAATATCTGAGTGATGTATATTTGTATATAAAAAAAATTACCATATATAAATGACGTTTGTTCTTATACTACGACTAGAGTAATCCTAATTTGTTTAATAATACATGAGTCTAACAACTAAGTTTGCATATAAGGAAAGATAATGTATAAATTGGAGATGATATCATAATTATCTGTAAACAGTCCCATAAGTTAAGACACACATGTTAAATTGCTAAAATATTCTAGCTGGCTGCATGTACACTAATCAGCTATCTATAGTATGGTACCTGTTGGATCTTCTAAGAAACTTTTACAATATTAACTCAAGTAACCATATGATTTAATCAACTATCTGTAAGCAGGGACTGATCCGAAACATAAAGGTACTTCGGTGTGTTTATATAAAGGTAACAAGGACAAGTCAATACCATACATATTTCACATTATTGCCTGTTCCCACGGTATCTCTGCATTTAATCCATTGACTGCTGTCCCCAATAGGAAAATTCAGTATACCTCCCGCAGTTTTCTGATTTTGTCTTGGTCAGATCCTATCTTTAGGTGTATCCTTTCCAGGATATACCAAGACATATTATCAGGTGCATGGTTCTGCTCTAGATAATGGGGAACCATAGGGGCTGTCAACGTTCGTGTTCTAATCGCGGACCGATGTTCCGTCAACCTGACATTTAATGCCCGGCCTGTTTGTCCCACGTATACTTTCTGACAAGGACAGATTATTAAGTAAATTACATTAGAACTTCTACACTAATTAAGATCTTGAGGTTTGATCAATTGGTTGTTGAACTGCAAAGTAGGGCCTTGTAAAACTGTATTGCATGATTTGCAGTTCAAACAATTGTAGGTTCCTATTACTGGTTGCATATTAGTAAGGGACTGCTGACCACTTGATGTTCTAGGTGTCATACGTGAACTTACAATGTGGTCTTTCAATGATTTGTTCCTTTTATATGCAAACATGGGTTTTGGCAATTAATCTTCCTTGGGGATATTGACATTTAAAATGTGCCAACTGGCACACACTGTTTGTCTAATTCTTTCGTTGAGAACCGAGTGCTTGGTAATAAACACTAGATTCAGGGCTTTTTTATCTGTACTAGGCTCCAAAAGATGCTGTCGATCATAGAAGCGAGCCCGCTTGTATGAATCTCGTATTTTTTTTTGGATAGCCTCGAGCCAAAAATATAGATTTCATCATTGTGGATTTTTCATCGTAATCTGACAAATTTGTGCAATTGCGTCTTAAACGCAGGAATTCACCAAATGGGACACTGTTCTTCTGAATGGTGGGGTAATAACTGTCGTAATGGAGTAACGTGTTCCTTGCTGTGGGCTTCACAAATAAATCCACAGCAAGGACCCCCATCTTGATGTTTAATGATGACATCCAGGTACTCCACCTGGGTATTGTCTGCATGGTCGGTGAATCTGATGTTCTTGTCGCACAAATTTATCCACTGAAGGAATTGGTCAAGGTTGTATTCATTATCAATCCAAACAAAGAACACGTCGTCTATGTACCACGACCAGTAGGTCACAGATTCATAGAACGGTGTTACCTCGTTAAATATGAATTGGTTCTCATACTGAGACATGTAGATATTAGCAATCGTTGGAGCGCATGAAGCACCCATGCTAACTCCCTGCTGTTGTTTAAAAAGATTGCCATTAAATTCAAAAACGTTGTCCAACAGGACAATCTTCAGACATTCTAAAACAAAAATGGAGGGACATTTAATATTGTATTTTTGCATGAACCAATATGTAGCTTCTAGGGCTCCCATGATAGGAATATTGCTGTATAATGCCTCTATGCCCATAGTGACTAACAGGTGGGCAGTGTCACAAAAGTCTACATTTTCCACTAGATTTTTAATGTGTCTGGTATCCTGTGTGTATCCTGGGATACAGGAAATGTGTGGACATAGAATGGCATCTTTGTATTTGGCCAAGGGTTCCGTCACCGAGCCAATTGTTGTCACTATGGGCCTCAAAGGTGGGTCTAAAATGTTTTTGTGCACCTTGGGTATTCCATAGATGCTGGCAAGTTTGGGATTGGTTACATTTAGGTATTCCCATTCTTTTTTGCAGATTTCTGGGGTAATAGACCAACCGAATATGGCCAAAGAATTAATACTTTTTCTGAATCATCGGGTTCAGATGGTGATGGGGTTTACTATGAAGGCAGTTATCAAAATGCCAGACCTAATGCCAGATATCAAAACAGGCCACCTTTTTTAGGGAATCGCCAGAGGAGACGTGGCAACTGGAGGCCACAATATCAACCTCGCTTCCAGAATGCCCCCCAACAGGATTTCAGCCAATTCCCAGCACATCAACCTATGATGTACAACCAGTATTTGGAAACGAGAAACAACCGATACTGGAGAAATTAGAACCATTGCCAATATTTAACCTCAGTAAGAAAGATTTAACAATAGATACTATCTCTGTTCTATCTAAAGGCCTTACATTTGCTCCACACTCTGGATTGAATAAATTTGATTTATTTAGAGATCCGCAGTCCTTTTTACGTAAGATTAGATTAAAATTCTTCTTTCAAGGCCAGGAAGAGATATTAGAAGAGGTGAATCGATCTGGCTTAAGACCAAAATTGTCTTTCACACCCACAGTAGATCAATTGCCACCGCAGGTCGCTATATTTGAACAAATCATGTGTGATAAATTCACAAATATCACCAATTTTACTCCTAAAACGCCATTTAACCTTAGTTCAGCTCAATATAAGGCTCTGAATGACATCAAGACAGATAAGAACCTAACAGTCAAGGCATGCGATAAGGGTGGGGGGATCGTGGTATATGATACATCGAGTTATATCACTAAAATGGAAGATATGCTGAGTGACACTCGATTCTATGCCCCTATAACTAAGGACCCTACAACACAGATAAAGTACAAAATAAAAAAAATTAACGGACAAAGCTTTGAGAGAATGTGAAATCTGCAAAAAAGAATGGGAATACCTAAATGTAACCAATCCCAAACTTGCCAGCATCTATGGAATACCCAAGGTGCACAAAAACATTTTAGACCCACCTTTGAGGCCCATAGTGACAACAATTGGCTCGGTGACGGAAACCTTGGCCAAATACATAGATGCCATTTTATGTCCACACATTTCCCGTATCCCAGGATACATACAGGATATCAGACACATTATAAATCTAGTGGCAAATGTAGACTTTTGTGACACTGCCCAGCTGTTAGTCACTATGGACATAGAGGCATTATACAGCAAAATTCCTATCATGGGAGCCTTAGAAGCTAAAAATAGGTTCATGCAAAAATACAATATTACATGTCCCTCCATTTTTGTTTTAGAATGTCTGAAGATTGTCCTGTTGGACAACGTTTTTGAATTCAATGGCAATCTTTTTAAACAACAGCAGGGAGTTAGCATGGGTGCTTCATGCGCTCCAACGATTGCTAATATCTACATGTCGCAGTTTGAGAACCAATTCATATTCAATGAGGTAACACCGTTCTATGAATCTGTGACCTACTGGTCGCGGTACATAGATGACGTGTTCTTTGTTTTGATTGATAATGAATACAACCTTGACCAATTCCTTCAGTGGATAAATTTGTGCGACAAGAACATCAGATTCACCCACCATGCAGACAATACCAAGGTGGAGTACCTGGATGTCATCATTAAACATCAAGATGGGGGTCCTTGCTGTGGATTTATTTGTGAAGCCCACAGCAAGGAACACGTTACTCTATTACGACAGTTATCACCCCACCATTCAGAAGAACAGTGTCCCATTTGGTGAATTCCTGCATTTAAGACGCAATTGCACAAATTTGTCAGATTACGATGAAAAATCCACAATGATGAAATCTATATTTTTGGCTCGAGGCTATCCAAAAGAAAATACGAGATTCATACAAGCGGGCTCGCTTCTATGATCGACAGCATCTTTTGGAGCCTAGTACAGATAAAAAAGCCCTGAATCTAGTGTTTATTACCAAGCACTCGGTTCTCAACGAAAGAATTAGACAAACAGTGTGTGCCAATTGGAACATTTTAAATGTCAAAATCCCCAAGGAAGATCAATTGCCAAAACCCATGTTTGCATATAAAAGGAACAAATCATTGAAAGACCACATTGTAAGATCACGTATGACACCTAGAACATCAAGTGGTCAGCAGTCCCTTACTAATATGCAACCAGTACTAGGAACCTACAGTTGTTCAAACTGCAAATCATGCAATACAGTTTTACAAGGCCCTACTTTGCAGTTCAACAAACAATTGATCAAACCTCAAGATCTTAATAACTGTAGGAGTTCTAATGTAATTTACTTAATAATCTGTCCTTGTCAGAAAGGATACGTGGGACAAACAGGCCGGGCATTAAATGTCAGGTTGACGGAACATCGGTCTGCGATTAGGACACGAAAGTTGACAGCCCCTATGGTTACCCATTATCTAGAGCAGAACCATGCACCTGATAATATGTCTTGGTATATCCTGGAAAGGATACACCCAAAGATAGGATCTGACTAAGACAAAATCAGAAAACTGCGGGAGGTATACTGGATTTTCCTATCGGGGACAGCAGTCAATGGATTAAATGCAGAGATACCGTGGGAACAGGCAATAATGTGAAATATGTATGGTATTGACTTGTCCTTGTAACCTTTATATAAACACACCGATGTACCTTTATGTTTCTGATCAGTCCCTGCTTACAGATAGTTGATTAAATCATATGGTTACTTGAGTTAATATTGTAAAAGCTTCTTTGTGGATCCAACAGGTTCCATAATATAGACAGCTGATTAGTGTACATGCAGCCAGCTAGAATATTTTAGCAATTTAACATGTGTGTCTTAAGTTATGGGACTGTTTACAGATAATTATGATATCATCTCCAATTTATACATTATCTTTCCTTATATGCAAACTTAGTTGTTAGACTCATGTATTATTGAACAAATTAGGATTACTCTAGTCGTAGTATAGGAACAAACGTCATTTATATATGGCGAAATAATTTTATACACAAATATACATCACTCAGATATTATGTCTCTGGTTATTACATGCCCCTCTTTATCATGTATTGATGTAGTGGATAGTAATTAATTACTCGTTTCCTTGAGTAATTGTTAGAATATACCCCTCTCTAATATGGCGGTACCTTCTTTAGAGACAGAACTCAATATAATTTTTTTAGAGATAGAAACGGTACTCAGATCTAGATCAGTATACATACAGATGATTACTATTAAGGGCATACTAGCTAGCGTCTTGTCCACAAACTGGATCAATGATTGGACATGAATCCATTCCATATATTGAAATTAATTAATTTTTTCTGGAAGTAAAGTGCTAATAAAAGATCTTTATAGCACAAAATTATTCATTACTAAGTAATTTTGGAAATAAACGAAGGCATCTATGCCCCGCTAACATATCTGTAGATACCAAGTTTGCGCCACGTCAAGATGGCGCCTCCGCTTTCCATTCGACAACTCTTGCAGCCGCAGACACACGTGACCTTTGTTGACCCAATTCTTATCGCGATATTTGACTTTTGGCGCGCATTTGAGATCGCTCTTAAATAAGCAGAAGCATTAGTTTCCGTCTTATTGGTATCCATTCGGAAGGCGTCCCTTTTATGTTCAAGATCATGACAATAGAAGTAAGTGTTAGCGTATTTGCTAGCGTATTTGCGAGGGTGGAATTTTCTAAATATTAAAGTGGAGCCATACGTAATTACAGAGGTAGAAACTCCGTTGGGGAACACAGTAATATAGTTAGTGTGGCCGTTTAAAGTATCTCAGTTTTTTTTTTTTTTTAAAACCTTCCGCTCATGTCTCTATCTCGGTGATATGAGCGGGTCCTTACATCATTATTAATAGAAGGTCACAGTAGAGAGCGGGGAAGATTTTATATAGATGGTTGTAGTTGACCCTTGCTGGGCTCTACGGACCAAGTAAAATCTCGGTGTGAGTAATTTCCACACCCTGCATCGACCTAAAGTTGACTAAGAGGGAGATTAGAATTATACGGTATATATGTATTTTTTTATGCAGTCGGGTGGGTCCAAGCTAGAGTATCTATATTTATCGTAGAGAGAGGATATTTGTAACGTGTAGATACAGAACACCATCCATATCGTATTTACTTATTATCTCTAATTTGTATGACACACCAGCATACGGATAATGACCGAATTCATAGAGATTCAGAAGATCTTCTTGCGCATATCATATCGCGACAATTAACTGAGTACAGGTATGTCGAGGTGTTAAGCAGCCCTCATTCTAGCAACACTCAATGAGGGCATCAGCCACTGATGGCATACGTGTTTTTTATTATCTCCAATTGCAGTGTCCCTTTGTTTTGATACCAGCGGATATAGAACATCCTCTTCAGTACCTTTCGTAATCTGTTCATTCTTCAATTGGAAGTACATAAAGAGAAGTCCCTCAAGTAGGTACATCATTTTATAAGGAGTGGTTTATAATTTATGATGAGAGAGAGGTAGATGATAGCTTTGGCATTCTCTACCCTTCTATTTACCATATTTCCTTACCACGTACTCATCCTCTGGTAGCCCCACCCATGAGAGGCCGCGGAAACCATAGATTCGGCATTATCTGTGCAGCAATGTTAGTCCAACGGGACTCTAATACAGGTATTACTACAGTCAATCAATAAACTCTTGTATGGATTTACGTACTCAGTATTAACGCAATTCATATTTGGAATATGTAGCATCCATGATTTGCGCTTACCATGTCTTAGTAAAAAAAGATTGGTTACCTTGATAGGCCCATATCATGACACCCATTGAGTGGTCATTAATCAGTATTTAGATACAGAGAATTAGCCACCAGGACATTGTTTCTTCAACAATGTTCAATAGGTTTAGTACATTCCATTGACACAACAGTATAGCAGCGATCCTATCTGTAAACATGGATTTTGTGGTACATTGAGCTCTACTTCTATAAGTCCATGATTTATAGATATATGTAAACGATTTATATATTGTACATAGGAATATAGTAATGCAGTGAGATAGAAACATGCAATGTAAATATGTATAGCAATGTTTGAATATATATACTATCGCTATGTGAATTAAGTGAAAATGAATTGTTGGCTTAGCTAGACCTAAATTACACGGTGTAAGAGAAGTCCTCTGATTAAACAAAGGATATATAGATATGTATGTAAATAGCATAAATGGTTAGACGTTGTCATTGAAAATTGAAGTACATGAATAATCGATTGCATTGATTCTTTGTTTCACAGTAACTACTATTGCGGGGATAAAAAATACAGAATTCCTGAGGAAGGCATACGCCGAAACGCATTGAATGGGATTTCGGTTCTGTATTAAATGAATGGTTTTATATAATTTTGTTATCTCTTTGCACTATTGTATTATTGATTTATATAATCACACTTGTATGCAAAGTCACTTATTTCCATGTTTGTAAAAAGAAAAAATAGATAAAAAGTTGAAATAGTAATTTAAGACAACATTGTCAAAAAAAAATAGATGAATATTTCATGAATACATATGGTGTTAATTAGTTCACTGGTACAACGTCTAATTTCTTCCTTGTTAAATTTGCACAAAACCCGGTGCCATATGCTCTTTTTTTTTTCTAAAGTTTAACCCCAGAAAAGTCTTGCTTTCAAAATTTAAATGTGGATATTATGTACTTTCCTAATGACCAATCATCTAACTCTTTATATATTTGTTTGTCTGCCTCTGTGTTCTTCTTTCCTGTATGTCAGTACATGTGTAAGATGGTTATGGTGTGGCTTGTTGGGCACAGTTTATTTCTTTGTTCCAGACAGCATGTCAAGTAAGCAGGTGTTAAAAATGATTTAGACTTGAAAAGAGCTGAAATAGCATGGATTGGTAAAAGATGTTTGAAACTGAATCAGTTACTCCCTCTACTTTCCCCTATTACTAAATGTGACTATTCTCACTTCATGGATATCCACTGTGGTGGCAATGATTTAGGGCACTTAACTGAAGCTAGATTGGAAATTCAGGTGGAGGAGACATTTTACATCCTAATGTCTATGTTTCTGAGCACATATTTTGTGTTCTCAAATATTTGTCAGAGACAAAAGTGGTAGTGGAGTACTGTAAATGCAAGTTTACAAAGACACAGAAGCACGTGAACAAAGCAGTCTCATCATTTCTTCGCAATCATGAAATGTCATCCAATTTTCATTTGAATGTTAAGGGATCCATTAGGATGGCGGGCGGATTGCCCCCGTCAGGCTGGCAGTGGCCACCGCCAGCCTGGCGGGGGTAATCCGCCCGCCATGCTTTCCTGTATTCCCCCCCCTCCCTATTAGAATGGCGGGGGGACCATGGCGGAGCAAAACACCGCCCGCCACTTTTCCACCCCGGTCGCATTGTGGCCGGGGCGGAAAATGATTATTTTGGTGGTGGTGTCAAGCAGACACCGCCAGCCATATTATGATGGACTGAGGGTGATGCCGCCACGGAAAGGCATGCGGTCTTAACTCTGGGGGCTCCCTGCGGGCCCCCAGAGTGAAGGAGGGGGGGTCTTGCACATGGGGGAGTACCCCCTTAATTTGCATTAACAAAGCGGCAGGCACCACGCTGTGCCTGCTGCTTTGTTAATGCAAATGCAGAAATGCATTTCTAGCATTGTGACGGGCGGAGCTGAGAGCACCGCCCGCCAAAATGCTAGAAATGCAGGATGTGCCCGCCACTGTGGCGGGCACATCCTAATGCTGGCGTCGGACCCCCGTCCTTAAGGCGGGCGGTCCCGTTTACCGATAGAACCCCTAAATGTTCCAATACAGCACTGTATTGTCCGGATGGTTTACATTGTACAAGCTCTGGAAACCATATTTTAATTTCAAACCCAAACTCTTTGCTTGACAAACAAATATAAATATGTTTAGTTAAAATACCAACAAAGGTTCTTTTAAGAGCCACCCTATACTATGACTAATTGTATGTTATGGTATATAAATTCTTCTTTTACATTTAGAACATGAATTGCAGTACTTTCTAGATAATTTTCAGAAAGTACTGCACTACATTGTAATCATGTTTAAAAATATATAAATCGATAAAAATATTTTCCTTAATCTCTACAGCATTTGCTAAACTAGCTTATATCTTTGTTTACATTACAAAAAGAGTAATAAGCTATATTTCACTTGAAAACACAGAACAAAGGCGAAGTGTGATCTAAATAATGTAACTGCCTTTTTATTTTGCAAAGGCATTTGCTAATCAATAAAATAGTATTTCATCATCACCATATACTGCATTATACCATAAAGGTACTGCAGTATACTTCAGCCCAATTAGTCAGCAAGTTGTTATCCCTTATTACTTAAAACAACTGAACCAGTTCAGATAACATAACCAAAAGGAACCTTTACAAACCATCATTCATATTCCTCCCAAATATCACGTAAAACCTTTCAATCATTTTGTAAACAGTCTAAAAGTTATTCACTAACCCTTTACTATTTACCAAGACACTTTGGACCATCAGTCAATGTAGGAAAAAGAGTAAGTCTGCAAAATGTTGTGAAGATTCATCTAATGGTGACAAAGTTATTACCAATGTATATATTCCCTGTTGTTGATTTAATGGGAAATAGGCTTTTCAGACTCTGTATTGAACATTTGTAAGGGTTGTGTTGCAAATAGCAACTTTACCACATTTGCTACACCAGAACGTAATGACAAATAAACTTCAGGATCCAAGCTTTGTACATTGGAAGACCTCCACTATTTAATGTGTTTTAACACAATTTGAATAGGTGATTTAAATTGCTCAGGATTTTTTAAATAACCCAGGTCCACTTTGCTAGAGTTTCAAATGATCACATTTACAAAGTTTGGGTTCTTACAACAATTTCACTTCTCCCACAATAGTCTTAAATTGGGAACATTCTCTCTTCTATTTGGGGAGAATTTTCACCCAACAGTTTTGATAAACACTTTAAATAACAGGAGTTTGCAAACGTTTTCATCCTCAGATATGTATTTACCCAGTGTTGTTCATCCACATTTTTTTAAAAGTATGTGACATTTAAATACTCACAACATTTCACAGCCTAAAAATGTAGTAAGCTATATGAAAATAAATTTTGCAATAAGTTAGCAAGTAGGTTGGTAAGTAGGGATGGGGGAGAACTCTATGGACCACATTTGATCTTATCATTTTGTTCTTCTGAATAATGAATTCATTCATTCATTCAAATAACTTTATTTGGTTATTTGTATAAAACCATCAAAGTATACAAAAGAAAAAGCATTGTCTATTTACAATTAAAAAATATAAACACAAGTCTATTTCCAAATAGCTATTAAAAAGAGGGATATAAAAGCGGCCAGCCAAGCATACATCAAATTACATTGAGTAACAACTGTAAGGCATGCTTCCTACTATAAACCATGCAGCGTCCCAAAAAGATAACGGGGGAACAATCCTGCAGTACGCAATATATAAAGTGCATATTTAACATGAGACAGTTAATATTACGGTGCAATCTGTGATAAAAGCTTCTGTCGGATTATCAAAAAGGCAAATAAAAAGTGGCTAACAGCAAAATCCATTGGCTCAGATACATCCGCTTTTAGGATTCTATACACAGTCTGATGCTGACCTGCTCCTAAATTGAGGCAGATTGGTCTTATCCACCTCCTGCATAACTGTAGATATCTAGAGCAGAAAAACAAAACATGCTCTTCAGTTTCTTTGACGGTAGTGCAGTCAGGACATGAATCTAGTAATAAGGCAACTGCCTCCTTTCTAGGACATTTTAGGAGCGAATTGCCGTATCTGAATCTAACATATAAGCTTTTTGCAAGGGGGGCCAGATTTGGTCCAGGAAGGGTTTTAATTGTGGACATGATTTTATTGCTAAAAATGTGGATGATAACTGGCCACTAGTCAATTTATTAGTGTAGTGATCTCCCACCACCTCCCAGTGTCTGACTTTTAATCTCAATAGATCATCTCTTGTAGCCTTATCCGGATGTTCTCACAGGTCTATCATATTCATTAACTTGCACCAATCTGCGATGTGCTTAGCCTTAAACTATGGTAGTATTGTTGCAGCATTGATCTTCATAACCTCCAGCAGAGAGTCTTGATAATCTGTAAGTTGGGGAGTTATCCATAGGCGCAACCAGTAGGTTAAGGGTTTCAGGGCAGCCAGATAACCAATTCTCTTCAACCCAAGATCACAAAAAGGGGTATTAGAGGAGTTGTAATAGGTGCTTCTAAATCATTTCTCATATTTAATTGACATTGTGAGAAAGTGGATTATTATTTGGATTGGATGATAGTCCACCACACATATTAATGGCACTATTTTTGTTAGGTCCAGTAATGGTTTCATTAATTACAACCTGAGCTCAACCCCTGGTTACAACACAAAACTGTCAGGCTTAACTTAAGAAAAGCACACCAAAATAAAAATGGCACTTCAATTTATAATCATGGGGCATATTTGAATTAGCAAAATAACACCAAAATGACTAAAAACAAATGAGGGAAAACAGACATATGCATTTTTTAAATGTGACCAAAAAGTGAAAGTGAAAGTTAAAATCATCAAAGAGAGGCAACTGGTCATGCAAGACCCAGTCAAGGGTGATGAAACGCATCTCGGACATAGAGACCAGGATCATCCCAGTCACATGTTTTACCTTCTGACTCGCTGAAATGGAAGTGAAAACTTCTCAGTGGTGAAAGCCAGCAGACTGTGACAGAGATGGGTCTCTTGAGGATAGATAGCTTTCTGACAAAGTCCTGGTAAAACTGTGGATTTTTGCAAAAAATTCAGAGTAGACGAAATTAAAAATTTTAGATGAAGGTACCCATCTGGCTGGATATGTTTTTCACCTTTGCCTGGTTTGGATTTCTACTTTTGGACTGAGTGACTCTTGGAGCCCAGATTCCTCCAGTGGGGCAAGGATGCGAGCTGTGGCTAAACAGGACTCCATGAGGCGGAATACCTTCTCTGTGACGTCCAGCAAAAACGTTGATGCTGCTGTGGAAATGCTCCGAGCAGGAGCAACCTTTGAAACTTTGACCCAGGAACTATTCACCTTTGTCAGAACAACCTGGGAGGTTGTTCTCTGTCTTATGTAAGTTTTCCAGGGAAAAAGACATGAAACAGTTTCTAAATCCCAGCTTTTAGGATGAGGCAGAAGGAATACACTCTGACACTTAACTAAGGGCCACATGTCCTTAGGGGTAGCACTTAGGGGGCAGTACTCACTCTAGCAGCCACCAGCAAAGACCCAAGGTCCAGTTAGAACTGTCAGCTGGAAAGTGGGTTTCCTATTGATTTTTATCCCTATAGCTCACCAAGAGGTCAGACAAATGACTCTTGGAGTCTGCTTTTCAGCAGAGGCAGCCTTTGGGGGTCTCCTCAAGGGTCACAACAGCATGTGCAGTACTTTTCTGTATTCCATAGTTCCAGAGGTATTCTGAAGAGGGTTCCGTGGGTGCCACATTTATGTCCAGTGTCAATCTGTGGGTGGTCGAAACTCCTAGCCACTTTCTAACCAATTGGGTAAAAGTTCACAGGAATGACCCTACCCAATCCTGCAGCACTTTTTGTGTCTTTTACTGGAAACTATTCTACAATGCCCCTCTTTACTACAATCAACATGGTAGAACCTTTGTTCCCCTGCGCACAGCTCCCTGTACCCACCCAGAGATGTGGCTATTTTAATGGCAAACCCTTCCTGAAGGTGATGCAAAACTGGCTCTGGGGGCAGTCCCTCTTCTACTGGAATTGATGACTGGCAGCCTAACAGTACAATAGAGGGGACATGCCCAGGTATGAGCTACACCGGCCCGTGATATTGTAGACACCCTTTGAGGTTAATTAGGTTCCTGGACACAGCCAAGATAGCTATTCTGTCAGGGAGAAAAACATCATCCCACACCCAAGCCCTTTGTCCACTGTCTAGGAGAAATACACAATTCACCAAAGGGA
This sequence comes from Lissotriton helveticus, assembly GCF_964261635.1. Taxonomy (NCBI): domain Eukaryota; kingdom Metazoa; phylum Chordata; class Amphibia; order Caudata; family Salamandridae; genus Lissotriton; species Lissotriton helveticus. The sequence continues at coordinate 873,515,267 of NC_136063.1, forward strand.
AAACATCAACATCGGTTGACACTGAACATTGTCAGAAGGGTACATTTGGGTCAGGCTGGAAAATGATGTTATTATCCTTGAATACGATGTCAATGTACACTATCATATGTGCATGCGTAGAATTGGAAATACCACTAAATGCAAGCCATGACCTATGCATGCATAACAATGTTAATATCAGTAAAGACAATGTTGATTTACGCTATGACAACTGTACCCATAATAATGAGTATGTCAGTAAAAATTATATAAATTTCCCCCATGTTATATGTACACATCACCACAAACTCATGTCATTGCTGTTGGATTTATCCAAGATGACTTCTCCATCAACTCTGAGTCAGAGATACGTGGTCAAACAGGGCCTGCGACACAAACCCAAGCATAGTGATTGATAAGTCACAGGTGGGGTTACACTTAGGCTATAGACAAAAATGCAAAACAGTGATCGATCCCACAGATAGGCAGTTACACCACAAACAGGTCCAAGGATATTGGCCCCCCAAAAAAACACGTTTGCCAAAGGCGAGATTTACCAAAATACCACAGAGTCAGAAGCCACGTAAAGTTAAGAGCACTCAACCAATCAGGAAACAGCATACACGCCACATGTAGCAATGACATGCTTCCCACACTGGACATCTGAACACATACACACTGGCTGACACTAACATCGGACTTAACTTAGAGGCAATGGGTAAGTATTTATGCAGCACGCAAATAGTGATAAAGAGAAACCACCAAACAAGAAAAATCGCACACCAGAGTTCGAGAGCCACTTGTGTCCCTCTATCAGATGGTGGTACTGGTTGTTTATGACTAGGAAGCTTTTCTACAAATGTGAGATCGGTTTATTGTATCTCATGAACTGTATGTATGGTCAGCCAAACAAGTTCATTGAGAGATTGTCTTCAGACGTGACTCTGTCGATACACTCCCGGCCGCAGCGTTTAATTAAACAATCTTTTTCCTGGTTTGTAAACGCCTCATTTCTTTTCATTTTGTTAAGGTTGATTCATATCTAAGCCACAAGGACAACTTTCTAAAAGTGTCATTTTCAAACTAGTCTTCTAGAAGTTGACTTGACTATTAAGTTGGATTTTAATTTTCATTCAAAAAAAGTCCTCGAGTCATTTTTTGAGCTATTCTCAAACTGAGGTTAAGCATTATAAGTGATATGATGTAACCCCATGTTTTCCTATTGGTCTGCTTACCATGGTGATAGAAACTAGAGATTTGTCACTGCCAGGGACTGAAAATGTAAATGCACATGCCTTAAATATTATATATATCAGGCACCATGCCTAATGGCATGTAGCGCCTACTTCAAGGATTAAAAAGGAAGGTTTATGCCGGTCAAAAGTTTACTTTGCCAAGTCGCACTGGCAGTTTTAAAACTGCCTACCCAGTCTGCAGGAACAAGCTACAACACTCCTTAGCACACGTATGTCAAAGTTATGTTATATATACAGGTGTTTCCACATTCTGATACAATCATAATACGTAGTTTTCATTGGTACATCAGTTTGTGTTTATTCCTGTTCACTGGAAATTTTCCACACAGCCGACACGTGTTTCGTCGTAATTGGGAATGTAACCCACAACTTTTTCAAGGCTGCAGAGTTTACAAACAAAAGAAACATAGATATATTGCCATATGTATTTGTACTCAGAATCATTGTTTCCAATTGTAATAGTTCTTCTAGGTATAATATTCTATGTTATTAGTGAGCAAGCAAGAAAAACCATATTGTTCATCATTTCCTCTCATTTAGAAGAAGTTATCCACACCTTGATAAGCTGTCACAGTATACAGTTGATGTTACACATTGTTTGCAATCAAACAGTTGCAATCTAATCAGAAATGATTCCATTAGCATATAACACAGAATGTACCTCTGTTTCTCACAGAGGTCTATGAACCTGTATGAAATGGAGAGATCCAGTACTCAGATAGTCTCATTAAGGCGTGATATAATATTGCGTTCATTATGATCATAGTGCATGTTTCATTATCAATACACCCTACATCAGCACCACGTGTCAAGGTTTTTTCTAAAAATATATTAGTCTATAGTGCTCAAATTCTTTTAAAGTGCAATTGGTTCATGCATCGTTAGTATTATAGTCTGTAATTGATGCATATTCATTACTACCTATTTCCAGATCTGTATTCTTTTGCTGTAGAGGTAGTTAGTAGAAAAGATTTTTTTGAGTACTTCCCATTATTTTGGTTTATCGTTTATCGCACAAATATGTTTGAGTAAATATTTTAAAGTTCCAAACTTACTCAGTATGCGGTGATATTTCCAACCCGCAAGGGGGTTCTACGGGGGTCTTCTGCTGTCTAATATTCAGCATATATTATCCACCTAGCTCCAAGTATCAGTTTTACTGGCAGGCTGAAAGTAACATTATTTTTAGAGCTCTTTTAAATTGGTTGTTTCTCTTTGATAATGTGTGGACTAAAAGGTATTGTTTATCCATTAAGATTGTGTTGTCAGTAAGGTGATTTAAATAAATCCCCAGAATCCTTCACATACTGTCTATTTTATATTAGCATTCTTTCATTATTTAGTTTTTTGTTCACATCGCTTAAGATGTAGCAAGTTTTGGTCTATGTTCAAAAAATATCAGTTTTTAATTTATTTATAAAATTAGGGTTATCTGTTGCACAGTCACTATTTCTAAGAGAAATGCATAAAGCAGAAAGATCCGCCTAGTATTCCTCCCATATTACCCCGTCTAACATCATGAGGTCAAACATATCTGTACTCTAAAAAAAGTTTTTATCGTTATGGATATATTATTCAAATTTACGGTCTAGTCCTCCACACATGTAACCCTAAGTTTTGGGTAAGTGTTCCTCTTACCTTTCGCCATTAAATTTCTTGCACGTAAAGGACTCCCCGTTCACAATCAGCGTGTCCGCTCGACTGTCGTCTCTGAATTCACCGCGTATTTATTACAAACACTTCCGTATTCTAGGAGTGTTTGCGATAGGTTATTATGAACCACGTGATTCACGCATCATTGTTGTGTTAGCCATTGGGCTAAAAGAAGGCACGTGAGCACTGTTCAGGCGTTCTAGTTTTGTTAGGATAAAACGATCGCCATCTTGTAACATTTACCCAGGAGTTAATATCGATCTATTTGGTAGATTTTCGTCCCATGTAGTCAAAATTATCGACTTATAGTGGCACATGATCTAAATAATTGCGATGTAGTTCATTATTGGCGTATTCAGTTATAGTATTAAATCATTTTATTTACTATTTTTAAATCTATACATGGTCTAGTTCTAACAATGTTAATGTCTGGTAACATCGTTTTATTTTCGATAGTACCATAGTTATTGTTTTTCATAAGCACCATCTGTAATATGGGTTTGAAGTGTTTTCGATTTCATATATCTGTGTTACAGTAACTATCCATAATTTTGTTTATATTTAAAAGAGAATAATTTTAGGGTCGAGATTATTATAACTTAGGCAAGATAAGTGGTCTATCAATAAATATGGTGATCTGTGTTTTGCGCCTAAGCTATGCGTCGTATGCAAAAGAGCTTCATCCTTTAGTATTATTATTCCATATAGACCGTGAGTGACACTAATGTAACAGGATTTGTGGCAACGTTGTGTATTTCATTAAAGTGAAATCAGTGAGTGGTCATTCCTTGCTGGTGTACTATATCGGTTGCCATTTACTGTAGTAGTGGTCAGAGTATATAGTGTATCTTAAGTACGTGAGAGAGTGAACTTCTCATATCGGTAGTGATCTAGTGGTCTCTCCATCATGAAGGGTCAGTACATGATCATAGTACTAACATCTTAAAACACATATATTTTATCATAACACACTTTATGAGCCCGTTCATGGAATACATTGTTTATACATTCATATGTAAACTTCATTCTAGAGTTGTAATACATTTTGCTGTGTTTACATGTGAGCGTGAATTGTCTATTTAGTCAACTACCTCCCTAGGAAGTAGTGTAGCTCATGGTCAATTTTTAACCCCTGTTCTACGCTTCGCATCTTCATAATCCATAGGGCTTCTCTCTGTCTTAAGGCCAGCTCTCTATTGCCTCCCCTAGGGTGTCTAGGTGTGTGTTCTACTCCAAAGAATTCAAACATTTGATGTGTTGTTTGTGCAGGGCAGATTGACATGTGGGCAGCAACTGGGTATCGCATGTCACCCTGTTTGACTGCCCTGATATGTTCATTGATTCTTTCCCTAAGTGTCCGTATTGTGCTGCCTATATATTTCTTACCACATTTGCAGACTAGAGCATAAATTACAAATTTCGTCATACAGTTGATGTTGGTGTGTATGCGGTACTTTTTTCCATATGGACCTACAAATTCCGTTACTTTTTTGTAAGCCCATTTGCATGCACTGCAGTTGTTACAGCTATAAAAGCCTGTTGTGTGTTTGTCCCACCAAGTTGTATTGGTCTTCATATTCGGATAGCTTGGGCTCAATATGTTTCTGATTGTCTTTCCTTTTCTGTATGTGAGCGTAGGTTTCTCAGATATGTGCCTCCTCAATAGGGTGTCTGTCTTTAGAAGATGCCAATGCTTAGTTAGGCTTTTCATTAGTATCCCAGACCAATTGTTATAGCCAGTCACTAGTCTTATTTTGTCATCCTTTTCCCTTTTCTTCTGTTGTTCCTTCAAAGTGTCCGCCCGTTTGACCTTGTCTATTCTTAGTTCTGCTTTCTTAAGGGTGTTTTTGCTATATCCCCGATTTTCAAACCTGGTGAGAACTCCCTTTTTATTCTCGTCAAAATCTACATCTCTACTGCAGTTGCGTCGTGTTCGTATGAGTTCTCCATATGGGATCGCTCTTATTTGATGGGCCGGATGAGAACTGGATGCGTGTAAAAGTGAATTGCATGCTGTTGGTTTTCGATAAAGTCTGCTTTGGATTTTGTGATTGTCAGTGAATAATTCTACATCTAAGAATGGTATTTTCGTTTTGCTGAACTCCATAGTGAATTTGATGTTGAACTCATTGCTGTTCAGATATGTAAAAAAATTAAGTAGTTTTTCAGAAGTTCCTGTCCAAATCATGATACAGTCATCAATGTATCTTCCCCAAAACAGGATTGAGTCATTCCATTCTGTACCTGATGGGCCCCAGATCCGCAACTCCTCGAACCAACCCATCACTAGGTTTGCGTACGATGGTGAGAATCTGGAGCCCATAGCCACACCCTGTTTTTGTCTGTACCAATTGTCCTTATGTAAGAACACATTGTTGTCCAATATAAGTTCTATCATTTCCACAATCATTTCAGTATGCAACCATGAGCTGGCAGTCCTTTTGCTGAGCATTTTTTTAATTGCAGTTAAACCAATTTCTCTTTTGATACATGTGTACAAAGATACCACATCTAAGGTAACTAGTATCATGGTATCTTCCCAGGTCAAGTCAGCCATAATGCCCAAAATGTGTTTTGTATCCCTGATGTAGGATGGGAGATTTGAAACTAGTGGCTTTAAAAAAATGTCCACATATTCCGATATCCTCTCTGTAGGTCCACCAATGCCCGATATGATCGGTCTGCCTGGGGGAAATGTGTCGGTCTTGTGTACCTTTGGTAGAGTATAAATGCATGGGTACCTTGGGCGGTCTACTCTGAGATAGGTGAGTTCATTGTCATCCAGGAGACCTAATCCATGCCATTTTTTAAGGTGTATGTTTATATAGTCCGTAAGTTTCCATATAGGGTTGCCTTGTAACTGTTCATAGCATTCGGGGTTTGCAAGTTGTGAGAGTATTTCTGTTTCATAGTCACTCGTCCTCATGATCACCATATTGCCCCCCTTGTCAGCTTCCCTAATCGTTAATTCACTGTTATCACTCAATTCTTTGAGTGCTGTTCTTTCCCTGTGTGTTAAATTGTCCTTTTGTATGTGAGATGCTGTTTCTCTAAGATCATGCTTATCTAGGTCTGCTGATACGAGTTTGTAAAATAGGTCTATACTATTACCCGCAGTCAATGTCGGAGTCCATTTGGATTTGTCTTTAAGGTTGCTAGATATGTTATAATCTGTTTGTATATCCAAATCCCTCATTATCATATAAGTTGTGACCACCTCATCTTCACAATCTGTAATGGTCATCAATAATCTTGTGTTCTGAATGTCTTCTATCGATAGTTCATTACATATCAACACGCCAAAATTTGGTTGCAGTTCTTTATTTAGAGTTTTGTTCAAATCAAAATATTTTTTTAGTTTTAGACGTCGGATAAATTTGAAAAGATCTATTTTTGTAGTGCACAAATCCCCAACATTATTGGGACAAAAACTCATACCTTTCTGTAATACAGAAATCATATCTTTAGACAAAACAGCATCACTCAAATTCATTACATCAACATTATCTACTTTTTCTGATTCATGTTCCATGATCTGGTTCTCATTCCCGGACGACCTGCATCTCCTCCCCCCTCTCCTGCCTCTCCTTGTTTTCCTGGTGGTGCCTGTCTGCGATTCTCTCTGTTCCCAGTTTTTATTCTTTTTATTTCCAATAAAAAATTGTTGGTGACATTATTGGTATTACTAGCACCACCCAATTCCTCCTGTTCACTTTCACTGGTGTGTGTCGTATTCAGTGATGTCATGCTGGAGCTAGCAGATTTATTTGCTCCTAAGTTTTGAGGAGTGTTTTAGTGACTAAGTGGTCATACTTTTTTGCGAAGGTGAATATTCTGCCGCTGGTGTAATCTCTCTCATCCCTTTTCAATTTCCTGCTCTTGCGTTCTTTAATTATTTACAACAAGGGGTGGTGATGGACAGAGTCTCCGAATTAAGCAGAGTACTCTCACCCAGTCATGAGATCAGGGCTGGATCCAACACCGTTTTTTAGCTCATTGCACCATCCCAGTTTCAGAACCTGGCTGTATGCAAATTAGTCTGTCCCTGGCCCAGTGCATCATGGGAACAGGGCAGACCAGACTACAAAAGCCAATTCTTACACTGGGAAGGAAACAAGCTTCCGGGGACCGGTTTCTGCCATTTCAGGCGTTTTCGGCCCGGCTTGCTTGAATCCTGATGGTGCAATGAGCAAGGGACTCACACCTGAGTAAACCCTTCCACGCTTAGGGTGGACAAAATTATTTGCAACAAGGGGTGGTGATGGACAGAGTCTCCGAATTAAGCAGAGTACTCTCACCCAGTCATGAGATCAGGGCTAGATCCAACACCGTTTTTTAGCTCATTGCACCATCCCAGTTTCAGAACCTGGCTGTATGCAAATTAGTCTGTCCCTGGCCCAGTGCATCATGGGAACAGGGCAGACCAGACTACAAAAGCCAATTCTTACACTGGGAAGGAAACAAGCTTCCGGGGACCGGTTTCTGCCATTTCAGGCGTCTTCGGCCCGGCTTGCTTGAATCCTGATGGTGCAATGAGCAAGGGACTCACACCTGAGTATACCCTTCCACGCTTAGGGTGGACAAAATTATTTACAACAAGGGGTGGTGATGGACAGAGTCTCCGAATTAAGCAGAGTACTCTCACCCAGTCAGAGACTGCCTAATTCAGAGACTCTGTCCCTCACCACCCCTTGTTGTAAATAATTTTGTCCACCCTAAGCGTGGAAGGGTATACTCAGACATGAGTCCCTTGCTCATTGCACCATCAGGATTCGAGCAAGCCGGGCCGAAGACGGCTGTAATGCCAGAAACCGGTCCCCGGAAGCTTGTTTCCTTCCCAGTGTAAGAATTGGCTTTTGTAGTTTGGTTTGCCCTGTTCCCATCATGCACTGGGACAGGAACAGACTAATTTGCATACAGCCAGGTTCTGAAACTGGGATGGTGCAATGAGCTAAAAAACGGTGTTGGATCTAGCCCTGATCTCTTGACTGGGTGAGAGTATTCTGCTTAATTCAGAGACTCTGTCCCTCACCACCCCTTGTTGTAAATACTTGCGTTCTTTAATGTCAGTAACATGACGTTGTAAGATATCTTTTCAAATTGCATAGTTCTTCTCACTTGCCTCGGGTAGATTTAAGTCCTTAATCTCTAACTCTAACTTCTCAATTTCTTTCTGGAGAAGAATAACCTTTCTCTCACAGTTTATTATTAGTATGTTCATTAGCTTGTTAGAGTTGTCAGTGAGCTCCTTCTCCCAGTCTAAAAGTAGGTCTGGCTCTAAATCCTCGTAAGTGGGAATAATTTGTGACCTCAAGCCCCTGGGGATGCGTTTGAATTTGAAGTATTGTTTAAGAGTAGCCGCATCCCACCATCTGGATAGTTCATTCATTCTAAGTTTTTCAAGTCTGATAAATTTCTGTTTTAAGCCCTCATTTCTAGAGGCTTGTCCTCCCTGCGCTGATGTGCTAGGGCCACGGTTGTCTCTGTTGTTGAAAAGATCTTCAGCTTCCTTATCTCTCTGGTTCTTATCATTACTAAATATATCCATCGTGATTCTAGGGCTGCCACCTATAGGTACACAGTTAAGCACAGGCAGTGGTTTGGTATAGGTTGTCTGGCGCCACTTAGAGAGTCTCACAGTTGATTAGATCTAGCGGTTGTATCTGACGGTGCTATAAGGTAGAAGGAACCACTTTAATCCTTCCAAACGCGGCTTACGCCTAAAACAAGCTACAACACTCCTTAGCACACGTATGTCAAAGTTATGTTATATATACAGGTGTTTCCACATTCTGATACAATCATAATACGTAGTTTTCATTGGTACATCAGTTTGTGTTTATTCCTGTTCACTGGAAATTTTCCACACAGCCGACACGTGTTTCGTCGTAATTGGGAATGTAACCCACGACTTTTTCAAGGCTGCAGAGTTTACAAACAAAAGAAACATAGATATATTGCCATATGTATTTGTACTCAGAATCATTGTTTCCAATTGTAATAGTTCTTCTATTTATCTTTTAAGTTTTGTAAATGTGGCCCTCACCGTGATAAGGTATAATATTCTATATTATTAGTGAGCAAGCAAGAAAAACCATATTGTTCATCATTTCCTCTCATTTAGAAGAAGTTATCCACACCTTGATATGCTGTCACAGTATACAGTTGATGTTCCACATTGTTTGCAATCAAACAGTTGCAATCTAATCAGAAATGATTCCATTAGTATATAACACAGAATGTACCTCTGTTTCTCACAGAGGTCTATGAACCTGTATGAAATGGAGAGATCCAGTACTCAGATAGTCTCATTAAGGCGTGATATAATATCGTGTTCATTATGATCATAGTGCATGTTTCATTATCAATACACCCTACATCAGCACCACGTGTCAAGGTTTTTTCTAAAAATATATTAGTCTATAGTGCTCAAATTCTTTTAAAGTGCAATTGGTTCATGCATCGTTAGTATTATAGTCTGTAATTGATGCATATTCATAACTACCTATTTCCAGATCTGTATTCTTTTGCTGTAGAGGTAGTTAGTAAAAAAGATTTTTTTGAGTACTTCCCATTATTTTGGTTTATCGTTTATCGCACAAATATGTTTGAGTAAATATTTTAAAGTTCCAAACTTACTCAGTATGCGGTGATATTTCCAACCCGCAAGGGGGTTCTACGGGGGTCTTCTGCTGTCTAATATTCAGCATATATTATCCACCTGGCTCCAAGTATCAGTTTTACTGGCAGGCTGAAAGGAACATTATTGTTAGAGCTCTTTTAAATTGGTTGTTTCTCTTTGATAATGTGTGGACTAAAAGGTATTGTTTATCCATTAAGATTGTGTTGTCAGTAAGGTGATTTAAATAAATCCCCAGAATCCTTCACATACTGTCTATTTTATATTAGCATTCTTTCATTATTTTGTTTTTTGTTCACATCGCTTAAGATGTAGCAAGTTTTGGTCTATGTTCAAAAAATATTCGTTTTTAATTTATTTATAAAATTAGGGTTATCTGTTGCACAGTCACTATTTCTAAGAGAAATGCATAAAGCAGAAAGATCAGCCTAGTATTCCTCCCATATTACCCCGTCTAACATCATGATGTCAAACATATCTGTACTCTAAAAAAAGTTTTTATCGTTATGGATATATTATTCAAATTTACGGTCTAGTCCTCCACACATGTAACCCTAAGTTTCGGGTAAGTGTTCCTCTTACCTTTCGCCATTACATTTCTTGCTCGTAAAGGACTCCCCGTTCACAATCAGCGTGTCCGCTCGACTGTCGTCTCTGAATTCACCGCGTATTTATTACAAACACTTGCGTATTCTAGGAGTGTTTGCGATAGGTTATTATGAACCACGTGATTCACGCATCATTGTTGTGTTAGCCATTGGACTAAAAGAAGGCACGTGAGCATTGTTCAGGTGTTCTAGTTTTGTTAGGATAAAACGATCGCCATCTTGTAACATTTACCCAGGAGTTAATATCGATCTATTTGGTAGATTTTCGTCCCATGTAGTCAAAATTATCGACTTATAGTGGCACATGATCTAAATAATCGCGAAGTAGTTCATTATTGGCGTATTCAGTTATAGTATTAAATCATTTTATTTACTATTTTTAAATCTATACACGGTCTAGTTCTAACAATGTTAATGTCTGGTAACATCGTTTTATTTTCGATAGTACCTGAGTACCATAGTTATTGTTTTTCATAAGCACCCTCTGTAATATGGGTTTGAAGTGTTTTCGATTTCATATATCTGTGTTACAGTAACTATCCATAATTTTGTTTATATTTAAAAGAGAATAATTTTAGGGTCGAGATTATTATAACTTAGGCAAGATAAGTGGTCTATCAATAAATATGGTGATCTTTGTTTTGCGCCTAAGCTATGCGTCGTATGCAAAAGAGCTTCATCCTTTAGTATATTTATTCCATATAGACCGTGAGTGACACTAATGTAACAGGATTTGTGGCAACGTTGTGTATTTCATTAAAGTGAAATCAGTGAGTGGTCATTCCTTGCTGGTGTACTATATCGGTTGCCATTTACTGTAGTAGTGGTCAGAGTATATAGTGTATCTTAAGTACGTGAGAGAGTGAACTTCTCAAATCGGTAGTGATCTAGTGGTCTCTCCATCATGAAGGGTCAGTACATGATCATAGTACTAACATCTTAAAACACATATATTTTATCATAACACACTTTATGAGCCCGTTCATGGAATACATTGTTTATACATTCATATGTAAACTTCATTCTAGAGTTGTAATACATTTTGCTGTGTTTACATGTGAGCGTGAATTGTCTATTTAGTCAACTACCTCCCTAGGAAGTAGTGTAGCTCATGGTCAATGTTTAACCCCTGTTCTACGCTTCGCATCTTCATAACCCATAGGGCTTCTCTCTGTCTTAAGGCCAGCTCTCTATTGCCTCCCCTAGGGTGTCTAGGTGTGTGTTCTACTCCAAAGAATTCAAACATTCGATGTGTTGTTTGTGCAGGGCAGATTGACATGTGGGCAGCAACTGGGTATCGCATGTCACCCTGATTGACTGCCCTGAAATGTTCATTGATTCTTTCCCTAAGTGTCCGTATTGTGCTGCCTATATATTTCTTACCACATTTGCAGACTAGAGCATAAATCACAAATTTCGTCATACAGTTGATGTTGGTGTGTATGCGGTACTTTTTTCCATATGGACCTACAAATTCCGTTACTTTTTTGTAAGCCCATTTGCATGCACTGCAGTTGTTACAGCTATAAAAGCCTGTTGTGTGTTTGTCCCACCAAGTTGCATTGGTCTTCTTATTCGGATAGCTTAGGCTCAATATGTTTCTGATTGTCTTTCCTTTTCTGTATGTGAGCGTAGGTTTCTCAGATATGTGCCTCCTCAATAGGGTGTCTGTCCTTAGAAGATGCCAATGCTTAGTTAGGCTTTTCATTAGTATCCCAGACCAATTGTTATAGCCAGTCACTAGTCTTATTTTGTCATCCTTTTCCCTTTTCTTCTGTTGTTCCTTCAAAGTGTCCGCCCGTTTGACCTTGTCTATTCTTAGTTCTGCTTTCTTAAGGGTTTTTTTGCTATATCCCCGATTTTCAAACCTGGTGAGAACTCCCTTTTTATTCTCGTCAAAATCTACATCTCTACTGCAGTTGCATCGTGTTCGTATGAGTTCTCCATATGGGATCGCTCTTATTTGATGGGCCGGATGAGAACTGGATGCGTGTAAAAGTGAATTGCATGCTGTTGGTTTTCGATAAAGTCTGCTTTGGATTTTGCAATTGTCAGTGAATAATTCTACATCTAAGAATGGTATTTTCGTTTTGCTGAACTCCATAGTGAATTTGATGTTGAACTCATTGCTGTTCAGATATGTAAAAAAATTAAGTAGTTTTTCAGAAGTTCCTGTCCAAATCATGATACAGTCATCAATGTATCTTCCCCAAAACAGGATTGAGTCATTCCATTCTGTACCTGATGGGCCCCAGATCCGCAACTCCTCGAACCAACCCATCACTAGGTTTGCGTACGATGGTGAGAATCTGGAGCCCATAGCCACACCCTGTTTTTGTCTGTACCAATTGTCCTTATGTAAGAACACATTGTTGTCCAATATAAGTTCTATCATTTCCACAATCATTTCAGTATGCAACCATGAGCTGGCAGTCCTTTTGCTGAGCATTTTTTTAATTGCAGTTAAACCAATTTCTCTTTTGATACATGTGTACAAAGATACCACATCTAAGGTAACTAGTATCATGGTATCTTCCCAGGTCAAGTCAGCCATAATGCCCAAAATGTGTTTTGTATCCCTGATGTAGGATGGGAGATTTGAAACTAGTGGCTTTAAAAAAATGTCCACATATTCCGATATCCTCTCTGTAGGTCCACCACTGCCCGATATGATCGGTCTGCCTGGGGGAAATGTGTCGGTCTTGTGTACCTTTGGTAGAGTATAAATGCATGGGTACCTTGGGCGGTCTACTCTGAGATAGGTGAGTTCATTGTCATCCAGGAGACCTAATCCATGGCATTTTTTAAGGTGTATGTTTATATAGTCCGTAAGTTTCCATATAGGGTTGCCTTGTAACTGTTCATAGCATTCGGGGTTTGCAAGTTGTGAGAGTATTTCTGTTTCATAGTCACTCGTCCTCATGATCACCATATTGCCCCCCTTGTCAGCTTCCCTAATCGTTAATTCACTGTTATCACTCAATTCTTTGAGTGCTGTTCTTTCCCTGTGTGTTAAATTGTCCTTTTGTATGTGAGATGCTGTTTCTCTAAGATCATGCTTATCTAGGTCTGCTGATACGAGTTTGTAAAATAGGTCTATACTATTACCCGCAGTCAATGTCGGAGTCCATTTGGATTTGTCTTTAAGGTTGCTAGATATGTTATAATCTGTTTGTATATCCAAATCCCTCATTATCATATCAGTTGTGACCACCTCATCTTCACAGTCTGTAATGGACATCAATATTCTTGTGTTCTGAATGTCTTCTATCGATAGTTCATTACATATCAACACGCCAAAATTTGGTTGCAGTTCTTTATTTAGAGTTTTGTTCAAATCAAAATATTTTTTTAGTTTTAGACGTCGGATAAATTTGAAAAGATCTATTTTTGTAGTGCACAAATCCCCAACATTATTGGGACAAAAACTCATACCTTTCTGTAATACAGAAATCATATCTTTAGACAAAACAGCATCACTCAAATTCATTACATTAACATTATCTACTTTTTCTGATACATGTTCCATTAACTGGTTCTCATTCCCGGACGACCTGCATCTCCTCCCCCCTCTCCTGCCTCTCCTTGTTTTCCTGGTGGTGCCTGTCTGCGATTCTCTCTGTTCCCAGTTTTTATTCTTTTTATTTCCAATAAAAAATTGTTGGTGACATTATTGGTATTACTAGCACCACCCAATTCCTCCTGTTCACTTTCACTGGTGTGTGTCGTATTCAGTGATGTGATGCTGGAGCTAGCAGATTTATTTGCTCCTAAGTTTTGAGGAGTGTTTTTAGTGACTAAGTGGTCATACTTTTTTGCGAAGGTGAATATTCTGCCGCTGGTGTAATCTCTCTCATCCCTTTTCAATTTCCTGCTCTTGCGTTCTTTAATGTCAGTAACATGACGTTGTAAGATATCTTTTAAAATTGCATAGTTCTTCTCACTTGCCTCGGGTAGATTTAAGTCCTTAATCTCTAACTCTAACTTCTCAATTTCTTTCTGGAGAAGAATAACCTTTCTCTCACAGTTTATTATTAGTGTGTTCATTAGCTTGTTAGAGTTGTCAGTGAGCTCCTTCTCCCAGTCTAAAAGTAGGTCTGGCTCTAAATCCTCGTAAGTGGGAATGATTTGTGACCTCAAGCCCCTGGGGATGCGTTTGACTTTGAAGTATTGTTTAAGAGTAGCCGCATCCCACCATCTGGATAGTTCATTCGCCACACAGGGCCGCCGCCGAGCCCCCAGGCTTCCCGCCGGGTCCCACGAGACCCCGCCCCTGCAGCCGCCGATTGGTTCCCGCGCTCCCCGCCTCCCCGCAGACCCTCCCTACCGGATCCCCTCTTAAGGAGTCCCACACCGCTGCTCTGGAGTGACCACTGTGCCCTCGGCCTGGTCACCCCCACACCTCCCGCCTGCTCCTCCTTACCTGCCTGAGCCTCGCAACTAGCGACGCCCCAGCTGCCACAGGACCACCCAGCGACGCCCCAGCCGCCACAGGGCCGCCGCCGAGCCCCCAGGCTTCCCGCCGGGTCCCACGAGACCCCGCCCCCCTGGCTGCCGATTGGTTCCCGCGCTCCCCGCCTCCCCGCAGACCCTCCCTACCGGATCCCCTCTTATGATGCCCCCAGAGCGACCGCGCAGCAGACGCGCGCAGCGGGAGCACCGATTGAGCGCCAAAGGTGCGCCAAAGGTAAGCCCGTCTACTCCCGTCCGCGCCCGGACCGCGCCCAGCGCCAGGACCCCTGGCCCGCGCAGACCCCAGCCCACCCACCGGACGTACGACGCCGCCACCCTCAACGCACTCAACGCCGGCCGAACCCCTGGATGCTACCGAGCCACCCCGAGACGCACCCACGGACCCTTCACCTGCCAGTCCTGCAAGTTCTCCTGCATCCGGACCTGCACGGCACCAGCATCCACCAAACCGAACACCAGCAGCAACCACCTGAAGTGCATCCTGCTCAACACCCGCTCCGTCCACAGACACGCCGTCCAACTTTGGAACCTCCTCGACACCACAGCTCCTGACGTTGCCTTCCTCACGGAAACCTGGATGAACGACTCCTCAGCGCCCGACATCGCCATCGCCATCCCAGAGGGCTACAAGATCATCAGGAGAGACCGCGACAAGCAGACTGGAGGAGGCATCGCCATCATCCACAGGAACAGCATCCGCATCTCGACCAACACCGACGACACCCTGACAACCGCCGAACACCTGCACTTCCAGATCCACACCGACCCCAAGACCACCCTCAGGGGCACCCTGATCTACCGACCCCCGGGACCACGCACTCAATTCAGCGAAGACATCGCTGACTTCATCAGCCCGCACGTCCTCCCCTCCGCTGACTACATCCTCCTCGGGGATATCAACTTCCACCTGGAGAACAACGACCGCAACACCACCACCCTGCTTGACAACCTCACCACCCTCGGACTCAAGCAGCTGGTGACCACCCCCACCCACCTCGCCGGACACACACTCGACGCCGTCTTCTCGTCCAGCAAAGACATCGCCTTCAGCCACGCCACTGGACTCCACTGGACGGACCACAGCTGCATCCACTTCACCTTCAGAAGGACCACGGTCCACCACCACCAGCAACAGGCTGCACGAAGAAGCTGGAACAAGATCACAGCTGACCAACTCGCCGCATCCCTAAACCAGCACCCTCCCGCCAGCTCAGCGAACCCCAGCCAAGCCGCCGACAACCTCACGAAATGGATCTGCACCTGCGCGGACGAACTTGCCCCTCTGAGGACCCCGCCCAGCAGACCCGGAAGCAAGAAGGCCCCGTGGTTCACCGACGAACTCAAGAGCTCCAAGAAGAACTGCCGTGCCCTCGAGAAAGCCTGGAGAAAAGACCCTACACCGGACAACATGACGACCCTCAAGCTCGCCACCCGAAAGCACCACCAACTGATCCACGCCAACAAGAAAACAGCATTCAAGGACCGGCTGGACAACAACGCACACAACAGCAAGGAACTCTTCAACATCGTGAGAGAGCTCTCCAACCCCAACGCCGGAACCAACGACATCACCCCATCGCAAGACCTCTGCAACTCCCTCGCCTCCTACTTCCACAACAAGATCGCTGACATACACAACAGCTTCAACACACAAACAACGCTCCCCAGGACCACACCAACGCCCCCCACCACCACCCTCAACGCCTGGACACCGATCAACCTCAAAGACACCATCAGCACGATGAACTCCATCCACTCCGGATCTCCAACCGACCCCTGCCCCCACCACGTCTTCAACAGGGCCGACGCTGTCATCGCACCCCACCTGCGGGACATCATCAACACCTCCTTCGACACCGCTACCTTCCCTGAAAGCTGGAAGCACGCCGAACTCAGCGCTCTACTAAAGAAACCAACGGCGGACCCCACCGAACTCAAGAACTACCGCCCCATCTCGCTCCTCCCGTTTCCAGCCAAAGTCATCGAGAAGACCGTCAACAAGCAACTGGCAGCCTTCCTCGAGACGACTGGATCCCTCGACCCATCTCAGTCAGGCTTCCGGGCCAACCACAGCACCGAGACCGCCCTCATCGCTGCCACTGACGACATCCGAACCCTGCTGGACAACGGAGAAACAGCGGCCCTCATCCTCCTGGACCTCTCCGCAGCATTCGACACTGTCTGCCACCGCACCCTAGTACAGCGCCTGGGCAACGTCGGAATCGAGGAGAAGGCACTGGAATGGATCATCTCCTTCCTCGCCGGAAGGACACAGAGAGTCTGCCTCCCCCCGTTCAGATCAGAAGCCACGGAAGTCATCTGCGGCGTCCCTCAGGGCTCCTCGCTCAGCCCCACCCTCTTCAATGTCTACATGAGCCCCCTTGCGGCCATCGCACGCCAACACAACCTGAACATCATCTCCTACGCCGATGACACCCAGCTGATCCTCTCCCTGACCAACGACCCCGCCGCCGCCAGAGCCAACCTACACGAAGGGATGAAAGACGTGGCTAAGTGGATGACGACCAGCCGCCTGAAACTGAACACAGACAAGACGGAAGTCCTCATCCTGGGCTCCTCACCCTCCGCCTGGTACGACTCCTGGTGGCCCCCCGCCCTGGGCAACGCACCCAAACCGACAGACTACGCACGCAACCTGGGCTTCATCCTGGACTCCTCCCTCTCCATGACTAGACAAGTCAACGCCGTCTCCTCGTCCTGTTTCAACATCCTGCGCATGCTACGTAAGATCTTCCGGTGGATCCCCACCGAGACCAGGAAGACGGTCACCCAGGCCCTCGTCACCAGCCGTCTGGACTACGGCAACGCCCTCTGCGCCGGAACCACCGCTAAGCTCCAGAAGAGACTCCAGCGTATCCAGAACACCTCGGCGAGACTCATCCTCGACGTCCCCAGACGAAGCCACATCTCCAGACACCTGAGAGACCTGCACTGGCTCCCGATCAACAAGAGAATCACCTTCCGGCTCCTCACCCAGGCACACAAAGCCCTGCACAACCAAGGCCCGACTTACCTCAACAGCCGCCTCAACTTCTACGCTCCCAAACGCCATCTCCGCTCGACCAGTCACGCCCTCGCCGCCATCCCCCGCATCCGAAGAGCGACAACAGGAGGAAGGTCCTTCTCCCACCTGGCCGCCAAGACCTGGAACTCCCTCCCGACCGACCTACGCTTGACCCAAGACCACCTCTCCTTCAGGCAGAAGCTCAAGACCTGGCTGTTCGAGCAGTAGCGGACCCCCCCCCCTAGCGCCTTGAGACCCTCCGGGTGAGTAGTGCGCGGTATAAATGCCTATGATTGATTGATTGATTGATTCATTCATTCATTCTAAGTTTTTCAAGTCTGATAAATTTCTGTTTTAAGCCCTCATTTCTAGAGGCTTGTCCTCCCTGCGCTGATGTGCTAGGGCCACGGTTGTCTCTGTTGTTGAAAAGATCTTCAGCTTCCTTATCTCTCTGGTTTTTATCATTACTAAATATATCCATCGTGATTCTAGGGCTGCCACCTATAGGTACACAGTTAAGCACAGGCAGTGGTTTGGTATAGGTTGTCTGGCGCCACTTAGAGAGTCTCACAGTTGATTAGATCTAGCGGTTGTATCTGACGGTGCTATAAGGTAGAAGGAACCACTTTAATCCTTCCAAACGCGGCTTACGCCTAAAACAATCTACAACACTCCTTAGCACACGTATGTCAAAGTTATGTTATATATACAGGTGTTTCCACATTCTGATACAATCATAATACGTAGTTTTCATTGGTACATCAGTTTGTGTTTATTCCTGTTCACTGGAAATTTTCCACACAGCCGACACGTGTTTCGTCGTAATTGGGACAATACGGACACTTAGGGAAAGAATCAATGAACATATCAGGGCAGTCAAACAGGGTGACATGCGATACCCAGTTGCTGCCCACATGTCAATCTGCCCTGCACAAACAACACATCGAATGTTTGAATTCTTTGGAGTAGAACACACACCTAGACACCCTAGGGGAGGCAATAGAGAGCTGGCCTTAAGACAGAGAGAAGCCCTATGGATTATGAAGATGCGAAGCGTAGAACAGGGGTTAAACATTGACCATGAGCTACACTACTTCCTAGGGAGGTAGTTGACTAAATAGACAATTCACGCTCACATGTAAACACAGCAAAATGTATTACAACTCTAGAATGAAGTTTACATATGAATGTATAAACAATGTATTCCATGAACGGGCTCATAAAGTGTGTTATGATAAAATATATGTGTTTTAAGATGTTAGTACTATGATCATGTACTGACCCTTCATGATGGAGAGACCACTAGATCACTACCGATTTGAGAAGTTCACTCTCTCACGTACTTAAGATACACTATATACTCTGACCACTACTACAGTAAATGGCAACCGATATAGTACACCAGCAAGGAATGACCACTCACTGATTTCACTTTAATGAAATACACAACGTTGCCACAAATCCTGTTACATTAGTGTCACTCACGGTCTATATGGAATAAATATACTAAAGGATGAAGCTCTTTTGCATACGACGCATAGCTTAGGCGCAAAACAAAGATCACCATATTTATTGATAGACCACTTATCTTGCCTAAGTTATAATAATCTCGACCCTAAAATTATTCTCTTTTAAATATAAACAAAATTATGGATAGTTACTGTAACACAGATATATGAAATCGAAAACACTTCAAACCCATATTACAGAGGGTGCTTATGAAAAACAATAACTATGGTACTCAGGTACTATCGAAAATAAAACGATGTTACCAGACATTAACATTGTTAGAACTAGACCGTGTATAGATTTAAAAATAGTAAATAAAATGATTTAATACTATAACTGAATACGCCAATAATGAACTACATCGTGATTATTTAGATCATGTGCCACTATAAGTCGATAATTTTGACTACATGGGACGAAAATCTACCAAATAGATCGATATTAACTCCTGGGTAAATGTTACAAGATGGCGATCGTTTTATCCTAACAAAACTAGAACGCCTGAACAGTGCTCACGTGCCTTCTTTTAGCCCAATGGCTAACACAACAATGATGCGTGAATCACGTGGTTCATAATAACCTATCGCAAACACTCCTAGAATACGGAAGTGTTTGTAATAAATACGCGGTGAATTCAGAGACGACAGTCGAGCGGACACGCTGATTGTGAACGGGGAGTCCTTTACGTGCAAGAAATTTAATGGCGAAAGGTAAGAGGAACACTTACCCGAAACTTAGGGTTACATGTGTGGAGGACTAGACCGTAAATTTGAATAATATATCCATAACGATAAAAACTTTTTTTAGAGTACAGATATGTTTGACCTCATGATGTTAGACGGGGTAATATGGGAGGAATACTAGGCTGATCTTTCTGCTTTATGCATTTCTCTTAGAAATAGTGACTGTGCAACAGATAACCCTAATTTTATAAATAAATTAAAAACGGATATTTTTTGAACATAGACCAAAACTTGCTACATCTTAAGCGATGTGAACAAAAAACAAAATAATGAAAGAATGCTAATATAAAATAGACAGTATGTGAAGGATTCTGGGGATTTATTTAAATCACCTTACTGACAACACAATCTTGATGGATAAACAATACCTTTTAGTCCACACATTATCAAAGAGAAACAACCAATTTAAAAGAGCTCTAACAATAATGTTCCTTTCAGCCTGCCAGTAAAACTGATACTTGGAGCCAGGTGGATAATATATGCTGAATATTAGACAGCAGAAGACCCCCGTAAAACCCCCTTGCGGGTTGGAAATATCACCGCATACTGAGTAAGTTTGGAACTTTAAAATATTTACTCAAACATATTTGTGCGATAAACGATAAACCAAAATAATGGGAAGTACTCAAAAAAATCTTTTTTACTAACTACCTCTACAGCAAAAGAATACAGATCTGGAAATAGGTAGTTATGAATATGCATCAATTACAGACTATAATACTAACGATGCATGAACCAATTGCACTTTAAAAGAATTTGAGCACTATAGACTAATATATTTTTAGAAAAAACCTTGACACGTGGTGCTGATGTAGGGTGTATTGATAATGAAACATGCACTATGATCATAATGAACACGATATTATATCACGCCTTAATGAGACTACCTGAGTACTGGATCTCTCCATTTCATACAGGTTCATAGACCTCTGTGAGAAACAGAGGTACATTCTGTGTTATATACTAATGGAATCATTTCTGATTAGATTGCAACTGTTTGATTGCAAACAATGTGGAACATCAACTGTATACTGTGACAGCTTATCAAGGTGTGGATAACTTCTTCTAAATGAGAGGAAATGATGAACAATATGGTTTTTCTTGCTTGCTCACTAATAATATAGAATATTATACCTTATCACGGTGAGGGCCACATTTACAAAACTTAAAAGATAAATAGAAGAACTATTACAATTGGAAACAATGATTCTGAGTACAAATACATATGGCAATATATCTATGTTTCTTTTGTTTGTAAACTCTGCAGCCTTGAAAAAGTCGTGGGTTACATTCCCAATTACGACGAAACACGTGTCGGCTGTGTGGAAAATTTCCAGTGAACAGGTATAAACACAAACTGATGTACCAATGAAAACTACGTATTATGATTGTATCAGAATGTGGAAACACCTGTATATATAACATAACTTTGACATACGTGTGCTAAGGAGTGTTGTAGCTTGTTTTAGGCGTAAGCCGCGTTTGGAAGGATTAAAGTGGTTCCTTCTACCTTATAGCACCGTCAGATACAACCGCTAGATCTAATCAACTGTGAGACTCTCTAAGTGGCGCCAGACAACCTATACCAAACCACTGCCTGTGCTTAACAGTCTGCAGGAACAGCCTGGAGACATGCTTGTATGGTCACTTAGATGGCGGCATAAAATGCACTGCAGTCACTAGTGACATTTAATTTATGTGCCCTAAGTACACTTTCCTACGGTATACTAAAGACTTACAGTGAAGTAAACTATGCCAATAAGGAATGTAGCCATTTTCAACATGTTTGAAGTGGTCAGAGCACATGCACTGGCGCCTGGTTAGCAGTGTACCAGTATGCAGAGTCAAAACACCAGCAGCCTCAGTCCAGAAAAAATTGGGATGACCATACAAGAAAAGCCATTTTGCTACAAACATTGTTTGTGTTGTGTTGTATGATTCTAAGTACAAAGGAGTCACTCTTCTAAGCCAAAAGGGACAGGGTAGGTAAACCAATGAAGAAACAATTTCTCTTTTGTGCTACAGCCTCTATGTATCCACTAGTAGTCCAATACGTCTACACTGAATGGCTTACTTGATTATCTGTGCTACCAATTATAAATGTCTTCTTAAGTTATTAAAACATGTATTTATATGAATTGTTCAAAAATGTTTACAATATGCACATCAATAGATATACAATAATAAGATTAAAAGCACAGGAAGAATGCGACTGTAATCTTAATATACACAAACAGTCGTCTATACCTTACACCAGATTTGCAGAATTTCATAGACACATCCTCTGTTGTTTGTGGTCACAATGTATACATCCCACATACAATTAAAAACTGTTTTGACATTTTATTAACAATTCATACAAAGAAACATTTTAATAACATTGGGAGACAGTTTTAATTGGTAATACAGATAATCAAGTTAATTATTGTAAGCCATTAAGTGCAGCCTTATTGGACCTCTAGTGAATATACGGAGTTTGTAGCACAAAAGGGAAATTGGTTCTTCATTTTGTTGTATGATGTAATTTAGGTAACATATTCATACTGCTGTTGTTGCTTCTAACCATTGTCCAGAATCTGTAGAGTCTGTGGGAAAACCTCCTTATGTAAGCAATCACTAAGGAAGTCGATAATCATAATGTGACCTATACACAAAGTGTTATTTATTAGTATTTATTATAACAGTTTATTATTCAACAAACGCTTGGTGGCCAACTTCTAGGTGTAATATAAAATCTTGTCCTAAAATCAATGTTTCAGGCAATGTAATAGAGGAAATTCAATGTGTAGTAAGAAAGGAATGGAAGAAAAAGAGCATGAGGCTCAGAGGGGGAGAGGTAGGGGAGGGTGGGTATTAAAGGAGACAGTGAGAAAGTGCATTGTCTCTTACTTGGATGAAGAAGAAAAGTTCATGTAGACACAGATACAAAGATTTGTTATTCTATAGAGTTTCTAGAATAGCTCAAAAGGAGGAGTAATGCTTGCCTCTAGAGTGGAGGTTGCGTCAGAGAGTTTTGAAAGTGATGAAATTACTGAGTGACCGCAGATTATCGGAAATATTATTCCAGAGTTGGCTGTGATGCATGAAGGCCTGAGTGGGGCTTCAGTCATGTTATTGTTAACTTGGTGTTACTCAAAATCATACTAATGATTCAATGGAAAAGAGTATAAAGCTGGTTGGGTGGAGCTTGTTGATATACTTCAGTTGAAGGCTCTAGGTTGGTATACCAGTTGATAAGTTAGTGGCCCATAAGAGTTGTGGTCTCTTGAATTGAAATCAGTAGACAGTAATAATCAATTGGAAAGAGCCACAGCTTTAATGGAAACAAAACATCCAGTTATCAACGAAAGTACAAACACTAACATATTTATTGCTCAATCTTAAGACAAATGCCAGTCAATGTGTTTCATTCCTTATTGTCTGAAACTGCTTCAGGGCTGTATTAAGGATCATACAAAAGAATAATTCAATACAGCACGTGAAATCTTTACACCCTCCAGGTGAGTGACTAGAATGTTAAATGAAAGACATTTGCTTACAATCGGTTAGTTTTTGAGAAGGCAGCAAACAGGAATACCTTTCAACAAGTTAAATCATATGATTAGCTAATTGTAGAGAGAAACCTGATATTTGAATTAACAACTATATTATAATGCATGGGATCTTGCAATCCATGTATAAAAACCTGTCTTTAAGTCCCTTATTACATGTTACTTGTGACACACTAAGTTGCCTGTAATAAAGAAATGACATAGCTGCTCAAATATTATAACTTAATACAGAGGAATTCTGGTGTCACAATGCCTGCTCCCAGAGCCAGCAGCCCAGGAGAAAGGGAGAATACAGTGAATAATTAAAATTGCAATTAAAAAAATAAAACAATTTCAAATAAGCCTTTCTTCTTCTGCTCTTCTTTTCTAGAGGAAAAATGATAAGCATAAAAGAAATTTTTAAGGTAAAACGTTTCCTTTTTAGATGACTTAGGTAACTATAGAAAAGATCAAATCTCTGCATGTTTCAACACATTCTGAGTAGCAGTGCTTTTTTAAACATCTGACTTGTATGATACTGATTCTGATATCTTTTGATTGTGATATATTTTTGCAACAAATATCTAATTTCTTTTTGTTATGTTTAATTTTGCACTAGAGATTCTACTTTTGTCATTCATTTTTGCAAAGATGTTATCTCTTTCATATGAAAGAGCATTGCACCAAGAATTGTAGTGGTTTATGGAAAGGTGACAGTGTGAGCATGTATTTTAAGGAATAAAGTACTCTCTGACATACATCATAAGGGTTTTGAAAGTCACCTTGGTGTTCCATGACATCACAAAGGATCTCCAACCAACATCCCTCAGTGTCGAGCGTTACAGGCGGTGTCCACCCTCCTCAGGAGATATCCGTCTGATCGCCCTGATGTCTTCATCCTCCAATGCTTGGAGATTGTGTTGATGAACAACTTTTTTGAGTACAATGGGAAGATTTTTAAGCAAATTCAGGGTACATCAATGGGGGCTTCTTGTGCCCCGAGTGTGGCTAACACATTCATGGGAGAATGGGAGCTTAAAAATATTTACAACGAACTGGCCCCATTTTTTGAGAACATTTCTGTTTGGAAGCGTTTTATTGATGATATTTTTTTATTTGGAAAGGATCGGAAGAAGAACTACAGGCGTTTTACCTTTGGCTCAATGCAAGTGATACCAACCTGAGGTTCACTATGAACCTGAGCATTCAAAAAGTAGACTTTTTAGATATCAGCATTGCAGGTACCAACGGACATCTAACAGTCAGTCTGTTTAGGAAAAGTACTGCCAAAAATACAATCCAGGAATTTGGCAGCTACCACCCGAATTGCCAAAGGGAATCCATACCTTTCGGCGAATTTCTACGAATTCGCCGTAATTGCACGGATATTGGCTCATTCCACCAACATGGAGATGCACTCAAAGAAAGACTGCTTAGAAGAGGCTATCCACATCGCCTTGTGCGACAAGCCTACAAAAGGGCCAAATATTATGATAGATCTGCACTCTTACAAGGTAAAACACGGACCAAACACGATCGAATCACATGTGTGATCAACCATTCCACTTTGAACCATAAGTTCCGGAATATTATCAATAAAAATTGGAGAATTTTGAATACGGATGAGAGCGTCTCTCCGCTTCCTCTCCCCATGCTGGCGTACAGGAGGAACAGAAACTTGAGGGACATGTTGGTCCACGCCAGATCTCCCACTAGAAATTCTCAATTCAATAACCAGCTCTCCATCACTGGACTTCCTGCAGTAGTGGGCAATCACAGGTGTGGCTCCTGCCACGCTTGTGAGTCAGCTATCACATCTGACACGGTTACTTACAATGAAAAAAAGATTAAACTACGTTTCCTTACAAACTGTCGTAGTAGTAACATCGTGTATATCCTATTCTGTGACTGTGGCTTGGCTTATGTTGGCGAGACGGGTCGTGAGTTTCGCGTCCGTTTCAGCGAACACAAGTCCGCCATCAGGACCAAAAAGCTATCAGCCCCGTTAGTCCAACATTGCATTGAGAAGTCCCATAAGGAGGATGAGATCAAATGGTCTATCCTCGAAAAGGTTACACCAAAAATGGGACAATCGAGTGAAATCACGCGTAAAAAACTTGAAACCTTTTGGATTTACCTTTTGGACAGTGTGAAGCGAGGACTTAACGAAGAACTATCTTGGTATGTGACCAAGTAAAGTATTACCTCCTTGACTCAGCAACCCTTAGCATGTGCCACCTCGGTAATCTGATATGAAATCCTCAGAAAATTCATCTCTTATTGCTCCCTACCATTGGGAATCTTTAGTGTAGTAACGGTTTAGTATTTTTTGTGCTACGTAAGAATCTTGTCTCTTCTCCTAATATATTTGACTATGTATTAATTCACTTAAACGCCTTTTGCATCTTATTTAAATATATATACACTCCTGTTGTTTCTTCAACGGAATAGATATATATATTTCTTTCATCGATGGCTTAGTTGTAACATACGCTCCTTCTTATTTTTATTTTCGGCTGGATTACCTCGCACATTCCGGCACTAGGTAGATGGACCCTACGCTGCTGTTCATGTTCCTGTTGAGAGACTCCCCCTATCTGTCACGCACCTCTGCGTTGAAATTAAGTCTCCGTAATACGGGGAAGTCCATCAAGCCTGGATATTTGGCATTATAGAAATAGGCAAACGTACTGTCAGAACTATAGACAAACATTGAACTATTGAAGTTGCACTACATCGCAACTTCCCTGGAATATGCATTTACTTTTTTACATTAAATGTAAATATGAAAGTATTTAGGCTGCACTCGATTTTTAGCTGAACAGATATCCCTGTTTGGATGGTTCAGTGTTAATACATGCCCTTTTCTACTCTATATTTACATCTAAATTAGTCCTTATTGCTCGATACTAGCAAGATGGACGCCACTCTGCAGTCCTATGTCTATGTTTATGCAAGGAGACTTCCGCAATCTGACATGCATCTCCCGCGGGATTTGAACATTGTTGAGGGTGTATAAGACATGGCGGGCCCCAGCGTCTTTTTTGCTGAGGGTCGCAGCAACGTAGAGGGATTACGGCGCACCACTTTGGACCTTAAGGTAGGCAAACGTGATACCGATCCTTGCCGGAGGAATCTGCAATAACCGCTTCTTCCTTTTTCGAGGTACAGGATAGGGCTTTCCCAGCTGCCGGCGCGTTTGATTAAGCTTAACGAGTTATTTTATAACCACGATTTTCCTTGCAAATTTGATTTTCATTTCAATGCATCTTGCAATACTAGAAGTCCGTAGTTACCATTCTCGATCCTTACAGGAGGAGCCTGCAATAATCGCTTCTTCCGTCCCGAGTTACAGGATAGGGCTCTCCCAGCGGCCAGCGCGTGTGGTCAAGCTTAACAAGTTATCTTAATACCGAGACTCTCGTTGCCAATTGGATTTCCATTCCAATGCATCTTGCAATATTAAAAGTCCGTAGTCACCACTCCCTATCTAGGTATGGACTCTTGCACGTTTTCAGGATGTGTCTCCTGTTTATATTAGTATGTAGCTATCAGCGCGCATCACCCCCTAGCAGACCTTTGTTTAAATGTCTAAAGCTCGTAACGCTCGCTTATTTTTTCATTCTCAGGGTCGCTGGTGCTGAATATTGCAATTTACTCACGGAATGTATTCTCACTGCCTATAGAAGTAAGCCCACATTGTTTTTATGGCTTTATCGTTTTTGTCATCGGTATCTTGGATACTCATATTATGTGTACTGTTTCAGCCTTAACAGGACTCTTCGATATTTCTTTATCTATTTATAGACTAGGAAGCAACAGAACTTAGTCCCCTCGCCGTCTGCATCAATCAATTTGAGACCCTCTCTTTGTAAACACGATATAAAGGTGCATATTGTGAAGTTTTACCAAATACGGACACCCTGCGACCACTTCGGTATGTTACCCATAGTGTTAAATAAGGATGGGTTTGTCAGTAAGCATACACATTACATGTCATGCTTTTCTTATTATTTCTATATCAATTATGACATTGTGGCATTGAACATTTTCTCTGTAGCCATCAATACGGAACACAGCGACTACCAAATTCATTAGATGAAGTTCTGAGTTCCATATGCTTTTCGTTCCCATCGTGAGTGGCGCTATTGGTAAGCCTTCCAAATTTTTGGAAAACACAAGAGTTTCAGCTAGTCCCTTCACTACATCTCATTTGACAGCCTCCCTTAATTCCCTTGTAGATGCTGTGTACCCGATCTGGTCTTTCCTTTGACCTTAATAATAATACTTGCAAATGAAAAGTTTTTCCTGTGTTACACTGTAAGTATACAAAACGATAAGGTGTGCTACTGTGAGTTTAAACTCCTTTTACAAGATCAGGTTTCAATGTAAACAGTAAATTTGTGTTTCTTTTTTAATCTTTGCTCAAAATCTGACCGCTAATATGCCCTGAGAGTGAATAGGCATTTATTGTCAAAAATGTTTTTCTCTCTCTGTGATGGATTTAGCTAAACCATGTCCCTATCCTCGCCAATTAAACACAGGATCCTACTATAGTCACGGTGATGAGCCCCCACAGTTTAACTCAACAGTGAATGTTTAATGTCTCTTTCATAATTTTTCACTTGAGAATGTTTTAGTGACAGATTTATCTTCCCTTTTTAGGCTATTCTTCTTTGTTTGATCCCCTGGTTCTGCACAAAATGATGAACAAGGTCCTGATGAAGGTGGCTTGAACCATCGAAACGCGCGTAGACCTGCTACAAGGGCCGATACTTCTATTCTGGAGCCCTTGAACAATAATAGCTTTGTGATCTAGCTAATTGTAACCCAGTTCCTTCTTCCATCAATGTATGAGGTTTGATTGTAGTATGATTGGTAGCACGTGAGCAAGTTGCTTTGTATGACTGTCACCATGGGGTACATTTTCTCTTGTTGCTTATTTTTATGATTCTATTGTGTTCTTTATGAATTTGTGTAATTAACAGATGTGTTTTCTATAGAATTGTCTGATTTATAACAGTATTTATATGAATTTATATTTATAAAAAAGGAAAAAAATAAATACAATTTTTGAATGATTCCTGTTTAGAACAAACTTTTTTCTGTCACTGTTTTTGATATTCATTGATGCATATACATAATTGAAGTATACGGCCATTGAAGGAACTTCTCTCATTCCTTGCTTATCACAAAGGATCTCAGCCTTCGGCCTTGTTCATTTATGTGGCCACAGAACTCCTCTGTGACTTGCAATATCCTTATATTGTGTGGCAGGTGTACTTTTTCAAATGAATACTGAGTGTTTACCTACTGTCACAATAAGGAGGTAGCCTCTATCTTTAACATGTTTTCACTAGGATCAAGTGTAGGGCAAACATAGGAGTCCAATGAAAACTGTGCATAAAGTTTACCTATTAAAAAAAGAAAATATTTGTGTGACACTCTGTGCCTTCTACAAAGAAGACTGCCTGGTTAAAAAGCAATTTACAATGTACATATTTCATATAACAACTCACTGATGTATCTCTTTAAAGGTCATGGTGGGTCAATGAAAATGTGTTAGTGCCTCTTCTGCTACAACAGCTCTTTACCCTCTTTCCATATCAGAGTAGCAAACTTTTCATTTAAACGTTCAGGCATATTTACAAGGAACAAGCTCTGCCGCAGCATCATTTTTTTTATGCTGCCGCAGCTCTTTCTTGGAGCCATATTTACAAAGTGACACTAGAGGCATTTAGTTTCACTTTTACCACTCCTGTGCCTATTTTCAATTGCCCCAGATTGGGATGCGTCAGCTAGAAAAAATTATATGTAAGTTAGACGCTGCCGTATTAATAACGAATGGGAAAATGATGACACTTTGACAAAAGAAGTGTAGGGTTCCAAAAGCATCACAAATTTACCGCTATGACAAACCATTTTTCAAAATGACACATTGCCACTGGTATAATAGCATAACATACACAAATCACTCTGGCAAGCTCAACTACACCAGGGACCTACTTCTACTGCAGCTCAGAGCACCAAGACCACCACCACCACCATCAACACCACCACCTCCGCCATCTTCACCATCACCACAGATGCAGTGCAGAAGAGAGCGAACATGCCGCCAGAGGATTAGGTTAATTGAGCTCAGGCAGGAGGATGCCATTGTCCATTAGAGGCTCAGCAGGGAGCCCATTGTACAGCTCCTGCACTAGATTGCACCAATGCTGTAGCCAACTTCGCAGCAGTGCACCAATATCCCTGCACAGGTCAAGCTATTGGCTGGACTTCAAAGGCTGGCATATAGAACTTTCCATCCTACCACAGTCAGAGTGGCACGAGAATTAAGCATGGGCGTAAAATCCGTTCCGCTCGCGGATTTTGCGGATTTTCGGTAAATTCGCAATCCGCGAACTCTAGCGAACTTGCCGAAAATTCGTAAAATCCGTGCGAAGCGGATTTTTTGCTTGGTCGCACTTGCCAACTAGAATACTATGCAATTTTGCGGGAGTAAATACTTGCGAACACGTAGATGCGGCGGGCAGCGACAATCTCGCAATTGCGAGATTGCAAAATTTGCAATTTCGCACAAGAAATCCACCAGCAGGCAGCATAAACCTTGAAAATTACGATTTTTATCAGAATAACTCCTCAGGTTGACATTTGCCTGCACTTTGTCTTTGCAGGGAGTCCATTTTTGGGGGTGGGGTGGGAGGAAGGAAGTGCCCCACAGTCTCCAACTTCCTGTTCCTGTCCACCAGGCTCCTCCCAGTGCTTTCTTCATGTGCTGGTCACTTTGATTTGGATATTGACCTGGAAGGATTACTTTTGTGGATGCTGCTGGATATTTGGATTTTTGCAAAACTGAAAGCACTCAGCAGGTGCAAAGGTTCAATCTTATCATTAGTAACCATTCCCTGTAGTGCTTCCTGAGGGGCCCCTTCAGAGTTCATTTGCCTACTTGCAACTATTCTATGACCCTGCTCTGACCCTCACAGCAGGCTCAGAGAATAGCTACAAGTATACAACAAAGGTCCTGTTAAAAAAATTACACTGCAACAAAAAGCAATTACAGACAAAATTGAAAGCACTCAGCAGGTGCAAAAGTTCAATCTTATCATTAGTAACCATTCCCTGTAGTGCTTCCTGAGGGGCCCCTTCAGAGTTCAGCAAATTACAGATAAGGAAGCAGGTGCCAGCCAGACTGGAAGTTTAAATTCAGTGACACATTAATCAACCCCAAATTAATTCATGTCAGTGGAAGCAGGGCAGGTGTGCTTGCTTTTTTTCACCCCCATAATCTACAGTGATAAACCAACCAGAGGGTGACAGTGATGTACCAGAGGGTGGCATGGGTGTACCAGAGGGTGGCAGAGGTGAAACAGAGGGTGCTGTGAACCTGTGATGATGAACCAGATGTAGAAACAACATAGTCGCGGCCGTTGCGAGCCGACAAGTAAGTTCGCAATTGCGAACTGGTACAGAAATCCTTGCGAACACAAAAAAAAAAATCCGCAAATTCGCGAGAGTTCGCGGATTTTGCGGATTGCGAATCCGTAAATACGCAAGTTCGCGGATTGCCAATTCGTAAAATCCGCCCATGCTTAACGAGATTCCGAGCCATTCTTCTCAGCATTCCTTTCCTCCATCCTGGACGCAATCATAAGCCTCACACTCCAGAATCTCATTTTCCCCAACGCAATGGAGAAACAACAGGAAAAAAAGCAAAGCTTTAATGCCAATTCAGGATTTCCACATGTGCTGGGGCAACGGACTGCACACATGTGCAACGTATGCCTCCAGCTGTTACATCACAACTGTCCCGCAATAGGAAGCACACGCATTCCATGAAGGTGCAGGCAATCGTGGACCATATGTGCCTCTTCAACAATGTTTTCCCAAAGTATCAGGGGAGTGCTCATGATTCCTTCATCTTTGGTAATTCCACCATCAATGAGCGTTTCCAGAATGGGACATATGGGAATGGCCTACTGGTTGGTAGATTCTTCTGAAGACATGACAGACCACATGACTGTCAATTATGTTGGATAACATTGTCATATTAGTGTTTGTCTGAAAGAGACAGTGCTTATCTAGGAGGTGTGTACCTACATACTTCCACCATAATACATGGCACATGCTCAACACAACCCTGTAAGTCACACATGTCGAGACAGCATACACCACTGTGGGCCACATGTACAAGTGAACTGCGCTGCTGGAGCATCAATGTTTATGATGCTCTGGTGGACAGGTCTCCAGCTCATATCTAAGAGGCAACGCAAATTTAGACTACATGCCCTTGCATGAACTCATAGATATGCAGTAAGGCAGACCAGGACAAAGTGCAGCATTTCCTCACCCTACATTAAGGATGTGTTCCATGGACCTCGTGGTGGTTTATCCTATGCAACACCAATAAAGATCTTGCACATTTCCAAATATCCAAGGATCAGTAACTCTGGGTCGGTTTGCTAATAGTATGCCCCTCACGGGAGGTGAAATGAGGATTAATAATTACACTCCTCTTTGTCATTTCCAATTTTTATGTGTCCTGCAGATGGCAGGACACATAGAA
This sequence comes from Lissotriton helveticus, assembly GCF_964261635.1. Lineage (NCBI taxonomy): Eukaryota > Metazoa > Chordata > Amphibia > Caudata > Salamandridae > Lissotriton > Lissotriton helveticus. The sequence continues at coordinate 873,547,252 of NC_136063.1, forward strand.
TGAGGAAATTGCATAGACTGTTTGCTTTTGACGCCGGATTGAGTCACTTGAATCATAAGTTATATGAGGACACAATGCTGACACATGTGCACCATGGTGCAAGAGGATGTGTGTTGGCATTAGTCACCAATATGTGCGGACGAACCATTGATGCACTGTATGTTAGCAAAAATGCACATTCCTGCCCTTTCCTTTGGATGCTGGTCAGTTCAGCCAGGTAACATCCGGTGCTGCCCTGTAGAACAACTGCTAAATGAGGGCCTGTGTGTTCCTTAAATTGTTTGAAAGATCCACACTAATGCTACACTATGTGAAATGCTGTGTCCAAACACCATGTTGAAGTAAGGGAGTTCCTTTCTTTGGTCTGTGTGCCCACAGGTAACGTCCATGGTCATGAGGCATGTGAAGTATCCCAGATTTGTGAAACTGAGAACTTTAGTCATATTTTAACCTTGCAAGATCATGTCTACCAAGCTACATTACATTAGTCATTAGATACACATTTCCCATTCCATGTAAACACCAGTTTACAGTGCACAAACCACTCTACCAGTCCTCAAAGTCCCCAGACTGTTCACCAAGTCACAGCCTCATGCACAAAGTACATCTTCCAGAAAAGGCCCTAACACAGTCACCTTGGGAATCATGTGCCTGTCTTGGAGCAATGCTGCATATTTTTTGCCAGTGCAGGCTGCAAACCCTGGACACAGAATCATGTGGAAACTATGTTCTACACTGTCCCTAAGCAATGTGGCAGTGTAATGTGGTTAATGTACCAGTTGCACTGTACAGTGCAAGACTCCCACATATCTCAAACCCCTTGTGTACTGTCAACATATTGGAGACAGTGCACTGTCATGTGTACACTATCATATCTTACATTGATATCCACTCACTACTCTCCCCATGCCAATAGATATTGAACAACATTGACTCCAACTCTCACTGCCAAATATGTGTGACTGAAGTACTCGGAATCACCTGCTCCAGCTACATTTTGTAAAATCAGACATGTATCAGTTCCTAAATGGCAATAGTAGTTAATAACAGACGCAATAGATGAGTGTGAGAGATTTGCCTCCTCGATGGCTAATTGACTTTCGTTACTGGTGAAAAATCATCACCTTTGTGGCACTGGCCCTCACAAGAATGACAAATAGTAAGTGAATCACAGAGGATAGTGCACCTGTTTGTGTTGTACACGTCAGCCAAATCCAATTTCTACTTTCGTATATGCCACACAATGTCATTGCACGTGTCGTACACCAGGCAAAGTATATGAGTCATTCAGGACATATAACAGAGTGTACCCAAATGTGGGGTCATCCCTTGTCATGACTGTTAACTAATTTTACCCCTCCTGTCTTTGTAACTGACCATGATATGCTGTGCAGCTGTGGGTGTTCACTGCTCATAAACACCCCCAGACAGAAGTCTAATGGAGGTACAATCATGCCTTAAGCTGGACACAGTCCATAGCAGAGTGGACATTTGGCGTACTCAAATTCCGCTTCAAGATTCAGATATGTCTGGGGGCTGAATACTCTACTCACCACCAATAGTATGCAAATTTCCACTTGTTTAATGCATATTGCACAATATTTGTGTGTGGACAAATGTACCATGGGCTGATGCCAATAAGGAGCAGGAAGTACCAGACGATGAGGATGAGGAAGATGAGGAGCCACATCAAAATGTTCCATCAATAGCAGCAACATGGTGGAGGGACCATATAGGTCAAGATGCATGAATGACTTTCATGATGTCACAAAATGATGACTACGTGAAACTGTGTACATGTATATGAAAATAAATACATGAGCAGTACCAGTGTATAAGCATTTTTAATTCATAGTCACAATAAACATCAAAATACTCACATCACACATTCTAGTAGTTGCCATACAGAATATATATGTAGCTACATGTAACAAACAGTGTTAAACAACATATGGTGCATCCAAAATAGTGTGCGTGGCTACCTTCAACAAATAGGCCTTCTTTACCAAAAACAGTGAACATGGTGTGCTAAAGTAGATAGTGTTCTTTGACTGTGTCTGAGTGTGTGTGTCTCCTATGGCTAGCCATTTGTAAGGTTTCACACTTGTGGATGATAGTAGAGGTAATTCATAGTATGATGACTGTGAAATGATCCATATAGTATGTGCATAGGAACACAGTCCTAATCCTACAGTCTACTTATGCTACATAAAAATCTGCATCCACATTTCAAATCCATTGGGAGATCTCATATCACCCATACAAATGCTACATACTATACTTTGCCAGTGCAACAGGTCTACCTAGTAAGAATGTAGCCACACTTACCTCACTAGGCTAAGATGCCAATGGGACAAGCAGAAATGTAGCCTATCATGTTGGTGTGTTGCACTCAGATACAAGCACTGGCTTCACTCCTATCACAGTCTTAGTGCGAATGTGAAGACGCAGCACCAAGATTCAGAATATAAAACAAATGAAAATCAGAAACCGCATCAAGCAAGGTAAATCCGGCCAAGATGCCATGCACTGATGCAGCCTAAGATATGGTGTTTGAATGTGGCTAGAAAATCACAGGTGTACTTCCTTTCTGAATGCATAGCCATCACAAAACTTCAAGTAACCACACTACCTAGAAACATATTGTGATGGGTGCCACTGGCAAACATATTTATGAGTGAACTACACTTGACTAGTTGTGGCTAGACAAGCTGGCCTCGTCATCCACAAATCAGAGGCTACGCTTGGTGGTAAATACTACTTGCATTTTCGATGTGCATGGACCACACATATAATTCCAGACACAAGACCATACTGCAGATCTTTGTGTCCCACACCATAATATGGCGGGTTCTCTCAACACTTCCTTGCACATAAATGATTCATGGAAAAGTACTACATGGCCAGGGTGAGCAATAGCATGGAGGACACATGGAAACAGACAATCCAAGGTTACATCAATTGATACATCCTTGTTCAGACTCTACTGGAATTGTCTGACAAGCTTTGAACTGTGCCAGGTCCATGTGAGTCTCATTACCTATCTAAGTGTCAAACTACATGAGTGTTGTGTGTGTACACCCATTGCTATGCACAAACAATACCACCCTGGTGACAAGTGTAGTTATGGTGGGATTTATGCAGCCTTGCTGTCAACAATATATAGGAGGTCACGCCAATACATGAATGGTGGTCTAGCATAGCACATTTAGCATGAGTGAGAATCATGTGGCCCACAAATGATGACACCTTTACTTTCCTGTGAGGTATGACCCTGGAATATTAATGGCCTATACTCAAACAATAATATGGCCCTATCCATACATCACCTTCCAGGTGGGTGCAGCCAATTGTATCACTTGCCTGTCAGGGGAACTGTAACCCTTTCACATTCCCCAACAACCTGCTGCCTGCACTGTGGTACATGGCACAGATTGGCAGGAGGTTGGGCTGTCTTAGACGTGGGTGCACTGACCCCATGCCAGTGCAACTTTGTGGCATCCTTAGGGGAAGATAACGCAATGTAATCAGGTGCAAAATATTAATTTAGCACACCTCATGTAAGGTGTGCCCTTGCACTACCATAGGAGTTGGCCCTTGCCGTAGTATGATCCCTGAAATGCATCAATTCACACATATGTACACTGTCAACACACACATTAAACCCTTGCAAAGACATTAAGCAGGTCACCTCAACTATTCACAGCCAACACAGCAATCCCTGTTAATGTGTACATGCATTCCACATAAAAACACAAATTTGCCCTATTGCATTAAAAAAAGAAGCAGGGGCCCAGCGGTAATGGCTGCGTCTGAGTGAAGCTCTGACGAAGCTTCGGGAGACGAACTGCTTATACCTTGCCTTTTCCTGCTTGGAGGTTATGTCTGGCCTCTGGACCATCGCGGGACATTTCTGAGCCACTTTCTGCCACCTGCCGTGTCCTACAGCCGGAGATTTATACAGGACGTCGGAAGCTCCGTTACCTCAGATGACGCGGCCGCCATTCTGACGCGAGGCCGTCACCGGAATCCCCTGTCAGCGCACGGAGCTTCCTTGATGAAGGGCGCCCTCTCTTCCTGGGTCACTTCCTCCTTCAACAACCCTGCCTCGAGACTCTCTTTTGGGATTTACGGTATGTGCCCTTTTGCTCCGTTTGGATACTGCGTGTGACATTCCTTATACTCCCCGGCTTCTCCTCACAAGTTCGTGACGTCTGACTAATGAGGCGTTATTCTTCTGGATGCGGGGCTGTTGAATTCTATGAGCTCCATGTTTACTCTTCTTACAGCTCATGCAGGCCAACGTTAAATGCACTTCTTTGCATCTTCAACATAAATGAATGCTAGGTATTCCAGCACATTGATAATTGGCACTAATATTTAGCTCTTTCTTCATGCTTTCACAAGGCAGTGGCAGCATATAATTGACTGTACTTTTTGCCTCTCTCTGGATGTCACTAGGGGCCAGATGTAGGTAAATGTCATTTACCGATTCTTAAAAACCGAATTTTACCGATTCGGTATTCAAAAATCGGTAAATGAGATGTAGGTCAAAAATCGGTATATTTTACCGAATCGGTAAAAGTCGGTATCGGACTTTCTGTAAATACCGAATCGGTAATTACCGAATCGGTAATGGCCATACAACCCTATGGGCCAAAAGGCCCATAGGAATGCATTAAAAATACCGATTCGGTAAATATTCCGAATCGGTAAATTTTCCGATTCTGTAAATATTCCGAGTCGGTATTTTACCGAATCAGTAAATTTTCCGAATCGGTAAATTTACCGATTCGGCCTAATTTCTATCACCTACATACCGATCGCTCAATACCGGTCGGTAACGGCCGAAAATCGGTATTTTCGGCCGTTACTGACCGGTAAAGGGCTACCTACATCTGGCCCTGGGATGTTATACCTTCAGTGCCTTGAATTGTCGCCTGGTTCTTTTTCAATTATTTATACTGCACGCCTAGCACTACATGAGACCCTACTGCTGACGTGATGAGCGCAATTTAGTCATTTGCCGGGGTATTACGCACTTCTCTTGTGTATTCCTAATGGTTGTGACTCTCTATGTTGCAATAGCCTGGTGCACAGCATCAACCTTGGTTTCGGGGCAGTGTGCTTTCTGCAGCTTTTCAAGTGCGTCTAAGGCTACTGACTCAGCTTTCATCCTGCTCGTTACCACTCTACACCATATGTTTGGATCTTTTCATAAGTGACTGGCAATAGAGGCATCTCTTCTATTTCAAGAACCTCCTTGCAATTCATATGCATCTTCCTGTGACACTTCTCATCTTAATGCAAGGCTGCACACCCTGTAGGGCTGTTACAGTCTAGTTTAGTTTCTTTCTATATGGGAAGGCTCAAGTCTGTGTCGCGCCTACCTTCCTCTGCGACTAAGGTGGCCTTTGTGAACAATTCCAAAGTGTTTTCTGCCTTCTCTAAATTGGAGGGTCCTCTCTCGTCTTCTGGCTCGGACACAACCATGGAATCCTCTCAGCCTCCTTCGGGGAAAAGTACTATCAAACGATTGAAGAAGGACCCCCCTTCACCACTCAAACAGTCTACGCCTGTTTCAATGGAACTTTTGTTGGAGGAGATACGATCTTTCCGCCCCTTTCTGGAGGAAATCAGCTCCTTGCGTCCTTTTATGGAGAAAACCAATGCCAAGCTCCAAGTCCTCACTGATAACTGGTCGCAACTTGAAACACGAGTCTCCTCAGTTGAACACTCTGTTGCTTCATTTCAGGAAACTGGCTCCAAGGTGTCTCATCTCAATTCACAGGTGTGTACGCTCCAAAAGCAGGTGGAGGAGTTGGAAAATAGGAACAGGCGCAACTACCTCCGCATTTATGGTTTGGCGGAGGGCCTTGAGGGGTCAGACCCGCTTGCTTTCTTCAGGTCCTTTCTTCCCAAACTGCTTCGCCTGCCAGATGATACGATTCTTAACATTCAGCGCGCTCATCGCCTAGGTCGTCCACCTGCTTCTGCCTCCTCTTCACAACGTCCAAGGGGTGTCATTCTCTATTTCTTGGAGTACACTGATCTTCTAAAGGTCTTGTTAGCTGCCAAAGCTTCTCCAAAGCTAACCTGGTCTGGCTCCTCCTTGTTCTTTGCCCAGGATTATGCAAATCGCCGAATCGCCGAAAAGCCTTTCTAGACATGATAGAGGATCTTCGCTCCATGGGTGCTCGATATGGCCTCTATCACCCATGTTTCTTCAAAGTCACATACAACAACAAGACAACCACGTATGAGGACCCAGTTCGATTGCAGAGCTTCATCAACGCGCATAAGACTGCAGCTATGGACTTATCTATACCTTCCTCCTCCTGCCCTGGATGAGCAGTAGTTTGTGTTTTATGCATGCATTTCTCTTGCTCTTTAGCTATGTTTTTCCTAGTTACGATGTTGTAATTTTTTCAATATTTACTTCTCTGTAGTTCTATTGTATTGCTGTTGTTTGTTGCTTCTGTTCTTTTCATCTTGCGTCTATATTCTAATCCCGTGTCTTCCTTCCCGCCTCCACAGGAACCCTACCTCGTCTGACGATGTCTCCCTGGCTTCTGCTCAATTGACCTTGGATGTGTTGCCTTACCTGTGAGGCTCCATCCCCCCTCGACACCTTCTTGTTTGTTCCTTGTCTAGGTATGTTCTCCTTATGTTTCTCACTTTTGATCCTCTTTTTGTTCCTCTTTTCATTCTTCCCTTTTGTAGGTACGTTTTTCCTTTGTCGTTCCCTTATTTTCTTCTTTTTGTTCAGTCTTCTCTCCTTTATGTTTCTTCTCCTTTTCTTCTCTATGGTTGAAATCTTTAACATCTCACTTGTTCGCTTGCTACCTCTCCTACGTTGCATTGTTGTTGTCTACTTCATGGTCTTTTTTCTTCTCCATCTGACTGCTTTACAACTTTGTTCATTTTCTACTTGCTTCTCTCTATTTGCATATTTTCCTATTCTCGTCGCTCTCTTCTTTCTTTTTCTCTCCTTAATCTCCATTATGCATCTACCTTCTCTTTTATTTCCATTTTCTTTTTGTCCATCCTTATTCATGGGTCTTTATTCTAATTATATTTATGAAGTATTATCTGGTTTTCTATTTAAATTATGTCATTGAACATTGTATCGTGGAATGTTAAGGGTATTAACTCTCCGATTAAGCGTCAACATATTCTGTCACATCTCGCCAAATTGAATGTTGATGTTGCGTTCCTCCAGGAAACCCACCTTTCTGATACAGAATCTGCTAAGCTTAAACGAGGTTGGGTAGGTGAGGTTTTTTATTCACAAGGAGATGGTAAACGTAATGGTGTTGCAATTTTGTGTCGTAGATCTCTCCCCCTCACGATTATTTCCCAAGAATCAGATACTCATGGCAGATGGACACACGTCAGACTATCGCTTAGAGGTGTTCCAATTTCCCTCCTTAATGTTTATGCTCCCACTAATGGTGAACCTCTTTTTTGGGCTGAGTTCTCTCAACGGATCACCCAATAATGGAAGACCACTTTATCCTAGCTGGGGACTGCAACCATCCCCTAGATCCTTTCATTGATAGGAACTCCGACGCCACTTATGTTCCCAATAAACCCCACAAGCTTTTCTCCCAAGCCATTTCCCAACATAAGCTCGTCGATTACTGGCGGCTCTGCAATCCGACCTTAAGGGAGTTTACTTTTTACTCACCATCTCATCGCTCCCAGTCGCGGATTGATTATATTTTTGTACCTCACACTCTCGCTCAAACACTCACTGCTGCTGAAATTGGTCCGATTCTCCTCTCAGATCATGCCCCTGTTGTAATCAGCGTTTATGTGCTTCCTAAGATTGATGGGCCCAAGAGATGGCGCTTCAATAACGCTCTTCTCCTGGATCCTAAATGTACTGCCTCATTCACTACCTTTTTTGATGAATATTTCTTATTTAATGATACCCCCTCCCTCCCGAAACACACCATTTGGGATGCTTCAAGGCTGCAGCACGCGACTTTATCATTGGCTATGTTGCAAAGAAGCGTAGGACAGCTCGCCTGTACACTAAAAACCTCTTCTGTGACATTAAGAGATTGGAGCATGTCTACTTTACTTCACACTCAAATGATAGTCTGACTGCCCTTGTCGCTGCCAAGATGAAATTTAACGAAAAATCCACGGAAGATGCCTCCTTATACTTGCTAAAGTCTAGTGCTAAGTTTTACGTGGGAGAAATAAAGCTGGGAAAATTCTTGCGAATTATTTGAAGGTCAAGCATAACAGAATGAATATTGAATCCATTTACGACATCAACTCTAACTTACAACATAAAGATGCTGACATTCTCACAGAATTTTTCCGTTTTTACAAAACCCTATACACCTCTGAAACCCAACCCTCTACCCAATCTCTCACACATTTCTTTTCTAATATCAAAAAACCTGTAAACATTCCTATTGATCTTTCCTCCTTGGAGAATGACATCTCGCAGAAGGAATTGACTACTGCACTCCAACGTCTTAAGCTTAATAAAGCCCCTGGACCAGATGGCTTTACCATTGAGTTCTACCTCCACTTTTCCAACTTATTAATCCCAAAGCTACATTCTCTCCTCACCACTTTTGTTGATCTAGGTACCTCTTCAGGCACCTTCTCTGACGCACATATCTGTTTAATACCCAAAGAGGGAAAGGATGCACAACATTGCAAACATTACAGACCCATTTCCCTCGTTAATATTGATTACAAGCTCTTCGCCAAGGCGTTGGCGATAAGATTGGATCATTTACTTCCTGATCTCTTAGGCGAATAGCAGTCTGGTTTTGTTAAGGGTCGATATATTACTGACAATACCAGACTTTTATTCAATATATTGTCAAAATCGTCACACCTTCAGAGTTCCCTGGCAGCAATCGCCCTAGATGCCGAGAAGGCGTTTGATAGGGTCGAGTGGCCGTATCTTTTCCACACTCTTGGATGGTTTGGCTTTGGCCCTAAATTCACTTCCCTAGTCTCCTTATTGTACTCTCGACCACGGGCTGCGGTCTATGCGAATGGTCAGATCTCCTCCTACTTTGATCTTGGTAGAGGCGTCCGCCAGGGCTGCCCTCTTTCACCTTTCCTCTTCAACCTTGCTTTAGAACCCTTTTTGTCCAAGCTTCGCCAGAATCCCAACATACATGGTTTTCAAACTGCGGACTCCCCCATCAAACTTGCTGCCTATGCAGATGATATTTTACTCTTCATCTCTAATCCCACAGAATCCATTCCCGCTTTCCTAGAAGAAGTGCGGAATTACTCTTCAATTTCTGGCTACAAACTCAATAGTGACAAGTGTGAGATTTTGCCTTTGACTAAGTTCACCTTTAAACCTGACTTCAGTGCCTCCAATTTCACCTGGAGTCCTTCTCACATTAAATATTTAGGCTTGCTTATCACTCCTTCCATCCCAGACACCATCTCCCTCTGTTTGGCCACGTGCTCTCAGAAAATATCCGACCTTACAGCTAGATGGCATCCCCTATATTTGTCTTGGTGGGGTCGCCTTGACACCATCAAGATGAAGTTATCTCCTATAATTCTTTACACAATTTCCAATATCCCTGTTTCTATCCCAGCCAAATTCTTTAAAAAGATTAATTCGATCCTTTCCTCTTTCTTATGGCATAATAAGAAACCAAGAATGTCCCTTATCCCCGCTCTTGAAGGTGGAGTAAATTTTCCGGACTTTTTAGCGTATCAAAAAGCCTTTTTGCTACGTCAAGCTTCCTTCTGGCTCCAAGATCCCGCCTTACCCTGCCCTTTGTGGATTAAACTTGAACATCTTCTCCTTTCCCCATTCTCCTTTGCAGAATATATTTCCTTCTCATGTAAGCCCTCCTTGATTCCTACTCCTATTCATAAGTTCACTGTCAAGCTCCTTTTATCCTCCAACCCTCCTTCCCCTATGACTGTAGCTGAATTCCACTCATCCACTATTTGGCATAACAAATATCTTTTAATCCATGACAAACCCTTTTACTGGAAATCCTGGAGGGCCAGAGGGTTTCTCTGGATTTCGCAGTTGTTCTCACATTCTACCTTTCTACCTTTCCACACTCTTTGTTCCTCCTTTGATTTGCCCTCCTCCTTTGCCCCCAAATACCTTCTACTTAAAACAGCTGTAATGGAGGTCTACACACGGCTCATACAGGCATCGCCTTCCTCCACTTCCCCTGACCATGCCCTCCGACTTCATTCTCTCTTGCATACCACTCCTAAAGCTTCCATCATTTACAAGCATCTTCATGCTCACACATCTGCTAGACCTAAGTCTAAAGTTGAGGAGCAGTGGGAACAGGACCTTGCTGAATCTTGGCCAATATCCTTGTGGGACAAGATATGGACAAAGTTTCGTAAAACGTCTAGAGCAGCGTCCTTGACGCAATCCTTATTTTTCATCTACAACAGGTTGCTCCATACGCCTTTCACCCTTAACAAAAGGTTCTCCACTGTCTCTGATGTTTGCTGGTCCTGCTCCTCAACTCACGCTACTCTGTTTCATATGCTCTTTCTTTGTAAACATGTGCATGATTTTTGGTTGCAGGTTTGGGCCCAAATTAACGTGATTTTCCATACGTGTATTCCCTTTTCTCACACACATATCTTTCTAGGGAGCATCTCTCCCTGTTGGGAGAAGACTGAATTACGTGTTCGTATTGTTGATTTGCTCCTGGCTGTTGCATTCCAACAGATTACTATCAATTGGAAGAACTCCTCTGCCATTTCTTTTAAAGCATGGTGGTATAATGTTTGCCATAACCATAGACTTGATACTGCTTTTGTTTTTCCTGCCCAATTGGCAACCAAGCGTGCAGACCTATGGCTCCCTGTTACAATGTATTTGGATAATTGTGTAACCCGTTCTTTTTGTCCGCGGCCTGCTCAGCAGGAGGTTCCTAAACCCCCTTGATACCCTTTTCATTTCCTGTATTTTTCTGCATTATTATCTGCTTTGTCCTTATTTGCTCCTGTTTTTGATCCATAATTATTGTACTTCTTAATTTTTATTCTTATTGCCCATGATACACTTTCTTTCTTTGTTCCCCACCCCCCCTTCTCCCCTTCATTTCTCTTGCTTTATTATGTACTGTTACCTTATTTCATGATTAATAAAATTTTCTTGAACTGAACATAAAGAAAAAAAAAAGAAAAAAAGAAGCAGGAGCCTAATGCGTGATTGTTGCGTCCATTGACTCAGCTGAAAATGACGCTTCCTAGCCGAGGCATCTGAATGATCGCATGGTACCTTCTCAGGCCTTGTGTGAAATCCACGCATTGACTAGAGGTGTCAATAAAATCAACGCATCAGCTTAAAACGTGACACATCTGCCCAGGAAGTGATGTCATGGATTAGGCATGCTACAATCCAGGTACTGTGAAGTTACTTTCCTTTTCACTTTTAAACACTGTGCTTCTGAATGGTTGTGCATTGGCTGTGCTGGCGAGTGTATTGGTGTGTCTTCAACCTCATTGTATTGTCTGCTGTTCCTGTAGTGTCCCCAAAGTCCTGTTTGCTCTTTCTAGTTGTGTATTGTATTGTATTGCCCTGTGTTTAATCGGGTGGTTGTCTCTTGAGGTATTATTGTTTTAGTGGTAGTGTTTTTGTGGGGTTTGTATTGTTTGGGATTAAATTATGTTTGGGAAATGTCTGGAAAAAGCAGGGAACGCCACATGGACACCCAGGAGTTTGGTAGCTTCCTGTGGCTGGTCAATTTCTATCTACCAAACATGATGGGAGAAGCATCACTGGGCGGATGTGGTTGTCCATATGCTGAAATCCTGGACTATATCGGTATCCAAGTTGGCAGACATGTTGGTAAGTATACATGATTTGTGTATTTATCCATGTGCCTCATTTACCCATTGATGATTTGTGTCAATAGTAACTGTGACTCCCATAACTTTTTCACAAAAATAGCTGTGCCCCCTTGCAAATGAGGGAAATGCCACTGCAATAGCGTTGGCACTATCTGTGATATCTGTGTCACAGAGTAGACTACACAAGTGTTAGTGCCCCTTTAGGTGATACAGTTGTGTCCCAGGGAAGCATAGAGCTGATGCACATGCCCACCCAGACTTCTCATCTGATGACAAACCAGGTAGTGCAGGCCAGCCATAGAGGATTTTCTTGGACCACAAGCATTTGTATGATACTGTTGTTTCAGGCCATTACAGAACATATGTTACACATAATGGTGTCTGGAAAACTATGCAGGAGCACAATTTACAACTAATGGTGTGGGCCGGCAACAATAAGAAAATGCAGATTTGGTCAAGAGTCATTTATGAAGGGGCATTCCACTGAGTAATACCTGCCCAGCTTACCAACTTGGGGGGTTATTTACAAGTCCCTAGTGCCACTGGTGCTTTACTTTTTATATGCCAAAAAGGGATGCATCAGTGGCACAAAGAGCTTGCAAATAAGCCCTGTGGTGCCTTTAGCAAACACAGGCACCCTTGTCCCATGGTGCACATGTGTGTGCATTGTTTACATGATTGGTATTGTACTGGAAAGGTCAGCTCTCAGCACAAAGAACTATAATGATGGATTATTAACATTTGTATCTGTGTAGTGAAATGAAGCACACATTACTGAGTGTAACATAGAGATGTGCAAATGATCCTTCATGGCATACCTCTCCTGGGTAGTAATGCATTAATGAGGCCTGCCATGGTTTAGCTAATCTGTGATTGTGTCAAAACACATTTCATTGGTTTGGAACATCAATTTCAATGAAAAAGGTACGGCTCCATGATTTCCACTATGGCTACGCTGTGCTTTGCACTGACTTGCTTGACTCATAACTCTGAGTGCATATCAAGTCCTGAATAGTGGCTTTGCATGCCGTCTTAGAGGTGATTCTGAGGCCAGAGCCACTGGAGCTGTTCTTACATATGACACTCCAGTTGTGCATGCCTCTTGTAAAATAGGTCCACTGTATGTACAGGGCAGCCCACTCACATGGTCTTTATCCAAAGGCATGCCTCGCTCAATCTGATACATCTGAACATATCTCATACATGTTGTTTTTTAATTGTCCAATACCATCTTTGGGGGTGCATGGGACATATCTAAACAATATACGGTACTCTGCAGCACTGACAGGTACTTAACTCGCTTAACTTAAAGAACAAGAACGCATAATGTGCGATGTATGTTGCATACTCATTTCCTGGTTTAAAAATGAAGAGGGCATGGGTATTGCTGTACCTTACTGAGCATGGTATGTAGGTGCAGAGACTCATGAAAGTCCGCTACTGAGGTCTAAGAACTGGTTCTGCGAATTGGTCACCAAATACATGTTTTGGCTCATCCTATGTGTGTACACTTCAGCGTGCCTTGCTAATTTGTATCATTCAGGCATGTCAACTGTGCCTTTAGCACAATTACAACCTGAAGGGTTACATAGCAAATTGCTATGCATATGTTCTGTGCTTCAGTTGCTTACAATATATTTGTTCTAATTTAACTGATTTGTTTTACATGTTATGTCTTGTAGGTGGTCTTGCCACATGCTTAGTTGTTGAGGTGGATAGTTTCAATGAGCCAAATGTTACCAGTGAGTGGCTTTGTGAATGCTAATCGTGTAGTTCAAGGAGTGTGTTGGATGTAAGATGCTGTGTGAATTGGCAGAATCAATGTGCATCCCTTTCACAAAGAAACATGTATAATATGAAGAATAGGTCAGAAAGTGGATGGTAATTGTAGCATGTGCATTAGCCTTTGACTAATGTCAAAAGGAATACATTGCCAATCTGGGATGGACCACAAGATAGATGGCCACACATAGGAGCCCTGATCACACTGGCAGACTATGTGAAAATATGTGGTAGTGTAGTGTAGTTCCTATTATCCCAATAGGCTCTGCGCATTGGAATAATACCTTCAATAGTATAGGCCTAGACCAGACGTTAACTAGGTCTTCTATTGTCGATATTAGACTTAAAGTTTTGGGTTTGCCAGCTAGCTCAGAGTTCACTAGAAACTTTCTCGAATAGGCAAGGAGGAGTTGAACCTCCCTGGATAGACAAGAAGGGATTTAGTTTCTGACAACCATAGAACATGACAACTTTGCTCTCCCCTAATCAAGAGTGTATCTCTAGAGTCGTGTGAAAACAAAAGACAACTTATTTTACTCAGTCAGTACGTGCATTCTTAGTCTCACCAGATTGTAGAGAAAAGGAAGAGACGGGCGTGTTCAATAAAAGATGGTATTTATTGATCAGTCTCTTTTCTCGTACAAGAGAAATGGATCGATATTATTGCAATACTTATGGTTAAGTAAAGTGCATACAATAAAAGCAGAAGTATAAAATAATACTGTAAAAACATTTATATGGTTTCTAAGCCATAAGGTGGTTTAAAATGGATAAAATAGATACATACATATATACATTTGACTAATCGTACTCAACTGGTGTTTCTAACTACGCCTACCCCGGTGTACCTGACCTAAGCCTAATACGTGGGCGGGAATAGAAAGTAGCAGTTTAAGTTAAGTTTGTTTTGCCAAGTGACTGACTCAAGAATTCTCTGCAAGGGGTTATTCAGCTCTGTACCTGGAATCTAGGATGAATGAGGGATGGTATCTCTCGTCTCTGGTCTCGATATTCCAGGCTGCCTGCGAGGGCTACCCGGAAGCGCCGGAGCTGGATTTCTCGGCAGGAGAAAGCAGCGTCGCGTTCTCAGCGCGTCAGGAAGGCGGGGCTGCGCCAGCGGGGTCTGCTCTGCTCTGGGCTTCGGCAAGTCTGGCTGCTCCGATCTCGTCACCACCGCGTGTGTTTGCTTAAGGCAATACCGGTAATATTTATACCTGTAAGTGCCGAGATTGACGTAAGGATGGACATAGATACGTCAATAAGGATGTCATACGACTTGGTCGTTAGCACATTCTTTTGCTGAAGTTCTCGATGAAATCAAAACAATGGCCGCAGGGTTTTTCCCAGGTTGTCATAGGTTTGATTTGTTTTGAGAACTCCGTATGCCTTATCAGGGGCTGGAGGAATATCGCTTGTCTAATTAGATGGCAAGCGTTATGACCTAATCAGATAACACGTTCCTGTGCCGTAGTGTGGCTTAATCAGATAACGGTTTCTGCATCATGGGATGGCTGCTAGTTAACTTGTTAACCAGAACAGGGTCAGGAATAGGGGGATCGATACAGAACCTATAGGAATACATCACAGTAGTATATTAACAAATGAGCATGGCAGTGGATGTGAAAACCTCTAACTGCATGCCATTTGCACATGCCATTCCATTGGGAGCATGTAATAAGCCATGGCATGGTCCACCAAGGACGTACAGCTGCTTAGATAAGAGATGGTTCATATGTCCCTGTGTTATGTGAGTTACTTATTCAGCCTCCATTGTTACTTCTAATAACTGGCATGTGTTAAGTGTAGGTAGCAATGTGTCCTTGGCATGTGAAGTACACTATACTGTGAGACAATGCATCTACTTTGCAGGCATTGCACATCTTAATGTGCCCAATGCCAATGGAATAAAGGCAGTTGCAGGGTGCAGAATGCACAATAATTTTCGGTAAAGATGACATGTGTACCATACCATGGGTACAAAACGGTATTGTTCCTAAGCATACCATGTTCTGACATGGTCAAACCTAGATGTGCCAAGGTGGTGCAACAGCATTGAGCAACATTTGCTATGCCTTTGTACTTTGACCTTAGTAAATCAGAGATGATAGATAATAGGGAGGTGTATGCTCATTTTAAGTTTCAAGATCATTTTAGGCGGTAGGGGGGTGCAACATTTGCTGTTTTGGGAATATTGGTGAATCATGATGATTGTGCCTTTTTCTAGTCACCCTTTGTCTAATATTTTGCTTTTTTGCTTAAACTGAGAACATGACCTCAGAGCAGAAGAGGCAGCATAAAATTAGAAAGGATCGTTACCTCCACATCTGTCACGTAGCAAAAGCTCACAAAGCTATGGGGAGCAATATACAGAGCAGATGGTTCTGGTAAATGGCGTCTCTTCCCTCAGGGACCATCAACTAAGCTAACACACACACACAGACAGAGAGAGACCCACACACACAGACCAACTAACTAAGCTAAGCAAAGGTAAGGATGTTGGGGTAGACGAAGGTACCTCCAAGGGACTGGTAAAAAGTGCCTCCAGCAGCAAGCCAAAACAACCGGCAGTCCCCAAACCTCAGCCCACAGGAGATGCTAGCTCCTTTGAGCAGGACATGCACAAGGACCTTTCCGACATTAAGTTGGGGGTAGCGGTGCTGGATCACAATATGGACCAGATATTAAGCCTCCTAAAGGATGGAAAGCAGGCAGTGGCGAGACTGTATCCTCAAATGAGCCACAGGGAGCCTTTCTCTCCTTTCCCCTATACATTGCTTGTTTATGTTATTAATGGTTTTATAGCTTAGCATAGGTTAGTTAGTGTAGTTATAGTATGAGAGTAATAGTTTTAGGGGGTTGTTAGGGGTGGTTACAATTTTAGTGGGCAGGGGTGTGTTGTGTTTTTTTGGGGTGGGGGTTGAAAAATTAAAAGAAAATATATATATAGATTGTGTAGGATTTTATGTGTAGTTAGTTGATGTTTAGGTGTGTTTTTGGTTGTCCTTGTATGTAGACATGTTTTAAGGGGGTTGAGGGGGTTGATGTTTATCATGTCATGCTGTATGTGTAGAGTAAGCTAGGCAACGTTAAGGCAGTTTTGGATAGTATGTAGGATAGGGTAGTGTAGGTTTGGTTATTTATTTAATGTAGATTAGGTTTTTTAGTCATATTACGTTTTTAGTTCACATTAACTGTCATTGTCTGCTACATATAGGTCTACATCATGATTTAATGTGTGGGAGTCAGCATGTCTTCTCAGGTAATGTCAAGTACATGCATTTATCTTTGCTAGAAGTGACTGGCAACATGTGTGAGTAGGTGATTTACCTATGGAAAGAGAGCTGTTAGGTTGGCCATCTTTTTAAATAATCTATCTGCTGACATCATTGAGAAGTGTACGTAGCAATCAGGATGTGAATGGATACACTGTTGAACACATGTATTCACATAAGATTTCTCTGTGTGGGTACATCATGCAACATGCATTGGAGGGATGTTGTGGTCAAAACATTCTCCCAAGTTCAAGCTTTTTACACTCACACACTGATGCCTGCCCTGTACACATGCACACTTGCATCATTTGCTTGTGAGTACAAATGTTGTTTGCTTGCTAGTATCCATGGGTAGATCTGCCACCTGTTGTGTGACTTCATTCACCATTAACATTGAATCCATGGTACCTGTTGTACTTTATGCTTGCAACATTGAGTAACCTCTTACAACACACATAGGATTAAGCAAATATGTTTCACTTTCACTGTTAAGCATTGTCCCTGACTCCAAACAACACGTCCCTTTGGCAAATAGTGGGTGTCTTTGCCTCACAGAATGTACAATGTTCAACTTGGTCAAGACTCCAATAGACAGACAACACACAGGTAGTACTAAGTGCATTTATTTACATGTGCTGATACTCATGTAGCTCACGGGGACAGTTCACAGGACAACAAACCCCAAAGATGTCTTGAGCCAGTGGATCTCTAGACAAAGTTCATGGGGGGAGCATGTTATGGGACATGTGGAGGAGAAGAATGCTTCAGTGAGGAGGATGACCACATTGAGAGCCCACAAATGGCTGAGGTCAACAGGGGAAAGCAAATTGAGGACAGTGCCAACTGATTTTTACTGGCATGTTCACAAGCACAGGGCAAAGCAGAAACTGGGTATGTGGCACAGATAAATGATACAGGACACTTTTGCATGAGAAAGATGTACAGTTCACATCTTGTAGTTGGGGGAAACGACGGAGGCACACATACATCAGGGCTGAAGATATGGATCTCATGTCTGCAGCAGCATTTATTTGTGCCTATATATGAGTCAGCACAGCAGCAAGGAGGATTTTCTTTTCAACACAGCAGCAATGTTGCAGTGGTAGGCAGCAATGGTAGCAATGTGGGAGTCCTGCTTCTGCTCCACGGACTCCAAGATGGTTCTTACTGCCCCCAGGTGTTTGGCAACCTTGCGTGTGCCACTTTGTCAGGTCATTTGCTCATGCTTCTGCTTCATGACAGCTGCGATGCCTGCCAGGGACTACTGGAGGCCATGGAGCAGAGAGGAGGTGCCTCTTATGGGCGCAGTGCTATCCCTATTGGGACTGAGGCACCCACTAACTCCATATATGGTGACAGCCACTGTCTCCATCCCTACCCACACCTGGTCTACCATCTTCTGCTGGAGTCCTATGGCAGTACATTGGAAAAGTATTTGTGGGTCCTCAGAGTCTAGAACTCTGAATGGGCTGGCATATGGGGCCTGTTGGTTGGCATGCGGATCATGTGGAGACCCCCTCCCCCATCTAGAGATGGTGTCTCAATGAAGTCCAGAATTTCATGGACTGTGTCCTGGTCGAGTGTTTGCTAGTTTCCATCCACATCATCGCTGAAGTACAGGACAACCTGCTGGCCAGGAGGGGAGGATCCATCCTCTGCAATTGGCTGGAGAAATCCTTTTGGGGATCTCTGCTAGATGTTGACATTAGTAATCCATTTGACAATCAAGGTTCCATACACATCACTTTCAGTTCCACATTGACCGTAGGACACCTGTTTTGCATGGGTATTAATTGCAAATGGCACTGTATTGCACTGTATTTCCCTTTCAGATTGCTGGCTTACAGTATTGTTCTCATATCACTGTGTGTCTACTCTGGGGGGATTGGTCCTGTCATACTAGTTAGATTATGATCACCGACGTTCACCCCATTTCATCATGACCAGTGTTGGTTATCTGCAGTGTCACACATCATTTTAATCAGATCCATGCACTATCAGGAGCCCACCAGGGACACACACCATCATTTTACCACACATGGTCCTCTGGTGTACATCACTTGCATTCACCCCCACACCCAGTTGAATGTAGTAGATGAGAGGATTTCAGGTGGTCCCTACCATGGCTTCTGAAACCTGTGTTCTCTGACCAAGTATGTCAATACAGCTGCTGCAATGTAGTTTAATCTAGGCTACTATAGACGTGGCTCATGAAATGTCCCTATGTGTAGATACTTTCCATGGTCCACAAATGCCCCCGCATCAGGTGGGTTGTTTCTCCTCTGACAAACTCATTCTATGCCATGGATCTGCAGGCTAGCTTAGTGTGCCTGGGGCCAGGTGTGACAGAAGGGCTTATTTACAAGAATATGGTGCAGCACGGTGCTGCTGTCCAGAACAAACACAGGCACCCTTGCACCATTCGACAAGGGTGCCTGAATTAGCGCTAGGCAACCTGTTGTATGTAAGCGAAGAGGAAAGCACAGGGATGCATTGTACTGTTGTAAATATGCCGCATCCTTCACTTTCCTAATGATACAGCTCGGTGTGGCAAGATGGCGGTGCTGCGCTGCATCAATGTCTTGTAAATATGCCCCCATGTGTTTTCCTTTGTATTTTGGGACTTGTAGTTCTAGGGACTGATGCTGTATATTCAACTGCAAGTGCCAGTATGCAGAGAAAGTTGAACGTGGACTGGTGCTGCACTTCACACATGGAAGGGATAAAGGTGACAGAGCTGGACTGAATTGTGCAAAGTGTAACTGGGCAATGAGACTTCAATTTACGTTATGTTTAACCATTTGGCCAGCATGCAGTGCCATGGAACGCTGGAACATAGCAGCCGGCACTACATGACATGACACACTTACCCACATTGCCCCTTGTTGCAACCTACCCTGTTGCTGTTGTGGTTCATCATAGCCCGCACTGTCCTGTCCCTCAACTCCTGCCATACCAACACCTCTGAGATGACAGCTGCCAGCTTCTCCAAGGAATCCAGCTGCTCCTTGGGCGTCATCGCTTTTTGCAGTCACTCACTGTCCTCTTTACTTCTCAAACGCTGTTGACTTGGTCCACCAATGGTGTGTCATATGACCTTTTTCTTTCCTAATGACAATTTGGAGTTGATGAAGTGCTGTTGTTAGTACTCCTCACCTCAGTGTTCAGGATATCATTCACCTCTTCAGTGAACTTCCATTTCCTCTTCATCTGGGACTCTGTCAAGACATCCTGGCTGTTACTGGGGTTGCTGGGATTGATTTCCTGGGCTCTGCTCTCTGCAGTCTCCTCCATGGCTACTTTCAGGTAAGTGTACCAATCTTTTTTCATGTAGTAGCGCTTGAAAACTTTTTTTATCCACACTAGGCACACAAAAGCGACGCTAGGACGGCAAGCATCTATTTACGAGAGGCAAACAGCCCAAAATCACTTCTGTAGCAGTAGCATCAGATTTATTTACAGCATGGTGCAAAAAACAGCGTTAGTTTTAACAACGTCGGCTACCACCTTACGCCATGAAGCGCCTTATTGTAAATACGAGGCATCCATGGAGTATGAATCTGGTGTACTGCAGCTTTAATTTTTTTATCACATCGCTCATTAGTTTCATGTTCTAAAAGATAGTGGGCCATATTATCAAGCAAGGGCGATACATTATCGCCGCTTTTATCTGCAGGAAACTGCCGCTAAAGCGGCAATAATGGGCTTGATAATATGCCCTTGTGAATTCCCATAGAAACCCAGGTTCTGGTGTTAACCTGGGCTTCTATTGGAATTCACAAGGGCATATTATCAAGATCATTATCGCCACTTTAGCGGCAGTTTCCTGCCGATAAAAGCGGCGATAATGTATCGCCCTTGCTTGACAATATGGCCCAGTATACCTTCGTCCTTCACTACGTAGATCATTATGGTTTTCGAATAAGTAATGGCAGTGCTATGATTGTTTTTTTCCACGGAAATACTGTTAGATTGTCACACATTTCAAAGCATACCATATAAATCACACTCACAAAGCTGGCTTATTTATTCCTTGCACTATTTAAGACCATGGTGTCGTTTATTGTCTCGTTTATTTCTTTGTCATCGTTTTTCTCGTTTCTGTGCCATCAGAGTAATCAGTTTTCCGATTTGACAGGGGTCTTCATTATTTGACAAAGTTGTCCACTTTTTTATTTTTAATCAAGCAGTGTTCATTTGAAAAGCTTCTATGAGACATAAAATACTCCGTTTTGAATTGCTAGACTTCGACATGTTTAATTAGAATTTCAAGCAGTGAAGCAAATCAAACAAACACCAGACAAGAAGGCAAAGCCACTCTGTTTAAGGGACCAAGAACAGACAAATATATTTTAGGAAAGTGTCCCCAAATTTAGTTTTTTCAGCAACATTTGCTTTGCAAGGTTATGTTAATGCCAGTGAGTTTTTCAGCCACATGGAAATATTTAGGTTATTATATGTTTTTTTTCTTTTTGCTTCAGTAAAAAAGAGAAAAAACACACACTTTATTTAAATAATGCACTAGACAGTGGTCATTTATTAAATGAAATATGAGTCACACATGTTTCATGCAATAAACATCCTTTTTTGTCTTAATATATGGGGTAGTGGATGGTATTCACAATTTTCCTAATCAAACTCATATACTTTTAGTTACATTGCGCATCATTGCATTCCATCATTTTATATTCTCTCTGAATCACTACCTTTCATAACGACCCTTGAACAAATTGATCTTAGCCCAACACCAAAACAGAGAGTTCCACTTATTCTGAAGGGAAACACAGCCAACTTCTGATAACCTTTGCCATGATGGATCAGTATTGATAAGCAGGGCCGGCTTTAGGGCAGTGTGACTGGTGCATCCTCACTGGGCACTGAGCTGTGGAGGGGGCGCTGTTACCTCAGGGGGGCTCTGTGTTTAGCAATATCTTATGATAGAAGAGATGAGGGGCACTTTTGCAGGTGGTAGTGAGAGAATCTGAGGAGGCAGTCATGGGAAGTGGGGGCGCAAAAAGTGATTGTCGCACCAGGCGCCACCAGCGCTAAAGCTTACTGAGTAGGACCTTGAATCCTCATATGAAATCAAACTCCTGCCCAAGTCTGGGCGTATTCTTACCGCTTAGAGTGGCCAACATAGACTGAAGTGCTATTTTTTACGCAAAAGAAGCATTGCAAGACTTTCTACAAGAGGTGTATGCTGATATTACAGAAATAGGTTACATGTTTAAAATATATCTATATATGTGAGTGAGAGCACTTTAGTTAGAAAAATATCCATTGAAGAGTTGGCTAACTCTAAATGATGTTCTTAACAGTGAATGGATTCAGAGATCACTTCCTTTCTTGGTCCACCATACAACGTTTGTAATAGGGTGGCTGAAGCTACCCCAAGCATTCTCAAAGTCGTTAATGCTGTCTATTTACAGAAGAGCCATTTGAAGGTCAAACTTCAGTGCATTGTGGGCTTCCATTTACGACTTGTATAGATTTCTGTTGGGGTACTCACAAACGTCCACAGTAGTCTGCACCGAAATCTGTGCAAAACCATACATTTCCAGGCATACCACTAATGAGCTCCACTTACTGTTGAAGATTGGCTACAGGGCATTGCATTCACAGGAGCAAGTGTTGCATTAACATACATTTTGCTCATATACATTTAACTCATTTTAATTTTTTCCTAAACAAACATATTTTTTAAAAGCAGGGAAATAGGCACTTCTGACAATCCTATGAAATATGGCTAGTGCTTTTTTCCACCATGAAAATCCAGGTATAATTATTTTTATTGAAATAAATGTACATATATTTCCAGGTTGGATATGTCCAAGCATAATGCTTGGGAACAGCCACAAAGTTCTGACTTTGAGATGTATTCCAAGGATTTAGCAAGACCGCGCTCCTGCTTCTTTGTTTAGAACATGCTTGCTCCCACAGGAAACTCTGCTGTTAACTAGTGAAAAATTAACTATACCAGCAGATTTACTCCAGATGTAAGCGGAATTTGCTGTCCAAAGATGTTGCAAACCCTTATTCTTTGAACGATGTTTGGCAAATCTAATCCCAATGCTTTCGAGGAATTGCAAAAACATTCTAATGTATCACAGTGCCGAGGCCCCAGTTCTCACTTACCTGGACTGTTCCTATGACTAGTATAAGGACCTTTTCCACTCAGCCGTCTGCCTCGAGGGAAACATCCATTACAACGACCTACCTGCACAATGCAACTGTTACAACGCAACTGCCTTTACATCGCATGCCATTACAATGCATGCCATTACAACGCATGTCACTACAACGCATGCCATTACAATGCATTATAAGGTAAGCAATGGGGATTTTTTTAGTATTAGGGTGGGTATAGGTTTTGGGGGACATGGGAATAGTAGTTTTTACCCCTACACTATCCAGCACTTTCCCTACTGTTGCACTCACTGTGGTGGGTATAGACATTTTTACCCCTACAATATCCAACCCTTACCCTACTGTTGCACTCACTGGAGTGGGAATAGTAATTTTTACCCCCAACACTATCCAACACTAACCCTACTGTTGCCCTAAAAGTATTATAAGGTGTAATGGTATGCATTGTAAAGGTATGCGTTGTAATGGAACGCGTTGTAATTGTAGTTTTAAAAAATGTGTTGTAGTGGTATGCGTTGAAATATCATGCTATGTAATGGCAGTTGTGATGTAAAGACTGTGTTGTAAAAGAATACGTTGTAATTTCATGCGTTGTAACATCATATATTCCTGCCTCGAGGCCCTCCCTCATTGTGCTCCTCCTCTCTACCACTGCTGTTCTCTTGCTCTCACTCACTTTTTCACTCTTCTTACACTCTTGAGTCTTTCTGCTCTCACTTCTTTTTCTATGTTAGTATGCCCATTCTGTACTTTGCCCCGTGTTTTGTGCCCGTTATGTTACTCAGTCTCATCTTTTGTGCCCGTTTTGTTGCTTTGACTCATTTCTGTTTCTTTGACTTGTTTCTGTGCCTTTGACTATTTTCTCTGTCTTTCTCCCCACTTCTCCCCTCACTCAACAGACTTTTCCACCTCCCCCTTTTCTAACCTGTTTCTCCTGTGTCTTGCTTTTGTCTTCTCCTGCTCTTGGATTCCCACATAACCTCTCTCTAGCCTCACCCCCATGCTCCTCCTCCTCCTCCTAGGACCTACTTAATTACAACCGCTGTGTGACCGTGCCACTGTTGCACAGAAGGCCCACCAAAGGCAAGCCCATCTGTGCCCATCCACGCCTGGACTGTGCACTTTATCTGACTTGCAAGCACTCAACATCGGAAGCCAACATGACTGGTGTTGTTGGTTCACACCTCACTCCACTGTAGGACCCTTCTCATGTGCTCACTTTCCCTACTCTTGTAGCATCACTACTACAACCCCCACCAGACATGCCTCATCCTTCCATGTTCCTCAACAACAGATGTCTCAGCTAACATACCACCAAGGCCACCCACCACCACCATGAATGTCCACAGTCTAACAAACTGTAGCCCCTCACCACAGAAGACACCACCAGAATTATGAAGGCTATCCATTCAGGGGTCCACATGGACCCCTGCCTTCGCTACATCTACAACTTGGAAAGAACACTGATAAGTGCCAACCTCCCCACCATCATCAACACCTCCATTATTAGTGGATCATGCCTGGATAGCTGGAGACATGTAGACATCTCAGCTCTCCTGAATAAACCCTCTGTAGACCTCAGAAAACTAAGTGACTACAAACACATCTCACTCCTTTCCTTCTCAACCAAAGTTGTGGACAAAGAAATCAACAGGCATATCTCCTACCACTTTTAACAGCACCACCTCCTGGACATTACTCAGTCACCCACAGCATGGACAATGGTCTTCAAGCAGCAACAGATGACATCCAGTCCATCATGGACAGAGGTGAAACCAAAGATCTCTTCCTCCTCAGCAGCCTTCAACACCATCTCCCATGCAGCCTCATCTCTAGACTTAGTTACTCAGGAATTCAATGGCCTGCCCTGACATAGATTGCCTTCTACCTCTCTGAAAGAACTCCCCCATATACCTCTGAACCCCAGAAGCTTGTATGGGGAGTCCCCCAAGGAATCTCCGTCTGCCCTACCCTTTCCAAGGTATACATGGCATCCCTATCCTACATCATATCTCAACATTGTCTCCTACGCCAATAACAGACAGTTCATCACAGATAAGAACAGCACCATCAGGACTAACTTCACCTCCTACATGTCACTAATGTGGCCAACTGGATGAGGGAGAACTGCCTAAAACTCCACAGGGACATAACAGAGCTGTGGGACTCTTCCCGGTGGCCAGACAAACTAGGAACAACCCCCTCAGACCACGCTAGAAACAACGGTATCATACTAGATGAAAAAACTCATTATGAATAAACAGGTTAGCTCTGTGACCGGATCCTGCTGCTTCATCTTTAGTATGCTTCATCAGATCTTCAAATGGCTCCCCATGTACATAAGACGCACGGTCATACAGCCCTTCTTAACCAGCAGACTTGACTATGGAAACGCGATCTACGTCTGCATCCCCAACCAGCTCATGCAAAGACTACAGACCGTCCAAAACACCACTACCAGATTCATCCTAGATGACCTGATAAGGACCCACATCAGCCCCTGTCTCACAGAAACACCGCCAGACTACCAATCTAGAAGCAATGCCAATTCAAGCTGCTCGTCCATGCCTACAAAGTCCTTCACAACACCAGACCTATATACCTCAACAACCAGCTTCAACTCTACCATCCATCCAGACAGCCATGATCAGCCTCTCTCATCCTCGAAGGGGTCCCCTCATCTGCAGAAGCATGTCAGGAGGGCGCTCCACCTCCACTTCAGTGAAATGACCTGGAATTAACTTTCTCAACACATAAGGACAGCCCCTTTGCTACTCAACTTTCGCAAAAAATTAAATATCTAGCTGTTCAACTAGGAGGTCCACTCAGCTTTTACTCTTGTTCCAGTACCTAGATATCCTCATGGGTGATAAGTTGCGCCATAAAAATCAACCTAACATGAAATAACATAACACAGTGGTACCTAACCTGTGGTTTATTTGCGGTGACTGTTCAAGGAACCGCAGACAAATATGACATCTAGCCATTATCTTCTGTCAGTAATTGTAAGCCTTTTGATCAAAATAACTGTGTGAAGGTGGTGCCTTGTAAAAGGGTACTTGTTTTATGAAACAACAATAAAACATACTTGAATTCTTCTGTATTGCCTCCCAATATATTGTATGTATGTATGTCAGAATCGTTTTAAGAGGGCCACAAGGCACAGCGGGGCTACCAGACCCAATTATGGTGGTTGTTGCCATTTACTGCTGATGTGCTGTGATCCGACCTATTATGGACCGTAAGCAACTGGGCTAAGTACCCTTCTGCATTTGTCTCTCAGTGGTAGCTGTGGACAAGTAGTTAAAGACTCACTCAGGCGGTGGAGTAAATGTGACTCATGACTCAATGTGCAAGCAGTAAAAACAATAAATCGATGTCCAGTCCATGACATACTTTTTAAAGAAAAATAAGTATTTTATTTCTACCTGCACACATTGAAAGGAATAACACTATTAATACATAATAACACACTGCCGTTGATGTTGGGGCTCTAGTAGTTGTCAGGCTAATCCTTGTCCCACCTTCTAACTTCTATTGTGTTTAGGGTCATTCCCCATTCGCTCGGTCGGTATCCCCATTTGACTCCTTAGTTATTAGTCAAAAGTATCTATGGTGCTGCAGCTCCATTGGCAGCCAGTTCCCATAGGTCCCCACAAGGCCAGTTCCAGTCTTACTCACTCCAGCAGTATACAAGTGTTCAGCAGTGATGCAGATGCACCTTTCATGGGCACTCTGGAGTCCAGATTCTATTTAGAGAAGACAGGCAGAGCACAGTTCATGAGGCAGCACCAAGCAGGCGCAGGCTCTTTCTTCCGAGCAGCACTGCTAACCCATCCAGAGATCAGAGCTGCTCCTGCTCGGCTAACACGAGGAAAGTGACTTTTTTCCTAACAAGGAAAGGGGAGATTGTCAAGCTCCGGTGAGGCTACGACTTCTTCGGCGGATTCCTTGGATCCTTTGAAAAGCAGTCCGGTGCTGTTGGCCTGCTTGAAAATCAGGTCTCAGAAGTAATCCTGTCATCAGGGTCACAATGTGAAAACTTGCCCACAGTGGTCCAGGCATACGGGGTGTCCGTGTTACTCAGTATCGGGCTCAGGCACGTTCAGTGTGATCGCCCTGACTATGGCAGCCCCTTCTGGCATCTGGAGTCACCAATCTTCAATAGACACATTTCTCAAGCTCCTGGCCCAAATTAGTTAGATGGTGGCCCCATCTGGTGGCCCCCTCTGGCATACTGGGTCACCGCAACAGTGCGGGTCTGGCGCCTCCAGCACAACGCTCTTCACACGCCTGAGATCACAGCGGCCCTCTTCTGACATATTGGGGTCGCTGAACGATTCCCGACGCACTTGGGCAATGGCCAAATTGGTGCGCAGTCATTCTCCTTATACCTCACTCAGGGATACATCTCTGTATGGCTCCCCATTTGACCTCGCTCCCTTAAACACCATCCTCTTCTTCACAGGGAGCACTGATATTGGCAAGCTGGCATGTGCTAGTGGTCCAGGCGCCAAGGCAGGTGATCTTGGTTTTCCTGGGTGATGACCCTCACCCAGCAGGGATACTAGCAGGTCTTGAACCCCAGTCCTGGTCACAGGCAGAAGTCTTGCAGAGCTTTCACTTTTCACACAGACCATCTAATTACTTTGCAGATGAAAAAGAGATATATCACCTATTGTCTAAAAGCAAAACAAGCTACCCCTCACACCTTAAAAAGCTGCATATGGTCAGTGCTTAGCAACCCCAAAACATCGTGCAATAAATATCTGACATTCTGCCTCGACTCCCTCGAAGCAAAAGATATATGGTCAACTTCCTTGCCCATCGAGGTGAAATCGAAGTTTTTTTGTAAACAAGCAAAAATCTTGTCAAATGACCTTGAAGCGCAACAGGTACTCATCTCTTCCACTGCTCTTGGGCCTCCAAATTGCATGCCTCGAAAACGTTACCGTCTTATCTTGCATCCTCTATGAAACCACACATTAAACTCCAACTGATGAGATTCCGCTTCGGTTTAATTCCGCTGAAGGCATATAAGTTTGGCCAAGGATATAACAAAGAAGCTTCCTCCAAATGCCGCTTTTGTAACCAAGAAGAGGAAAACCTCATTTACATCTTGTGTACCTGTCATCGCCTACAAGCCCAAAGAATTTTCTGGCTGAGACCAATTTGGCTTCTTCTTGTTATCAGGACATGTCAAGAAGCACTAGATGATTGCATGAGGAGGGACTCACCTCAGATGGCGACACACTTTGTAAAGTTTATTACAGATATTAACTCCTTGATCTTACCATCTGATCAAGTCTGAGCTCTATCCTCTCTAAGTGACCTTCCCATTGCTCTTTTAACCAACAGTCTTACTGACTTTTTAGTAGACTTGAATACTCCTTTTCTACAATAGTCAATTTTTAATGTGTTTATTGCAATGATTTTAATTAATTGTGCAAATACAATTTTTACTTATTTTACTTTTTTGCAGATGACACATTTGGGGGTCTCATCCTCCCCCTCTTATAATTTTTTTCCAGACACTAAATGTGATTTGGGTCTGACCCTTTGGAGTTCTATGTTGGTGTTCAAATTTTTGGGAAGTGCCCACTTCTCTTTTTCTTGCTTCTCCTTGAAAGGATGTCTGTGACAGCAGGTATGACTCCAAAGCTGATTGACCACAGCACAATTCATTGGAGTGACCAGAGTTCACATCTGGGTGTCACTTGCAGAGATGCGTGCATCCAAAGAATAATCTCATCCTCCCAACCTTACTCTATATGATTCCCGTATCAGCCCCATCTTCTTACCTGAGATGATTCCAGGCCCTTTTCTTGTGATCTATCAATGAATCAAAGAGCAAACAGTTGAAGTGTAAAGGAAGGGTTCTTGCTGCCTTTCCTCCAGTGTTTTCCACTCAGCTCACATAAATGATGCACTACACTAATCTGTCTGGGGAAATTCCTCTACTTCTCATACCTTCACTAGGCAGGCCTGAGATTCCCAAAATGGAACCTAAGATCCTCCATACAATGTACCAATGCAGGCACACTTACTCATTGTACATTCACAACACACTTACTGTTTAGCACTATAACCTCCATAGATTTTACCATTGCAAGTACACACACATTATTTTTTTCCATTAAAAACGAGAATGGGCATGGTATTAGATATGCAATGCCCTTAGCCCAATAACAACAATCCAGCTGGTTGACATATATGACATAGTGACAGTAACTAAACACACCTGCATATACTCATGGAGTGTTAGAGAGATTTTTTAGGCCTATAAACAGACTCCCCACAGACCAAATAGCTCAACCTCCTCACTATATCAATAAAAAAGCAGATGCTAGTGGTCAATGTAGATAATATGTCTGTAATATTTATGTCCCTTCAACTGAAAAAGCCCTCCCCTACCCTGGAGTGGCACGCTTCATCATAGGGCCCCTCCTCAAACCACAACTACATATGGTAGTGGAGTGGACTATACACCTCCACAGAGGGGAGCTCTTGCAGTGTCAGTCAAAAAGGAAGAAGTCTTCTATAGCAGTCGGTCTGGTGTGCAAACAAAATAGTAATGAATGCAGAGCAAACAATACTGTTATAACTACCTCATTGTGGACCAGTAGTGTTTTATTCAACTCAACCCACTTCACGCAAATGGAGCATGAAAAATTAATTGATAATTGGTTGGTAATTATAATTAATTAATTAGTAATTATTTTAATTGTGTTATTTTTGTAGGAGTAGGTTGTGGATTTATAGTGGAATAGGGTGGGTAGTCATTTAATTTTAATACATTTAATAAGATTTTTTATATATTAATATTTATTAAATTTTCAATGTATAGTGGTAATTGTGGGAATTAATTGATTACTATTTATCAATTGATGTCAATTAATATTAATTGTGTATTTAGTTATGTTAATTGTGTCATATTTTAGGAATGGGTGGTAGGGATTATAGGGGAATAGTGTGTGAAGTAATTTATTTAAAACAAATGTATAATTAACTGATAATGGTAATTCATTTATTAACAATTATTTATGTCAATTGTGTAATTAATTTGAGATGTGAGCTGTGGGGTTTATAGTGGTAAAAGAGGTGAAGTAAATTATTTGCAAATAATTAATAAGTTGTTAATTAAAAAAAAATAGTTATGGAAATTGTGTACTGACTTTTATGCGTTTGTTGTGGTGCTTATTGAGTTAGAGGGTGGAAAGTATTTTATGTTTTATTAATGAATAATTATTTTCGCATTATTATTCATTCCTTGATTGATACATTGTTATGGTTATTGTTTACTTTTATTTTGTGGATTTTGGTTTTATAGGGGTAATGTTTGGTCAGTAAATTAATTTATATATGTTTTAATTTGATTTTTAATTAATAATATTTGTTTGCTTCTATGTGCGACTATCTTGCACATTTCTGTACCTCTTTTGCCTCTTCCTGCACCTCTGTTGGTATTTTCTGTATCTCTCTTGCCTCTGTGTGCACCCCTGTTCCCTCTTTGTGCTCCTCTTTTGCCTGTTTCTGCAACTTTCTTGCCTCTTTCTGCACTTTTCTTGCCTCTTTCTGCACACCTGTTGCTTCCTGCTGCACTTCTCTTGGCTCTTTCTACACCTCTGCTGCTTCTTTCTGCACTTCTCCTGCTTCTTTCTACACCTCTCTTGCTTCTTTATGCACCCCTCGTGCCGCTTTCTGAACCCTTCATACCTTTTCCTCCATGTCTCTTGGTTCTTTCTGTACTGCTTTTGCCGCTTTCTGCACCCTCTTGCCTCTTTCTGTACCTCTTTTGCTTCTTTCTGTACTTCTCTTACCTCTTTCAGCACCCCTCTTGCCTCTTTCTGCATCTCTGTTGGTTCTTTCTGCACTGCTCATGCTTCTTTCTGCACCTCTGTTGTTTCTTTCTGCACTTCTCTTGCATCTTTCTATATCTCTTTTGCTTCTTTCTGCACTCCACTTGCCTCTTTCTATACCCTTCTTCCCTCCTTGTGTACCTCTCTTGCCTCTTTCTGTACCTCTCCCGCTGCTTTCTGCACCCTCTTGCCTCTTTCTGTACCTTCTTTGTTTATTCCTGCAATTCGTTTGCCTCCTTCTGCACCTCTGCTATTTCTTTCTGCTCTGCTGTTGCTTTTTTATGCACCACTCTTGCCTCTTTCTGCACCTCTCTTGCCTCGTTCTACACACACAGGGCTACTTTTAAACTGAACTCCAAAAAAAGAGAGATTCCCTGATAACCAGAAAGGACTGGGTGATATCAGTAAAACAAAGAAATTCCTTTCTGTGTTGTTCAATCTAGTTTAGACGAATAAGCCTGTATTTAAAAAGATTTTGACTTTCTAGCCACTATAGTGACATCATTTGATTAAGGATACACAGATAATTGGAAATTGATAGTTTTTACTCAAGACTTTTTATTCTTTTAAAAAAAAATTTGCGTTAAAAATTCTGTAAATACACAATTGATAAAACATAATACATTTGAATACTCAGATATAGGTTTGTTTTAACAGGGTTTGTTTGAATACCATCTGATTATCATACAAATCTCTGAGTAACTACTCAGTATAGTGCAATAAACAATAAATATACAGATGACATTCATATAACAATATACAGATTACAATCAAGATTTATAAAATTAGGTCCATATGTCTATACCTAATTTTATAAATCTTGATTGTAATCTGTATATTGTTATATGAATGTAATCTGTATATTTATTGTTTATAGCACTATACTGAGTAGTTACTCAGAGATTTGTATGATAATCAGATGGTATTCAAACAAACCCTATTAAAACAAACCTATATCTGAGTATTCAAATGTATTATGTTTTATCAATTGTGTATTTACAGAATTTTTAACACAATTTTTTTTTTAAAAGAATAAAAAGTCTTGAGTAAAAACTATCAATTTCCAATTATCTGTGTATCCTTAATCAAATGATGTCACTATAGTGGTTAGAAAGTCAACATCTTTTTAAATACAGGCTTATTTGTCTAAACTAGATTGAACAACACAGAAAGGAATTTCTTTGTTCTACTTTTAAACTGACCTCAGGCTCAGCAGTGCACACATGCAGGTGTAGAAAAGGACTGCTGGCCTCTAAACTGCCATGCCCTATTATATGCTAGGGATTTAGAGGTAGTTTTAATCCCCTGTCCTATCAAGTACGGGGTAGTCATGACAATCACATGGGTACCCACACCCATAGTGTACCCTAGTAAATATAGGTGTTCTCACTGTATTCTAAGTGTCTTTAGGCATAACACTGGCTCCGGGCCTGGTTAGGCAGAGCCCAGGGTCAGTCAGAGTCAGTTACCACCAGTACCAGTTGGCAAAAAGTTGGGGGGTGCCCAGGGCACAGGATGACTTTGCAACAAGGCCTCTTTCTGCACCTCTGCAAGAGTAAGACCTGGGGTGAAGAGGAAGCTGGCCATCTAATTAAACCCCGCATTTCTTCTTATTTAAAATCCCATTAACATTCACGGAAAAAATACAGCACTTACTTAACATTTCTAACAAAGTATCTCTAAATTATACCAGCTGCCTTAGAAACTCTTGCAACCCTGACAATCTTTCCAGTGATGTCCTTGCTACTGCTCATTTTACTACTGCTTTTAGTCTCCCCCTTAACCCCTCCCAAAAAATGTGTTCTCCTCTAGCCCCGCAACCCTCATTTTATCCATTCTGCTTTTGGAGTGCCTTGACCCTGCACCCTCAGTGACCAGCCCCCCCACCCTAAAGAAGAAATTTTCCACAGAGGAAACAAATTTAAAGCAACCTCATCTTGAAGCAGTAATTTCCTTCAAAAGGTCCTGGGCTTCCTCAATCCGCGTAAATAAATGGAACTTCCCTTTATCAAGCACCATTAACTTAGATTGCTGCGCAATGGAAGCCTGCACCCCCTGTGCTTTAAATAGTAGTAGTAGTAACGTCACAAATCCTTTCCATCTTCTTGCTGCCCAGCTGACGTGTCTGAAAAGATCCTACATTTTGTGCCCTCATCGATAGAAAATTGTCTCTGCTGAATAGCTTTTGTCAGCACATTCTCTTTAATCTTATGATCGGAGAAGTTGACTAAGATTGTACGCGGATACTTTAAATTAGGAAATGTGTGGGCAGGAACCCGATGGGCCCTGGTAATTGTTAAATCCCGATCATAATCTGGAAGTACTTTCTGCTTGATAAATTCTTCCACCCAGCGGAGGGTACTGAAACCCTCCTTCCCCTCGGGCACTCCTACTATTCGAAGATTTGACCGAAGCCAATGATTCCCCAGATCTTCCAGTTTAGACTCAAGTGCGATCTTATCTGCCAACACCTCATTAATTTTCCTAATCGTAGAACCCATCTGGTCCTCTAAATAGGCAATCCTTGATTCTGCCTCTTCGAGCCTTGATGGAAAACCCATAATGGATGCCTCAATCTTTTCCAATCTTGAATGGAGAGTGGCAGTCTCTTTCACGGTTCCTCCGTCCAGAATCCTCAAGATTGTGTTGATGCTCAGGGGGGTCCACCTCTCGACAGCCCCAAGTTCGCAATATAAATATACGCGGACTAGAGGGATAGTCAAGCGGGGGATTGAAAGGGTAGGAACACCGTGGACGGAGATCTGAGTATGACAAAGGGGCACGATGTAAATACAAGCTTGGTATGTTTGATGACACAGTTAACCCAAATACCACATACGTTGCTGTACTCTATATCAAGAACACACTACCTGAAAAATAAGGAGGTGGGTAAATGAGGCCAGGAGAGAGCTGAGGGTGGTTGCGAAAGAACCAACATGAACTGAATAGGGAAAGAGATTATATGTTTAACACAATTCCACTAGACCACAATATCAAGTCATGTCAAATTTTGCTTTATTCGAGGTTAACTCATAAAAGCATTTACTATCCTCAATAAAACCATTAAAAACATTTGTGTTAAAAATAAAGCTAAAAAAGATAAAAAAACATCAATTGACCACAATATCGGTAACCCCACTATTATGAAAGAAGAATCCCCCTGTATCAACATACCAGAAGTCACATGTGGTGATGCTTGATATGCAGGGCAGATAAGTGCTACGCACCCTCTCTCCAGAGAGGGTGCATAGCACTTATCTGCCCTCTCTCTCTCTCCTAGATAATGGTGAAAACAAAGGATAACCCACTTAAAGAAGCGTCAAAGGGGCCTAGGTACAACACATCTTGTACTATCCCCCGGTGCCAAAAACCCAAGTTAAGTTACTAGTAACACAATTCCATAAGCAGGTCAAAAATGCAATTCAGTTTGTTGGCACCAGTAGTTACCTCAGGATAATCCACAACACTCCGGTGTATATTAGTCTCAGGAATGAGCCTACATTCCTTATGAAGTTCTTTGGCATACAGCCAACAAAGTATATCAGTATCCCACAAGAATTATAGAAACACAGTACCTGCTATTTAACAGAATAATAATCCTGTGGGCTAAAGAAGGAGTTCACAGCACAGCTGTAAAGGCAGGATCAGCAGCTGCCGCTCACAAAATGGGCTGTACACCTCCCCGCACAAGACGACAGATGAATAACCATTCTCTCCAACAGGGGGGTGTCAGGAATTAAATGTGCCCTCCTTTACCGTAAAAACCCCTCTGCAAGAGAACGGCGGATGGCAGTTCTCGGGCAACAGAGGAGAAAGCGAGGAAGCAACTGAGGTGGTAACGACCACCCCAGCCTTCGGGAATCAAGAAAGACGGTCTGGAAAATAGTGCTCAATGCACTCTTACCGCCTCGAGATGATCTAAAACCTGTCGGGGAACTCTGCTACGAGTAATTGCTCTGAATTATTGGCAGTGTTTGGAAGGCCAGCCGCCTCATATCCGCTGTCCGCCGTTGCGTCCGAGTCACGTGGGGCGTTTCTCTCGCGTTACACGCCCGGTGATGTAGTCTTCAGCGCGGTTACAGGCAGTCAGTGTGCAACCTGATGCAGGATCCTGACAGGACATCCCCCTCCTGGCAAACACAGACTGCTCAGAGGCTTACCAGGGTGTTGGCGATGGAACCTGGCCACAAACCAGGGAGCGTGCACAGCAGCAGCTGATTCCCACGAGTCCTTCTCAGGCCCATAGCCTTTCCACGCAACCAGGTACCACGCACCAATTTGGAATCCAGAATCCACTTAACTTCATACTCTTGGTCCTGCCGTACCCAAATGGGCACAGGTTTCCTTTTCACGGGGCTGTGGGTCTGTCTCAACAGGGAAACGTGGAAAATGGGGTATATACAAAAAAGAACTGGCAACCTGAAATTCACTGCTACTGGAATATTGTGTTTGATCACACGGTATGGACCTATGAACTTGGGGTTGAAAACGCTGTGTTTCTTGAACTGTATATGTTTCGTCGACAGCCAAACCCAGTCCCCTCTCTTATTCGTAGGACCAGGTCTACGGTGTTTGTCAGCATGGGTTTTGTATATCTCTTTGGCACGAAGTAGGTTATTCCGCATTTCAAGCAAGGTTTTGCAAATATGTGATAACCTCTCGTGTAAATCGGGGAGCTTTGAGTTTGTACTGGGAAGATTCCTAGGGGTGAAACAAGTGTGAAAACCTTAAGTGCTGCAGAAAGAACTGTGTTGTGTAGAGGGATGTTTTACGCTGTTGTAAGCTATCTCTGATACCCACAACCACTCCACCCACGCATCTGTGTTTTTATCAACATAACATCTGAGGAATTTCTTGAGGCTTTGGTTCAGCTTCTCAGTTTGGCCGTCTGTTTGGGGGTGACAGCTTGTGGAAAGGGAAGAGGCTATCCGCAATTCGGAACACCAGGTTTTACAGAAGAGCGCTGTGATTTGGTCTCCTCTATCTGAAACTATTACCTTAAGAAGACCGCAAAGTTGCACTATATGAACCAAAAGCAGACGTGCCAACTGACCAGCTGAGGGTACCTGCTTGCATGCAATAAAGTGGCCCATTGTGGATAAATAGTCGATGACCACCACTATCGCTGTGCATCCCTGATCCTTGGGTAACCCCACTATAAAATCCATTGAGAACCATTCCCATGGTGTCTCTGGTGTGGGCATAGGAAGGAGTAGTCCTTGAGCCTGTCTGTGATCGTTTTTCATCTGGACGCATATGGAACAGCTGTTCACCCATGAAAGGACATCCAGGCAAACAGTAGGCCACCAGAACTGTCGTAACACCTTCTCTAGTCTTTTACTTCCTCCAGTGTGTCCTGCATCCGGATGATCATGACACAATGTGAACACATTTTTGCGTAGATGTTTGGTAGGGACTAGCACCTGTTGGCCTTTCATGGGAAGTCCATGGCGCATTTGCCAATCTGGGTGGAATTTGAGCCAGTTCCTCTAGGTAAAGGACTGCACTCCATGTCTGGGTTTCTGCAGAAAATCATCCGTTTTCACAACACATAGCACTTTACTGGGTTCGATGATTGCCCTTTCCGGAGTAACAGCTGGATACGTAGGATTCCCTTGTCTCTTAAGAGCGTCTGCCTTCCTATTGTCTATGCCTGGATGGAATGTGACAATGAAATGGTATTCAGCAAGAAACAGCATTCATCTGAGCAGACGCGACGTGAGGTGTCATGCAGCTCGCATGAACTGTAGGTTGCGATGATCTGAATAAACCGTCACCTGGTGTGTTGCTTCCAGCAGCCAGTGTCTCCACTCCAGAAATGCGTCCCATGTAGCCAGGAGTTCTTTTTCTGCTATAGTGTAGATTTCTTCCGCGAAATTCAGTTTCCAGGTCATAAAAGCGAATGGGTGTAGGTATTCAGTGGTTTCATGTCGTTGGGATAATACCGCTCCCACCGCTACATCAGACGAATCAGCCTCGACTATAAGATCCAGATTAGCATGTGTGAGAACCTGGGCTGACTTAAAGGCCTTTTTAAGGAGGTTGAACGCCTTCTGGGTGTCTTCAGTCCAAAGAAAAGGCGTCTTCTTCTTTGTCAATCCGGTCAATGGTGCTACCAAGTCGGAGAACTGCCGAATGAACCTCCTGTAGAAGTTGGCAAACCGCAATAGACGTTTGATGTCCATGACGTTTTGGGGATGTGAATAAAGATATGGATCCTGTGTCACAAGATGCATTCCATCCATGCACTCCTTTTTTTCTTTTCATAAACTTTCATGAAACGTTATTAAATGATTGGTAAGTCATTTATTCATAGCGAAGATTTTCAAAATTCATATTTTTCAAAAATGTTTTGTAAAAATATTGTATATCATATTTCAAAATAATTGTATTGCCCAATGCATTTCAAGCATATCGCCCTTCCTCAGGGGACTTCCATTATATCTAGAAACAATAATATATCGTCATTGGTACCATAATGAAAACAACAATGATTGTCTAGAAAATTAAACAGTAATAAATCACAGTTTTCAACATTGATAGTAATGAAAACGGATGTTTGGATTTGCCCTTTATAACCTCCTACAAGGGTTTGTGTTTAGAGAAAACGTACTAGGTGGGATATAAGACACGAAAGTGTACACTAACCTTAGTTGGAGTGATGCAGCGTGTCAAAGTATGCTGCAAAAATACGAATGAATAAATATGTCTCAGTAAATCGAAACATACAACTGTGCTATGGCTAGTACTAACCCAAATAAATTAGCCATTTCTTACCGAGTCCGTAGATCGGTAGCTCTCTGCTCGCTATGCTCGGCGTGCAGCGCTCTATGCGGCCGTGCTCTATGGTTTTAACTCTATGGTTACGACGTCTGGTCACATGGTGCGCGAGGGTGCTCACGTGGTACGGCAGTGGAGTAAACATAAAAAACGGATTACACTAACGGGTAGTGTGTGTGTGTAACCATAGTTACGGATGGTTTTCTCAAGTCGGGGCTAAAATTCACAATGTTAACGGAAATTGGGGAATGAATGAATGTATTCAAAATTTAAATGTAGTAAATACATACATAACGAAACGATCGCAAATCACACAAATATGGAAATGGATGTACGGATATATCATGTCAGGTTATTTGAGCTGGACATCCATGTTAGTAATACATACAAACAGCTGTATGATACGAGTATAATTCAGTTTATAAATAGCAATGTAAATCCATCCTTTCATTAAGCCCTTTGGGTTGTAGGGTGCATAAGTAGTCGATCCAGAAGATTTCTCTACGTAGTAGATGGCTGTTATTGTTTCTGCCAGGAAGAGTTGCCACCTTTTCCAAAATACAAAATTTTAATTGACTCACGTTGTGTTTAGCGTCATTAAAGTGTACTGCTATCGTGGATTTTTCATTCCTCATGCGAATATTGCTTTTATGTTCTATTATTCTTGTCTTAATTTTTCTCTGCGTTTTTCCTACATATGAGAGGCCACATGGACATCTCAGCATGTAGATAACGTTGGAAGTATCACATGTTCCTGTGACTTTCAGTTTTATCATTGAACCTCTGGTCAGGTGATTTATTGCGTTGCCTTTTATGATTGCAGAACAATTGCCACAATTATGACATGGTAGGGTACCTTTATACGCACTGTGTTCTTGTTTTTTTGTTTCTTTGACCAATTCTTTTACATTTTTTGTTCTTTCATAGGCAAAGATCGGTTGATTTTTAAATAAGCCTTTGAAATCTTCCTCCAGGGCCAGCATTGGCCAATGCGTTTTAATAGATTTTTTGATTTTCAGGCTGTTTGTAGAGTATTTGGATACAAATACAGTTCTTTGTTCTTCATTTTTTTCTTTTGATTTCAGTAAATGTTCTCTTTGTAATTTGTCCGCTCTGTCAGATGCAGAATCCAAGATGGATTGAGGATATCCTCTTTTTTTTAATCTTTCCAAGGTTTCTGTCTTGTGTTTTTGGTATAGGTCGTCAGTTGAAGTGATGCGTTTTATACGCAACAGTTGTGAAAATGGTAGATGCTGTTTAAGTGGTGCTTGATGAAAGCTTTTGTAATGGAGTAGATTGTTTCTATCCGTCTTTTTTGTAAATATGCTTGTGGTGATAATTCCATTGTTATTGGTCAACTGCACGTCCAAGAATGATAATGTTTCTTTATTGATGGTAAAGGTAAATTGTATTCTCTCGTTAATCCGATTGAGTTGGTTTAACACGTTAATTAGACTTTCTTTGTTCCCTTTCCATAATACAAAGATGTCATCAATGTATCTCTTGTATAGAATTAAGTTTCTAGTCCATTCCTCCTCGTTTAGTATATGGTCTAGCTCATATCGGTGCATGAATGTATTTGCGTAGGTCGGTGCGGCACAATTGCCCATGGAAGTACCCGACATTTGTACAAAAAACTTGTGTTCCCATTTGAAGTAGCTGTGATATAGCGTGAAATGTAGTAGTTCCATTAAGAATACTTTGAGTGCTTCCGGTTTGTTCTCATGTATTAGAAAACTTTCAACGGCAGACATGCCCAAATCATGTGGTATGGAGGTGTATAACGATTTAACAATCAATACTTGCCATGATCATGTTTGTAGTGAAATTGGCTTTTTCTTCCTCCAAGATGTTCAAGAAGTGGGTGGTATCTTTAATGTATGTCGAACTCGTTTGGACCATATTTTGCAAGTGTTTGTCCAAGTATTTTCCTACTGGTACGTGTATTGATCCAACTGTGGATACAATAGGTCTTAGCGGACCTATTGTATCCACAGTTGGATCAATACACGAACCAGTAGGAAAATACTTGGACAAACCCTTGCAAAATATGGTCCAAACGAGTTCTACATACATTAAAGATACCACCCACTTCTTAAACATCTTGGAGGAAGAAAAAGCCAATTTCACTACAAACATGATCATGGCAAGTATAGATGTTAAATCGTTATACACCTCCATACCACATGATTTGGGCATGTCTGCCGTTGAAAGTTTTCTAATACATGAGAACAAACCGGAAGCACTCAAAGTATTCTTAATGGAACTACTACATTTCACGCTATATCACAGCTACTTCAAATGGGAAGACAAGTTTTTTGTACAAATGTCGGGTACTTCCATGGGCAATTGTGCCGCACCGACCTACGCAAATACATTCATGCACCGATATGAGCTAGACCATATACTAAACAAGGAGGAATGGACCAGAAACTTAATTCTATACAAGAGATACATTGATGACATCTTTGTATTATGGAAAGGGAACAAAGAAAGTCTAATTAAGGTGTTAAACCAACTCAATCGGATTAACGAGAGAATACAATTTACCTTTACCATCAATAAAGAAACATTATCATTCTTGGACGTGCAGTTGACCAATAACAATGGAATTATCACCACAAGCATATTTACAAAAAAGACGGATAGAAACAATCTACTCCATTACAAAAGCTTTCATCAAGCACCACTTAAACAGCATCTACCATTTTCACAACTGTTGCGTATAAAACGCATCGCTTCAACTGACGACCTATACCAAAAACACAAGAAAGAAACCTTGGAAAGATTCAAAAAAAGAGGATATCCTCAATCCATCTTGGATTCTGCATCTGACAGAGCGGACAAATTACAAAGAGAACATTTACTGAAATCAAAAGAAAAAAATGAAGAACAAAGAACTGTATTTGTATCCAAATACTCTACAAACAGCCTGAAAATCAAAAAATCAATTAAAACACATTGGCCAATGCTGGCCCTGGAGGAAGATTTCAAAGGCTTATTTAAAAATCAACCGATCTTTGCCTATGAAAGAACAAAAAATTTAAAAGAATTGGTCAAAGAAACAAAAAAACAAGAACACAGTGCGTATAAAGGTACCCTACCATGTCATAATTGTGGCAATTGTTCTGCAATCATAAAAGGCAACGCAATAAATCACCCGACCAGAGGTTCAATGATAAAACTGAAAGTCACAGGAACATGTGATACTTCCAACGTTATCTACATGCTGAGATGTCCATGTGGCCTCTCATATGTAGGAAAAATGCAGAGAAAAATTAAGACAAGAATAATAGATCATAAAAGCAATATTCGCCTGAGGAATGAAAAATCCACGATAGCAGTACACTTTAATGACGCTAAACACAACGTGAGTCAATAAAAATTTTGTATTTTGGAAAAGGTGGCAACTCTTCCTGGCAGAGACAATAACAGCCATCTACTACGTAGAGAAATCTTCTGGATCGACTACTTATGCACCCTACAACCCAAAGGGCTTAATGAAAGGATGGATTTACATTGCTATTTATAAACTGAATTATACTCGTATCATACAGCTGTTTGTATGTATTACTAACATGGATGTCCAGCTCAAATAACCTGACATGATATATCCGTACATCCATTTCCATATTTGTGTGATTTGCGATCGTTTCGTTATGTATGTATTTACTACATTTTAATTTTGAATACATTCATTCATTCCCCAATTTCCGTTAATATTGTGAATTTTAGCCCCGACTTGAGAAAACCATCCGTAACTATGGTTACACACACACACTACCCGTTAGTGTAATCCGTTTTTTATGTTTACTCCACTGCCGTACCACGTGAGCACCCTCGCGCACCATGTGACCAGACGTCGTAACCATAGAGTTAAAACCATAGAGCACGGCCGCATAGAGCGCTGCACGCCGAGCATAGCGAGGAGAGAGCTACCGATCTACGGACTCGGTAAGAAACTGCTAATTTATTTGGGTTAGTACTAGCCAGAGCACAGTTGTATGTTTCGATTTACTGAGACATATTTATTCATTCGTATTTTTGCAGCATACTTTGACACGCTGCATCACTCCAACTAAGGTTAGTGTACACTTTCGTGTCTTATATCCCACCTCGTACGTTTTCTCTAAGCACAAACCCTTGTAGGAGGTTATAAAGGGCAAATCCAAACATCCGTTTTCATTACTATCAATGTTGAAAACTGTGATTTATTACTGTTTAATTTTCTAGACAATCATTGTTGTTTTCATTATGGTACCAATGACGATATATTATTGTTTCTAGATATAATGGAAGTCCCCTGAGGAAGGGCGATATGCTTGAAATGCATTGGGCAATACAATTATTTTGAAATATGATATACAATATTTTTACAAAACATTTTTGAAAAATATGAATTTTGAAAATCTTCGCTATGAATAAATGAATTACCAATCATTTAATAACGTTTCATGAAAGTTTATGAAAAGAAAAAAAGGAGTGCATGGATGGAATGTATCTTGTGACACAGGATCCATATCTTTATTCATTTACACTTTAATCTTGGGAGCCCAGCAAGATTACCATTCTATGCACCAACGACCACACAAACATATAAGGAACTAAACCAATTTTACACCATTCACCCAGAGTGCGGAACCAAACACAATCCATTTGAAGTTTTGGGGATGTGGCCAGTCGATGATTGCCTTGACTTTCCTATCTGCCATGACTTGGCCAGATGGAGTGTGGATGACCCCTAGGAATTCAACGCTAGTCACGTGGAATTCACATTTTGTGATTTTACAGAACAATTGATTGGCCCGTAGGGCCTGTAGCATGCGACTTACATGGATAATGTGTTCTTCTTCTTTTCCAGAATAAATCAGTATATCATCGATATATACTACAACGAAGGGATCCAAGTATTCTCTGAGGGCTTCATTGAGGAAGAATTGAAAAGCCGTGGGGGCGTTGCATTGCCCAAACGGCATAACGAGGTATTCAAAGAGCCCATACCATGTCTTTAAGGCTGTCTGCGATTCATCGCCTTCGCACATCCTCACCAGATGGTACGCCCCTCTTGGATCCAATTTGGTATAAATGCCTGCTGCTCTCACCTGTTCCAGAAGAAGAGGGATTAATGGAAGCAGGTACTGATTCTTGATGTTGATGTTATTCAACGCCCTGTAATCTATGCAACATTGCAAATCTCCATTAGCCTTTAGGATGAAAAAGAGGGGAGAATAAGAGCCTGAAGGGGGGCCAAGATAGACTCTATGACAGTTAGGGTCCATTTAACGTTCTTCTTACCCATTAATTAAGCATTATTCATTGTTACGTTGTCTCTACCTGAATGTGTGAAGGGGAAGCTGGCTCTCGTGCTGTGCCGTCCATTTTGTTCGCAGTATCGGCCGTGACTGTGACCTTGTGATAGCTTCTGTTTTTTGGCAGCAGCGTGTGCCGAAGGACATCTCCAGCGGGAGCCTACCCCGAAGATTGAAGGAGAGAGAGTCGGCGTCCTCCCCCGGGGCCCCCGAGAGCGAGTGACAGCCCCGTGAGACCCCCACAAGGGTGAGAAGGGAGGGCGGGGCTCCTGTGTTGGAGGTAGGAGCCCCGCGTCCCGCTCGACCCGTGGGAGCCTCGGAGCTCCACGAGGAAACTGAGTGTCAGGAAGTAACGCGGAGGGGGCACAAAGGCACATTGTCGGTGCCTGCTCCCCACTGCATGTCAGCCCCGCACAAGTCGACTCCAGAAGTAGAGAAGTACCGAAGAGCGAGTGGACCCCTACCAGAGGAGCAGCCAAAACAGTCCGAGCCCGATATTCGTTCCTGCCGAGTGAATGCACAGTAACTTGCCGCCAACGCTGGGGAGAACGAGACCCTGCTGTGTCACTTACCTGCCATCTGTCATCAACGCCGGGGGAAAGGAGGCGGCTGCAGGGGGCCCGGTTAGACGCCGCTGCGTATTGTTTGCCGCAACTTGTGAGGGGACCACATTTCCCATCAGCCTGTGAGGCGCACACATCGCACATCATCGTTTGAGTGCCAGAGCCTCTCATTTGAAATACTTACTGTACTGCCCTGTATATTTATTACAGCCCAGGAATTAAAAGGTACTGTTGCGAGTGTCTTTTATCCATATGGTTTGTGTTCAAGAATATCATGTCAGCACTTCAAACAGACTGATTCTGGTAGAGTCCAGGAATTTGGTTTGAGGTTTCTGGGCAGTAACTGAAGAATGGGTTTGGTGACAGTCAATTGCTCCACAAGCGTGTAGTGTTTTGTTTCTC
Organism: Lissotriton helveticus; assembly: GCF_964261635.1. NCBI lineage: Eukaryota > Metazoa > Chordata > Amphibia > Caudata > Salamandridae > Lissotriton > Lissotriton helveticus. The sequence continues at coordinate 873,591,201 of NC_136063.1, forward strand.
CTTTTTCCAAAATTACTGTGATCTTCGTAATGAATACGGGTAAATCTTCCACGGGGCGGGGGGTGGTGGAAACTTTAGATGCGTTTGTACTAAGGGCTGAGTCGGCGTTAATTCACGAAATACAGCTAACTGAACGCAGGCTCTCGCTGGAACCACTGAACCATGCCGGAGGACCTGTATCAACTCCCCCCCCCTGCAGTAGTAGTCCCTCAATGTAGTAATGATAGTAATTCATGTATAACTGTAATATCTCAATCTATTGGTGAGGATCCAGAGGATGTAGTTCCAACAGAGAACTTGGAGCCCATTAATAAAAGGCCTAGGCCAAACGTGACCACCAGAGTCCAAAAGGCTAAATCCATTGAACATGATAGACGTACGCCCCCATCTAAAAAGAGAAAGGGTCAGGACATAAATAAATTAAGAAATCCTGCAAAAAAACAGGTCGGTAAGAGTAGGCCTGTGGGGAAGCCATCAAATCAAGACCAGGTCCCTGCTACAAGTGGTCTGGATAGATTATGTCTAGGACCTCAGTCTGAACCTGGGTGGAAGGTCTTTTAGGCAACAATTGAATCAACAGTGGAACTCCTCCTGGATACATTAAAGCAAACGCTTATACAAATTAACAACAGGTTGGCAACACTGGAGAGCTCTCGCAATACTAATCCAATGGTGTGTACCTGCTGTAAGCAAACAGCCCATTTGAGTTCAAAAACATTAACACAAGGCAGCCATGTTTTAGCGAGCAATGCTAATGGGGTGGTACGACAGCAGCAGACACAGCAGATTCAGCTAGATCCTAATACTTCTAATGTTTGGAATGGATCAGAGACTGTTGGAGTAAGAGTTACCAACGCCTCTCATACCCAAGTGCAGTCAATCCATGTTAGGCAAGATATATCACCATGGTCAGGAAGAGGAAGGCTGGTGGAGAACTCCATGCCGACCATTACATGGTGAATATCCCCCCAGTTACTACAGGTAGTCTAACATCAAGGCAGGAATGTCTACCGGAATCTAGGAACTTGGCCCTCCAGCCGGAAGCTACTCCATATACAATTATCTTAGCGAATGTCCCCCCACTCCAAATTGGGACAGTTGAGCATTGGACAACCCTGAAAAACAAGGCTCTACATTTTTTGGGGGCAAGTACGGGGCTTACTAGCATTCTGTTTGCTGAATTTAAAATGGCTAGACGAATTGCCTGGGTAGGAGGATCAGTTAAATCCCTGCCTGCCGATTGTATAGTGTTAACTTTTGGCTCACCTAAACTGACTATCCTGGAGAGAGTTGGATACACAGTACCATAGTGGGACAGAGAACTGCTTAGGAAGTTTTCGACAAAGATTCTATATTCCAACTAGTAACCAATTTGAAGCCCTAAGTTCCCTGGGGGAAATAGACTGACTGAATGCGTGGGCATATCATCCGGCTAAGAATATTGAGGCAGTAAGGATTTTTAGGGAGGATCTCTTACAATCAGGGATAAGTAACAGGGTGTCAGGAGGTAGCAAATTTGTAAAATCAGGGGTTGAGTGAGTGGGGGGTCATGAAGAAGGCAATGAGGTACCCTCCACTCATAACATTGCTCCTACCACGCAACCATTTGAACTTCCCTACACTGGGGATAGTATCAGCGCCAGAAACACGCTACTGCTACATTCGCCGTTCGCAAATGGTAATGCCCCCTGCGATAATATTTCCTGGAATGTCGCAGGATTGCAATCAAAAATAGATAACCTAGAATGGCACAAGTTTATCCAGGATAGAGATATTGTAGGATTACAGGAAACTTGGGTCAATGAGCCAATCCATATTAATGGGTTTAAAAATGTTCACACGTCAGCTGTGAAAGTCCTTGGGGGCAGGCTTAAGGGTGGTTTGAGTCTGTACATCTCTAATAAGCTGGTAGTTGTCAAAATACACTCCTTTTTGAGTAGAAGGTTTTATCAGATAATTAAGGTGTCTATACCTATGAACCAATGTGTAATACTAGTGAATTTTTATAACAATGTGATTTCAACAGACCTTTGTCTGGTTTTAAGAAATCTAAGTAGAGAGCTATATGCAATTTGTAATACTAGCCCTGCCAATGTTGTGATAATTATGATGGGCGACTTTAATTGTGCAATGTGCTCTATTGAGGATAGGAGATTGTGTGGTCATTCAAATGAGGAATCAACTAATTTAACTCATTTTTGCCATTCCCCGGTGGAAGCATTGTTTAATGAAGAATTAGCTACATTTGATCTAGGCTTTGTGAATGAGCTGGTGAGCCCCCAGTAATGATGTCTTATACCTATAATGGACGAGGTCCCTCTGCAATCGATTACAGATTAGTCTCCCATAATCATGTTTTAAGACTACTCAGTTTTAAGGTTAAGCAGAACTCCCTAAGTGACCACTTCCCGCTACACTTGGCTGATGCTTTGCCAGTAAAGAAGGTTTCCAATATAAATAAGGATGAAGAGGAAGCGGGTGATCTGACATTAGATAAACATAATGGGTATACACTCAAATGGTCAAAGGTGGATCCCTCAGAAATAACCAAATCTCTTGTGGTTAATTGTAAGACAGCAATCGAAACTTGCCTGTCCGAGTTAGCACCTGCAGAAATTATAGTTATGCTGAAATATCACACACCCTTAAGAATTTACTATTGGTGCAGCATCGTAAGAAAAATAAGGATTCAGGCTGGTTTAATTCAAGATGTACTAAAGATTATTGTAATCTAAAAGTAGACTTACACAGGCATCCTAGAATCGTGGAAAGTATTAGACTTGCGAGGATGGAATACCGACAGGCCTTAAGGGAAAGGAAGAGTACCTTGAGAGATGAAGCATGGGAAGCCCTACACACAGCACCAGTCCTGAAGGATAGTGTGGCTTTCTGGAGGGCGGTGAAGTTACCATTCCTAACCACACTCGAAGGTCCATCAATAGCTATTGCTATTTCAGAGGAAGAGTGGATAACCCATTTCATGCAGGTATATAATATTACTCCTATCGAAGATTTAGAGAACGACCACCCAAAATGAATTAAAATTTCACTCTAGATGAAGTGATTAGAGCATTGCACGGCAGCAAGTCAGGTAAAGCACCCAGTCCGGACGGCATCCCGATAGATTTGTTTAAATTCAATGTCGCACTATGGGGGCCTATCATAACACAGGTTATAAATGCAAGCTGTCAAACAAAACTGCCAGAATCCTGGGGTGGGTCAATAATAGTACTGATTTTTAAAAAGGGGGATCGCCAGAATCCGGGCTGCTACAGACCGATCTCCCAATTAGATTCAACAGTGAAAGTGGTGGGGCGATTGATTTTAGAACGTCTGCAGGAATTGTCAAAATAAAATAAAATTTTAACTTACTTACAATATGGTTTTTGTTAGACCTGGCACCATTGGCGTGGGTCTCCCTTCCATTTTTTCTGTTGCCTCATTTGTTTTTGCTGGTATTAGATGCTTTGGGCACTGTGCCACTGCTATCCAGTGCCACAGTGCAAGTGCTCCCATTGTAAATTGATGTACTAAGCAGTGGTTCCATAATTGGCTATTTGGCTGCTTCTGTAAGTTGTGCCACCCACAGAAGCAGCCTTGTAAAATGTGTCTAAGGTCTTCCATTGCAGAGCCTGCATGCAGTCTGGTACTGTCATGCTGACTGGGCAAGTGCACTCACTTCCCAGTCCCTAAACCTTCCCCTTTCTTCATATCAGTCACCCCTATGGTAGCCCCAAGGGCAGGGTTCATTGTTAGTATAAGGTAGGACAAGCCCTGATGTGTGTGGCATGTCCTAATAGTGAATTACAGCCATTTTTGTTTTTCACTATTGCAAGGCTATCTGTTCTCCATAGGCCAGCATGGGCTGTTAGAGTTATTACATTTTATAATCCTAACTGTCTCAGAGAACATGGTAGAAATTCAAGTTTAGTATGCCTGGACTCAGAATAATAAAATACATCTTTTAGTAAAATATATTTTAATATCCTGTGTTTGCAAATACCACTTTTAGAAAGTAGGTATTTGCTTGTCTAACCATTCAAACCTGCCTCTGCTATTTTGTGTATTCCTATGTCTGGTTTTGTGAGTGACAGGACTGGAGAATTCCAGGAGACAGGCTGAGTCACCCAGTGGTGAATAGAGAGATCTGCATCTAGATGGGAGGGAGGAGTACACCTGAACCTTGAATAGGGTTGTGCCTGCCTTCCACAATGCTGACTCCACCCCCTGGGGAGCGGCTGATGTCTCTGCCCTGCACACTGAAAGAAGAGAAGGAGTCCTGTAAACAAAGTGCTCCTGGACTGTACTTGCCTTCCACAATGCTGGCTCCACCTCCTGTGGGGCGTCTGATGTGCCTGCCCTGCACTGTGATAGGAAAGGAGAAGTCTGGTAAACAGAGTGCTTCAGAACTGGTTTGGACTGGGCAAAGGCCCCTCTCCCCTCAGAGAACACAGGATTTCTGGATATAAATATTGGGATCCTGATCCCATGAAATTAGATCACTTTGGACTACAAGAAGAAACCTTTACTGAGGAGAGGAACCTGAAGAAACTGAGGAGAGACTATTCCCAAGCTGAAGTGCTGCTTGGGGGATTGGCCTGCAGTGGTTGCCTTACTGCCAAAGGAAGGAGAAGGGAACTTTGTGTACTTTGCTTTCAACTTGTGAAGGATCTCCAAGGGCTTGGAAAAGAGCTTGCCTCCTGCTGAAGTCTCAGGTACAACAGACTTCACCCCCCAGCTCCCCAGAGTTCTTTTGGAAGTGCCTGCTGCTGTTTTGGGCCTTCTGAGGAACTGCATGTCGCAAGGAGCTGGAGGCGCAACTCAACCAGAAGAAGCACGTCGTAGCTGTGCCTGCCGCACAACTCGGGAGAAAGGAGAGTGTCGCCGCTGGAACTGTCACACTGCACCGCATCGGAGAGAAGCGTGCCACAACAAAGAGGAAGTGTGTCGCCATCGCTGCTGCTGCCGTCGCAACTCCAAAGAAGGAGTGCATTGCATCAGGAGAAGAATCACGCAACGAGGTCGGACCGTGTCGCCGACGCTGTGCCTGCCGTCACAACTCTGAAGAGGGAGGGTGTCGCCGCTGGAACTGTCGCATTGCACCGCATCGACCAAGAGCACCTCGCACCCCTGAAAAGCGCGCCACCGTCGGATCTGCTGCTGTCGCATCTTGGATGTCGCCGCTGTAGTTGTCGCAAAAGAAGAGGGAGGTTTCCTAATTGAACCAATGTGGGACAAGCTGTAAATATAACGCAAAAGAAGAGGGAGGTCCCCTAACTGAACCGCTGTAGTTGTCACATCAAGCGTAAGCTTCACGCATCGCGGAGAAGAGCGTCGCAGCTGGAGCTGTTGCCGTCGCATTGTAAGGGTGTCGCCGCTGCAGTCCACGTATCGAACCGAGAGTTTCTTGAATCCCCGAAAAGCGTGCCTCATCTGGAAGATCTTCACGTCTTTATTTCTTTGCACCTGACTTTGCCATGTTTCCCATCGCCGCGACATTGCTTGTCGTGGAAGCGCAACGCAACTTAAGGTACATTGACGTAGAGTGTCGCATCTAAGAACTGAACTGAACTAAGCTTAAATCTACCATCTTAAAATAATCATAGTGTGTATTTTTGTCATTTATGGTTTTGTGGTAACTCTATATGACGTCTACCTATTTTTGATATAAAACCTGTGTGGTGTCCATTTGTAGTGTTGTCACTGAGTTACTGTATGTGGTCACAACTGCTTAACTTACAACGCCTCTGAAATAAGCCTTGACTGCTCGCTCCACGTAACCAAGAGGGTGAGCAAGGGTTATTTTAGGTGTGTAATCCCCTTGTCCTGACTAGAGGAGAGGGTCCCTACTTGTCACAAGTACGTACTTGTGCCAACTAGAGACCCCCAAATCTAACAGTTTTTAAAAGGGGCTTAGAACCATGGAGCAGTGCTTACATTTATCCCTACTTACAGGAAAATATATATGAAGGCTAAAAATAGATACCCAAATTATTCTCTTTTTAAGAAATCTTTATAGAAGCGCAAATGCTAGTGTGCGTTATGGAACAGGGGGGAACGTGCAGCTAACTTTCCCGTCAGAAGGGGGGTGAGGCAGGGCTGCGTGCTCGCCCCCTTTCTGTTTAACTTGTGTACGAACAAATTGGGGGAAGCATTAGTAAAAACTACACATGATTTTCCCTATGTTGCCAGCCTGGCCATTCCGGTACTTCTTTATGCGGATGATGCAGTTATGTTGGCTAGAACTCAAGTTGCCCTCCAAAGGGTCCTTAATGGATTCTTTGTTTTTATGAAGGACTTAGGTCTTAGTATCAATATCTCTAAGTCTTATGTAATGAGATATGGGCACAGAACTAAGAGAGTGAAAGATATCTTTGTAGAGGGGCAGAAACTAAATTAAACAGAGAGTTCTTCGTATTTGGGCGTTTTGTTCAATCCAAATGAATTGTGGGCCCAAACTATAACTGTCAAAAAACTGACGCTTACCCGGACTTCGAACGCCCTGAAGGGGTTTTCTAAGAGACTGGCCCGGAAACCCCCTGCGGAGCTGATCCAAATTTACAAAGCTAGGTGTATCAGCTCCAAGATGTATGGAGCAGGGCTTTGGGGTCTAACAAACACAACGCAGCTGCAGCAAGTGGAGAACCCCTTTTTAAGATAAGATTTATATTGTGTGTTCCCCCGAGTATGTCAGCTTTTATTTTCCAAGAAGAGTTGGGCCTTCCTTTTCTATCCGACTTAAATAGAACCGATATTATTGTGGCATAGTGTCTGGATTAAGGAACAAACACAGTTAAATAGGGATATCATTGCTGATTGCCTCAAACTTGATGGAGCGCAAAAAATACAATGGATCAGATACGTTCAGGATTTTATGACCGATTTGGGCCACATAGAATATTTTACAAATCCAAGCTCCATGCAGAAACTCTCGCGGAAAACATTAAAAAGGGAGGGGCTTGGTATACTAGAAGAGGATAGATTGTCTAGCGAACTCATTAAACCTACTGTTAACCTAGCGAACTCATTAAACCTACTGTTAACCAGCATCAAACTATTGTAACTATTTTTGGAATGGAACCATGTTTGTCATTTGTTCCTGCTACATTTGAAAGAATGTTACTGACTAGATGTAGGTTAAATATATTCCACAGAATGGTTTCGTGGCCCAAATTGAACGACTGGCCAAGAAAGCTTGCACTGTGTCCATGTGATTACCACTCATGCCAGTCAACAATCCATACTGTTTTTTTCAGAAAATTTTATTCTGAACCGAGAAAGGTGTGTCTGGTCCTGCTTGTAAAAACTTATGGATTAAGACAGTGTCGTCCCGCTTTTTTAAAACTTCAGCAATTATAAAATGACGATGCAGTATGGAGACTTGCTATGTTTTTAAAGAGAGTATTTTATCTACGGAAAAGAATAAGTAATACTGTTGGCCTATACATTTTTATCTGAATGGTTTTTTACATTTTTATGGAATAACCTTGTTCATCTCGATGATAGTATTTTTGCACATTATGAAAGCTGCTACTCTGTAACTTTTTTATTTAACTGAATGTATTATATTAATGATTTTTGAACTTGTGCTTTTATGATTGTAAATTTGTAACAATCGAATAAAGCTTCATGAATGAATGAAAGAATGAGGGGAGAAGCGTCAGAAGATCTAGAAGGGCGAATGAATCCTAAGCAAGGTGTTTATCCAGATATGCCCGTAAATGCAGGTTCTCAGGTAGCTGTAAGGGCGTATATCCGACCTCATGGAACTACTGCTATGGGAACTAAAAAGATTCAGCGGTCATAATCCTGGTGCGAGGGGAGTTCCTCTGCCTTGGTGTCGCTAAATATGTCGGTATACGCCTCATAGCACCGGGGTAAGTCCTCGTTATATTCTGCCGCAATCGCAATGTGATGCCTGGCTGCTAAGGCCACTGATGGCCTGGTAAGTAACTGGTTAAAATAATTCTGGCAACAGGTAGATCGCAAATGCAAAGTCCTGTTAATCCAGTCAATGGTGGGTTCATGTTTTTGCAACCAAGGAAGGCCTAATATCACTCTGTACTGGGGGGGCTTGTATAATGTTGAATGATAACCATTCATGGTGATATTCGCCGTAGGTAAGCTCGTATTCTGGGGTAACGTGTCTTATAGGTCCTGATTCTAGTTCCTTGCCGTCGACAGCGTAAACCAGTTCAGGTGTAGGTTTGCAGATGAGTTGGACTTCTAGCTGCTGTGCTTCTTTCCTGTCCATAAAACACCCTGTGGATCCCGAATTCACCATTGCTCTAATGTATTTTTGTTGGTGATTGATCCCAATATCTAATGGAATAAAAAAGTGTTCTGATTCCATGAAGGTAAAAAGATTTACTGAAGGGATAGTACAGCCGCCTGAGGGGTCCCCTTCCTGTGCCTTCAAGCGTTGGCGTTTTCTGCCCCCTTTTTCTGCCAGTACTGTGGCCACTTGACCTGGAGAGAGCGCCCACACTTCGGTTTTACCGGACAATGGAGAAAGTAAAGGGCTTTCTTCCCGCAATACAGACATAAACCCTATTATCGTCGGTGGGCTCTTTCCCTTAGTGTTAATGATGCTCGCACCACCCCTCTCTCCATCGGTTCAGGTTTAGTTGACACTGGTTCTGTAGATAGGGAACGATCATACGATGGGACATACATATCCTTCCGTTTGTGATCCCCTTTCCGCTCCCTTAACCTGTGGTCCAATCTCAAAGTCAGTTCTATGAAAGCCGCACATGTCCGAGGTTGGGGGTCGATTTGTGCGAGGACGTCTTTGAGCACACCCTCTAGGTCCTGATAGAAGATGATGGACTGCTTGGGTTCCGGCCAGTCTGTCTCTAGTACCAGTCTTCAGAAATTGTTTAGGTAACTGACCAGATCTGAGTTCCCTTGTCTAATTTCTAATAGATCCCGGTCTGCCAAAAACACTCTGCTTAATGGTCAAAGGTTTTTTCGAATTCTATTCTGAATTCGTCCCAGTCATAAAGCAAGGGGTCATCCCTCCTTACTATGAGGACCGCCCACTGCGCTGCCTCACCACCCAAATAGGAGATCAGGAAGGCCACCCTTGCCTGGTTAGTTAGGAACATCTTAGGTTTGCAGGTAAAGTGGAGCCGAGCTGGAGTCATAAACACCTGCACTTTCTTGATATCCCCATAAAACTTTTCAGGGGGGCCAATGGCACCTGTTCCGGCATCTCCACTACCACCGGAAGAGGCGCCGTGGATTGCGTTCCCCTGCATCAAACGGGTTACGCTGCATCCTCTTCACCCTAGCCTGTAAAGCAGCGGTTTCTTGACGCGATGCAGCAAGCTCGGTTTGAACAAGAATCAGAGCCGCCATGACGTCCTCCAAGGTGGCATTCGCCGACACTAACACAACCAGGAGGAAATGTAATTCATGGGCCGATAATTCTGTCACGGTTCCTCCGTCCAGAATCCTTGGGGTTGTGTTGATGCTCAGGGGGGGTCCACCTCTCGGCGGCCCTAAGTCCGCAATATAAATATACACGGACTAGTGGGATAGTCATGCGGGGAAAGAAAAGGGTAGGAACAGCGTGGAGGGAGATCTGAGGATGACAAAGGGGCACGATGTAAATACAAGCTTGGTATGTTTGATGACACAGTTAACCAAAACAACACATACGTTCCTGTACTCTATATCAAGAAACACTACCTGAAAAATAAGGAGCCGCCTCATATCCGACGTTCGACGTTGCGTCTGAGTCACGTGTGGCGTGACTCAAGCGTTGCACGCTGGGAGATGTAGTCTTCAGCGCGGCTCTTCCTTCCTGGGTAACACACTGCAGGCAGTCAGTGCGCAACCGGACACAGGATCCTGACAGTCTCCTGAGCTTGGGATTTTTTCATCTCCCTGATTTCCTCCAATATAAGGTTCAGCAGCACTTTCACCTCCATCTGCTGTGAGCTGGCCCTGGAGGAAAAGATCTCTAGCTCCTCAGGTGGATTCTCCCTCCTCTGGCCTAAGGGATCTCTGCCCTTCTCTACTAGGGCACCAGGAACTATTTGAGGGTTCTCCCCTTCTCTAGCTGCTGCTGCTGTTTAAGAATGTTTTCGGCAATTAGGGCTAATTTAGAAGGGGGCTGCTGCGCAGCTGTGGCACTTGACGAGTAAAGCGAAGACTTCCCTTTCACCGTATCAGTTGAAGGGGAAGATATTGCAGAGGATAATGCTGGAGATGTCGGAGGCTCAAACGTATCCTCAGGGGTGGAGAGATATGTAGCCCTTCAAAGAGACTAGATGTTGTCTCATCCTCAGGGGTTGTTGGATAGACTTTACTTGTTAGCGAAGGACCCTGAGTCATAGGAGGCGACATACTCCTTTTGATTAACAGTGGAAAATCCTTACAGCTCTTAGATTCAGCCATCTTGAGTCCTGGCGTGGCATTCCCAATCAGTCCCTTAGAGGCCTCAGTGAGAGTATTAGTTGTGGAGGTGTGAGTCCGTCCTTGCGGTAGCGGTAGAGTTCACACAGACTGTGGCTGTGGCTCGGATTGTAACTCTGAGTGATCATCTGTAGAGCTCTCAGAGCTAGAGCTCACTTCAGACTGATTCATACTGGCAGGGATTTTTACTATAAATGGCGCCCCTTTTGTCTGAACAAGGCGCTTTTTAGCTTTCATCCCGGTCGCCACTTCCACCCTGGCTACTGCATTGGACTGCTTTTGGTGTCTTCCCATTTTACTGTGTAGTTTGTGAATTTTGTCCCCATTTAAAATGTTCACAACAGTCTCTCCAGAGAATCACCACTCTCCAACTCCACCTCTGTGAGGTTACTACAGGGAACAGCAGAAAAAAACAAAGAAGAGGGAAGAAAAAGAAATATCTATTTTTTCCGAGGGGTTACAATGTCTTCCTTCTTTTCCTCTCTCCCTCCTCTCCCCCCTTATGCAATCTCCAGCTGCTCCTGTCTAGCTACAGTCTCTACATAGTCTCCACTTAGCTGCACTTAGCTGTTTAGCAACTCCCATTTGGAAAAGACTTGCCAGCAGACTTTCACGAGGGATAAAACTATGGGCAGCGTACCTTCCGTGATTTAAAGCCTCTTACCGGTCGAAGTTGTAGACTGCCGGTTTGCTCCTTAGTCCTCAGCCGACTGTTTTTAGCCTTTGCTTAAATTCACTTCACCACAGCGTCTCACCGTCTTTCACCGCAGCCTTCCGCCTCCATTAAGGCGCTGTGCTCATCTACCCAATCGGCTCCTCTTTCGGGCTCAAAACCTCCCGAAGCTCCAGCGAACTTTTTCAGATCATCGTCCAACGTTCAGCCACGTCCGCCATTCCTCTCTCCACTGCGGGCTTCCCTCGGGTGGGCGGGGCCTCAGGCACCTCGGCTACAGAGAGGCAGGAATCTCCCTAGCCCCGGTTGCACCACCTTATTGAAGATGAGATGACCATCATCGATTTCCTCCCTCTGGTCCACAATCGTTAGTTTTCCTTAGTGGCATGGCAGACCTTGGCATTTTAAAGCAAACAATGACATTTTAGAAGCAAACACCTGCTTTGGAGATTCGGTCTGAGAAGTAAAATGACACCCCAACTTGGACAACATGTAGGGCCTGCTCTGCATATCGATTGTATGCCCAGTGTCTTCTCCTCATCAGCAGAAGCATTGTAGTCACAGATATCCCACCAGGACAGAGAGGGAAAACTAAACATGGCATGCCGTGGTTGGCCCAGGAGGAGGAGGCCAGGCTAGCTGCTGATTTGGCATGGTGGTGTGCTAGCTGTCTGCCTGCCAGCTTCTAAATGACCCTTTAGCTATATAAGTGAAAGCACATCACCCACAGATCACAAACATCCTGGTCCTTAGCAGTCAGTGGCATCATAATAAGAACTGGGATAACCCTTCAGCGATGCAAAAAAAAAATTGAATTAAAGGAGTTTGCAATTACATGTATGACAATTTCCCAGTAAAAATATCTTTTGGCATATGCCCACTTTTCTCAATTATATTTCCAAGCGTGTGTAAAAATTATATTCTTTATATTCTTCCAATTGTTTTTTTATATCAGTTTAAAGAAATGAGTAATTGCTAAAGAAAAAGGGGTAACCCTGTGTCCCTCAGAGCCTGGGTGATTAATGTTTAAACAAAAAATGGTTCTGTCGGGTAGAACGCGGATGATTTCAGCATGTTATTAATGCAATCTGAAGATAATGCCCTCTAACAAGCTCAGTTCTACGGCCTATTAACAAATTAAAATAGGACCTGAGATCAATTGATAGTATTATGTATTTATCTGAATTAATTTAATTCATAAGATATTTCATACATATCATACAAAGACTGTCAACGGGGACTGTCGGACATTACCAGCCGCTTCCTGAATGCCCCTCTTCACTAGACTGACATTTCCGGGTGCCGGAAGGTGACGAGAGTTGACGGATACCATTTTCGGCGATTTCTGCCGGACGGCTGCATGTTTTTCCCCGGTCAGCTGCCCTGACGCTGGATCTCCTCACGGGTGGCCGCCATCTTACCGCTTGTGACGGAGCCGGCGCCCTGTCATCAAATGTGCTGTTTTGCTACAATATTGCCGGTGTGGGGATTTTCTGGCAACTATTCCTCATGGCGCTGAACTGGTAACATCTTTTTTTTCCCTTTTTATGCTCTTTGTGCTACGTGGCTAGATACTGTGTTGCAGGCTCTCTCTTTCTTCAGCACTGCTCTCTGTGACTGGAACTGCTTTTTCCTCACAATGTTCTTGCTGTGACCTCTTGATTTACAAGAGGCTTTGCCATTCATTTTGATGCCTGCTCGCCATATAAGTCCGCCAATGTCATTGATTTAGCGCTCCTTACGTCTGGCGTGTTGTATTTCTTTCTTTTTGGGGGTGCAACTACGCAGTTTTTTCTCAAGTGGCTGAGTATTTTTTTTTCATAGGGTCTGTCTCTCATGGCTGCAAGTATGGGCCGGTCCACAACTCATAAAGACCCAAAGGATGCTGGCGCTTCGCTTAAACGCCTTAAGTCATTGTCTCCTACACCTGAGACTGTTCAGTCAGACACCACATCTACTCTTGACGCGATATTAGCGCGCCTTAATGAGGTGCATGATATTGCCCAATCTACAAAGACTAATACGGACTTACTGCAAGTAGAGGTGTCTGCCATTAGGAATGACTTCAAAGCCCTTTCGCTTCGAGTATCGGCCACTGAGTCACGTATAAGTTCCTCTGAGGATACTATACAGAAGCAAACCAAGTCTCTCAGCCACTTGGAGCGTTCAATGGCGGCTTTGCGTAAAGATCTCACTGAGCAGGAGGACCGTAATCGTAGATCTAACCTACGCATTTTTGGCCTGCCGGAAGATGCAGAGAAATCATCTTCCTCTATGATTGAGTTTTTGTACCATTGGCTTCCTGATACTTTACAAATCTCATTTCAGAGAGACTTTGAAATAGAAAGAGCACATCGTGTTCCAACTTTTCGTTCTAAGTCTGCCACCCAGCCGAGAGCAATCATTTTTAAGCCACTGCGTCACCAACATACGGAACAAATTCTTTCTCACATGCGCAAGACTAAAAATGTCGTTTGGGAAGGTCATCGGATTTCAATCTCTCAAGACTTTGCCAGGGACACAGTCATAAGGAGGAAGGGCTTCCTTAATATGAGAAAACGTCTCTCTGAGATGAACATTCCCTTTTCCTTTGCTGGTCCTTCCAAATTCCGCATCTCCTACAAGGGACGTTCCAGAATCTTCGATGAGCCGACGGACTTAGCTACCTTCCTGGATAATCAGATGGAGATACAGATGGAGATTCAAAGGGCGACTTCACAGGATCCTGTGCCTCGGGCACTTGAACTGTCTCCTTCGGTTTCCTTTAGGGTGGCTTTCTGTATTCTTATGTTTTTCTCTTTCTATTCTTGCTAATAGTCTAATGCTATATTGACTTTTACCTTCAGTATTGGACTTTATTTGTTTTATTTCGTATTCTTTCCTTTCCTCATAGACATGTTGTATACTCCGTTATGTTTCTCTCACTTCTCTTTCTTGCTTTCTTTTATTAATATATATTCATTGATTGCTTCTCAGTCGATCAATATTTTTCATCTCTTTTTCTAGGATTCCCCCTTGGGGTGTATATTTCACGTTACTTTCTTTTCAGGACAGGTTTCTTTGGTTGATGCTTGTTTTTTACTATAGTTGTCTTTTTCTATTCTTCCCTTCTCCTGCGTATTCCTATCTCTGTATTCTCTCCTTCTTTCTGAGTCTTGTTGGTTAAGCTTTTGGTACATGTGATCTCTCCCTCTTACTCTTTTTATGTTCTGTCCTTATTGCTTTCTTTCCAGTTGCTCGATATTTTAGTTTCATTTTCTTCTCCTCAGCCCTAGTGGTTTTATATTTTATGTTCTATTCATTTCAGGTCAATTTTCATTATTTGATGCCACTTTGTTAATAATTGTTATATTTCTCGAGTATGTATCATCTTTTTCTCTCTTTTTCACGGCCTATTCTTCTATTTCTAGTACTTTTTCTTCTTATATTCTTTTACAGGCTCGTGTGTTTTCGATTTTAATTACATATAGTAATTTGTATTACTTCAGGATTATTTACAAATGTATGTCTGTTTTGAGGTTACACATAGTTATCTGCTTGCTCAGAGTATTCTGGCTTTTTTGACCACAAAGTGTGTTTCCATATCAAACTGCCTAATGTTATTACGTATTATAGATATGTAACTTGTTCTTATTTGAGTACGTCGGCGCACTTTATTGAGGTGCTTGTTACATTGTTCTTATTGATACTTTATGCTGATCTTTGTCTATATTTTCACTGTTGCCTTATCCTCCTTTGTTGTCATCAATTACGTACTCTATTGGTTTTTTTTTATATTCTTGCTTGTCCCTCCTTGTATGGATCCCTTGCTCGCTTTTCCACGTTCTCCTTAGTATGACTTTGGTCTTTTTTAGGCCTCCCCTGATATCTCTTCTCTCCCTTCTCCTTTCTTCTTCTCTGTCTTCTTTTTTTTCCTTCCTCTCTTTTCTCCTTTCTTCTATGCTTTCTTTCTCTCTTTCTTGGATTCCCCACATAGACGCTCCCGCAATTTTTCTTTTGTTTGCTGACTGGCTCCTTGTCTTCATGGCGTTTGTCCTTTTTCTGTCATTTATGTCGTCTTTTTCATATTTTTATGTTTCCCTATGCCAGGTTTAAATGTATTATCCCTTAATGTTAAGGGTTTGAATCACCCGGTGAAGAGGTCGAAAATTTTAGACTATTGTAAGTCTCTGTCTTCTGATTTGGTTCTTTTTCAAGAGACCAAGGTCACTACCAAAGAGGCGTTGTTTTTAAAGAAGGAATGGGTTTCGGATGTTGGCTGTTCTGATGCCTTTGGTAAACGCAATGGAGTCATTACACTGGTTTCAAAGAATTCTGGTTTATCGATACTGTCTTCCGATCATGATTCGGAGGGTCGCTGGCTATTGTCTAAATTGTCGGATGGACAACATGATCTGTATGTGATGAATATTTATGCTCCTAACATTGATGATCCATCATTCTGGAAATCGGTTACTAAGAAATTAAATGACACCCCGCACTCTGGTAATCTTATCGTTGGGGGAGATTTCAACTTACCAATGGATCCTCTTTTAGACAGAAATTCTGCTTTTCAATTTCGTCCTCCTAAATCCCACAAACAAATGCTCAACATGTGCTCCATTATTCATCTGCAAGATATTTGGCGTCTTCATAATCCAACTGGTAGTGACTTTTCTTTCTTCTCTTCGCCTCACTCTTCTTTCTCTCGTATTGACTATCTCCTGGTTCATTCTTCTCTTGTTTCATCTTCCTCTTCTCCGATTATACATCCTATTTTGATCTCTGATCACGCTGCGGTAACTTTTACGTTATCATCCTTTGCCCCTAAATCACGTGCTCGGTCGTGGAGATTAAATACCGAAGTTTTGCAGGATCCTACTCAGGTTCATGAGTTTTCTGAAGCTATAGACACCTTTTTCCACGAAAACGAAGGTTCTGTTTCTTCCCCAATTGTTCTTTGGGACTCCTTTAAATGCACTTTCCGTGGTCAAGTTATTAAATGTATGTCCAAACGCAATTCAGATATTATAAAGGAACTTATGGATTTGTCTTCTGATATAAAATCTCTGGAAGCTTCCTTTAGGCATTCTAGGGATCCCACTTGTTTACAACAAATAAAACTTCTAAAATACAAATATAATACCATTGTTACTATAATGTAAATGTAAATGTATTGCGACTTATATAGCGCACGTATCACCCGAAGGTATCAAGGCGCTTGCTTAGGGAACCCGTCCTGGTATTCCCCTGTGAGATACCCTGGCAGGGTATTCACAAGGTGAAAGCCAGGCATCCCGCCGCGAGGGGCCGTAGTGGAGATTAAGCAAGCTATTGCCCAGAGTCGCAGAGTGTGACCCTGTGAGTCGAGTAGGCACCGGAGCGAGAATTGTCGAGTCCGTGGAATTTTTTTAGCCCGAGACCCGCACGAGGCGGGGAATCGAACCCTGGTCCACGGCCGATCTTAGCTTCCGGGTCTGCCGCCTCTAACCACTGAGCCACGCTTCTCCAAGAGCCTATATTGGGGTGCAAGCTCAAAAATCCAAGAAGCTGTTATTAAAAAATCGGGCGGGGAAACTTTTGGCGGCTACGTTAAAATTTCAGGATTTTTCTTTCAAATCCTCGCAAATCTCTTCCATTACCGACCACACAGGCTCTAAAAAATTCCAAACAGGGGAAATACTTGAAGTCTTTCGTGATTTTTATAATAAGTTATATTCTCCCTCTAATCATTCTTCTTTTGAACAATGTCAAGATTTTTTAAAAGCGGTTCCGATTCAATCAGTTTCTGATGCTGATCGCTCTTTCTTAAATGAGCCTATTTCCCCCGACGAAATCGTGTCTGCGATTAAAGCTACTCGTTCTGGCAAAGCTCCAGGCCCTGATGGGTATCCAATTCTATTTTATAAGACTTTTCTCCCTACGCTTGTCCCCAAATTGAAATCTGTCTTTGATTCCTTTGTTAAGGATGGATCTGTTTCTGGTACGGCTGCTGAGGCTACTATAGTGGTGCTCCCGAAGGAAGGAAAGGACCATTCGGATCCTAAAAACTTCCGACCTATTTCTCTCCTTAACATGGAAGCTAAGATTTTTGCTAAAATCCTGGCCAAAAGATTGGAATCCTTTATCCCTCATCTTGTACATCCTTCCCAAACTGGTTTTGTGAAAGGACGTCTTGCGCGAGACAATATACGCACATTCTGTCATATTCTCGGTGCGGCTAAACGATCTCAACTCCCTGCCGCGGCCTTGGCCCTTGATGCGGAAAAGGCCTTTGATAAGGTCTCTTGGCCTTTTCTTCGTGCTGTTTTGTGCGCGCATAACCTAGGCGAATCTTTCGTTAATATGGTAATGTCCTTATATTCTCAACCTAAAGCTAACATTAGGGTTAATGGTGCTACGTCGTCGTTTTTCAATCTTAGTCAGGGCACTAGACAGGGATGTCCTTTATCCCCACTTTTATTTTTACTATCTATTGATCCCCTTCTTCGTTTGATTGAGTTACACCCTGACATCAAAGGTTTTTCTTTTGGGCCTCACTGTATTAAAACTGCTGCATACGCAGATGATGTACTTATCTTTTCAGATGATATCGCTTTGGCAATCCCTGCTATTTCTAACACCATTTCCTTATTCTCTTCGGTTTCAGGGTATACCCTGAATAAAGATAAGACGGAGATGTTCCCTTTGAATGCCTATTGTTTCCCTTCTCATATGGGCTCAGCGGGCTTTAAATGGCAGTCTACACACCTGAAGTACTTAGGAATTTATTTTTGTTCTACTGTCTGCCACCGCTGCCTATAATGAATCCCAGACTATCCTTAAAGTGCGTCGTCTTTTGGATACATGGTCTCCGAAACATATTTCATGGTGGGGTCGCCTTCAGACTCTCAAAATGATGATTACGCCGATTATTAATTTTGTCTCATCCATGATTCCGCTCAAATTGTCAGATTCCTTCTTTCGCGAACTCGATACTCTGACGTCTAAATTTTTATGGAATGACAAACGTGCTCGCCTTGCATACAAATTTTTGCGTCGCCCTTGTGATATGGGAGGTTGTAACTTTCCTGATTGGGAAAAATACCAAATTGCCTTTTTGGCCTCTCAAGGTGCTTTATGATTTTCTCCGCCATCTCTTCACGTTCCTTCTTGGCTGCTGATAGAACAAGCACTAGCATCCCCTATGCCTACCGCCTCTTTTTGCACTACTTCTACTCTCCATGTCATGTTTTCCCGTTCTATCATTCTAGATACAATTGCTGCAGTCAGGAAAATAGATAAGAAAGTGGCGATTCCTTTGCATAAAACTAGGTGGTCATCTATCTGGCGAAATTCCAAAATTAAGCTTCTCATTACTCCAACACTCATGTCCTATTGGGCAGTTAAAGGGATTTCTCTTGTCAAACATCTCTATGGTGATTCTGATGAACCATTACCTTTCTCTACCTTGGCTCAAAAGCATTCTTTAACAAATCTAGATTTTTATACTTTTCTTAAAATTAAAGTGGCCATTGCCAAAGTTCGTCTTCATCCTACCTCCTCTACAATCTCTCTTTTTCAGCTTTGGATTAAAACTGGTCATGTCGCCTCCAAAATTTAGAAATTTTTGTCTTCTGCTTCACTTCCTACACAGACGGTGGCTCAACAAAAATGGCTACATCATTTTGACCATGCTATTACTGAACATATTTCCCCTGATACTTGGCAATCAATTGGTAAATTTTCTCTCCGTAATAAGATCGCACCTTCCTTAATGCAATCTAAGTTTTTCTCTATTAATCTTCTCCACTGGACACCTGTACGCCTTCATTCGCTTAACCTTAAAGATGATAACTTATGCTGGAGCTGCGGTTTGGTGGCAGGCGACTTTCCTCATATGTTTTTCTATTGTTCCTTGCTTCAACCTTTTTGGAACCTCATCCAGAGGCATCTCTCTCTTATCTTTGGATTTCAGCTCCAACTTTCCTTCCCCTTAATTTTATTAGGCCCACTGGCGGCCCCTACTCCTCTCCCTTTAGATCCATTGGAGTTGCAGTTATTGGATCTCCTCCTGACTGTCGCGGTGAAAATTATTCTTATGGAGTGGAAATCCTTTTCATCGGTTTCTTATCATACATGGTGGGCTTGGGTCTCCTTTTTACGCAGTGCACACACTTCGGTTGCTCAAGCTCACCTCTCTCCATCTATTTCTAGTGGGGTTTGGACAGCTTTGGATGACTATATGGAGTTGTCTTCCAAAGGGTTGGTTCCTCAGTTTCCCTTTGATGTGTCTGTATGATTGTTGTCTGTATGATTGTTGTCTGCTACTTGGTCTCTAGGCTGGGTTAGTCTTGTGGGATTCCCTTTTTTCTCTTTTTCCTCCTCTATCTTTCCTGTCTTCTCTTTCTACTCATCCTCTCTTTACTCTTGCTCTTTTCTCCTCTCCTTTTCTTTTCTGTCTCCTCCCCTATTCCCTTCTCCACATTTTGATAGTGATACGGTGGTTTATTGCCTTGATAGAGGCTTTTACTTGAAAATATTTATATCTCTCACGGGCTACTGTCCCTTATATCTATATAATTTCTTGGTTTACCTATTAATTCTAGCCCTCTTTGCATAAGTCTCTTGCATCGATTGTATCACTGGTATCACTTGTATTGTAATTTATATTCATTGTTCTTACCATTATTCTCATTAATAAAATGTTCTTGAAATCAAAAAAGTGCAAATGCGTGACGATCGTGAATGGTGATCAAGTGGTGAACAAATATATATAGTGGAAAATAAATTCAATACAATCAATATATACATATATATACAAGAGTTTTTTGATGGCCAGGTACTAGATAATGTCTAGAGATTCTTATTATTTCTTTGGTTCTTCAGAATCCTAGAGGTACTGGGCTTTTGAAAGGCGTCGACGTTTCGACCCTTTTGCGCCTGGGTGTGAGGTCGCGGCGGGTCTTTATCAAGACAGGAGTGTGGAATGAAGAGCACGACAGTCTGTGAATAAAGCAACAGTATGTGTGTCAGAGGGGCTGGTAGGCCGCAGTGGTTTGCCTAACATTACAGGCAGTAAATGTACTCACCCTATGATCCAGGCTGGGACGTGTAACCTGAATAGGTAGGGCGCAATGGCAGCAAATCTGTGAAAAAAAAACGGAGTAGATCAATGTCTTACCGATTTTGTGTGTCACATTACACACGTCAGGAAGCATGATTATCGCCCCCGTGCTTAGTGGGTAGCACCAGAGCGCTCGAGGTAGCCGATACTAGTGAGGGCTGGGTGCTGTGCCTCCGATCCTCGCTGTTAAAAATGAGGGGACGTGGAGTGATGCAGGGCGTGACTTAATCTATAGGCTCGTTGAATTGTTGCTAAAAACCTTGTAGGGGGGACTATATTCCGCCGCTTGTGGTTGCAGTGCGGGCAGGCCTATGGCCAAACCTGGAAAAAGAGGCGGCGCGTTACGTTAACATGGGGGCTCATTTGGTAACAAGGGATCCCCCGGCTAGAGGGAACAGGCCTCCGTGGCTAATAAGTGCAGTAGCCAAACCGGGGATGGACTTTTAACCGGTTTTAGAAGTGCTTCGGTCGAGTACGTTACGTTAACATCGGAGCTCATTCTGTAGTTAGGCAACCCTCAAATAGTGGGAACTAACTTCCGGGGCATTTGAGTGCGATGGCTAAACCAGGAAAGGACTTTTTTTTAAAAAAAACGGTCTTAAAGGTGCTTCGGTCGGGTGCCCGTGATGTTTCAAGAATCCTCCCATCCTTTTACTACAGTGGCGCTGGAGTGGAGAGGACTTACCCATGTCTTTATGTTGATTTAATACATCAAACGATCTGTCAGCTAAGGGTGCTCTGAGTGTCTATTGCAATTTATCCGAGTGCCGCGAGGACACATGCACATTGGACAGCGGGCGCAGTTGCCTAGCGATGGCGTGGCGTCATATAGTGTAACACTCATCCCGCATGAGACTTTTACCATGATGTAATTGGTAGAGCAGTCTGGGGAACCGACGTGGTGGCGTCATGTTCACTGCAAGCGGTGTAGTGGAAGGGGGCAGTGCTCCATAGGTTTGACATGTTAAAAGCGGCCATTTACATTGCATGTGATGACTAAGTGTATCTGATCAGAACCAATACGTGCATTTGATCAATCCTTTACAATTATACTTTTCATAAAAGCCCATAGGGAAACATTTGTTTGCCAGAGGATAATAGCGCGATTGATACATTTCATTTGAACATAAATGCGATGTTGGATTCCATCCTCTTATGTGTAAGCATATATATGAAGCACATTTGGTGATCAAACCATTGCAATGGTACTTTTCATTATGCCCAATTGGAATACGTTTGTAAGCCAGACTGTGGTGGAGGGAAATAAAACCATTGATCCATCTCATTTGTGCATATAGGCAATGATAAAATTACACCCTCTTGAATATAAGCCTATACATGAAGCACAGTTGCCTGAAAAAATATTAAAAACAATGTCATGGAATTACGTAGCGTCAAGGGGACACTTGTATAAGCGAGATTACTGTAGTGGTACAGGGTCAATGATGTCTGGTGGTGGGTCCAAGTGGTACGTGGTGTTTAAAGCAAGCCCATTTGCTTTGCAATTTCCTCTTGCTCATTCAGACCTGAAGTTACCGAGTCTGAAGTGTGTATCCATTTACATTCTTTCCTGTTCAGAGCGGCTGACATGGAGCCGCCTCATGGGTTTGCATTGAGCTTCTCCAGTACCCTCCATCTGAGACTTTCTGGCGTATGATTGAGGCTTGTGAAATGTTCAACCATAGGGGCTCCTTGTGTCTTACATCTGATGCAGCTCATGTGCTGCAGGATTCTTACTTTGACTTTTTGTGTAGTCTGGCCGATGTATGGTATATTGCATGGACACAGGATAATGTAAATGACATTCATGGTGTTACAGTTTGTCAGAGATGGCAGTTTATATGTTTGTTTCCGTGTGTTAATGTGTGGCCTTCTATACAGAGAGGGCAGACTTTGCACATGCCGCATTTGAAATGTCCCAGAATTGGTGGTAGTCCCAGTTGGTCTCGCAGATGTGGTTGCTTTCGAGGCTCAAGGTATGCGTCCACCACACTGTCTTGGACGCAACGTAAAAGACAGTGTGGTGAAAGCATACCTTGAGCCTCGCACTGCACCCACAAGCGGTGGAATATAGTCCCCCTTACAAGGTTTTTACCAACAACTCAACGAGCCTTTTAGATTAAGTCACGCCCTGCATCACTCCACATCCCCTCATTTTTAACAGCGAGGATCGGTGGCACAGCACCCTGCCCTCTTTAGTATCGGCTAGCTCAAGCGCTCTGGTGCTACCCACTAAGCACGGGGGCGATAATCACGCTTCCTGACGTGTGTAATCCGACACACGAAATCGGTAAGACATTGATCTACTCCGTTTTTTTCACAGATTTGCGGCCATTGAGCCCTACCTATTCAGGTTACACGTTCCAGCCTAGATCATAGGGTGAGTACATTTACTGCCCGTTATGTTAGAAAAACCACTGCAGCCTACCAGCTCCTCTGACACACATACTGTTGCTTTATTCACAGACTGTCGTACTCTTCATTCCACACTCCTGTCTTGATAAAGATCCGCTGCGACCTCACACCCAGGCGCAGAAGGGTCGAAACGTCGACACCTTTCAAAAGCCCAGTACCGCTAGGATTCTGAAGAACCAAAGAAATAATAAGAATATCTAGACATTAACTAGTACCTGGCCATCGAAAAACACTTGTATATTTGTATATATTGATTGTATTGAATTTATTTTCCACTGTATATATTTATTCACCACTTGATCACCATTCACGATCATCACGCATTTGCACTTTTAAATTGACGTTGACAGTCTTTTTATGATATGTGTATGAAATATCTTATGAATGAAATTAATTCAGATAAATACATAATATTATGAATTGATCTCAGGTCCTATTTTAATTTGTTAATAGGCCGTAGAACTATGCTTGTTAGAGGGCATTATCTTCAGACTGCATTAAAGAAATGAGTAGGCATGAACTGAAGTGGACAAGCAGAAAAAAATACTGTTTTTACGATCCGATATAATCTTAAACATATGAAATAATTACATTTAGGACTAAATCATAGCATAGCTTTATGTGTAATAAGTGTACAACAAATGCTTCCCTTTGCTTCTGCTGATCAATCTCTCGCTGGAAATTAATGTGCACACATTAAAGAACATGGAACTAACTACGAATTTCAGGAGATGATATATATGAAATATTGCTGCAGCACAGCCTTCCACTTCACAGGATGTGTATGACACAATTAAAAGTACTTTAGCTTGTTCAGCTACCAAGGGATCGGAAACAATTTGTTATGACAAGCTACATTGGTCAATCTGATACTTTTGACAGCTCTACAGAGAAATAGCCAACATACATAGATAAGTTAAAATACTGTTTTTAACCTAACGATGTACTGAAGCAGTAAACAAATCTAGTTCCATTCATTTGAGTGTAATGAGAAAATATATCGTTTATTGCAGGGCCCAAAAGAGCAAATCAACAAACTCTTTTACCAGCCCAGCACATTTATGGGATTATTCATCACTTCAGCCATTGGTCGATGCATTAAAGAGCACGCGGCATGGGCTATATCCGGGTGTAATAAGCAGTCACTTTGGCTTCAGGGGGACAGACCTCAAGAACTCCCCAACATCCGTTTAGTTTTTCTTGCCTGTGTGATGCCTTTGGGGAGAGGATACAAGATACATATTTTATGTAGCTAATATAATGAATATTTTATTGCATTTATCCTCCTCGATGTAGGAACTTGTTTTGTTTTGGATAACGGATACATCAAACGTTTTTTCTAAGGCAATCAAAAATTTACAACATGGGTCCTTGGAAATGCACAGCTGGATGTTTTACCTAAAAGGTATGCTTAAAGTGACTAATTTCAAATTAAGGTGCATATTTACAACAGAATGGAGAAGCGTGGCATTAAGTAAACATTGCTAAGGCCACCCTTCTCCATTCTGAAAATGGACGGATGTACCGTATTCACAAAAATGCGTGCACCACTGCGTTTCCCCTAGCGCTACACTGAGTTCAGCTGCCATACACCAATGCAGGTACACTTGCACCATAGTGCAAGGGTATCTGAGTTGGGGGAAATGATTGTTTATGTGCAAGAAGGTCTCCCTTCCTGCACATAAACAATCATTCATGGCATTTTGAAACTTATGTGTGTGCTGCTTAATACAGGACACATAGAAGTTGTAAAACGTCATTTTTTGGGGGATCATTTATGTGCAGGTAGGGTCATCTTCCTGCATATAAACAATCATAGGTAATTTGCTGTTTCTATGTCTGCTGCACAAGGTAGCGCATATGGAAACAGCAAAAAAAGAAGAGAAATATAACATTTCTATGCGTTTTGCCTGTTTAAGACCAGATTTTCCCTGGTCTTCATTTTTGCACTGCGTCCTATTTATGCTACCCTTGTAATTGAGGGGCCACATCAAAATTAATGGGTGTTGTTGTGGAACACCCACCGCAACACCCATTGCCCTCACCTTTCACTCTAATTACAGCATGAATGGGTGTCTTATTTTCAAGGACGTGTTAGGCCACGTTAAGTGGCTTAACGCTGCCTTGTAAATAAGGCGAAACCCCTATTGTCAACACGTCACTAAATTTCCATTTTGTTAACCTCTTTAGCGCGGCGCGAATTTTCGCGCTGTGCTGAAGGTTTTATAGAGCGGGCGGGGCCATGACGGAGTGGTTCCGTCAATAGCACAGCCCAACCGGCGCTCATGACGGAACCACTCCGTCATGAGCACCGAAGGGGTTAAGGTACTGATTCAAATGCAATTACAGACTTAGGATCTGATTTAGTATTTGGCAAACGGATTACTTTGTCACAAACATGACGGCTATCCCGCCCAACTTATTAAAGAGTGCCATAGAACATTGACCACTTGTAATGAGGAAAATGGGATATCAGTCACGTTTGTGAAGGAGTATCCCAACCGCCTAACTCTAAATCAGTGCCGTAGACATGTAAACTTGATAAATATTCCTATAAACCTGCTCAATCTGTACAACTATAGCCTTTTTTAAATGTTTGCATACATTCTAATATTCTAATATGTGTGCTTACATTTTGCAGATTTTGAAGCAAGCCCAATTAGCAAAATATTTAAAGGATACTTTTTATTTATTTTCATGAACTTGTATTAAGTGAGACACAATAAACCACGGATTAATTATGCCAGAGGAAAAAAAACAGATCGATGGGAGTATACGAATCACGGTTGAGTCGAAAATGACCACACAACAAACAGAGGTGTTGGGCAGTAAATTGGTGCATTGGAGCCAATGACTTGCATTCGGATGGGCACAGCCACTGTTGCTGAGGAACCTCCACACCATCGTCAACAGGTAGGTAGTTAGAGGGGCACATATGTCCTAAGAGCAGGATTTCACACGCAGCTCCTCTGTGTGTATTTCAAGTTGGTCTCTGCAGTAGACAAGATCCTGTTAGCCATTGCTGCTCTGTCCGATCTCTGCATTTACCCAACATATTGCTACTCTCCATTTTGCCAACAGTAGCGCCACTGATGCTAATCTCCGCAGGCGACGCATTTTTGATGAAGCCCAAGAGGCCTATTTAGGGTTTCTGATCTATCTGTTCCACTAATATGTGTTATAGTGTGTCCGTTATTTGTGTCTAGTAGCGAAAGACCAAGGGACACAGGCAAGGCAGGAGGACAATGTTAGCTTCCACCCTCACATCTCACACAATATTCCTTCAGTACGTACCTGAGCAGTCTTTCCGGGGTATGGTAGAGTTGATGCAAATTCGTAAGTGTATGATGTACAGGTTATCATGAGGTAATAGCATTCTTGTTTGTCTGTAACAAAAAACCTGAAGTTATTTGTCTCTCTGTGTGAATGCTATTGTAGAGCATGGTTATCAGTTTCCTACGTAAAGGAGCAGGCAATAGGGTATTGTGCAGGTAGAGTGTTGGGGCTTCCTCAAGAATTGAGGGAGTGCAGTACAGACCGCAGCACGGACACAATGATATGTAATGGTCAGCAGTGGTGTCTGATATTGTGGGTGAGGAATAGCTTCTTATTTAATAAACTTCCCCTGGGGTAAATGTCTTTCACATAATGCAATTCTACTTAATCTAGGAGCTCTAGACTTTTTTCCTCTGGAGTTGCCGATATGAGGTGGTGTCATCTCAGAGGCGTAGAGCAGCTCCCGAGAGGCCTGTGCCTGTAGTTTCTGCATTGCACATAGAATGCAGTGCACGGTGATGACCCCCCCTCCATTGTTACCAGTACACCGATGTGTCAAAATGGTATTTACAAATATTGGGTTTACACTGTCTACTTCCACCGCAACATGTGGTATTTATGCATGTGGGCTTTACCAGCAGTGTGCAAATTGGGCTTGCGCACATAAATAATAAAGTTTCAAGACAGGCACACAATCCTGCTTGGTTTTAGGGTAAGGTTAGTATCTCCATGTGCAATCAAGGCTGCTTACCCGCCCATATGAGACTGTTGAGGTGATTTTGGAGTGTCTTAAAGAAATACTGTGGTTGCACTATGGGAATGTTTACCAATAGGTGCAGAAACTTGGACAGTATGATCATTTTCAAGATGGCTATTCTATCTGCCATAGGTAAAGGAAGTTTGGACATCTCTGTAACTTGTCCTCAAGGTTCGATATAGCACTGCCATAGTTGCTGCTTAAGTCTTGTCTGGGTCATGATGGAGCAATATCCTGAAGTATTTCACTGGGCCAGTTCTCCACTTAAATGGGTACTTCAAATTACAAGGCTTGGTAGTCTGTGTCAGCGGGAAGACCAGAGATTTGTCCCAGTTAATGTTCAGTCCAAAATGTCAGTCATATTTTATGTATTCCTGGATTCATGGTGCAAGATGACTTTTGGGGTCTTAACGTACAGCACTATGTTGTCGGCATATAGGGAGATGGCGAGCGGTCTCTGCTTAAAGCAGAGTACCGACACCGCATGATGCTGCCAAATGGTGCAGGCCAATTGTTCCAGTACTATAGCGAATAGTAGGGGGACAGGGGGCAGTCCTGCCCTGTCCTCTACAGATTGCCATGGGTAGGAAGCTATGCTCGTTTATCTGTACCTAGGCCATTGGGCCAGTGTACAGTAGTTTGATACATTGGATGAAGGTTACAAGCATATTCATCCATTGCAGAATCACAAACAAGTAGCCCAACACTATGGAATGAAAGGCTTTAATGGCGTTCAGTAACACTGCTGCAGCGTCCAGTTGGGAGTTGAGGTGGTGGATTTGGGCGAAGAAGATACGTAGATTACGTAATGTAGACCTCATCAGCACAAATTCTGACTAGTCCTGAAAATCAAGTTAGGTAGTGGAGGAATTATTCTGTTTGCAAGAAGCTTTGCTAGAATCTTGACATCTTCATTTATGAGTTCTGGTGTTTTTTTGGCTTGAGAAGGGTAATTCTAAGTGCTTTGCATAATGTAGGTGGTAGCAATTTTGTGTAGTAGGACTCTTTGTATAGTGCAAGCAAGTGTGGCAGCTGGAGTAGTGTGAATTCTTTAAGGAATTCACTTGTTAGACAGTCCAATTCTGTAGCTTTGCCCTTCGGGACATCAGTGGTGGAATGGGAGAATACGATGTCAAAGAAAGTCATGATATGTGCGTGCCCGACAACGGCAATATCAGTAAATGAAATGTGAACATATGCCATAGACTGTGCCTGCATAGCCCCATTAATGGTCATCAATGCAATGACAATGTATACTGTAACTTGACCTGCACAGCAGCGTTAACATCAGCAATATGGTTCCAATGTATGTCATAATCCATGCTAGTACGATAATCTTATTGTAGCCAATAAGAATAATGTCAATGTACGTTCAGACCAGAGCAAACATAACTTTGTCAATACCAGTAAGAATGATATCAATGTGCATGATGACTACTATATGTGAACTGTTGATAAAAATTATACCAGTGGCCGCAATAATATTCTTAAGAGTTTCAGTGAACTCACATCATTGCTGTCGGATTCACACAAGGTGACCTCCCCATCAACCCAGAGTCAGAGATATGTGGTCCGGCAGGTCTTTTGTCCCATGACTATGCCTATTGAGTAATAGGTCACAGGTGGAGACCCCATAAACTAAAGGCAAATACGCACCCAGCATAAACCCTGATCAATTCAACAGATAGAAAGTTGCACCACAGACAAGTGTGAGATAATTGGCCCCAATAAAACACGTTTTTCCAAAGGTTCATGTTCCCCAGAAATACCACAAAGCTGGATACCAAATGTAGATAAGTACACTCAACCAATCAGGACACAACATGCACACCACATGTAGCAATTAAGTGCTCCTCATGCCGGACATCTGAACACATACACTCTTGCCCACATTAGCTCTCCCCGAGGTTGGGAGCCATCTGTGTCTTTAACAGATGCACATATTTGATTGATTTGTGACTAAGATGCTCTTCATGAATGTAGAGAACGTTTTATTGTACATCATGAACTCTATAAATTGATGGCCAAAACATTGTACATCAAGAGATTTTGAGCAGACATATTCTGTCCAGGCTCTCCCGGCCGCAGCGTTTTATTAAACAAACGTATTCCTGTTTTGCCAAACACCTCTTGTCTTTTAATTTATTTAAGGTAAATTCATATCCGAGCAACCTTCTGGTGACCCAGCCAGAAGCGATTGGTTCATCGAGCCTGACTGTTATCGAAGGAAGGACCCCGGCCCGAACAGATACATCTGCGCAAAAAGAATTGGTGAGCAGAAGCCCTAATTGATTGAAAGTTCTGCTGAATTCATGGAGCGGAGGTCCATCCAGAGACAGCCGTCATAGATTAAGATACTACATCTGATCCTTAGTCCCAACTTGTGGTGTATGGCAAACTAGGACAAGTGCGTAGACCGCTTTTGTTTTTCCCCTAATCAGCATGCTGGAAGAAGACAAAGGTAACTACCTGACCTTGGGCATAAAACACAAGGGAGACCTCGTCCCCAGGTGTTAGCAAGAGATAGACTGGCCTTGTGTGTGGAACAGGGTCCACCCCGTCCCCGGCTGTTAGCAAGGGATAGCCTGACCTTGGGTGTTGAACATAGTTTGCCTTGTCTCTGAGTGTTAGCAAGGTGTAGCTTGAACCGCTGGGCTTGGTGGCAAGTTGGTTTGCATAGGCTCTGGGTGTGATATAGAGGCAACATCTCAAACTTGATTTTTAAGTTACAAAAGTTCTTAGGGCTATTGAAACTACTAGCACCTGAAAGAAGTAAGAGGTGTTCCCTTTTTTTTTCTCCGCTTGGATCGCTGGGCATTAGACAGTGATACACACAACCCTTGGGTGTAATATAGGGTTAAATTCAGACGGTAGGGAAAATTCAGACCTGGGTGAATCAGGTATAAATTTTGTCTGGAGGTAGAGGGTCAATAGTTTCAGGCGATTCCTTTTTCTCTTCTTAAATTGCTGCAAATTAAGGTCCACCGAGCTGATAGTGACAGACTATCAGGCTTACCTAGCTTTGCGTACTGTGCAGAGCAATCCCCTCTTCAATGGCCGTAGGCACTAGGAAAGGGCTCAGTTTTTTGACAAAATAACTATTTTTTCTGCCAACGTTTTTAGTATCTATGAGATATTTTCAATTTATATGCATTTATTGATGTGCTGCTGTTGAAATTTTGCAAATCCTGCTGCTTGTTTATATGTTATGTCTCAATAATAAGTCTACGCTTTTAGGTGATAATAATCACCAGAAGTGCATGATTGCTGGTTTTCTGCTGCAAAACAATCCAAACTGCCATAAACTAACAATTGCACTTTTGTTCCAGTTTGTTATTGCTTCATTGCATCATTGTCACTATTTTAAGGTTTACCAATTTTTTGTTCATGCATCAGGTTGTTTTTTGAGCTCATAACCTGTTAATTGAGTTTTGGTACCACCCCCTGTACACAAATAAGAGTATAATTGATAAACTAATTGTAAGAAAATCTTGAGATGACCAGAATTTTGCAAACCCTTAAAACACAAAAATGTCCTAATCCATCAAGGAGACTCCATTAGACTAAATTAACGTGAAGTTCCCCAACCAGTCTTGCAGATTATAGAGGCACTGCCGTGAGTGTCATGTTCATATCAGAACACATGCATTCCCCTGTTCTTAGGGGGGAACATTTGACACCAACATCATAGAATTCACCTAATTTTTCACTCAAACCAGACACAATAACCAAGAGAGAGACGAGAAGAGGAAGGTTCCAGCGCCTTCGAGTCCAAAGGCAAAGGTGAAAGCCTAGAGTGGGGCCTGCCAACCCAGAGAGCAGATAGGGAGTACTCACCAAAGACCACTCAGGTGTGCAAGAACATGCTCAACCCCCTGGCAGCACCTGACAGCCTTGAGGAAGGCACCGTGGTCACAATGCTCATAAGCAAAACACTGCACCACTTCCTGGTGGATACAGGGATGACTAGGTCATGCCTATGGGAAGGAGTATCCCCTAAATCAAAGACCACTGCCACGATATTGGGTATTTCAGGATACATGGGTAAAGTGCCTCTCATTGAACCCCTCGAGCTGGAAACAGGAGGAAGCAAGATCAGGGAATAATTGTTGTACTATCAGTCCTCCCTGATCAACATATATATATAGGGACTGGACCTCTTGACCAAATTAATGATGTCCATCCAGTTCACAGAGAATGGAACCATAGCCTGCTCCTCCCCTAGATTTTCCCCCCTCGAGTGTGGAACAACAACATCCTCCCACTCCTCGGGGATGCCAGCCAAAGCATCTCCAGACCATCAAATGCTCCTCAGTAGAGCAGTACGGATTATATGAAAAATCTCCTAGAATTGTAAGGCATTAGACAACAGTGGAGCGGATCATGACACGCACAGTACGATCCCATCCCCCAAGGTTAGAGTGGAGGCTGACTCAAGGCTACCTCGTTTAGCCTCTGCCACCACCCTGGCGCCTCTTTGAAGGAGGAGGCAGCCAAGGCAAAGCAACACACAGTCAAGAGGCACATTTCCCGCACTGGGAGTCCCCTCCTTGTTACCCGATACAGTGCAGAGATAAATGACTGCCGTAAGGAAGGTGACATGTCCGACCACCAGGACAACCCCCAGGGAATTGTCCGTGCTGATCGCATGGGAGAAATCCCTGTGCCCAGAGTTGAGTCAAGTCAAGTCAAGTCAAATAATTTATATAGCGCGCTACATACCCAGAGGGTCTCAAGGCGCTTGAGGAAGGGTGGGGAATTACTTGTCGAATATCCAAGTTTTAAGTTGCTTTCTGAATGCTAGGTGGTTCTGAGTGAGGCGAAGGTGAATGGGGAGTGAGTTCCAGGTTTTAGCAGCCAGGTAGGAGAAGAATCTTCCTCCCATGGTGGTTTTGTTGATGCGGGGTACGGCAGCAAGGGCTTGGTTGGAGGATCGTAGCTGGCGGGAGGGGGTGTAGAAGGAAAGTCGTGTGTTGAGGCATTCGGGTCCGAGTTCGTAAAGTGCTTTGTGTGCGTGGGTTAAGAGGCGGAATGTTATTCTCTTATTGCCGGGGAGCCAGTGGAGGTTTTTCAGGTGACTAGAAATGTGGTCTTTACGCGGGATGTCTAGTATGAGTCTGGCTGAAGCGTTCTGGATGCGTTGGAGTTTTTTCTGAAGTTTTGCGGTGGTGCCGGCGTATAGGGTGTTACCGTAGTCCAGGCGGCTTGTGACCAGTGCGTGGGTGACCGTTTTTCTGGTTTCGGTGGGGATCCAGCGAAATGTTTTTTTGAGCATGCGAAGAATGTTGAAGCACGATGATGAAACGGCGTTGACTTGTCTGTTCATCGAGAGTGAGGAGTCCAGGATGATGCCCAGGTTCCGTGTGTGGTCCGTCGGGATGGGTGCTTTTCCAAGGGCCTCTGGCCACCAAGAGTCATCCCAGGCGGAAGGGGAGGTGCCTAAGATAAGGACTTCTGTTTTGTCTGAGTTCAGTTTCAGACGGCTGTATTTCATCCACTCGGCTACTTCTTTCATTCCTTCATGTAGGTTGGTTTTGGCGGTGTTCGGGTCTTTGGTGAGTGAGAGGATCAGTTGAGTGTCATCAGCGTAGGAGATGATGTTGAGGTTGTGTTGGCGTGTGATGGTCGCGAGGGGGCTCATGTATACGTTGAAGAGAGTGGGGCTGAGTGAAGATCCTTGTGGTACGCCGCAGATGACTTCAGTGGCTTCTGACTTGAATGGTGGAAGGCGGACTCTCTGAGTTCTTCCGGTAAGGAACGAGGTGATCCAATCCAGTGCTTTTCCTTGGATTCCGATGTTTCTGAGGCGTTGTAGGAGGGTGTTATGACAGACTGTGTCGAAGGCTGCGGAGAGGTCAAGGAGGATGAGGGCGACTGTGTCTCCATTGTCTAGTAGAGTTCGAATGTCGTCAGTTGACGGGCTATCTCCTACAACCCTTGCCCTGTGGGTCTGCTGAAGCGACCAAGAAACTGGTGAAAGCACCTCCAAATGGGTCAGCATAACCACAAACATACATGTGGCACCTGATTGGGAAGGAACTCAGCCGCAGGACCCCATGGGAACCCAATTGAGTGTTCGCACAAGAGAGACAAAAGGCAGATGGCTTCAAGCTACCATGGAGTGCCTCTACTGTCTCCGAAGAAACCACAAGGACACCCATTGTCGACTAAAATTATACCACAAATGGAATAGACTGTATTCAGGGCTACCCCCACAGATTACCTACTCACAGGACAAACCCCACAACACCCCAAACATGCAGTGAATCCAAAACCTCAGCACCAGCACCTACTACACACCCGCTTCAGAAAACTCACCACAAATTTAAGAAGGAAACATCACAACAGTAGGGATTTCTCAATACCTTTAATTTAACAACAACAGTAGGGAACATTCAAAACCTTTTATTCAACAATAACAGTAGAGATCACTCAAAACCTTTACATTTCACACCAAACAGCCGGATTATTTCAAAACCTTTAAGTTCACACAGGAAAACGTCGGGACAGCCGTACTACGTCCATCGGGAATTGCCACTAGAGTTCACCATCTGGATTCCTACAAGGGGCCCAGGACCCCCTCTGCTGCTAATTCCCCGGGGCGGGGTTGACTGACTGCACCTTCGGGGGGGGGGGGGAGACAAACTGACAAGGGAGCAGGACGGCCCCCACCAGTGCACAAATTAGGCACCCAGGCCCACTGACCCAAACCCAACTTTGTGTGGGCAATGTACGTCTCAACCACCTCCAGTCTCCCTTGTTAGAAGTGGAAACACCCAAGAACTAGTAACAGCCCACCAGAACCCACACAAAGATCCCAAATATACTTGACCCTTCCAGGAGAAGGGCGGGACTGGGAAATTCATTCTAAATTAGAGAAACATCATTCCATGACACCTGCAAAGAGCCAAGGGGCATGCAGGTGTCAATGGAAAATGAAACCTAAGAATTAAACAACTGCCTCCCCTCACAATTGCACGCAGCCCAGATAGGTCATATGGTCTGTTTTCTGCATGAGAGCAGCTCCAGGATTGGTTGTAGCAAGCTAACCCAACACAAAGTTTGAGGCTAGGGGCCTGTGCTTGCAATCCCTTGGCTGTTTTAGAGTGCTGGGATTGCTGTGTGTGAAGTTTGCATGTAGGATAGGCTGGCTGAGGACAGCCAGCCAATTCGACATGCACACTGGGCAGTGGCAGTCGTCATCCTGCAATAAGTTGGAATCTGCCTCACTACCACACTCGCACTTTAACAGCACAGGCCAGCGGCTCAAGGAATAATAAAATGGTAATTACCATTTTATTAATCTATGTTTACCGCTGGGCTACCAGCAAGTGGGACAACACTCCTCTGCCCTTTAGGAGGAACCACCACTTTGGAAGTGTTAAATGTTTATGAGTGCTAATAGAATTCTTCATCTACTAGGGAGGTATGCCAATTAGTCGTCATTTATTTTGCCCATTATAGACAACTGTTTACATCTTATTTACCCCAGATGTGAGCCCAATTGTTATTGACGGGGGCTGATTGTTCTAATATGACATTATACTTATGAAAATGTCCCTTTCAATAGGCTTATCGTTTTCTGATGTATGTTTCAGTACTGATGATCAGGTTTCCACACTACTCTTGGACTCAAGCATATAGTCTTCACCCCACTCGGGAGGAGCCGCTCATAGTATCACATCTGAAATGCACTGGTACTTTCATTGTACTTATTCAGACTTTCACCCTTGAATGGCACAGAAGCATCTTTTTCACATACGTGTGAAGAACTTCTAAGTAACAGTCATCATTTGAAGTCCTTCATTTTGATCCTTCTTGACCCCTCCATTGTATTACATTGATTCAATTGCTTTACTCTTTTCATTGACCTTTCAGATATATTCAGCAGCGGAATGTTTGAAATACAATATCCCATTGTTCTTCTTAGCCCAATCTGTGTAGCATCTTTTTCTGGTTCCCTGCCATAATGTTAAGATTGTTTAAGTGGTCTGAATTTTCTTGTCTGTTGTTCAATGCATGTAGGTAGCATCTTGCTAATTTCCTGAATAGCCATAACTTTGGCAATTGCACATATTCAGATGATGCGAAAATATATATTACGACCCACAGAATTGCTACGAAGTGGTGGACCGGTATTTGCCCATTACTGGTTGCATATGAAGATGCTGAACTTAAATGAGTTAACGTGTGAGATCCTATCAATTTCCTTAGGATGCTTTCCTTTCTGCTGCTACTTCTTTGGATTGTGCAGACTCTCACAGATGCCCTCTCGTGCATTTGCTATTGTAACTTCATCTTCTTGATTCAGCGTGTTAAAACCTTGGTACATTAAGAAATTGGGCTTGCACTTTTATGTTTTACGTTCCCTGGTAGTGAAAAACACCGACAGGGATTGTGGTTGTTGCTTGAGAAGGGTTTAGACCGACCACCCCAAACAAAAGTTACATTTCCTACAGTACTGTAGGATACAAATTAAATCAATGCTGTGATAGGGCCATGTAATACATACATTTTCCTATGTAGGATGGCAAGGCCACTGTCATTATCACAGTAAGTGTCATTAGTTTTCTTTCACATTTGATGGTTACTCATCACCCAGGGAGCACTTAGCAGCTCATATATTCAACTTCTGTTATGAACACTGTGACAGGGCCCGTTAACCCTTTTCTATTTTGATAACGTGCTTGCCTGCAGACTCTTTAATCTCTTTGTAATAGAAAAAGTGTAGTTTTAGACATGCTCAAAAGTGTTAGCAACATGTCAGCTCTTATCTAGGATGATATATTTCTGTAGTTTATTTTATAGTTGCTGGCATAACATTATGGACGCTTACAGTGAAAGTTGACATGTTTCTATTGTTTTAGTTATTGGGGCAATTTATCTACATGTGAATCGATGATTCAGTTATTACCATACTTTGTTTGACTTTAATTTTTCCAAACTTATAAACATGAGACAAAATCATTGATCAGATACTATAAAAACCCAGGCATCTGACCATTATTTGGAGGAACTTTGGGACTGAACTATCAAGCTAGGAGTCACACCGATTTGCGACAACAACCATCCTCCATCAGTGACTACTCTGGGAGTGTTGCAGAGTAGTGCCCTTCAGCAGGGCACCGCTAATCATTCCTGGCATGGTCTGTGATAATCAATAGCTACACAGCTATGTTTTTTACTGAGTGACAAAATGCTATGCGATCCATCTTACAAAACTAGATGTATAGGCTTGGTAATTTCTGCTTCTGTTAAAGTATTAGCATAGTGTTTACAAGTAGCTATATGTTCTTATGATGATAGGAATATTTTAACAAGGTTCGGTTTATTCATATTGTTTTCACAGGCCATTTCATGCATTGCTGCATTTAATTGCTCAGTCTGTGTGGTTACCATTTAAATGGTATGCACTAGACTTCAGTTTTTGAAACAAACATTTTAAAGTTTTATTGTGTGTTTCTTAGTGCTTTTTTGAGAGTGCTACTTGTTAGAAATGGGATTTCCGGTTGGCTAAGGCTTGCGCCAAAATCAGGCAGAAACCACCACTCCAGTCAGGGCAAGGGAGTTACGCCAAGATAACCCCTGCTCACCCCATTGGTAGCGTGACACAAGCAGTAAGGCTTACCCCGGAGGCAATGTAAGTTAAGTATTTGCGCACGCACCCAGCAGCAACAACATCCAAGGCCCCCTACAAAAGGAACTCCGCACAAGGTTATATATAAAAATAGCCTTTGAATTATACACAGATTAGATAAAAACACCCACTTTACAATGTGCCAACAGGCACGGGCAGAATTTACAGGGGATATATGTACAGGACAGGGCCACATGGACCACTGTCAGGAATAAGCACTTTTAGAACTAGCACTTGGTAGAATTAGCACTTTGTAGGAATAATAATTAGCACATAAAACATATAATTGTAGCACCAAATAACAAATGTAGCACACAACCAGTAACCACTGGCAAGAGGTAAGTACCCCAACGCAATCCTAACTGCCTTAGGAAAATATCACGCAGGGAATCATGAACTCACTAGTAGGACCTATATTAGGAAAAACAACCTCCTAAGTATCGCATACATTCAGAGGTATAAAGCATTATCACATGATGAAGGAATCACATTAGGCAGGTATCACAATTGCGCAAAGATCAGATGAGGCCAAACATGTACCCCACGCAAGGGCACAAAACATGAACTGTCCCCAGGCCAACTGGCCTCTCAGGGCCTGAAACGCCCTGTGTCCAAAATGTTAGGGCAGGCTGCGCAGGCAGCCAGGGAAGAAATGCGCAAGGAACCTGGCCTTCCAACCTCTGGTCTAGAACCTTTGGTGGAATAACTGCCTTGCACTCCAGGACTTCTGGGGACTTACACACTTTCCCCCTGAGGCTGACACATGACTCATATGTCATGTGACTGTCTGTGTGGTGCAGATCTCCCGTCCCCTGTCCATCTGACAGTGCGTGCAGACCCCCCAGAACAGAAGTGGTGTCACCCGGGTCCCCCCAAGGGAATCTAGCCCAACTGGCTAGTCCCTGGTCCACTGGTGCTTCCACTGGGGAACTCAACCCCCAATCACTCCTCACTTCGGACTCCTGTGCCCTCCCAACTGAAGTAGCACTGCCGGACACTGGAACCCCTGGAACTCTATTTACAGATCCTCCAGGTTCCCTAGACACTAGGTGATCTTCCTCAAATGGACTAACAGGACAGCCTAGGTCCCCAACCTGGTGTTCCCTTAAGAAACCATCCAGGCTCTGAGATCTGGGGACTCTTGGTAACCCACTCACTCCCGTTCCACTGACACAGGTCGGAAGCCCCTACACCCCCCTCACTATACTGGGACCTAGCTGGGCTAATCTGAACCTCTTCCACCACGATGGGCTGGAAGATACCTGAACCACTACTTTTGGAATCGCTTGCCAATGACTCTCCATAACCCCTAGCACTTTCCAAGCGGTCTGCTTCTCTGGCAAGGAGCTCTGAATCAGTAGACCCATATTCCAACAGGTGTTGGCGCAACCCTGGTGAAAAACAACTGAGCAGGTGCTCTCTGAGAATCATTTCGAACAGTTCATCAAAATCAGATTCCGTGCGAATCTCTACTCAGGCCCACAGTGCTGCATGACTGTCCTCCTGAAAATCCTCCCAAGACTGGTGAGACAGTTTCCTACCGTCCTTGAATTTCAACCTATACTCCTCTTCTTGGGAAACATGTACCATACCCTGGGATCTGGCAATGGGACTTCCTGCACTGAAGTCTATATAGCTGCCACCACTGGACTCAACCCTCCCTGGGGAATCCAGATAATTAAAACTGCGAGCAGGGGGTAATCTACCCTCCAGAGCTAATTTTTCTCTGGTGAAGGCCCTCTCTGCCTCCTCTATCCTCTCCTGCGCTAAGACCCTCTCAGTCTCTAGCTGTTGCTTCTTAACACCCAGCTGCGCCATCGCCTGGGCATGCTCTAACCTGAGCTGTTCCAAAGCCAGCTGGTGCTCCCTTTCTTTCCTCCTATCTTCCCACTCCTCTGGGGACAGGGAAAGGGAAAGGGATGAGGCGCTGCCCCCTACACTGGACCCAGCAAGGGACTCCCTATCTGTGGGGTCTTCAATATCTGCTGGCGCCCATGTACTGTCATTTTCTCCCTCTGCTTCAGACTCTTCAGTGCTCCCCTCAGACCCACCACCCTCATGGTGTGAGACCCAGGCCCTCTCTTTACTGTGCTCACGTTCCCAGTCAGCCTTCTGCCATTGGGTAAGGTTTTCCCTAAGTTGGGACTGGGTGTCTGACTCATTCACTGCGTTGTCTCTCTCTTCGCAAAATTCTTCCAACTCATGCATAAACATACCCCAGAAATTAAAACCAGACTCCATCTTGGCAGGATGCTCACAGACACGTGCAGCACAGGGGACTTAACTGTCTGACCTGAAGCAAGAGTACACAATTCACAAAGTATTCAGCAAGCTCCCTATCCCAGAAAACTCACACTCACTTGTCTAGTGCCACACACCATTCATCCACACACAACCCCCCCTCGGACTGGTAAGGCAGTTTCTACCGCCCCTGATTTCTCAACCTGACCACACGTGACATAGGTACCAAACTCTGGGAGCAGGGCTGGGAACAAATGTATTGGACACAATTATGCTGCTACCACTGGATCCCACCCTTTGGTGAATCCTGAAAAACTCACACTGCACTTAGGGGATAAAAACCACCCAGAGCTAGTGACACCTAACTCACAGTGCACAAGAAACACATTTCCCAAGAAATGACTTTTAGCATAAACTTAAAAACAATAATCCCCTTCTATGTGACTATCTCAAATGTAGAGTTTTGTAGTGGAGCCAGTTGTCGCTGTGGTACTGCGCAAACACAAATCCGGATCCCTTCCGCTGACTTCCAGTGTTAGAAATGGGATTTCCGGTTGGCTAAGGCTTGCGCCAAAACCAGGCAGAAACCACCACTCCAGTCAGGGCAAGGGAGTTACACGCCAAGATAACCCCTGCTCACCCCCTTGGTAGCGTGACACGAGCAGTAATGCTTACACCGGAGGCAATGTAAGTTAAGTATTTGCGCACACACCCAGCAGCAACAACATCTAAGGCCCCCACAAAAGGAACTCCACACAAGGTTATATATAAAGATAGCCTTTGTATTATGCAAACACATTAGATAAAAACACACACTTTACAATGTGCCAACAGGCACGGGCAGAATTTACAGGGGATATATGTACAGGACAGGCCCACATGGACCACTGTCAGGAATAAGCACTTTTAGAACTAGCATTTGGTAGAATTAGCACTTTGTAGGAATAATAATTAGCACATAGAACATATAATTGTAGCACCAAATAACAAATATAGCACACAACCAGTACCCACTGGCATGAGGTAAGTACCCCAACGCAATCCTAACTGCCTTAGGAAAATATCACGCAGGGAATCATGAACTCATTAGTAGGACCTATATTAGGAAAAACAACCTCCTAAGCATCGTATACATTCGGAGGTATAAAGCATTACACATGATGAAGGAATCACATTAGGCAGGTATCACAATTGCGCAAAGATCACATGAGGCCAAACATGTACCCCACTCAAGGGCACAACACATGAACTGTCCCCAGGCCAACTGGCCTCTCAGGGGCTGAAACGGCCCGTGTCCAAAATGTTAGGGCAGGCTGCGCAGGCAGCCAGGGAAGAAATGCGCAAGGAACAGGCCTAAACGGAGCAGCTGCCCACTAAGTGCTGGGCAGCTGTAGCAGGGAGCCTGGCACCAGCGTGCCTCCTGGCTCTCTTCTGGGTTCCAAACACTGGGGCCCAAGAACACGGGGGGATCCTCGGGGGCTCAAGAAACAAATGCCACCATTCCGGGGGGGAGCGGCCCGCTGCCAACCGGGGCCGCTCTACCCTTCCAAATGCCCCAAATCACGTTGGAGTCCCGCTCGGGGGACTCAAAATAATAAAATGCCCAGGAGCCTCTCGTGGGCTCTAGACAACTGCCCCCTTCATTGGAGTCCCGCTCGGGGGACTCGAAATACCAAAGTGTCGCCTGAGCCTCGTGGGCTTTAAATAACAAAAATGTCCCCTTCGTTGAAGCCTCTCAGGCTCGAAGAAAGAATGCCCCCAAGAGCTGGGTTTGAAGGGGGAGCAGACTCGGGGCGTTGGAGACCCTCGTGTATTCTGAGGAAATGAAGTACGGCTGCGGGCAACAGGGGAGTGGCCCGCTGCCAACCAGGGCCGCTCTACCCCAACAGGCACTGCCCAAGAATGACGATAGCACCACTGTGGGGGGCGGGCACCGGCAATGTGCCCCGAGGCCCCCCTCTCTCCCCACCTGAACACCACAGGCCCCCACACACCCGGACCTGTGGCGGGGCTCCTCATCTCTTCAGTCAGGGCTCTCCAGTGGGTGACACACGCAGGGCTCATACCGCCAATGCGGGAGCCCTTCTTACTCGTCTCCTCCACCGGCCGGACTTCCTGCTCCTTGCTCGGGCCCGCCCTCGTCTCAGCGAGGGCTGCCTGACTTCCGGGGGCCGCGGCGGTGATTCCAGTCAGACGAGGGGTAGGCTCCCTCTTAAGTTACAATATAAGTGGGGCAATACGAGGGGTAGGCACCCTCGTAATTAAATATAAGGTCCCTGGCGGGGTGGGCACCTGCCAGGGGTGCCACAAAGACTCAGCAAGATCGCGGGTGAAATTAAAGAAAATAAAAGGGGATCCCCACGCCGGGGAATCTCTAGAGGTAGGGGGCACATCTCCAGTGGCGCCAATGCGCTGATTTCAGAAGGGGGGGGGCAGCGCTACCCAGGGCTGGCAGGCCGGAATCCCCAAAGTCCAGGAAAGTCCTTAGGCAGGTAGGGGGGCAAAGGCTGGGCCCAGGGGCCAGCTCACAGGGCCCTCCAGGCAGGGAGGCAGTCCCAGTGGCGGTACCTCCTGGAGCCCAGCAGCAGCAGGCCTCCCTCAAGTCAGGAACAGGAGAATAACATTTTGTAAGCGGACACAGCCCCTTCTTATACCAAGAAATCCTTTGTCTACAAGGGTGCAGTCAAGGGGCGAACCAGATGCAACTGGTTCCTGAGCACTTTGTTTTGCTCAGCTCCTCGGCCTATTCACAGGATGGGTAGGGTCATCAGTCGCACCACAGGGGGCGGAGCCAGCATTGTGTGGGGAAAGCCCAGCCCTATTCAGGTCCCAGGTGCACACCTCCCGGCCATCAACATGCAGAGCTCCCATTCACCACCGGGGCAGACCCATCCTGACTCATGGAGCCTGGCACACCAGCCAGCTCCAGCCAATCACAAGCCAGACAGCCAATGCACATAAATTACACAGACATGCCAACTTCTAGAAGTGGCACTTCCACACTAGACAGCTTGACCTGCTGCAGGACAGAGCCCAGCCCAGAAGGGGGTGGCTCTCTTGAAAGGTCGCTGGCGGAATAGTGGCAGCAGTAATGACCTGCACGTCTGAGCACAGGCTGCAAACAAGCAGAATGTTGCAGGTAAGCAGAAGGGGCCGCTCTCGTACCAGTAGATTGGGCCCTGGCATTACGTGACTGTATTCAGACACACAGCCGCGCCCGAACGCGGGGGCCCTGAGGGGCCAGCAGACAGATTTATGCATGGTGAGGCCTTCCAAAGATTGTCAGGCCTCTCAGGGCCTAAGTTCCTCATCGCAGCACATGGCCTCTCAGAGTGAGTCGGAGGTCTCGCAGTTACAGAAAGAAGGTGCAGCAGCTGCATGTGCACATGCTGACTCTCTTAGAGGGAGAGGGAGGGTGGGGGCTTTGGGTTTGAATGCAGCAGGCCGGCAAATGACCCGTCCAGTGGAAGGGAGGGAGGGTTAGAAAAAACATAAATGAGCTGTCCAGGGGCTTGGTTTTGGCTCAGCCCCTGTCTGCAGTGGATTTTAGGGAGGTTTTCAGCAATGGTTGCTTGTGGAAGTAGGGACAGAGGGTGGGGGCAGCAGACAGCTGACCAGGAGGTACTTTCAGGCAGATTAACTGATATTGATTGGGGTAAGGACGCATGGCTTGCCAGGGCCCTAGCTGGGACTCGGGACATTCTGAGAAAATACGTCATGGAGGGGTTGTTGGGGTCTCTTGGGGAGCTCAGTAGGGAGCACATGAGGACATGGGAGACCTCTAGGCACAAGTTCTAACAGGTAGCTGTGTTGGAGAGTTTAGTATGGAGCGAAGAGGAGGAGGTGGAGGAGGAGGAGGAAGGGGAGGAAGGGTCAGTTGTAGGGAAGCCCAAATCAGGGAGTGCAGCCAGCATTTGGGCAGTAAAGTCACCGGGCAAGGTTTATAAGAGGGCAGGTCATGTGGGGTAGTGAGGGGGGAGCCAGGTTAGTAGGCTGGGATCTTTCTCTGGGCCACAGCGTCCCACCTGGTAGCTGGTCAAAGGAGGGTTTGGAGAGTCCAAAGTTGAGGGGATTCCATTTACCAGCACACCAGATCGTGTTTCTTCGGCACGCAGGCTGGGGCCAGATTCAGGAGAGCTAAGTGCAGCTCAACAACCCTGAGGGAAAAAGACAGCATGCCCCATGCGGCTAGCTGGAATTTGGCGATTGCTGTCAAGATCACAGGTACAGGAAGGTCCAACATGACCTTGGTGGTGAAACCAGCATAAGGATTCAGGGCATCCTCCTCTTGGTTGGATTACGGGACTATACATCCTGCATCGGTTGGATGGTTGGAAGGGCATGGTACCGCCCCCTTATCTGGTGAGCAAAATGTGCTTGACCAATTTTATGATCAAATTGATCACAGTGCGTAGAGAAACCGGGGTACAGTTTGAGCAGTCAGTGCTAGATAACAACAAAGAGAGTCTGGAGGAAGGGGAATTGTGGGAGGACACTGATGCACAGGAAAAAGTCTTCCAATGGTTGGAGGAAGGTGCAGTGGGGGGGTCTTTTAATCCATATGTACCAAGTATATTCCAGGATTCAAGGGCCCTGTAACAGTTGAGTTGGCAGGACGGGACAGGACCTGGCGGCAACAGATGTTGGCAAAGCGGCAGCCCCCCCGAGTGGGTACCAACCTTGGCGCCGAGTAAGAAGCTGAAATATGAGCCACGCACACATAGCCTTTGGCCAAAAGGGATCACAGAAAAGGAGCACCAATAGAGCGGGGAGGCCTACAAAAGGATGGTGTTCATGGTGGTCGAGGCCAAGGAGCCTCTTGAATGTGAGGTGTCCGACATAAAGATGGTGTCAATAGGAGTCGAAGCTGGGGAGCCTCAAAATAGCGGGGAGGTCCACTTAAGTATAGGACGGTAGGTCCTGGACACTGGAGTTGGTACAGAGGACCACCGGGGAATATGTGACGTTATTCCGCACACAAATACCCCGCATACCGAAACTCCGCAAAAAAAATACCGCAAGTACTATTACTCTGCAAATTAAGACAACGTAAACTTTTACAACGAATATGCCTTTACCACGCATGCCTTTACAACGCAAAGGCATGCATGTTAAAGGTATACTTGCTGTAAAAGTTGTAAAGGTAAGTAAGAGTACCCTACCCTACCCTACACTCTAATGTAGTACCCCTGCACCACCCAACCTTGACACACAGTCCTTTTCCT
Organism: Lissotriton helveticus; assembly: GCF_964261635.1. Taxonomy (NCBI): domain Eukaryota; kingdom Metazoa; phylum Chordata; class Amphibia; order Caudata; family Salamandridae; genus Lissotriton; species Lissotriton helveticus. The sequence goes on from NC_136063.1 coordinate 873,634,932, forward strand.
ACATTTACACTACCCAGCACAACCCCCCAACACTACCATAAAGCACTTTACTTCTCTACACAAACACTACAACACTACCTTAATACACTACCCCCAGCATGCCCTATACAAACACTACAACACTACCCTAAACCCTAAAACACTTCACCCAGCATGACCCTACACTACACAAACACTACAATACTGCCCTAAACCCTAAAACACTACACCCCAGCATGGCCCTACACTACAAAAACACTACAACACTACCCTAAACCCTAAAACACTTCACCCAGCATGACCCTACACTACACAAACACTACAACACTACCCTAAACTCTAAAACACCACAACTGAATGACCCTACACTACACAAAAACTACAACACTACCCTAAACCCTAAAACACTACCCCCAGCATGACCCTACACTACACAAACACTACAACACTACCCTAAACTCTAGAACACTACACCCCAGCATGACCCTACACTACACAAACACTACAACACTACCCTAAACCCTAAAACACTACCCCTGCATGACCCTACACTACAGCACTACCCTAAACCCTATAACACTTCCCCCAGCATGACCCTACACTACAACACTACCCTAAACCCTAATACACTACCCCCAGCATGACCCTACACTACACAAACATTACAACACTACCCTAAACCCTAAATACCTACCCCCAGCATGACCCTACACTACACAAACACTACAACACTACCCAAAACACTACAACACTACCCAAAACCCTAATACACTACCCCCAGCATGACCCGACACTACACAAACACTACAACACTACCCTAAACCCTAATACACTACCCCCAGCATGACCCTACACTACACAAACATTACAACACTACCCTAAACCCTAAATACCTACCCCCAGCATGGCCCTACACTACACAATTACTACAACACTACCCAAAACCCTAATACACTACCCCCAGCATGACCCTACACTACACAAACACTACAACACTACCCTAAACCCTAAAACACTACCCCCAGCATCACCCTACACTACACAAACACTACAACACTACCCTAAACCCTATAACACTTCCCCCAGCACGACCCTACACTACACAACCACCACAACTCTACACTACACTAACACTACACTACACTACACAATCACTACCCCAGCACGACCCCCACCCCTAAAAAATTAACCCAAACCCCCTTACCTCGTCGTCGTGGTTCCACACACCTCCTGGTTCCATCTTCATGAAGTCTGTTTTTTTTCCACAATGCAAGTGCATTTACCATACATGCCTTTACAACGTAATTCGTTGTAAAGGCATGCGTGGTAAATTCACATGCGTTGTGAAAAAATGTGGAGTGATGGTATGCGAGGTCAATGACCTTGCAGAGTAATAGTATGCGGACTGAAAGTCCGTGGAAAAAAAGATGCGGAGTAAAGGTTGATTACCCCACCGGGTGCACACAGACAAAGACAGGTCGTTACAACTCGTTAGTGAGCAGGGGGTCAAAGACAAAGGAATGCTAGGGATGGAGAAGAAGGTTATTGATGCAGGGAAAGGTGTAGGACAAGAATGAGTACAGTTGGGTGACACAAAAATGGACTTGGATGCCAAGCTTGAGAGCAAGGAGGTAAAATAAAAATAAAAACCTTTCATGGGTACATCCAAACCATTGGGACATCTCTTATGCAGTTGACTAAGGAGAAGATCTGAAAGAGCGACTATGACAAGATTTTGAAACTCTTACATAGGAAATTGAGATCCAAAGAGGGCTTGAAGGAGGAAGAGTTGGAATTGTTCAAGATGCTGAGAGTGTCGGTGACAATTGAAAAATACAGCCACATTTCTCATTTATGAGAGTATCCACTGCAAAAGTACCCTGATCGTTCAGGGATGCTCTTTAAATACATAGATATGATTAGGAATGCACAGTTACATCATGGGGGCTAAGCTTGGGCTCAGTAAGATGAGCAATTCTGGGCCAGGTTAGCCGTGGACCAGGAAGCTTGGTGGGGGAGCTGGACACAGACTTGTGGCAACATGCTATGGCCTAGCGAAATTTGTCAAAACCATTTTTACAGCTAGCAGGTTGTCGATAGTGTACAAGCCCTTTAAGGGGTGCCCCACGCAGGTAGCAGTTTGGGGTACAAACAAAACCCAGAGTAACCAGGGTGGTGCCTGCAGGAACTGCAACAAAGGCCTGTGCACAAGTGAACTGTGATCTGCCTGTTGGCGAGCTTGATTTCTCAGATTGAGAAAGCAAAGATTGATGGAAAACAGTTCCAGTACGTTGATGTTCTTGGTGATTCCTTTGGCATATCAGGTAGCTGGCCAGCAGATGGCTGCCCATGCTGAACCTAGGATGGCCCAGAAGCCTCACCCCGCAGCATATGTGAACTGCTCCAGCTGCCTAGCTGTGACCAATGGTTCCTGCTGTATGAGGATCCCCTTAAATTCTGGCTAGAAAGACCGCCCACTGCCGCAGGTCCTCCCTCACACCCCGCATGAGCCTAACTCTGTGGTTCTTCTTTGTGAGGCCTTTAGTCAGCCAAGCCAGGTGCCTGGAAAATGGTCTACCCACTGGACTTCACTTGGTTGGTGATATTGTGTTTGCCTAGCAGCTGTTGCATTCACCCAGCATAGCTTTCTTCCTTGTGAGTAGCAGTTTGATTGTCTACTTTAATTCGTCCACTTTGGCCCGTGGCACCCTGCACATGCCCTCCACTGTGGCCAGCTCAGTCCCCAAGAAGGACATTTGGGAGGCAGGGCCCTCTTAGTTCTCACAGGGCAGAGGAACCCCTATCTCCCTTATCATTTCCACAAAGTGATGCAGCAAGGCCCTGCATTCCACGGTGCCAGGCTTACCAATGAAAAGGAAGTCGTCCAGGTAATGTATGCACCTCGCTATTGGTTATCATGTTCCTAGTTCCCATTCCAGGAAACTGCTAAAAGTTTCAAAATTAGCCCAGGAGATCGTGCAACCCATGGGCAGGCATTTGTCATAATAGTATGCATTATCAAGCTGGAAACCTAGTAAGTGGAAGCTATCCATATGCACCAGCAAGAGATGGACACTGGATTTGATGTCCATCTGCATTTTTCTAACAAAGCCCCTTTACTTGTTGACCTAATCAAATTGATTGCATTGTCTAAGGTAGTGTAGAACACTAAAGAACTATTCTCATCCAGCCAACCATTGACTGATTCTTCTGGGGGATATGACAGGTGATGGATGAGGGGGTATTGGCCCTCCTCTTTTATTGTCACCGCACCTAAAGGGGAGACTCCAAATTGGTGGCCCTGATAGGAAACTGTGAAGCCCACCACACACCCACTCACTAGCAGGTGTCCTTTCTTCATTTTGGGATACCTGTTCAGCAACTGGGTTAACACTCCAACTCAAAGGGGAGTGTGGAGAGTTGCCACTGGCTCGTGAGGTTCCCTTACCCCGGGTGCTCTTGCCAACCCGCTACTTCCTGTGGTTAGTGTCCTTTCTATCTCCCTCTCCCTTAGCCCTTAGCAGGTGTTCCTTCCACAGTTGCAGTATGCATGTCAAAATTTGTAGGACTTTCCCCATTTGCACTCATCTTTGTTATACTTCCAGCAAGCCATGGTGCGATTTTTCCTGAGCTTTCCCCGTGTATGTTTTCGCTTGGCTACCTTGTGGAAAACCGTTGTGCTTCCCTCTAGACCCTGCTAGGGAAAAAAAGGGTATCTACTTGCTCATCACCTCCCTGCTGCTACCATATGATTTGTGAAACCCTCTACATCCTAATTATCACATTCAATTACAGGCCTGGTCTGCATCTTCGCTCTAAAGCCCTCGTCATACCGGAGTTAAGCATTCCCTTGGTACTTTTGTTGTGCCTCATGCACCTTTTGCTCATGGAGAAAAAGCACTGCCATGCTTTGAGGGAACTTCTCAATGAAGACACATAGCCAGGGTTCTAAAGTCCCACATCCAATTTTAGATGAATCTCTCTAATCTGGGTCTGGGCCTATCTCTATTTTCATCCTCTTACTTGTCATGTAAAGTCAGATGCAGCCCTGCTTGGTGCACCTCAAGGAGTGAGAATATGTTAATGAACTCCTTGCACCGGATCCTTTCCTTAATTGCAAGCTGGATGAGTCTTGCCAAACCAGTTTCCTGAGCTTCACTGACAGATTTCCCACCCACTACCCCTGGTGGTGCCCCCCAGCCCAGGCCTTAGTGGGATCTGTCTCACCAGGTGGTGCTGGGTCACTTCTCCTGTCACTGGCTGCCGTGTTGCTCCCTTCTCTAACCTTCCCATCCCTGGTTCCCTGTGCCCTGCTGGTTTGCAAAGTGCCTAGCTGTAGTTTTTTAACCCTACCTCTTCCGGCACCTAGGGAAACCTAGCAAACTTATGCATTTTCAACACTAGACACCCAGGGGAATCCAAGATGGGGTGACTTCACTGCCTCCCACCAGTTTCTGTTACCCATAATCCCTTGCAATCCTAACAAATTGTAAAAAAAAAAAACATTTTTCCTCCACTTCTGTGGTGGAAAGTTCTGGAATCTACGTGGATCTACAAATGTTCATGCACACTGCGTTCCCCAATCTCTTCCGAAAAAAATGGTACCTCACTTCTGTGGGTCGGCCTAGTGCCCGCGACAGCAAACGGCGTAAAACACAACGTGGTCACACCTCAATTTCACAATGAAAAATGACCCTTTTTTGGCAAAATGCCTGGCTGTAGTTTTTTAACCCTAGCTCTGCCGGCACCTAGGGAAACCTAGCACACCTATACCTTTTTAAAAACTAGACACCCAGGGGAATCTAGCAAGGGGTGACATGACTGCCTCCCACTAGGTTCTGTCACCCAGAATCCCTTGCAAACCTAATAAATTGTCAAAAAAAAGAATTTTTCCCCACATTTCTGTGGTGGAAAGTTCTGGATTCTGCGTGGATCCAGAAATTTCCACCATCCAGAGATCCCCAAAGTCTTACGAGAAAAATGGTACCTTAATAGTGAGGGTCGACCTAGTGGTTGCGACAAGGAACGGCGCAAAACGCAACGTGGTCACACCTCAATTTCGCTGTGAAAAATGACCATTATTTTGCAAAGTGCCTAGCTGTAGTTTTTTAACCCTACCTCTGCCGGCACCTAGGGAAACCTAGCAAACCTACACATATATAAAAACTAGATACCCAGGGGAATCCAGGATGGGGTGACTTCACTGCCTCCCACCAGGTTCTGTTACCCAGAATCCCTTGCAAACCTAACAAAGTGTCCAAAAAAAGACATTTTCCCTACATTTCTGTGGTGGAAAGTTCTGAAATCTGCGTGGATCCACACATTTCCACCCACCCTGCGTTCCCCAAACTCTTCTGAGAAAAATGGTACCTCACTTCTGTGGGTCGGCCTAGTGCCCACCACAGGAAACGTGGTAAAACGCAACGTGGTCACACCTCAATTTAACTGTGAAAAATTACCCTTTTTTGGCAAAGTGCCTAGCTGTAGTTTTTGAGCCCTAGCTCTGCCCGCACCTAGGGAAACCTAGCAAATCTATACCTGTTTAAAAACTAGACACCCAGGGAAATTCAGCATGGGGTGACTTGACTGCCTCCCACCAGGTTATGTTACCCAGAATCCCTTGCAAACCTAAAAAATTGGCAAAAAAAAATACATTTTCCTCACATTTCTGTGGTGGAAAGTTCTGGAATCTGCGTGGATCCAGAACTTTCCACGCATCCCGAGTTCCCCAAAGTCTTATGAGAAAAATGGCACCTCACTTGTGTGGGTCGGCCTAGTGCCTGCGACAGGGAACGGCGCAAAACTTAACGTGGTCACACCTCAATTTCGCTGTGAAAAATGACCCTTTTTTCGCAAAGTGCCTAGCTGTAGTTTTTTAACCCTACCTCTGCCGGCACCTAGGGAAACCTAGCAAACCTCTACATTTATGAAAACTAGACATCCAGGGAGTCCAGGATGGGGTGACTTCACTGCCTCCCACCAGGTTCTCTAGCCAGAATCCCTTGCAAACCTAAAAAACTGTCCAAAAAACACATTTTCCCCACATTTCTGTAGTGGAAAGTTCTGGAATCTGCGAGGATCCACAAATTTCCAGCCACCCCGTGTTCCCCAAAGTCTTCTGATAAAAATGGTAGCTCACTTGTGTGGGTCGGCCTAGTGCCCGTGACAGGAAACGGTGCAAAACGCAACGTGGTCACACCTCAATTTTGCCGTGAGAAATGACCCTTCTTTTGCAAAGTGCCTAGCTGTCGTTTTGGAACCCTAGCTCTGCCGTTACCTAGGGAAACCTAGCAAACCTATACATTTTTGAAAACTAGACAACCAGGGGAATCCAGGATGGGTTGACTTCACTGCCTTCCACCAGGTTCTGTTACTCAGAATCCCTTGCAAACGCAAGGGATTCCACACTTTCCCACTCAAAAATGTGTGAAAAAAGTGAATTTCTCAGCTAAAATTGATGTTTGCAAGGGATTCTGGGTAAGGAAATGTTGGGGATCCACCGAAGCCATACCTCTCTGGAAGCCTCCAGGTGTCTACGTTTTAGAAATGTGTGGGTTTGGTAGGTTTCTCTAGATGGCCGCCGAGCACGGGGCAAAAAACCTAGGTGACCGCCCTTGGAAAACCAGGTACTTTTCAGATAGGCAATTTTGATGTCACCTCACTACGTTTTGGGCCCTTGCCTGTTGCGGGTACTTTGGCCTCCCACACAAGTGAGGCACCATATTTCTCAGGAGTGCTGGGGGAAACCTGGGTGGTAGGAAGTCTGTGTGAGCCCAGTGGTGCCACACTTTCCCACACAAAAATGTGTGAAAAAAGTGATTTTTTCATCTACATTTGAGGTTTTCAGGGGATTCAGGGTAAGGAAACGTTGGGGGATCCATGCAACCAATACCTCCCAGGAAGCCCCCGGGTGTCTACTTTTCAAAAATATATGTTTTTGGTAGGTTTCCCTAGATGGCCGCCAAGCACTAGACCAAAAACCCAGGTGACCCCCCCTTGCAAAACGAAATAACTTTGACATAATTAGTTGTTCATTTCTGCAGTGTGAGAATTTTGGCACAATGTTGCAAGGAAAATGTGACAGACATTTTGTGGTTTGCAGGACATTGTGGATAACATAACTTGTTGGAATTCACAAGCAAGACATCACCATGTACTCTCATGGGTTTACAACAAAATCTACAGTTGGTAGGTTAATCTTAGATGGAATGTGCACCTTGGCAGAGAGACTAAAAAGAGAAAGATTCCTGCACAGCCATCTATTCCTCAAACACGCACACATACTGGTTGGATTTGGCACGAGGGTGAGTGATGGTTCAGTATATAACATTTTATCAACAAGAGGTTGCTCAAAAAGAAATGCACTGTCAATAATTAAATGGACAAATAAATGAACCAGTGACTCGCAGCTCATGAGCTGTAAAGCCACGGCAAGGCACCAACCGCTTAGCAGGTCATTCACATACCTTTCATACATGATACACACAAGACCATTCACACCACCAGGCACGAAACCAACACATTGCAACATTCACAAAAAGGGACAAGTTACACCATGCTTCAGAAAGACAAAAAAGAGAAATATTACTGCACAGCCATCTAAAACTCAAGCAAACACACATACTGGTTGGATTTGGCATGACGGTGAGTTATGGTTCAGTATGTACAATTGTATTAGCAAGTGATTTCCCAAAAATGAAATGCACTGTTAATAATTGAAAGGACAAGAAACGGAACCATTGACACACAGCTCGTGAGCTGTAAGGCCACGACAAGGCACCAATCGCTTTACAAGTCATTTATACACCTTTCATACGTGTGACACATACAAAACCATTCACACTGCCAGCCGCGGGCCCATCACATTACAACACGCACACCAGCAGACAGCTCCATTCAGGGGCCCATCACTTTCACGCTCCCACATTCCTGACACAGCAACCACACAAGCTGATGGATAGCTTGGAGTAGCGCTCAGCTAGCAGTGTGTGTAGTGACCAGCAGCAAGTCACTACTCACACACCACCAGCCAAGTGCCAGTCCACGCAGACCGCCAGCCAAGCACCAGCCCACGCACACCGCCAGCCAAGCGCCAGTCCACACACACCGCCAGCCAAGCACCAATCCACTCAACCTGCCTGCCAAGCATCAGTCCACGCACATCACAAGCCAAGCGCCAGTTCACACACACCGGCAGCAAGCGCCAATCCACTTACACCACCAGTCAAGCACCAATCCACGCACACCGCCAGCCAACCACCAGTCAACACACACAGCCAGCCAAGCATCAGTCACACACATCACAAGCCAAGTGCCAGTCCACACCCCCCGCCAGCAAACGCCAATCCACGCACACCGCCAGTCAAGCATCAGCCAACACACACCGCCAGCCAAGCATGAGTCCACGCACATCAAAAGCCAAGCACCAGTCCACACACTGCCAGCAAGCGCCAATCCACACACACTGCCAGTCAAGCGCCAATCCATGCACACCACCAGCCAAGCACCAGTCAACACACACTGCCAGCCAAGCATCAGTCCACGCACATCACAATCCAAGCGCCAGTCCACACACACCGTCAGCCAAGCACCAGTCCAGGCACAAAGCCAGTCAAGCACCAATCCACTCACACCGCCAGTCAAGCACCAGTCCACACACACTGCCAGCCAAACGCCAGCCTACACACACCCCCATCACATTTAGGATTTTTTAATAGAAAAAAAATACAAACAAATTTCAAATAGAAACAAATCTACTAACACAAAATCTGAAACTAAATACATCGCACTAATGCCAACCTTGAAACAGAATATTTTTTTTTAAACAATACAGACCAGGCAGTGGATGCTCCCAAAATTTATTTTATGTGTGGTACGCTCTAAAACAAGCAGGCACACACAGCCCAGGGTTAGAAGGACACTCGGGGCAGAAAAGACGAGTCTCCTTCCGCAAACCTCTTCGGCAACAGACTCTACATCTCCTAGTGGGAAAGTCTTTTGAAGATGTGGGAGGAATGTAATTAGGAAAGTGGCGATCTTTCATCGAGCAACATCCTCCACCACTCCAACTCTAGGAACACTGCCTGTTCCACAACAACAAGGATGCCTATCACAGAGTGCTGAAACTGAACAAATGTCAACTTTGACCCATGAGAACACTCCTTGAACACAACAAAAGCATTGAAAGTTGGTAAGTTGAAGAGATGAATGGCCAACTTCTTATACCAAACATAAGCCTCTCGAATAGCAGAATAAGGTTCCAACCTCTGATCTACTCTGTGAACACCACCCATGTGCTTATTGTAGTCTATAATGCACACAGGTTTGCACATTTCAGCAACCTGACCCCAAACAGGCACAGGTGAAGTACTCTCGTCATGGATAGTAGTCAGCATGTACACATCCCTCCAGTCCACAAATTTCACAGCTAGTAGTTCATCACTACGCAGGGCACTGCACTGTCCTCTCTGAAGTTTTTTGCAGACAAGCTCTTTTGGATAACCTTTACGGTTAGAGCGGATTGTGCCACATGCAAAAGTGTCTACTTTAAACAATTCCTTAAACAATTGCACAGCAGTGTAGAAGTTATCACGGTACAAATGGTGGCCTCTGTTAGACAGTCTTCTAGCAAGATCCCACACAATTTACTCTAAAACTCCAAAAGTGGAAAGACAACCAGGGAGGTCAATAGTCGAATCTCTACCAGTGTACACACGGAAATTAAAAACATATCCTGTCCTACTCTCAGACAACATATACAGCTTAATTCCATAGTGTGCCCTCTTGCTGCGGAAGTACTGCCTAAAAAACAAATGGCCCTTGAACAAAACCAATGACTCATCAATAGATATTTCTCTCCCTGGAGTACAGATCTCTGAAAATCGATCTACAAAGTGATTAAGAACAGGCCGAATCTTAAAAAGACGGTCACAGTCAGGGTGAATACGTGGCAACGCCAAAGAATTATCAACAAAATGCAGCATACGTAGCAAAAGTAGTTACTGATCACGAGTCATAACTGCAGGAAATATGGCTATTGCCATCAAGGGACTGGTAGACCAATATGAAGCCAGGAACGGCTTCCTTATCAAACCCATCAATAAAAAACGTCAAAACCAAAAACTTCTTAAACTCTTCTAGATTTGTGGGACTCCACCGGGTAGCTCTAGAGTGAGGCCGAAGTTTGTCACTGTTGTCCCTCAATAACTGTTCAGCATACAAATGAGTCTGCTCTACAATCTCACCCAAAAATACATCATCCATAAACAACTGAAAAAACTGTAGAGGCAAAAAATGTTCACAATCCACTCTACACCCTGCATCACCGCTAAAGACAGGCACCACCGGCTGCACCATGTTTGGATCAATCCAGAGTCCAGCATTTCCAGTAGGAAGCTTAGCAGCCTCAGGCTGCAATCCAGATGCCTCTTGCACCATCGGCACAGCAGTATCCTACTCTAAAACAGGCACTTCATCCGCACTGAGAGTTGCTTCATCCACACCAAGAGTACCTTCATCTGCACTGAGAGAACCTTCATCATCCGAGGATTCCATGTGGAGAGAAAAATCGCTGCCAGCATCTTCCCCTCCCTCCCCTTCCGCAGACACACTGTCAGTCTCATAATCCTGGTCAGAGGAAGATTCAAGAAGCATACCAACCACCTGTTGAGCAGTCATTCTATGGATAGCCATAATGCTTACTAATAAAGGTAACTTGTCAAACAAGTCAACAATTACAAACACTTTGTGAAATAAGTAAAAAACAAAAAGCATGTTTATCAAAAACACATATATACTCCAAAACGATACCACTCACTTGCCAGAGGCAACTGAACTCACCACCACCTACTTTGCACAGACACAGTATGGATCAACAATATCCCACTAAAAAAGAAAGAGAAAAGAAATTACACATAAGACCATGCAAAACACATTGCAAAGAATTTCATGCTCAAAACACTAACTAAATATGCTGCCATTATGACACCACTTACAAAATTCATTCATACTTTACAATATTACTCATTTGGAGAAAATACAACAAAAGTGTTTTTCTTACCAAAAAAATGCAACTACACAAAACTGCAGAACAACCACTGTCGAAACCGGAAACAGGAACCAAAAACTTTACACTAGAATAAAAAGGAGAAAAAAACATTACAATCACATATGCAAATAATGCAACAGTCCACACGCAATCCACCAGCCAAGATAGGAGGTAGGTGGACCTAAGAGTATAAATTAAATATTCACCCCAGTAAAAGGGGAGCAACCCTTTCCGCCACTCCCCTACACAAACATTTTAAAAACCTTGGTGTCTAGTGGCTTCTGCCCCCCCTTGTGGGCAGATGGGCCTAAAACATACTGCTATCCTTCACCCAAAGAGTACAGAAATGGCCACAATCATCCTGCAAAAAAAGGGATTAACCCATGTCCAAAGGGCCGCTCCCCAACATAAAAAAAAACACTGGTGGCCTAGTGGGCCTACAAAAAACAAATCAGTCGATCTGCCCCTCAGGGTGGCAGAAACGGGCAAATGAATGCTCCCTAAAGGGGAGCAACCCTTGCCCAAGGGGCCACTCCCCTCAAACAAATCCCTGGTGGTCTAGTGGGCCATCCTAAATTATTGTGCCCATAAGGGGAGCGACCCTTTCCTAAAGGGCCGCTCCCCCAAACAACCAACCACACACCTAAATTAAAAATCTGCCCCCCCCAAGGGCGCAGACACATCCCAAAAAATTATGCCCATAATGGGAGCAACCCTTGCCTAAAGGGCCGCTCCGCCAAACAACCTGCAACACACCTAAAAGTCTGCCTCCCCCAGGGGGGCAGACATATCCAATAAAATAGTGCCCATAAGGGGAGCGACCCTTGCCTAAGGGGCCACTCCCCCAAACAACAAACAAAACACACCTAAATTACGAATCTGCACCCCCCTAGGGGGCAGACACATCCGAAAATATAGGCCCCATAAGGGGAGCGAATCTTGCCCAAGGGGCCGCTCCCCCAAACAACAAAATACACGTTTTTAAAAAATCTGCCCCCCCAGGGGGGGCAAACACAACTAAGAAAATGGTGCCCAGAAGGGGAGTGACCCTTTCCTGGGGAAAGGAAAGGAAAACTCTTTCCCAATTCCTATTTTAGTTAAATCCCACCCTCCCCAGCCCCAAAACGTACCTGTTCTTCTCTGATGCTCAGGAAGCAAATGGCTTCCTACGCGTCGGAGAACAAAGAGGAACCTCCAATGACGTCAGCGCGCCTCGTGCGCTGACGTCATTGATGACAATAACGGGGGCGGGGGAGGCAGGGGACGAGTTTCCCCTGCCTTCCCCGGTAAAAATACAAAAATCGAAGTACCACGGGAGGAGCGCCAGTGCTCTCCCCATGGGTGGGTCCCATGACCACTGTGTGCCATGACGAGTCTAGCTTGTCATTAGCACCCAAAGGGTTAAATACCATTTCATCCTAGTGTTTAAGATATATGCAACACTCTTGACAGACATATGTATATATTATATCAATATGGGCTGGAGCTAGTCCCCTTGCAGGACTGAGTTAGTTGGATGTTGAAGGTCAGAGGTCTCTAGCATCACATGCCTAAAGCATGCCTCAGGCATCTAATGTTTTCAGTACTGTTGGTCAGCATCATGTCAGGCCCCCTTGCACCATGAAACATGGGTGACACCATTGGCCCTAGGTAGACAGAAGTAGTGCGGAGATGGGAAAGGACAGGTATACACCATATGTGATATTGTAAGGACCATATCAGGGTTATGATGGTGCTGGCGCAGAGTGCTGGCTAGTGGCAATGCATGCTAAGCTGTAACATGGTGCAAGGGTCCAAGCCTTGTAAGCAGGTTTGTTTTATTTTGTCCTGTAAGGCCAACATTACTGCATATTTATGTTTGTCTGAGGCATATCAATCTGTGTATGTGTGCTGTGCAATGCAGCATACATGGAACATTTATCATAAATGAAGATTAAAATATATTTCCTGCTTAACCATTAACTGTAGAGCTCTGGTACTGTTGCACTTTATACATTGCAATCCACATGATGCAAGTAGCATGATGCAATGTAAAATTACAACATTTCAAATTATGTCCCTTAAATATTTAGGTTTTATAAGACTGCTATAACTACATTACTACATGCAGATGGTTCTTACATACATACCTACCAATGGGGCCTCCGATCTTCAGTCCGAGCAGGTGCACCAGATCCACCTACTCTGTCACTATGTCAGGCCACTGATTTTTTATATGAATGACGTTGTGATCCACTCCAAAATATTTTGTAAGATGCTAACACACACTCCCACCTGTCCTTCCGGTCCTTGGGCGGGTACCCCTGGCTGAACCTACCCCAGAGGCTAAAATCCGGGTCAGGTACTGCAGAATGAGCTACGGAGGTCCCCACCTCTCCCCTAGAAACAGTCTTACCTCTACCCCTTCCAGACATGTTCCTATCCCTCCCTAAAGTCTAACATCACAAACAAACACACCTTTAACTTATACCTACCCCTAATTTATAAAAAAAAACTAAATAGACATACACCATAAATTACAAAAACAAAAGCTAATAGAATACAACATAAAAGACATAAAAGGTATACAATTCACACAAGACAGGAACAGGTCAGACACCAACCAGACCAAAAATTACACCAAACCACCAGACACTCTCAAAAAACCCTCCAACACCCAGCACAGGCTAACAGACTGAAATAGAAAGTGAAAACAATTTTTACACTTCCTATTATGCAGCCTGCCACAACCATTATGTAATTTCTTGGGTGTATTCTGCACTTTTCTGACAATTGATTTGAGTTTTCTAATGCATTGCAATGAAAATTGACATTGTGTGATAGATACAATGAACAGTAGATCTTCTGCAGTGCAGTTAGAGCCACGCAATGCCGGCAATGCGTGAATTTGGACCCGCACAACAGGAGCGATGTGCGAGTTTGGAGCTGCTCAACAGAGCCAAGGTGGGTTCTGAGTTATGCAACAAGTAGAATATGCTGGATCTATTGTAGAAGCATGGCTTCTGCTAGATCAATCACCCGAGGACCACTTTCGTACTTTGTGGACTGTGGTGGCAGTTGAGAGTCACAGATTGCAGTGTCCAGGTGGGTAAGCAGGGTGGTTAATAGTTTTCCATGTCTCTGACACTTAAGAGCCTAATTACAAGCCGAGTAGCGAAGTTCGTATACCACACAAGGTGGTGTAATAGAAATGCACGTCATAAAAAGGGATTTATGATGGCATCCTAGGCCACTTTGGAGGGCCCTGATTGTCACCAAAAATCAGGAGTAAAGCAATGCAGCCCAAACTGCAGCGGTGTCTTACTCTGCCCTGGGAAGGTGTTCCATGGGTGTTGCATGCAACCCCCATGGATTTAGACACATTTCCAAATTCCCCGGAACTGGTAGACCTGGGAATGCTCTAGAAAGATATGCCTCTCCTGGAAAGGAGTAATAATATTACTTATCCTTGTTACTCTGTCCTTGAACCAAAGACCTCAACCACCGCCGTTCCTTCTACACACCAACCAGACACCTCTGATCCAACCATCTGGTACTGGACACTATCACACAGCTCCGAAAAACATCGACTGCAGGAAGATCCTTCTCCTACCTCTCTGCGAAGACCTGGAACTCCCTGCCTCTGCACCTCAACCAATCACAGTCACTGCCTCAATTCAGGAAGGTCCTCAAGATCTGGCTCTTTAATTGAACTACAGATCCCTCTCAGAGCCTTGAGACCCTTATGGGTGAGTAGTTGCGCTTTATAAGAGCCCTGATTGATTGATTGACTGAGGTGATGGGATATTAGGAAAACATCTCCCTTGTCTTATTTCCATGGTTACTACGACACATTCCTACTTCATTGGGGTGTTGTGTTCTGTTACTGGCCTTTGAGCCTCCTTACATTGCTGTGGAAAGAATGATAAATGTTGTATTTTGTCAACTGTGGCCACATGAGGACTTTACATCAATCTCCCGCAGAGAGAGATCACATGTGGAACGTTTAGAGGTTCTTAACCAATGCAAATATACCTTCTTTACCTATACTGTTTTAACATATATATATAGATATGTGCCATTCCGTCCGTGTCCCTTTAATGCAAAGAAATGAAACGTATTGGCTTGCTGCATTGATTGATTCAGTTTTTGAGTTATGGCCCCATGTTGATCAGCAACCCAGACAACATGATTATTTCTTGTTGAGGCCTACATCTACTTGAGATGATGTAAGTGACTTGATTTTTACAATCACTTTCACATAGAGACATCACAATGAATGAGTTCTAATATTTATAAGTTTATACATTTTTTTTGTTCATTAGATTTTCCATGAAGAGCAAACAACAGCACAACACATTGCCAGCATTCAGATAGCATTGGGACATAATTTAGTAAGATTATCAAGTTATGCATCATAAAGTTGGCAGGAGTCCAATTGTTATTCAATGTCCCAATTTCAATACAGTATCTGACTGCCCCCGACGAGATTCAGGGTGCAACGGAAAAGGGAAAAAAAATGGGGAAGGCGGAAGATGGGACTTCTTTCTGGCAATCACGGAAATAATTTTACGTGTCATGCCGGCTGATCCACCGCCATTACAGATGATTCGTACAATCTATACACAGTATTTACTCCTCTGTAGCGGGGGCTTTGACCTGGTCGAGGGGGTACGATCTAAGGTAACTTTGCAGCGGTTCCCATATATTCTGAAGGCACTCCTGCATGGGCATTAATTCTCTAAAATCAGACAGCTCGTTGTGAGAAAACGCAGCATTTTTGACCTCTCAATTGCTCGTAGGCTACGCGTATGGCCCCAGCAAATCACCACCCGCTGCTTTGCCAACAATAAGAGCTTAGTCGCCAGTTTCCTATTCCTTGCTGGCACCTTGCGCATGTACCCGAGTAGGGCAGTGAGAGGGGAGCGCTCGTGCCTGCATTCGATCATCAACTTCAACACATCAAAAATGCGCCCCCAGTATCTTGCAACTTCCGGACACTCCCAGGCTAAGTGTGGAAAAGAGGCACCCAGAATCGCACACACCACGCATCTTCACTCAGGCCAGCTCTATTCAACCACCCCGGGGTCCTAGACAGTCTATGAATAAACATAAAATTAATTAGCCTCAATCTGTAGTCAGGTGACATCTCCCTTGCTTGTGCACAGCAATATGCCCATGTCCCCATCTCGAAGGAGCCTCCCAGGATCTTCTCCCATTCGCGCTGTGCTGGAGGGACACATAACGGTTACCCAAGCTGCATACCAGACTATAATCGAGTGATACTTTTTCGTGGTGAGGGTTTCACCAAGAACTCCTCCAGCAGCTGGAAAGTTGGTGGCGCTATTGGGAAGGAATCGAAAAGTGTGTGCAATGCTGCTCTGAGCTGGTAATATATCAATCTGTCCAGCACCACAGTATTTTCGTTCCAGAGTGCAGCATCCATGGAAATAAAGGCACCATCTGGAAATGCTCGACCAATTATATTGAGCTGTAGCTTCCTCAATCGTTGGCATACCCCCATCTCTGCAGTAAAGGGCAACGTTGGGTGTCTAGTGAGTGGTATTGAGGGGGTAAATAGTGTCTCTAGGCGTGACCTGTGTTTAAGTTCCTGCCACGCCCATGCAGCCGACCGTGTTTACCTCAACACCTGGTCTGTTCTGTGGTTTATAAAGCGTCATATATAATGGTACTGGGTCCGCCTAATCGCTCTCAGGGGCGGTGTGCTCCATGAATTGAGTCGGATATGCCCAGTAGAAACCAAATTGAGCCTGAGCACAGCTATAGTATAGTTCCATGTCGGGTCACCCAGACCCCCCTGTTCGAACGGAAGCGTTTGGATCTCCCACGTCACTCGAGGCTGTCTTCCCGCCCATGCAAGAGATATCAAGTTTGAGCAGAGTCTCCGCTTGAATTCAACAGAGAGAGGGAGCAGGAGGTTGACAAAAACGCATAAAAACTTGGGGAGTACGATTTTTGCAAAGAGACAATGGGAGCATCCTCCAACGGTTCAGCCTGCTCTCCTGACAGTCCATGAGCTTGCAGTAATTGCAACGCCATAGTTCTTCAATGTCCGCCTAAGCCAGATTTCCAAATATTTCACTGGGGAGTCTGCCCATTTGATTGGGATTTCTGACTGAAACTTAACGGCGGTAGGAGTGAGCGGGAAGATAGTAGATTTTCCCCAATTTATGGTAATGCCTGACCGGCCTCCGAAGCAGATAATTTCACGAATTAAGGGGTCCAGGTTCACCGCTGGGTATTTGATGTATAGAGTCACGTCATCAGCGTATGTGGACACTAGGATCACCCGGGGGTGAAAGCAAGGCTGCGCTGAGCATGGTGCAGTCTAAGTCTAGCCATCAGTGGGCCCATGGCCACCACAAAAAGGAGGGGAAAGAGTGGGCGCACCTGTCTCGTACCATGGGCCACAGAAATCGGGGGGAGACGGTGCCATTGATATGCAATCTTGCCGTCAGGGCAGAGTACACCACGGCGTTTTTTTAATAAAAAAGAAACTAACACCGAAGTGGGAGAGGAGTGTGAATAGGTAGAGCCATTCCAAGGTGTCAAAGGCCTTAGTCGCATCTAGGAATACTACATATTACGCGTAGAACATGCTCAGCACAGTAGCATTCATACAGAACACACAAACTGATAAAGAGGGATCCTAGGGCATATTTAAAGACCTAGCATGGACGCAACCCCCAAGACTGAACAAAGTATACAAAAAGTGTCCTCGGTAAGCATGAGCGAAAAATCCGCTCCGATCGCGGATTTTGCGGATTTTCGGTAAATCCGCGATCCGCGAACTCTCGCGAATTTACCGAAAATCCGCAATTCGCGAGCGGCGGATTCCCGGTCAAAAGTTCACGCCTTGCTGCTCTGTAACTGATTTACGATGGCGCCGGCAAGCTGCCAGCGCCATCCTAAAGTTACTTAATTAGCTTCAGCAGGAAGCTCTAATAGATAAGATAAAGCAGGGGCTCGAGCGCCTGCTTTATGTTACCAATTAGAGCTTCCTGTTGAAGCTAATTTAGTAACTATTTTAGGATGGCGCTGGCAGCTTGCCGGCGCCATCGTAAATTAGTTACAAAAAAACGGTGGTGTCTTCTTCAATAAATATGAAGGGCAGGGTTCATTCTGGCACGACGGTCCTGGCACAAAAATTACACCTCTTTGAACAAACTTTTCCGTGTTCCAAAAGAGTCAGAGCATGTCAGTTAGTTTGTTATTTGCAGGCTGAATTGAGACTATTTTTAAGCATAATTGCCCATGTGTACTAAAGTATTTTCCCCAAGCCCAACCTTTTGATGCTTGCTGCACTAAATGCCAAACAATGCTGCTGTTTTGGAAAAATACTTACATCATGTAGTCACAATTTCCAATGTGAATGGGATTAGGAACAAGAAAAATAACATACATGCAAAATGGCCCATTTTAAGAATAGGGTTTGGGGGGGCAGCTGTCCTTGGGAGCTGTGCCCCGGGGGATATTGGTGGATGGGACAGCCAAAGCTACATTTGGGCTTGTCGATATAACCAGCAAGTTTCATCGTATCAGCCACCATTTTGGGAAAAGTGGCATTGTGGCCCCAGTAAAATTTGTTAGGCGCATTGAGGAGAATGATGGCAGACGATTCAGGCGGGAAGCCATGCGCCTACTGGCAGAGGCAGGACACATAGATTTTATTACATCGAGACGCATGTAGTGACATGCCCGGTGTGGCGTGCTGAGGGAGAAGCAGCAGTTTTCTCGTGCTCTGATGAGCCGCTGGCTAAGGTAAGCAATAGGGGCCGTTCGAGAGCAAGGAGAGATCCCCAAGGACAGCGTGTGGCACATACGGTGTGAGAGACACTGCACGTAGGTCCTCGTTGGAATTTATAGTATCGCGGGCATACAATGAGCAATTGGAGGAGGCTGCATGGGAGACAGCCTCCTCTCATGAGATGAACAAGAAGGGAAGGTGAATTGAGGGAAGCTTTAATTCAGTGACTCATTCATCAGCCCAAAAACAATCCTGAGCGTTGTGGAGGCTGGGCAGTTGTGCCTTCTTCCCAAATATACCGTCGAAAATCAGCTGTGACGCTGGATACAGGCCTTTGCATCTTTGACCTTCACGAGCGCAACCCCCGGGCTGTTCTGTGACCAGGAGCTTCTGTTTCTACATCTGTTGCTCCGATCAGTCTCTGACCTTTTATACACACAAGAGGCATGTGCACTCGCATGGAAGCCCCGTCCGTTTGGCCCCGCCCACACACTCGAGGTGTGCACCGTGTTCCCGCCATTTACCCACTATGATGGGCAGATCACTCAAGGGACCCCTGCGCCCTTCGGCGCGATTGCATAGCAACACACACCTGGTCGCTGTTGACAACTCTCGGGCACTTTAGGTAGCTGTAGTGTAGTAAAAGCACTATACATTTACCCAACGAGGTAGCACTTACTGATTATCCAGTAAAGCCCCGCCCCCAAATCCGCCAATCCGCCGATCCGCAAAATCCGCGGATTTTGCGGATCCACGATCCGTGAATCCGCAAATTCGTGAATCGTGGATCCGCAAAATCCGCCCATGCTTAGTCCTCGGGTCAAACAAAAAAACCAACAACTACCTTGGAGAGACATAAACAAAATGTATGCGTGTCACAATGAAGGAATCCTATTACAGATATGGATACCCATCAGTCACCATTCAATACCGCATATTCATCATTTGGGCTTCCTTTAGTTCTTCCCATAGCAGCTCATAAAAGATGTGAATTAGGACCAAGTTGACATGTCCTCCATCTAATTATGAGACATAAGGTCACCTCATAGATGATAAATGATGGTGTTAAGTGATGGGTAAAGAAGAAATGACTGCAGTGCATGAAAAGTGTCAAAAAAGTGAGTGACCTAATATTGGGTAAGTGAGAGAAATATAGATTTATTTGGTCGCCCAACTTGCCCAAGAATAAAAACAGTGTGGGAGTTTAAACAAATATCTGCCCAGAATATTAATTGGTCAACATGTTTCGGCAGTTAATCAGGACACTATTATTACTCAGCCTTTGTCAGGACCTAAATAATTGAAAGCTACTGCATTAAACAAAGATAACGTGAAAACGTTTTTTAAAAAGGATTAAGGAACCTTATCAACTTGGTCCTGCGGCATGTAATTTTTTGTGTTTAAAGGTCTGTGCGTTGTGAGTGCATGTGCAAGTATGTGTGAATGTTTTTGTTTTAGGTTGGGCTAGACAAGAGGTACAAAAAATACAAGGTTAGACGTAGAGGTTCATACTATAGTATGTAGGTACTGGTGGATGTAATTAGGTGAAATGGCATTAGGGTCTTAATATAAGATGAGGCCTAGGGAAAAGAAATTAGCCTAGTTGGAGGAGAAAATTCTTGGGTATATGAAGATGGATCTGGAGAGACGTGGGGGAATACCCTATGTAAACTAACAAAGAGAGGGTGGGCATTATGGAGGATTGTTAGATTAGGCCAGTAAAATGCTTCGTAGTGTCAAGTTTTAGTTATCATTCGCTGTGCCATTTACTTAGCAGGTGCCATTTTAGTCTGTTCGAAACTGATCTTGTTCATTTCTGGGAAATGCCCTCAAATGTTAAGTTCTGTTTCAGTAATGAGCAAACTGTTCATGTCAGTGCAAAGCTTTCTGAGTATATAGAGGCCCTCTCCCACTTGGCTTGGACAGGACAGGTAGTAGGAGAAATCTGCGCAGGGAAGTGTATAAAGTATTTCCCATACAAATTTCCCAATCAGTGCTAATGCTTCAAGATCACCTTACAACGGCCACCCTATGTTGTAAATGCAGACAAAAGCCCACATGGAATACAATATACAGCAGTTGGTAACCTGAGCAGATAGCACAAAAGTAGAAGCAACAAATAAAGCAAATGTCATCCTTGGTGTATTCTTGTTTTATTCCACGTTTTTAAGGTATACTTCCATGTTATCCATCTTCTTAACAATTATTGTTCAAGCCACAGACCATGCCAACACATGTTTCGTCTATACGGCTGAAAGCCATAGACTTCAGCAGGGCTAGAACAAGAATAAAGTGGCCAAATTACATTTCAACAATCAGTTTTCTACAAGCCAGTTTGGCCAGTTAACCAAAAGTTTGCGCTCTTTTCACTCCTTACCTACGAAACCAAACCTGAGGGACCTGGCCATGACATCCAGCCTGATGATTTTGTGTTGGTGCGTAATTTCCAGAGGAAGAAATGTCTGGAGTCAAGGTGGAAAGGTCCTAAGCCGGTTCTACTGGTCACTCAAACGCCTGTAAAGGTTGCAGATCGGAAGAACTGGGTGCATGGCATCCACTGCAAAAAGATACCTTTGCCGTTGCATTATGAACGTAAACAAGGGCCTAGGTTTTTCCACTTCAGTAATGGCCAGCTGATCTGGACTAGAACGGATAAGGAGAATGATGATGTTTTAAAGGAGGCTGTTCCCCCTGAAAAACATGCGGTTCAAGAGCATCTATTCTCAGACCCTACAGTGCCTGGGGCTACCAGGTACAATTTACGTCCTCGGACGAGGACCACCGAGTCAAAAGAGAAAACAGATCAGGGATGGACTGTGTAAGGTAGGCTTGTACGGAGTGATAGTACCGACAATTGGTTTAAAAAGAGTCTGCACTATAGCTGTTCAAGCATTATTTAGGGGAAAAATATTCTCTGAGATTATACTGTTTGTGTCGGTGGGGGAAAAAGCAGGGCAAGTTTAACACAGAGCAAGCTCCACCACAGGTGCTCAAGAGTGCCATCAAATTGATGGATAAGAGGAGCCTGTACCAGTGAGGCTCTGATGGACACTGGGAACATTTACGTTCTTTATTATTTTGTGTGTTCTTGCTGCTTAATCATGCATCCTTTTGGTAGACCAGTTGATGAGGAGGATCAGTCCACGTTGTGTAATCTGGTCAATTCGTAGCCAAATTATATGTGTCATAGCCCTGGTAATGGTGGTGATAACAGTATGGTGAGTGTTATGCTTTTTAAAGTATGTATATGATGCACCCAAATTTTATTTAAGTGGACCATTCTCCTTGGTAAGAGACAAGAGGACCATAACGAATATTGTGTTTGTGGCAGCGCATTAGAGGTTCTTTGGGGATGGGACTGCCAGTTATCCTATTGGTTCTTTTGCAAGCCTTTAGACAGCATATCCTTTGTAAATTGTTAATTACACATATACTCGGCCACCAGATTTCGTAGAAGTTAAAAGGGTATGTTTGGACTTGGTTATCCTGGGCCATGTCTGTACTATAGAAAGCCACAGGGGGAGGGTTATCCTGGGTGTGATAATAGTACATATTGTGATAATTTCGATATGGAAGAACAGAATATAACGCTTATGGGTTGGCATTACAAACAGCTTACAGTACCCTGAAAGGCTGGTTAATATCCTGCTTGTTGTCCAATTGTATATAAATTGTTCAGGAACAATATTGTATGAGCAAACGTTTTCCCTTGAGCATAAATCTGATCCAAATACACTTGGGAAGAATTCTCGGTACTCAGCAGTGAATTATGATAGGCCGATATATACACATCCTGGGTTTTATTTCCTGTCTAATGGGACTTATTTAAATGTACAGAATGGGACTGACAATGTGGCTCTTGTACTGGTTTTGCCTTTAGGCATCCTAAGTAAGGATATTGAGCCGAAAAAGAGATGGGTTAACTGAATAATAACGAAAGAGTTTTGTGAAGGAGTCACAGATTTAAATGTCAATAGTTATAAAAATGGAATAACATTTGGTATATTTTGTCTTCCATATTCACTTTGGGTGGTACAGCTAT
Organism: Lissotriton helveticus; assembly: GCF_964261635.1. Taxonomy (NCBI): domain Eukaryota; kingdom Metazoa; phylum Chordata; class Amphibia; order Caudata; family Salamandridae; genus Lissotriton; species Lissotriton helveticus. The sequence continues at coordinate 873,657,747 of NC_136063.1, forward strand.
GGCCAGGGAAGACAAATATGGGGAATATTTTGGATGTAAATAACAGATTCTGTCTAATACCACAGTGGCCGCACTGAGAGACATTACTACTCAATTTGATAGTATACAAGTGTATTTTGAACAGACTGGGTATGCTGTACATTTTATCTTAACTAATTCCGGTGGAGTTTGTGCTTTAATTGGCAAACAGCGGGTTATGGGGATAGAAAACTTAGAGAAAAACATTACACAACCTATTCTGGATATCATCGAAAATGTCAGGGGCATGGAAAACGGGAATTGGAGCTGGTCCCTTTTTGGTAGTGGGGTTTTTCAGCAATTGATTTATCTTATAGTGGTATTGGTGTTATGGTGTATTCTTACTCAGTGTCTTGCTCTGTGTTGCTCTTATTGTGCTCCTGTTTTCATGCCCAAACAGAAAATATCAGCTCATGTTACTAATGCCGCAATGAAGGTGCAGAATGATATTAACGACTTTATGCATATTGATGAAGGAATATTTGAAGATTCCTCTCTGCTTAATGTGTCCCCCTTCAAGGATGAGTCAATGGAATGCTCATAATTTCATTTTATACATATTTTTGCTTTTTATGCTTCACTGAATTTTCAATATGTTATTAGTGTTTTAGTATTATTGTATTTGTATATTAATTTTATTTCTTTTTGCACATTATAACATGTATTTAAGCTCATGCTAAAAGGAGGGTCTGTCAGATTAGGCCCTTAAAATGCTTCTTAGTGTCATGTGTTAATTAGCATTCGCTGCGCCATTTTGTTTAACAGGCACCATTTTAGGCTGTTCCGGACTGATCTTGTTCATTTCTGGGAAATGCTCTCTGTTAAGGTTTGTTTCTCAAATGTTAAGTTCTGTATCAGTAATGAGCAAACTGTTCATATCAGCGCATAGCTTTCTCAGTAGATAGAGGTTCTCTCCCACTTGTCTGGTGGCTTACCCAGGGTGAAACGACCTTAAACTATGTTAGGTTGTGCAAGATACGAGAACTGAATTTTTTTTTGTATTTCGCTGTTTATTTGCATCTGCCTGGAAAATTCCACTGTGGGCGTGTCTTTGCCCGAGTATGAAACGTACATAATGTTTCTCTATGCTTGCTGATATTAGTTCCCTCTGTATCACTCCTAGTGATTGTACAGATGGGGCTCCACTCTTAATGTATATGAATAAACAGTTATTGGTTTGTATTCTCCACTAGCTGACCGACTCTTCATTTGGTACGGAAGGATGAGAGGTGATCAGCGCTGACCCGGGTGGCACTAAGCGGGTCACTTTCTGCGGGATGCAGTGTACAGGGCTATCCGATGGTGAATGTTAATGTAGTAAACTGGGCTGCTTGCTGATGCCCCCCACTTTTGGCCTTTATTGGAACTGCTGGATGCTGTGGTAATTGATCTGAAAGTGTGCAGGGTCCTGCTAAACAGGCCCACACCAGTGCTCTATCCCTTAAAAGGTAAATATGAATTTGTGCATCCAATTGGCAATTACTTTTACACCTCTATGAGGCCCTAGTATATGGTACCAGTGATGTAAAAGGGGTACCAGGGCTGCAGCACTTATTGTGCCATCCCGAGCCAAGTTAGCCCTGCACGAGCAACTTGCCTTGAATGCATACAACAATGGTTTTGCATTAAATAATTTCAATCATCTTAGATTTAGGGCAAACTCTTGTGATAAACTAAAAACATTATGGATTTTTCTGATGAGTGTTTCATAGAAGTGCTTTAGCAAGTCGGCAATAAACACGCGTTTGATACATGAGTTTTTGTATTAATTAGATGTGCATTTTTGGTTAAGTGTGTAGTTATTTCTGTAATTTCTTTTAACAAATACATGACCCTACCTACTTGTGCTCTCCCTATCCCATATTTATAATTACGCTGTGAAACCTGTGCCTTCTTCATACATTCGAAACATTTTCTGCAGTATTTTTTTTTTCTTAAGGAATAGAGTCGAATGATTTTGAAATGTTGATGTAGGGAGACACCTAATGGTCAGCATTAGTATTATAAACAATGTTTAAACATTTTGAACAGAACGATTTTGCAGGAGCATGGCCGAATTCTCAATTTCTTACACGTACTTCATTTAGCAAGAGGCTTGTTAGTGAAAAAGAGCATAGAAACACAATTTCCAAAGACATGCTTTGAGCATTTCAGTGTCTGATTTAAATGGATGTTGAAAAGTAGCTCATTGATCTTGACTGATACCTAATGGAAAATACGATAGCATAGAAGTAGGATGGCACAATTTTTATCCCGTCTTCTCTCTAGCCAATTTGGAAACCAAAGGGCTCATTTATGAGCTTTGTGACGCATTGCAGTGTAGCAAGTCACCATGCTGAGCTGCACTGCATGAAAGGGAAAAGGCAGGAATGTGCCGTATTGAATGGAATACTGCACAATCCTGTCCTTTCACATGCACTAGGACAAAGTGGGCTACCTAGCACAAATGCGTTGCATGCAGAATTGTTTTTGTGCAGGAAGGAACATCTTTCTGCATAGCAAAGAATCCTGGGATGCATATTCCTCTTCCTATCACATAGGAAGAGGAAGAAGCCAGGAAAATGAAGATATTTCTCCTCGTTATATTTTGGCTCCTCCCCAGGTTTACAAGTTCTTGTAAATCTGGGGAAGCGCTAAAATACATGGGAGTTGCGTGTGCACACCCTCGCAGTGCCCATTGAACACCTCCCTAGGACAGATAACGCAACACAGCGGTTTGCGCTGCTTTGTGCTTCTACAGGTTTTTGTAGCCACTCAGAGCCTTGCAAAGGGCAGGTAAAAGACAGGAATGCACTGTATATGGGCATATTTAATGAAAGATCACACAGCGTAGCAGCCACCTTGTTGTGCTGCATGATAGGGAAAGGGCAGGAATGTATACACCTTTTATCACATACTATATACTGGAGGATGAATACCATCTCCCTCATTATTGACTTTCACAAGAGGCCCAGGTCTATAACTCAGAGAGAGGGCTTATGATGAGGCGTAGAGATACATGAGGGGAAATATCCACCAATATCATGCACATCATTTATATAAGATGGAAAGAACCCCTATCACTAAGTAAATACTTCTAAAAAAGATATGTTGTGGGAAATGGGTAGCAAGATATTCACTGTATTAGCAAAAAACATGTATGAGACAAATGAACATAAAGCAAACTCAATATATGTGGGTCATCATGCAATCCTACTTTGTGCTTGGTTAAATAAAGGCCTGGCCCAAAATTATTTTACATTTGCGTAATCTTGTGCAATTACAATTTTTTGGTTACACATATTTGTGTATCTTTTCTCCTCAACCAGTTAGCTTTTTTCGTAAATTTACCTGAGGAATATTAGCTTGAACAGAAAGCGCTTCATCAAAACTGTCAAACTGATATGTGCCACAGACAAGAGAACTTTTCCGTTCCAAGAACGTTATTCCCATATTTATAAGACAGCTGTATCACGTTTATACCATTCAATGTGGTACATGCCCTATGCAAACCTCTAAAATGTATTCATAGATCCACTTTGTACTCTGAGTAGCTTCATAAACATGGAGTAGCACAACGCAGTGCAAATCACTACATTGCATTACTTTGCCCTGACTTGGCGTTCGATGGGCATTGTGAAAGGTTTTCCCATACAACGGCAATGGATTTAAATACATTCCCAGATTTACGAGAACTTGTAATATTCATACATCGAGTATATATGAATAAGAGTTTTTTCTTGACTATCATGTGTCTGGGCATCTGTAATTTGGTTTGCTAGTGCCCATACTATGCATACACCTTTATCTCCATTCCACTGGCCATCTATGATGAGACATTTCCCTCTTGTCAATTTTTTTTGCCTCTATTTTAAAGATGAATATATTTCCACCCCCTTTCTTCAGATGTAATCGTTTAATGATACCTCCCCTCCCTTCACACACAACGCATGCATCATTGCGCACACAGTTTCTGGCTTCATATAGCAACCAGGCCTTTTTAGGTCGAGCTGGAGAAAGCAATGCGAAGCATTGCGTCCAGCGAAATATCTAATGTTGTCGGCTTCCTGGGAATCTGAGACAGGGGTCGGGCATGCGTGGCGATTGGTGTCTGTGGGCGCGCACGTCCAGGCCAGCGCCGTGCACATCTCCTGCCTCAGATTCCCTGAAGTGCGCAAACACACACATACACACATGCACACACACACAAACACACGCAGGCAGGCACACACACACACACACGCGCATGCACACACACACAGGCACACACACGCAGGCACACACCCCTCCCCCCTTACCTCACCAGGCTCACACATACGCAGGCATGCACAAACACGCAAGCACACACACACACGCACGCACGTGTGCACACACACACACACACACTGCATACACACCCACGCACACACACACCTGCACCCCCCCACAAATAAGCCCCAACTGCCCCACTCACCGGGCTACAGGATCCGTCACGCGGGGCTTCCGATTTAGAAGGCTCTGTCCAGCACTTCTAGCAACCAGTTGCCTTCACGCGACCCTCTTCAGTTCAGGTCACCACGAAGTCCTTCGCTTCTCTTCACCCGGAAGTACATATACTCGTCAAAAGTGCATGCGCAGTGACCAGACGCTCCAGCTCAAAGTGCCAACATTCTCACCTCGATATTTTCCCTGCGAGGCACCACCCCCATCCAGCACAGCTTCATAGATCCCTCCACCAAGTACGTCAGTATTGCCAGTACTAGCTGCCAGTATTTCATGGACCATGCCGTGTGTAGAGAACCGGCAGAGGAGCCCGCATCTGCGCAAGTCACCGACCTATCTGGGTATATTCGTGTCTTCTTGTCCAGCATCAGGCAGGTTCTGTCGCACCTACTCTCTTGCTCTCTGCCTCAGTGATCGCCTCACGGCAATCTGCACTCTCCGGCCATTTCCGTGGATTCATTCACCTCTATCCAGCACCAACGCTGCCGGGAAAATGTCGCCAATTGCCTGCACCCACCATGTGTGGCTTGTTTAAATTGTGCAAGCTAAGCCGCCGACAAACTCCAGGGCGGCCTCCCTGGCACAGGCCGGATAAAAGGGGGCGAACAACGACGAGATTTACTCACGCCCTAAATTATTCACGAGGTGCGGGAGTGCACATCCTTAACAAGCCATCGCTTATGGCGCCAGGTTAACATTTTGCCTCGAATCACTGGAATATTTCAAAGTCTCTGTGGCCCGTTTGAGGACTTCGGCTTAAAGCGAAAGTAACAGGCTCAGCACTTCCACTATTATTTCGAGAATAAAAATAACCCTCCAAGGCCCAGGCTGCCGTTTCTCCTCCCCAGTTAAATATGGCGCGCTCAGCACTTTCTCCCATATATGAATTACAGGCTGCTATCCATCATCCGGCGCAGAATGCCTCCTCTGACACCCCGAAAAGGACGGAGTAAGCACTTCCACTAATAGAAGAAATATTCTAAATATCTCTTTTATATTTTCATCTAAATTGGAATATTTTAAAATTATTGTACACATCCCATTACAGAGGCGGAAAGAAAAGGCTCTGTCCCACAAGTGGGGTGGCCGTGGAGTCCCCATCACTCTCACCCCTGTCCCCCTCAGAGTGACAGTGCCTTTCATGATCGAGGCACCCCTGGCCCACAAGGTCTGCCCCCTCCATTCCAGTCTAGTGAAAAGGACAGGGTGAGGAAGTCTCAGCTCCCCTTGTCATGGCATTCCTCCTTGTCACTCATCACCTGTGCTTCTATGTATTCCCTTAGCCACGTGCTTGTGGAGGTGGTACACATGCGCAGTGCTCGATACCATGGCCAACCCAAGGACGACTATTGCACGCCAGAAGATGCCCAATAAAACGCTGGCATGTCACATCTGAACGGCTTAAGAGGAAATGTATCTGGTGCACCTGGATATGGAAGGTGGACTAGTGGCGAGGGAGAGGGGGCACACACACAGAGACAGCCCACTTCACATAAGGCAGTCTGGCAGCTCACAAGAGACCCCTCAGTGCAACACCTCCGAGAGCACAACTCGCACACACTGAACCACTCCGCCGAATGAGTCTCCACCAGATGAAACAGAGCTGCAGGCCAGTGCCAGCAGAAACAGCTAAGAGGCCTGGTCATGGCAAACATGCACTGCCGAAATGCCCCCTCCAGGTGCCAGTCAACACATTAGCATGAGCAAAATGAACTTTAGTATACCTCAGCATACATGGATACTTCGACAACACAAACCCAGCTAGAAAGCAATGCATCAGGGTACAAAGATATTTCACCTCAAAAGTTTGTTTTCCATTTCTCCTTCCGTAATATGGTATCCAGCTTTCACTTTCAGCAAAAATAAGAGCTAATGCCACTGACAACTACCTGGGATTTCGAAAAATGCTGAAGAGCTGCCTATTCCCAAACTAACTATCATGAACACCCTAATGAATGCGCTTGCTCCTAAAAACGCAAAACCCTACAAGCCCACTTAATGCCCTGTCCCCTTTTGAGCTCCTCAAACTGCATGTACTTATTGAATCACTACAAGAAGCTGCATGCTCGTTTTTTGTGCCTTTCTGTCCTCTGCATCACCACATCATCACTCAGCGCTACCCCAGCATCACTCAGCAACACCACATTATCACTCAGCACCGCCACATTATCACTCAGCACCACCACATTATCAATCAGCACCACCACATTATCAATCAGCACCACCACAACACCACCACAGTACCACTCAGCACCACCACAACATCACTCAGCAGCACCACTCAGCACCACCACATTATCACTCAGCACCACCACATTATCACTCAGCACCACCACATTATCACTCAGCACCACCACAGCACCACTCTGCACCACCACAGCATCATTCAGCACCACCACAGCGCCACTCAGCACCACCACAGCACCACTCAGCACCACCACATTATCACTCAGCACCACCACATTATCACTCAGCTCCACCACATTATCACTCAGCACCACCACAGCACCACTCAACACCACCGCAGAACCACTCAGCACCACCACAGCACCACTCAGCACCACCACAGCACCACTCAGCACCACCACAGCACCACTCAGCGCAACCACAGCATCACTCAGTGCAACCACAGCATCACTCAGTGAAACCACAGCATCACTCAGCGCAACTACAGCATCACTGTGCGCAACCACAGCATCACTCAGCGCCACCACAGCATCACTGGTTCAAATATGTTCTCTCAATGTTTCAAGCTTTATTACAAATGTCACAAAAATATGTTAATATTTCACTGCTGTTCTTGGATTTTCGTCGCAATAAAATACACTGAACATAATCTTCACAAAAGTTATTTACAAAAGTTTAAGCTGTTGCCATTATAAATTACAATCACTTTTATTTAAGTATTAATTATTTAAAAAAATTAAAAGCCATTGTTATTTGTAATATCAATACATGTAAGTCACGTAAATACAAAACATGTTGCTTTACAAATGCTATAGGTGTCACATTTGCGAAAGTTATAACTATTGGCATTGTAAATGACAAAGCTATTAATTTAGCTATTTTCAAAAACAACACATAAATAAAAAAAATTGTCATTTACATGACCTATAGCTCAAACTTTCCTAATGCGAGACCTATTGCATTGCAAATGCTTGTTTAATCTATGTCTGGCACGTGAGGGTAACGCACCCAATATGGCAGCTGTTTTCAGACTTTTGTGTGTTTATCATACATGCATCATTGCGCATGCAGTCACCGGCCCCACTATCATTCCAGACCTCCCCCAGGCATGCTATTGGCCTCTTCACTGTGATGCTTATTTATAACATGGTGACTTTTGCCAGGCTTACGTTTATGAACACCTGATAACCATTAAGGGAGCAAGCTGCGCCATAAAAACCCCCCTGCTTGCCACTGTCATTCCCATTCTAGACTAGCAGAGGAGGGGTAGGTCGCTGATGCTCTCCGTGCAGGACCACCTGAGCACATTTTCGCTTTGAAGTTTAGGCAAGGGACACTTCCCCATATTACTGGAGGGTTTTTCCTTCCTTCCTACTGATATCCTTCTCTGTTTCTTCCAGTCTCTTATCAGCAGTGCGCAATCCTTTGCTTATGACCTAAGGAGCTTTTCGGAATGATTCAGCTGACTTGGGGGCATATCATCAAGGGCTGGCGTTAAAATTATCGCCGCTTTTGCGTCTGTTTTTGGACGAAAAGCAGCGATAATTTTATCACCCTATCAGCATAGACACGCTAACACCTACATCCATGCTTTGGTGCCCATTTCCTTTTCGTCCCATCGCTAATTAGATGCAAGGTGGGCGTTCCCGTGAGAAATACAGTGAACATAATCGCTACAAAGGATCTCCCTATCAACAAGGGAATCGCTCACCAGCCTAGCAACATTAAAAGTAGCGCTAACCGGCTATAGCACCGGGTCCTTACGTCTGCAAATTTTTTGACTTAGCCAAGTTTAACATGGGAGGTGGAACCTCATGCTGAGTCCACAACTCCCTATAACCAATGTTTTTGCTATCACTGTTTTTTTATAGCAGGTAATCCTGCGATATTGCCCCTTATCGCCGCTATTGCCGGGATTTCTATCGCCTCAGCGATGCGCGTTGCTGATAGTGCACTCACTGGGCGATAGAATCGGGTGATAGGCGGCATTATTATTATGCACGCTGAACACGGCCAGCGATAATTTTCGCTGGCCATTGATGATATGCCCCTAAGATCCCTCCTTGTACCTAGCGGGACATCACTGCCCTGTAATTATACATGTTTTATGTTGTGTGTCTTTATTGCATTATGTTTTTTAAGTTTTTACTCGTGTGGTCTCTTACTTGGCCTGCTGTTTATATGAGAACTTACCACTCATTGGACATCTTATCATACCTTTGAAGCATGTTGTGCCTACTATGAGGGCACTTGAGTAACGGTTTGAAACACTAAGAAGTATCTAACTGCAAGTGCTTTGAACCTGTATTATAATTGTCTTTCTGTCCTTTCTCTATTTAGGTTGGACAACTCTAGATTGAGGCATTTGCCTTTTAGGAGAGTACCTCTCTAGGTGTTGGGTAGGAATCTCTCTGGTCCTGAAGAAACACCAGGGGCCACATTTATGAGGCCCTGCGTCACTTTTTTGCTGCTGGTGCGCCACTTTTTGTGACGCCCCAAAGTGACGCATCTAGGTAGATGCGTCACTTTGTAAACCCCTGCGCTACATTATTCCTGCGCCAGGTATAATGTATGCAGGGGGGCATTTTGATGCAAGAAAAGGTCATAGAAGTGACGCGGTGAAATCTATAAGATTTCACTGCGCCACTTCTAGGACGCAAATGCATCAATTTCTTACACATGCCTCACCGCAGGCGTAAGACCGACGCACTCCAGCAATGCGTCATTTTTGCACCATACAGATACATCAGCAATACTGACGTATCTGTAACTCCTTGCGCAATGATGCGTCATACTGTAAATATGATGCATCATTGGTGTCGCAAGGAGGGCGCAATGAAAAGTGACGCATCGCTGTTTTCACGCAGCGATGCATTACTTTTCATAAATGAGGCCCCAGGGATCAGGCTGGACCACTAAGCATGAAACATGTCAACTTCACACATACATTAAGGGTATCTTGGTTCTTTGAGCCCACATGACATTCCACATTACATTGTTTTTATTTCTGCCAAGGGAACCACCATAATAAAAAAATTAGGTATCCCTTAGACAGTTTTAATGCACTTGGCACTCCATTTGCACTTGCTCCCCCCTACATATTCTGTATGCCCACACACACCTTCATCATTACGGCAGAATACTAAAAAGATCTATGACAAAGAATATTCTTGTGGGGCCCATAAGGCATTACAGGGCCGGCTCTACAAGGAGCACGCCCCATGATGAAACATGACATCCACTTGAATGTGTGAGAGCACTAAATAATAGTCATAAGGATTCTCCTGGATTATTCACTTCCAATCTAGTTTCCCTACCTTTTCCTCTATAGGAACTGTACCTTAGGGATTTATTGATTATGTGTTAGGAGCGTGAGTTAATGGCACTTTATTTGCTCCCTGTCCCAATCTTGTGTACATACCTATTTTTTTACACAAGCCTAACCTCAAGCAGATCTGAATACTAATACGCTATAGCTTGCAAAGTTGTCTGGTTTCCTTACACTCATGACACCAGTATAGCTTTTCTACTGCAATAGCCGGTTGGAGCAGAATGATCTTGACTAAATTGTAAAATGAGATAAAAGTTGTTTCAGCTGAATGACACTAGCCTTCTTGGTGCAACTTAGAGAAAATTGATGGATTTGGACTTGAGACTTATAGAAGAAATGTTATGCTGCAAATGTGCTATTGCAGGTATATTATCTGAACTTTGTTGTGCTAGAATCATTTGTTGCCACATGACTCACAGAAAACGGATGGATGGATGGAAAGATGCAATATTTTCTCTCACTAAAAATCTTTATATATGTAGAACCTCATGCCTTTAAGCTTATGTTTGTGAAAGTAGTGTGAAAATAGGAATCTTACAATGAAATGTTTTACCAAGATCCCACTAACCATGCAGAATGCAAATGTTGCGTAGTAAGTGCAATACCAATAGTTCTCAAGAGGGTTACACATATTTTGCACAGAAGTGACTTCACCCACCTCAGCATGATTCAAAACCTCTGTGCTTCCCACTGAATATTAACTACCACAGTTGAATATAGTGATTAGACATACTGCATAATTAATCAGAAGTGTATTACCTTGTGCAGCAGATATGTTCCAGGAACAGTCCTGTTCTACTTTTTATAGAAGCCCAAGCATTCTTAACTTCTGAACAGGGTTAGAATTAGGCCTGGCTGAAAGTTTAATTATGCCAGAGTAATCAGAGTAATTTCATTAATTACTTTCGTGATGCAAAATTACATGATTATGCCAGCTTGAGTAATTAGAGTATTTGGGGAAAAATTCCTACCGCAGAATCACAGGAACAATGCACTAAGACAGAGAGAGTGTCTGATGGCTACTACTGTTCATGTCCTGTAACATTTAGTGCTATTTTCATAGTGGAAAATGTATTCTTGGGTCTGTTTAGGATGGGAGGGCGTAATTTGCACTAAGACAATAGTGCTAAATGCCTGGATTATGCTTCTCACATAATTGCTCATAATTATGAGAAATGTTGTAGTTATTAGGAGAAATTCCGCTGGAAAGAATCACACCAGTTACACCCATATTTAATAAATACGCTAGAGAGAGTTACGGCAGTTATGCACCCCTAGTTGGAATAGGCATACAATGTTGCTTGGTGAACAGTGTTCCTATGTGGAAAGGCACACTCAGGAGAAAGTTGTTATGAATGATACTAGGAGATAAATGACTCATAGGGTGAGATTTATCATCAATTTTCACTGGGGCAAAATCATCAAAAGTGACACTAAGCAAAACTAAGTGTTGATTTGTTATTTAATTTCCTGTTCAAAACTTGCTGTGTACTTGACATTTCTCTGAGAGTTACACAAAATAGTGTTTTGTGTTGCCTTGTATTACTTTGTGTCAATGGGGGCTCCATGTAAGATACATGGCTATTTCTATGCTATCATCTATGGTTTGTGATGCAAAGTCCTATCTACTTATTGAGCAGGTATGTTACCTTTCATCTATTTATGACAATTTCACATGGGAGTGATTTATGACACAATTTTACATGAAAATTACAAAATGTGAATTGGGCTTCACGTTTCAGAAACTACATCCAATGAAGTTCTGATTTAGCTACAGCATCGTAAAAGAATGTAGTACATTAGAAGTGTTTCTCTGATAACGCATACCAGTTGTAGATGTGAAAACTGATATTTAAATGCCATGTATACTTATGCTTAGGTAAACGTGATGAATAAATGATAACACAGAAAACTTCTATCTGAGAATAAAATGCTTTATGTGTTTGAAAATGGATAGCAATATTTGTATGTATAACAGTGAGCAGTGACATTGACAAGAAGAGTAGGTGCTACATGAGGGTATGTTAATATTGCATTTCGTAAAGTTTATCTTTGATGTGCTTTTAAACCTTGTATGCTGTAATTACCTCAAAAGTGCAAAAGAGATTTACAAAATTATATGTGAAATGATAGTGAAATTTAAAAAATGTTATGGGTAACTTATACTTACATGAACTAATTGCAATATGCATATTGGAGAGATATTAAAATGCTTATTTGAAGAAATTAATGCACAATTTTATGTAATGCGTGATTCATATTTTAGCACAATTTCATTGTGTAAAAGCTATATTTCATGAAGGCCTCAAGCTTTGCCTCCTTTCCTAGTATGAGCTTATGAACTGAACAGTCTAAAGCCTATGGGAACATTTAGTAAAGTTACCACTTGTGTTCTAACACTCAATAGCCTTCTTTGACGTTTGTAGTTTACTTGACTAGATTTGCAACAATAGTGTTAATTTCTGGAGCAAATGCTTGAGAATGGACAGAGAAGGATGAGAGCATGAAATCACCTACTTTCTGAATGCAACAAATAATGGAATGACTAAACTATAGTGGTCCTAAGAAAATGGAGTAGTGGATTACTTAATTCTTCCAGATCGGTATACTTTTACCTACTACATCTCTCATCCTACCATGAGCAACCAATAGGACAGAGTGGTCCAACAAAGTTGGTGTTGTCAAGGGGTGTAAACCTGGAATTGATGAAGTATAATTGCCTACATTTTGAACTAAGGGGCATCTTCCCTCTACCCATCTTGCAGTACAGTTACTGACGATAGAGACTTCCAGAAACAATGAGAACTGTGAGGAAATATTGGAATTTGCTGCCGGCTGGTATGCTAACATAGTGGAACCTTTTTGGCAAAAAGTGTTTGCTTTCAAGCAACTGTGGCATTGATGCTGCAATGCAGACAGAGGCAGATGATTCTGTCTATGAATGGGGACTGGTCACTTGGAACTTACTGAACATGCCCAAAAGGGTTGGGGGACGCTCAAACGGACAGGCAGAGGCTTACCTTATTCTTCAAGGAATCCAAGGGCAGTTCCGCCCTCACGGCTTGCCGCTCCCGCTTCGCGGGAGCCGCTGCGCACAGGAGTGCGTTTGTAATCTACAGCACCTGGTCAATGGAGGCGGAGGCAGGGGCGCGAGGTAAGGCATGGGCTGCGAGTGTGCAGGGACTCCAACATCCAGGAGTCCCTGCGAAGACCACGGACTGACCATCCGGTCCGCTCTCCCCGCCGGCCCGCCCCCCGCCCACCTGAGAGTGTAAAAGGCGCTTTCCCCTGCTATTCCCTGGGACGCTCAAACGGACAGGCAGAGGCTCACCTTATTCTTCAAGGAATCCAAGGGCAGTTCCGCCCTCACGGCTTGCCGCTCCCGCTTCGCGGGAGCCGCTGCGCACAGGAGTGCGTTTGTAATCTACAGCACCTGGTCACTGGAGGCGGAGGCAGGGGCGCGAGGTAAGGCGTGGGCTGCGAGTGTGCAGGGACTCCAACATCCAGGAGTCCCTGCGAAGACCACGGACTGACCATCCGGTCCGCTCTCCCCGCCGGCCCGCCCCCCGCCCACCTGAGAGTGTAAAAGGCGCTTTCCCCTGCTATTCCCTGGGACGCTCAAACGGACAGGCAGAGGCTCACCTTATTCTTCAAGGAATCCAAGGGCAGTTCCGCCCTCACAGCTTGCCGCTCCCGCTTCGCGGGAGCCGCTGCGCACAGGAGTGCGTTTGTAATCTACAGCACCTGGTCACTGGAGGCGGAGGCAGGGGCGCGAGGTAAGGCGTGGGCTGCGAGTGTGCAGGGACTCCAACATCCAGGAGTCCCTGCGAAGACCACGGACTGACCATCCGGTCCGCTCTCCCCGCCGGCCCGCCCCCCGCCCACCTGAGAGTGTAAAAGGCGCTTTCCCCTGCTATTCCCTGGGACGCTCAAACGGACAGGCAGAGGCTTACCTTATTCTTCAAGGAATCCAAGGGCAGTTCCGCCCTCACGGCTTGCCGCTCCCGCTTCGCGGGAGCCGCTGCGCACAGGAGTGCGTTTGTAATCTACAGCACCTGGTCACTGGAGGCGGAGGCAGGGGCGCGAGGTAAGGCGTGGGCTGCGAGTGTGCAGGGACTCCAACATCCAGGAGTCCCTGCGAAGACCACGGACTGACCATCCGGTCCGCTCTCCCCGCCGGCCCGCCCCCCGCCCACCTGAGAGTGTAAAAGGCGCTTTCCCCTGCTATTCCCTGGGACGCTCAAACGGACAGGCAGAGGCTCACCTTATTCTTCAAGGAATCCAAGGGCAGTTCCGCCCTCACAGCTTGCCGCTCCCGCTTCGCGGGAGCCGCTGCGCACAGGAGTGCGTTTGTAATCTACAGCACCTGGTCACTGGAGGCGGAGGCAGGGGCGCGAGGTAAGGCGTGGGCTGCGAGTGTGCAGGGACTCCAACATCCAGGAGTCCCTGCGAAGACCACGGACTGACCATCCGGTCCGCTCTCCCCGCCGGCCCGCCCCCCGCCCACCTGAGAGTGTAAAAGGCGCTTTCCCCTGCTATTCCCTGGGACGCTCAAACGGACAGGCAGAGGCTTACCTTATTCTTCAAGGAATCCAAGGGCAGTTCCGCCCTCACGGCTTGCCGCTCCCGCTTCGCGGGAGCCGCTGCGCACAGGAGTGCGTTTGTAATCTACAGCACCTGGTCACTGGAGGCGGAGGCAGGGGCGCGAGGTAAGGCGTGGGCTGCGAGTGTGCAGGGACTCCAACATCCAGGAGTCCCTGCGAAGACCACGGACTGACCATCCGGTCCGCTCTCCCCGCCGGCCCGCCCCCGCCCACCTGAGAGTGTAAAAGGCGCTTTCCCCTGCTATTCCCTGGGACGCTCAAACGGACAGGCAGAGGCTCACCTTATTCTTCAAGTAATCCAAGGGCAGTTCCGCCCTCACGGCTTGCCGCTCCCGCTTCGCGGGAGCCGCTGCGCACAGGAGTGCGTTTGTAATCTACAGCACCTGGTCACTGGAGGCGGAGGCAGGGGCGCGAGGTAAGGCGTGGGCTGCGAGTGTGCAGGGACTCCAACATCCAGGAGTCCCTGCGAAGACCACGGACTGACCATCCGGTCCCATCTCCCCGCCGGCCCGCCCCCCGCCCACCTGAGAGTGTAAAAGGCGCTTTCCCCTGCTATTCCCTGGGACGCTCAAACGGACAGGCAGAGGCTCACCTTATTCTTCAAGGAATCCAAGGGCAGTTCCGCCCTCACGGCTTGCCGCTCCCGCTTCGCGGGAGCCGCTGCGCACAGGAGTGCGTTTGTAATCTACAGCACCTGGTCACTGGAGGCGGAGGCAGGGGCGCGAGGTAAGGCGTGGGCTGCGAGTGTGCAGGGACTCCAACATCCAGGAGTCCCTGCGAAGACCACGGACTGACCATCCGGTCCGCTCTCCCCGCCGGCCCGCCCCCCGCCTATCACGCCCATTATATCATTCCCGCAGCGCGGGACGCAGCGCCGGGGCGAAGACCGGGCAAAGAGCGGGCCGTTCTAGGCCGTTAGTGGCCGGGAGAGACCGGACCGGGCCCCCCCTCTAACGCCCCCGCTAAATTGCCCCATTATTCACCCCAATATGACTTCCAGAGCACTAAGGAGTAAGTCTGTGCAACAAGGCGCAAGTACTTTGGAAAGATTCTTCCCCAAGGCGAGCTCCCAAATCAGCAAGTGTCAATCACTCGCGGACTCTCATCTTGAGATGGGGCCTGAAAGTGTGTTCCTGGACCCTGGGGATTCAGGCACTAATGATGTTAGTACACCCATCACCATGGACGCCACCCATATGTCTTTACTGGATAGCATTGACCAGACTATTGAGTCGGTGCTTCGACAGCTTAGAACTCCTGTATCGCAGAGGGACCAAGATTCGTCACGGCCATCGGGGACTCCTGACCATTCTGTTGCTCTGGACAACACGGGTCCAAACATGTTGGAAGCGGGCCAAGTGGTCCTGACAGCTGACCCCGCAGATAGTGGGGAGGCGCAGCCCCTGAAAAGGAAAAGGCCTGCTGAAATAAAGAGGACAAAAAGGGCAAGAATGGTTATATCTGAATCATCCCTCGAAGAAAGCACAGATATTTCGGTCTCCCCAGAGCTTAGCGCATCTGGGTTTGGGTCGGGTCTTGTGGCCCCGACAGCCCCTGTGTTACCACCAGTGGCGGCGGGTCCATTTATCTTTGGTGGGGCATCCTTTAACAGCTCAGATATAGTAATCAGCTCACTTACAGCTATTATTAAGAATCTGCTAACCCCCATCTCAGCTAGACTAGAGGCTATAGAGAATCTACTTAAGTCTCGGGAAAATAACCACACTTGGAAAAGCCCTGATATAGCTATCAATGTCCCTAGACCTACCGGGGAACCTCGTGGGAATAGTTCACCTTCTTCTACATTGTCCCAGGTTTCCAGTAGGGTAGTGACCAGTGCAGATGGTGCGTCTACTTCTCAGTCGCGCACCTCGCTACCTCCAGCACCCAGGCCCCCTGTTCCGGCCCCAAGGAGATCCAAGTTACCACCTGCGCCGCAACTTGCGCCGCAGCTAAGGGAGACAGTGGGTCCTATAATTGCCCCGAGCGATGGTTTTGCCCTCCCCCCCGACAGACGTAGGATGGTCAATCTCCCCCCAGAAGCTGTTCCATATACGGCAATCATGGTGGGAGTTCCTGAGCTAACTAATGATGTTAGGGAGTCTCATGACTCCCTACGCAACAAGGTTATAAGTTGGCTCAGCATTAATAGACCGCTGCCTCCAAACCTGAAGGGTGAGGTTCTGATGGTAAGGCGGATTCCATGGATTGGTCCTACTATAAAGAACAGGACAGGGGACTGCATTGTCCTAAGTTTCAAGAGCCCGCATGTTGCTAATTATATATGCAACTGGCTTGTAAGGCCTGATAAGTCCAAAATAGAACTTGTACCCCTCTCTTATTTTTATCCTAGTGGTAATAACATGGCGGGAGGGAGGGAGAAGAGGTGGACTAGGGTGGGCTTTGCTGTAGATGGCTCCCGCTACAGACCAAGGCACCCCCTACCAACTCCCCAGGCAAACTTCGTACATCAAAACAGGTTCTCCTGTTTGGACCAGGTCGATTGACCACAAACCAGGGTAGGCCTGTCGGGTCCTGGGAGGATGGTGGACGATGTGCAAGGTTGTGTGGGACCTGGTGTGGACCCCTTGTTGGAACCAACCCGGCCCCACACCGCCAACGAGCGAGGGGCTGACATGGACGCCAATCTGTGCCAATTGGGTCCACCACCTGACATCGGGCCTGCCCATACTTTGCAAGCAGGGACAGTGGTGCGGGCTGGCCCTGCCGCCATCGCAGTTCGCGGAGTTGGCTCCCTAGACGTTGGTTCATCTGTGGTCACCCCGCAAGCTCTTGCTGGAGCTCAGGGCATTCTGCCGCTTGATCCAGGACTGAGAATTCTCTCCTGGAACGTGGCAGGAATTGCGAACAAGGAAGGCTCTCCGGAATGGGATTGCTTGGTAGAGGGAGGCGACATACTCCTCTTTCAGGAGACTTGGGCGAGGGCCGCTCAATCCAGGAGAGGGTTTGAAGTTTTCGAAATCCCTGCCAAATGGGCTGGCAGGGGGAGGCCATCTGGTGGCTTGGCAATCTGGATCGCGAGTCACATTGGGTGTCAGGCGGAGCAGGTCCACACGAGTTCGCAGGACATCCAGTGTGTGCGGCTCACTTGGCCTGGCAAAACGCCGTGGGCCATTGTTAATGTCTACTCGAGTCCAGTGCCCTCGCTAAATGAATCACCTACCCTAAATGATTTGGCCTCCTTCTTGGGCCAGCTTCCAGGTGATCTCAAGGTGGTGCTTGGAGGAGACTTCAATTGCCACTTTGAACCTCTGGAGGGACTACTGGATGGTGTCCTTACGGCCGAGGATGACCATTGGGGGGTCCCACCCTCAGCTTCTCCTCACCCTAAAGCCTGGTCCCCCCTAGCCCTACAACTTTTGTCCCTTACCCTGAACTGCGCACTGAGGGTGTGTAATGGTCGTACCCCCTCCGATACCCCCTCAGTGTGCACTTTCAACAGGAGGGGCCATGAGTCGAGGCTAGATTACATCATGGTGGACATTACCCTCTGGCCCAAAGTGCTTGACTTCAGGGTAATAAAGAGGACAGACAGTGACCACAATGCCCTGTGCCTAAATATCCTGTGTCCTCTGCCCAAGACGGATCTACCCCTAGTTGGTCTAGGGGACGATCCGGGGGATTTGACCATCACTACAAACAGGCGCCGGGTCAAGTGGGGAAAACTGGTGAACTCGGAAGAGTCCATCAAAAAATTATATGAGGCGGCCCTCCCCAGCTTCATGGAGGTGGATGCTCTCCTGAATGGACTGAGAACCCCAGATTACCATGAGAAACTGGGAAATATACACCAGGATTTAGTGAAGGATTTGGCCGAGGTCCTCCATCCGGAAGTCCCAATCCGAAAGAAAAGGACTCCTGTTCCCTCCTGGTATACCTCAGATTGCAGGGCAGTAAAATCTGAGCTCGTTGCAGCAATAAAAGAGGGGTCAGATAAGACCAAAGTACGCGACCTCAGAAAGCACTATAAATCGGTGCTGGCGGCTGCCAGGACCGAGTGGGACTGGAACCACTGGCAGGATCTTTATGATGCCCTTAAAGTTAGGGACTCCAGGAAATTCTGGGCCCTAGTAAACAATGGGTCAAGGGAACTTAGTAAAGCGATTGAGCCTAACATAGCCTCCGCGGTCTGGGAGGCCCATTTTGGGGCTCTCTACCAAGACACTAGTTCCTGCCCGGCTGCAGAGCTGCAACTGCCCTTGGGTATTCAGGAGCCTGGAATGGATCTATCCCTGGGGGAAGTGAAGCTCGCCCTAGAACGCATAGCAGTGGGGAAGGCGCCAGGCTTGGATAGGTTACCCGGGGATCTATTTAGGCACCATCCGGACATCTGGGGCCCATACCTTCTTATTCTTTTTAATGCTATTCTTGGAGGTATGGCGATTCCTGAGTCGTGGTTGGGGGCAGAGATCGTGCCCATCCATAAGAAGGGTTCTACTCTGCTCCCTTCCAATTACAGGCCTATAAGTCTTATAGATGTGCCCCAGAAGGTCTTTGCGCGCCTCATCTTGGATCATCTCCTGGACTGGGTCGAGGACAATGACATCATGAGCCCCCTTCAGGCTGGCTTCAGGAAGAACACGTCGACCATGGACCAAATCTTTCGCCTCCTTCTCCTGTATTGGAAGACGGTCACGCTAGAGGGAGGTCGACTGTACATGGTCTTCGTGGACCTGAGGTCAGCCTTCGACCTGGTCCCAAGGGGGAAGCTGTGGGAGGTTCTCCAGAAGCTAGGAGTTCCCCCCCACCTCCTTGGAATCATCATTAGGCTGCATAAGAACAACTTTGCGGTAGTGAGGTGTGGGAGGGATGGCTAGCCCTCGGGTAAATTCCCAGTCCACCGAGGTGTCAGACAGGGCTGCGTTCTGGCTCCGACACTGTTCTGCCTGTACATCAACAGTGTCATCCAACACCTTGACGCTGTTGGGGACAATGATGCCCCGGTATTGGCAGGAAGGAGGGTTCCGGCAATAATGTTTGCCGATGATACCCTCCTTCTTTCCAAATCCCCCATGGGGATCCAGAGGATTGTGGATGGTTTGGGCCACTTTTGTCGACAACATGGGTTGGAGGTGAACACGGATAAAACCAAGTTCATGATCTTCAACCCCCCTTCCAAAACCAGACCCAATCCAAAATTGGGGGGAACTAGCCTTGAAAGGGTCTCCACTTTTATATATCTGGGGGTTTCCCTACAAGAAAATCTGACATGGGACTCTCAGGTAGCAAGATCCAGGCTGAAACTTTCCCAGCTAACGGGCGCACTCCTCAGGGTGTCCAATAGATCTACTTTTAAACCTGTTAGCCCGGCTCTGGAAATGTACAGGACCCAGGCGAAGGCAGCTGCCTTGTATGGCAGTGAGCTGTGGGGTCACAAAGCTGAGAAGGCTATGGTAGGGGTGGAAAACTGTTTCTTTAGACGCTTACTTGCTCTCCCGCAGGGCACACCACTCCTCCCTTTAAGACTTGACCTGGGCATTCCGTCAATTGCAGAGGACCTACGGTCGAAACCTATGAAGTTTTGGCACCGGGTATGGACCACCGAGGAGCTGCACCACTACAGGCAGGACCTTATACACATCATGAGGCTGGACGTTAATGGTAAGATTCCTTGGCTGGCATACATCAAGTCGGAATGCTCTAGCCTGAAACTGCCTGACCTTTGGGACGATCCTCCTCAGGGCTGTAGAAGGATTTCACGCAAATCCCTCGCACAACTTTACAAGAATGAAAGCCTTGCTGGTATGGCCAATGCATATGACAGCGAAACCCTGACGGGGCGTTTTTTAGCATCCAAAAATTCGTATGCCTTTGAACCTTTTATGGATTTTATTTACCCGCTACTGGCGAGGAAACTGTTCCTGCAATGGAGGTTTGGCACGCTCCCTACTAAAGTTTTTACCTACAAATGGGCGTCAGGGGGCGACAAGCTCTGTCCATGCTGCAAAGCTAGGGATGAAGACGATCTGCACATAATGTTCTGTTGTTATGTCTATCGGAGCCCGAGGAGGCGCTGGCTAGTCCCACTATGCCGGAACCTGGGCTTCAGGAACTATTTACAGGCTTACAGGGTTCTGAAAACTAACACCCTGGGCCACATTGTGTTTGCGGTTTCTAAATTCCTAATGGCAGCATGGCTAATAAGGAAGAAAATGTCAGGTTAACTTATTTTACCTTGTACTTTCTAAACATTGCAGGCCCAGTTGGTTTTATTGTATATATTGTGTTTTATCTATATGTATTTTTACTGCTTCTTTTATGGCCCATGTGGCCGAAATAAAGAATTTTTGGATTGGATTGGATTGGATTGGTTGGTAAGAGGGTCAACTGATTTCTTTACTAATTCATTTGCCTTGGGATAATTCTCCCTTGGCTGGAAGAGATTACTTTATATTTGGATCTCACAGAGTTTGCTTATTAAAATCTGATTTAATTTGAGGTCTAGGGCATGTTCTAATTATTTGAATTCAAATAAAAAATATAATCTAAAGATATCTTACTCTGCTGATTCTGTCTCAATATTTGTTTGTGGCTTAATTCAATTTTGATTTGGTATGTTAACTAAATGAGACTTGGGATTACTTGGGACTTCACACCCAAGATTGAATGATAACAATTATCTTATTCAAGGTCCTCATATGATAATTGTTCATCCCTAAGTATTCTGGTCCCTTTTAGCACAGAACAAGATCCATCAAAGAACCTAAGAGATATGGAATGGTAGCTGAGGTTAATTGGAGATAAGAGCAAAATAAAATAAATAAATTAAATAGTTCATGAGGCCCAACACTTTTTGCACTGCAACACTACTAACAAGGTAGGACTGTTTTTATTTCTCCAAACATTTCTAACTTGACATGTGTGTTGCACTATATACACATACAAAGGAGAAAACGTTGAAAGTTATGCTTAGGCATAGTGTTTTGTATTGAAAGGTATCCTTGCAGTGCTAAAGATCCAGGTAAAGCACCTTTATTGTATTAGAATCTTTGCTTCCCTCACACTTCAGTATTTACAGGTATATAAAAGTTTTGTGTGAGAAAAAACTAGACCTCTTACAGTCTTCTCTTCCATTCACCCTGTCTACTAGGCCCATTGTCATATAATACATATAGGAATTGATTTAGATCTTGGTGGTTGGTCCGTCTGCTCTCCTTGACAGAGGTTTCAATCCACCCATCATGCTGGTGGAGAATCTCCTGCCCTATTTATATACTTGATTAAAGCACCTCTATCAGCCTTGACAGAGGTCTATCCAACTGACCAACGGTTGTCCTCTATTGGTGGCATGCATTGGTCTGCCATCGGATAGTACTCCATCAGAATTGGAATGATGGTAAGCTAACTGTGGGACTTAAATGTGTCTTTCATAATAGCAGTGCTGCAGGGGTCTTGCAATATAGTAAGTGTATAGCAGACATGCTTACCACTATCAAATCCTTCTGTCCTAATGATGGACATGTATGTCAAACACACCTGAGATTGTTGTGAACATTATTCACGTCTAGAAGCCACACTATAAAACCCGCCCCTTCCTAACCAACAATTGTTTACCTTTACATTGTAGAAGAAGTAGGAGCCACTTACTATTTTGTCTGTATCTTCAATAGTCCTTAATTTTCTTCTAAATGTGTTGGTATTTTCTTTTTTAAAGTTGTCCTTAACATGTCAGGGAGAAGGAAAGTTAACAATAATGGTAGTTGTGCACTGGGAGGAGGGAAACATGGCAGCCGTAGGTTAATGCGGCTCGCACGTCGAGAAGCAGTCTCCTGAGACCTTCATCGCTACCCTGGCGGATGACGGCTGTTGCTGAGCGCGGTTTCTATTTTACACTAGTCGGAGCTTGGATGTCGGATTCTCCGTAGTAATCATCGAGGAAACACCGAAGAACGGTGAAGCTCCCGTGAATGTGCCCGCCATATACGGTACCGCTCTCCGCCTCTCTCCCACTTTGGGGGCGGGCAGCCATGGAGATCAGGTGCGGCCGAGCGGCCGCTGCTCGTAATACGCATACAGCAGCAGCACTTGGTGGGAGGAAAGGAGAGGAATCTTCGAAAGCAGCGCTATCGACCGGCTTCATCATCGAGGAAAAGAATGGCACAATAATAACTGTAGCAGAGAAGGGGATTGATGAGCTGAGTGACCGGAATCTTTCTCACGATTCAAGTAAGGTCTTTAATTTTTTCAAGAAGGGGGCAGAGGCGGACAGTGAGTTGAGTAAAACCCCACAAACCCCACAAACAAGAATAACTAGGAGTAAGACTAAAGACAAGGGGAAAGAGTTAGGGTCAGAGGGGGACAAACTACTGGTCCCAGAAGGCACTTGGGGAGAGTTTCAAAAGAAGGCTCGGGTAAAAAAGAAGCTAGACACAGTAAAAGAAAAACACACCACCCAAAAACAGCCCCAAAGCAAAAATAAGAATAGAAAAGTAAAAGCTCCAGGGGATATAACTCCGTCTCTGCGAACATACTTTAAAGCTTTGCCACAAGTACTACAGATCACGCAGGACATGGCTGCTGCTCTGGAAAACACTAAATTAATGCAGAGCGAGCAGGAGCATTCGAATAACCAAGTAGCTTTATCTGTCCCGGGTTCAAGCTCACCTTTGGCTACCTCATTAGAAGAGGCATCATTGGAAGCTGCTGAAACCTCTACTATGTCCGATTTGCCTCTAACAGGAATACATACAGCAAGTCCCAGCAATAATTCAGCCCCTGTTCAATTAAAGGAGACCTTAGCAAATGAGGTTTTGAGAACTGAAGTGGGGAAGGAGAAAGTCGTAACTGCTCAAGACTCAGATTTAGCTTTCGGCAACGCGCTTGAGGCAATAGTTTCCTCTATTGCAGCAATGAGGGAGGAGATAAGACAAGATTTTGTGGTTTCCAAAACTAACCAGGCTGAGATAAGGGCAACCTGCGAGGAGCTGGGTCAAAAAGTCGATAGTCTCGGCGGAAGAACGGAAGCACTGGAAAGCTCAGTAAGCGTCCTGACCGCAAATTTGGAGTCAGTTAGCTCTAAAGTACGCACTCTCCAAAGTGAAGGTGAAAATATGAGAGAAAGGATTGAAGTCTTGGAAAATTATGCTAGACGTAACAACATCCGACTCCTAAAAATCCCAGAAGGGAAAGAAGGAAGGGACCTTAAATGCTTTATAGTACAACTATTAAAAAGTTCTCTCACTTTGGAAGAGTCTGCTGAAGAACTCGACAAAGACATTCAGCGAATTCATAGAGATCCATTTCATCTGAATCCAGCAAGGACCAAACCAAGGAAAGTCCTAGTAAATTTTTTGACCTATACCCTCAAAGAAAATTTTTTAAACCTTGATTTGAAAGCAGGCACAATGAAGGGCCCTGATTTCTCTTTTGAAATACGTTCAGATTTATCAAAAACCACGCTGAATAGGCAGTGGGAGCTTGGGCAGCGCATGGACTCATTCAGATCATTTGGGGCGACAGTACAGATGAGATTCCCCGCATTTCTCAGAGTCATGTATAATAATAAGATGCACAATGTTCGGTCTATACATGACGCTGACGATTTATTAAGCTCCATTAGAGACCACGCTCAAGCTCAGGCTCAGGCTCACAAATAAACTAATATAGGCACTGTCAAAAGCGAACAGATCTTATAAAAAAAAATTTAAGGAAAGGAGAAAAGAGAAGGTAAAAATAAAAAATAAAAAGAACTTAAGAAAAATAATCAAAGCATTAAATGAATCAAAAAATGGATGCGCTTTATCCAATTGCACAATAGGGTTATTAAAGGGTTATTAAAGGGTGATATGCATATATTTAAAATAAAACAGGAATAATCTTTTAGAGGAAGTCTATAAAAATAGGAAAATAGGAAAATAGAAAAAGGGGGGGTATCGAAGTAACCTCTAGACTAATTTTCGGTCCAAACCTTACCCTTATTGTTAGAATTACAGCTGTTCATTTCTTCGCTTTACTTAAGGGAAAGGTAGCGATGGAGGGTTAAAGAAGGCTGCGGAACGGCGTACACCTGGCTTAACACCAAGCCAGAATAAATAAGGGAAATTCACTTTGGTGTTCCAACCTTCAGCTACATTTACAATCAAACATTTGACAGGTTAAAATCAAAAAATAATAATAAAGTCAAAGAAATTAGTGGAAGAATAAAGTTACATGGGGACGAAATTAAAACATGACAACAGTTAAATATATGTCCTGGAATGTAATGGCCTGCGTGTGAGAGGGAGAAGAGAGCACATTTTACAATATTTGAAAGACTCACAGGCGCAGATCATTGCATTGCAGGAAACACACCTTCTTAAGTCAGAGGCGACCAATATATTGAAGAAACAAAGGTGGATAGACAAATTCTGTTCCACAGCTCACAATGCGAATATAAGAGGGGTAATATTCATCTTTAAAAAATCGGCAAGAGCGCAAATACAGGAATGTAAGGAAGACAATACAGGGAGGTGGTTAATAGTTAGAGTCTCTCTCGATGGTCAAATGAGGACACTGATAGGATCCAATAATTTGGATGGGAGATTTTAATATTGTTTTAGATCCAAAATTAGATAAATCAACCAAATCTAGAATTTGCAGTTCCGTTAAATCTAGAGACACCCTTAAAAATATCATGACACATTTGGGCCTGGCAGACTTATGGAGAGAACGAGTCGGCAATAAACCAGGCGTCTCCTTCAGGAACAGACGATTCAAACATAAATCTAGAATTGACTATGTTTTCTTTAGTTACTGTCTAAAGGATACACTGGTGTCAATCGATTATATACCATCACATCTCTCAGATCACTCTGCAATAAAATTCACTTTAGAATCTAATAATCTGATTAACCACCCGTCCTGGTCTTTCGACCGGACATTGCTGCTTGAGGAGGAAGAGGTCAATTTTTTGTCAATTGAATCTCTAGCTTTTTTCGATATAAATAGAGATTCTGCAGGTCCAACAGTCGTCTGGGAAGCCTTCAAAGCCTTTCTAAGGGGGCAGATTACTAGCAGAGCCTCTTATAGGCAGAAATTATATACTCAAAAAATAAAAAATCTTGAACAAGATATGAAACTTTTGGAATCTAATATGGACCCGTCTCTAGTAACATCTAGTGATCATGAGAAATTGGCCGAATTAAAATCCCAATTGGAAAATACCTTACAAGAGAGAATAAACAAAAGATGGGAAGTGAGTAAATCCTCTCAATTTGAATTTGGAGAAGCTGCAGGTAAGGTACTTGCGTGGAAAATAAGAGCGGAAAAAACCCTCAACTATATCAGGGAAATTAAGATACCTGGAGAGCTAGAAACAAGATCTACTAACTCAGAGATAGGGAGAGCTTTCTTCGACTTTTTTGAGGAGATTTATAAAGAGGATCTCCCCAATGACCAGCAAGCAAGGGACAGTTGGCTGGATGCCATAACCCTTCCAACCTTATCAACAAGTCAGAGCAATCTCTTGGAGGTCGAGATTACTGAAGACGAGGTCAAGAAAGCAATCCGCCAATCAAAAAAAGGAAAGGCGGCTGGTCCGGACGGTCTGCCTGGAGAAATCTATAGATCTCTTGAGGGGATTATTGCCCCCGTGCTTACGATACTCTTTAATGGCATTCTAATACACGGGAACCAGCCCCCAAAATCTTGGGGAGAAGCTACAATCGTACTTATCCCGAAACCGGGGAAATCTCCATTAGAGTGCGGGTCATACAGACCAATATCATTACTCAATAATGACTATAAACTTTTTACAACAATTATCTCTACAAGACTGGCTAGTGTCATCGGAAAAATCGTTCACCCCGACCAAAAAGGTTTCATCAAGGGCAGGCAACTAGCGGAGCTAACATATGAAGCTGTAGGGGCTATAGACATCGCTACTGCCTTTTCTTTACCTCTGGCCACTTTCTGGACGCAACTAAAGCGTTTGACAGAGTTAACTGGCTATACCTTAATGATGTTTTGAAAAAATTTAACTGTGGGGAGAATTTCTGCAGGATTATCAAACAGCTATATAGTGCTCCCTCAGCTAGGTTATTGGTTAACGGGTCTCTGACCGAAGCGTTTAATATAACCAGAGGCACAAGACAGGGCTGTCCGCTTTCCCCTCTCCTATTTAATTTATACATCGAACTGTTCGCTCAGCTTTTAAGGGACGAGGCTAATATTCCATCTTTTAGCTTTGGAGAGTGGGAAAGGCGGGTAGCAATGTACGCAGATGACATTTTGATCTTTACATCTGACCCAGTAAGAGCGTACCCAGTAATCATCCAACGGGCTGAGGAATTCGGTCGAATATCGGGGTACGATATCAACTCCAGTAAAAGTGAGATAATGGCTTGGAATTTACCAAACATTCAGCTGGGGGAAAAAATATCCTCATCGATGCGCTACTTAGGAATAAGAATAACACAAGAAGTGGCCAGCATTGGGCAAACTAACTTGGATAGGGTACACACTGAGAGCAAAAAACTCTTAAAATCTTGGTCACATCTACCACTTTCAACTATAGGTAGAGTGAATTTAGTCAAAATGTGTATCCTTCCAAAATTCACCTTTGTCTTCAATACTATTCCTACTGCCTTTGACCCGAAAATGATTGAAAAATCTCAAAGAGAAATCAACTCTTTCATATGGAACTATAAAACCACAAGAATTGTGTGGAAAAAGTTAAGAAGAAGAAGAGAGAAAGGGGGCCTTGCATTGCCAGACTTATTG
This sequence comes from Lissotriton helveticus, assembly GCF_964261635.1. Taxonomy (NCBI): domain Eukaryota; kingdom Metazoa; phylum Chordata; class Amphibia; order Caudata; family Salamandridae; genus Lissotriton; species Lissotriton helveticus. The sequence continues at coordinate 873,685,068 of NC_136063.1, forward strand.
TACTATTCATGGGCCTTCCAGTTGTCACATTCAAGATTGCTCCTAAAGATGCCATCTAATCTTGCAACTGACTTTAAATTTGGATGTCAGAAATTCTTTAAAAATATTAAACTCAAAATAGCACAATCATGGGCTAAAAATTGGTATAACATCAGAAAAAAACTGGGTCTTTCATATTACTCCAACTACTCTCCAATCTGGGATTCACCCGGGTTACCATCATGTCTGCGTGACAGTCTCTCCACTATAATAGAACAAGCAGGTATTACAAGATGGGGTCAACTATTCAAAGATGGTAACCTTATAGCATGGGATGAGTTACATGAATTAGTTGGCGCAGGGCTGTCAAGATTTAAATATATTCAACTAAACAGCTGGGTGAGATCTCAGATCCGTACTGACGCCAACTTAGGGAAAACAAGCATAACGGAACAAAAGTTAGTGGAAAGAGCTATGGGAGGGAAGGAGGTAGCTACTTGGTACTGGCAGCTGTTGGAGGAAATTGATGGGGAATTCCAACTCCCAGATGAATTATGGGGAACGGCGATTGGCACCCCATGTGAGGAGAGATGGCAAAAATCTTTCGGTCTATTATATAAAACCGTAAAGCCTTCATGGCTAAGACGAAACCACCTCTTCTCCGCACATCGTGCATATATAACCCCTTTGAAATTATCTAAATTTCTACCAAATAAAAAATTTAACAAATGCAATTTGGTAGGTGCTTGCGACATACATATGTTTTTTGAATGTCCTGACATCCAAAAATTCTGGGTAGATGTGAAGGAAACTCTAAACTCTATTCTAAACACATCCTTAGAAATAACCCTCTCACTTGTCATCTTTGGGTTGGAAGATAACATCAAAGGCAAGGTGAAATCCCTTCTCTTCTAGGCAATTTTATTAGCGAGAAGACAAATTTGCATACATTGGGTAGAGAAAACACCCCCACTACATTCTCGGCGGCTTTCCTCCTTATATGAAACGTCTAAAATGGACCTCAAAAGAACAGCTAGTAAGTGGAACTTGGCTTTCTGGGACCTCCTATCTAACTGGAGATGAACCCGGGGTTTTTTTTGGTTTTTTTTTTTTTCCCGGGTCCAATGATTATGCCTTAATTACTCCTGGACCAGGGTCAGTCAAGTTTCGATAAAGGTCCTACAGGTTGAAATATACCTTGATGGAGCTAAAAGCAACTGTATTTCTTCTTATGGGACATCTCTACTACCAATTTGTCAAATCACGTCTATAAGTCACGCTAGGTGGTTGGTATGGTCCTTATTGAAGAAAAGGCAAATGAGGACAAAAAAATAAAAAAATAAAAAATAATAGTAGAATAGATTATTAGGTTAGAGCAACAGTTTGTTTGGTGTCCTGTTCAGATAACCAACATGACACTGAAAAGAAAAATGTGGAATAGAATTGTCACCAAAGTCAATGTTATATCTAACATCAAGTACTCACAGGAGGAAGTTCTCATGCATTAGAATGATCTGCAGGGGAGTGCACTCCATGACTTCCAAAGCTCACCTGGAGGTAGAGGCCCACCAGTCTGGTGGTGGCTCTCCAAGGCCACTCAAACTTTTTCCCTGAGAGGCTGAGAGGAGAAGTTATATGGAATTCTGCACAATGAAGGCATTGCAGGAAGCCAGATGGAGTCAAGGCTCAAAAGTGAAATCACAATTTTCCATCAACCGAACTTCAACTCCTCCTAACAATATCTGGTTCTATATTGCCCCATTTTAGACATGATTTGAAACACATATGTATATTTAAATTGAGCTTTATGGGTATTCTAGAAATAATGCTTACATTTTTCAAAAATACTGAGGGGTAGAGAAGATATAATCTATCCATCGTGATTATGGAGTCTGGTGGTAATTTCTAATGTACCAATTATTTTAGAATGTATCACGAGTATCATATTTAGTTTAGTGACAACAATTATAGAGAGAGCAATCTTATAACTTACTTGTCATGACCAAGTCAGGCTGGAAACCAGTCTTTGGGACCTAGCATGTCTGGGGGCAGTCATCTGTGTTTGTGATCAGCTGCCTCAGTTTCTCAGCATCATTTCCATTCCTCCTGTTCTTGCATTGTTTGTGTGGCCTTATTGCACATATACAGGAGTTAAGATGGCTACAATATGTTTCAAATGTCAATGTACCTCACTGCTATTTGGTGATGCTCTGTGGCTTTTCCTTAGGGCCCATATAATTGTGAATATGGTTGGGGACAAGGACCACATCTTCCAGAAAACACCATGGTGGTACATGCTTTGAAATTACTCTAATCCACTTCTTCCAGCCCTATGTCTACCTTGGAGCTATCTCAGGAATAATAATAATAATAATAATCCACATTTGTAAAGCGCACAATCACCCGTAAGGGTCTCTAGGCGCTGGGGGCCATCGGGAAGATTAAGCAAGCTATTGCCCAGAGTCGCATGGTGCTGGGCTAACCTGCCGCCGGAGCCGGGGATCGAACCCTGATCCCCAGATTCCAGCGTCAGTCGCCCTGGCCGCGGCGCCACACCTATTTATATAATAGTTTGGACTGTGCAAAGGTGCACTATGACAACATTGAGTTGTTGGCTAAAAGCTGCTATGTCAGGCAGCAATGTCTGTCTGAGAGTCATGTATTCACTGGTCAAACTAGGGTGCCACAATTAGTGCTGAAGGACACTATTGCCCCTATAATTTCCTGTCCTAGGTACCCTCAGAACAAAGGTAGACACTTAGGTAAATTTGAGCCATGCCAACCAGAGGTTATCCAATTTAACATTTGTATTCAGTCTTACCAGGCTGAAGAACAGCATCTGTGTCCATTTCTCTATAGGCACTCGTGCGGCAGAACACCAAGGTATGGCACTCACTATTGACTCTTTATCTCACTTGGCCCATCTCTCAGAGTTCCATTGATTTTGGATTTATAGGTAAGTAGTACTGCTTAAGCTGATCAGGCAATAGGCAACTGATTGATCTTTTAGGAGTAGAGCACATCCATTTGGCATGGCACACGAGTGTCCCAGTGCAAAACAATCAAACCAAATTCTGACTCTTCAAAAAGATGTTTACAAAGAATGATGGCAATCCTGCTAAAAGCTAGTTAGTAACAAACCAAATTTAAGGAGTAGCCAAAAATAAATCACATCAATAAAACATTATATACATGACAGTGGGGTACCAAATTTAGAGTTCAGAGAATGAATTGCTCCATCACCAATATGATGGATATCCTATTAACTGCATCTCAAGTGCAGTATGATATAATGCCTTGTAATACAACAAATGTGGTATCCATCACATTTGAGGCAGAGTATCCTAACTAATGAAGTATTTGGCCCTTATTATGAGTTTGGTGGTCCAATACACTGCTGAACCCATGGTGATGGTTCGCGGACCACCAGACTGGTGGTCATCCTGCAGCATTAGGACTATGGTGGTTAGACCGCCACTGGACCACTGCTGCTGCCAGGGATCCATGATCCCTGGGGGTGGTGCAGCAGTCTGAGGCCATTAATATGCTGGTAGTTCCACTGATGCATCGTAAAGTATATTAGGAGTTTCCTCACCACCAATCTATTCATGGCTGTGCGAAAGCCATGAAAAGTGTGGTGTTGTAGACGAATTCTTGGACTTTAGTTAAATATTCCCGATCCATGCCCATAAGTGGTTATATCAAATCATATCCTTATGTAGGCATAAGAATCATACCCATATTAAGACATAACCAATGCAGTCCAAATACGGCAAGGCTACTCCCATAGACTCCTAGAAAGCACAACGTGTTCTTAAACAAACCAAGCCTCCAGCAGCCCGGGAATCCCCCCAGCTTCTGTATCGATTTGTCCTAGAACTCCCGGAGTCCTGAAAGAACTGCGAGTTCTTAGTGACGTCTTATGTCCAACCTTACGTCAAACTCGGCAACTTCCAGGTATAAATATACCAGCATCTACCCTAGCAAAACACACAGTGGTTTGGAGCAGATCGACTATCTACTTGCCCGACGCCCTGCTGTAGCAAGTGCCGAAGGAAGCCGACCCTCCCGCTGACGCACTGAGAGAGACGCTGTCTTTTCTCCTGCTGAGAAATCCAGCTCCAGTGTTTCCCTTTCACCCTTGTGGGTTGCTGGGCGATCGAGTCCTGAGAGAGAGATACAAGACCTCCTTCATTCTATAACCAAGGTACGGAGCTGATTAGACCCTTAGAAAAATCTTGATTTAGATTCTTGGCAGAAACTATCTTAACTCAAACTACATTTCACTTACTCCTTCCCTGTACTAGGCTTAGGTTAGTTACACCGGGGTAGGCGTATCTTAGAAGCACCAGTTGAGTACGTTTAGTCATTATTTTATCATTGTATGTATTTTATCCATTTTAAACACCGTATGGCTTAGAAACCATTCTATGCTTTTACAGTATTATTTTATAATACTCCTTTCACTGTACGCACTTTACTTTATGAAGAGTATTGCGATTGTAGCAATGCACTTCTCTTGCATGAGAAAGAAGACTGTTCAATAAATAACCTCTTTTATTGAAAACGCCCGTCTCTCTGCACTTCTGGTGAAACTAAGCATGCACGATTAACTGAGTAAAATAGCTATCTATTGTTTCTGCGACTCAGGAGATATACTCCTTGTTCTAGGGGAGCAAAATGTCATGTTTATGCGGTTGTCAGAAACTAATCCCTTCTTGTGAATTCGAGAAAGTTTCTAGTGACCTCTGAGCTAGCTGGCATTCATAATTAAGTCTAGCATATTCTTTAGAGACCTAGTCGACCTAAGTCCTACGTCTAAACTATTGTTTATGTTATTCCAATGCGCAGAGCCTATTGGGAATATACGAACTACACTACAGTGGAGGTGAGGAAGCAAAGGTGCTCCAATAGGGCCCTCTGTTGCTTTTGCACCATGGGGTGCATGCTTGGGCGCACATGTTGTGCCCCCTGTGTGTATGTACCCCCCAGTCACTGCAGGGCATGGACTTAGCAGTCCATCCCCTGCAGGATCTGCCTTTGACACTCCCATTCTGGTGCCTTTTTGAAAGTCACCGCAGTGGAACCGCCAAAGAATTGCCCGCTACAGTAAAAATAAGGCGTACTCTTTCAGGTGGTCTTTAATGGCTTTGGCGGTCTCAGAGCGGGGCATCAGTGTGGCCGCCCATTCCAAGACCACCACCAAAGTCATAATAAAGCCCTAGATATGTCACGTGTCCCCATAACCAACAATACCACTTATGTGCCTTCCCCACGCATAACAGAACTTGTCTCTATTAATTTGGGTTTCAGTGCAATGTTTTTATCAGTAATAGGTGACTCTTTCCAGCATAATTGCAGGACCCTCAGCTAGATTTACTGTCCAGCAACCCACTGAGCATATCCCACCCACCAATACAACAGATGCAGAATCTTTCAGAATACAGACATATTTTGTTGGTGTGTATCATGAGGAGCAACAGAGCGGCCAATCTGGTTTGTCTCGTCAGGCTTCAAGAGTGAGCCTCACTTATTCCGACAGAGCCTAGTACCTTAGTCCATGCCCCTCTTTCCCAGTATGGTGTAGCATCAGCTACCTGTGCCCCGACCACCACCACCTCAGCAGTGTGCAGCCCTGTCTTGGTTGCTGCATTTGCTTCATCTGCTGTTGAGTGAGGACTCACTGTAACAGTGTGCACACTCCCAAGGTCAAAAGGTAGTGATTTTACGGATAGACTACGATTGCCTGAGCTGAGTGAACCACAGATGCACATACAAGGCAGGTATTATTCAAACTGGGATTTCCCCTTTGCTTGTCCCTCTCCTCAGTTAAGTGTGACATCACTTTAAGAGCCTCAAATCTTGTGTTTAAATATCCTGCCAAAATTAAGTAACTTGCCCTCTCAGCCTGATAGTCATCTAGGGCAAGCAAGGTAGGAGAGTCCTGATTCTGTGAGTAAAACCTGTTGTAAATATTAATGAAAAGGATTGACTGACTCCCAATATTTCATGGATGTCTTGAGCCTAAAAAATCTGGAGCTCTGATATCAAGCTTTTGACAGAACAGTTCAAGGTAGTCTAATTGAAATTATAAGACCTCCTGATTGATGCCCACCTGAGGAGGGAGATGCTCCTACACCTATGTTTGAAACCCCCATCCTTTGGAATGCTGTAGTGTCCCGCGTCTCCTGTAGAAGAAAGATTTGAGGGGCATCAATAAAGTTACCCCATTCCACACTATTCAGTTTGGCCTTCAGATCTGCTATATTCCAATAAATTATCTTCAACTTGTTATTATTCTCGTTTGCCCTGGATCCTGGGGATACTAGGGATTTCCCCCCTTCATCACTAATCAAATTTGGGTTGATAAGTGGCTTGAAGCATTCAGTGACACAATAACTTGAGCCTTCATCCCCTGCATTAGAGTTTGTTGTGAGAAAATCTCTCATCTCATCTAGCTTCAACCCTCACAACATTCTGATCAGAAAAGTCTGCTTGAGCAAGTTCTGGCTGGTGAGCCACGGGCCGATTATCGCTACTAGTTTGTGTACTGCTCTTTTCTGGTAAGTTAAACTTAAACTGCATTTTGGGTAAGATATGCTGATCCAAATTCACCAATCCAACCCCAAGTTTGTCATCACTAGCTCAAGGGTAGTATAAATAACATCATCATTGTGATGTCATCACCTCGCAGCTAGAATATCTGATCTCACAACTGATCTGCAATGTATTAACTGCCTGATCCAATGTATGACTTTATTGATCTGAGTTTCTCTGTTTTCTCTAGCCCTGGTCAATATTTTAGGGATATTTAACATATATATTTTATTGCCAGTACATCTTTGTGGTATCTTAGGTTCCTTATGGGTTGTACCTTCCAGCATGTGTTTTCCTTGGTTACCACCCACCTCAATTATCAATGATGTGTGTTGTTAACATTTCGTTCCCATGGTTGATCCTCAAGTCAGGAAATATTGGTGGGTTAAACATTTGAAGGTCTACATTAGTCTGTGAGGAAACGCTAGGTGGACCTCTCGGTTTATTTTCTGTGAGTAATCATTTCTTGTGGGAATAACATCTGATCTTGTGGCCCCTCCTCCCTCCTGTGCAGGCTCCAGGGACACAATGTGGTGTGCGGACAAAGGAAGCTACTGTCAGCAGGACCAGTGCAAACACACCAAGATGAGGGGTCCAAACTGGGGTGGCATACTGAGCAAAAGAACCATGGATTCAACCCAAATGTCTTGACTGGGTGAGTGATTAAAACAATTCAGCACTCCGTCCATCACCCTTTTGTGTTTGCTATGTTCCCCCTAAGTGGCCAAGTGTATGCCCTGATGGGGGTCCCTTGCTTGCTGTGCCACTATATTCAAGCTAGCCTGGCTGATGAGGGGTGATACCCCTAAACCAGCCCCATTAATCTGATTTCCGGTGCAGGTAGGCGCTGGCTTGGCACTTCGGGCTGGACTGTTCACATGAGGAGCAGGGGCAAGACAGATTTGTATATGGCTGGGTCCAAAATAGGGTGGCATAGAGAGAAAAAGAATGATGGATTCAACCCAGATCGCTCAACTGGGGGTGAGTGATTAAAAGCATTCAGCAATCTTGTTGTGTTTTCTGCAGTGAATGGGTGTTCCCACACAACATCCATGGATTTTGAGGCATTCCCATATTTACCAGATGTGGAAGGCCTGGGAATGTGCCAAAAACCTACGCCTCCCCAGGTGAAGTGTAATGAGGAGTAATATGTTTCTTTCTCCTTGTTTTTCCTCTTTCACTCTACAGCACACATAAAAAGATGAAAAGCCTCAGAGCCCCTTCTTGCACAAAAACAATCCTCCTTACAATGTAGGAACCCTTGCACAATGGTGCAAAGAAGCCTGCATTGGCACTAGGCAGCCTAAAGGGCACCTGCCCAGTGGAAAAGACAGGACGGCACAATGTGGTGTTTGTTCACATTGGCGCCTTAAATGCGGCACATTCCTGCCCTTTCCATGCCGTGCAGCGCTGCTAGGTGTCTTGCTATGCTGCACTGCGTGACTTGGCCATAAATATGACCCTAGGTGTTCCAGATAAACATCACTGAGGGGCAGAGTTGTAAAAAAGTCCTGCATTGCAGCACAGCAACTCACTTTGCGTTACTGGACAGCATGGCAGAATACAGCACACATAGAAAAATGAAATAACAAGAAGCAATAAAGATATTTCTCCTCATTACACCTCTCCTGGGAAGGAGTATCTTTTTGACATATTACCAGGTTTGCCAGTACTGGTAAAGTCTGGGAATGTGCCAAAAACCATGGGAGTTGTGTTGTAACAGCCACGCAACAACCATGGAATGTCTTTCCAGGGCACAGTAACATATTGCAGCAATTTTGGCTCTGTTGCCTTACTCCAGACTTGTGGAGACACGCAGGGTCATGCAAAGCCTTGCAGAACTTCATAAATCTGACTTAAGGTCTGCATCGCTCTTGCACCAGATTGTGTGGTGCAAGAATGATGCAAACCAGCTCATAAATAGGCCCCTGAGAGCACACTTAATGAAAAAACCATTGGAGCTCAGATGAGACAGTGTATCCAATGTACATTAGTCAAGAGACACATCGCCCAGTGTCAATGTGAGGCATATCACACAGTGCTGTCATGTGGCACATCACCCAGTGTTCATGTAAGGCCACATCTTCTCTGAAGCACGTTACTCAGTGTTCTCCAGAGGTGCCTAAATAGTGATCCTATTCTCTATAGATGTATGTAGATGTGCTGGCTGATGCGCATAGATGCAGTCTCTATGTGCGCATGTGAACCTTTCTGCTCTATGCTACTGTGTGCCTTACCCACACAAAGAAAAACATAAAGCGTTGCATTTGAAAATATTGTTTAGTAAAATATAGTTTTTTTTTCTTTAATGTATTCTGTTTCATGTCATTATTCATTTTACCTTGAAATGATTTTTTTATTATTTTCAAATAACATTATAGCAATGTTTATTTTAATGGAGTGTTGGAGTGAATGGGAGATTGGTTGGATAGTGTTTTTTTTTATTTATGCATTCATTTATTTTAATTGAGTGCTTTGTTGTTTTTTTTTATATAATTTGTCTACATGGGTAATATGTTTAAAGTTATTGAAATAAAATGTTTGTTTGTAGAGTTTAGTGGCATATTGAGTGGGTACTGTTTTTACAAAATTACATTTTATATCATGTTAACTAATAGTTATGCTATTTCAAGTTCTTATTGATTTGATTATTTTATTAATACTATAATACATTTTAATTTCTGTTTAGTTTTGTTTATTGGGGGATTGGGCAGGTTGTGCTTAGATACAATATATATATATTACCTACTGGCGGTCGCCAGTAGGTATATATAGTTAGGATTTTTTCTCTATGGGATTTTTGAAAATTCTATGTCTAATAACTTTGGCGTTTGTGGACGGAATTGGCTGAAATTTTCTGGAAAATGGAACATTTTGTTTCTGAGCAGCCCTTGGAAATTTGGGGGGGTTTCATCAAGGGGGGGCCGAGAAAAAAGGGGGGTCCCAAAACGTGTTTTTAACATTGAGTTTTCCATAGGGCGGTTGGCCTCACTTTTAGCCCGAACGGCTGAATGGATTTCCATGAAACTTGGCAAAATTGTAGGGACTGGTAGCCCGATGTGCCTTTTCTAGGTCTCAATATATGTGCTCCAGTGGATTTTGAGAAATTAACGTTTAAAAAAAGATATATATCTGTAAGCGCGCTCCGGGCAGCGCTCCGGTCCGCGGACCTTAAGCGTACCGGAACTTCGCGTAGCTAAGCTGATTGGCTCTCCGGTGTCTGTCAACATTCTAAACAGTCCGGAGCGGCCGCCATCTTGTCTCTCGGTAGGATTGAGAGACAAGAGGAGGCCAAAACAAAGGCGAAAATGACCATAAGGGGGCATACTAGATCCTCCCTGACCCCCTAGGTTTAATGTGGGGTTTTTTTTTGCGTGGGGAGCGCCCGGTCCGCGAACCGGGAAGCGTTCTGGGCAGCGTACTGCAATGAAAAATGAATGATAGACTTTTCAAATGCTGTATGTTAATTGATTGTTGTTTTTGTTGAATATTTTTTATTTTCTTTATTTTTTAAGCATTTTTTTTTAATGTGATTGTGTTTCATAATTTATTAAACTTTCTAACATTTCATTGTCAGAAATTTCATAATTATCATGGAATATACATTGTAGTCTCTGAGGGTGTAAAATGTCCTCATTTGCAAGGAGGTTATCTACTGCTTGTACACATTGCAGTAGTTCATTGTCCCAAGTTTCATCGAAAAATTCAATGTCAATTTGATCAATTGTATCAATCAATTCTTGGCTGCTCTCTTGCAGGTCCATTTCAAAAGAAACTTGGTTTTCGCCTTCCATTTTGCCTGAAATTTGGATTAAAAAAATATATATTAGTAGAGATAGGGCAATGTTGGGAATAATTTTAGATAGGCATTTTTTATCAGTGAATTTATCTTTGGGCAGTGTATAGTATCAGAGTGGAAGTAGGAATATAAAAAAGTGTATGTGATTTAACGTAAGTAAATTCATAATTATACAAGAGAAGCCTAACTACATCCATAACTATAACAGAGAAGTCTCTCTAAATATATAACTACTACAGAGGGATAGTATATATCTATCAGAAAAAGTTTACCATATTAACTTATAGTGCACAATATACTTCAGTTTTAAAAATAAAAACTTACCTTTAGAAAGAAGTTGAAGGAATTAGTGAAAATACTATTGAAATGTACAGCAAGAAGTAGTAGTCAAAATGGCTGTGTTTTCTTCTCTTCCTTTATATATATTCAGGTATATAACCAATGAAATGTCAGGTAAAAAAAATAGAAAATGAAAGTAACATTTTCATTGGTTGTCAATTCCAACACTTCAGATGTGTTTTGTGAAGTAATTTACCTCAGGGTATTTAGAGAGGTCTACAGGCTAAATGACTAAATGGAATTCCAATCGAATTTGTGAAAATGGTAGGGATTGGTATGTAGTATGAGCTAATCTATATTTGGTGAAATTGTCTCCAGTGGCTTTTCTGTGAACTACTTTCCCACCTTTTTTGATGGTGCGCTTCCTAGAGAGCGACCCGGTACGCGAACCGTTGAGCGCCCCGGTTCGCGAACCTTAAGCGTTCCGGGAGTCCACCATTTTGTGTTTCGGTCGAATTAAGATACAAGATGGAGGGCAAATAATGTTCAGAATGGGTAGAAGGGGGCACGGTAGAGTTATCTTGACCCCCTAGGTTTTCTGAGGGTGGCTGAGGAGGCTTATATGTGCGAAAAAAAAAAAATTTAAAAAAATTTCGCGAGGTTAGCTCCCGGTTCGCGTACCGGGTAGCGCCCCAGGGAGCGTACTTTGTTGGAAATTAGTGAAAAATGTTAGAGTAAAATAATAATTGTGAGTGATCAGATGTAGGGTAGCTCTGAGAAGAGCTTTTGGGTTTATGGTACATTTAGGTACTTATAAGTAGGTACCAATGCACATTCTTAAATTCAGAGTGAAAACTCTGTTGCCCTCATCTGAGAAGTGAACTCCATCTCCTCTGTAGATATCTTGCATGTAGTAACGCAAGTTATTGTTGTACAGGGAGCCCATTCCATGGTCTCTCATGTAAGCTGAAACAGATTTGTTTACATGCTTCCTCGACTTCTCAATTTGTGGACAAAATTGGTTTGACCACCTCCATTTCTGTCTTTGGCATATATTTGAATATACCAAGGCAGTCTGAGGAAAAAGTGCCATTAATTGCTCAAAGGTGTCCTTTAAAAGCATTTCCAGACCTACACCAGTCAAAGTGCCCAAGTCATTACCTCCACAGTGCACAATTAACAGGTCAGGTTTGGGCAAATGCATAAAGGTTTTCACCAATGGTATCAATTGGTGACATTTTAATCCTCTGTGGCCAAACCACTTAATTTCCACATCTTGTAAATTGAGGTTAGGTAATTTCCTGTTTTCAACGTACCTTTGAGCCCAGTGAATATAACTATGTCCAACAAAGTTTTATTAACAAGTCACATGACCTCTCACGCTCATGTTACGCGCTGCGGAACGCTCCCCGGTTAGCTTCCGGGTCGCTCCGCTTCGCGCCTCGGTCCGCGCCCCGGGACACTTCCGGGTGCGCTAACGCGATACGTCACAAGACGCATTTCGCGGCAACGCGATATGTCGCGCTTTCGCGCCGCGGATCGCTTCCGGGGAGCTGCGTTTCGCGCCTCGGTCCGCGCCCCGGGGCACTTCCGGGTGCGCTAACGCAGTACGTCATAAGACGCATTACGCGGCAACGCGATACCGTCACTATGTTGATTTCTTACCGGTTCGCGGACCGGATCGCGGAATTAAATTGAGCTAACGGGAAGCTTCCCGGTTCGCGGACCGGGAGCGAAACAAAAAAAATATTAAAAAAAAATTATTAATAAACATATAAAATATATTTTTGGATTTAAAGAAGAATAAATTTTACAGCTATAGATATTAGCTTTTAAAAAACCAATGAAATTCATTGAAAAAACCATAGGTTATAGACGATATATAGTTAGGAATTAGCATTTACAAAACCTTGAAAATTAATTGAAAAAACCATAGGTTATAGACCATATATAGTTAGGAATTAGCATTTAAAAAACCTTATTTTACTCACACAAAACCAATGAAATTCCATATATAGTTAGTTGTACTAACTATATATCGCGCACCCGCAATCCACTGCTGATCATGTCACATATTACATCATTCATGACATGGTCAGTGACATCACTGATGACATCACTGATGACATCTCAAATGACATCACTGATGACATCACTGATGACATCTCAAATGACATCACTGATGACATCACTGATGACATCTCAAATGACATCACTGATGACATCACTGATGACAACATCCAGTGACTGTATTTTTCTGTAAAGTTAAAATATGTCTTACATATTGAAGAATGAGTGGATGTATAAGTGTCTGGATGAAGGATTTAGTAGGTGCATGACTGACTGTATGAGTGAGTGGTTAAATGTGTCTCACTGAGTGCATGGGTTAGTGACTAAACTGTCTTAATTTGTGCATCATTATGCCTGTTGTTCTGTAAACTGCTGCATGTGTTGATCATTAGCTATATGAGTAACTATATGGGTTATTGATTGGTTGCCCAAGCATTTGTATGGGAAACTGAGAGTGTGTGTGGGTGGCTGGGAAGGTGTATGACTCTGTGCATAATGTATGGGTTCAAAAGTGCATGTGGAAACAGCTGTATGGGTGGTTGACTGTGTGCATGACTGTATTGGTGAGTGAATGGATATCTCAGTGCTACATGTCAAAGTAAGTACATATGTAAAACACAGTACATGTGAGAGTTGACATATATAAATAACTGTGCATAAGAGCCAGTGAATGTGTGAGTGGCTGTATGGATCATTGTGCTCTTGTATCCAGGATTGTATAAGTGAGTAAATATGTTTAGTATATGTTTGAATAAGTAAGGTGTGTTTAACTGTATAGTTAAGGAAATGGAGGTGTGATTGATTGTTTGCATGACTGACTAGGTGTGTGTGTAACTTCATGGATGAGTGACAATCTGCGAGTCTGTGTTTACACTGAGTGTATCTAAGGTTATATTAGAGTCTGAAGAGGTTCATCGTATTATTACATGAATGATGTCATCAGTGATGTGATCAGTAATGTCAAATGAGATGTCATCAGTGATGTCATTTGAGATGTCATTTGAGATGTCATCAGTGATGTCATCAGTGATGTCATTAGTGATGTCATTTGAGATGTCATCAGTGATGTCATCAGTGATGTCATTTGAGATGTCATCAGTGATGTCATTTGAGATGTCATCAGTGATGTCATCAGTGATGTCACTGACCATGTCATGAATGATGTAATATGTGACATGATCAGCAGTGGATTGCGGGTGCGCGATATATAGTTAGTACAACTAACTATATATGGAATTTCATTGGTTTTGTGTGAGTAAAATAAGGTTTTTTAAATGCTAATTCCTAACTATATATGGTCTATAACCTATGGTTTTTTCAGTGAATATATATATATATGAAAATATATTAACTGAATGTGTTAATTCTTTACATTTTGATAATATTTTCCATGTGCTTCATTAATTTCAGTTCATAAAAATATTGGTGTATTTATTTGTATTGAATGTTTTTTTTTATGGATTAATGGTTTGGGTGGGTATTCTGATCTAAAAAGTCTGTTTGAATTAGTGTGGATGAATGAACTTTCTCCAATGTTTGTAGAACTCGAGTTATGATCATAAATGTGACCCTCCCCCATATATGCACTTTCTATAATGTTTGTACTTCTGGAATTAGAACAGTAAATTACAAACCCATTATACATTCACCCCAATGTTTGTTCGGTGCAATTTGAACAGCAAATCTGATCCATCCCATGTATACATTTTCCTAAATGTTTACTAGACAGTAGTTAGAAATGTAAATCTGAACATCCTCCATTTAACTTTCCTGGAGGCTTGTCATAATGGAGTTAGAATAGTAAATTTGCCCACTCCACTAATATAATTTTAATATTATGTTTAGTATATTGGTGTTAAAACAGTACATCTAAAACCTCAATGTATGCAGCTTCCTCAATATTTGATGGAGTGGAGTTAGACTAGTAAATCTAACACTGTCCAATGTATGCCTTTTCTACAATGGTTGGTCAAATAAAGTTAGAATAGTAACTATCACCCCTAATGTATGCATTTTTCCTAATATTTGTTAGACTAGAATTAGACTGATAAATGAAAACCTTTCCCTCAAAATTGCATGCATTTGTCCCACTGTGTTTAGATTTGTAGATAGAATAGTATATAGCCATTACATTAATGAATAATGATTTTTGATTGTAGATAGCCGAGTATGTTACCGAATCCTGGAGTTTCTAAGATATTCTGAACATATTTAGTTTAATTGTGAATTTTTAAATTATGTTATTTATTGCAGATTTTTTACAGTGTTTTTAAATTATGCAATATTTTAAAATACTTGTTAAGTATTCATTTTTTATACATATTTTAAAATAGTGTTTATAATGTTAGAATACATTTGAAATATATATTTTCTTCGTTTTTTTAATGAATAATTATATGTTTTACGCGATAGTTTTGTGCCACAATATTTTGCAGATATTTTGTGATACAACACTGTACCCTGCTCCCAATTTAAGCCATTATACAGCTCCCAGTAGGCATTCTTTGACTATGTGACTCCCTTGGTCAATAATCGAAAAACTATTCACCATTTCCATCCCACATACATTTAAAGCGATGAGTCTTTCCTATGGAATGTTTTTCTCTTCTGAATCTCTTCCACTCCTCCCAGAAGAAAATCTTCTACTAAGCGTTATAAGAGGGCATGCCAGAGCCAGAAATCTTGGGCCACTTTTTGTGACGCACCAGCAGCGTAAAAAATGTGCCTTGTTGCACTATATTTACAAAGTGACGCATCTAGGTAGATGCATCTCTTTGTAAACCCCTGCGCCACATTATACCTGCGCCAGGTATAATGTATGGAAGGGGGGCGTTTTGACGCAAGAAAGGGTCGTAGAAATGACGCAGTGAAATCTATGAGATTTCACTGCGCCACTTCTAGGACACAAATGCGTCAATTTCTTACGCCTGCCTCACAGCAGGCGTAAGACTGACGCAGACCCTTTCACATGGGGCTTGCCCCATGTGAAAGGATACATTGCTGGAGTTGCGTCACTTTTGTGACACATTCCAGCAATGCGTCACTTTTGCGCCGTACAGATACGTCAGAAATACTGACGTATCTGTAACTCCTTGCGCAATGATGCGTCATACTATAAATATGACACATCATTGGTGTCGCAAGGAGGGCGCAGTGAAAAGTGACGCATCGCTGTTTTCACGCAGCGATGCGTCACTTTTCATAAATGAGGCCCCAAGAACCTGTTGATTACGTGAAGTGCGTAGAGGCTACTAGAGAGATGTGCAAGTGCTATAAATAAATGCTTTATTAAGTTAAATCAACACATTTACTAAATATTCATATGAAGTGTCGTTTACTTTGTTATTCTAAAACGTCTATTTTGTAACAAACATATTGTCTTTACTGATAATATGGAATTATTGAGAACAAAATGTTTACCTCTAATACTACTACTAAGAAAAAACTGCATGCAGGTGAATTGGTATTCTCTGACACAATGTCTACAGTCTATGGTGAATCACAGGCCGCTCACTCTTTGAGATGGGATGCATTTGAACAATCTCTCCAATGGAAAACAAGGAAAGCAAACACCTCTGCGCTTGAGAAGCAGCCAGTGGGAAATAATTGGTATTCCGACCATTAAACACAAACAATTATTGCCTGGGGGTCGAGTCAGCTTCATTGGTATTCGATACTGTTGTCAAAGGATGAACGCAGTTCAGGGACAATGAGAAGAGTTAAAAATGAACAATTCAAAATAAAATAAAGAAACACTCTTTATGCGCCGCACGATTTGCAGGATTTTCTGTGATTTGTTTTTCAGTTACTTTATTATTGCTCCCTCCATGAAAGCTAGCAAGCAGTTAATACTTGTACCTGCTTCGAATGTGTGTGTGTACTCCACTGTGAACGGCTGTTTCGATGCAGTTTGTAAACAGGTAACTGTGCGGCAAACATCAGTTTTGTTTGTGTGCAGATGCAGCAGGTTTATATTGCACTTCTTGGATGACTGGTCATACTCCATTCGTCCTTCAGACTGTGATAGACAGTACAAGAGGAAATGCCTACAGTGCCTTCGCCTTCATCCTTTCAGGAGCTATTAGATAGCAATGAGCATGACATATTTTCAAGATTGCTCACAAAGAAGTAAGCAATTACGGGGCATATTTACAATAAGCGGTGCATCCCTGCATATCAGCAGGGATGCACCACTTATTGTGCGCCATGCCTACGCCAACATGGTTGCGCTGCATTCACAAAGCGGCGCACCATGGGGCAAAAACCGCACAGATGCGTCACGCATCTGTGCCGTAAGAGTGTCGCATTGCTGGAGTTGCGTCGCAAGCATGACGCAGCTCCAGCAATGCTCGAGGGCCCTATTATTTCAATGCTGCGTCAATCCTTACACCTGCTTCAAGCAGGCGCAGGGTTTTGACGCAGCATGGGCACCAAAATGACTGAGTGAAATCTTGTAGATTTCACTCAGCCACTTTCAGGAGGCGTTCCTGCGCCGGAACGCCCCCCCCCCCCCTGCGCAGGAACGCCTACTTTTGGCGCAGAGCTTTACAACGTGACGCATCTCCCAGATGCGTCACGTTGTAAATATCCCGCACCTTGGCGCATCTTTTGCGCTGCCGCTGCATCACAAAAGTGATGCAACGGCGGCGCAAAAGCGGCACAAGGGGCTTCTAAATATGCCCCTAATTGCACGTTTACAAAATAAACCCATTTTCGGTTTAAAAAGCAAACATAGAATTCACAACTTTTAAATTACACAGCTTGCCAAGTATACAGTGTGTATGATTAAGCTTATTTTCCTCCCTTATTCTGGCTTTCTAGTAAAAGTGAGAATTTGCATATCACTTCTGATGTGTGCCTAAACTTGTAAATCCAAACTACATTATATATGCAAAATGTGTTCCTGGAAAAAGGCTGATGGTTAGTGGCATCTGATATTGAAAACCAAATACAGGGACATTCCACAAATAGAGAAGTAGAACTCCAGTTTTGCATCAGGCGACTGGCACAGAATGACAAAACTGACAGTCCTCATCAGCATAGAAATGCAGACAGCAAGATACTAAAGGCTAATTAAATGCATGTTTTACACAGACAGGGGCATATTTATGGAATAGTGGTGCAGTGTAGCGCACAAGTCACATTGCTGCACTTCACTGCATGACTAGGAAAGGACATGAATGGGCTTTATTTAACGCGTTTGACGCATTCAACCTTTCCTCCTGTGCTGGTGAACAATTAGCTTACTAGCGCCAACGCATGCACTCTTGCACCATGTTGCATGCAACATTGGGTTTGTGCAGAAATGGATACCTTCCTGCACAAAAACAATCCTGAGAGGTATTTTTTTCCTCTTTGAATGAGTGCTGCAGAGGTATCTTTTTAGCGCATTCACAGGTTTACAAGGTGAGGTTAGAAGCGAGTATGTATTCTTTTCCTTTGAATGGATGGGTGATAAGGGTAAATCCTTCCTTACTTTTATTTGGTCTTGACAAAGGCCATAGCCATGTCCATTCGGCTTTTTAATGATTCAATTTATTTTCATTAGATGTATCCAAATTGTATTTATTGAGCAAAGAGGAAAAGCAGCCGACACGTGTTTCACCCTATGTGGCGAGTTGCGCCAGGGCTTTCTCTAGGCTAAATGAATTGGTTTACATTTTTCTAAAAAATTTTCAGTTTTTCTGATGCGCGAGAACACAGTGTTTTGTTTCACATTCAATTTTTTTAGTAAAGATGAGACTCTAGGTGTTCCAAGGTCCTCCGGATGATCCGGTATTCGGCGTGAGTCCCAGGTTTACAAGGTCTTGTAAATCTGGGACTGCTTTAAAAACCATGGGAGTTGTGTTGTGGGGAACACTAACGCAACACCCATGGAATGTTTACCCAGGGCAAAGTATCGCAACACAGTGATTTGCGCTATGTTGCATTACTTTGTCACATGGCCCATAGGGACATTGTCTTTTTTCACTAAGTTAGCATAAGCACGTCGCAGCTTGCTTGTTGCTTTTGTGCACTTTACTACACGTCTTTATTTTCGCAATAATTTCAATGACTGCTTTCACATGAGAACTCTTCACTGTGTTCACTCTCTGCATTTTCCTGGGATTTTGACTGAACATTATGTGCACGGTCGAACAACAATGCCCCTTGTTATTTTGTTCTGGCGAGACCATAGCCCTTAGACAAAACATACCAATGCAGCAGTTGTTTGTACAAAGTACTTGGGTTTTTAGTGGGGTACACGAATAGCTGACACACACTTGGAGAGGGAACTTTCCAGGGAGAAGAGTGAGACAGCACCTATGACGCAGATCTACAATCTATAGGCTTAAGTATGGGGTCTGCTGACAAAGCCCAGATTTCCATTATATAATAATACTTCTTCTTAGCAAGGGGAGGAAGGTTAGGAACTATAGTCTTTTCTCCTTGTCTTTTTATGATGACATTTCCCTTCATGATATATGGACTAGCTTCTATGATGGCTGTATTTATACTATGTTTTTTCCTGCTTTTAGTAGCAAATATACTTCATCTTAGGGCTAGTTAGTTAAAATAAATATTTTAAACTGTTTTGTGTCTCTGTCAGATCTTATTGTGGACAAGTACAAGAGTGGGAGCAAAAGGGTGTGTCTAGTTACTGTGATTCCTGAGAGATCTTGGAGTGTTGTGTTCTGGGGTGTCCAATCATTTGTTTCTCTGGGAGTGAGTAGGAGATCAAATGAGTTACTAAAGCTACTAAAGCAGCACAACCTCCTAAGTTTTTGTGCTGCATTGTGTGAGAGGAAGTGAACAGGAAACTTGCATATCTACTGAGATATGTCATTGTACAATTCTCTTCCTAGCACTGTTCAAGTTTATTTTATTTAGCATAATTACTTAAAACCGCTGCTACAAAATATCTCATTGCAGATTAAAACCAGTTAAAAGACATTATAACCAAATGCTATTTACAGTACATTAAAAACAAGCAATTATTATAGAGGCGTTTGTCCTTTTCCTTATCTGCTGTGTGGTAATTCGGACTTTGGCATTTTCTTCTTCACTTGTCTTAAAAATTTTACAAAGCGACAGTTAAGCTGCGTGTCCTCGGGTGCAAAACATGCCAACACAGCTTGTCTCCATGTGTGATTGCCTCTCTGGTTAAAAAGTGGTTTTAGAAACCGTCTCCTTTCCTCTGTTAGTTCTTTACATGTGCAGAGGAGATGCAGCATATCTTCTTGCATTGTCCCACATAAGCGGCAGTTGGAATCAGATTGGATTTTCAGCCAATGTCGAAAGTGCTTTGTGCATGGCAACAAGCCTAGTCTATATTTCAAAAATAAAATTTTTGTGTATTTGGCAAAACCCAAAGCTAGATACCTCTGAGATCCCAGAGAGGAATAGGTACTCAGAATCATCCAACCATGCGACCTCCTTGTTAAGGCTGCCTTATCTTCAATCCAAGATTCATTTCGCACTATTTTCTTTGTTAGTTTTTTAAGGAGGTTCTGACTTGTCTGTGTTGCCCAAAGTTCGGTAAGACCCAGCGTTGCCACGCATGTTGCTAAATATTTTGCCGCTGGTGATGACTCTTTCTGTTGTAGCTCAGTCCATAAGTGCCAGTTTAGGGTACCAGGTTCAGATTTCCTTACTTTGTCCCAGAAGATGACTATCGCACCTTTTCTTGCAATGGCCTGTTTTTGCACGCCAAACTCTGGCCTAATTTGCGCTGGGAAGACTCGTGTTGGTAAACCTAAAATTATTCTGTATACTTTTGCAACCACAGCATCCAAGAGCTTCGAGTCCCTCCCCCTCTGTGCCTCGCTCCCATAGGTTATTGTGGGTAGAAGTTGTGCCCGTATAACTTCGACCAAAGGAGCGAGCGAGGGGCCTTTTAATTGTTTTCTCTCTGGGTTACAAAGTGCCCGCCTTTGTCAATGATCACCCCCAAGTATTTATACTCATTGGCTGAATCTATTTGAATCTTATCCCAAAACCAGACAGGTGTTTTCTTAAAATTCTTTTTAATAGTCATGGTTTTCGTTTTTTCCAAGTTGATATTTAGATCTTTAGCCTCAGAGTATTGAAACGTGATGTCAAGAAGATGCCGTAGACCCACCTTTTTTTGGCTGATCAATACTAGATCGTCAGCGTAGAGTAGGCAAGGTAACATTATATTCCCAATGTTTGGAGAATGAGAGTTGCTTGCATTCAGCAACGGAATTAAATCTGCTAAAAACAGATTAAATAGCGTTGGGGCCAGTACGCAGCCTTGCTTGAGGCCTTTTGTTGTTGGGATTTTCCTCCATAGAGTTGACCCGTCACCGAGTTTTATTTGCACCCCGGTTTCAGTGTACAAATTAATTAGCAGGTTCAATAAAGCCTGGGGAATTCCCCAGCCTGCCAGTTTCAACCAAAGTTTATGTCGGTTTACATGGTCAAAAGCTGCCCGATAATAGATGAAGCACAAATGTAATGGTGTTCTTGTGATCTCAGCCGTATCGATTAGCAGAGCCATTGTTGTTATATTTGTTGTGGTCCGAACAGATTTGGAAAAGCCGGGTTTGTTGAGGGGGATGATTGAATTGTCTTCCGCCCAAAGTTGCAGTTCGTCCAGCAGCGTCCCGGCAAAGTATTTTGCCTCGTTGTCCAGAAGGGCAACTAACCGGTAGTTCTTAGGTTGAGTCTTGTTGCCTGATTTAAAAATTGGGGAAATTATCGAGGTCCGCCATGATGGAGGAAGACGGCCTGTTGTCCTTATCTCCCGGAACAGAGGACTCAGTGCCTTCGCCCAGTATTCTGTATCTTGATTATAATGCACAGGTGGAATTCCATTTGGCCCAAGTGCCCGTTCTTGCCTTCCCTTCTTAATGTATTTATTGATTGATTTTATATGATCGTTTAAGGGAGTAAGTCCCTGTGATTCTCCTTCGTGCAGTTCCTCCGGAGTTGCATTTTTCTTATTCGGTTGATGGTTCCGAATCCTAGACTGCAGTACGTAGTCCATGCTAGGTTCAGCTTGCGATACGTTGTTCCCTTGATGAAAATGATTTCCAAGGAAAGTGGCTCAGTCTTCCTCAGATATATTTGAAGACAGACCCTCATGCATCGGAAGGGTAAAGCTTTTTATCGTTTCCCAGAAACTCGCGCTATTTTTTAACTTAGAGTCCGCATGCAATTTTGCCCATAAGTAAGCATGGGCTTAAAATGCGTTCCGCAATCGGAATTTGCGGATTTTCCGCGATTTCGCAATCCGCGAATCTCGCAAAATCGCGGTAAAATCCGCGAATCAGCGGGGATGAATTTTCAGCCAAGCACTTACAGGGTTACAGCAGCAGGTGCAAAAGTTGAAGCTAATTTTTTGTAACCTTTTGCACCTGCTGCTGTGAGCCTGTAAGTGCTTCCTGGTGCCTCGTTGCCTACTTGCAACCATTCTCTGACCCTGCTCTGACCCTTGAAGCAGGGTCAGAGAATAGTTACAAGTAGGTAATGAGGCGCCTGTCATGAAAATTAAACCTCAACAGGAAGCACTGACAGATATAAAAACAAGCCTTTGCAATGCAATAGGTCTCGCATTAAGAAAGTTTGAGCTATTGGTCTTGTAAATGACAATTTTTTTATTTATGTGCTGGTTTTGAAAATAGCTAAATTAATAGCTTTGTCATTTACAATGCCAATAGTTATAACTTTCGCAAATGTGACACCTATAGCATTTGTAATGCAACAAGTTTTGTATTTACGTGACTTAGCTGTATTGATATTACAAATTACTATGGCTTTTATTTTTTTTAAATAATTAATACTTAAATAAAAGTGATTTTAAATTATAATGGCAATAGCTTAAACTTTTGTAAATAACTTTTGTGAAGATTATGTTCAGTGTATTTTACTGTGACGAAAATCCAAGAACAGAAGTGAAATATTAACATCTTTTTGTGACATTTGTAATAAAGTTTGAAACATTGAGAGAACATATTTGAACCAGTTGTTGTTGAATGGTTGCACAGATTGATGCTGGGGTGGCGCTGAGTGGTGCTCTGGTGATGCTGAGTGGTGCTGTGGTGGTGCTGAGTGATACTGGGATGGTGCTGAGTGATGCTGAGGTGGTGCTGAGTGATGCTGTGGTGGTGCTAAGTGGTGCTGTGGTGGTGCTGAGTGATAATGGGGTGGTGCTGAGTGATGCTGTGGTGGTGATGAGTGATGCTGTGGTGGCGCTGAGTGGTGTGTGGTGGTGCTGATTGGTGCTGTGGTGATGCTGAGTGATGCTGTGGTGGTGCTGAGTGATGCTGTGGTGGTGCTGAGTGGCGCTGTGGTGGTGCTGAGTGATGCTGTGGTGGTGCTGAGTGGAGCTGTGATGGTGCTGAGTGATAATGTGGTGACACTGAGTGGTGCTGAGTGGTGCTGAGTGGTGCTATGGTGGTGCTGAGTGATGCTGTGGTGGTGCTGAGTGATGCTGTGATGGTGCTGAGTGGTGCTGTGATGGTGCTGAGTGATAATGTGGTGACACTGAGTGGTGCTGAGTGGTGCTGAGTGGTGCTATGGTGGTGCTGAGTGATGCTGTGGTGGTGCTGAGTGATGCTGTGGTGGTGCTGAGTGATAATGTGGTGGTGCTGAGAGATGCTGTGGTGGTGCTGAGTGATGCTGTGGTGGCACTGAGTGGTGCTGTGGTGGTGCTGAGTGGTGCTGTGGTGCTGCTGAGTGATGATGTGGTGGTGCTGAGTGGTGCTATGGTGGTGCTGAGTGATGCTGTGGTGGTGCTGAGTGAAGCTGTGGTGGTTCTGAGTGGTGCTGTGGTGGTGCTGAGTGGTGCTGTGATGGTGCTGAGTGATAATGTGGTGACACTGAGTGGTGCTGTGGTGGTGCTGAGTGGTGCTATGGTGGTGCTGAGTGATGCTGTGGTGGTGCTGAGTGATGCTGTGGTGGTGCTGAGTGATAATGTGGTGGTGCTGAGAGATGCTGTGGTGGTGCTGAGTGATGCTGTTGTGGCACTGAGTGGTGCTGTGGTGGTGCTGAGTGGTGCTGTGGTGGTGCTGAGTGATGCTGTGGTGGTGCTGAGTGATAATGTGGTGGTGCTGAGAGATGCTGTGGTGGTGCTGAGTGATGCTGTGGTGGCACTGAGTGGTGCTGTGGTGGTGCTGAGTGGTGCTGTGGTGGTGCTGAGTGATGATGTGGTGGTGCTGAGTGGTGCTATGGTGGTGCTGAGTGATGCTGTGGTGGTGCTGAGTGATCCTGTGGTGGTTCTGAGTGGTGCTGTGGTGGTGCTGAGTGAAAATGTGGTGGTGCTGAGAGATGCTGTGGTGGTGCTGAGTGATGCTGTGGTGGCACTGAGTGGTGCTGAGTGGTCCTGTGGTGGCACTGAGTGATGCTGTGGTGGTGCTGAGTGATGCTGTGGTGGTGCTGAGTGGTGCTGTGGTGGTGCTGAGTGATAATGTGGTGGTGCTGAGTGATAATGTGGTGATGCTGAGTGATGCTGGGGTAGCGCTGAGTGATGATGTGGTGATGCAGAGGGCAGAAAGGCACAAAAAGCAGTCTAACAGAGGGCAGAAGGGCAGAAAAACAAGGGAAAAACGAGTCTAACAGAGGGCAGAAGGGCACAAAAAAGCAGTCAAACAGAGGACAGAAGGGCAGAAAAACAAGGGAAAAACGAGTCTAACAGAGGGCAGAAGAGCACAAAAAACGAGTCTAACGGGGCAGAAAGGAACAAAAACGAGTCTAACAGAGGGCAGAAGGGCACAAAAAAACGAGTCTAACAGAGTGCAGAAGGGCACAAAAACAAGAGAATAACAGAGGGCAGAAGGGCACAAAAAACGAGTCTTAAAGGGGGCCGAAGGGCAGAAAATCAAGGTAAAAACAAGTCTAACAGAGGGCAAAAGGGCACAAAAAACTAGTCTAACAGGGGGCAGAATTAATCCCGCCCTGCGTGTTTGTCCACGAAGATGCCACCTTTTTGTGCAATACCTCTACTTAACTGGAGTACTTTCTACTGACTAATCAGTAAGTGCTCCCTCGTTGGCTAAATGTATAGGGGCAGATTTACAATAACTGGCGCATCCCCAGGGATGCGCCAGTTATTGTGCGCCGCAGCTCCGCCACCCATGGTGCGCCGCATTTACAATGCGGCGCACCATGTGGCAAAAACGGCACATATGCGTCACGCATCTGTGCCATAAAAGCAGCGCATTGGTGGAGCTGCGTCGCTCTTGCGACGGAGCTCCAGCAATGCTCTGGGGGGCCCTATCCCCCCAATGCTGCATCAAGCCTTGCGCCTGCTTCAAGCAGGCGCAGGGTTTTGACGCAGCATTGGCCTAAAAGTAACTGAGTGAAATCTTGTAGATTTCACTCAGCCACTTTTAGAAGGCGTTCCTGCGCAGGATCGCCCTCCCCTGCGCCGGAACGCCTCCTGATGGCGCAGGGCTTTACAACGTGAGTTGTTAATACCCAGCACCATGGCGCATCTTTTGTACTGCTGCTGCATCACAAAAGGTCTCGGTAGAGGGTGGCAGTGGTGAACCAGAGGGTGGCAGTGATGAACCAGAGGGTGACAGTGATGAACCAGAGGGTGGCAGGGGTGAACCAGAGGGTGACAGTGCTGAACCAGAGGGTGGCAGTGCTGAACCAGAGGGTACAGAAAAGGGGGTGGTGATGAACAGAGTGTCTGAATTAAGCAGACCACTCTTACCCAGTCCAAAGATCAGGGCTTGATCCATCACCGTTATTTATCTCACTGCCCCATCCCAGCTCAGAACCTGGCTATATGCAAATCAGTCTGTCCCTGGCCCAGTGCATCATGGGAACAGGGCAGACCAAACTACCAAGCCAATTCTTCACCAGAAAGGAGACAAGCTACCGGGGACCGGTTTCTGGCATTTCAGCCTCTTCGGCCCGGCTTGCTTGAATCCTGATGGAGCAGTGAGAAAGGGACTCATGTCTGAGTATACCCTGCCACACCTATAGTGGCCAAAAACGATACAGAAAAGGGGGTGGTGATGAACAGAGTGTCTGAATTAAGCAGACCACTCTTACCCAGTCCAAAGATCAGGGCTTGATCCATCACCGTTATTTATCTCACTGCCCCATCCCAGCTCAGAACCTGGCTATATGCAAATCAGTCTGTCCCTGGCCCAGTGCATCATGGGAACAGGGCAGACCAAACTACCAAGCCAATTCTTCACCAGAAAGGAGACAAGCTACCGGGGACCGGTTTCTGGCATTTCAGCCTCTTCGGCCCGGCTTGCTTGAATCCTGATGGAGCAGTGAGAAAGGGACTCATGTCTGAGTATACCCTGCCACACCTATAGTGGCCAAAAACGATACAGAAAAGGGGGTGGTGATGAACAGAGTGTCTGAATTAAGCAGACCACTCTTACCCAGTCCAAAGATCAGGGCTTGATCCATCACCGTTATTTATCTCACTGCCCCATCCCAGCTCAGAACCTGGCTATATGCAAATCAGTCTGTCCCTGGCCCAGTGCATCATGGGAACAGGGCAGACCAAACTACCAAGCCAATTCTTCACCAGAAAGGAGACAAGCTACCGGGGACCGGTTTCTGGCATTTCAGCCTCTTCGGCCCGGCTTGCTTGAATCCTGATGGAGCAGTGAGAAAGGGACTCATGTCTGAGTATACCCTGCCACACCTATAGTGGCCAAAAACGATACAGAAAAGGGGGTGGTGATGAACAGAGTGTCTGAATTAAGCAGACCACTCTTACCCAGTCCAAAGATCAGGGCTTGATCCATCACCGTTATTTATCTCACTGCCCCATCCCAGCTCAGAACCTGGCTATATGCAAATCAGTCTGTCCCTGGCCCAGTGCATCATGGGAACAGGGCAGACCAAACTACCAAGCCAATTCTTCACCAGAAAGGAGACAAGCTACCGGGGACCGGTTTCTGGCATTTCAGCCTCTTCGGCCCGGCTTGCTTGAATCCTGATGGAGCAGTGAGAAAGGGACTCATGTCTGAGTATACCCTGCCACACCTATAGTGGCCAAAAACGATACAGAAAAGGGGGTGGTGATGAACAGAGTGTCTGAATTAAGCAGACCACTCTTACCCAGTCCAAAGATCAGGGCTTGATCCATCACCGTTATTTATCTCACTGCCCCATCCCAGCTCAGAACCTGGCTATATGCAAATCAGTCTGTCCCTGGCCCAGTGCATCATGGGAACAGGGCAGACCAAACTACCAAGCCAATTCTTCACCAGAAAGGAGACAAGCTACCGGGGACCGGTTTCTGGCATTTCAGCCTCTTCGGCCCGGCTTGCTTGAATCCTGATGGAGCAGTGAGAAAGGGACTCATGTCTGAGTATACCCTGCCACACCTATAGTGGCCAAAAACGATACAGAAAAGGGGGTGGTGATGAACAGAGTGTCTGAATTAAGCAGACCACTCTTACCCAGTCCAAAGATCAGGGCTTGATCCATCACCGTTATTTATCTCACTGCCCCATCCCAGCTCAGAACCTGGCTATATGCAAATCAGTCTGTCCCTGGCCCAGTGCATCATGGGAACAGGGCAGACCAAACTACCAAGCCAATTCTTCACCAGAAAGGAGACAAGCTACCGGGGACCGGTTTCTGGCATTTCAGCCTCTTCGGCCCGGCTTGCTTGAATCCTGATGGAGCAGTGAGAAAGGGACTCATGTCTGAGTATACCCTGCCACACCTATAGTGGCCAAAAACGATACAGAAAAGGGGGTGGTGATGAACAGAGTGTCTGAATTAAGCAGACCACTCTTACCCAGTCCAAAGATCAGGGCTTGATCCATCACCGTTATTTATCTCACTGCCCCATCCCAGCTCAGAACCTGGCTATATGCAAATCAGTCTGTCCCTGGCCCAGTGCATCATGGGAACAGGGCAGACCAAACTACCAAGCCAATTCTTCACCAGAAAGGAGACAAGCTACCGGGGACCGGTTTCTGGCATTTCAGCCTCTTCGGCCCGGCTTGCTTGAATCCTGATGGAGCAGTGAGAAAGGGGTGAACCAGAGGGTGGCAGTGGTGAACCAGAGGGTGGCATGGGTGCACCAGAGGGTGGTAGGGGTGAACTAGAGAGTGGCAGTGGTGAACCAGAGGGTGTCAGTGCTGAACCAGAGGGTGGCAGGGGTGAACCAGAGGGTGGCAGTAATGAACCAGATGGTGGCAGGGGTGAACCAGAGGGTGGCAGTGGTGAACCAGAGGGTGGCATGGGTGCACCAGAGGGTGGTAGGGGTGAACTAGAGAGTGGCAGTGGTGAACCAGAGGGTGTCAGTGCTGAACCAGAGGGTGGCAGTGGTGAACCAAAGGTGCTGTGATGAACCAGAGGGTGGCAGTCGTGAACCAGAGGGTGGCAGTGCTGAACCAGAGGGTGACAGTGCTGAACCAGAGGGTGGCAGGTGTGAACCAGAGGGTGCTGCGATGAACCAGAGTCTGGCAGTGGTAAACCAGAGTGTGGCAGGGGTGAACCAGACGGTGGCAGTGGTGAACCAGAGGGTGGCAGTGCTGAACCAGAGTGTGACAGTGGTTAACCAGAGGGTAGCAGTGGTGAACCAGAGGTGCTGTTATGAACCAGAGGGTGGCAGTCATGAACCAGAGGGTGGCAGTGGTGAACCAGAGGGTGACAGTGCTGAACCAGAGGGTGGCAGGGGTGAACCAGAGAGTGGCAGTGCTGAACCAGAGGGTGGCAGTGGTGAACCAGAGGGTGGCAGGGGTGAACCAGAGGGTGGCAGGGGTGAACCAGAGGGTGGCAGTGGTGAGCCAGAGGGTGGCAGTGATGAACCAGAGGGTGGCAGTGGTGAACCAGAGGGTGCTGTGCCCATACACGACCGCATGGGTAACTTCGCCATGCAAGCGGCCCGCTAACACGCAAAAAAGCCCAGCGAACATGCAAAAAAAACGCGAACATGCAAAAACCCCGCGAACACGCAAAAAACAAAAATCCACAAATTTGCACGAATTCGCAGATATTGCGGATTGCGAATTTGATTTCGCGCGAATTCACGGAACGCGAATTCGCAAATTTCGCCCATACTTACCCATAAGGTATCCTCGTTGTCATGCCTAGCTTCCCAGATTGCTTGCTTTAGGTATAGTTTCTGCTGTCGCAGTTCAGCTAGTTATGTGATGTCGGTTGGATACTGTCGCACTTGCCGTAAAGAGTAATTAATATTTTTTTTAGCACTGGTGCACAATCAGACTGCCTAGCTCCATGCATATACATTTGCAAAATAGTGACTAAGGGGCCGATTATGATTGCAGTGAATCCACATCCTTCGGGCCGGCGGAAGCCACCGCCGGCCCGGAGGATGCGGATTCACCGCTGCGGTGTTTGTAAAGACCCCCCACCAGATTAGGATGGCTGGGGGGTCATCGGCGGACGGGGAGACGGTTCGCCGCGTTCCGCCGTGGTCGCCTTCAGACCGCGGCGGGAAATCTCTAATATGGTGGCAGTGTCTATCAGACACCGCCAGCCATATTAGGATTAGCCTTGGGACATGCCTTTCAGCGGCGGCAATGCCACCACAAAAAGGCATACGGTCTTTTCTTTGGGGGCCCGTTGCGGGCCCCCAAGGTGAAGGAGGGTGGGGGTGCACATGGGGGGTATCTATGGTACCCCCCTGCATTTGCTTGCACAAAGCGGCAGGCAACGCGCGTTGCCTGCCGCTTTATGCATGCAAATGCACTGCATGCAGTTTTAACATTGCGGCGGGTGCTGCTTCAAGCAGCACCCGCCGCAATGTTAAAAATACAGGATGTGACCGCCAGGGTGGCGGTCACATCCTAATTCGCACGGAGGGACCGCCGCTGCCCCTGCAGACGGTCCCTCCACCTCTGGGGTGGCGGACGGACGCAGGTCCATCCCCCATCCTAATAGACCCCTTAGTTTCTGTGTGTTGTCCAGCTTAGGTATATGTTCTGGAAGGGGGTCCTTTCAGTACAAAATACTTTGCATAGACAATTTTTAAAATGTTTCCCACATTGGATGTATGCTGTGGAGTTCCACATACATGCAAAGTTACAAACATTAAGAGAAATTTAGCATTTCCCCTTTTTTTAAGATTAAAGTGTAAGTTTGAATGAAAATAATGAATGCATAGTGAGTAATGCGGATATGGGGGGCAATATTGTCCTTTAAGACAAACAAAAATACTTGGTGGAAGCAGATAAGCAATTGGATAGTAAATCTTGTTATATTTAAATCACAGATAAGCAAATGCTGTTAAGACATGAAGAATATAATCTATAATTACAACATTGGTATGAACAAAGCCTCCTAAATCATGATGAATATTTTTTTTTGAAAATTGATAAAGCTGTTACACCAGTTTTGTATCTAATCCCTAAGATTCACAAAAATGATGTTGATCCGCCTGGGCACCCAATTAATTCAGCTATAGGTAGTGCCCTTCAACCCACGTCAAAGTATGTTGACTCATTTTTAGTTAGTTTAGTCAAGTCACTTCCCTCGTACATAAAAGATACAGGTGATTTCCTCAGAAGTATTGATGATCTTCCATGGGCGGATGACTATTTGTTAGTCACTATAGATGTGTCCACAATAAATACAAGCATCAGGCATACAGATGGTCTCAGAGCCATAAAACATTTCCTGCGGGTGAGACCAATAAGTTTGTGGGCACACACTGAGATGATCCTAAGGATGACTGAAAAATGTTTAAACAGCAATTTCTTCCTTTTTAACCATGTTCTCTACCATCAGATATGTGATACTGCTATGGGCACCTGCTTAGCCTAAGCTATGCAAATTTACATATGGGCTGGTGGGAGGAGCAATTGATTTGTACAGAGTACCAGGTGGAATGGAAAGAACATATCTTGCATTGGAGTCGATTTATCGACGATCTGTTTTTGGTCTGGAAGGGCACTGAGGAGCAAGTGAAGAATTTTATCAGTAGGATTCAACAAAATGATTTCAATCTAAGCTTTACAAGTGATGTGAGTAAATCAAGTGTTAACTTCCTTGACCTTACAGTATATA
Organism: Lissotriton helveticus; assembly: GCF_964261635.1. Classification (NCBI taxonomy): domain Eukaryota; kingdom Metazoa; phylum Chordata; class Amphibia; order Caudata; family Salamandridae; genus Lissotriton; species Lissotriton helveticus. Next base: position 873,715,756 of record NC_136063.1, read on the forward strand.
TCGAAGAAGGCAAGGTAGAAACAAAGCTGTGTAGGAAGCCATCTTCTGGAAAACACGTTGCTTCATGCAGCAAGCTTCCATCTGATCAACCTAAAGAGAAGTATACCATTTTGTGAATGTGTAAGAACCAAACGAAATTGTAGTGAGGAGGCTGAAACAGAGACACAACTAATTCATTTGAAGCAATGCATTGTTTTTCGAGGATATCCTGATGATTGGGTCAATACTGCAGTATGTAGAGCTTCTACCAGAAGGGGAGAGGAAATATTATTTGTAAAAGACAGAAAGAAAATTAAAGATACCAAAAATCTGTATTGGTTAATAACAACCTTTTAGTACACAACATGGTATGTTGCAGAGCATCTGGAACAAGCACTGACATGTGATTAAAAATGACCCGGTTTTGAGAAAGGAGGTGCCACGCATACCACAAATGACTTACAGACGTGTTAGATCATTCAAACAGGCATTGGTTAGCAATACCCTGAGAAAAACGCAACCAAAAGGAACATGGTTGAGTCAGAGACAGGGATTCCTAAAATGTACAAAATGCAAGGCCTGTTTGTATGGTATCAACATGAATCAATATAGACCAGGATTTTCCAACATGATGAAGAAAATCAAAGGAAAATACAGCTGCAAAACAGAGTTTGCTGTTTACGTGCTGCAGTGCCCTTGTGGCCTGCGGTACGAGGGCAGGACAATTCTGGAAATGCATAAGAGAATATTGCAGCATATAAGGGTAATCAAGAATGGCGATCGTACATATACAGTCACCCACTATTTTGAATGTTTTCATGCAAAGGAGTAAAAACCATGTCTACATATATTCAAGACACCACAGATTGTTTTGAGAAAACTTCATGAAATCAATATTCCTACTGACCAATCCATTATTCTGACAACCATTGATGTGAGTTCTCTTTATACATCAATCCCTCACAATTTGGGTCTCGAGGCTTTGGAAACTGCTCTCCTACAAACCAAGAAACCCATCGATTTACAGATTTTCATCCTTGAACTCATGCAATTCACCCTCCATCACAGCTACTTCAAAACTCCTAACAACCAGCATTAATTGTCTGGAGTTGCTATGGGCAACTGTGCTGCTCCAGCGTATGCAAACTTGTTCATGTACCACTTTGAAAGCCAACACATTTTGAAAGAAAAAAATTGGGAGCCATTCTTGTGTTCATATTACCGTTACATCGACAACATTTTCCTGATTTGGAAGGGTACTGAAACACAATTGATCAATGCCATTGCCTCACTCAACGACATCAATGACCGGATTCAGTTTACTCACACCCACAGTAGAACTGAAATATCATTCCTCGATGTCCTGATAAAATTGTTTTGTCACATCCATACATACCAAAGAAACTGATCGAAATAATTACTTACACTATCGCAGTTTTCATCAACCCAGTTTAAAACGTCATCTACCTTATTCCCAACTACTACGTGCCAAAAGAATTGCCTCAACTAATGACAGGACAGTCACAAAATCATCACAAAATTCCAACAACGGGGATATCCCACTCAACTAACTAAAACTGCAGAAGAAAGAGCTATGTGTCTCAACAGGGATGATCTACTTAAACCTAAAAATGTAAATCTTGAAGATGAGAATCGTCCCGTTTTTGTATCTAATTTTTCAATTCAATCTAAAAAGATCAAGGAAGTGATTCGCAAACACTGGCCCATGCTAAATTTGGAGAAAGATTTCAATAACATTTTTGAGAAACCACCCATTTTTGCATATCAACGCTCCAAAAACATACAAACTCTTTTAAAACAACCGACTTTGCAAAGTGTGATTACCTACAAGGGGACCCTTCCTTGCCATAATTGTGGGCATTGCAACAGTATTATACCTGGAAATATACTGTGCCACCCTACCAAAGGTACCCCCATTCATCTACAAGTCGATGCAACTTGTGACTCTACCAACGTTGTATACATGTTAAAATGACCATGTGGCCTCCCATATGTGGGAAAAACAGAACGAAAAATCAAAACCAGACTTAATGAACATCGCAGTAGTATCCGCACTAAGAACTTGAAGTCATGTATTGCAGCACACTTTGTTTCACAATCTCACAACCCCAGTCAAATCAGGTACCTAATTTTGGAGATGGTTAACAAACTTCCTCACAGAGATAATAGCAAATATTTGCTACAACGTGAACTTCACTGGATTTATTATTTACAAGCCCTTCAACCCAAGGGGCTTAATGACAGAATTGAACTCAGCTGTCACCTTTGTATATTTTAATTTTTTAACAAAGTGATCTCTCTTTAACCTGTATTCATGACAGAACCTCTGATTTATTCATTGTGTTTCATTTAGACTTGCTCATTCCTTTTGTGTTCCTTAAAGATTCGTTTTACATTTATTTGTCTTTTCCACTTGATCCGTTTTGGTGTTCTATTCTTTTGTCTATAGTGGTTGTTTGAGTCTATATTGTTTGACATTTCCTCAGTCCTATTTTCATTTCACTTACTTTTCCTCATACCGGTGGCTTGGCGCATACTTTGCGACAGTGTGTCCTGTTTCTATCTCTTTTACTTTCCTTTTTACGGGAGCCTGTGCGCACACTCGGCGTCTTCCGGGTTACGGCTCGGACCCACCGATGTGATTCCTTCTGCTCACACGCCCGTTCTTGGTGATGGGTAAGTTTCTATATCTCGTTTTTCCTTGGTTTAGGTGGCGGTCTCTCCGTTTTTTCTATTACACATTATATTTTCATTCGACAATGGGTGCGTTTATAATTCCTCTATATATCCTCATCGTGGTGTCCATATCACGTATCCAGGAATCTCTATGGTCACATTTCTTTCATTTCGCGATCTCACTAGCCTTTTCACGAGTACTGAATTTTGCTTCACGCGATACTTTCCTTTTCATCTGTTATGATCACATTGGGTTTCTCTTTGGCATTTTCTCCTAAAGTTCGTTTTGTATATATTTTTGTGCTCCTGCATTCCTGTATATCAGCAAACCTACAGTGTGTTTCATCTCTTTTCTTCTAGAAATATATCCCCCTGAAGAAGTGCTGTTCTAGCACGAAATGCATTGGGGTTTCCATTTCACCTTATGTTGAATTGTGCCATGATTTGATATGGATCTATCTTTACTAGAAGTTTAACCAACATATGAAGAAATATGTGTCAATGAATTATCGTTTTTGGATTCACCTGAACTACTTTAACGAATAAAACATTCATGAAGTTTTGAACATTACGTTATTCTACCTCAAGTTCATTTATAACTACGCACTTTAAGTGCATTCAGAGTGCTCAGGGTAGTTCTTACTTGCCGTAAGACTTCCCATTTTCTCATTCATGCAAAGGATGCCAAAGGGTTTACGTAATATGTAATTGATGCAGTGGCAGATAATGTACAGAGAGGAAACAGGGAAAAGAAATTGAGAATATTAGAGTCCCCGTACATTATTGAACTAAATTCCAAACAGCCAGAAAGTCGTAATGTAGCGGAAGATTTGTACATGCATTTATAAAATTATAACAACAAAAAGATTGATTCTGCCTATGAATTCACAATCAAAAAAGGTTTTAACTGTATTAAATTAGGATTTTTTTAAGGGTGTTATGGGTTATAAACAGTACTCAGAAACAATAAATAAACTCAGAAGTAGAGGGGCAATTTATTTATTTAATTTATTTATTTTTTATTTTATTTAATTCAATTTTATATAGCGCAAACATTATCCGAAGGTGTCGGAGCGCTTTACATAGGAACCAGTTGCGATACATAAGGATTTCGGATTACATGCGTTACATAAAAGATACAAGCAGAAAAAAAATTGCAAATGTACAAGTTATAAAGTCACACAGGCAAGAGATATAAACAGAAATAAATTGCAAATGTACAAGTAGTAAAGTCACACATGGAAGAGATACATATAGAAAGACTTTCAAATGTTCGGGTTGTAAAGTCACTCAAGAAAGAGATACAAATGGATAAACTCTAAGAGTCACGTAGGAATGGTAGAGAGTACAAAGGTCTACTGCATATACTAGTGATTAGAGTTATCTCTATATACACATATATATATATATATATATATATATATATATATATATATATATGTATATATATATATATATATATATATATATATATATATATATATATGTATATACATGCCAAAACCAAAGTTACCCTTGAGTGAAGACGCCACCATTTGAGAGGGAAATCCTTATTTATTGCAGATAGCCCTGGCAACAGCTCCAAAATAAATCCATAAGATACAGCCAAACGCGTTTCAGACACTTCAGTCCTTGTTCACTGGCTCTTTACAGCAGCAATTGTGGGAGACTCGTTTTTGAACCGTCAAGTCCCGCCCCAGTGGGCGTGAGCCTACATTGCATCTTGGTACTTGTTGTCTTCCTCACAGTAAATCCCAAGTGGGTGCCGCAATGTCTGTCATAGCAATATTGTTCCCAAGTGGGTTGGATAGACGATGGGAACCTGCATCAAAGCTATTACCTCGCTCCACAATTCCGGGCTCTCACTTCTCTCAGCGCTAGTAATTCCAGCGCTGCAGAACCGCGTTTCAGCGGCGGGGCGTCTTCGCGACTGGGGCCAGCCGCAAAACATGCCACAACCAAAGTTACCCTTGAGTGAAGACGCCACCATTTGAGAGGGAAATCCTTATTTATTGCAGATAGCCCTGGCAACAGCTCCAAAATAAATCCATAAGATACAGCCAAACGCGTTTCAGACACTTCAGTCCTTGTTCACTGGCTCTTTACAGCAGCAATTGTGGGAGACTCGTTTTTGAACCGTCAAGTCCCACCCCAGAGGGCGTGAGCCTACATTGCATCTTGGTACTTGTTGTCTTCCTCACAGTAAATCCCAAGTGGGTGCCGCAATGTCTGTAATAGCAATATTGTTCCCAAGTGGGTTGGATAGACGATGGGAAACTGCACCAAAGCTATTACCTCGCTCCACAATTCCGGGCTCTCACTTCTCTCAGCGCTAGTACTTCCAGCGCTGCAGAACCGCGTTTCAGCGGCGGGGCGTCTTCGCGACTGGGGCCAGCCGCAAAACATGCCACAACCAAAGTTACCCTTGAGTGAAGACGCCACCATTTGAGAGGGAAATCCTTATTTATTGCAGATAGCCCTGGCAACAGCTCCAAAATAAATCCATAAGATACAGCCAAACGCGTTTCAGACACTTCAGTCCTTGTTCACTGGCTCTTTACAGCAGCAATTGTGGGAGACTCGTTTTTGAACCGTCAAGTCCCACCCCAGAGGGCGTGAGCCTACATTGCATCTTGGTACTTGTTGTCTTCCTCACAGTAAATCCCAAGTGGGTGCCGCAATGTCTGTAATAGCAATATTGTTCCCAAGTGGGTTGGATAGACGATGGGAAACTGCACCAAAGCTATTACCTCGCTCCACAATTCCGGGCTCTCACTTCTCTCAGCGCTAGTACTTCCAGCGCTGCAGAACCGCGTTTCAGCGGCGGGGCGTCTTCGCTACTGGGGCCAGCCGCAAAACATGCCACAACCAAAGTTACCCTAGAGTGAAGACGCCACCATTTGAGAGGGAAATCCTTATTTATTGCAGCTAGCCCTGGCAACAGCTCCAAAATAAATCCATAAGATACAGCCAAACGCGTTTCAGACACTTCAGTCCTTGTTCACTGGCTCTTTACAGCAGCAATTGTGGGAGACTCGTTTTTGAACCGTCAAGTCCCGCCCCAGTGGGCGTGAGCCTACATTGCATCTTGGTACTTGTTGTCTTCCTCACAGTAAATCCCAAGTGGGTGCCGCAATGTCTGTAATAGCAATATTGTTCCCAAGTGGGTTGGATAGACGATGGGAAACTGCACCAAAGCTATTACCTCGCTCCACAATTCCGGGCTCTCACTTCTCTCAGCGCTAGTACTTCCAGCGCGGCAGAACCGCGTTTCAGCGGCGGGGCGTCTTCGCGACTGGGGCCAGCCGCAAAACATGCCACAACCAAAGTTACCCTTGAGTGAAGACGCCACCATTTGAGAGGGAAATCCTTATTTATTGCAGATAGCCCTGGCAACAGCTCCAAAATAAATCCATAAGATACAGCCAAACGTGTTTCAGACACTTCAGTCCTTGTTCACTGGCTCTTTACAGCAGCAATTGTGGGAGACTCGTTTTTGAACCGTCAAGTCCCGCCCCAGTGGGCGTGAGCCTACATTGCATCTTGGTACTTGTTGTCTTCCTCACAGTAAATCCCAAGTGGGTGCCGCAATGTCTGTAATAGCAATATTGTTCCCAAGTGGATTGGATAGACGATGGGAAACTGCACCAAAGCTATTACCTCGCTCCACAATTCCGGGCTCTCACTTCTCTCAGCGCTAGTACTTCCAGCGCTGCAGAACCGCGTTTCAGTGGCGGGGCGTCTTCGCGACTGGGGCTAGCCGCAAAACATGCCACAACCAAAGTTACACTTGAGTGAAGACGCCACCATTTGAGAGGGAAATCCTTATTTATTGCAGATAGCCCTGGCAACAGCTCCAAAATAAATCCATAAGATACAGCCAAACGCGTTTCAGACACTTCAGTCCTTGTTCACTGGCTCTTTACAGCAGCAATTGTGGGAGACTCGTTTTTGAACCGTCATGTCCCGCCCCAGTGGGCGTGAGCCTACATTGCATCTTGGTACTTGTTGTCTTCCTCACAGTAAATCCCAAGTGGGTGCCGCAATGTCTGTAATAGCAATATTGTTCCCAAGTGGGTTGGATAGACGATGGGAAACTGCACCAAAGCTATTAACTCGCTCCACAATTCCGGGCTCTCACTTCTCTCAGCGCTAGTACTTCCAGCGCTGCAGAACCGCGTTTCAGCAGCGGGGCGTCTTCGCGACTGGGGCCAGCCGCAAAACATGCCACAACCAAAGTTACCCTTGAGTGAAGATGCCACCATTTGAGAGGGAAATCCTTATTTATTGCAGATAGCCCTGGCAACAGCTCCAAAATAAATCCATAAGATACAGCCAAACGCGTTTCAGACACTTCAGTCCTTGTTCACTGGCTCTTTACAGCAGCAATTGTGGGAGAATCGTTTTTTAACCGTCAAGTCCCGCCCCAGTGGGCGTGAGCCTACATTGCATCTTGGTACTTGTTGTCTTCCTCACAGTAAATCCCAAGTGGGTGCCGCAATGTCTGTAATAGCAATATTGTTCCCAAGTGGGTTGGATAGACGATGGGAAACTGCACCAAAGCTATTACCTCGCTCCACAATTCCGGGCTCTCACTTCTCTCAGCGCTAGTACTTCCAGCGCGGCAGAACCGCATTTCAGCGGCGGGGCGTCTTCGCGACTGGGGCCAGCCGCAAAACATGCCACAACCAAAGTTACCCTTGAGTGAAGACGCCACCATTTGAGAGGGAAATCCTTATTTATTGCAGATAGCCCTGGCAACAGCTCCAAAATAAATCCATAAGATACAGCCAAACGTGTTTCAGACACTTCAGTCCTTGTTCACTGGCTCTTTACAGCAGCAATTGTGGGAGACTCGTTTTTGAACCGTCAAGTCCCGCCCCAGTGGGCGTGAGCCTACATTGCATCTTGGTACTTGTTGTCTTCCTCACAGTAAATCCCAAGTGGGTGCCGCAATGTCTGTAATAGCAATATTGTTCCCAAGTGGATTGGATAGACGATGGGAAACTGCACCAAAGCTATTACCTCGCTCCACAATTCCGGGCTCTCACTTCTCTCAGCGCTAGTACTTCCAGCGCTGCAGAACCGCGTTTCAGTGGCGGGGCGTCTTCGCGACTGGGGCCAGCCGCAAAACATGCCACAACCAAAGTTACACTTGAGTGAAGACGCCACCATTTGAGAGGGAAATCCTTATTTATTGCAGATAGCCCTGGCAACAGCTCCAAAATAAATCCATAAGATACAGCCAAACGCGTTTCAGACACTTCAGTCCTTGTTCACTGGCTCTTTACAGCAGCAATTGTGGGAGACTCGTTTTTGAACCGTCAAGTCCCGCCCCAGTGGGCGTGAGCCTACATTGCATCTTGGTACTTGTTGTCTTCCTCACAGTAAATCCCAAGTGGGTGCCGCAATGTCTGTAATAGCAATATTGTTCCCAAGTGGGTTGGATAGACGATGGGAAACTGCACCAAAGCTATTAACTCGCTCCACAATTCCGGGCTCTCACTTCTCTCAGCGCTAGTACTTCCAGCGCTGCAGAACCGCGTTTCAGCGGCGGGGCGTCTTCGCGACTGGGGCCAGCCGCAAAACATGCCACAACCAAAGTTACCCTTGAGTGAAGACGCCACCATTTGAGAGGGAAATCCTTATTTATTGCAGATAGCCCTGGCAACAGCTCCAAAATAAATCCATAAGATACAGCCAAACGCGTTTCATACACTTCAGTCCTTGTTCACTGGCTCTTTACAGCAGCAATTGTGGGAGACTCGTTTTTGAACCGTCAAGTCCCGCCCCAGTGGGCGTGAGCCTACATTGCATCTTGGTACTTGTTGTCTTCCTCACAGTAAATCCCAAGTGGGTGCCGCAATGTCTGTAATAGCAATATTGTTCCCAAGTGGGTTGGATAGACGATGGGAAACTGCACCAAAGCTATTACCTCGCTTCACAATTCCGGGCTCTCACTTCTCTCAGCGCTAGTACTTCCAGCGCTGCAGAACCGCGTTTCAGCGGCGGGGCGTCTTCGCGACAGGGGCCAGCCGCAAAACATGCCACAACCAAAGTTACCCTTGAGTGAAGACGCCACCATTTGAGAGGGAAATCCTTATTTATTGCAGATAGCCCTGGCAACAGCTCCAAAATAAATCCATAAGATACAGCCAAACGCGTTTCAGACACTTCAGTCCTTGTTCACTGGCTCTTTACAGCAGCAATTGTGGGAGACTTGTTTTTGAACCGTCAAGTCCAGCCCCAGTGGGCGTGAGCCTACATTGCATCTTGGTACTTGTTGTCTTCCTCACAGTAAATCCCAAGTGGGTGCCGCAATGTCTGTAATAGCAATATTGTTCCCAAGTGGGTTGGATAGACGGTGGGAAACTGCACCAAAGCTATTACCTCGCTCCACAATTCCGGGCTCTCACTTCTCTCAGCGCTAGTACTTCCAGCGCTGCAGAACCGCGTTTCAGCGGCGGGGCGTCTTCGCGACTGGGGCCAGCCGCAAAACATGCCACAACCAAAGTTACCCTTGAGTGAAGACGCCACCATTTGAGAGGGAAATCCTTATTTATTGCAGATAGCCCTGGCAACAGCTCCAAAATAAATCCATAAGATACAGCCAAACGCGTTTCAGACACTTCAGTCCTTGTTCACTGGCTCTTTACAGCAGCAATTGTGGGAGACTCGTTTTTGAACCGTCAAGTCCCGCCCCAGTGGGCGTGAGCCTACATTGCATCTTGGTACTTGTTGTCTTCCTCACAGTAAATCCCAAGTGGGTGCCGCAATGTCTGTAATAGCAATATTGTTCCCAAGTGGGTTGGATAGACGATGGGAAACTGCACCAAAGCTATTACCTCGCTCCACAATTCCGGGCTCTCACTTCTCTCAGCGCTAGTACTTCCAGCGCGGCAGAACCGCGTTTCAGCGGCGGGGCGTCTTCGCGACTGGGGCCAGCTGCAAAACATGCCACAACCAAAGTTACCCTTGAGTGAAGACGCCACCATTTGAGAGGGAAATCCTTATTTATTGCAGATAGCCCTGGCAACAGCTCCAAAATAAATCCATAAGATACAGCCAAACGTGTTTCAGACACTTCAGTCCTTGTTCACTGGCTCTTTACAGCAGCAATTGTGGGAGACTCGTTTTTGAACCGTCAAGTCCCGCCCCAGTGGGCGTGAGCCTACATTGCATCTTGGTACTTGTTGTCTTCCTCACAGTAAATCCCAAGTGGGTGCCGCAATGTCTGTAATAGCAATATTGTTCCCAAGTGGATTGGATAGACGATGGGAAACTGCACCAAAGCTATTACCTCGCTCCACAATTCCGGGCTCTCACTTCTCTCAGCGCTAGTACTTCCAGCGCTGCAGAACCGCGTTTCAGTGGCGGGGCGTCTTCGCGACTGGGGCCAGCCGCAAAACATGCCACAACCAAAGTTACACTTGAGTGAAGACGCCACCATTTGAGAGGGAAATCCTTATTTATTGCAGATAGCCCTGGCAACAGCTCCAAAATAAATCCATAAGATACAGCCAAACGCGTTTCAGACACTTCAGTCCTTGTTCACTGGCTCTTTACAGCAGCAATTGTGGGAGACTCGTTTTTGAACCGTCATGTCCCGCCCCAGTGGGCGTGAGCCTACATTGCATCTTGGTACTTGTTGTCTTCCTCACAGTAAATCCCAAGTGGGTGCCGCAATGTCTGTAATAGCAATATTGTTCCCAAGTGGGTTGGATAGACGATGGGAAACTGCACCAAAGCTATTAACTCGCTCCACAATTCCGGGCTCTCACTTCTCTCAGCGCTAGTACTTCCAGCGCTGCAGAACCGCGTTTCAGCGGCGGGGCGTCTTCGCGACTGGGGCCAGCCGCAAAACATGCCACAACCAAAGTTACCCTTGAGTGAAGACGCCACCATTTGAGAGGGAAATCCTTATTTATTGCAGATAGCCCTGGCAACAGCTCCAAAATAAATCCATAAGATACAGCCAAACGCGTTTCAGACACTTCAGTCCTTGTTCACTGGCTCTTTACAGCAGCAATTGTGGGAGACTCGTTTTTGAACCGTCAAGTCCCGCCCCAGTGGGCGTGAGCCTACATTGCATCTTGGTACTTGTTGTCTTCCTCACAGTAAATCCCAATTGGGTGCCGCAATGTCTGTAATAGCAATATTGTTCCCAAGTGGGTTGGATAGACGATGGGAAACTGCACCAAAGCTATTACCTCGCTCCACAATTCCGGGCTCTCACTTCTCTCAGCGCTAGTACTTCCAGCGCGGCAGAACCGCGTTTCAGCGGCGGGGCGTCTTCGCGACTGGGGCCAGCCGCAAAACATGCCACAACCAAAGTTACCCTTGAGTGAAGACGCCACCATTTGAGAGGGAAATCCTTATTTATTGCAGATAGCCCTGGCAACAGCTCCAAAATAAATCCATAAGATACAGCCAAACGTGTTTCAGACACTTCAGTCCTTGTTCACTGGCTCTTTACAGCAGCAATTGTGGGAGACTCGTTTTTGAACCGTCAAGTCCCGCCCCAGTGGGCGTGAGCCTACATTGCATCTTGGTACTTGTTGTCTTCCTCACAGTAAATCCCAAGTGGGTGCCGCAATGTCTGTAATAGCAATATTGTTCCCAAGTGGATTGGATAGACGATGGGAAACTGCACCAAAGCTATTACCTCGCTCCACAATTCCGGGCTCTCACTTCTCTCAGCGCTAGTACTTCCAGCGCTGCAGAACCGCGTTTCAGTGGCGGGGCGTCTTCGCGACTGGGGCCAGCCGCAAAACATGCCACAACCAAAGTTACACTTGAGTGAAGACGCCACCATTTGAGAGGGAAATCCTTATTTATTGCAGATAGCCCTGGCAACAGCTCCAAAATAAATCCATAAGATACAGCCAAACGCGTTTCAGACACTTCAGTCCTTCTTCACTGGCTCTTTACAGCAGCAATTGTGGGAGACTCGTTTTTGAACCGTCAAGTCCCGCCCCAGTGGGCGTGAGCCTACATTGCATCTTGGTACTTGTTGTCTTCCTCACAGTAAATCCCAAGTGGGTGCCGCAATGTCTGTAATAGCAATATTGTTCCCAAGTGGGTTGGATAGACGATGGGAAACTGCACCAAAGCTATTAACTCGCTCCACAATTCCGGGCTCTCACTTCTCTCAGCGCTAGTACTTCCAGCGCTGCAGAACCGCGTTTCAGCGGCGGGGCGTCTTCGCGACTGGGGCCAGCCGCAAAACATGCCACAACCAAAGTTACCCTTGAGTGAAGACGCCACCATTTGAGAGGGAAATCCTTATTTATTGCAGATAGCCCTGGCAACAGCTCCAAAATAAATCCATAAGATACAGCCAAACGCGTTTCATACACTTCAGTCCTTGTTCACTGGCTCTTTACAGCAGCAATTGTGGGAGACTCGTTTTTGAACCGTCAAGTCCCGCCCCAGTGGGCGTGAGCCTACATTGCATCTTGGTACTTGTTGTCTTCCTCACAGTAAATCCCAAGTGGGTGCCGCAATGTCTGTAATAGCAATATTGTTCCCAAGTGGGTTGGATAGACGATGGGAAACTGCACCAAAGCTATTACCTCGCTCCACAATTCCGGGCTCTCACTTCTCTCAGCGCTAGTACTTCCAGCGCTGCAGAACCGCGTTTCAGCGGCGGGGCGTCTTCGCGACAGGGGCCAGCCGCAAAACATGCCACAACCAAAGTTACCCTTGAGTGAAGACGCCACCATTTGAGAGGGAAATCCTTATTTATTGCAGATAGCCCTGGCAACAGGTCCAAAATAAATCCATAAGATACAGCCAAACGCGTTTCAGACACTTCAGTCCTTGTTCACTGGCTCTTTACAGCAGCAATTGTGGGAGACTTGTTTTTGAACCGTCAAGTCCAGCCCCAGTGGGCGTGAGCCTACATTGCATCTTGGTACTTGTTGTCTTCCTCACAGTAAATCCCAAGTGGGTGCCGCAATGTCTGTAATAGCAATATTGTTCCCAAGTGGGTTGGATAGACGGTGGGAAACTGCACCAAAGCTATTACCTCGCTCCACAATTCCGGGCTCTCACTTCTCTCAGCGCTAGTACTTCCAGCGCTGCAGAACCGCGTTTCAGCGGCGGGGCGTCTTCGCGACTGGGGCCAGCCGCAAAACATGCCACAACCAAAGTTACCCTTGAGTGAAGACGCCACCATTTGAGAGGAAAATCCTTATTTATTGCAGATAGCCCTGGCAACAGCTCCAAAATAAATCCATAAGATACAGCCAAACGCGTTTCAGACACTTCAGTCCTTGTTCACTGGCTCTTTACAGCAGCAATTGTGGGAGACTCGTTTTTGAACCATCAAGTCCCGCCCCAGTGGGCGTGAGCCTACATTGCATCTTGGTACTTGTTGTCTTCCTCACAGTAAATCCCAAGGGGGTGCCGCAATGTCTGTAATAGCAATATTGTTCCCAAGTGGGTTGGATAGACGATGGGAAACTGCACCAAAGCTATTACCTCGCTCCACAATTCCGGGCTCTCACTTCTCTCAGCGCTAGTACTTCCAGCGCTGCAGAACCGCGTTTCAGCGGCGGGGCGTCTTCGCGACTGGGGCCAGCCGCAAAACATGCCACAACCAAAGTTACCCTTGAGTGAAGACGCCACCATTTGAGAGGGAAATCCCTATTTATTGCAGATAGCCCTGGCAACAGCTCCAAAATAAATCCATAAGATACAGCCAAACGCGTTTCAGACACTTCAGTCCTTGTTCACTGGCTCTTTACAGCAGCAATTGTGGGAGACTCGTTTTTGAACCGTCAAGTCCCGCCCCAGTGGGCGTGAGCCTACATTGCATCTTGGTACTTGTTGTCTTCCTCACAGTAAATCCCAAGTGGGTGCCGCAATGTCTGTAATAGCAATATTGTTCCCAAGTGGGTTGGATAGACGATGGGAAACTGCACCAAAGCTATTATCTCGCTCCACAATTCCGGGCTCTCACTTTTCTCAGCGCTAGTACTTCCAGCGCTGCAGAACCGCGTTTCAGCGGCGGGGCGTCTTCGCGACTGGGGCCAGCCGCAAAACATGCCACAACCAAAGTTACCCTTGAGTGAAGACGCCACCATTTGAGAGGGAAATCCTTATTTATTGCAGATAGCCCTGGCAACAGCTCCAAAATAAATCCATAAGATGCAGCCAAACGCGTTTCAGACACTTCAGTCCTTGTTCACTGGCTCTTTACAGCAGCAATTGTGGGAGACTCGTTTTTGAACCGTCAAGTCCCGCCCCAGTGGGCGTGAGCCTACATTGCATCTTGGTACTTGTTGTCTTCCTCACAGTAAATCCCAAGTGGGTGCCGCAATGTCTGTAATAGCAATATTGTTCCCAAGTGGATTGGATAGACGATGGGAAACTGCACCAAAGCTATTACCTCGCTCCACAATTCCGGGCTCTCACTTCTCTCAGCGCTAGTACTTCCAGCGCTGCAGAACCGCGTTTCAGCGGCGGGGCGTCTTCGCGACTGGGGCCAGCCGCAAAACATGCCACAACCAAAGTTACCCTTGAGTGAAGACGCCACCATTTGAGAGGGAAATCCTTATTTATTGCAGATAGCCCTGGCAACAGCTCCAAAATAAATCCATAAGATACAGCCAAACGCGTTTCAGACACTTCAGTCCTTGTTCACTGGCTCTTTACAGCAGCAATTGTGGGAGACTCGTTTTTGAACCATCAAGTCCCGCCCCAGTGGGCGTGAGCCTACATTGCATCTTGGTACTTGTTGTCTTCCTCACAGTAAATCCCAAGTGGGTGCCGCAATGTCTGTAATAGCAATATTGTTCCCAAGTGGGTTAGATAGACGATGGGAAACTGCACCAAAGCTATTACCTCGCTCCACAATTCCGGGCTCTCACTTCTCTCAGCGCTAGTACTTCCAGCGCTGCAGAACCGCGTTTCAGCGGCGGGGCGTCTTCGCGACTGGGGCCAGCCGCAAAACATGCCACAACCAAAGTTACCCTTGAGTGAAGACGCCACCATTTGAGAGGGAAATCCTTCGTTATTGCAGATAGCCCTGGGAACAGCTCCAAAATAAATCCATAAGATACAGCCAAACGCGTTTCAGACACTTCAGTCCTTGTTCACTGGCTCTTTACAGCAGCAATTGTGGGAGACTCGTTTTTGAACCGTCAAGTCCCGCCCCAGTGGGCGTGAGCCTACATTGCATCTTGGTACTTGTTGTCTTCCTCACAGTAAATCCCAAGTGGGTGCCGCAATGTCTGTAATAGCAATATTGTTCCCAAGTGGGTTGGATAGACGATGGGAAACTGCACCAAAGCTATTACCTCGCTCCACAATTCCGGGCTCTCACTTCTCTCAGCGCTACTACTTCCAGCGCTGCAGAACCGCGTTTCAGCGGCGGGGCGTCTTCGCGACTGGGGCCAGCCGCAAAACATTCCACAACCAAAGTTACCCTTGAGTGAAGACGCCACCATTTGAGAGGGAAATCCTTATTTATTGCAGATAGCCCTGGCAACAGCTCCAAAATAAATCCATAAGATACAGCCAAACGCGTTTCAGACACTTCAGTCCTTGTTCACTGGCTCTTTACAGCAGCAATTGTGGGAGACTCGTTTTTGAAACGTCAAGTCCCGCCCCAGTGGGCTTGAGCCTACATTGCATCTTGGTACTTGTTGTCTTCCTCATAGTAAATCCCAAGTGGGTGCCGCAATGTCTGTAATAGCAATATTGTTCCCAAGTGGATTGGATAGACGATGGGAAACTGCACCAAAGCTATTACCTCGCTCCACAATTCCGGGCTCTCACTTCTCTCAGCGCTAGTACTTCCAGCGCTGCAGAACCGCGTTTCAGCGGCGGGGCGTCTTCGCGACTGGGGCCAGCCGCAAAACATGCCACAACCAAAGTTACCCTTGAGTGAAGACGCCACCATTTGAGAAGGAAATCCTTATTTATTGCAGATAGCCCTGGCAACAGCTCCAAAATAAATCCATAAGATACAGCCAAACGCGTTTCAGACACTTCAGTCCTTGTTCACTGGCTCTTTACAGCAGCAATTGTGGGAGACTCGTTTTTGAACCGTCAAGTCCCGCCCCAGTGGGCGTGAGCCTACATTGCATCATGGTACTTGTTGTCTTCCTCACAGTAAATCCCAAGTGGGTCCCGCAATGTCTGTAATAGCAATATTGTTCCCAAGTGGGTTGGATAGACGATGGGAAACTGCACCAAAGCTATTACCTCGCTCCACAATTCCGGGCTCTCACTTCTCTCAGCGCTAGTACTTCCAGCGCTGCAGAACCGCATTTCAGCGGTGGGGCGTCTTCGTGACTGGGGCCAGCCGCAAAACATGCCACAACCAAAGTTACCCTTGAGTGAAGACGCCACCATTTGAGAGGGAAATCCTTATATATTGCAGATAGCCCTGGCAACAGCGCCAAAATAAATCCATAAGATACAGCCAAACGCGTTTCAGACACTTCAGTCCTTGTTCACTGGCTCTTTACAGCAGCAATTGTGGGAGACTCGTTTTTGAACCGTCAAGTCCCGCCCCAGTGGGCGTGAGCCTACATTGCATCTTGGTACTTGTTGTCTTCCTCACAGTAAATCCCAAGTGGGTGCCGCAATGTCTGTAATAGCAATATTGTTCCCAAGTGGATTGGATAGACGATGGGAAACTGCACCAAAGCTATTACCTCGCTCCACAATTCCGGGTTCTCACTTCTCTCAGCGCTAGTACTTCCAGCGCTGCAGAACCGCGTTTCAGCGGCGGGGCGTCTTCGCGACTGGGGCCAGCCGCAAAACATGCCACAACCAAAGTTACCCTTGAGTGAAGACGCCACCATTTGAGAGGGAAATCCTTATTTATTGCAGATAGCCCTGGCAACAGCTCCAAAATAAATCCATAAGATACAGCCAAACGCGTTTCAGACACTTCAGTCCTTGTTCACTGGCTCTTTACAGCAGCAATTGTGGGAGACTCGTTTTTGAACCGTCAAGTCCCGCCCCAGTGGGTGTGAGCCTACATTGCATCTTGGTACTTGTTGTCTTCCTCACAGTAAATCCCAAGTGGGTCCCGCAATGTCTGTAATAGCAATATTGTTCCCAAGTGGGTTGGATAGACGATGGGAAACTGCACCAAAGCTATTACCTCGCTCCACAATTCCGGGCTCTCACTTCTCTCAGCGCTAGTACTTCCAGCGCTGCAGAACCGCGTTTCAGCGGTGGGGCGTCTTCGCGACTGGGGCCAGCCGCAAAACATGCCACAACCAAAGTTACCCTTGAGTGAAGACGCCACCATTTGAGAGGGAAGTCCTTATTTATTGCATATAGCCCTGGCAACAGCTCCAAAATAAATCCATAAGATACAGCCAAACGCGTTTCAGACACTTCAGTCCTTGTTCACTGGCTCTTTACAGCAGCAATTGTGGGAGACTCGTTTTTGAACCGTCAAGTCCCGCCCCAGTGGGCGTGAGCCTACATTGCATCTTGGTACTTGTTGTCTTCCTCACAGTAAATCCCAAGTGGGTGCCGCAATGTCTGTAATAGCAATATTGTTCCCAAGTGGGTTGGATAGACGATGGGAAACTGCACCAAAGCTATTACCTCGCTCCACAATTCCGGGCTCTCACTTCTCTCAGCGCTAGTACTTCCAGCACTGCAGAACCGCGTTTCAGCGGCTGGGCGTCTTCGCGACTGGGGCCAGCCGCAAAACATGCCACAACCAAAGTTACCCTTGAGTGAAGACGCCACCATTTGAGAGGGAAATCCTTATTTATTGCAGATAGCCCTGGCAACAGCTCCAAAATAAATCCATAAGATACAGCCAAACGCGTTTCAGACACTTCAGTCCTTGTTCACTGGCTCTTTACAGCAGCAATTATGGGAGACTAGCGCTGAGAGAAGTGAGAGCCCGGAATTGTGGAGCGAGGTAATAGCTTTGGTGCAGTTTCCCATCGTCTATCCAACCCACTTGGGAACAATATTGCTATTACAGACATTGCGGCACCCACTTGGGATTTACTGTGAGGAAGACAACAAGTACCAAGATGCAATGTAGGCTCACGCCCACTGGGGCGGGACTTGACGGTTCAAAAACGAGTCTCCCACAATTGCTGCTGTAAAGAGCCAGTGAACAAGGACTGAAGTGTCTGAATCGTGTTTGGCTGTATCTTATGGATTTATTTTGGAGCTGTTGCCAGGGCTATCTGCAATAAATAAGGATTTCCCTCTCAAATGGTGGCGTCTTCACTCAAGGGTAACTTTGGTTGTGGCATGTTTTGCGGCTGGCCCCAGTCGCGAAGACGCCCCGCCGCTGAAACGCGGTTCTGCAGCGCTGGAAGTACTAGGGCTGAGAGAAGTGAGAGCCCGGAATTGTGAAGCGAGGTAATAGCTTTGGTGCAGTTTCCCATCGTCTATCCAACCCACTTGGGAACAATATTGCTATTAATTTGAATTTAATTTGAATTTAAAAGCATTTATAGAGCGCTCTGGAACTAGGCAGTTTCTTGGCGCTTAAAGGCAGCAGTGGCAAGAACAAGCAGGCAGAGAACAGTAGGCTAGCAGTTAAACGCTTGCTGGAACAAAAGGGTTTTTAAGGCCCTACGATATTCCATATAGGAGGGCAAGAGTCTTATTGAAGGTGGGAGGGCATTCCAGAAGGTGGGGGCCAGAACTGAGAATTTCTGACCACCAGCTCTTTTCTTCTTAAAGCGTGGTACTGCCAGCAAGCCCAGGGAAGAGGAACGAAGAGCTCTCGGCGGGCAGTAGTTCGTGAAAGCAGAATTGATAAATGCCGGGGCAGTGCCCGCTCGGGCTTGAAAAGTAAGGCATCCCAATTTAAACAGTGCCCGCTGTTTAATAGGAAGCCAATGAAGGGCTTTCAAGAGAATGGTGGAAAGGTGTGACTTAGCCAGGCCATAAACCAGGCGAGCTGCCTGGTTCTGGACCAGCTGAAGGCGGTGAAGGGCATATGCGGGAGCACCATTATAAATGATGTTCCCGTAATCAATTTTTGACAAAACCATGGCCATTATAATCAATTTAAGGGCGGGAACAGAAAAGAAACGGGATATTTTCTTGATGGTCCGTAAAGAAAAAAAACAAGAAGAAACAACTGAGCTAATGTGTGAATGAAGTGTGAGTTGGTGATTAAGAATAATGCCCAGCGTTTTAACAGATGGGGAGGGAGTGGGGGGGGCACCCAAGGATGGTGGCCAGAAAAGAGGTGACCAAGGATTGCCGATACCGCCCGTCAAAACCAGCTCCGTTTTGTCCGGATTTAGTTTAAGATGGTTCGTATTCATCCATTCACGGATGAATAGCATCACGGACAGGAAGCCGGTTTGACCTGGCGAGGTCGGGGACAAATCAAAAATAAGTTGGAGGTCGTCGGCATAATTATACACCGCGACCTCCATGTGCTGCAAAGCAAAGAGAAGAGGGAAAATGTATAAATTAAAAAGTAGAGGGGAAAGGGAAGAGCCCTGGGGAACCCCACAAGTGATTCTACGAGAAGGAGCAGTGAATTCTGCCAGGTGGACAGCCTGGGAGCAATCGGAAAGGAAGGACTCCAGCCAGGCCAAAGGGGAGCCCTCGATGCCCGCCGACTTGACACGGCGCAAAAGGATTGAATGGTCCACCGTGTCAAAGGCGGCGGACAGATCCAATAAAACGAGGGCCTGAGGCACGCTGGAGTCCAATCCCTCCCTGAGTCGGTCCAGGACTGAAATGACCACCTTCTCTGTGGAATGGCGGGGGCGGAAGCCTGCTTGGCAGGGGGCGAGATACTTGCTGCTCTCAATGAAGGAGCTTAAGACCTGAGTAAGATGGGACTCAGCAATCTTCCCTAAAAAAGGAAGGAGGGAAATTGGCCGATAGTTGGCCGGGGCACCGGGGTCTTCCCCGGGTTTTTTTAGAATGGGGATGATCGTAGCAGCCTTAAAGGAAGAGGGGACAATGCCCTGTTCAAATGAATTGTTTAGTAGGGTAAGGGCGGGAGAGGGACAATCTAGGAAGATCTGACTTAGTATACGTGCTGGGGAGGTGTCAGCGGGGGAGCCAGATTTCACCCGTCTAAGAAGAGGGGGAAGTGAGTCCAGAGTCAGAGGGGGAATGTGGGCTAAAGACTGGCTATTGGTGGGAATGGGACACTCACAGAAAGAGGGTGAGGGGGGAATATTAGCCTTAATGGTAGCCACTTTTTCTATAAAAAACTCGTTAAGGGAGTTACACAAAGTCTGTGAAGGGGGAATTTTTGACTGGGTCCTGTCAGAGGCGGCCAACTCCTGGACCATCGCGAAGATCTCTCGTGGCCGGTTCTCAGCCGCCATAATGCGTCCAGAGAAGTAGTCTTTTTTTACGACTAAAATATCTCGCTTGTATTCAGAGAGAGCTGTGACATAAAGCTGCCTAGCTGAGGGACAGTAAACACGGCGCCATGCACGTTCGGCTTGTCGCACTATAAGTTTCTTGGCTTTTAGGGCTGGACTAAACCACTTATTGGCATTGTGAACATGGTTGATAGTTACCCGCTTAAGTGGGGCTATTAGGTCGCAGGTTTTGACAAGCCAATTGTCCAATGTGGTGACCTGGGAATGTAGAGCCAGACCCTCGAGAGCCGGGAGGGTAGAGCGGAGTGAGCTGCACAAGGTGGGGATGTCAACTCGACTCCAATTCCGGGTCCAAATGTTTTTGGGATGGCGTGGAGGGGCTGGGGTGTTAAGGGCCAACGAGAAGGACAAGAGATGGTGGTCCGACCAAGCGCATGGCAGTACCGAGGGCGCCGAGATGGGGATGTTAAGGGTCCATATCTGATCAAGTATGTGCCCCTGCCTATGTGTAGGAGTGTGGACATGTTGCAAAAAGTTCAGGCTAAGGAGTAATGCCGTAAAATCTTTGGATGTTGCATCCTCAGCAGGATCGCCGGGCCAAAAGTTAAAGTCTCCAAGGACTAGCACTGAGGCATTATTACAGACATTATTACAGACATTGCGGCACCCACTTGGGATTTACTGTGAGGAAGACAACAAGTACCAAGATGCAATGTAGGCTCACGCCCACTGGGGCGGGACTTGACGGTTCAAAAATGAGTCTCCCACAATTGCTGCTGTAAAGAGCCAGTGAACAAGGACTGAAGTGTCTGAAACGCGTTTGGCTGTATCTTATGGATTTATTTTGGAGCTGTTGCCAGGGCTATCTGCAATAAATAAGGATTTCCCTCTCAAATGGTGGCGTCTTCACTCATGGGTAACTTTGGTTGTGGCATGTTTTGCGGCTGGCCCCAGTCGCGAAGACGCCCCGCCGCTGAAACGCGGTTCGGCAGCGCTGGAAGTACTAGCGCCGAGAGAAGTGAGAGCCCGGAATTGTGGAGCAAGGTAATAGCTTTGGTGCAGTTTCCCATCGTCTATCCAACCCACTTGGGAACAATATTGCTATTACAGACATTGCGGCACCCACTTGGGATTTACTGTGAGGAAGACAACAAGTACCAAGATGCAATGTAGGCTCACGCCCACTGGGGCGGGACTTGACGGTTCAAAAACGAGTCTCCCACAATTGCTGCTGTAAAGAGCCAGTGAACAAGGACTGAAGTGTCTGAAACGCGTTTGGCTGTATCTTATGGATTTATTTTGGAGCTGTTGCCAGGGCTATCTGCAATAAATAAGGATTTCCCTCTCAAATGGTGGCGTCTTCACTCAAGGGTAACTTTGGTTGTGGCATGTTTTGTGGCTGGCCCCAGTCGCGAAGACGCCCTGCCGCTGAAACGCGGTTCTGCAGCGCTGGAAGTACTAGCGCTGAGAGAAGTGAGAGCCCGGAATTGTGGAGCGAGGTAATAGCTTTGGTGCAGTTTCCCATCGTCTATCCAACCCACTTGGGAACAATATTGCTATTACAGACATTGCGGCACCCACTTGGGATTTACTGTGAGGAAGACAACAAGTACCAAGATGCAATGAAGGCTCACGCCCACTGGGGCGGGACTTGACGGTTCAAAAACGAGTCTCCCACAATTGCTGCTGTAAAGAGCCAGTGAACAAGGACTGAAGTGTCTGAAACGCGTTTGGCTGTATCTTATGGATTTATTTTGGAGCTGTTGCCTGGGCTATCTCCAATAAATAAGGATTTCCCTCTCAAATGGTGGCGTCTTCACACAAGGGTAACTTTGGTTGTGGCATGTTTTGCGGCTGGCCCCAGTCGCGAAGACGCCCCGCCGCTGAAACGCGGTTCTGCAGCGCTGGAAGTACTAGCGCTGAGAGAAGTGAGAGCCCAGAATTGTGGAGCGAGGTAATAGCTTTGGTGCAGTTTCCCATCGTCTATCCAACCCACTTGGGAACAATATTGCTATTACAGACATTGCGGCACCCACTTGGGATTTACTGTGAGGAAGACAACAAGTACCAAGATGCAATGTAGGCTCACGCCCACTGGGGTGGGACTTGACGGTTCAAAAACGAGTCTCCCACAATTGCTGCTGTAAAGAGCCAGTGAACAAGGACTGAAGTGTCTGAAACGCGTTTGGCTGTATCTTATGGATTTATTTTGGAGCTGTTGCCAGGGCTATCTGCAATAAATAAGGATTTCCCTCTCAAATGGTGGCGTCTTCACTCAAGGGTAACTTTGGTTGTGGCATGTTTTGCGGCTGGCCCCAGTCGCGAAGACGCCCCGCCGCTGAAACGCGGTTCTGCAGCGCTGGAAGTACTAGCGCTGAGAGAAGTGAGAGCCCGGAATTGTGGAGCGAGGTAATAGCTTTGGTGCAGTTTCCCATCGTCTATCCAACCCACTTGGGAACAATATTGCTATTACAGACATTGCGGCACCCACTTGGGATTTACTGTGAGGAAGACAACAAGTACCAAGATGCAATGTAGGCTCACGCCCACTGGGGCGGGACTTGACGGTTCAAAAACGAGTCTCCCACAATTGCTGCTGTAAAGAGCCAGTGAACAAGGACTGAAGTGTCTGAAACGCGTTTGGCTGTATCTTATGGATTTATTTTGGAGCTGTTGCCAGGGCTATCTGCAATAAATAAGGATTTCCCTCTCAAATGGTGGCGTCTTTACTCAAGGGTAACTTTGGTTGTGGCATGTTTTGCGGCTGGCCCCAGTCGCGAAGACGCCCCGCCGCTGAAACGCGGTTCTGCAGCGCTGGAAGTACTAGCGCTGAGAGAAGTGAGAGCCCGGAATTGTGGAGCGAGGTAATAGCTTTGGTGCAGTTTCCCATCGTCTATCCAACCCACTTGGGAACAATATTGCTATTACAGTCATTGCGGCACCCACTTGGGATTTACTGTGAGGAAGACAACAAGTACCAAGATGCAATGTAGGCTCACGCCCACTGGGGCAGGACTTGACGGTTCAAAAACGAGTCTCCCACAATTGCTGCTGTAAAGAGCCAGTGAACAAGGACTGAAGTGTCTGAAACGCGTTTGGCTGTATCTTATGGATTTATTTTGGAGCTGTTGCCAGGGCTATCTGCAATAAATAAGGATTTCCATCTCAAATGGTGGCGTCTTCACTCAAGGGTAACTTTGGTTGTGGCATATATATATATATATATATATATATATATATATATATATATATATATATATATATATATATATATATATATACAAATTGTGGATTTCTTGTTTGACTGCAACAGAAGTTGTTGGAGAGGGGGCACACGGGGGTTGAAGTGCGGAAAGAAGGCTGGGCCCATTTGTTCTCGCACCTCCAGTCCCGGAAGCAGGGGCTGCGTGCTTGGACTCCGGGTGAAGGCACCTCCGTGAGAACATCTGCGCCCCCGATCCGTGGCGAGACAGGCCACTCCAATGTATATGAATATATATATTCACCAAAATTGCCCACGCAATAGAGATGCACTCCTCCAGCTGGAATTTTCAAAACCTTTTATTCCAAAAGAGCAGGGTTACAGCTTCGCTTTAGTGTCCATTTGCCTGACGCATTTCAGAGCGTTCACGCTCTTTCTTCAGAGGCAATTTCAAAGCACTTGCATTCTTCAGCCTCCCACAGTCCCCTGCGTGCTTCCTTTAATTTAAAAGGCCTCCGGTGTGCCATTCTTAATAGATTCTGTTCCTAGTGCACGCCAGAACTTGTACTGAAATCTTATGCCCATTGTTAAACCTCTAGTGGCATGTGTGCTTCCGAAATTATTTCATGGACTAACCAGAGCTGTAATCTTGTTCTACCATTTCCTGGAACACTCTATAAGTGTCTGAATGTATGATTTAGTAGGTGACTAAACATGTCTTACGGAATGCATTGGTTAGTGAGTAAACCGTGAATGTCTGTATCAGTCTGTCAGTTGGTGAGTAGCTACATGAGTATCTATATGGGTATTGATTGGTTGTCTGAGTATCTGTATGGGTTCCTGGGTGTATGTGTGGGTGGGTGGTGGGTGTGTGACTCTGTGCATAGATGTGTGATTGGGTGCTTCACTGGGTGTATGGGTTCAAGAGTGCATTTGTGAAGGGCTGTATGGGTGGGTAAGTGTATGTTTGGGTGTATTGGTGAATGAATGGATGTCTCAGTAGTTTATGTGTGATTAACTACATATGTGAAAGGCAGTATATAAGAGTGTTGGAGTATATAACTGACTATATGTCAGAGTGAGTGATTCTGAGAGTGACTGTATGGATGCGTGTTTGCTTGTGTTATTGATTGTATACGAGAGTAAGTATGTGTAAGTATGTCTACGAATATGTGAGGTGGTCTTTGAATAATTGTATACGTGAGTAAATGGGAGTATGATTGATACTTTGCATGACTGACTAGGTGTGTGACTAACTCTATGGGTGAGTAGCATTGTGTAAGTGTCTGCATAGGAGTATGAGTGCATATGATAGTTCTGTATTCGTGAGTGACTGTATGTATGAGTGACTGTATGGGTGAATGTGTGGATGTGTGTATAGACATAGGGATCTGTGAGTGCATATGTAGCAACTAGTATGGGTGTGTCTTAGGTTATATTAGCTGTGAGGAGGTGCATCAGATTTTCAAGTGTATGATGTCATCAATGGCGTCATCACTGATGTCATTTGAGATGTCATCAGTGATGTTATCAGTGATGTCACTGACAATGTCATGAGTGATGTAATATGTGATGTCATCAGCAGTGCATTGCGGGGGCACAAGTTACAGTTAGCTCAACTAAATATAATGGCTGAATTTCTCCGGTTCAGTATGGTTGAAATGTCCAACAACTATAATGTCCCTGAAACCTGTGGTTTTTTCAGGGCATTTCTAAGGATTTTTGAAAGCTAATTTCTAACTATAACGTCCCTGAAACCTATGGTTTTTTTAGTGAATTTGTAAGGTTTTTTTAAATGATAATTTCCAACAATAACATCCCTGAAACCTATGTTTTTTTCAGTGAATTTCAAATGTTTTTAGAATGATAATTTCTATTTATTACATCTCTGAAACGTTAAGTGTATATATAGCACCTGAAGACATAGATGAGTCATTAAGAAGTGTCTAGGTGAATAGATGAGTGCAACAGTAGGGCCTGGGTGATTCTATGACCGCATGGGCAGTGTGTGGGTTATTACATGAGTGCATACGTACAGCCTGCATAATTGCATGACTGTAGGGGTAGCAAATAACTAGTGCCTGTGTGATTGCATGACTAGAACGGTAATATCTGGGGATTTACATGACTACATAGGAAGTGACTGATTTTATAACAGTATGGGTTCAGGCTAAGTGAGTACATGAGCACAAGGGTAGTGTTTCCATGAACGGAGGAGTGCAACAGTAGTGCCTGAATGATTATATAAGTGCATAAATAGTGGCTACATGAGTGAAAGAGTGCATGGGTAATACCTTGGTAAATGCACGAGTACATAGGTAATGTCTGGGTGTATGAATGAGTGTAGCAGTAATGCCTGAGTAATTGCAACTGCAAAAACAAGAGTTGATGGACAGAATGCAGAACAATATCATACATTCACCCCAGTACAGAGATATGGGCCTAAATCCATCGTTTTTTTGCTCACCACACCACCCCAGTTTAGACATGGCCATATGCAAATCAGCCTTGACCCTGTGCCTCATCGGAGTAATTACAACAGCGCATATGTACTGCCTGGAGCACTAGAAGACTGTAAGGGTAATACTTGGGTGTTTTTATAACTGCATAAGTGTTGGGACCTAGCAAAATATAATGCAGCAGACTTTTACACCACTCAAATACAAATCTCTCCATATTCTTAGAAGCATGCGTACATATGTCACTACATTTTCAAACCAATAGACATTCAACCAAGAATCACCAAAGTACATCTTCAGTCAAACTTATCCATCAGATTCAAAATATCAAAGGTTACAATTGATCTGTTGCAATCCTGGACTCCTGCACATCTCAGGCTCTTCCTAAAACATTTATCACCAAGGATAAGTTACATATTTGATATTCAACAGTGCATTAAATTGCATCATTACGAACCTTATGCTGAGACAATAGAATATAGGCAGTTGCAACAGAATGCACATTTCAACTTAAAGCATGGAGTTAGGCGATGCATCATATTACTTCGGCTTGGGATTCTCCCTTTTAAATCTCTTACTTCTAATGAAAATGCCAGCAGTTCATGTGACCTCTGCAATGGAGGTGTGCAAGATGTGAAACACGTTTTATTTGTTTGCCCTAACTCGACAGTTGTAGATGCTGGAAACCGGTTCATAAAACCAATTCAAACAAAATGTAAAAGCAGAACTGTTCAGAGCTTGATCTCCCTTCTTAAGTCACCTCCTAATAAATTTGTGTGTTATAATTAGTTAAAAGATGTTTAATCTTTTTTAAAATTGTATTAGAATGGATACCTAGTAATTAAGCATTTTTTAATAACAAATGTATTTTTATCTATTTTAAATGTTTGTTGTTCTCAGAAGAGAACTAAATAAAAATAAAAATAAACTACATAGGTGCATTAGTACTGCCTGGATGACTGGTGAACTGCAAGTATAGTGCCTAAGTGATTGGAAGAGTGCATGGGAAGTGCCTCAGTGATTTCATGAGTTTATGGGTAGTGGCTGAGTGTTTGGATGAGTGCTTGGGTATTGACTGGGCGATTGAAGGATTGCATGGGTAGTGCATGGGTGATTGCATGAGTGCATGGGTAATGCCTGGGTGATTGCATGAGTATATGGGTAGTGCTTGGGTGGTTGGAAGAGTGCATTGGAAGTGTCTGGTGATTGCATGAGTGCATGGGTAGTACATAGGTGCTTGCATGAGTGCATGGATAATGCCTGGGTGATTGTATAAATGCGTGCATAGTGCCTGGGTGATTGGAGGAGTGCATGGGTACTGACTGGATAATTGAAGGAGTGAATGAATAGTATTTGTGTGATTAGAAGAGTGCACAGGTAGAGCTTGGGTGATTGGAGCAGTGCATTGATAGTGTCTGGGTTATTGCATGAATGAATGCATAGTGCCTGAGTGATTGGAGGAGTGCATGGGTAGTGCCTGGGTGATTTTATAAGTGCTTTGTTAATGACTAAGTGATTGCATGAGTGCAGAGGTAATGTGTGGGTGATTGGAAGAGTGCTTGGTTAATGTTTACATTTGTTTATGGGTAATGCCTGAATGAGTGCATCAGTAGTGCCTCAGTGATTGTAAGACTGCTAGGGTAATGCATGGTAATATTATAAGTGCTTGGGCATTGGCGGAGTGTTTGGATAAGTGTATGACTAGTAGCTGGGTGATTGGAGGAGTGCATGGGAAGTGCACAGATGATTGCCGCAGTGCAAGGGTGGTGCCTAGGTTATTACATGAATGGATGAGTAGTGCCTGGGTGATTACAGCAGTACATGGCTAGTGCCTGGATGATTTTGTAACTGCTTAGGTTTTCCTTGAGTGATTTTGTAAGTTCATGGGTAATGCCTGGATAAATTAGTGTAATTAACAAGGACCCCCTGTTTACGAATGATAGTTCATGGGACAGGGAAATAGACAACGTGTATAATATATCAACAATTATTACTAGCAAGGGGAAGAAACAGGACAAAAAATTCTATACAACTATTAAAACTCTATTCTCTTTAATGATGTTTTCATCTTTATAAAAAACATATAACAAGTACATCAACTTAACACAATAAACAGGTTTACCAAAATTTCACACTTTTAAAAGAAATTTAAACAAGACCAAACCTAAAAGGCATAAGAAGGGTGACAGTAATATCTCAATATTTAAAAAATAATTATATAATAACAAAACCAAATTATATCAAGAAAGTGGCGATAGTATCTCGACGCGCGTTTCGGCGTTTGAAGAACGCCGTCTTCAGGAGCCACAAGTTAGTTCTGACATATATAATATAATCAACATAAAAAACATGTAAATATTCATATAATTATATTAACGACATAATTACAAAGATACTAAAAACCTAAACATTAAAAACATGTTAATCAACAAAACCCTTTTGTTTGAAAAAACATACATAAGTCCAACTTCCCTAATTGCTATAGCATTTAAATTCATCAACCAAGTTACAGAACTTTGTTTGTATATATATTTGAGCAGTTGTTATGTCCAATCTAAGAAAAACAATTAATGGAATTCTCACCGTAATCAAGTTAAGAAACCTTTACTTTGTCATGGAGAAGGGGAGAGGGGAGGGGGAAACAAGGAGAATTATTAAGATTTAGAGGAAGCAATATAATTAGCATTCAGTTTGGGTTTATATCTACAGGTCATTTCTCAAGTTTAGACTGTAAACATCGATACCAATGTATCTATAGAAAAAGAGCAACACACGCTAATAGTTAACTTTTGATATTGGAAAAGTTTGTATCTCTCAAGTGGTCATGGATTCGATCATGTACTATATGTTTATACTGTTTCTACATCCGCTCCTGATGTAAAAATCCATAGTGATATTCATTGGAAAAATGGGTAAACGCTATGTTCAAGTTCTATTAAACCTACTAGCATCTAAGATTAGTGCGTTCCAAAAAATAACAATTATGTTCACAATGGATATACTTACCTAGGAAAGCTAAAGCCGTAACTCGACCACCAATTGTATGGCCATTCACTGCCTGTGTCCAACACCGGCAAGTGCTATCTCAGTGTTTAAATATTTCTGCACTGTCCTAGATAAGAAGGAATAGTAAACATCAATCCTTTATAGTAAAGCTAATCTACTGTCTTGATCATGTTATTAAAAGCATGAAGTTACACACTTATTATCAAATAACTATACCTACCAAATAAAACCGGGAGAAGAACTTCCCGTAGACGCTTAATATACAATCGGCTAAAATCACGAAGACGCTTATCGTCCCACGTTGATACTCTTTTCCTTTATGTTTCTGTTAGAAGTGCCTGTAGTTGCCATAAAGGATTACCAAAGAAAACAAAAAAACAAAAAAACGGGATAAACGATAATTGTCCATTATCGCTCTGATGGTGTCTTTCCCTAGCTACTCGTAAACGCGCAAGCGATTATAAATGTAACACTTACATCAAAACGTGCGTGAAAGGCCTACGTTCTAGACCCGCTTGATGAATAATGATGTCAAGGACCACAGCAGAATTCCCGTGAATTCCGAATGCCGCTCTCGTAATTTTGTTTCTGGTACCGTTTGATTCTGCATATCAAAATACAGCCTGTTAGTATCTATAATCAATGCCCCTCAATTACGTAATAATAATGCCCGAGTCTGATCCCTAGAACATTACTTACCGGTGGAATATAGCCAGAAGTCAGCGTAGCGTATTAGCAGATAACCGCCGAGTAAGCCAGTCGGCGTTCTGTGACCGTTAAGAATGATATCACCGGCCGTAATGATTAACTTCCTTTTAGTAGGACCGTGTACGGGGTCACCTGATTGGCAGCCTTCAAGTTCTTAAAGTGCCAGTAACATATAGTCAGTATTTAGTCAAGATGGTTCGTCCGTGTTTTTAGACTGTTACCAGTTTGTACGAAAAGGGCCATTGTAGGATGATAAATTGTAATTTGACTTTAATAACCAAATCATGAAGTGGTAAATAAGTCAGGGCAGTTATATCAACCATTCAGACATATAGAGCGTTGTAAGCTATAAATTTTAATTTGTAACTATTGGCATTATTTTAAAATGTATCGTTATTCTTATCAACTAATGACTAAGATTTTATATAGTCAAGGTACCTTATTAGTTTACGCAAATTGTCTATATATCAGAGTACGGGCAAATGGATGGCTCATATATAACAAAATATATCTCAGAATATAACGCAGGATTATAAAGGTAATACAGACTCTAAAAGTAGTAACACAATGGGGTAATTAAGCTATCGCATTCTCCCACGGAACCTCACTATTTAATCCCTGTTTAAAAGTATTAAGGACAAAAATCCAGTAGACTTCCCTTTTCTTTCTGATGGTGCATCCACCTTTATTATCGGGAGTTCTTATTTTTTCTAGGATGCGCCATCGGAAGTCATCTGGTCTATGATCACTGTCAAGAAAGTGTTTCACCATAGGTGCTGTCACTTTTTTTGTTTTTATGGCTGATCTGTGTTCGGTCAGCCGTGTTTGAATGGATCTACACGTTTCTCCCACGTAGCCAAGGCCACATGCGCATGAAATGAAATAGACAACATTAGCCGTCTTACAATTCCAAATGTCATTGGCTTTCACAGTGAAGCCATTGTGTGTAAATTCTGCACCTCCACTGATGTTGTTGCATGATTTACAGGTGGAACATTTAACTGTTCCACGTACTGGCAGATTATTCAATAAAGATCTCTGACTTAGAGTATTATTGGCCTTTATAGTGCCAAATCTTGAGTGGACAATTTTATCTTTAAGGTTTCTGTTCCTCTTGTGTGCGAACATAGGTTTCATTGAGGCATTCTCTGAGGTGGGATTACAATTCAAAATGTGCCAACTTGCATTGATGATCTGTCTCACTCGTTCATTCAGAGTCGAATGAGTAGTTACGCAAACAAGTTGATCATTTGTGGGCAATACTTTTGGTCTCAACAAGGCATCGCGGTCGTAAAAACGTGCACTCTTGTATGAATTTCTCACGAGCCTATGTGGGTATCCACGATCCAGAAACTTTTTTCGCATGACTATAGCCTGTCTATCATAGTCAGCAAGATTGGTACAGTTTCTGCGGATCCTAAGAAATTGGGAAAAAGGGATACTCTCACGTTGACTTTTAGGATGGAAACTACTGAAGTGAAGTAAGGTATTGAGTGATGTGGGCTTGGTGAACAGATCAACTTCTAGTTTGTTTTTGTTCACTCTTAATAGTAAATCCCAAAACTCTACTTGATCAGTACTGTATTGGGCAGTGAATTTTAAATTTTCATCGGTTAAGTTAATCCACTCCATAAACTCTAAGAGGGACTCTTTCCCATTGGTCCAGATAAAGAAGATATCATCTATATATCTGGACCAATGGGAAACAGATTCGAAAAAGGGGGCCAATTCGTTGTGAATGAACTTATCCTCGAAAGCCGACATATATATGTTTGCTATCGAGGGGGCAACCGAGGCTCCCATACTGACCCCTCTGAGTTGGCGGTATAGCAAATCTCCGAATTCAAAGACATTGTCTGTTAAAACAATCAGGAGGCAATCAATAGGAAAAGTTTTTGGACAAATTATATTATGTTTATCTATAAACCAGTCGGTTGCTACAATGGCTTCCCTCAAAGGGATGTTGCTGTAGAGGGACTCAATGTCCATCGTAACCAACATATCTCTATTTGGCATAAAATCAAAACTCTCAACTTGGTTTATCATATGTCCAGAGTCTCTAACATATGATTGGATTTTTGATATATGGGGTCTAAGAAAATGGTCAATATATTTAGACAGCGATTCAGTTGGGGTTCCGATCGTAGATACTATCGGTCTGTAAGGAGGGTTGTTGGTATCCTTATGTATCTTCGGAAGCCCGTAGAAACATGCTGTCTTATTTTTGTTAGTATTCAGGAAGTCATGATCTTTGACGCTGATCTCTCCTTTATTAAGGGCCTCATCTGTCAGATGTTGTATTTTTCTTTTGATATCATTTAAGGGATTATACTTGATTTTTAGATACGTAGAGGTATCGTCTAGCATGGCATTCATATTACGTCCATGATTATCTGAATCAAGCACGACGATGCCTCCTCCTTTGTCGCATGCCTTTATAACCAATTTGTTATTTTCAGATAATCCTTTCAAAGCTAAAGACTCCTCTCTATTAAGATTATATGCTGGTTTAGGAATAAACCGGAGTGTCCTGTCAAGCTTTTGGAGGACCACTAGCTCGAATGCAGCTACCTCTGGACCTAATTGGTCTAGGCCAGGACTAAATGTTGATGGTAATGTCAGTTCTCGTTGGATTGTTTGTCCATCAGTAGTCTCTCCCCGGGCTTGAAAAAACTTTTTTAGTCTAATCTTCCTGAAGAAAGAAATAATATCTGTGTATAGTTCAAATATGTTTACATGTGCATGTGGCACAAACGAAAGTCCTTTTGATAGCAAAGCTTCACTGTGTCTGTCAAGTAGGGTGGATGATAAGTTGAAAATAGGAATAACATTTCTTGGCCCCAATATTGTCTGTTCCGAGTTTCCCTTATGAACTGGGGCTCCTGTTGCTGATGTTGTTGCTGATGATGTTGATGCTGTATCTGATGATGTTGTTGGGTCGTCTGAAAATTGCCCCTGTTCTGTCCCTGACCCTGAAATCTTACTCTCGGTCGGCCGCGACGAGGCCCTCTGTTGGATAAAAAAGGGCGTTGTTGGGGATGTGGTACAGCATAAGATTGGAAACCACCATCTGGTTCATAGTAATTACTATTTGAACCTTCACCTTCAGAATCTGATGTGTCAGTAAAGTTATTAACTCTTTGTGGGGCACTTTTGGATTCATCCATGTAATGATTCTGTTTGTAGAAATCTCTACCTAAATACGGATAAGCCACTTCTTCAGAGTAGAATCTCTTATCTTTATTAAGCTTATCCAATTTTCGTTTGTTAAGATAGGTGGCAAAAGACTCTAACTCTTTATCATACTCCTCTATTCTGTTCTTAGCTTCATCAAGCCCATTTAGTTGTTTAACCCTTTAAGTGCTGCCGTCGGCCAACGGTCGTCACGGGCACTACCTCCCCAGTGCTGCGTGCGACCGTTGGACGTCCAGTTCAGCACTGGATAATGGACAGCGCAGCACTGGGGAGGTATATTTACGAAGCTCCTAAGGTGTTAAGCTTTTCTTCTAATTCGTCAATTTCTGTTTTTATAGCTGCTGCCAGCTCTTTAGATGTTTCCACGATCAAAAGCATCAGATCGCGAGAACATCTGTTTGCTATTAAACTCCATTTCTCTAAAAATGGTCTATGGTGTACGAAAAGCCCAGGTATATTTCGTACCCGTAGACCAACAGGAATAATACCTGTTCTTTGGTAGGATATCATGAACTCACCATGTGCTTCCATCCTAAAGAGTTTCTTTTTGAGATCTAGAAGTTTTCTACCTTCGTCATTTCCCCTGGTGTTCACATTGGTATTACTTGAAATAGCTGTAATGCCAACTAGAGTGGCGAACTCTTCATCGGAAAAACCGAAGGTTTTTAACTGGGCCATTACTAATTTGAAGAGAAGAGGGATAAGAAAAGGAGATAAAGTATTACAATAATATTGGTATGGACAACAGCTGCTCAAATATTAGACAGTAATAATAGAAAGTGACAATCACAGACCAAGGCCCTGCACAGACAAGCTGTGGGATTATTAGTGTAATTAACAAGGACCCCCTGTTTACGAATGATAGTTCATGGGACAGGGAAATAGACAACGTGTATAATATATCAACAATTATTACTAGCAAGGGGAAGAAACAGGACAAAAAATTCTATACAACTATTAAAACTCTATTCTCTTTAATGATGTTTTCATCTTTATAAAAAACATATAACAAGTACATCAACTTAACACAATAAACAGGTTTACCAAAATTTCACAATTTTAAAAGAAATTTAAACAAGACCAAACCTAAAAGGAATAAGAAGGGTGACAGTAATATCTCAATATTTAAAAAATAATTATATAATAACAAAACCAAATTATATCAAGAAAGTGGCGATAGTATCTCGACGCGCGTTTCGGCGTTTGAAGAACGCCTTCTTCAGGAGCCACAAGTTAGTTCTGAAATATATAATATAATCAACATAAAAAACATGTAAATATTCATATAATTATATTAACGACATAATTACAAAGATACTAAAAACCTAAACATTAAAAACATGTTAATCAACAAAACCCTTTTGTTTGAAAAAACATACATAAGTCCAACTTCCCTAATTGCTATAGCATTTAAATTCATCAACCAAGTTACAGAACTTTGTTTGTATATATATTTGAGCAGTTGTTATGTCCAATCTAAGAAAAACAATTAATGGAATTCTCACCGTAATCAAGTTAAGAAACCTTTAATTTGTCATGGAGAAGGGGAGAGGGGAGGGGGAAACAAGGAGAATTATTAAGATTTAGAGAAAGCAATATAATTAGCATTCAGTTTGGGTTTATATCTACAGGTCATTTCTCAAGTTTAGACTGTAAAAATCGATACCAATGTATCTATAGAAAAAGAGCAACACACGCTAATAGTTAACTTTTGATATTGGAAAAGTTTGTATCTCTCAAGTGGTCATGGATTCGATCATGTACTATATGTTTATACTGTTTCTACATCCGCTCCTGATGTAAAAATCCATAGTGATATTCATTGGAAAAATGGGTAAACGCTATGTTCAAGTTCTATTAAACCTACTAGCATCTAAGATTAGTGCGTTCCAAAAAATAACAATTATGTTCACAAAGGATATACTTACCTAGGAAAGCTAAAGCCGTAACTCGACCACCAATTGTATGGCCATTCACTGCCTGTGTCCAACACCGGCAAGTGCTATCTCAGTGTTTAAATATTTCTGCACTGTCCTAGATAAGAAGGAATAGTAAACATCAATCCTTTATAGTAAAGCTAATCTACTGTCTTGATCATGTTATTAAAAGCATGAAGTTACACACTTATTATCAAATAACTATACCTACCAAATAAAACCGGGAGAAGAACTTCCCGTAGACGCTTAATATACAATCGGCTAAAATCACGAAGACGCTTATCGTCCCACGCTGATACTCTTTTCCTTTATGTTTCTGTTAGAAGTGCCTGTAGTTGCCATAAAGGATTACCAAAGAAAACAAAAAAACAAAAAAACGGGATAAACGATAATTGTCCATTATCGCTCTGATGGTGTCTTTCCCTAGCTACTCGTAAACGCGCAAGCGATTATAAATGTAACACTTACATCAAAACGTGCGTGAAAGGCCTACGTTCTAGACCCGCTTGATGAATAATGATGTCAAGGACCACAACAGAATTCCCGTGAATTCCAAATGCCGCTCTCGTAATTTTGTTTCTGGTACCGTTTGATTCTGCATATCAAAATACAGCCTGTTAGTATCTATAATCAATGCCCCTCAATTACGTAATAATAATGCCCGAGTCTGATCCCTAGAACATTACTTACCGGTGGAATACAGCCAGAAGTCAGCGTAGCGTATTAGCAGATAACCGCCGAGTAAGCCGGTCGGCGTTCTGTGACCGTTAAGAATGATATCACCGGCCGTAATGATTAACTTCCTTTTAGTAGGACCTTGTACGGGGTCACCTGATAAATACATGGGTTTATCGGTAATGCCTGGATAATTGCACAAATGCATGATTAGTGTCTTGGTGATTGCATAAGTTCATGGGTACTGCCTGGGTGATTGGAGGAGTACAAGGATACTGCATGGTGATTTTATAAGTGCATGGGTAGTTACTGGGTGATTGCTAGAGTGCATGGGTATTGCCTGGGTAATCAAAGGAGTGAATGAGTTTTGTCTAGGTGATTAGAGAAGTGCATGGGTAGTGCACAGGTGTTGTAGCAGTGCATGGGTAGTGCCTGGGTTATTGCATAAGTGCATGAGTAGTGCCTGGGTGATTGCAGGAGTACATGTGTAGTGCCTGGATGATTTTATAAGTGCATAGGTATCGCTTGGGTGATTTTGTAGCTGCATGGGGAATGCCTTGGTAATTACATGAGTTTATAGGAAATGCCAGGATGATTGCATGAGTGAATGGTTAGTGCTTAGGTAGTTGCATGAGTGCATGGGTACTGCCAGGATGATTGGAGGAGTACAACAATACTGCATGGTGATTTTATAAGTGCATGGGTAGTTACTGGGTGATTGCTAGAGTGCATGGGTATTGCCTGGGTAATCAAAGGAGTGAATGAGTTTTGTCTAGGTGATTAGAGAAGTGCATGGGTAGTGCACAGGTGTTGTAGCAGTGCATGGGTAGTGCCTGGGTTATTGCATAAGTGCATGAGTAGTGCCTGGGTGATTGCAGGAGTACATGTGTAGTGCCTGGATGATTTTATAAGTGCATAGGTATCGCTTGGGTGATTTTGTAGCTGCATGGGGAATGCCTTGGTAATTACATGAGTTTATAGGAAATGCCAGGATGATTGCATGAGTGAATGGTTAGTGCTTAGGTAGTTGCATGAGTGCATGGGTACTGCCAGGATGATTGGAGGAGTACAACAATAGTGCATGTTGATTTTATAAGTGCATGGGTATTCACAGTGTGATTGGATAAGTGCATGACTACTGGGTGGGTGATTGGAGCAGTACATAGGTATTGCCTGGGTTATTACATGAATGGATGAGTAGTGCCTGGGTATTTGCAGCAGTACATGGCTAGTGCCTGGATGATTTTGTAACTTCTTGGGTATTGCTTGAGTGATTTTGTAAGTGCATGGGTAATGCCTGGGTAAATACATGAGTTTATAGGTAATGCCTGGATGATTGCATGAATGCATGGTTAGTGTCTTGGTGATTGCATAAGTGCATGGCTACTGCCTGGATGATTGGAGGGGTACACGGATACTGCATGGTGATTTTATAAGTGCATGGGTAGTGACTGGGTGATTGCTGGAATGCATGGGTAGTTCCTATGTAATAAAAGGAGTGAATGAGTAGTGTCTAGGTGATTAGAAGAATGCATTGGTAGTGCCTGGGTTATACCATGAGTGGATGAGTACTGCCTGGGTGATTCCAGAAGTGCGTTAGTACTGCCTGGGTAAATTTTTAAAGGGATAGGTATTGTTTAGATGATTTCTTAAGAGTATACGTAATGCCTGGTTGATTGCATGAGTGCATGGTTACTGCTTAGGTGATTCCATCAGTGGAAGACAAATGTCTATCTGATTGAAGGAGTGCATAGGTAATATGTGGGTGATTGCAAGACTCTGGAAGTAATATCTGGATGAATGCAGGAGTGTATGGGTGCTGCTAAACTGATTAAAGGTGTGGATTAGTAATGCCTGGGTGATTTTATAAGTACATAGATTAAGCTTCAGTGATTGAAGGAGTGCATGTGTACTGCTGAGGTGATTTGAGGAATGAGATGAATGAGTTTGAAAAAATGAATGGCTGCAATAAAAGTGATTGTAAACATTAAATGCAATTATTATGCTTATTTCATTATTTAATCTTACCATCTGTGTTGAAGTAGACATCAAACTCATTGATACTATTTTACAGATGCTTCATAGCAAAGTATATTTAAAATATTTTAAAACTTTACTTTTGCTGTCTGTAAAAGAGACGAAAAAATACTATTATTGCAAATAATATTGTAGGTTTAAGAACACAACATAATTTTAGAATTACATAACATTCAGGTTTTCTTTTTTGCTGTTTTCAGATTCTTTTGATTTTCACCATACACTGTGATTTCAATGCTGATCATCATATAACAGGGGGCACATAAATACAATTAATAAGATTGTAAAAGAAAACAAATATGTGTTGAAAATATTTAAAACAAATTCAACTATCTGTTTACATTTTAAAAAATAAACACTCATTTACATTGCATAAAATACAAAGATCAAATATATGAACTACTTTTTCTAACACAATTTTCCAAATGCAATGTCAAAGAACAGAAATGATAATTCAAACACTAGTTGTTGACATCTTCCCAATAGGCCGAATGGTGTTTCTGAAATCATTTGCATTGAAAATATCCAAATTAAACTCGTTAATTCATGTTACGTCTTTCCAATGGACCGATTGATGTTTTCAAAACTTTGGCATCAAAAACATCAGATATGAATTTGGTAATTCGTAAGGCAACTGACATTTGCATTCCAAATGGGCATCATTACAATGTGTCCATCCTTTCTTGCATCCTAAATACACAGTGTAGTGTCCAGATATTGTACTAATTCCATCATGGAAAATAACAGCCAGTGTTTTAAAATTCTTCCTGAAATTGACACTTGATTTGCGACAATTTTTTTGAGGTTTATAATCTTCTTCCATCTGCTCTACAACGTCAAAGCATTAAAATGACATATTGTCGAATCTTTCTATAAATAATGTTCATACCATTTCTGATTTGCCTTGAGTACATTTCATATCATGATTAGCTGATTTTACTAATTTGTTAAAAGAAACTGTTTTGCAATCTGGCATGGTCAAATATATGAATTGTTCAGTATCTATTTCAGTGGTAGAAGAAAATAAACAGTCTTCACATATATGATCCCATCTATAACGTAGTCCAAACAGATTTTGAATTTGTATTCCATCATTTTCCAATACTGCAAGCATAAACATAAGAAATTCTTGAGCATCTTGTTGTAAATTAAGTGTAATTTGTGAAGAAGC
Source organism: Lissotriton helveticus (assembly GCF_964261635.1). Classification (NCBI taxonomy): domain Eukaryota; kingdom Metazoa; phylum Chordata; class Amphibia; order Caudata; family Salamandridae; genus Lissotriton; species Lissotriton helveticus. Next base: position 873,754,128 of record NC_136063.1, read on the forward strand.
AATACATATATCCACAAAATGCCGTATGCCAGTAGCAGTATGGATTTTAGTTTTATCAGTTTTCAACTTTTCAAAAATCCAATGAAACAAAAAACAGAATCTTTTTTCACGATTTTCCATAATTTGATCATGAAGATCTTCTCGAAAAAACACAATGTTCACAATTACATGAGCATAGCAGTTAATACCTGAACTATTTTCTAACTGGTACAATATCATTAACAGTGTCCATTTCAGTTTTCTTTGCAGCCTTAACATTCTCTTCAATTGTTTTCTTCTTTCTAACCTCACTCAAGAGTTTCTCACATGTTCATTTTGGACATACAACACACTTTAAATATTTGGGATATTCACCTAAGTAAGAAACATACTATCTTCCTAACTGATTATACTCTCTTACACAATTTGCATCTGCACTAACCTTTATCTCATCAAAATCAATCAAACACAATCCATATAATGTTCTTACTCGAGACAATGCAACATAAGCCATGCCCTCTTTAAAAACTGTACTTCCAATGTATACCAAATCACTGTCTACACTTAAACCTTGAGATTTCTGAATGGTCTCTGCACATGCTAAAGAAAGAGGAAACTGTTTTCTACGAACATACAAAGCAAAAAAATGAACACCACAACATCCAATCTGTTTTACCTCTTTAATCTGATCAAATATAATCTTCAAGAATTTAATTCCATCCCTGTTCGGATAATTAACAAAATCAATAACTTTTCCCATTGCTCCATTTACTAAACCATTTCCCACATCCAAATTACGCAGTAAAATTACCCGACAGTTTTCACATACATATAGTCTTTTCTAAACAAGCAGTCTTAGATATAGACTTTTCCAAAGAATCCAATTTTTATTGAAATTTTTCTGAGAGAATAATAGTAAACCCTTTGTGTTCTATTTTATCAATGGCTTCAATTTTCATTAATTCTTTTTTTTCCAGCTCCAGAAGATCTTGGTTGACTGTAGAACACTCTTGCAGTGTTGGCATTAGGCAAATTATAGACTTCTTTTCTCCAATTTTAACTTGCTGATATATTTCTTTCTGTTCAATATTTAATTGTTCTTCCCAGTTTCCCAAATCCATAATATCCTGTTGTGCTTGTTGCATTGCCATTTCTACTTCACTTATGGCTATTGCTGCTTCATTTTTAAGAATTGGCTGTCCTAGTGGATCTTGACTCAGTGGAGCAGAACTTTGATTATCTTGAGAACCGTCTCTAGCAATTTCAGCTGCAATAGTAGTTTCTTGTTCAATCTCTTCATTCAACATTTGTAAATAATTTGGAAAAACTGTGCATTCAATGCTATCTTTCCATGCCTTTAAAGAATCTTCATAGCAGTCAAAATATCCAAGTAATTCCATTTCAGGACGCCAAGGCTGGAAGAGTTGCAGTAGTGCTAAATAGACAAATTCCCTTTTATCTGCAATATCACAACTGAGTTTCCAGTGATTAATACAATTTCCTTTGACATGTTTTACCAAACATCCATCACATCCAATTACTGTTTTTTTCAGATGTGGACTTCATTTAGGATAGTACGTATCCAACATATTTGTTTTAGCACTATCTGTAGTTTCTGGATCATTTAATGCTAAATATTCAATTTCTTGTACAGATTTCAATACTCGATTTCGTGTTGCAGCAAGAATGGACTTACCCAAATGATTTCTCTTGACTTTGAATACAGAGTTGCAGATGTCAACCGATCTGAATATTCGTACAATCCAATCTCTGAATGGGAAAGCATCTTCAAACTAAAGCTGTACAATTTGTTACTAAGTGTCTTCTCTTGTGAAATGTGTTCCCACATTTCTTATAACTCTGTCTTTTCAGATTTTGTTATATATGATGTAACCTAGTGAGCAACAGCAATTGAATTATCTGTAACATACTGGATGTCCATATTTACATTTCACATCATCAAAGTCACTGAATTGTAATCCTTAATATACTTTGAATCTTCACTTCTTTTTATATTGTAAGTATTCTTTTGAGATTTTCGAGTTATAGTATGCCTCACTGCTGACATGAAACTGCTGACTCTTCCTTTGGAAATTACTGGACGTGGGAATACAAAACGACATTTTGTATAACATTTTTCCTTTGACTTGAATTTTCGCCTCTGGAACGAGCTCCCTCTCTCCCTCCGCAAAGCTAAGAGTCTCTTAGCTTTTAGGAAAGAGCTGAAGACCATGCTCTTTTCCGCGTAATCACTGCGACTGTGGTGTTGCTGCCTTTGTGTTTTTAGGTTTCAGGTCTCTTTGCCAAAGCGCCGGGACACCCCTTGGGGTAGCCGTGTGCTCTAAAAGTACGGCCTTAACATAACATAACATAACATAACATAACAATATTTTCCCCAAAAAAACAATATTTCCCAAATCAACGACTTTGAAACCATAAAACTTGTCTTAAGGTATTTTCTCCTCCTGTTTTTGGAATAGCGCAGATAACCTGGTCTTCAAAGAAAGATAAAACAGTCTCTACCGAATCATTTCCAAATTTAGGTGCATCCTTGATCCATAATAGCATATGTATATGAGGAGTACCTCTGGCTTGGTACTCCTTTCTCCAAAAGAAATCAATAACTTCTGGAAGAGGTAGGTTATTTTTGTATTGCAGATAAAAGACATCATAGCTTGAAACCTATGATTGAAACCTATGATTAAAATATCTGCACACATTTACAGGATCCAAGGAAGACAGTTCTCCAGCTGTCTTCAATTCAATGTTTTTAATATTTGAATTTGCTTCTCGTAGAAATTCAAGTATATCATCCCATGCGTTTTCAGCACAGCTTAGCCTAACAAACAACGTAGAAGTTCCTAAGTTCCTTAACATACATATAACTTCTCCGTGACGACGATACCAATACTCATTAGTACCACATTGACATGCCATCAAATGAATCAACTGAGATTCTAAATGACCATCTCTTTGTTATACTTTGTCCATGAATTCCTTTGCAGAAACATGTGTAAGATGAACTCCTGTTTTTAATATGTGGTTCTCTGCATATGAAAGTCCAGACAAGTCACTTTCAAACAAAGGATGAAATATATATGAAATACATTGTTGAAATCTTGGATCTTCTGAGTATATTCTTGTTGTACAATATTCTGAAGCTGGAATCTGCAATGGTCGTTCATCATATCGTCCACCTTTTCCAGTGGGGAAGAGTTGTGAAAAACAACTGGTTTCTGTACTTGTTTCCCAAGCACTCATAGGAGTTCTCTTTGCTTTCCTTATTTGGAATAATTCAATAGTATGTCCAATCACTTCTTTTGAATGTAAGGGATGTACACTATAATGTTCTTACATTTTTTCACTCCTGGAGACGTCCACTTTTTCAATATGGCCAGTGAAATTCCGCTATCATCTCCTGAAATTATTTCTTGTTCTTCCATCTATACACTTTTATAATAAAGATTCTTTTTTATGAGATATAACTAGAATAACTACAGGTTCAGTTTCCTCTCTCTCTACACCAATAGTTTCAATATTTTTCTTTAAATATAAAGGTAAATACACAATTCTTCCTTTTAATCCTCTTTGGAATCTGTGGGAGGCAACTAACTTGTTTTAGCTCCATATGAACAATAGCCTGAAACGTGTGCACAGATTGAATCAGAATGGACTCACACGTATTTAAATCTACCAGTTCTAGAGGAATAGCTACCAACTCTAGGTATTATGTACAACTCTAGCTGGCATTTTGTTCTCTTCTAATTTGCTGTAACAATATTTACAAATACGTTGATCACTACCCAACTCAAAGCAATCTTCCACCAACAAATAATCACCAAGCTCCTACCACTTATCATTGTTTTCCTTTTCACTTTTTAAATACACATCTACATTCCTAGTTTGACTTCTATCGTGAGTACCTCAACAACAAATACAAACATAGGGGTCGATTAGGATCGCGGACGGACTTGAGTCCGTCCGCGACCCCAGAGTAGGAGGGAACGTCCGCATGGGCTGCGGCGTTCCCTCCGTGCAGATTAGGATGTGACCGCCAGGGTGACGGTCACATCCTCTATCTTTAACATTGCGGTGGGTGCAGCTTCAAGCTGCACCCGCCACAATGTTAAAAATGCATGCACCGCATTTGCGTGCACAAAGCGCAGGCACCGCGCGGTGCCTGCTGCTTTGTTCACACAAATGCAGGGGGACCATAGGTACCTCCCATGTGCACTCCCCACCCCCCCCTTCACCCAGGGTATCCGCAACGGGCCCCCGAAGTGAAGGTTCGTATGCTTTTCCACGGCGGCATACATTATACACCATCCTAATATGGCTGGCGGTGTCTGATAGACACCGCCAGCCATGTTAAAGCTTTTCCGCCGCGGTCGGAAGGCGACCACGGCGGAAAAACTGCGGACTGAATGCAAGACCACCAGCCATCCTAATATGGCGGTGGGTCTTTCTAGACTCCGCGGCGGTTTTCCCGCATCCTCCGGGCCGGCGGTGGCTTCCGCCGGCCCGGAGGATGCGGAAAAACCGTAATCATAATAGGCCCCATAGTTTGGTTTTTCAGTACAAATTACCTTAAACGTTATAAATTCTTCTACAAACTTCTCAGTAGTATTATCTTCCACCTCTTCTTCAACACCTACACTTATCAAACTCTCACTTTGTCTACACTCTTCTTCAGTACTAAAGAAATGAAACTCTATATCATTACAAACTTTTTTTACATCCGATACTGACCCAGAGTGATGTACTGCTTACATTTTCAAATGGTGAAAAACACTTTGACACACTTTTCCAGAAAGACAAGTCAGAGAATGACCCTGCAAGCCAGTATTTTTCTCACTTTACAAGGATCTAGTCCTTGCAACACCTTAATCTTTTGTCTAATATTTTGGTAGTATACTGTCATAAGAAATTTTGTAAAATATCAATAGATTCAGGTCGGATGCTACAAATACTAATACAAACCCACGTATACACAGGAGCTTGTGAACATCTACCATGAACTTCTTCAGCTATCACTTCTTCCACATTCCTAGGAACCATCTTTTCTTTTTCAATTGCACTACCGTTCTTAACTTCATAAGCACGACCACTGCGTGAACTAATGTATTGTTTTGAAAATAGCTCTCTTCATTAAAAAAGGTTCTGAACTAGAAGTGTGCTTCCATTCACCCCAATTTTTTTTTCAAAAGTTAGTTCTGTTAATTAGTCTTTTCCTTTTCCTTTTGTCCTTTATAGAATGCATTGGTTTATCCAATGTTCGCATTCTTTTCAAAACTAATATAAGCAATCTTTTTTTAATTCAAAAGCCTTTTCGGCTATACTTTCAATCTCTTGTTCCATTTTATAAAATGCAGATCTTCTTTTGTCTTTCTTGCCATCTTTCAATTCCTTTTTTAGTGCTCTACTTTTATACATACGTTTCCTAATATTGTGATATTGTTGCATCCTTCTTTCAACATAGATTGTTTTTTCAGAACGTGATTTTACATTGATTTGTCCTTTTTTCATTTCATTCTTCTTCATTCTACAACTATTCTTTCTATTTTCTGCATTTTCTAAATTCTTTCCAGTTCTTAAAAGTTTTTTACAAATTCTTTAGTTTTCTTACCAGAAGACTTTTTCGTCATCTTCATCTAATTTCAGCTTTTCTTTCTCCTTTAAATAGTACTTGTTTTTTTGCTGTCTTTTCTTTTCACATTTTCTTGCCATAGTAAATATTTCTTAATATTAATGGAGAATGTCTAAAAAAATATATATTATAGTAATTTAATATTATTAAAATGATTATATACAAATATTCATATCTGAAACTAAAGAAACACCTATTTATAAAAGGTACGGAAAAATGCATGTATGCTTTTCTAAATATGGTGAGACTTACATCTGAGACATGTTACAGTCTTTTTTTTATATTTGCCTTGGCCCAACACTTTTAGCATTAGTAGAATAGTAAAGGAGAAGGACAAAAGTGATGTTTAAGTCATATTAGAAAATGGACTTAAACATAGGTGCAGTATGAATCAAGAACACTGCAGTAAGAAACAACAGAGGTACAGAACAAGGGAAGAGATATGTAGAAAAAGACAACAGCAGTACAGAAAGAACCAATACATGCATAGGAAAACAGAAAAAGGATGGAAAAAGAGGAAAAAGGGCTTCAGTACAAAGGGAAAGAAGTGCAGGAAGACGCAACAGAGGTAGTGAAAGAGATACAAAGTGTGCAGAAAGAGGTAAAAGAAATGCAGGAAAAAGCAACATAGGTGTAAAAGAAGCAAAAGAAGTGCAGAAACGAATGTATGACTACTGGTTCAGTGATTACATAATTACAAGGGTAGTAGCTCCATCATTGAAATAGTGCAATGGTAGTAGGTGGGTGATGATATAACTGCATGAGTAGTGGCTACATGATTGAAAGACTGTATGGGTAATACCTTAATAATTGAATGAGTACATAGGTAGTGCCTAGATTATTGCATGAGTGCAGCAGTAATGCCTAACTGATTACAGATGTTCATATGTAGTGCCTGCTTCATTGGAAGACTGCATGGGTAGTACTTGGGGATTTTTATACCTACATGAGTTTTGGGCCTAGCCAAATCTAAAGCTGTACACTATTACATGATTCAACCGTAAGTCTCTCCTTATTGTTAAAAGCACATATAACTCTACTTTTTAAAATCGACATCAAATCTAAAATAAATATGTATGAAATATTTCTGGACTATGGAGAAACCTAGAAACTGACACATGTTATAGCTCTGCATCAGTGATTGCATAACTCCATGGGCAGTGCTTAGCTGATTCTACAAGTGCAAGGGTAGTCACTGAGTAACTTTACAAGAAGATGGATAGTAGGTAGCTAATTGCATGAGGGCACACATAACCATTAAGTACATGGATAAGTCTAAAAAAAGCACCTGAAGACATAAATGAGCCATGCAGTAGCACAAATGTGAATAGACAACTGCAACAGTAGTGCCTGGGTGATTCTATGACTGCAAGGGTAGAGTGTGGGTTATTACATGACTGCACAGGTACACCCTGCATGACTGCATGGCTGTACGGGTACTACATAACAACTGCCTCACTAATTGTATGAGTGCACACATGAACATTAAGTGCATTGATAAGTTTAAAAATAGCACCTGAAGGCATAGATGAGTCACGGACTAGTACCTACGTGAATAGATGACTACAACAGTAGGGCCTGGGTGATTATTTGACTACAACGGTGGAGTATGGGTTATTACATGACTGCATACTTACAGCCTACATGACTGTAAGAGTACTACATAACTACTGCCTCTCTCATTGCATGAGTGCATAGGTAGTGCCTGGATTATTGGATAAGTGTAGCACTAATGCCTGACTGATTACACCAGTGAATATGTACTGCCTGCATCATTAGAAGACTACATGTGTAGTGCTTGGGTGTTTTTATAACTGCATAAGTGTTGGACCTTGCCAAATCTAAAGCAAGACACTATTACATGATTCAACCATAAGTCTCTCCTTATTGTTAAAAATGTGCACACATACGTCTTTACCTTTTCAAATCATCATCAAATCTAAAAGAAATATGTATACCATGTTTCTGGAATATGGAGAAACCTACAAACTGACACATGTAATAGGTCTGAGTTAGTGATTGCATAACTCCATCTGTAGTGCTTAGGTGATTCTGTAAGTGCAAGGGTATTCACTGACTAACTTTAGAAACAGATGGATAGTCAGTAGCTAATTGCATGAGTGCACACATAAACATTTGGTGCATGGACAAGTCTAAAAATAGCACCTGAAGGCACAGATGAGTCATGTAGTAGTAACTACTTGAATAGATGTCTGCAACAGTAGGACCTGGATGAATCTATGAGTGCAAGGGTAGAGTGGGGGTTATTACATGACTACATAGGTACAGCCTGTATCACTGCATGACTGAAGGATTAGTACATAACTAGTGCCTGTGTGATTGCATACTTGCAGGTGTAATATCTAGAGGATTACTGGTATACATAAAAAGTGAGTGGGAGATCTTAAAAGTGCATGAGTAATGACTGGGTGATTACAGGACTACTGAGGTACAATCTGAGTGAGTAAAAGAGCTGAGTGAATACACGAGTACAAGGGTAGTACCTCAGTGATTAAAGGACTGCAACAGTAGTGCCCGGGTCATTATTTAAGTGCATATACTGCATGAGACTTGGGCCTAACCAAATATAAAGCAGCAGACTATTACCTGACTCAACTATAAGTCTGCCCATACTGTTACAACGACACATACATATGACTCTACCTTTTCAAATCATCATCATATCTAAAAGAACTATGTATACAGTATTTCTGCAATATACTGAAACTTTGAAAGTAACACAAATACTAGATTCTGATTCTGATTCTGAGTGCAACAGTAGGGCCTGCGTGAATCTATGGCTGCAAGAGTAGTGTTTGGGTTATTACATGAGTGTATAGAAAGAGCCTGGTTGATCACATGACTAGTGCCTTGGTGATTGCATGACCACAGGAGTAATATCTGATGGATTACTGGAGTAGATATCAAGTGAATGGTGACTTTATAAGTTCATGAGTACTGGCTGGGTGATTGTAGACCTTCTAAGATATTGCCTGAGTGATTACAGGGGTGCAAATGTTGTGACTGGGTGATTGAAGTACATTAGTACTGGCTGAATGATTACATAACTACAAGAAAAATCCTTGCATGATTGAAAGTCTGCAATGTTAGTGGCTGGGTGATTGAAGCACTGTATAGCAAATACATTGGTGATTCCATTAGTACAAGGTACCATATGGGGGATTAAAGGGGTACATAGGTAACACCTGGGCGATTGCATGGCTACAGGGGTAATATCTGGGGATTTACATGACAACATAGGAAATGACTAGGTGATTTTATAAGTGCATGTGCACTTCTTGGCTGATTACAGGACTACTGAGATACAATCTACCCAAACATAAATAAACAATACTTAACATATCTTTAGTAAAGGTCTCACCATATTACTATAAGCATACATGAATATATCAGTATCATAACCCTAGGCAAACCTTAAAAATTAATTGAACAAACTTACAATTTCAATCAAACATCTAAAATGTTGCTGCATCTTTCAACTATACCTTTCTACAGAAAAAGAAGTCTAATTAATAAGACCTTATGTAAGCATCTTTCTAACAACACTTTTGTGCTGCATCTTCACCATTCTAACTACAATTATGTGGCATTATTCACTATGCCTTTCTACAGACTACTGATAAACAACAGAGAATGCTGGTGCTAGTCGATTAAACACAACAACCTTTTTATCCACAAACATTGGAATCAAACCAAATGTTTTTGATTTTTATTTCCTTTTTAGTTCATTTGATTTATTCAGTATTTCTTTTATCACATGTTATTATTTTCCATTTAACATATTTTACAAATTTTCAGACCTTATGTACAAAACCTAAACATTAATATTCCAAAAACAAATTCCTAGCAAAATCATTCAAGCTTTCAAACATACTCCACTCATACTATTACAGATAAAATACAGCTGGAATTGTAATGTTCACAGCAAAGCCATATGACATATGAAGAGATTCAAATTTATTATATAGTCTTTTGATCTGTTCAGTCTTTTCAATGGCTATCAACAGTCTACGCGTTTCGAACTCAAATTTATTTACAGAGTTCTCATCAGGACGATAGTCTGTAAAAGAGGAGAACACCTTGTTTTAGAAAAAGATATTCTTTGATAACTGCAAGCTAGGCACTTCAACACTATCCACCTCCTTGTCTTACCTCTTATAAATCAGAGCCTGGGGAAGTTGGCAGTTTCCCGACGTAAAATCGATTCTAAGGCAACCTGGTGCACCAGAGAGAAACGGAAACAACGTCAAGGTCAGCTTATCTCACCACTTTCAGCTCATTCATACCATCGTGTTCATGTGGCACTTACTTTTGCACGATTGGCAGGGGTCTAGGTCTTAATACTCTGTGCAACCTGTAACTGTACCAAAGGAAAAGGAATTCATTGAGTATTGGTTGTTAGCGCCCCATGACACAGCCTTTGCAGACGCCATTCATGCAATGTACCTGAATCTTGGCTGCTTGCTTCTAGTGTCCGGGGTCCAGTGCTCCCGCCTGCGCGAGAATGGCCAAACGGGGTAAGGTTTTCAATAAATGTGGCCTCTTTGTGGAACTCGTTGCCCCTACAACTGCGCTCGGAAGCTAGCCTGCTTCGGTTTCGAAAACTTTTAAAAACTTTTCTGTTTTCTGTTTAATCCCTTCATTCTTTAGTAGTGTTATGTTCTGGTAAGCGCTGGGATGCCTATAGGTAACCAGGCGCTATACAAACTCAGAATAAAATGGTTAGTGGCCAGAGAGCACAGCGTTTTTTGCGAAGGTCAATTTAATCGCACTCCGGTAATTACCTCAATAGGTCTACAGGTTTCTACAGACTAGACAAAAGAAGCCGAATTAATACCACATTATGTGAGTATCTTTCATACCACACTTTTGTGCTGCATCTTGACCATTCTATCTAAAATTATGCGGCATCATTCAACTATATCTTTCTTCAGACTAGTAATAAGAAACCTAATTAATAACACCTTATATGAGCATCTTTCAAACCACACTTTTGTGCTGCATGTTCGCCATTTTATCTAAAAATCTATGCAGCATCATTCAACTATACCTTTCAACAAACTAGAAAAAAGAAGCCTAATTAAGAACACCTTATGTGAGCATCTTTCATCCAACACTTTTGAGCAGTAAACAACCTTTACAACGCAACTTTTACAACGCACTACCATTACAACAAAACTTTTACAACGCAAGGGGATTTACAACGCATGTTTTTACAACGCATGCTTTTACAACGCAAGCACCTTTACAACGCAAATACCTTTACAATGCAAGTATTATGTTTTCTATTTTTTTTTTTTTAATTGTTTTAAAAATTATTAAATTATATTTGTGTAATTTTATATTTATTATAGTAAAACATATTTTTATTTAATGAAGTTGTTTTATTAATTTTTAAAATGATTAAATGGTAAAAATACTCTAGTATTTAGAAATAATACTTTAGTATTATTTTTTTAAAAAAGAGTAATAATATTGTCAAGTTTTTTGAAAGTGTTATTTTTTGTAACAAATAGTTTTTAGAGTCAGCAAACATATATAAAGTAATGTTTTAAAACTCAGATATTAAGTATATTTATATAGACTTTTTAAAAAAAACAGTTTTAATTTTTAAAATTATTAAATGGTAAAAATACTCTAGTATTTAGAAATAATACTTTAGTATTATTAATTTAAATAAGATTATTAATATTGACAAGTATATTGAAAGTGTCATTTTTTGTAAAAATTAGTTTAAAGTGTGAACAAATATATAAAAAATATTGTTTGAAAACTTAGGTATTAAATATATTTATATAGATTTTTGTTAAATATATATAGAAGAAACTAAACAATTTGGGAATTAATACTCAAGTATTTTTTTAATAAAAATATATTGAGAAATTTTTTAAATATACATTTAATATGGGAATAATTAATTATTATTTATAAAGATAAAAAATGTAGTGTAAAGGTATTATTTAAATACTTAAGTATTAAAATTAATATTAAAAAATATTTTAAAAAACTTTAAAAAAATTATTACAATGTATTAAAAGTGAAATTTTATATATGTATATTTGTAAAAATATTTAATTAGTTGGTAAATATTTTAAACTATTTTTATAAAAAAATTCCCACGATTTTGCATTGTTTCCAATGGGAAACATTGTCCTTTATTTATTTCCATAGAGGAAGCTGTTCCTCCCACGGTACTGAAAAGGAAGGTGTAAAAGAAGAAGAAAGGGGATCTTTTGAGAGGAAATGGAATAAGCATACAGGTAAGGATAAAATTACATTATTTTACAAGTAATAACATATAAATAAGATGAATAGTTAAAATAAAAACATTATTAAATTTAAAACAAAACATCACATAGTTTCGTTTATTTTTTTATTTCAAAAATATAGAAAAAATGCATTTTTTATTTAGATATTTTCACATATTTTACATTTTTTTTTAAATGTAATATAAAATTTAATAAAAAACAATAATTAAATCAATAAATAATATAATTTAATAGTCCCTTTTCAATCTTTGCAGCTTTCGATGACGTAAGCACGTAAACGTGAACGTAAGCGGCCATTTTGAAGAGCATCGATGCAGGAAGTAGCTGGAAGCTGATCTACGTCCAGGTAGGAAACAATTTAAACTTTTTTTATGCATGTTAAGTTAAAAAATGAATACATATATTGTAAAGAAAGTATAAGGAGAGGTTGCAGTTTAAGAATGTAATGTTATTTTAGTTAAACAGCATGTGCCGATCGTGTTATTAGAGTATGCCTATGTCGGGTCGCAAAAATTTAAGGAGAAAAATTATTTGTGAATAGGATTTGTTGCAAAAAAAGTCAAAGAAATGTAATATAAATGTTTTTTACTACGAATTTGTTTACGCAAAGTTGAACTTAAAAATGCATTTTTTAGAAAATATCTTGCTATTTTTGCTCAACACAAAAAATGTGAAATATCGTTATTCTATTATTGAAAAAAGCTTCTTTGATTTATTACTGTAATTTTGGTTAGAAACACTTTGTAGATAAATAATTTTCATTGTTTGCGTTGTTTTCTAAAAGTATTATGGCTGAGATAGTGAGAATTTGATTTGGTAGGAGGGAAAAATTGTTTATTTTGACTTGGTTGGTCAGAAGAAATATAAAAATCTTTCTGATGCAAAGGAAACTAGCAGAGGTTGAGATGCTTCTTTGGAGGTGGATTTGGTTCTTTATAAAAATAATGGAAGCAGATTTCTGAATCAAATTGGTAAATAGCGAGGGTGATATAGTGAGAAAATGTTCTGCTAGGAGGTAGTACTTTATTTAGGATGCTATTATAGTACTGTCATATTTTGGAACTATGTTTTCAGAAAAACAAGAAGATGGATCTACATATTGAATCAACAAGGAGTGATAAAGAGTTTGATTTTTCTATTTCGTATTCTTCATCTGGATGATTATGGACAAAGATTTTTTGGGGTTTTTCACATCAGAAGAATAATGGATTTTTTGGATGTTTTCGTTTTCTAACTATGCTTTAAAAAAAAAAAATATACAAATAATGTCTTTAGAAAATATGGTTATTAAAAGAAGCATTTTTAAGATTACATTTTTTAAACAAAGATTAGTAGATAATATTTTTTAATAAAAAATGCATTTTTTAGAAACAAAATATGCTTTCAGATGGTTGCAAATTTGGAATGGATTTTCACTTTTGGAAAAAAAAAAAAAATCTCCTTTACACTTTGGATTGCTTGGGGTTTTTGGATGTTACACAAATTTTGATTTTTTTATGGTGGAAAAAAGGAGAAGAAAAAGAAAGAAGGCAACAAAAGGTAGGCTGACCCGACGTTTATTTTGTAAATATGTTTTAGAAAAATGTTATTGCCAATTGTAATTTGTGTTTGAATAAATTTAGGGCAAAGCAGGAAAGTAAGGTGAAAAAGTTATTCAGAAGCTTAGAATGTTAGCAACATTTTCAAGGTAGTCTAGAGCCACACACAACGAAAACTGTTGCATAATACCCAATAGTCTCTCAGACATTTCCCTTGTTTTTTTTGTAACTCGTGGGTTTAGACTACCAGTTAATGTTTGTGAAAGTCTCATTTCCTGAAAACTTTGCTCCTTCTTCAAAGTTTCCAAAAAAGAGTAGAAATTAGGGTGTGGTTTGCCAATTGTATGGTTGAAGGAGTTATGCCATCCCTCAATGGCATTATTTGTTTTAGCTTCTCCCTCTAAACAGCTCGTGTAACAGTTCCACCACTCCACATGGAAACAAGGCTTCCTCCTGCGACCCGATCTGCTTAGGTGCCCAATCCATGTGTCTTCAAAATAATTTAGGATGGTTGCCAATTTGTCTTCATTTACATTGTAATAATCAGATTCTGTAATAGCTGTGTAGTACTCATCTACACTTTCGGGAGGAACAAAACAAAGTGCTGTTAATTTTTTTAACTCAACTTGTAGTTTGCTATCTGTTGAGTATTCTGCAACCAGGGTTGTTTTCTGTAACTTACGCCAGAATGCCTGGGAAAAATGGAAAAAACACCCCTGAATTTGGGTATCCATGCACGTTTTACTGATCACATTGATCATGCTCAAGTCAAAATCGACAATTATTTTCCTAGGACTTTTGGATGTTATATTTTTAATAACTGATAAAAGTACAGTGTAGGTTGCAGAAGACTTATCAGGCTGCAAACTATATACTAAGGGGATCACATTATGGTTAATTTTAGCGTGTATAGTGTAAATTTGAGTGAATGGGGTGTACTTTTATACATCCCATCCATCATCCAAATTTCACTATTTTCTAACTTAACAAGGTTGCGGGTGTACTGAAAATTAGAATACGCTTTTGAGGGTTTTCATTGTCATGGAGAAGGAAGGGTTCACCAGCAAAAGAAATAGTAAGTTCATGTGGAATAACAATGTCAGAAAAGGTATGAGGTGTTGTGGTTTGTGTGTTACTTGCCTGCTTTTGTCTTTGTATAATTAGCCTCAAATTAGGAATTATAGGCATATTACTAGCAACATGAGAGGGGACATGCTGTGCAACCTCTCTTAAAATGGATCCAGTAGAATCATTGGAGGTGCTTGCAAGTTCTTTCATCTCATTTAAGGTTTCCCTTACATCAATCTCCATTGCAGAGGCAGAGTGGTTGTGATCTGTTGTTTTAATAATGATATCATGAAGGGTAACCGCTCTGCCGCTGCAATGGGATGAGTAGTATTGCACACACCTCCAATGATTTCTTGGAAAACTTATCCTTTCTTTACAATATATGTATCCTGCATGCTTAAGTAATTTGTTTCCTTTTCTGGATTTTATTTAGGATGCTGTTTCCTGAGCACACATTATCTGTGAAGAATTTTTTCTTAATTTTAATATGTGGGTTAAATTGACAAATAAGAGAGAACAATATCCTACATTTTCCCTACTGCTGCACTTTCCTAGAGTTACAATAGTAAATCTTGCCCTTACACTATCCTACACTTTCACTACTGTTTCTACTCCTTAGAGTTAGAATAGTAAATCCTGCCCCTCAGTATTCCACACTTTCCCTACTGTTGAACCTTCCTGAAGGTAGAATAGTAATTGATACCCCTACACTATCCCACAATTTCCCTACTGCTGTAACTTCCTGGAGTTAGAAGAGTAATTGGTTCCCTCTACATCATCCCACACTTTTCTTCCTGCTGCACCTTCCTGGAGTTAGAATAGTAATTGATACCTCTATACCATCCTACACTTTCCATACTGTTGCACAAATCTGTAGATAGAATAGTAATTGTTACCCCTACACTATCACTCACTTTCTGTATTGTTTTAGCTTGCTGGAATATGTTTTTTTAAAGATTTGCATATTCATTTTTTTCTACTTTGGAGTGTTCATTTTATTTACCTTTTGATTTAGGTGCTTTTTTCTTGGTGTGGTATCAGTTCTGGTTTTTCATTTTTTGCTGGTCTTTTTTGTAGTTTGGTCTTCTGGGATTCGCCTTTTGATTTGTTGTTGAGAAGATTTATGTGAGTTTCTGAAAAAATGAAAAAGATATAGAAATGTAATTTTTAATTTCAATGTTTGTGACACATTTAAAAAAATCACAATTTCTGTGCATAAGTTACATTTTACTTTACTGTATCTACATACTATACTACACTTTAACTGCCACTGCACCTTCTTGGAGTTAGAATAGTAATTGTTACCCCTACACCATACAACACGATCCCTACTGCTGCACCTTCCTAGAGGTAGAATAGTATTTGTTACCCCTACACCTTCCCACACTTTCCCTACTGCTGCACCTTCCTGGAGTTAGAATAGTAATTGTTATCTCTACAGTTTCCCACACATTCCCTACTGCTGCACCTTCCTGGAGTTAGAATAGAAATGTTTCCCTCTATAGTATCCCACACATTTCCTACTGCTGCACCTTCCTGGAGTTAGAATAGTAATTGTTACCCCTACACCATCCCACACTTTCCCAACTGCTGCACCTTCCTGGAGTTAGAATAGTAATTGTTACCTGTACAGTATCCCACACACTCCCTACTGCTGCACCTTCCTGGAGTTAGAATAGTAATTGTTACCCCTATTCCATCCCACACTTTCTCTACTGCTGCACCTTTCTGGATTTAGAATAGTAATTGTTACCTCTACAGTATTCCACACTTTCTCTATTCTTGCACCTTCCTGGAGTTAGAATAGTAATTGATACCCCTACACCATCCTACATTTTCCCTACTTTTGCACCTTCCTGGAGTTAGAAGAGTAATTAGTTCCCTCTACACCATCTCACAATTTCTCTACTGTTGCACCTTCCTGTAGTTAGAATAGTAATTGATACCCCTACACCATCCTACACTTTTCCTCCTGCTGCACCTTCCTAAAGTTAGAATAGTAATTGATACCTCAATACCATCCTACACTTTCCCTACTTTTGCACAAACCTGGAGATAGAATAGTAATTGATACCACTACACTAACCCACACTTTCTGTACTGTTGCAGCTTTCTTGAATATGTTTTTTGAGGTTTTGACCATTGTTTTTTTTCCTAGTTTGGAGTGTTCATTAAAAATACCTTTTGATTTAGGTGCTTTATTCTTGGTCTGGATTCTGGTCTGGTTTCTCGTTTTTTGCTGGTCTTTTTGTTGTCTGGTCTTATGGGATTCGCCTTTTGATTTGGTGTAGAGAAGTTAAAAATGTCAACGTTTGTCTGTATAAGTTACATTTTATTTTAATGTACCTACATACTATACTACACTTTTCCTGCCACTGCACTTTCCTAGAGTTAGAACAGTAATTGTTATCCCTACACCATCACACACTTTCTCTACTGCTGCGCCTTCCTGGAGTTAGAATAGTAATTGTTACCCCTACACTATCCCACACTATCCCTACTGCTGCACCTTCTTGGAGTTAGAATAGTAATTGATACCCCTACACCACCATACACATTCACTACTGTTGCACCTTCCTGGAGTTAGGATAGTAATTGTTACCCCTACACCATCCCACACTTTCCCTACTGCTGCACCTTCCTGGAGTTAGAATAGTAATTGTTACCCCTACACTATCTCACACTTTCTATACTGTTGCAGTTTTCTTGAATATGTTTTTTGAAGTTTTGGCAATTGATTTTTCTCCTAGTTTGGAGTGTGCAATTTAAATACCTTTTGATTTAGGTGCTTTCTTCGTGGTCTTGTTTCTGGTCTGGTTTCTCATTTTTTGGTGGTCTTTTTTGTTGTTTGGTCTTCTGGGATTCGCCTTTTGATTTGGTGTAGAGAAGAAATATTTGAGTATCTGAAAAAATTTGATATAAATGGAAATGTAATTTTTTAATTCAATGTTTGTGATACAGTCACAAATGTCAACATTTGTGTGTATAAGTTGCATTGTATTTTAATGTAACTACATACTATACTACACTTTCCCTGCCACTGCACCTTCCTGGTGTTAGAATAGTAATTGTTATCCCTACATCATCCCACACTTTCCCTACTGCTGCACCTTCCTGGAGTTAGATTAGTAATTGATACTCCTACACCATCCTACACTTTCCCTACTGCTGCACCTTCCTGGAGTTAGAATAGTAATTGTTACCTCTAAAGTGTCCCACACATTCCCTACTGCTCCACCTTCCTGGAGTTAGAATAGTAATTGTTACCCCTACAACATCCCACACTTTCCCTACTGCTGCACCTTCCTGGAGTTAGAATAGTAATTCTTACCTCTACAGTATCCCACACATTCCCTACTGCCGCATCTTCCTGGAGCTAGAATAGTAATTATTACCCCTACACCATCCCACACTTTTCCTACTGCTGCACCTTCCTGGAGTTAGAATAGTAATTGATACCCCTACACCATCCTACATTTTCCCTACTTTTGCACCTTCCTGGAATTAGAAGAGTAATTAGTTCCCTCTACACCATCTCACAATTTCTCTACTGTTGCAC
This sequence comes from Lissotriton helveticus, assembly GCF_964261635.1. Lineage (NCBI taxonomy): Eukaryota > Metazoa > Chordata > Amphibia > Caudata > Salamandridae > Lissotriton > Lissotriton helveticus. The sequence continues at coordinate 873,772,209 of NC_136063.1, forward strand.
CTTCCTGTAGTTAGAATAGTAATTGATACCCCTACACCATCCTACACTTTTCCTCCTGCTGCACCTTCCTAAAGTTAGAATAGTAATTGATACCTCAATACCATCCTACACTTTCCCTACTTTTGCACAAACCTGGAGATAGAATAGTAATTGATACCACTACACTAACCCACACTTTCTGTACTGTTGCAGCTTTCTTGAATATGTTTTTTGAGGTTTTGACCATTGTTTTTTTTCCTAGTTTGGAGTGTTCATTAAAAATACCTTTTGATTTAGGTGCTTTATTCTTGGTCTGGATTCTGGTCTGGTTTCTCGTTTTTTGCTGGTCTTTTTGTTGTCTGGTCTTATGGGATTCGCCTTTTGATTTGGTGTAGAGAAGTTAAAAATGTCAACGTTTGTCTGTATAAGTTACATTTTATTTTAATGTACCTACATACTATACTACACTTTTCCTGCCACTGCACTTTCCTAGAGTTAGAACAGTAATTTTTATCCCTACACCATCACACACTTTCTCTACTGCTGCGCCTTCCTGGAGTTAGAATAGTAATTGTTACCCCTACACTATCCCACACTATCCCTACTGCTGCACCTTCTTGGAGTTAGAATAGTAATTGATACCCCTACACCACCATACACATTCACTACTGTTGCACCTTCCTGGAGTTAGGATAGTAATTGTTACCCCTACACCATCCCACACTTTCCCTACTGCTGCACCTTCCTGGAGTTAGAATAGTAATTGTTACCCCTACACTATCTCACACTTTCTATACTGTTGCAGTTTTCTTGAATATGTTTTTTGAAGTTTTGGCAATTGATTTTTCTCCTAGTTTGGAGTGTGCAATTTAAATACCTTTTGATTTAGGTGCTTTCTTCGTGGTCTTGTTTCTGGTTTGGTTTCTCATTTTTTGGTGGTCTTTTTTGTTGTTTGGTCTTCTGGGATTCGCCTTTTGATTTGGTGTAGAGAAGAAATATTTGAGTATCTGAAAAAATTTGATATAAATGGAAATGTAATTTTTTAATTCAATGTTTGTGATACAGTCACAAATGTCAACATTTGTGTGTATAAGTTACATTGTATTTTAATGTACCTACATACTATACTACACTTTCCCTGCCACTGCACCTTCCTGGTGTTAGAATAGTAATTGTTATCCCTACATCATCCCACACTTTCCCTACTGCTGCACCTTCCTGGAGTTAGATTAGTAATTGATACTCCTACACCATCCTACACTTTCCCTACTGCTGCACCTTCCTGGAGTTAGAATAGTAATTGTTACCTCTAAAGTGTCCCACACATTCCCTACTGCTCCACCTTCCTGGAGTTAGAATAGTAATTGTTACCCCTACAACATCCCACACTTTCACTACTGCTGCACCTTCCTGGAGTTAGAATAGTTTTTCTTACCTCTACAGTATCCCACACATTCCCTACTGCCGCATCTTCCTGGAGCTAGAATAGTAATTATTACCCCTACACCATCCCACACTTTTCCTACTGCTGCACCTTCCTGGAGTTAGAATAGTAATTGTTACCCCTACACCATCCCACACTTTCCCAACTGCTGCACCTTCCTGGAGTTAGAATAGTAATTGTTACCTGTACAGTATCCCACACACTCCCTACTGCTGCACCTTCCTGGAGTTAGAATAGTAATTGTTACCCCTATTCCATCCCACACTTTCTCTACTGCTGCACCTTCCTGGAGTTAGAATAGTAATTGATACCCCTACACCATCCTACATTTTCCCTACTTTTGCACCTTCCTGGAGTTAGAAGAGTAATTAGTTCCCTCTACACCATCTCACAATTTCTCTACTGTTGCTCCTTCCTGTAGTTAGAATAGTAATTGATACCCCTACATCATCCTACACTTTTCCTCCTGCTGCACCTTCCTAAAGTTAGAATAGTAATTGATACCTCAATACCATCCTACACTTTCCCTACTTTTGCACAAACCTGGAGATAGAATAGTAATTGATACCACTACACTAACCCACACTTTCTGTACTGTTGCAGCTTTCTTGAATATGTTTTTTGAGGTTTTGACCATTGTTTTTTTTCCTAGTTTGGAGTGTTCATTAAAAATACCTTTTGATTTAGGTGCTTTATTCTTGGTCTGGATTCTGGTCTGGTTTCTCGTTTTTTGCTGGTCTTTTTGTTGTCTGGTCTTATGGGATTCGCCTTTTGATTTGGTGTAGAGAAGTTAAAAATGTCAACGTTTGTCTGTATAAGTTACATTTTATTTTAATGTACCTACATACTATACTACACTTTTCCTGCCACTGCACTTTCCTAGAGTTAGAACAGTAATTTTTATCCCTACACCATCACACACTTTCTCTACTGCTGCGCCTTCCTGGAGTTAGAATAGTAATTGTTACCCCTACACTATCCCACACTATCCCTACTGCTGCACCTTCTTGGAGTTAGAATAGTAATTGATACCCCTACACCACCATACACATTCACTACTGTTGCACCTTCCTGGAGTTAGGATAGTAATTGTTACCCCTACACCATCCCACACTTTCCCTACTGCTGCACCTTCCTGGAGTTAGAATAGTAATTGTTACCCCTACACTATCTCACACTTTCTATACTGTTGCAGTTTTCTTGAATATGTTTTTTGAAGTTTTGGCAATTGATTTTTCTCCTAGTTTGGAGTGTGCAATTTAAATACCTTTTGATTTAGGTGCTTTCTTCGTGGTCTTGTTTCTGGTTTGGTTTCTCATTTTTTGGTGGTCTTTTTTGTTGTTTGGTCTTCTGGGATTCGCCTTTTGATTTGGTGTAGAGAAGAAATATTTGAGTATCTGAAAAAATTTGATATAAATGGAAATGTAATTTTTTAATTCAATGTTTGTGATACAGTCACAAATGTCAACATTTGTGTGTATAAGTTACATTGTATTTTAATGTACCTACATACTATACTACACTTTCCCTGCCACTGCACCTTCCTGGTGTTAGAATAGTAATTGTTATCCCTACATCATCCCACACTTTCCCTACTGCTGCACCTTCCTGGAGTTAGATTAGTAATTGATACTCCTACACCATCCTACACTTTCCCTACTGCTGCACCTTCCTGGAGTTAGAATAGTAATTGTTACCTCTAAAGTGTCCCACACATTCCCTACTGCTCCACCTTCCTGGAGTTAGAATAGTAATTGTTACCCCTACAACATCCCACACTTTCACTACTGCTGCACCTTCCTGGAGTTAGAATAGTTTTTCTTACCTCTACAGTATCCCACACATTCCCTACTGCCGCATCTTCCTGGAGCTAGAATAGTAATTATTACCCCTACACCATCCCACACTTTTCCTACTGCTGCACCTTCCTGGAGTTAGAATAGTAATTGTTACCCCTACACCATCCCACACTTTCCCAACTGCTGCACCTTCCTGGAGTTAGAATAGTAATTGTTACCTGTACAGTATCCCACACACTCCCTACTGCTGCACCTTCCTGGAGTTAGAATAGTAATTGTTACCCCTATTCCATCCCACACTTTCTCTACTGCTGCACCTTCCTGGAGTTAGAATAGTAATTGATACCCCTACACCATCCTACATTTTCCCTACTTTTGCACCTTCCTGGAGTTAGAAGAGTAATTAGTTCCCTCTACACCATCTCACAATTTCTCTACTGTTGCTCCTTCCTGTAGTTAGAATAGTAATTGATACCCCTACATCATCCTACACTTTTCCTCCTGCTGCACCTTCCTAAAGTTAGAATAGTAATTGATACCTCAATACCATCCTACACTTTCCCTACTTTTGCACAAACCTGGAGATAGAATAGTAATTGATACCACTACACTAACCCACACTTTCTGTACTGTTGCAGCTTTCTTGAATATGTTTTTTGAAGTTTTGACCATTGTTTTTTTTCCTAGTTTGGAGTGTTCATTAAAAATACCTTTTGATTTAGGTGCTTTATTCTTGGTCTGGATTCTGGTCTGGTTTCTCGTTTTTTGCTGGTCTTTTTGTTGTCTGGTCTTATGGGATTCGCCTTTTGATTTGGTGTAGAGAAGTTAAAAATGTCAACGTTTGTCTGTATAAGTTACATTTTATTTTAATGTACCTACATACTATACTACACTTTTCCTGCCACTGCACTTTCCTAGAGTTAGAACAGTAATTGTTATCCCTACACCATCACACACTTTCTCTACTGCTGCGCCTTCCTGGAGTTAGAATAGTAATTGTTACCCCTACACTATCCCACACTATCCCTACTGCTGCACCTTCTTGGAGTTAGAATAGTAATTGATACCCCTACACCACCATACACGTTCACTACTGTTGCACCTTCCTGGAGTTAGGATAGTAATTGTTACCCCTACACCATCCCACACTTTCCCTACTGCTGCACCTTCCTGGAGTTAGAATAGTAATTGTTACCCCTACACTATCTCACACTTTCTATACTGTTGCAGTTTTCTTGAATATGTTTTTTGAAGTTTTGGCAATTGATTTTTCTCCTAGTTTGGAGTGTGCAATTTAAATACCTTTTGATTTAGGTGCTTTCTTCGTGGTCTTGTTTCTGGTCTGGTTTCTCGTTTTTTGGTGGTCTTTTTTGTTGTTTGGTCTTCTGGGATTCGCTTTTTGATTTGGTGTAGAGAAGAAATATTTGAGTATCTGAAAAAATTTGATATAAATGGAAATGTAATTTTTTAATTCAATGTTTGTGATACAGTTACAAATGTCAACATTTGTGTGTATAAGTTACATTGCATTTTAATGTACCTACATACTATACTACACTTTCCCTGCCACTGCACCTTCCTGGTGTTAGAATAGTAATTGTTATCCCTACATCATCCCACACTTTCCCTACTGCTGCACCTTCCTGGAGTTAGATTAGTAATTGATACTCCTACACCATCCTACACTTTCCCTACTGCTGCACCTTCCTGGAGTTAGAATAGTAATTGTTACCTCTAAAGTGTCCCACACATTCCCTACTGCTCCACCTTCCTGGAGTTAGAATAGTAATTGTTACCCCTACAACATCCCACACTTTCCCTACTGCTGCACCTTCCTGGAGTTAGAATAGTAATTCTTACCTCTACAGTATCCCACACATTCCCTACTGCCGCATCTTCCTGGAGCTAGAATAGTAATTATTACCCCTACACCATCCCACACTTTTCCTACTGCTGCACCTTCCTGGAGTTAGAATAGTAATTTTTACCCCTACACTATCCCACACTATCCCTACTGCTGCACCTTACTGGAGTTAGAATAGTAATTGTTACCTGTACAGTACCCCACACATTCCCTACTGTTGCACCTTCCTGGAGTTAGAACAGTAATTGATACCCCTACACCATCCTACACTTTCACTACTGTTGCACCTTCCTGGAGTTAGGATAGTAATTGTTACCCCCTACACCATCCCACACTTTCCCTACTGCTGCACCTTCCTGGAGTTAGAATAGTAATTGTTACTCCTACACTATCCCACACTTTCTATACTGTTGCTGTTTTCTTGAATATGTTTTTTGAAGTTTTGGCAATTGATTTTTCTCCTAGTTTGGAGTGTGCATTTTAAATACCTTTTGATTTAGGTGCTTTTTTCGTGGTCTTGTTTCTGGTCTGGTTTCTCGTTTTTTGATGGTCTTTTTTGTTGTTTGGTCTTCTGGGATTCGCCTTTTGATTTGGTGTTGAGCAGATTTATGTGAGTATCTGAAAAAATGAGAAAGAAATGGAAATGTAATTTCAACATTTCTGTGCGTAAGTTACATTTTACTTTACTGTACCTACATACTATACTACACTTTCCCTGCCACTGCACCTTCCTGGTGTTAGAATAGTAATTGTTATCCCTACATCATCTCACACTTTCCCTACTGCTGCTCCTTCCTGGAGTTAGATTAGTAATTGATACCCCTAAACCATCCTACACTTTCCCTACTGTTGCACCTTCCTGGAGTTAGAAGAGTAATTAATTCCTTCTACACCATCCCACAATTTCCCTACTGTTGCACCTTCCTGGAGTTAGAATAGTAATTGATACCCCTACACCATCCTTCACTTTCCCTACTGTTGCACCTTCCAGGTGTTAGTATAGTAATTGATACACCTACACCATCCTACAGTTTCCCTACTGTTGCACCTTCCTGGTGTTAGAATAGTAATTGATACCCCTACACCATCCTACACTTTCCCTACTGTTGCACCTTCCTGGAGTTAGAATAGTAATTGATACCCCTACAGTATTCCACATTTTCCCTACTGCTGCACCTTCATGGAGTTACCTGAATTATTTTTACCTCTACACTTTTTTACACTTTCACAATCTTTTTTTAATTAATGAAGACAGAAAAAAAGTTGATATGTTAAGTATAAAATATTTACCTTCTTTAAAACTCGACGTTTGAATTTCCAAAGATGAAAGTATTTTTTTGTTTTCGTTATTGAATTTCTGTGTGAAAATCAGATTAAATATGTGTGGATTAGAAAATGTTTTTTCGTTTTACTAATTTAGAATTGTGTTTTCAAAAATTTTAAAAAGTACCTTTAAATTATTCTTGATGAGGAGTGTGGTTCCTTTTGCAAAATGCTATTTTTTTAAAGTTGTCTTTTTCGTCACACTTTTTAGAAGTTCTACTTTAGAAAAAAATAAACAATTTTGAAAAATAATATATCTTCTTATTTATTTGACAATCATTTTATTATATAACCAATTCACTTTAGATATTAGTCACCTTTAAATATTGTGTGGCTTTTTTTATTGATATATGTCTCCATATGGTATCCATAAATATAGTAATAGCTTGGTGCTATTTTTTTACATTAAATTGGAAACTCAAACTTATTAGGTGCACCGTTTTAAATGTTTCAAGTAAACATTTCTGTTATTCGTTTTAGAAACTTACTTGTATTTCGAAAAATAATGCATCTTAAATGGATTCTGGTCTTATCTCGATGAAGAGGTCAGAGGGTCAGCTTTTGGCGTCTGGTCACTCTGGGAGTTGATAATCAACTGATTTTTAAATGGTGTCTTGCTCGTATTTATAAGTTTTAGTCAGTGTCATTGTTATTTTTAAGAAAGACAGCGTTGGTTTTATTTTTTTAATACGTTTCATTACTGTGGAAAATTATAATTTTAAAAATCATCTAAAGATGTGTTGTTTTCACTTTTTCGTTCCGTTTTGGCATCCATTTTGAAAGTAGTGTTGTGGTATTACTTTCATGAAAAGAGTTGTAGGACAAAATTTGGAACTACACTGTTTAAAATGGCAACTATGTATATGAAAAATGTTTGTTTTTACGAATAATTATTTTCTTAATTAATAATATATTGTAAGTTTATTATATTTAAAAATTCGCTGCCTGTGTAAAATTTTCAAAAGTCAAAAAAATTTGTATATTTTTTAATACTCAAGTATTAATTTTAATACGCGAGTATTAATTAAAAAAAAAAGATTTGCATTTTATTAAATTAACGTTCAGTTTTTCTCTACATTTTAAAACACTTCCCCACCCAAAAACCCCTAATTTCCCTGCATCCCGTGCCAGGTTTTATTTAACAAAAAAAAAAAAAACTAATATTTATGCGTTGTTATGGTATGCGTTATAATTGAATTCGTTGTAATAGCACTTTACTACTAATAACAGTATCTCGCGTTGTAACAGTTTTCGTTGTAAAAACATGTGTTGTAAAGGTATTTGCGTTGTTAAAAATGCGTTGTAAAGCCATGTGTTGTAATAGTGTGCGTTGAAACATCATACATCCCTTTTGAGCTACATCTTCACCATTCTATTTAAAAATTGCGGCATCATTCACTAATCCATCTTCCAAAATTCTCATATTACTATACAGAATCTTTTTCAAACAACATTTAAGTACAATAAAAAAAACTACAATACAGATCTCTAAATTTAATAATATATTTCAAACATCAGATTTTTATGTTCAAAAGTTTTTATTGGTTGCTTTCTTGAACAAAAGAATACAACAAACACACAGAAAAAAATACCATACTACAAAGTGTACTATATTTCAAGAAAGTAAGAAAAGAAAATTAAAAGGACCGTAAAACATATGCTGACAATGAACATCTACTCATGGATTGCAGTGACATAATACAAATGATTTCCTACAAGAGAAAAAAGGTAGAGAACCGGTATAGGCCAAGCCTGGGCAGTCCACAAGCCACGCCTCAGTAAGGGAATATCTCATCAGTTTTTGAATAATTTAAAACATTTAAAAATAAACCTAATACATAATGCACCTCACACATTTATAACTCATCTTCCAAATAGATGTGTTGAATTTAAAATTAACCCTGGGCAAAGCACTTTGCTACGCTCGCGTAGTTTGCGCTACTTCGCACTACGCGAACTGCACATAGCACAGTGCGAACACGCATAGCGTAGTGCAGCGGTCATTTTTTGCTTGCTCGCCATCCTCAACATCAAGTTGGCGACTGCGAGCCAGCAAAATGACATCCCGGCGAGACTTTTTCCTTGTTTGCGATCAGCAATATCAAGTTGTTGATCGCGAGCGTGGAAAATAAACCTCCCGGCGAGATTCTCAACACGGGGAGGTCAGGTTTCTCATTGCGAGTGGTCGCGTATGCTCGCGACCGCTTGCGATGAGAAACTACCAGTCCGCCTTAAGAAAGCTGCCTCTCGAGTAAAAATCTACTTGAGCGGCAGAAAATTACAGCTTGCACTGTGCAAGAAGCCGTTTTCAATGATTGCACAGTGCCGGATGCCTGTCCGCACTGTGCAATCATTGAAAATGGCATCTTGCACAGTGCGAAAAGGGTACTACGCAGTTCACGTAGTGCTACGCGTAGCTCGCGTAGTGCTACGCGTAGTGCGATATGCACTTCGCACAGCTACACGTAGCGCTACTTCGCGAACTACGCCCAGCCCTATTTAAAATATCACAAACTCTTAAAGGATTTTCTTTAGCACACAATCAACATAATGCACCAGTATCAAAAGATAAACCAGTAATTGTAAAGTTTCTCTCTCTTTCTCCACACAAATATATGTAAGTAACAAATCACATTGCTTCCTAGATTATTTCAAATTGTAAAACACATTTCTATTGGTTTCAAAAATTAACCCTTAGCAAATGACTTCTAAAAGTGCTCAACATGCTTCTAGATTTTTTTTGAAGTCACAACTGTGCACCATCGCGATGGAGCCGCAAATTCATACGGGAGTTCAAAAATATATACCAAGTAAATTTACCACTATTTTTCAATAACACACCACTACTTAAGATAGTACTGACTAGGGAAAAGCTCACTGTAATAACATATTACTTATATATTTAAATTACAAATTCACATTTTAAGTCCACAGTAAAGTTTCAATCCTACCCCATTCTGCCTAATGCCAGTTTCCATGGTAACAGTTCATGGAACATTCAAAGGGCATATCAGCAACAAGTAGCGATAAACATCGCTAAGTGCGCTTAGCGCGTTTCAGTTTAACACCGGCTATCGCTGGATTCTATCGCAGAGGTAGTGCACTATCAGCAACGCCTATCTCCAATGCAATAGGAAATCCAGCAATACTGGCAAAAGTGGGTGATTACAGAACTGGGGTGATCAGAACCTTGTTGAGAGGGCAGGGCGGACTCATCACTACAATCCACCTCGCATTGGATGTCATGGGTAAGTCAGTTCTGAAGCAGGCGTAAACAAAGCTGTGATGAGCGCGGTTAGCGATATTATTACCATCTCTACGCATGTTTGCATCCTGCTTGCTGATAGGAGTAGCTCGTGTTAGCGACTTTTCTCGGGTTATTTTAGTGTGGAACGCCTACTATGCATTTCGTTAGCGGTGAGATGCTGGGTGTTAAGGAAACAGGCACTGAGACATGGTTTCACGTGATAGCATGACCTTGCTGATCATGCGATAAAATTATCAACGCTTTTCGCCCGAAAACGTATGCTAAAGCAGCAATAATTTTATTGCGCCGCCTTGTTGATATGCCCCCAAGTAATCTGACAGGTCAAAAATTCACCATAATTTGAAGTACTCCACACAATGTTGCAAACGCAAGCAGCATGTGTGGTTGACTTTAATAAATAAGACCTCAGCCTTTCTATTGTACCTCTCAAACATTTTTTACTAACTAATAAGAATAATGCTTTTGAGAAAAAGTGAAATGCACCCTATTTTGCAATGTACAATGTTCTTAAACAGCCAATGAATTCTCTACTTTTTAAAAACAGCATATTGTCCACCACTTTACATACCTTTCATTCAACCAACTGACTACCTCAGCTACAGACATATTTTCATTACTTCCAGCCAGACATCATTTCAAGATGCTTACAGTGTGGATTGTTTTGGGTACAGCTATGTTTTCTGGTGCAATAGGTATGCTGAATGCAGAGGTATTGACAAAGACCTAGCTTTGCAAAATGTGGACATTAAATGGATTGCACATAAAGGATTGAAGTGCACCAATTGATGCCTTTGGTTAAAACCTATTTGCATCTCCAACCCCCGACCTCATGATTGTGCACTGTGATGGCAATGACTAGGGTAGGTCTGGAAATGCTAATGAAGGACACCTTTGCACAATTGATGTTGCTTTTACCTCAAACTGTCTTTGTATACTCTAACATATGCCAAAGACAGAAATGGAAGTGATCAAATCAATTCAGTCCACAGGTTGAAAAAGCTAGAAAGAATGTCAATAAGTTGTTTCTGCTTATCTCAGAGACCATAGGATGGGCTCCATATATAACAACAATCTACGTTTTGGTATGGATGGCATCTACATGTGATGGAGTACACTCCACAGATCAGGGAAACAGAGACATTCTCAACAACCTAAAGCTCTGCATCAGCACTTACATGTAGCTACAACAAAATCAGAATGAAAACAAGGGCTCTTTTTAGCCAATACTGATTATTATTTTTACACATATAATTTGTAAACACAATTTGGGGGATTCGGGCAACCAGCACAAATTCACAAAACAAAAGCACAAACTCACTGCACTACAACACAACACACTTTTCAAGTTTAACTATTAATTTTAAATTTTATATATTTTTAACAACTCTATCAGTTGTAATCTTGTCATTAACTTCAATCACAGTACCTTTTTAAAACAACTATACAAATTCAACACTACCAACTGCATACCACTTAATTATTTAATGAAGGTGGATTCGCGAAGTCAACTTGACGTTACACGGGTCCGCTTGCCCCCTCCCGGGCAAACCTTTGGCCCCGGGGACCCCAACCCCCGAGGCTGGACCTTACCGTTGGGGACCATGGGGGGAGCCTCAATGCCCCCACGGTCCTGCCGGTTCCCCGCTTCCTGCGGGAGCTGGCATTGCTTTTGAGCAAGCCCCCCACACTACCCCAGGGACTACCACCTCCCTGTGGTATTGAATTTGTAAATAAGGGGGTCTGTCTTGGGCTCCGAGGACCACCACCTCCCTGGGGTTATTTGCTTGTTATGAGGGGGGCCTGGAGATCACCACCACCCAGGGCCGGCTCTTGCAATGTCAGGCAAGTGCGGCTCCCGCCCTGTCATTGCAAAACTGCTTTGCTTCATAGAAGAAAGATTCAGAAAAGGGGGTGGTGATGAACAGAGTGTCTGAATTAAGCAGACCACTCTTACCCAGTCCAAAGATCAGGGCTTGATCCATCACCGTTATTTATCTCACTGCCCCATCCCAGCTCAGAACCTGGCTATATGCAAATTAGTCTGTCCCTGGCCCAGTGCATCATGGGAACAGGGCAGACCAAACTACCAAGCCAATTCTTCACCAGAAAGGAGACAAGCTACCAGGGACCGGTTTCTGGCATTTCAGCCTCTTCGGCCCGGCTTGCTTGAATCCTGATGGAGCAGTGAGAAAGGGACTCATGTCTGAGTATACCCTGCCACACCTATAGTGGCCAAAAACGATTCAGAAAAGGGGGTGGTGATGAACAGAGTGTCTGAATTAAGCAGACCACTCTTACCCAGTCCAAAGATCAGGGCTTGATCCATCACCGTTATTTATCTCACTGCCCCATCCCAGCTCAGAACCTGGCTATATGCAAATTAGTCTGTCCCTGGCCCAGTGCATCATGGGAACAGGGCAGACCAAACTACCAAGCCAATTCTTCACCAGAAAGGAGACAAGCTACCAGGGACCGGTTTCTGGCATTTCAGCCTCTTCGGCCCGGCTTGCTTGAATCCTGATGGAGCAGTGAGAAAGGGACTCATGTCTGAGTATACCCTGCCACACCTATAGTGCCGGGCCGACGACGCCTGAAATGGCAGAAACCGGTCCCCGGAAGCTTGTTTCCTTCCCAGTATAAGAATTGGCTTGGTAGTTTGGTTTGCCCTGTTCCCATCATGCACTGGGACAGGAACAGACTAATTTGCATATAGCCAAGTTCTGAGCTGGGATGGTGCAGTGAGCTAAAAAACGGTGATGGATCAAGCCCTGATCTTTGGACTGGGTAAGAGTGGTCTGCTTAATTCAGGCACTCTGTTCATCACCACCCCCTTTTCTGAATCATAGAAGAAAGAAGCAAAGCAGAATTGCTTTTGGGCAAGGGGAGCTGCATGTTAGCAGTTCCCCTTACCCAAAAGCAATGCCGGTTCCCGCAGGAACTAGGGAGCTGCCAGGGACTGTGGGGTACTGGGGCTCCCCCCCCCGGTCCCATCAAAGAGGTCAGGCCTTGGGGGATGGGGTCCCTGGGGCCAGGAGTGGCCTTGGAGTGGGGCCACGCGGGCCCCTACTAAAAACAAAAATCCAGGCTGCCCACCCCCCGGAATGGGGTCACGGGTCCATTCTTGGCCTGAGGAGGAGGGCCACGCAGCCCCCCTTCCTATTTGTTTTTTATTAAATGGTGGCAGGCCACGGGGATGGGATACCCGGGGTAAATACCAAATAATGGTGGTGGATATTTTTTTTACCTTTCGAGTTTGGAGTCGCCACTCTAAAGCGGCTCTCAGCACGGCCCCCGTGTAATGTTGTGTTGGATTCGCAAATTCACCACATTGTAGTCATGTAAAATCCCTAGCTATTACCCCTGTAGTCATGCAATCACCCAGGTGTTACCTATGTACTCCTTTAATCCCCCAGACATTACCCCTGTACTCATGCAATCACCAATGCATTAGGTATATAGTGCTTCAATTCCCCAGGCACTATCTTTGCACTCTTTCAATCACGCAGACACTACTCTTGTACTTGTGTAATCACTCAGCCAGTACTCATGCACTTATAAAATCACCCAGGCTCTACCTGTGCACTCCTGTAATCACTCAGGTAGTATCTTAGTACTTCTGTAATCATTCTGGCAATACTCATGGACCTATAAAATCACCCACTCACTTCCTATGTATTCCAGTAATCCCTCAGGTATTACCCCTGCAGTCATGCAATCACCCAGGCACTAGTTATGTACTACCCCTGCAGTCATGCAATCATGTAGGCTGTTCCTATGCAGTCAAGTAATAACCCACACACTACCCTTGCAGTGATAGATTCACCCAGGCCCTACTGTTGCACTCACCTATTCATGTAGGTACTACTGCAATACTCCTCTATGCCATCAAGTGCTATTTTTACATGTATCCATGCACTCAATGTAAATTTATGCACTCATGCAATTAGCCAGTCATTATCCATCTTCTCCTGCGACTACTCAGTGACTACCCTTGCACTCATACAATCACCCAAGCACCACCCATGGAGTTATAAAAACACCCAAGTACTACCCATGCAGTCTTCCAATGATCCAGGCACTATATATGCACTGCCGTATTCACTCAGGCATTACTGCTGCACTCATGAGTACCGGCCCACATCTGCACTTTAGCCCGGACCCTGGAGATCAGCCGCACCTGCACTTTACACCCGGTCCCTGGAGGAGGGCAGGTGCTTTAAAACCTGACAGAAGGTCCTGCAGTGCAGGAGACCACAGAGTTCCGGCCCACATCTGCAGTTTAGCCAGGACCTCAGAGACCAGCCGCACCTGCACTTTACACCAGGTCCTTGGAGGAGGGTGGGTGCTTTAAAACCCGACAGAAGGTCCCGCAGCGCGGGAGCCCTCAGAGTACTGGCCTACGTCTGCACTTTAGCCTGGTCCCCAGAGTCCAGCCACACCTGCACTTTACACCCGGTCCCCGGAGGAGGGCAGGTGCTTTAAAACCCGGCAGAAGGTTCCGCAGCACGGGATGCGCACGGGACATGCGTCAGGCGCGCCCGAGCACGGCCCATGCGAAGACCAGGCCAAGACGAGCCCGTCTAAGCCTGTCATAACCAGGAAGAGGCTGGGCTGGTCACGCTATTTGATTGTTGACATTTCAACTGGAGCCGCTCTCTCCCTCTTCCAGGACAGTTGAAGCACGTGTTGGTGAGCACGGAACTGCACTAACTAACTGTAAAAGACTGTTACTATATTGACTATTTGACCACTTCACTTACTGTGCTGACATGTGCCACTACTGTTGTCCTTTTGGTTAGTTAGTATTGAGTTCCCCTTACTTTTGTCTAGATTGGGAGCGCCCCACTACCTAAAATCCAAGTAGTATGGGAAAGAGAAAAACAACCACTACACGAAATATTAGTCCGGGGGGGGGGCGGCCTCACAACAATCGTCATTGAAGTACTTGATAGGTGCAATGGGGGCAATTGAACAACCGATTAGTTCAGTGGAAGAAGCTCTAAACACCGAAAAGACAACCCCTAGTCAGGATATCGGGGATAAACGTTTACTTATGGCGCTTCCAGGTCTAAGTGCTCCCTCTTCACCCCAGAAAGCCACCCCGGCTAATACTGGAATTAGTAACGGATGTGTATTCAACGACTCTGACCCTATTTCTGTAAGTGATCTTGAGAGCATGTCCCAACCTTGAGTTAGGCGGGCAAGAATCTTACAGCCAGATTCATGAAGGTGCCAATCTGCGATTAGCAAATTGCGAAAAATTGCGAATCGCAATATGAAAATCGCAGATTGGCATTCATGTAGAAAAGCAATACAAAAATGTGAATCTCAATCGATCGCAATTTCCGATTGCGATCTTGCCACAATCGCTAATTAATCGCAGAATCGGCATTTTTCCATGTAGAAATTGCGACCTTGCAATTCGCGATATCGCAATTTGCGATCTCGCTAACTGTGAGATCGCAAAAACGGGAAGTCACATTTCGAGCCCACTGATGACATCAGAAACAAGAAGTAGGCTTACCCCACCCACAAACAGAACACAGAGCCAGAGATTGGGAGCTGGATACTGAAGAGCTGCAAACCTCACACTGTGCTGCACCCCAGCAGGAAAAAATTTCACCAACATGTCCCAGGATGCAGCAGGGAGCAGTGGGCAGGAGAGGAAGCGAAAACTAAAGTTTTCAGAAGCTGAACTGGAGCATCTGATTGAGGGGGTCTCCAAGGACTATGCCCGGCTCTTTGGCAAAGACTCCAGGAGGGTGCCATAGCAAGAGAAGTGCAGGATCTGGCAGTGCATCCGCGCTAAAGTCAATTCGGTTGGAGTGACCCAGCGGTCAATTGATGAGCTCAAAAAGCGCTGGTACGACCTGAGAGGTCGGTCTAAGGAGCGAATTGCCGAGGGGCTTGGGGAACGACTGGCCACCGGTGGAGGGGAACCTGTAGCCACACCGAACACCCCATTGGAGGACCTGATAGAGGACACCATTGTACCAGCAGCCTGCGTGGGGGTCATGCAGCTGGACTCGTCTCGACCCAGCCAACAATCTGAAGGTAAGTGCCATGCGACTGCGACCCTGTCCCCCAACAATGCCCATGACTCCTGAGCTCGCAATATGACATCCCCAACAATGCAGCCCATGC
Source organism: Lissotriton helveticus (assembly GCF_964261635.1). Taxonomy (NCBI): domain Eukaryota; kingdom Metazoa; phylum Chordata; class Amphibia; order Caudata; family Salamandridae; genus Lissotriton; species Lissotriton helveticus. Next base: position 873,788,030 of record NC_136063.1, read on the forward strand.
ACACCTGAAATGCCCCAATGGATTGTGGTAGACGTAGTGAAATCTTATACCCCCAGTCAGCTCAACACAGCCAGAGCTGTAAATGCAAAGTAAATCAAAAACCCAGTCAGGGAAAGCAAGCCTGCATGCATGTTTCAACATAGCTTGTGCAAGATAAAAAACATTAATCATGCACCCTTTCACATTACAGGTGCAGTTGATCAGCCCAGCACGGATAGCGAGGCCCTGCACATTGCGGAGACACAGGACGACACTGACGGTGAGGGCCAGTCCAACCACCGACCCGGCCCATCACAGCCACCAGCAGTCATTCCACCACCACCACCCCGTGCGGACAGGGCCACCCCTGCAGCCACAGGTGTGCAGCCCACTCCCCAACAAACAGCCACAGCAGTGGTACAGGCCCCACCGGTACAGGCCCCACCACCAGCGCCTAGGAGGCAGACGAGGCGCACAGCTGGAGCCAGATCACACACCAGCGCACTGAGGCGCCAGTAGAATCAGGGCTCAGCAGGCACGGCCAGGGCGCTCCCACTGCCTGATCCTGGACAGCACATTGAACGCTGCATGCTGGCGGTGCACCGTACACAGGCACGTCACCTGGCAGGAATTCACACCCAGCTGCAGAAGACAAGCAAAAATATTGCCCAGATGACCGCTGCTGTCAGAGAGAACAGCCAGCTGCTGGTAGCCCAGCAGGACATGACCCACCGCCGCCACCGCCAACTACTTGCCCGCCTATCGGCCTACACCCGGTCAAAGCATGTAGTTGGGAATGCTACATCACAGCTGGCACGCAGGTCACTTGCCATGCAGGGCCAGATGGTGCAGTCTTGCCAGGATGTGGCCAGGTCACTGGATCTGCTTACAGCAGCAGTGCTCGGCAGCCCGTCCACTGCCCATGGAGAAGCAGAGGGGCCTGACGACGTGAGCGAGGTAGCGTCAACTAACAGCAGCGCATCCTTGCCACCGATGCCTGTATGACCCCGAAGCAGCAGGGCAACAGCACCAACTAGGGCCAACACCGTCCCTCAGGACACAGATAGACGACTTGGGGCGTCTCGTCGTACCGACACTGAAAACTCTGACTCACTCAGGGAGGCCATGCAGTGTACCCCCTGCAAGCCCACTACCCCAGCATGGGGAGGTATGGAGTAATACTCTCTTCATGAGACACCAGTATAAGTAAAGGCCATTTTATTGTGCATGAACAATAAAGATTAATGGTCTGACTTGATTCACACTCATGTCATTATTACATTAGTCATGCATGAGTGCAGTGTTTTGTGAGGGGAATGGGTGCACTAGAAACAGTTAATAGTGATGTGGTTGCGATGCCTGTGTCCTTCAGTAGGATTTTCCCCGCGTGCATGACGCACATGTGGAGGCGGGCGGTTGTCCCCTTCTGACTCACTGCCAGATATCTCCACTGGTATTTTGCGCTTGGTAGCAATGTTGTGGAGTATAGCACACACGGCCACGATGCGGCAGCAGACCTCAGGTGTGTATTTGATGGCCCCACCAGTCTTGTGCAGTATGCCGAAACGGCTCTTCAATAGGCCAAATGTCCTCTCAATGCAATTTCTAGTTCTTATGTGTGCTGCATTGTAACGCCGTTGCTGTGGTGTGGCAGGGTTGAGGTATGGGGTGAGGAGGTACTCCCGTAGACCGTAGGCGCTGTCACCTGAGGGTGATAAGCACAGGGTGAGTGCCTGTTCTGCGCTGATACATCATCACAGTGTACTATATGGGGGCATGTGTACTTACCCAGTAGGTGTCCTTCGCCAAAGTCTCCCCTGGCCAGTCGTGTGTGAATGCTGCTGTGCCGGAAGATGAAGGAGTCATGTGTGCTGCCCGGATATTGTGCCACTATGTCCGTGATGTAATTTTTGGCGGTGCACACCATCTGGATATTGAGGGAGTGGTAGGACTTGCAGTTGCGGTACAAGTATTCCGTTTGTGCTGGTGGGCAGATGTGGATGTGGGTACAGTCAATGCATCCAATTACATGCGGGAAATGTGCTATGTTGTAGAATTGCAGCTTGATGTCATTCAAGTCCTGTTGGCTGGTGGGGAATGATATGTAGTGGTGTAGCCGGGTCAGCATTGCATCCAGGAAACTCCTAAAGCAGCGGGACATGGTGGGCTGGGATATCCCCCCGGCAACAGCGACTATCTCCTGGAAGCTTCCGGAGGCCAGTAGGTGCAGACTGCACAATACCTGCACATGTGTGGGCACGGCATTGGTCCTCCTTGTTGGGTGCTGCATCAGGGGGTCCAGGTCCTGGATGAGCTTGATGATCATAGCCCCACTCAAGCGGTACTTTGCATAAATTTGCTCCCTGGTTTGGCCCAGGAGGGAGACCCGCTGGCGGAATATCCGCTCCTGGATCCTCCGTCTGTTCTGTGCTGCTCGCTGGAGCCTTCGCCGCCTCACCAACATGTAGAGTCCAGGCATTGTGAGAATCCTCAGGCTCCAGCTGCATGTCCTTAAATATGTTTTGTCAGCCCTGCACCTGTTGGTAGTTTGTTAACCGTTTTTTTTTTTCCCCTTACTGGTTACCACCTGATTTGTGTTCTTCTTATTTTGCGCGTCGCAAATAGCGATTTACAAGTATTTCGCAATTTGCGATTGTTCATGAATGTCGATTGCGAATGTTTAGCGACTTCGCACTTTAATTCGCAGAATCAATGGTTTTTCGCAATTTCAGGTTCGCTAATGCCCATCCTCCAGGATTGTGCGAATTTTTTTGCAAAGTCGCTATTTATTTTTTACGAATTCGCTTTTTTGCACTTTTCTGTTACATGAATTCCTTTTCGTCAAATTGCGATGGCAATTGCGAATTTGCAGCTATTGCGAACTCAATTTGGCTTCATGAATCTAGCTGTTAGACCTGCCTAAAGTCACAACCTCGCCCCTGATCGACATAGATAGAGATATTTAAAAAACTTTTAAAAAAGCGAAAAGACCTAAGCCCTTACTCCAGCCCACACTCACACTTAAGCCTAAAGATAAACCCCTAGTACAAGCCAGGCCTAATATCTCATTAGAGCTCGATAAACTAAACAACAGATTTGATGAGTTAGACTTATACCTTAGAGAAACGTTGAATTCCCTAACTGATACAATGGAGTCACTAGAGATAACACTTTTAAAATGTGTACCTTCACCTAATTTAGCAACTTCATATCTACCAAGAAGCAGACTAGATTGTGTTGATAGCACGGTCAGACAGTTATTCCTTAGCGAGTCTGCTCGGAGAGGTGAACAGTTGGAGAGGTGGGAGATTACCTGTGTGAAACACCATCCGTACAGTCAAATCCTGCGTCCGCTTCTTTTCCTACTACGACATCAGCCCAACTCACGGCTAAGAATTCAACTGCCATCGTTATCATGTATCATATGGCTGACAGCGAGAGGATTAATACAGGTTCTCTACCACTAAATAGCATAGATAGGAGAGCTGGAAGGACACAAAATGTACAATCCATCCAGAGAGATCAGGGGAGCCTACCGAGATTAGATTTGCCCCCTGCGGTCACACCATATACCGTTGTCTTAGCTAATGTCCCAAGATTATCATCGCGGGTGGAGGAGACTTGGACTGCCTTAGAAATAAATCTCTGTGTTGGCTAGGCTCAAAAACAGGCCAAACCAAAAGGTTGTTCGCCAAATTCAAAATGGCTAGAATGATTAGCTGGGTACGGAGAGGCCCGAAGAAGTTATATGGTAATTGTGTGGTACTGTCCTTTAGTACTCCACAACTTGTGCAAACAATCCTAAGTGGAGTAGGAAACCAGAGGATCTGGAGCCAAGCCAATAATATAGTCCCATTGGGATATTTCTATCAACCATTATTTAAACATCAGACCAACTTGAGACTCTAGGCCCAAAATGTGTTCCAAGGCCGTATGTTTAATATCACAGTGCACAATAGGTTTGATTTTTTCAATGATCTAGAACACGTAGATTGACTACAGATAGAGATTTAAGATTTAAGGAGTCCCCAGACACAGGGAGTTCGGCAGGATGATTCTATAATTGATAAAAATGTTGGATCTTTTATGAGTAAAGAAAAATATATGCCAACTGGAACGGACGCTATGCCCGATGATAATAATGATATAATCGATCTGGTTCCAGTAACCAGGGACCCTTTGTACAATTCTAACAGCGTGAGCATGTTAACAACACCTCCATCCACTGTAATCACACCAAATACAACAATAAAAGGATTAATTGATGAGGTAGTTGACGGATATCGGAAGCCATATTTGAATGAAATGTTATTTTGGAACGTAGCAGGATTAAAAAGCAAGGTTCGAAAGTCATCTATGGTATGAGTTTGTGAAAAGAGTTGATATTATTAGTTTGCAGGAGACATGGTCAATTGAACCTATACACATCAACGGTTTTAAAACATTTCATACCCCTGCTATAAATTCATCCCATGGTCGCTCAAAGGGGGGACTATGTACCTTTGTTTCAGATTGCTTGAATTTCAAAAGAATAGAGTTGATTAGTGTTAATGAGTTTGGACACATTTTGTTATTTGACACAGATAAATTATTATGCACCACTTTAGTGAGTTTTTATAATAACATCCCCCTGACCAGATAAAAGGGGTTTTAAGGTTAATAAGGTATAATTTACAGAATATTCAGGCCTCTGCTTCAAAGGATTTGATTATTGTCTGAGGTGGGGATTTCAACTGTATACTATGTAATCATGTTGACGGGGTCTTTGTGGTATTGGATTCAATACAAATACCTACTTTACTCATTTTGTTCATACCCATTACGGTGAGATGTTAAATGACAATTTGTTTGAATTAGATTTAGACTTTGCTAATGATGTATGCCCTCCCCCGGTTCCCTTTAAACCAACGTTTAATGGGTGTGGTACCTTCTCGACAATTGATTTTATTTTAGTGACCAGTAAACATACTTCCAGAGTGGCAGATTTTCGTACCCACAAGATTGCCTTAAGCGATCATTTTGCTCTGAGCCTTGCTTTTATAGTAAAAGACAAGGCTAGCTGTGCGATGGATCATCCATCTCATATTGTTAAAAATATCACCTTGTCTATCCAAAACGGATTTGCTCTATGTTGGATAAATTGGTCCCTGAAAATTTTACAAATACGATCATCAAAAATTGTAATTATGAGATTATGGTATGCTTAGATGAAACCACAAATAACAAGGATGTCTTAGAGGACTTCTCAGTTATTGCAGGGCATATTAAAAAGGCTTTATCAATAAACTGCAATAGAAATCCGGGTCACAAGCGTGGGTGGTTTGATTCAAAATGCAATAAAGCCCATTTCAAATTAATAAATCTCCTACATAAAACAATAAAAAAATGCCCAGAAATTGCAGGGGCATGAAGAGAATATAGTTGAACCCTGAAAGTTAAAAAACGAGGCGTGGTGCGCTTTACATGCAGCCTCAGAACTTAAAGATAGTTCTGCCTTCTGGAAGGCAGGTAATTCACAACTTCCGGTGAGTGGAGATAGGGCCTCTATAGAGATAGCCATTAGCGAGGCAGAGAGGGTGGAGCATTATTTGAAATTATTTGATAAACCCCACTCTGCTTCCCCAGACAAAGGAAAACCCATACTAAGGTTAGGCCCTGAGCCTCTAACCAATTCCTCTAATCTAAGATTTGATCTAGATGAAGTTATATCAGCCATTTCCCTAAGCAGCGGGGGGAAGGCACCAGGGCCCGATGACATCCCCATGGATCTTTTTTAATTAAACACTGAATTGTGGGACCCCATCCTATCCCAAGTTAATAATGCATGTAGCAAGATAGGTCCTATTCCATCCTGGCTAGAATCTATATTTGTCCCTATTTTTAAAAAAAAGGGGACAAGTCCAATCCAGGCATTTACAGGCCAATATCATATCTCGACCGTATAGTTAAAGTAATCGGCAGAGTTCTCTTAACAAGGACTCAATTTTGGGCGGAGAAGCATTCAATCATCAGCGAATTCCAATACAGTTACCGTAAGGGACTAGGGACGGTAGAACAAGGGCTGAATCTGAAAATGTTGATGAGCAAATATATAAGGGCAAAAAAGGGTAGACTTTTCCTGGCCATTGTGGATTTATCCAATGCGTTTGATTGCGTTATCCACGAAAAGCTTAGGAAAATTCTAGAAAAATTGGGAATGGATCCACCTATAATTTATTTTTTAGTACAGTTGTATCAAGAGGCCAACGCAACTGTCAGGTTTGGGGAATGCGGGAAATGCACCAAACACTTTGATATGAGGCGAGGAGTGCAGCAAGGCTGCGTCCTCGCCCCCTTCTTATTTACATAAATGACCTGGGAAAGTCGATCGTGGAAGAGTGTCAGGATCTACCCCTAATAGGTAACCGCCCAATCCCCGCATTGATGTATGTATATGATGTAGTGCTAATGACCCGCACTCCGATAGCTCTACAGAGGGTCATTTGTAACTTCACTAAATACATGTCTAAATTAGGCTTGAACGTTAACATCCCAAAGACCTATGTGATGAAGTGCGGGACAGGTAGTAGTGAAACCCGGCCTTTGTTCTAAAATATAATGAAATAAAAAGTTCAGACACATTCTCCTATCTTGAATACTATTTGACAGAAAGGGGATGTGGTCTCAGGCAGTTAAAGTGAGGAAGTTATTTTTTTTAAAGCTATAGCTGCTTTACCAAATTTTGGTAGGAAAATTGGCAAAAGGGCCCCAATAGAATGACTACAAATATATAATGCTAAGTGTGTCGCAACTGCTATTTATGGTGCAGGTATATGGGGCTATGAGGACGTGACACCCTGCAGATCATAGAGAACAGGTACCAGAGATATTTATTGACCCTTCCAGTTAGTGTTAGGAATTAGTCAGGTTTTCATTTTTTATCGCAGTCCTGTTTCTATGCTCATGTGTCTGGGTCATGTGTTCAGGGTCCCTTCCCCTTTATAATGGTGTCCAGCCCTTCCCTCCCTGCTTGTTATCTATGGATGTTTCAGCCCACCTGAAGGATCGTGATTTTTGCTGAGGACAAAGCCTATCCGGATATCCACCTACCTTTGGGACGCTTGTGGTAGGATTGCTGGTTGGGAGCTCTCTGCTCTCTTTGGGAAATCTGCACCATTCGGGAACTTTGCTCAAACAATTTGGACTGCCATCTGTTGGGGCATTTATGACTTGAATAAGAGCCCCAGGACCTTGCCTCTCTCTTGAACTGCTTGCATTTCGACTCGTTTCTTGCAGTATTTAGTCTGTTTTACCAGCTGGTAAAACACTAATCCTGTGCTACTTCCTGCATTTTGTTAGCCACTCTACATCGTTATGTGGAGTTTGGGTCAAAACGCCAGTAGCTTCGTTTTTTGGGTGTTTTCCCTGGGATTCTTCTGATTTAGTTATAGTGGCCACTATTCAGGAAGAAAGTGGGTTTAAATATATTGAGTACCTGTTCTGAGAGGGATTTTTCTCTGTTTTTAAGAGTTTTTTCCCCTGGATCCTTTCAAAGATTTTGTTTATAGAAGTCAGTTGCATGATGGGATTTTGAGTACAGCCAGGAATCCTGGTATCCTGCTTCACACTTTTCTTCATCAGAGGAGAGCATCACTGTGGAATTGGTGAGATAATTATCCCGTTCATTGTTAAATACAGTATAAGGCTTGGGTTGCATGAGCATAGAAATAGTAATTACTGCAACACTTAAGGCTGTTTAATATTTTTCACTGCAGGTGCTGTCCGTTCCCATTCCACCAGAGAAGGAAGGGGTGGTTAGCTGTGTTTCCCTTCTGACTTCCTTTGATTTCCCACTCTATCCCGGTACCCCAGTGATTAGCGCACTGTGGTCACTATTCAGTGTGCGTTACGGGGGGGGCTGGAGGAGGACTGGGGTAATCCTCGTTTCTGCAGCGTGTGGGAAGAGTTGGGCATGTGAGCTGTGACAGAATAACAAGCCCACATATTATATCGCTGCCTGAGTGAGGATGGATGGGACTGCGAATGCGGTGGGTGAGGGTAGACCTACATTACAGGACTTAATGGGGGCCATTACATCTTTACACTCCCAAGTACAGGATTTAAGGCAGGAGAATCTGGGGTTGCACCAGGAATTAACAGTAGTGAGGGCTAGAGATCAAACCAGGGGTCAGGGGCCCATAGTCCAACCAGCAACGTTCCAATTGGAAAGGGGGTCAAGGCAGGGTGCTGCAGGGGGTACCCCGGTAACAGTCACTGTTACCACTCCTGTTCCTGTTCCATTAGCGGTTACAGAGAGGTTTTCAGGTGATAGCAATAAGTACAGCACCTTCATGAATCAGTGTCACCTGCATTTCATGTGCCGTCCCACAGTCTTTCCAGATGACTCCGCTAAGGTGGCGTTCATAATATCATATCTGGCCGGTACAGCAGCCTTATGGGCAGTACCTTTAGTGGATAATGACGATCCGGTATTGTGCAACTATGTGGCTTTTAAGGAACAGATGCGGTGTCTCTTTGCCAACCACGCCTTCATGCAGGCTAACGATGCTGAATTACTGAAGTTGAGACAGGGAAAACAGGATCTTTTGACATATGTCTCGTCATTCAATCGTTTAGTGTCGGAGACGCAGTGGCCCCCTGCTAAGAGGACTTCCATCTTCTATCAGGGGTTGTGTGAGAAGTTGAAGGACATTGTCTCACAAGTAGTAGGCCCCCCTGATGATTGCCCTGCTTTTATAGATCTTGTGGTGAAACTAAATCATCGTTTAATGGAGAGGTGTGGGGAGCGGAATAGGTATCATACCTCACGCGTACTGCCAGTGAGACAGGAAATTAGACCTCCTTCTGACGTCAAGCCCAGTTCCGAACCTATAGAAATAGGTGGGGTCAGAGGCCCGTTGACCAAGGAAGAGAAGGGTAGACAACGAGTCCAGAACCTTTGTCTGTATTGTGGCAAGGGAGGCCATTATGCTCGAGAATGCCCAGTAAAACCATCTAGTCTCCCGCCCAGAAACACTGTAGCGTTCGTAAGTACGTATGGGGGACTACGAGATAAAGAAGATAGGAACACGTCTTATGAAGTGGCTGGGGCAGTACAAGGTGTTCCGCGACATTTCTTTATATCTACTTGTTTGGTGGTTTCAAATAGTCACAGGGCCACTGTGTCGGTGTTGTTGGATTCTGGGGCTACTGGGAATTTCATGGACATCCAGTTGGCAGATAAACTAAAGGTTCCTTTGGTGTGTTTAAAGAACAGTCAGAACCAGTGCGAGCTATTGATGGGACAGAGTTGTCATCAGGTTCCATAACGAGACAAACAGAACCTATGTGTTTAATATGTGACAACGGACATTCTGAGTATATCAGTTTTGACTTAATTGATGCTCCTTCTTTTGGGCGGGTTCTGGGGGTGCCATGGCTACAGAAGCATAACCCCCGGATAGACTGGGTAAGGCAAACAGTTACATTGGATTCTGCCCATTGTTTGCAGGGTTGCTATCAGGTAGCGACTGATTGGGTTACACCGTTGACTTGGTCTGTGGGGGATTGCACAGAGGCAAAAGCAGTACCAACGCCTTATGTTCAGTTTAGCAACAAGGGCAGGGTAAATAGTCTCACCCTACATCGTCCATTTGATTGTCGCATCGATTTGGTGCCAGGTGCTACATTACCGTGTAGCCGTATTTATGCCTTGTCTGAACCCGAGGAGCAACATTTAAAGGCATATTTGGATGAGATGTTGGCTAACGGTTTCCTCCGCCCCTCCTCTTCACCGGTTTCATCTGCAATATTTTTTATTACAAAGAAGGAGGGTAGTTTGCGGGCCTGTGTGGATTATAGATCTTTAAACAAGGTTACAATTAAGAACAAATATCCCCTCCCGCTTATTCCAGAACTTTTGGATCAGTTGAAACATGCTTCAGTGTTTACTAAGTTGGATCAATGGGGCGCATACCACCTCATTCGCGTTCGTACCGGAGACGAATGGAAAACTGCATTTAGAACAAAGTTTGGTTTATTTGAGTATTGTGTTATGCCTTTTGGTTTATGTAATGCTCCAGCTGCTTTTCATTTTTTTATTAAGAGGTTTTGAAGGATGTTAAAAAGATAACAGACCAGGTCTGATGAAACTTCTTTATTCACGGCCTCCTCTGTGCCAACAGGAACACAGGACACTTCAGTACATCGCCCTCTTCAAGATCAGTCTCACACACTGAACATTCTAAGGCTGCCTTCAAGGGGTAAGGGAGGTTCCAAGGAGGGAAGAAAGGAAGGGGTGGAGGAAGATACCAAGTACAGGATAATAATATGTATACAACCTAAACCTGTGTAGGGCTAGGACATAGCCCAACAATAATCCTAAGATAATTAACAACTTATGTTAAACACACCTTAGACCTTGTGAATATGACACCTTTAGCTACCAGGATTTGTGCATTAAAACTTATGGATTATAACAAAGGAGTTTTTGGATGTGAGTGTTATTGTTTATATTGATGATATTTTGATGTTTTCTGATTCATTTGCTGAGCATGAGTCACATGTGTACCAAGTACTAAAGAAACTACAACAACATCAGTTGTACGTGAAATTGGAGAAATGTCAGTTTCATGTTTCCAGAGTGGAGTTCCTGGGCTTTATAGTTTCCACTGATGGTATCAAGATGGATCCTAGAAAGATCGATGCCATTGTAACTTGGCCTAGACCTGGGTGTGTGAGGGACATTCAGGTCCTGTTGGGCTTCGCCAATTTTTACAGGCGATTTATAGCGCAATTTTCTGATGTGGTGGCTCCTTTAACTGCGTTGCTAAGGAAAGGAGTGCCTTTTGTATGGTCTACCAGTACACAGAAAGCCTTTCAGCTACTGATTGATAAGTTTACATCTGCCCCTGTTCTGGTTCACCCTGACCCTGCGCTGCCTTTCTTTGTTGAGACCGATGCTTCCCTGTGTGCAGTAGGAGGGGTGCTTTCTCAGAGAGATTTGGATACAGGATGTATGCATCCAGTGGCATTCTTCTCTAAAACATTGTTGCCTGCAGAACGCAATTACACTGTAGCTGAGCGTGAATTGCTCACAATTAAACTGTCCTTTGAGGAGTGGAGGCACTATTTATTGGGGGCTCGTCATCCGATCACGATCTATACAGATCATAAGAATCTGGAGTTCTTTCGTTCTGCTCGAGCTTTGACTCCAAGGCAGATGCGTTGGGTATTGTTTTTTAACAAGTACGATTTCATCATCACCTACAGACCCGCAGCTCAACAGGATGCCTTGTCTCGTATACATGTACATTCACCAGAGTCTGGCCTTGAGAAGGAAATAACTCCCATGCTGGCAAGTGATAGGATAGTAGGGAGTGTGGATGTGGAAGGCTTCCTGTCCTTGGTCAAAGAGAGTTGTAAGGGAATAGATCTTTCCCCCTGGCTGACGGTCCCTGAGTTTGTGGTACAGGATGGGTTGTTGTATAAGGGGGATAGGTTGTTTGTACCTCCTGACTTATGAGACAGGGTGATTCAATGGTGTCACTCCTCCTCTCTGGTGGCTCATCCAGGAATACCAAACTGGGGAGTTGTGTTTACGATGGTTTTGGTGGGATACATTGGCACATGATGTGCAGGTATTCATTGCCTCTTGTCCTGTATGTGCTATCAATAAGCCCTCCCATACTAGTCCATCAGGCCATTTGCACCCATTGCCAGTTCCTCCCTCTCCCTGGCATACAGTTAGTATGGATTTCGTAACAGATCTTCCTCTCATGTCAGGGTTTACGACTATACTAGTGGTAGTGGATTTGTTCACTAAGATGGCCCATTTCGTTCCCTTGCCTAAAGTACCCACGGCGAAGGAATTAGCTTCAGTGTTTATGGCCTCGGTGGTACAGTTGCATGGTTTACCATCAGCTATTGTGTCGGATAGAGGGGCTCAGTTTGTGTCTCATTTTTGGTCTGAGGTGAGTGCCTCTTTACAGATCAGTGTGCGTCTGTCATCCGCATATCATCCGCAGACGGATGGGCAGACAGAGCGCACTAATCAGACAATGGAGCAGTATTTGCGATGCTTGTTGACATCCTTGACTAGTAGTTGGGTGGAGGCTCTCTCGATAGCTGAATTGTCATATAATAACAGTTTGCATACAGCTCTGGGGATGACCCCATTTTTCTGTTCCATGGGATATCACCCTAAGGCCATACCTATCCAACCATCGGGCCTAGTACCAGCAGTGGACACACTCAGTAAATCATTGATTGACGTATGGGACAAAGCAAGAACACATCTACAGGCAGCTAAGGAGGCAATGAAAAGATATGCTGACCGACATAGAGTGCCTGCTCCCTCTTATGTGGTAGGCGATCAGGTGTGGTCAGCCACTAAAAACTTACACTTGGGTGGGCCTAGGAAACTGCAGCCACGTTATGTGGGTCCCTTTTCCATCGTGAAGGTAGTCAATCCTGTGGCCATGAAACTGGAACTGCCTAATGAGTATCGGGTACATCCTGTTTTTCACACCTCTCTCTTGAAACCATATATCAGATCTTCGATGAGTTTACCGCCACCTCCTTCTTCGGTAGTTGATGGGAATGAGGAATTTGAAGTGGAGGCTATCCTGGATTCTAGAAGGAGAAGGGAGAGGTTATATTACCTTGTAGATTGGAAGGGTTACCCTGCTGAGGACCGTTCCTGGGAGCCTGCAGGGGGTGTTCATGCTCCTTTGTTGGTGCATAGTTTCCATCTTCGACACCCTTCTAAACCCCGCCCGGTGGGAAGATCTTTGGGGGGGACTATTAGGAATTAGTCAGGTTTTCATTTTTTATCGCAGTCCTGTTTCTATGCTCATGTGTCTGGGTCATGTGTTCAGGGTCCCTTCCCCTTTATAATGGTGTCCAGCCCTTCCCTCCCTGCTTGTTATCTATGGATGTTTCAGCCCACCTGAAGGATCGTGATTTTTGCTGAGGACAAAGCCTATCCGGATATCCACCTACCTTTGGGACGCTTGCGGTAGGATTGCTGGTTGGGAGTTCTCTGCTCTCTTTGGGAAATCTGCACCATTCGGGAACTTTGCTCAAAAAATTTGGACTGCCATCTGTTGGGGCGTTTATGACTTGAATAAGAGCCCCAGGACCTTGCCTCTTGAACTGCTTGCATTTCGAGTCGTTTCTTGCAGTATTTAGTCTGTTTTACCGGCTGGTAAAAACACTAATCCTGTGCTACTTCCTGCATTTTGTTAGCCACTCTACATCGTTATGTGGAGTTTGGGTCAAAACGCGAGTAGCTTCGTTTTTTTGGTGTTTTCCCTGGGTTTCTTCTGATTTAGTTATAGTGACCACTATTCAGGAAGAAAGTGGGTTTAAATATATTGAGTACCTGTTCTGAAAGGGGTTTTTCTCTGTTTTTAAAGAGTTTTTTCCCCTGGATCCTTTCAAAGATTTTGTTCATAGAAGTCAGTTGCATGATGGGACTTTGAGTACAGCCAGGAATCCTGGTATCCTGCTTCACGCTTTTCTTCATCAGAGGAGAGCATCACTGTGGAATTGGTGAGATAATTATCCCATTCATTGTTAAATACAGTATAAGGCTTGGGTTGCATGTGCATAGAAATAGTAATTACTGCAACACTTAAGGCTGTTTAATATTTTTCACTGCAGGTGCTGTCCGTTCCCATTCCACCAGAGAAGGAAGGGTGGTTAGCTGTGTTTCCCTTCTGACTTCCTTTGTTTTCCCACCCTCTCCCGGTACCCCAGTGATTAGAGCACTGTGGTCACTATTCAGTGTGCGTTACGGGGGGCTGGATGAGGACTGGGGTAATCCTCGTTCCTGCAGCGTGTGGGAAGAGTTGGGCATGTGAGGTGTGACAGTTAGCACCTCTTCCTTTATTTGCCATATGGAACTAGGCATTCCTTATCTTACAGATATTATAAAAATTCAACCAGCATTGGTGTGGTATAGGATTTAGAGCACAGACCAGACAACGTTAAATCGACAAATTCTGACTGTCTCAAGCTAGAGGGGGTTAAGAATATACAATTGGTGGAATATATTAGAAAGTTTATGTTCAATATAGGTCATCCTGAGTATTTTATCGACCCAACTACAATAGACTCCATATCAAGGAAGGATTTTAAAAATAAATGTTGGTCTTTTATGGAAGATCTCAGAAGAGGGGTAGAATTAAAAAAGGCTACAGTTCAAGCTCATTACTCGATTTTAACAACCTTTAAAATCCAGCCCTACTTAGGGATGTTCATAGGAGATTATAGTATATTCCTGTTAACACATTTTCGTTTGGGAACTATCTATAGATCAATTTCATTCCAAGAACAGAATGATTGGTCCAGGGATCTGTGCAAATGCCCATGTGATTACCTATCAAACCAGTCGACTATACATGTATTATTTTTTTGAAAATTGTATCTGTTGGAAAGAAAGAGATGGATTCTGCCTCTTCTAAGGAAAATCGGTCTGTGGCAATGTCATCTCGCTTTCCTGGTTTTACAATCACTGGCAGATGAATTCATAATTACATCTATTTTATTGTTTTTAAAGAATGTTTTTAATTGTAGGAAATCAATTTTACTGTAATCTACTACACAAATTACTGAAACAATCTCCTCTTAAGAGTGATTGATAACAAGCATGCTATGATTCTTTTATGAGTTTTTTATTGTGCTTTTATTAATATTATGTGATATTATTGAATAAAGCGTGTTTGATTTGATTTTGAGTCATGTAATAGTCTGCTGCTTTATATTTAGCTAGGCCCAGCACTCATGCAATTAGCCATTCACTATCCATCTTCTCCTGCAATTACTCAGTGACTACCCTTGCACTCATACAATCACTCAAGCACTACCCATGAAGTTATGCAATCACTCAGGCAGATCTATTACATGGCTCAGTTTCTAGGTTTCACTATATTCCAGAAATATTGTACAAATATTTATTTTAGACATGATGATGATTTGAAAACGTACAGACAGATGTATGCATGCTACTAACAATATTGAGAGACTTGTAGTTGAGTCATGTAATAGTCTGCTGCTTTATATTTTGCTAGGCCCAACACTCATGCAGTTATAAAAACATCCAAGTACTAACCATGCAGTCTTCCAATGATCCAGGCACTACATAAGCACTGCTGTAATCACTCAGGCATTACTGCTGCACTCATAAAATCACCCAGGCACTACCTATGCACTATTGCAATCACCATGGTATTACCCATGCACTCTTTCAATCATGTAGCTACTACTCATACACTTATATAATCAGCCAGGCACTACCATTGCACTACTTCAATCACAGAGGCACTACACTTGTACTTATGTAACCACTCAGCTAGTAGTCATGCTGTTATGAAGTCATCCTGGCACTACCTTTGCACGCCTTTATTCACTCAGGCAGTACGTCAGTAGTCCTGCAATCACCCAAAAAGTACCCATAATAGTACATGAATTACCAAGGTAGTACCCTTGCTCTTATAAAACCACTGAGTCACTTCATATGCACTCCTGTAATCCCCCAGACATTACCCTTGCACTCATGCAATCAGCAAGCATTACGTATGTTTTTCTCTAATCCCCCAGACATTACCCCAACCCTCATGCAATCACCATTACATTATCTATACCTTGGTTCAATCACCCAGGCACTACCCTTGCACTTCTCAAATCAACCTGTTAGTATGTTTTCACTCCCCCAATAACTAAACCAGCATTAAAGCACTTATAAAATCCCCCAGGCAACATGTATGCACTTAAGGTATCACACAGTCACTATTCTAGTAATTCTCCAATCACCCAGGCACTACTCTTGTTCCTATACAATCACACAAGTACTACCCCTGCACCCATGCAATTAGCCAGGCATTATCCCTGCAGTCATGGTATCACCTAGGCATTATGGCTGTAGCATACAATCAAACAGGCATTACCAAAGCACTTCTTAAATAATCCAGCTAATACACATGCACATACATAATGACCCCGGCACTACCCTTGTATTCTTCAATCACCCAGGCACTAGGCCTGTACTCTGTCAATCACCCAAGCAGTATCTATGCACTTATAAAATCATGCATGCACTATCTATGCACTCCTCCAATCACCCAGGCACTACCACTACACTCATTCAACCTCCCACACATTACCCCTGCACTCATGAAATCACCCACACTTTACTCATGCATTCCACCAATCTCCCAGACATTACCTTTGCCCTTATGCAATCACCCAGGCATTACCTATGTACTCTGTACCTCTGTTTCTTCTTTCCATACTTCTTTTGTGTCTTTCTGCACCTGTCGCTTCTTTCTGCACCCCTTTTGCGTCTTTCTGTACCACTCTTTTTTCTTTCTGCATCCCTGTTGCCTCTTTCTATACCTGTGTTACTTTTTTCTGCACATCTCTTGCTTCTTTCTGCACCCCTCATGCTTCCTTCTGCACCCTCTTCTCTCTTTTGTACCCCTCTTGCCTCTTTCTGCACCTCTGTTGCTTCTTTCTGCACTCCTCTTGCTTCTTTGTACACATCTGATGCTTCTTTCTGCACCTCTTGTGTGTCTTACACATCCCTCTTCCCTCTTTCTGTACCCCTATTGTCTCTTTTTGCACCTCTGTTCCTTCTTTCTGCACTTCTTTTGTTTCTTTCTGCACTTTTCTTGTTTCTTTCTATATCCCTTTTCCCTCTTTCTACACTCCACTTCTCCATTTTGTATCTCTGTGGTTTCTTTATGTACTTCTATTGCTTCTTTCTGCACCTCTTTTTGTACCCCTCTTGCCTCTCTTTCCACCCCTCTTCCCTCTTTCTGCGCTCTGTTCCTTCTTTCTGCACTTCTTTTGTTTCTTTCTGCACTCTTCTTCCCTTTTTTGCATTCCTCTTACCTCTTTCTCCAGTTCTCTTGTCACTTTTTGCACCTCTTTTGCCTCTTTCTGTACCTCACATACCTTCCTCTGCACTTCTCTTGCTTCATTCTACACCTATGTTGCTTCCTTCAGCAATTTTGTTACCTCTTTCCACACTTTCTTTGGTTGTTTCTGCACCTCTCCTGCATCTTTCATCACCTCTGTTGCTTCTTTCTGTACTTCACTTGCTTCTTTGTGTATCCCTCTTGCATCTTTCTGCAACCCTCTTTCCTCTTTCAGCTCTTCACTTGCCACTTTCTGTACCTTTCTTCCATTTTTCTGCTCATTGCATGCCTCTTTCTGCATCTCTCTTGCCTCTTTCTGCACATCTCTTGGTTCTTTCTGCACTGCTCTTGCCTTTTTCTCTACCCCTCTTGCCTCTTTCAGTACCTCTGTTGCTTCTTTCTGAACTTCTTGTTCTTCTTTCTGTACCCCTAGTGCCTCCTTCGACACCCATTTTCCATTTCCTGCACTGCTCTTCCCTCTTTTTGCACATCTCTTCCCTTCTTCTGTACCTCTGTTTCTTACTGCACTGTTCTTGCTTCATTATGCGCCTCTGTTGCAGTACATTTCTTTACATGCCTTAAACATCACTTTTGTCCCTCTGCTTTACTATTCTAGTAATTCTGAGAGTGTTGGGCCTAGGCAACTATATAATGAAAGCCTATAACATGTCTCAGGTGTAAGTAATAATAATAATAATAATAATAATCTGAGCTTATATAGTGCCTGGTTACACTAGCCAAGGTGTCCCCGCGCTAGCCATCAGCCCCAAGACTACGCAAATCTTACAGCCTCCCCAACACGCCCCATATTAGCCTATCCCCTAGGGAATAAATAGGTTTTTAGTTCCTTACGAAAAACCACCTCTAAGGCTTCCATACAAAGCCTGTGTGGAAGAGTATTCCACCAACGGGCAGCCAGAAATCGGAAGGATCTACCTCCCATTCTAGCTCTTCTGATTTTAGGAACCTGCATCAAGCCAGCCCCTGAGATCTCAAAAGTCGTGTCAGGGAATATGGTGTTGAAAGATTGCGAAGGAAGCGAGGACCTTTCCCTGCGCAATCCTATGGCTAACCGAGAGGGCTTTAAACTGGACGCGCTCCCTAATTGGCAGCCAGTGCAGTGATTCCAGGGCTTTTTTTAAAGCGGCTCTTTTAGGCAGCATCAGCACCAGGTGGGCGGCAGCATTCTGGATGTGTTGTAGTCTCTGGAGACATTTCACATTAGCTCCCAGATAGAGGACGTTCCCATAGTCCAGCCTAGAAGTAACCAAAGCATGGACCAGGTCTTTCCTAGCTGTAACAGGGAGCAGATCCAGCGTCTTTCTAAGACTACGCAGAATACCAAGACAAATACCAGCCACACGTCTGGTGTGATAGTAATAGGAAATTTTGGAATCGATCCAGATTCCAAGATTCTTAACTTGATCCATTAGCACGGGTAGTGGCCCAAGCGTCTGGGGCCACCAGGCTGAGGTCCAGACTGACGGTGTTTTGCCCACAATTAGCACCTCAGTTTTGTCGCCGTTCAATCTGAGACAGATATCGGCCATCCAAGCAGCAAGGTCTTGGAGACAGGAAGCTAAATTGCTGGCTGCGTTCTCAGCTGGCTGCACCAAGGCCACAACCAGCTGAGTGTCATCTGCGTACATCACCACTTCCGCCCCATATTGCTCAGTTATTATAGCCACAGGCACCACATAAAGATTAAAAAGGGTAGGGCTCAGGCTGGAACCTTGCGGAACCCCTTGATCCAAGTTAATAGACCTAGACCTATAGGGCCCTTGTTCAACTTGAAAACTACGCTCGTGGAGTAATGATTCCAGCCAGTCCCATGCCTTCCCTACCACTTCACCCTTCTTTAGACACTGCAGCAAGGTGTGATGCGCCACAGTGTCAAATGTGGCACTGAGATCAAGAAGAACCAGTACCGCGGTATAACCCTCATCCACATGACTCCGAAGAGCCTCTGTGGAGAAGAGCAAAGCTGACTCCGTGGAGTGGAGTGCACGGAAGCCAGACTGCGACGGGTGAAGGAGCTTATGGGTTTCAATGTGGGCTGTCATTTGTTGATTGACCAGCTTTTCAGCTATTTTGGCAAAATATGGGAGGAGTGATATGGGACGCAGATTGTTCAGCTGATCTATACTAATTTGCGGCTTTTTGTTCAACGGAAGAACCACCTCTTCCTTCCAGATTTTAGGCAGAGTGCCCATGCCAAAAGACAGCTCTTACAAATATCTAATATAGGGCTCTAAGATCTCAATATTTCTTCTCAAGATTTGAGCTGGAGCAGGGTCTTTAGGTGAGCCAGATTTCACACCACTGGCAAACTTATACAGCATATCACCATCTGGAACGCTGAACACCTTCAGGCGTTCTCCCTCCATTATTCCACCAATGGGCATCTCCTCTGTGCCAGACTAATCTCTGGCTTTTAATGGGAAGGTAGAGTAGATATACTTTACTTCATTGGCAAAGAATTCTGCTACTGATTGCAGGATTCAGGAGAACCAGCCTCAGGTTCCCCAATAGAGGTCAGCTCTTTATAAAACAGCTCCTTGGCTGAACAATCTGCCTTATCAATCCACTCTGCGTAATAGGCGGAGCGAGTTTTCCTAATCAAGGCGTGATACGTCTTGAGACTAGATTTATATTCCATCTCAAGAGTTGGCAAGTATCCATTTCTCCAGCCTCTCTCAAGATGCTTCCAGGCTGTCTTTGCCTCCCTTAGTTCAGCATTGACCATGGGGCAGATTTAGTACGCCGTGTGGACCCTATACTAGACCAAGGCGCCGTCCTGTCCAAAGTACACCAAATGCGCTGGTCCAGGGCCTCACAGGCTACATTAATCTCTGATCCTAATCCTCCCAGAGGCCCCCCTGAGCCAGGGCAATACGAAAGTTCACAGGTCAAAAATGTGCCCATTTCCTCTGCATTTTTTTATTGCCTCCCAATTTCCATGGCGTTTTATCGGCACTATAGGTGTTTTGGAAAGGGACCAAAAAATGGTCAGTCCAAACCAACGGTATGGGAGGATCAATTTCAAGAGCTTCCCAGTTAAAAAAAAATGTAATCCAAAAGATGTCCCAACTGGTGTGTAGGAAGCTCTGAATTTAACAATAATTGCAAAGTTATCAAGTTCTGTCGGAGCTCTTGGGCACTACGTTGGAAGCATCCTCAAAATGCAAATTCAAATCCCCAACAAGAGGAACTTCTCATATCGCAAAGCGGGTTGCATTACATTTTGAATAAGGCTAGCAGCGGGTTGAGTGCTTCCTCCGGCAGGCCTATAAACTAAAAGACCCTTGATTATATAATTATTGGACACTATTATGGAAAAAGCTCCTGTTTCGCTGTCAGAAATTACCACCGACTCCAGCGTACACTGTATGTTATCCTTGTGGATCACAGCGATCCCTCCACCCCTACCGCATGGTCTATCCAGCCTACTTATCCCATAACCATGGGGCAGTGCGTCTAATATTTCCGGAGCCGACTCCTCATCCAAACAAGTTTTGGTTATAAAAAAATGTCCAACTGACTGTCCACCAGATAGTCTTGGATTTCCAGGCTATGTTTTCTAAAAGATCTACAATTAATCAAGGCAATACTGAATTCCTTATTAGCCACTGTCCTACCTAAAAAGGGATTAGTAATGAACCCGCAATATCTGCAGCCCTTTGTTTGGTCATCACAATTAAGGTCCAGACTATGTCTACAGTCAGCCATCACTCCAGTACGGAGTGCCAATAACTCCTGCTGCGTATACGTCTGGCCTAACTGAAATCCTCCAGGGGTCCTGTCCCCGAGCCCCGACCAGTCGCAGATGGGCTTGCCTTCAGCGCGCAAGTGGCGCGCCCGCTGGGCGCATCCGCTATGCGGTCACTGAGGCAAGTGGAATTTATACAGGATCTCCCCTGCAACTTGACCGCTAACCTTTGAATGCGGAAGTGCCTGACTCTACCTACCACGCCCTCTGCGCAACGGTACTAGCTACCGCGTCGGACCAGGGCGGGTAGGATAGGTCACCGAGAACAGGCCTTCGTTCCTCCCCAGATAAGTGCTAACAGAGCCCCACTAATAAATTCAGCACATGTGTAGCAGGCTAAGTGTTCACAGCTATTATACCGGAGTATCACCGTTCACTCATTTAAAAGCACAGAGTACGCTAAAACAGTTAAAAAAATGCAAATCAAGGTCATGGTAGAAGAAGACGTAGAGTAAGGAACCTGAGGCCAACAAACGATTCAGGAGGGAGCTGCCACCATCCCCCTTCCTCGGGGCTCTAATATTCAAAATGGGGGGTCCGTGATGGACCTCCCAGCCCCTGGTACCACCACTACCCGGGGCTTCTAAATATTGGGAGGGGGCCCACGCGGCCCCCTCCTGGGGCCTTGTGGTGGCCCTTGGGGACCACCACCTCCCAGGGCCGGCTCCTGCAGTGTCCCAGGGTGCCCACCCCCGGGACACTGTAGGGCAGGAGCCTCGCGGCTCCCGCTCTACATTAGCAAACTGCTTTGATTTTTGAAAGAGAGAGCAGGACACCTGCTCTCACTTTCAAAAACCAAGGCCGATTGCTTTTCTGCATGGGGAGCAGCATGTTAGCTGCTCCCCATGCAGAAAAGCAATGCCGGCTCCCACAGGATGCGGGGAGCCGGCAGGGACCTGGGGGGCTTTGGGACCCCCACGGTCCCCAACGGAGAGGGCCAGGACCCAGGGGATGGGGTTCCGGGGGCCAGAAGTGGCCAGGGAGGAGGGCCACGCAACCCCCTCCCCAAATAATTTAAAACAAAAAATGTAAAAAGGAGGCAGGCCAGCCCCAGGGCATAAGGTCCCAGGGGCCTTAAGTGGCCTGAGGGGGGGGGGGGCTATGGAGCCACCTCCTTAAAAAAAAAAATGTGGCCATGCCCTGGGGGTTGGGGTCCCGAGGCCTGGAATTAGCCATGGCAGGGGGACCACTCGGCCCCCTTCCCGTTATAGAAATAAATAAATAAATATTGGGGGTCAGGCCCTGGGGGATGTGGTCCCCAGGGCCCAAAAAAACGAAAAAGAAGGGGGGCTACACAGCCCCCATTCTTATTTTTTTTTTTTTTAAAACAGGATGGGGAGGAGGCCATGCCCCCTCCCGGCACCACTCTGCAAACGCGCCCCCTGAATACTGGGGGTTCCTGGGGGCCAAGTAGCCCACCAGGAACCTCCAGTTTGTGCCACGGGGCTGCCTTGCAGAGAGGTGTAATGAGGCCACACCCCCTTTTACACTTCTCTCCAATGTAGCCCCAGGCGCATTTTGGAGGTTCCTGGTGGGCTAGTTGGCCCCCAGGGACTCCCAGTATTCAAGGGGATTTAGTTCCCCCTCTGGAAATGCGCCAGGGGACTGCGTTGCAGAGAGGTGTAATAAGGCCACGCCCCTTTTTACACCTCTCTGCAACGCAGCCCCCTGCCACATACTGGAGGTTTCTGGTGGGCTAGTTGGCACCCAGGGACCCCCTGTATTCAAGGGGATTTTTTTCCCTTCTGGAAATGAGCCAGGGTGCTGCATTGCAGAGAGGTGTAATGAGGCCATGCCTCTTTTTACACCTCTCTGCAACGCAGCCCCCGGCACACACTGGAGGTTCCTGGTCGGCTAGTTGGCCCTCTGGGACCCCCAGTATTCAAGGGGATTTAGTTCACCCTTTGGAAACGTGCCAGGGGGCTGCGTTGCAAAGAGGTGTATTGAGGCCAGGCCCCTTTTTCCACCTCTCTGCAACGCATCCCCTTGGCGCATACTGGAGGTTACTGGTGGGATAGTTGGCCCCCAGGGACCCCCTGTATTCAAGGGGATTTAGTTCCCCCTCTGGAAACGCGCCAGGGGGCTGCATTGCGGAGTGGTTTAATGAGGCCACGCCCCTTTTTACAACTCTCTGCAACGCAGCCCTTTGGCGCATACTGGAGGTTCCTGGTGGGCTAGCTGGCCCCCAGGGACCCCCAGTATTCAAGGGGATTTAGTTCCCACTCTGGAAACGCGCTAGGGGGCTGCGTTGAAGAGAGGTGTAATGAGGCCACGTCCCTTTTTACTCCGCTCTGCAATGCAGCCCACTGGCGCATACTGGAGGTTCCTGGTGTGCTAGTGGGCCCCCAGGAACCCCCAGTATGCAAGGGGACTTAATCCCCCAACTTAGAACGCGCTACGGGGCACGTTTGCACAGAAGGTAGGGGGCGGGGCTTGAGGTGATATGTGTGCAAACATGCCCCGTGGCGCATTTTAAGTTGGGGAATCAATTCCTCTTCAATCCAGAGGTCCCCTAGGGGCCAACTAGCCCAACAGGTACCTCCAGTAAGCGCCACGGTGCTGCGTTGCAGAGTGTTGTAAAAAGGGGGCGTGGCCTCTGAACACCTCTCTGCAACGCAGCTCCCTGGCGCATACTGGAGGTACCTGGTGGGTTAGTTGGCCCACAGGGGACCTCAGGATTGAAGATGCATTAATTCCCCAACTTGAAACGTGCCACGGGGGCGTTTGCACACATTTCACCTCAGGCCCCGCCCCCTTCCTTCACTATTGAGCAAAATATTCCTCCTGTTATCACGAGAGACGTCAGTGCTGCATCGTTGAGCCCAGTACGGAACCTGAAAAGAAAATCTAGGAGTACTTACCAGTCACTTGTATTTCCTTCCATAGGAATCTATTGTGTGGTTTTCACCAGAAAAGTTTCTAAGTGTCTACGAATTCCGATTTACTCACCTGTTATCAGGAGAGACCTCAGTGCTGCATTTTTCAACCCACTACTGATCCTGAAAAGTAATTCTAACCATACTTACAGTAACTTGAATTTCCTTCCATAGGCTAACATTGACTGGTTTCACTTGGAAATTCTTCTTACTGTGGAGTTTTGGAAATTAAAACAATTCCTCTAAAATCAGCCGAACTACGAATTCCAATGTACACACCTGTTGTCAGGAGAGACCTCAGTGCTGCATATTTCTGCCAACTACGGATCTTGAAAAGTAATTGTAACCCTAGTTACAGTAACTTGAATTTCTTCCATAGGCTAACATTGACTGGTTTCACTTGGAAATTCTTCTAAGTGTGAAGTTTTGGAACTTTAAAAAATTCCTCTAAAATCAGCCGAACTACGAATTCCGATTTACTCACATGTTATCAGGAGAGACCTCAGTGCTGCATCTTTCTGCCAACTACTGAGCCTGAAAAGTAATTCTAACCATACTTACAGTAACTTGAATTTCCTTCCGTAGGCTAACATTGACTGGTTTCACTTGGAAATTCTTCTAAGTGTGGAGTTTTGGAACTTTAAAATATTCTACCAGTAACTTGAATTTCCTTCCATAGGATATCATTGCCTGCTATATAAAATTTATATAAATTAAAAAATATATAAAATAAAAAGAAAATTTTTTACAATTTCAATATTTCTAAAAAACCTTTTTTTATTCATATTAAAAATATGTAATGTAATTTCAAAAATAAAATATTTACAAATAAATACTTTCAAACAATGTAGTAAATCAGTATAAAAAAAATATAACAATTAATACATTTAAAAATTATCATTTACAAAACCTTTGAAATTCACTGAAAAATCTATAGGTTTCAGTCATTTTATAGTTAGGAATTCACTCATTGTCATGAGTGATGTCACTGACCATGTCATGAGTGATGTAATATGTGACGTCATCAGCAGAGCATTGCGGGCGCGCAAATTATAGTTAGCTGAACTAACTATAACGGGGGAATTTCAATGGTTTTGTATGAGTGAAATATCCAGCTAACTATTACATGTGTGAAACCTATGGTTTTTTCAGCGAATTTCTAGGGCCAGGGGGCTGCGTTGCAGAGAGGTTTTCTGAGGCCTTGCCCCTTGTTACACCTCTCTGCAGCGCAGCTCCGTGGTGCTTACTGGAGGTACCAGGTGGGCTAGTTGTCCCCCAGGGGATCTCAGGATTCGAGGGGACTTATTCCCCCAACTTGAAACATGCCACGGGGCGCGTTCGCAAAGTGGTGAAGGTAGGGGTCGGGGCCTGAGGTGAAATGTGCAAACATGCCCTGTGGCACTTTTAAGTTGGGGAATTAATTCCTCTTCAATCCTGAGGTGCCCTGGGGGCCAACTAGCCCACCATGTACCTCAGTAGCGCCACGGAGCTGCATTGCAGAGAGGCGTAAAAAGGGGCATGGCCTCTGAACATCTCTCTGCAATGCAGCTCCCTGGCGCATACTGGTGGTACCTGCCGGGCTAGTTGGCCCCCAGGGGACCTCAGGATTGAAGAGGAATTAATTTCCTATTTTAAAATACGCCACATGGCGTGTTTGCACATATGTCACCTCAGGCCCCACCCCCTTCCTTTACCATTGTGCAAACATGCCCTGTGGTGCATTTTAAGTTGAGGAATTAATTCCTCTTCAATCTTGAGGGTCCCTGGGGACCAACTTGCCAACTAGGTACCTCCAGTATGCTCCAGTGAGATGCGTTGCAGAGAGGTGTTCTGAGTTGCGTTGCAGAGAGGTGAAAAAGAGGCGTGACCTTGGCCCACCTCTCAGCAACACAGCTCTGTGGTGCTTACTGGAGGTACCTGGTGGGCTACTTGGGCCCCAGGAACCCTCAGGATCCAAGAGAACTTAATCACCCAACTTATATCACGCCACAGGGCATGTTTGTTTGCACTTTTGTCACATCAGGCCCCACCCCCTCCATTCACGCTCCACTTGGACCTGTCCTTAAAAACCCAGGTGGGCGCCGTGGTCTCAGCAAGCTTTTTCCAAATGAGGAAAATAAAAAAAATTGCTCACCTCCTCACCCAGTCTGCCTTAATCCAGGTTACTATCGCCTTGGTCATGTCCCGCCTGGACTATTTCAACAGCGTCTATCTGGGACTTCCAGTGGGCCTGTTGAAGAGACTTCAACTTGTCCAGAATCAGGCGGCTAGACTCATCTTACAACAGCCAAAATGGTCTTCTATTAAACCAGGACTAGAAAAGCTACACTGGCTTCCGATTTCCCAGCGCATAGCCTTTAAAGCAGGTTGTATCACCTTCAAGGCCACGCAAGATAAAGGCCCTGCCTTTATTCATCGTCTGATCTCTAAATATATACCTACCAGAAGCCTGCGCTCTGCTCATAAATCCCTACTGGAGGTGTCTCGCTTTAAAAGGAAGCGACAGGGAGGCTGCTGCTTTCGCCATCTAGCAGCCTCACTTTGGAACTCCATCCCCTTACCGATTAGGCAGAGTAAGGATCTACTCACCTTTCGTAAGGGATTAAAAACTTGGCTGTTCTCTCAAGCCTACCATTAGCCATTGTTTGCTTAGTGTTATGTTGGACGGATTCTTCACTTTTCCTATAGCGCCATGAAGCCCACGGGCGTACGAGCGCTTTACAAATTGATTTTGAATAAAAAAAAAAACACTGTGCAAACAAGTCCTGTGGCACGTTTTAAGTTGGGGGATTTAGTCCCCTTGAATCCTAAGGGTCCCTTGGGTCCAATTAGCCCACCAGGTTCCTCCAGTAAGCGCCACAGGGCTGTGTTGCAGAGAGGTTTAAAACGGGTGTGGCCTTTTACCACCTCTCTGCAATGCAGCTCTGTGGCGCTTACTGGAGGTACCTGGTGGGCTAGTTGGCCCCCAGGGACCCTCAAGATTCAAGGGGAGTTAATCCCCCAACTTAAAACCCGCCAAGGGGCGTGTTTGCACAGTGGTGAAGGGAGGGGCTGGCCTGATGTGACATGTGTGTACTTATCCAATCACTCTGCCCAAACCCAAGCACTTATAAATTGACCATGCTCTCTCCTTGCAGTACTCTAATCACTGAGTCAGTACTCATGCACTCATGCAACGACCCATGCACTAACTCATGTACTGCTACAATACCCTGAGTACTACCCATGCAGTCTAGCCATCACCCTGTCACTAACCATGCACTCGTCTAATCACCCAGTGAGCACTATGTACTTATCCACTCACTCCGCCAAAACCCAAGCACTCATAAATTCACAATACACTCTCCTTGCAGTACCCTGATCATCCAATCAGTACCCATGTACTCATGCAATGACCCAGGCACTAACACATGCACTGCTACAATCCCTGTGTACTATCCATGCAGTCGTTTAACCACCTACACACTTCTCATTTGCTCCGTCAATTCCCCTGGTATTCCAGCAATCACCCTATCACTCCCCATGCACAGCTCCAGTCACCCAGCCAGTACCATGCACTAATCCAATCACTCCGCCAATACCCAAGCACTTATAAATTCACCATGCACTCTCCTTGCAGCACTCTCAGTGTGCAGTCACTATCCATGTAATCATGCAATGACCCAGGCACTAACACATGCAGTGCTACAATCAAATGTGCACTATCCATGCAGTACTCTATCCACCTACACAATATTGATTCACTCCACCAATTACCCAGGTAGTACCCATACAGACCAGCAATCACACTGTCACTCCCTGCGCACTCCTATAATCACCCAGCAAGTACCATGTAGTAATCCAATCACTCCGCCAATACCCAAGCACCTATAAATTCACTATGCACTCTCCTTGCTACACTCTAAGTATCCAGTCACTATCCATGTACTTATGCAATGACCCAGGCACTAACACATGCAGTGCTACTATCACATGTGCACTATCCATGTAGTACTTTAACCACATACACACTACTGATTCACTCGTCCAATTGCCAAGGATTTACCCATGCATTCCAGCAATCACACTGTCACTCCCCGTGTTCTCCTCCAATCACCGAGCCAGTACCATGTACTAATCCAATCACTCCGCCAATACCCAAGCACCTATAAATTCACCAGGCATTCACCTTGAAGTATTCTAATCATCCAGTCAGTACCCATGTCCTCATGCAATTACCCAGGGACTAAACTCATGCACTTCTACAATCCTTAGAGTGCTACCTATACAGTTTAGTCATCGCCATTATTACCTATGCACTCATCCAATTACCCAGTCAGTCCCATGTCCTTATCCAATCACTCTGCCAAAATCGAAGTACTTTTAAATTCACCATGCACTCTCCTTGCAGCACTCTTAGTATCCAGTCACTATTTATGTACTTATGCAATGACCCAGGCACTAACACATGCAGTGCTACAATCACATGTGCACTATCCATGCAGCTCTCTAACCACCTACACACTATTGATTCACTCCTCCAATTACCCAGGTAGTACCCATGCAGTCCAGCAATCACATTGTAACTCCCCGTGCACTCCTCCAATCACCCAGCCAGTACCATGTACTAATCCAATTATTTCGCCAACACCCAAGTACTTACAAATTCACCATGCACTCTCCTTGCAGTACTCTAATCATCCAGTCAGTACCCATGTACTTATGCAATGACCCAGGCACTAACACATGCACTGCTACAATCCCCTGAGCAGTACTGATGCAGTCCAGCTATCTCCTTGTCACTACCCATGCAGTCCTCCAGTCACCCAGCCAGCACCATGTACCTATTCAATCACTCCCCCAAAACCCAAACACTTATAAATTCACCATGCACTCTCTGTGCAGTACTCTAATCATCCAGTCAGTACCCATGTACTTATGCAATGGCCCAGGCACTAACACATGCACTGCTACAATCCTCTGAGCACTACCCATGCAGTCCAGCCATCTCCCTGTCACTGCGTATGTCACTGCGTATGCACTCCTCCAATCACCCATTCAGCACAATGTACTTGTCCAATCACTCTGCGAGAATCTAAGCACTTATAAATTCCCCATGCTCTCTCCTTGCAGTACTCTCATCATCCAGTCAGTACCCATGTACCTATCCAATGACTCCACCAAAACACAAGCAATTATAAATTCACCATACACTCTGTTTGCATCGCTCTAATCATCCTGTCACTACCCATGCAATCATGCAATGACCCAGGCACTAATTCATGCACTGCTACAATCGCCTACCTATGCAGTCCACCAATCAACCAGCCAGCACAATGTACTTATGCAGTGGCCCAGGCACTAACACATGCACTGCTACAATACCCTGAGAAATTCCCATCTAGACCTCTAACCACCTACACACTACTGATTCACTCCTCCAATTAACCAGGTAATACCAATGTACTCCAGAAATCCCTCTGTCACTACCCATGCACTCTTCCAATCCCTCATTCAGCATCATGTACTTATCAAATCACTCTGCCAAAACCTAAGCAGTTATAAAATCACCATGCACTGTCCTTGCAGGACTCTAATCATTTAGTCACTACCCATATACTCATGCAATGACCCAGGCACTAACACATGCACTGCTACAATCCCCAGAGTACTACTGATGCAGTCCAGCCATGTCCTTGTCACTACCCATGCACTCACCCAGCCACTTCCATGTCCTTATCTAATCCCTGCGCCAAATTCCAAGCATTTACAGTACTGTAATCATCCAGTCACTACCCATGCACTGCTACAATCCCCAGAGCACTACCCATGCAGTATAGCAATCCCTCTGTCACTCCCTGTGAACTCCTCCAATCACTCTGCTAGCACGATATACCTATCTAATCGCTCTACCAAAACCCCAGCACTTATAAATTCACCATGCAGTCTCCTTGCAGCACTCTAATCATCCAGTCACTACGCATGTACTCATGCAATGGCCAAGGCAATAACTCATGGCAAATTCAGAGGAGGTCATGCTAATCACAGGGGTACCCCAACTCATAGTGTTCCTGGTGTATGTAGGAGTTTTCCCTTTATTCTAAGTGTCTTTCAGCATAGCACTTGCTCTAGAGCCTGGTTAGTTAGAGCCAGTTACCACTAGTACCCGTCAACAAAAAGTTGGGGGCACAGGAGGACTTTCTGCATTTGTTTTGCTTCTTTCTGCACTTTTCGTCCTCTTTCTTTACATATCCTACCTTTGTAGGCATAGTTAGAATTTAGTATTTAAAAAACCTTTGAAATTCAAAGAAAAAAACACAGGTTTCGGGTTCGTTATAGTTAGTTGGACATTTCACTAGTACAAAACCAGAGAAATTCAGCTGTTATAGTTAGATCAGCTAACTATAACTTGCGCCCCCGCAATGAACTGCTGATGAAGTCACATATTACATCATTCATGACATGGTCAGTGACACCACTGATTACATCACTGATAACATCTCAAATGACATCACTGATGACATCACTAATTACATCATCCACGTGATAATCTAATGCACCTCCTCATACCCTAATATAACCTTTAATACACCCACTCTAAAATACAGACTACCATTTTTGAAACCATAGATACACCAATACCAGTTAGTACATACCTACTCACTAATTCCTAGGTCTACACACACATCCACTCATTCACCCATACAGACACTCATACATGCAGTCAACCAATAATACGTTATTATCATATGCACTCACATATCTATACAGAGACTCACACACCGCCACTCATCCTTAGAGTTACTTACACACCTAGTCAGTCATACAAAGAATCAATCACACTCCCATTTACTCACCTATACAGTTAAACACACATCACCCCACTTATTCAAACATATACTAACACTCTTATACAATAACGAATACAAGCACGCACTGATCCATACAGCCACTCTCATAATCCCTCAATCTCACATATAGTCATTTATACACTTCAACACTCATATATACTGCCTTTCACATATGCAGTTACTCACACATGTACCACTAAGGCATCCATTTACTCACCAATACACCCATACAAACACACCCACTCATACAGCCCTTCACAGGTGCACTCTTGAACCCATACACCCAGTGAATCATTCACTCACACATCTATGCACAGAGTCACAACACACAGACACACAGGCACCCATACAAATACTCAGACAACCAATCAATAACCCATATAGATCCTCATTTAGCTACTCACCAACCCATGCAACAGCGTACACAACAACTGACAAACTAAACTGTGTGAATGAGTATCAGTCACTAACCCATGGATTCATTAAGACAAATTTAATCACTCACTTATACAGTCAGTCACGCACCTACTAAATCATCCATCCAGACAGTTATACACCCACTCATTCTTCAATACACCTTGGCATATGTATAAAACATATTTAAACTTTATAGAAACACACAGTCACTGGATGATTTCACTAGTGATGTCATGTGAGATGTCATCAGTGATGTCATCAGGGATGTCACTGACCATGTCATGAATGAAGTAAGATGTGACGTCATCAGCAGTGCATTGCGGGCGCGCGAGTTATAGCTAGCGGAACTAACTATAACAGACAAATTTCTCTGGCTTTGTACAAGCAAAATGTCCTACTAACCATAACGTCCCTGAAACCTGTTGTTTTTTCAGTGTATATATATAAATATATATACATATATATATATATATATATATATATTACCTACTGGCGGTCGCCAGTAGGTATATATAGTTAGGATTTTTTCTCTATGGGATTTTTGAAAATTCTATGTCTAATAACTTTTGTGGACGGAATTGGCTGAAATTTTCAGGAAAATGGCACATTTTGTTTCTGAGCAGCCCTTGGAAATTTGGGGGGGGTTCGTCAAGGGGGGGCCGAGAAAAAAGGGGGGTCCCAAAACGTGTTTTTAACATTGAGTTTTCCATAGGGCGGTTGGCCTCACTTTTAGCCCGAACGGCTGAATGGATTTGCACGAAACTTGGCAAAATTGTAGGGACTGGTAGCCCGATGTGCCTTTGCTAGGTCTCAATATATGTGCTTCAGTGGATTTTGAGAAATTAACGTTCAAAAAAAGATATATATCTGTAACAGCGGACCGGGCAGCGCTCCGGTTCGCGGACTTTACGCGTTACGGAGCTTTGTGAAGCGAAGCTGATTGGTTCTCTGGCGTCTGTGAACATTCGAAACAGTCCGTAGCGGCCGCCATCTTGTCTCTCGGTAGGATCGAGAGACAAGCGGAGGCCAAAGCGAAGGGGCAAATGACCATAAGGGGGCATAGTAGATCCTCCCTGACCCTCTAGGTTTGATGTGGAGGTTTTAAAAGGGCCCCGCGGGGCAAAAAAAAAAAAATAATAATAATCGAACGGCTGAATGGATTTGCACAAAACTTGGTAAAATATTAGGGACTGGTAGCCCGATGTGCCTTTGCTAGGTCTCAATATATGTGCTCCAGTGGATTTTGAGAAATTAACGTTCAAAAAAAGATATATATCTGTAACAGCGCTCCGCTTCGCGTAACGGAGGTTTGCGAAGCTGATTGGTTCTCCGGCGTCTGTAAACATTGCAAACAGTCCGTAGCGGCCGCCATCTTGTCTCTCGGTAGGATCGAGAGACAAGAGGAGGCCAAAGCGAAGGGGCAAATGACCATAAGAGGGCATAGTAGATCCTCCTTGACCTCTTAGGTTTGATGTGGAGGTTTTAAAAGGGCCCCGCGGGGCAAAAAAAAAATAATAATAATAATCGAACGGCTGAATGAATTTGCACGAAACTTGGCAAAATTGTAGGGACTGGTAGCTCGATGTGCCTTTGCTAGGTCTCAATATATGTGCTTCAGTGGATTTTGAGAAATTAACGTTCAAAAACAAGATATATATCTGTAACAGCGCTCCGCTTCGCGGAGATAAAATTATCTCTGTATTACCTAGCTGTTGCTAACACCAGTTAGCGACGGCTAGTAGGAGATAGCGACCATCTTGGGCCCCACTTTGCATGTGAGTGATATTTATCACTAATGACATGCAAAGTGGGCATGCCAAGATGTTAGCGACTGGAAACAGTCGCTAACATCGCTATCTCCTATTACCAACTTTTGGAAATATTCGCGATAAGCGCGAATATCTCCAAAAGCTACCACCTGCCCTGAGCAGTTCTTAGCCATGTTATCCAATGGGAGGTGGATAACATGGCTAAGAGCATTAGCTCGGTAATGCATGAATATCGCTGAGTTTTCAGCGATATTAATGCATTGCGGTCGTTTTTTATCGTATTTGCGATAAACCTTGATAATAGCAAGGTTTATCTGCGATAATTTCTGAAGATGCTTAGCGGTAAAAAATTCGTTGCTAAGCATCGTTAGGGATAAATATCGCTTAACTTTGGTAATATGCCCCAACGTCTGTTAACGTTCGATTCGAAGGAAATCAGGAAGTGTTGAAAAACATTGTCTGCGCCATCTTGCCTTTTTTCAAATGCCACACTTTTGTTGTGCACGGCAGTCATTTTAGATGCCTTGACCAGACCCACTCTCTGCACGCTGTCGATCCTTAGCATGGCTCCCCACCCTCGCAAGCATCTCCCCCAGGAAGTGGTCACCGCTGTCTTATGCATGGGTAATAAACCACCCCCCATCTGCGCTGCTCTTCACTGAGAATCACACCCTGTGCCCGCCCGACACCTCCCTTTCGCCCTATTCACTACCGCACCCTCTGACACTCCTTTTCCTCTGTGTCCGATTGTCCAGGCCGGTCCTAGGGTATCAGCTAGCCCTGCAGATGTAGTTTATGGCCCCAGCTGTAAAGAATCACCCCTCTTCAAAGGAGTTATAGTAGATCAAGGCCCACACTCGATGAGATCCGTCACAGCAGACGCGTTCCTATTATCTGAAAACCATCCTGTATTGTGATTGGGGAGGGGACCGAGCCTGAAGCGGAAGATTCCAGGGATGACTCTTTGTACATCAAAGTTTTTACAATTATGTGTCACATTAAAAATATATAGCACTCCAACAAAGTAGTAAGATTATAAAACTTTAATAACTTATAAATATATACAAGAAAACAAAAACAGTAATAACATATAAACATTTTTAGGGAAAAACAACGAAGTAGCGGTCGGCTGTGCGAATAGTCCCAACGCAGCACAACGTCCAGATTTCACTGATTTCGGCATCTGGCGTGGGGCGTCGCGGGGGGTGGGTCATCAGTAGCAAACTGTTGTGCGAATAGTTCCAAGGCAGCAGAACGATGGCACCAAGGTGATGTCCAGTAAGTTGCCGCACTGGTTTTGGTATCCTACAATGCTGCTCCGAATAACGGCGTGGGGCGCCCCGGGGGAGGCGGCGTGAACGGGCCTCTCCAGGTGGAGTCTCGTCTGTTGTAGTGGGGCGCCCCTTTACCGTTTCAGTTGCCATTCCGTCCGCTTTTGGTCCACTGTGTCAAAAGCCGCAATTCAGCTGAGTTGCGCCCACTCTTGCGGTGCAGCGATAGGCGGCTGTCACAGGACTCTCAAAATGGCGGCAGGCTGTTTCCTTTTTGGGCCTGGTCCACTGAAATGGCCCTGGGACACCTTGGAAATCGGACGCTTGTCTGCTAGGTCTTGGACCCCATTCTCGAAAGCGTCCCCTCCGCCTTGAGGGTTCATCAAAAGTTTTGGGGGCCCCCGACTCCTGCAGGCTTCTGGTGGGGAGCGGCTGCCATGATTGCTCGCGGAATGACTATGACGGAGCCACGAGATGGTGGTGCTTTCATGGTGACGCCAGCTTCAGTCTGAAACATCCAGAAACAAGGTGGGGCTTTCATCGTTTGGGGAAAAAAAAAAGTTTTCATCCAATGAAAAGTGTTGTTTTTAGGTCATATGATCAAGCCTTCCATCATTAGGAAACCAAAAGTAAAATGAACCAATGAAAAGTTTTATAAACAAATCACATGACCTGTTATGCGGCATAGGGTATAAAATGCGGAGAAAATACGTTGGCACGTGAGGCGGCGTCAGTAGCGGACCGATGTGCGAATAGGCCGAAGGCAACACAACGCGCCAAGATCCGGATGGCACCGAGGTGGTGTCCAGCAAGTTGCAGCACTGGTGTGGCCATCCTACAATGCTGAAAGTCGGCGTGGGGCGCCCTGTTGGCCTGTGAGTTCGCGTCAGTAGCGGACCGATGTGCGAATAGGCCGAAGGCAGCACAACGCGCCAAGATCCGGATGGCACCGAGGTGGTGTCTAGCAAGTTGTCGCACCGGTGTGGCCATCCTACAATGTTGAAAGTCGGCGTGGGGCGCCCCGTTGGCCTGTGAGATGGCGTCAGTAGCGGACCGATGTGCGATTGGGGCCAAAGGCAGCGCAACAATATTTTCTGAATAGAAGACACCACAAGGCGCTGAGATGCCAAGATCCGGATGGCACCGAGGTGGTGTCTAGCAAGTTGTGGCACTGGTGTGGCCATCCTACAATGGTAAAAGTCGGCGTGGGGCGCCCTGTTGGCCTGTGAGATGGTGTCAGTAGCGGACCGATGTGCGAATGGGGCCAAAGGCAGCGCAACAATATTTTCTGTATGGAAGATACCACTAGGCGTTGAGATGCCAAGATCCAGATGGCACCGAGGTGATGTCTAGCAAGTTGCTGTACTGGTGTGGCCATCCTACAATGCTGAAACTCGGCGTGGGGCGCCCCGTTGGCCTGTGAGGTGGCGTCAGTAGCGGACCGATGTGTGAATAGGCCGGAACCAGCACAAGGCGCCAAGATCCGGATGGCACCGTGGTGGTTTCATAGTTGAGAGGCACTTCATCTGCAGTGGGGCGCCGAGATCCGGATGGCACCGAGGTGATGTCTAGCAAGTTGCTGTACTGGTGTGGTCATCCTACAATGCTGAAACTCGGCGTGGGGCGCCCCATTAGCCTGTGAGATGGCGTCAGTAGCGGACCGATGTGCGAATGGGGCAAAGGTAGCGCAAGAATATTTTCTGAAGAGAAGACACCACAAGGCGCTGAGATTCGGTTACCACCGAGGTGATGTCTAGCAAGTTGCCGCACTGGTGTGGCCATCGTACAATACTGCTCCGAATAACGGCGTGGGGTGCCCGAAGGGGGGGGGGGGAGGCGGCGTGAACGGGCCTTCCTAGGTGGAGGCTCGTCTGCTGTAGTGGGGCACCCCTTTACCGTTTCAGTTGCCATTCAGCTGAGTTTCGGCCGCTCTTGATGCTACAGCGACAGGCGGCTGCAACAGGACTCTCAAAATGGTGGCCTGTTCTTTGGATTTGGGCCTGGTCTACTAAAATGGCCCTGGGACACTTTAGAACTCGGACGCTCGATTTTTTTTTTCCTTTCCTGTACATGCAAAAAAAGGTAAATTCCCGGTACGTTACACGCTTCATCTGCCACGATGTACTCTCCAGAGGAACCGAAAAAAAATATAGTTATGGTAACTATACCATGCATCGTCATATGGAGAGGTGGCACCAATTAATTATAGTGCTGCATAAAAGAGAGATTTGGAGGAGAACCCCCGACCTGCCAGTACATTCATCAAAGAAGTGGCACTGACAGCATCAGAGGCAAGGGAAATGGTCCCAAATATTTAGAACTTTGGAAAGATTAAAATGACATGTTTAGATTGTGGCAAATTAATTTCATGTGGACAGATGAGTGTTACTCTAATAAATACAGCATATGAACATCATCATAGTCGATGGTTGGTAGAGACATTTTGACTATATCCTGGACCTGCCCGTCCTCGCCCAAAATGGCGCCGGAATAAATGGGACTCGTAACTCCTTGTTGTGTACTGGTTGCAGAACCTTGAAATCACGAGATACGTATGCAGTTTTGAAGCATATGGCGGGCGGGGACGAGAATTGATTGAATATTTCGACATCCCTATTGATATTAAGTTCTGATGTGTTATTGATTACTGTACTATTGAAAGTTCGAATTAAGGTCACCCATGGTACTTGCCCGCAAATGTATATCTAGATAATTTTATTGTAACTGGCCCTGTCGTATTTTAATTATAAAATGTACGTCCACCGATTCCGCAACTGTTAGACACCTTAGTTCTTGCAACCTAATGGCCCGCCCGTTACGTTCCTCTACAGTGTAAATGTCTACTCATCATATACGATTACAGTTTGCTCCGTGGCCGGCCCACGTGGTTATAGGCTCGTATTTGTATAATGAAATTTTCACAATAACGGTTTTTAAAAGAAAACATGGTAGTAGTATATACATTGGTAAAGTTTTTAATAATAGTCACTGTTTTAGAATCATTAAAAGGCAAGTGAAATAAAGCAGACCAATTACATGAAGGGTAAAAGGTATAATACGCAGGAACGCAGTAAAGATAAATGGTCAAGGGCTGTTGTGTTTTCTACTCCTGCAACATAAAGTGATCGATAAGAATCTCATATTCAGGCGTATCGGCGACTAAGACAGCAGGTCGACCCTCTTTTGCTCAACGGCTCCGTCATGGGACGAAGAAACGCTCTTTTTCTCGAAAAAAGAATATATTTTACTTGCAGGACAGTTGTAAATTTTCCGGGAAAGTACATTAGCCTGGAACATTATAACATATATTTTAGAAAAAATAATGTTCGGAAGTAATAAAAAGCGTAATTTTTAGGTCATATGACCAACCCTTTCCTCATTAGAATAAGAAAAGTAAAATGAACCAATGAAAAGTTTTATTAACAAGTCACATGACTTGTTATGCTTACATTACGCGCTGCGCGTCGCGCCCCGGATGACTTCCGGATGCGCTATATGACGCATTACGCGACAACGCAGGTCCAGAATATAGTCAAAATGTCTCCACCAACCAGCGGTCGGAACACAACCCCTTTCAGCAGGCTAAATAGTTCTGTTAAATGACAACAGAAGGGACAGGCAACAAGAACCATCAGTCAAAGAGGGGAGGGCTAGTTCTTCTCTACCGGGTTACATTGGGGCGCTACCGGAACTGATCGAATTGGTAGTCTACAGTGTTTCTGGATGTTTCAGACTGAAGCTGGGGTTAGCATGAGAGCACCACCATTTCGTAGCTCCGTCGTGGCCATTCCGCAACCAATCATGGCAGCCGCTCTTTATCGTTATTTTGGGCGGGGTGGGTGGCAGAGCCGAGCTGTTTTGCAGCCATCATTGTGTGGAGGTCAGTTCATCTCACTAGTTTTGTATTTGTCATGAGGGGTTGTTCCTAATGTTTCTATTTTAGCGAGGTCAAAAAGAGATCCCATTAGTGGCCTACTGATTTTGCTCGATTCCTTTTCTTTTTTTTACACGATTTTTCGTTATCTGCAAAGACTAAACAGAGTATTGCGACTCTGTGTTTGTTTGTAAATAGAGAATGAACCAAAGAGAACCAATTCTAAAACAGTAAATGCTTGGATAACAATCAATCAAATGGAGAGAGAAGCAGGCACGACATATTACAACGGGGGCAAAGGCCTGCGTTAACTACCTTTCACTATCTGCAAAGAGAGAGTACTCCTAATAGAAATGAGGGGGGGCACCATTCAAAGCAGATCAGTGTGCATAAACACGAAAATGTTTTCACTTACCACGTACTTGACATTCGACAGCTTATGATATTTGCTATTAAAAAACCATTGAAATTCACTGAAAAAACCATAGGTTATAGACCATATATAGTTAGGAATTAGCATTTACAAAACCTTGAAAATTCACTGAAAAAACCATAGGTTATAGACCATATATAGTTAGGAATTAGCATTTAAAAAACCTTATTTTACTCACACAAAACCATTGAAATTCCATATATAGTTAGTTGCACTAACTATATATCGCGCACCCGCAATCCACTGCTGATGATGTCACATATTACATCATTCATGACATGGTCAGTGACATCACTGATGACATCACTGATGACATCTCAAATGACATCACTGATGACATCACTGATGACATCTCATTTGACATCAATGACCACATCACTGATGATATCATTCATGTGACAATACAATGCATCTCCTCACATTTTAATATAACCTCTGTTTCACCCAGTGTTAAATACAGAGTATAATTTTTGAAACCATTGACACACCAATACTAGTTACTACATACGCACTCACTGATTCCTATGTCTACACACACATTCACTCATTCACCCATACAATCATTCATACATACAATCACTCATCTTTACAACACTATCATATGCACTCATACACCTATACAGACACTCACACTCTGCCACTCATCCATGGAGTTACTCACACACCTAGTCAGTCCTGTAAAGAATCAATCACACATCCATTTTCTTGTC
The DNA here is from genome assembly GCF_964261635.1 of Lissotriton helveticus. Lineage (NCBI taxonomy): Eukaryota > Metazoa > Chordata > Amphibia > Caudata > Salamandridae > Lissotriton > Lissotriton helveticus. The sequence goes on from NC_136063.1 coordinate 873,826,859, forward strand.
TATACAGTTAAACATAGAGCACCTTACATTTTCAAACATATACTAACACATACTTACTTTCTTATACAATCATTGATACAAGTACACATTGATCTGCACAGAGTCACACACCTCCCAGCCAGCCACACACACACTCAGTCTCCCATACAAATACTTGGACAATCAATCAGTAACCCATATAGTTAATCATATAGCTACTGATCAACACATGCAGCAGTTTACAGAACAACAGACATAATGATGCACAAATTAAGACAGTTTAGTCACTAACCCATGCACTCAGTGAGACACATTTAATCACTCACTCATACATTCAGTCATGCACCTACTAAATCCTTCGTCCAGACACTTATACATCTACTCATTCTTCAATATGTAAAACATATTTAAACTTTACAGAAACACACAGTCACTGGATGATGTCATCAGTGATGTCATCAGTGATGTCATTTGAGATGTCATCAGTGATGTCATCAGTGATGTCACTGACCATGTCATGAATGATGTAATATGTGACATCATCAGCAGTGGATTGCGGGTGCGCGATATATAGTTAGTGCAACTAACTATATATGGAATTTCAATGGTTTTGTGTGAGTAAAATAAGGTTTTTTAAATGCTAATTCCTAACTATATATGGTCTATACCTATGGTTTTTTCAGTGAATATATATATATATATACATATATATATATATATATATAGAGAGAGAGAGAGATGTGTTGCTATAGTTAGTGCATTACATAATAATTTGATCTGACAATAAAATAAATGAAGAATATCTTACACATCTCGTGTTTGCAACACTGAAACATTTACCAGCGGGTCGCTTGTACTCAGTCAGAAAATTTGAATTAGCCTTGGTTGAAAAATGGTTCATGTTTGCTGGTAAGTATCCAACCGTGTCTAGAAATATATTTATTCCTGTAGAAACTTCTATTACATCTGGCACTAATAATTATAAGAAATGCTAGCTTTGTAATCTCACCATCAATCAAAAATTTGAACAGACTAGAAAAAACACTTACCTTCCATGCATTTGTTGATGGTCTCTGGACATTGAAACCATACTTTAAGTATTTGTAAATTGCCACAGCAGTTTCCCATTCTATAACATATACAGTTGATTAATTTGAATTTGTGTTTCTGTAAATTGCCGTTGTTCTCACAACTTTTGCATGCAAACTTAGTAAATTGGGTTGAAATTGCTATTCATCGTGTACATAGACTCATTCTTGGAATTCAGAGGCATTTATAGTACGTAAAAACAGCACATAGTGCCTAGGCTCTATAAGCCTTTTTTGATTGCATAGTCTACAGTAGCAAGCAATGTAACTCTTGACAAAATAAAAAAAAAGAAAATGTAACGCAGATTACTTTGTTATATGATTAACACAAAATATTATTTTATATATGAGTACTGGAAAAAAAGGTTGTTACTATTACTGGCTGTAAGGGTACTCAAGTTCAAAAGGCTAGAAAGCTGAGTTGGTCTTGACAGGATGTGAACTTGTGACCTGCACATTACCCAACATTTTCAAAGGAATCACTAAATAGCTAAGTGACCGTTTTAGACTGGCAAATATTCAATTAAAAAAGTTAGATCATTCTTAGGAATATCAGTGTGTAGAAAATGTACAAAGTGTGTTGCATCATGAATTCACATACAATAATTTTTTTAATACTTCATGCAACACTACCACATTGGACTTGCTAGGGGAGAGGTAAAGGGCAGAACCGTGCCATATCTAACAATATACAGCGCACACCTGCTCTCTGCCTGTGCTGGTGTACAATCTGCTGACTAGAGACAATGCAGGCACACATGTGCCATGGTGCAAGGGTGTCTGAGTTACAGGCAGGATTGTTTTTGTGCAGGAAAGATCACCTTTCTACACATGAAGAAGTGTGCTTCAGAATGCAGCACACTTAGAACGAGGAAACAACATATTTCTCCTTGTTGCACCTCCCCTGGAAAGACACACCGCTTTGACACATTCTCAGGTTTAACAACTGTTGGTAGATCTAAGAATGCACCTAAATCCATGTGGAGATGCTTGGAAAAATCCACGCTTCACTCATGAAACACCTTCCCAGGGCAGCTACCTGCGCCGTCTTGCATTACTCCAGATTTACCAAGCAACGCAAGGCCAACAAGGACGCCTTGTGTTGCTTGGTAAATCTTACGTAGGGATTGTGTTGCCTTTGCCACATCCTGTGTGATGCAAGGGCAATGTAAATCATTGGCAAATCTGCCCCTTAGTGTTCTGTTGCAAATACGCAAGGAGAAAGTTGTTTACTTTTTTATTACAGGTTTTTCAGAAATGTAAATGTTTTAAGACAGGTAACTGTCAACTGCAGGCTCTTATTTACTAAAGATATCAAAGTGACAAAATCTACAGACTTCATTTTCAGTTCACTGAAGTTGTAAGGTCCACCAAGGAATGTCAAAGATGAGGTTGCATGCACTCTCCACTGACCTCAAGCAGTGTACATGACCTTAGATGGAAAGCTGACCTCCAGAGTCTCCGCACCTGTATGTGTAGTTTAGAAAAGCAATGAGGGACTAGCACAATGATAGTGATGTGAAGATATATCGTACCGATTATGTATAGCAGTAATAGAAATCACAATAAATATGGAATGTTCAAAGAAAGTTGTGTCTTTTGTGTACGTACAACTTTTTAAGAACAGCTTACAATGTTAATAAACAGTGAAAAGTAGAAGCACAAAATATAAATCATAGTACGATAAACAGACAAACTTTTAATCAGTTCCACAATATTACACTTGGTACCTAAGTCTCAGTCAAAATTTAATATTAGCAAGTTTTCAGTATAAGTGATCATTGTGCTATGCTTTTATAGTGTAATCACTAGAGGACCTGAATGAAAATATTCATAAATTATTATAATACTTCACAATATTCCTATCCAGTGCTTAATTTGAGCCAGTGGTTTCTGGTGCTTGCACCAGCACTTAATTGTCAACACCAGCACTTATCACAGCTGCCCCAGTGTGGCACTTTTTGTATAATTTAGAGATTATCAGAACAACAGTTGTTTATTATTTCAATAGACATTAAAAAGAACTAATGGCTGTCGCCCAAGCCTTTCTTTTCGCTTTGGGTGCATTGAACAGTATCAATTGTCTCATTTGTAGCAGTGTGATGGTTAGTAGTTGTGTAGGTACCGTCAGTGGCAGTCCTGGTAGTTGAAATTGGTGGTGCAAGCTGCAACAGCCTCCTGGCGAGGGCCCTGGCACTTACTGTTTTACAAATTAAGCGCTTTTCCTATCCAAAACCTATTCACTCTTAATTCCTAAATTGTGCCCCACAAAGAATTCCCCGTGGTATTCTCCCCCACCCCCACAAATTTCCTACCCTGTAGTTCCATCGTTGGTCACAATTATTTTCCAGAATGTGGAGTAGACCATTTTGGTTTGTTGATCCCTACTTCCTATATTTTTTTAATTTTCTGCCAACAGTTCAGTGTTATTGACATATGTTGTACAATGTAAGTCTGCCAGTTGTGCTGACTGGCTCATGACCTGGAAACAGAAGTCAAAGTGATTCATTGTCCCCTGCTCTAATCTGCCATCCTCCTTCACATCATCACCTTCTCCTCCCCATCTACGATCACTACCTATGTTGGTATTCAACCTTTACTCTATTGTCTTAATGGTCGAGGGAATTATACATTCAATCTCCTACCTTACCCATGTTATAACCGTGCCACTTTCCATCGTGATCATCTGTCCTATGCAATGTTAACCTTTTAGAGGCTTCAATTATGAGTAGGCGTGGGCATAGTTCACAAAGTTTTGCTATGCGGATCTCTACGAAGTTACAAAAACACTGTGCGAAGTTCCGCGAGTGGCGGAATGCAGTGCGAACTGCAGTTTGTGCTGGTATTCCTGACTTTCAGGTAGAAATTCTACCCGAGTGGCAGCTCGCGCTCACGAGCATACTGTCCACGATCGCGAACTTACCGTTCGCGATCGCGAGCGAGGAAAAAACTCTGCTGTACATCGCAAAGCGGAGTGTTCTGGACTCCACGAGCTCCGCGAAGTGCGGAGTGCAGAAAACTCCGGAAACTCCGCGAACGGAGCGAAGTTCACTGCCCAGGCCGAATTATGAGTGCCTCAAAGAAACCAATGCTGTTTCTCATAACCATAGCCTACATATACCCATGGATTCATAATTTAAAAGGTATCATATATAGAGCGCATATTATGAGTTTCCCCATTTGCAATGGAGTATTGCATGCTGATGTTGGTGCTTTGCAAACAATATTCTGCTTGCCTCACTATTTAATGAACATTTTTTAAATGGTAGAACAATGGTAGATAAACCTTCAAAGAGTAGATATTGGCAAGTTTGATCTGCTAATATTTAGTATAGAAAAACTACTAGGAGTTGAAAAATTCCAATCCACTCACATTTGATACAATTGTGCAAACTCGAAATGTGCACATATGTTGAAATTAAGAATGAGACTCATAATCAAGACCTTAGTGGCCTTAATAGGTACTAAATTAAACCAAAGTCCATTTGTTGAATAACCTGCTTCCAGGTTGTGGTCTTGGTTTATTTATTTACACTGCACTGAGAATTGCTAAACTGAATATGTTTTGACTAAAATTACTTTACTTCTAAATAATGAAGGTTTAGTAAGATGTTGTATGCTCTAATCCTATGATAAGGTCAAAGCTATTTTAATGGTTTACTCCTTGACCCTCAAACTCCTAAAAAATCATGCACTGTTAAGCCTGTAATCATCACCAATCTTTAACAATTGCCTATATTCTAAATGATGATCTCTGTTTTCCGTAGATATCAGTTTTGCCACTATCTGAGGAGAGATTTTTAGAAATGCTTATGCCTGGCTATTTATTTATTTATTTATGTCCTTTTACTCACAACCCCCCAAAATACAACAGTATCTTTAAATTGTTGTACTACTTTTAAAATGCTTTGGGAAGTATTTGTATAAAAATGAGGTCCCAATGTTGTCTCTAATATCTTCTCCCTTGTCTTTGATGTAAAGTAATATGGGGCCAAAGATATTCCTAGAAACCTGCTGCATACATTAGTGTGTGCTTAACCACTTCGAACAGCCAGGGTTCCTCCGATGCACCAGTGCTCATGTGCGTAGGACGTCCCCCGGCCGTCTGTTCACATGGCACTGGGAATCCCTCTGGTGCAGGCATCAGTGTATTCCCTTTCCCACCCAACAGCCTCGGGAGCTGGAGAAGAGCTTCCCCAGCTCCAGGGGCTGTTTCTTTGGTTTCCCTGAAATGACGATCAGCGCGCAGGTCACGCTGAAGTAATTTCAGTGAAACCGAAAATGAAATGAGCCTTGAGGCTCATTTCAGTTTCACTTTCTATGTGCTCAGGGGGCTATTCAGCCTCCAAAGCACGTAGAAGACGGGAGAGGTATCATCGGAAAGTGGAGATTCTCCACTTTCCAATGGTACCCATCCCTGCTTGGGGAAGCCCCCAATCTTCCCCCGGGGGCAGAAAGCCCACTAGATGCCAGGGTTTAATTTGTATATAGGTAGTGGTTGCCCTACCCCCCCCCCCCAAAAAAAAATGCTACAGTCTTTCTGCCACCCCCAGGGAGGCAGATGGGGCAATAGCAACTTATCTGCCCCCGGGGGGCAAAAGGCCACTAGCCACCAGGGATTTATTTTCCAAAATGCCTAGAATGGGCATGCCAATGCCCCCACCCACCCTAAAAAAGATGCCACAATATTTCTGCCCTTCCAGGGAGGCAGATGGGGGCAGTAGCCCCTGATCTGCCCCCGGAGAGGCAGAAAGCACACTATGCGCCACCATTTTGCTGGCTTTTTTATACACAGGGGTGGGGGCTGACCAGAACAGGCATCCCAATGTCCCTGACCCCCAAAACGAATATTCAGTCTTTTTCACCCCCTCTGGGGCATATCGGGCAATAGCCCCTGATTTCCCGCTCCCCAGGGTGGAAGACAGCCCACTAGGCACTGACTTTTTTTATAGAATGTGCTACCTGTGGATTTTGGGTCCTGGGTCTGCCGGCGCCTAAGGAAACCTAGCAAACCTATACATTTTGTAAACCTAGACACTGAGGGGAATCCAGGATGGGGTGACTTGTCTGACTTTCACCAGGTTCTGTTACCCAGAATCCCTTGCAAACCTTAAACTTTGTAAAAAAAACACATTTTCCTCATATTTCTGTAGTTGAAAATTCTGGAATCTGTATGTATCCACAAAATTCCACACAAACCGCATTCCCCAAAGTGCTCTGAGAAAAATTATACCTCACTTGTGTGGGTAGGCCTAGTGTCCACAACAGGAAACTGCCAAAAACGCAACGTGGACACACCACATTTTGACAGTGAAAACTGACCCTTTTTTTGCAAAGTGCCTACCCGTAGATTTTGAACCCTAGCTCTGCCGGTACTTAGGGAAACCTAGCAAACCTATACATTTTTTTAAAACTAGACACCCAGGAAAATCCAGATTGGGGTGAGTTGTCTCGCTTTCACTAGGCTCTGTTACCCAGAATCCCTTGCAAACCTCAAAAGTTGTCAAATAAAACACATCTTCCTCACATTTCTGTTGTGGAAAGTTCTAGAAACCGTGTAGATCCACAAAATTCCACCCACCCTGCATTTCCCAAAGTCTTCCGAGAAAACTGGTACCTCAGTTGTGTGGGCGGGTCAAGTACCCGCGACAGGGGGTGTGGCTTACCGTGCTGCGGAATGGCCGCTCTGTGAGCGAGCTCCGCCGGCCGGCCGGCCGGGACGTAATCTTTAAAAAATCCTGCAAACTGAGGGCTGCTGCGGTGTCTCTCGCTGCTGGTCGGGCTGCAGAGGGGATCAGCACCCTATTGCTGGTTTTCCCGAGGACAGGGAGCGCTGTTTGCCCGAGTGGTGCAGCAGTCTGCTGGGCCGCGGTTGCTCTGCCGGTTCATCACTCGCCGCTGCCGGGCTGGCCTGAAAATTTAACCTGCAGCTGCTGAGCGGCCTTGAGCCCTGTGATGGCTGCCCGGCAGTGGTGATTCTGCCTGCACTTTATTGGCGACTCAGAGGCGGACCAAGACCCAGCGTGTGGTTTGCTGCGGAGTGCCCAAGAGCGGTGAAGCTGTGTTGGTGGAGAGATGTGGTGCATTTTCCTGAAGGCTGCAGCCGCCATCTTGCAGGAGTGATATCGGCGCCCCAAGGCGAGAAGGGGCTGTTCGGCGTTTGCAGCTGAGCTGCTCTGTTCCCGCTATCATCGGAGGAGAAGCCGTGGAACAGTTGGTGAGAATCACGCTGCTGGCAGCAGATTGGAGGGAGGAGTGCCCTGCAAGGTGCGAGTCCTGCTGGTGCGGGGGATCCGGCACCTGGCTGCCCCCTACTTTGGGCCTATCTCGCCATCTTTTTGTCACAGCACCAGGGATCAATGCCTGTGAGCATCTGACTCTGCTTTGGACTGTGGGGTGCGTTTCCTAGCAGTATATGACACGTTGTTGATAAAACGCTAACGCCTGGCAAGACACGATGCGCGGAGCTGGTGTGGAGCAAGGTGGCTTGTCGAGAGAACACTCTGAGATGCCCCTGATAATCTGTGTGCCCTTGAAATCAAATGACCACATGCAGGACGAGACGAGTACAATTTCGGATCTACATTTCCTGTTGTGAAATTACTTTTATAAACGCTACTGAAGTACATATACCATTCTCTTTGAAATTGACTGATTTTTTATCTCTATTCAAGGAATGGAATTTCGAACACTATAAAGCAGTCAAAAGCCCTGAAGAAGTCCGGTAATGGACAAAACGCGTTGGCGATCCATTGTATAAAGAAATTTGAATAAAGAATCGCTTTTTAAATTGAAGAGTCTTCATCTGAACTTCTTGAGAAAACGATGGAAACTGTTAACAATGTGAATAATGTTACGATACTTACAAAGAATTGTGGTATACATCTGAAGGGTGCCGGGTCATTATTGTGCATGTTTTTGTTGAGGAGGTAGGAGCTCTGTTTCACTTCTGTCACTAATAGGACATAGGGGATTATGTTCTAGGTCATTTGCACCTTTATTATATGAGATATATAGACACAGGGGACTTTTAGTACCGGTGCAGGCATCGTAGCCTTAATCTCAAAATAAGACTGGGCCCGAGCGGTTGCGTATGTGAGGCCTCTGCTGCCCTGCCCTTGGTGGATTCGGACAAACATTGGGCGCTGTGGTGCTTGAGTGGTACTTGGAGGGGGCGGGTGCCCGAGTTTCATGTTGCCACATGGCAACTGTTTGAGGGCCGCAGAGCGGGCTTCGTTCTCTCTGAATAATTCGCTGGCGGCTTCCAAAATGGGCAAACCAGATGCAAAGCAGCCCAAATTGGCATTCAAAAATAAGGGCCCCACAAGGCAGACAGACCCTGACTCGGATACCCAAGGGGGTTGTCACCATGAGTTGTCGGGGGACGACCACAGGGAAGACCTGCGGACCCTTATGTTGGAGATGCCCTCCAGCCTGCACAACATAAACACTAAATTGAGCACTCTAACTGCGCAATTAGATTCCGCCAAGACGCAAGTGGCTACACATGAGACTCGACTAGATGGCCTTGAAAATCATCATACAGAGTTCCATGACACTAAAGAGCAACTGCTGCACATGGATAAACCGTTGGGCATCATCAGGGCCAAGAACAATGATTTAGAGGCGAGATCTTGAAGGAATAACCTCCGAATTAAGGGCATCCCGGAGACCACCGCCATTTCTAAAATGGAGTCCCTTGTGGCAGATCTCCATCATGAGCTTTTTACCCTCATTTGTCATCAGTATTTGTGGTGGAGAGGCTCATAGGTCTCTGGGGCCGAGACCTCCTGTGGGTGCGACACCTAAGCCAATCCTGGCCAAATTGTTGAACTATCAGGACTGAGATCCGCTTGGCTAGGGAAAAAGGTCAAATCTCAAATAAAGGTAACACCATTTCATTCTATCCTGACCTCACTCCGACTGTACAGGCGGCGTGACGAGAGTTTTTGTTCCCGCCAAGCATATTCTCAGGCGCAGATCCCTTTCTCCCTTCTTTATCCAGCCTAGTTGAAGGTTTCACATGATGGTACAACTCACTATTTCACTAATGCGAAATCTGCTTTGAAGTTCGCCAAACATGTAGGTGGTAAAAAGGCAAAAACCATAAGTACTGCTGAGGGAAATTTGACAGGCCATCTGAGTGACAACGACTAACTGACTCCCACGCCTTTCCTCAATTTGACATTATGCTGTGATGGGCTGAGTCGGAGACAATTATAAGTACTTGTTTACACTCTCTTCCTCTTTGTTGTGCCTTTGCTTTGAACTGTTGTGTCTTGGGGCCCGCGGCCCGTGAGTGACTATGCTACCTTTTTTTCTTGCTACTATTAGTTACCCTCCTCTCTGCAGTACTCCCGGCCACCCTGTGCAAACGGGGAAGCTCGCCAGTACTTCCTCGCCCCCATGGGAAATTTCCCTTTATTATGTTGTGTGCTTTCATCTGTAAGTTTTGGGGTGGGTATGCTGCAACCTGATTGGGGGGTTAGAGTGGGTAGTGGGTAGGGGTTGTTTTACTGTTTGTAGCAAGCATGTTGGTATGTTACAAGTCAGGACAGAGGTTTGCGATTGGGTGTCGTCACGTTAGCTCAGCCTGCATTGTTCATGTGAGAACTTCATGCCAGACTACACATTAATACAATAAACTTTCTTACATGGAACATTAGGGGGTTGAATGATAATAGTAAGGCCAGATTGGTGCATGCTTATCTTGCCAGGCATAACATTGATATATGTCTTTTGCAGGAACCCATTTACATGTCAAACTATCGCAAAGATTGCGACATAGTAGGTGGGGAAATGTGTACTCTTCTATTTATTCCAATTATGCTTGTGGTGTGGCGGTGCTGATAAGGAGGGGGGTGGACTAGCGGGAGGACCACACATTTGTTGATCCATAGGGTAGGTTCCTTCTTATACATGGTAAACTGGGAGGCATATCTTTGGTCTTAAATGCAGTATATGATCCTAATGTGGATTCACCAGAGTTCTTTCGTGACATTTGGTCTAATATCAGATCAACTGGTTGTAGCACGATATTGTGTGGGGGGGATTTCAATGTTGTATTGGATGATGTACTTGACAGACAGGGTGCGGCTCGCTCCTTGCACCCAAATGCTAGTGCCGCTCTGAACGCCATTATGGCAGATGGAGAGCTACTTGATATCTGTCGGAGTTGCCACCCATTACTCAGGGAGGGAACGTGCATTTCTATTCACCACAGTACATGGTCTAGGCTGGACTTCTGGTTGGTTTCACAAGACACAGCAACCTGGACCTTGGAGGTCCGGTATTTGGCACGCTCTCTATCAGACCATACCCCCTGTCTGCTCAGCTTAAAACTCCCTGACAAGCCTCCCCGTGCCTTCTCCTGGCGTTTGCCTCCACATGCCCTTCTGGACAAGGCTTTCATGGAAGAAATCCGCTCTAACATCACAGATTATTTTGCTCTCAATGCTGGCTCCGTTGACACCGAGGCCTCTCTGTGGGAGGCGTTTAAAGTTGTTATTAGAGGTCAGTAGATTGCTTGTCAAGCTGGAGTACTGAAAGCTATTAGGGGTAAGCTCGCTTCATTAGAAGCCCAAATAAAAGACTTTGAAAATCAGTTCTACTACATGAACGAGCCGGGTACTGCTGCCCTTTTGAAAACGAAACTGTTGGAATTTGCCGAGGAGTCCCAACGAGAGGTCAAATTTCTAGGTAAATACAGCGAAGCACGAAGGTACAGCGAGGGTGATAGACCGGGCCGCACTTTGGCTGGTATGATTCGTCCATCTAGATCCACCATGTTTGTGCACACACTCTGCACCGGGGACAGACAGAAATATTCGATGCCTTTTCGACATTTTATTCCAATCTATACACGGCTACCCAACAGTCATGTCCGGAGGGGATGCAGGAATTTCTGGATTCCATTGCCCTAGTGTGGTTCAATAATGTTCATAGGGAATATATGGATCTCCCCATCACGTGGAGGACGTAGACCAGGTTGTCAAAAGTTTACCACTTGACAAGGCCCCAGGGCTGGATGGCCTGCCTACCTCATTTTTAAAGACATACATGGAGCCAGGCTTCCGGCAGTTTGCTAGGAGGCTCCAGAGGTGAGTGTCTTGCCCCAGTCCATGAGAGAAGCAATAATTATAACCTTGTTAAAACCCGGGAAGTCAGAAACAGAGATGGATTCCTACAGGCCTCTGTCTTTGATAAACATGGATGTTAAAATACTCGCTAAGGTAATTGTTAATAGATTACAGCCTTTGCTTCCCATGATTGCGCTACCTGATCAATCGGGGTTCATCCCTGGGATGTGGACTGCACACAATTTATGTGTGGAATCACGGTTCCGACTCAAACGTCCCACCTCACAGCATTCTCCTTAGTGTCCTGAATAAAATGATACCTCATTTGTGTTGGTGTCCAATAAAGAATGGGCTAAAAACTTATTTTTAAACAAATGTAGCGCTTAGAATTCTCAGTGCTATACCCTTAAAAGCTATATTTTGGTCTCTTCCCAGTCACAGACTCTTGCCCCACCGACACAAGTGAGGTATCATTTTACTCGGGAGACTGAGGGAAATGCTGTGGGCTAGGACATTTGTGCTGGCATGGTGATTTCACACAAAAATACGTGGAAAGTTTATTTTTTCAGCTAAATTTGAAGTTTGCAGGGGATTCTGGGTAGGGAAATGTTGGGGGACTCATGCAAGCCATACCTTGCTGGCCTCCCCCGGGTGTCTAGTTTTCAGAAATGTGTGGGTTCGGTAGCTTCCCAAGATGGTTGCCGAGCTCGGGCCAAAAACACAGGTGACCACCCTTGCAAAACCAGGTTGTTTGTGATAGGTAATTTTGATGTCTCCTCAATACGTTTTGGGCCCTTGCCTGTCATGGATACTTGAGCCACACACGTGAGTGAGGTATCATGTTTATCGTGAGACCTGGGGAACTCTAGGTGGTAGGAAATTTGTGGATCCACATAGATACCAGACCTTTCCCACACAGAAATTTGAGGGAGTAGTAATTTGTCAGCTAATTTTGAGGTTTGCAGCGGATTCTTGGTAAGAAAACATTGGGGGACCCATGCAAGCCATAGCTCGCTGGACTCCCCCGGGTGTCTAGTTTTGGGTTTGGTAGGTTTCTCAAGATGGCCGCCGAGCCCAGAGCCAAGGTGACTCCCCTTGCAAAACCAGGTTGTTTTGTGATAGAGCATTTTGATGTCTCCTCAATATGTTTGGGCCCCTTGCCTGTCGCGGGTACTTAACCCACCCATGCTAGTGAGATACCTATTTTATAGGGAGACTAGGGGGAACACTGGGTAGTAGGACATTTGTGGATCCACATAGATTATAGAACTTTTCCACAGAGAAATTTGAGAAAAAAGTGATTTTCTCAGCTAAATTTGAGGTTTGCAAGGGATTCTGGGTAGGGATCTGTTGGGGGGCGCATGCAAGCCATACCTTCCTGGACTCCCCAGGTGTCTAGCTTTCAGAAATATGTGGGTTTGGTAGGTTTACCTAGATGACCGCAGAGCCCAGGGCTCAAAACCCAGGTGACCCCCTTGCAAAACCAGGTTGTTTTGTGATAGGTAATTTTGATATTGCCTCAATAGGTTTTGGGCCCTTGCCTGTCGCGGGTCCTTGACCCACCCATACAAGTGAGGTACCAATTTTCTTGAAAGTCTTTGGGGAATGCGGGGTGGGTGGAATTTTGTGGATCCATGCAGATTCCAGAACTTTCCACCACAGAAATGGGAGTAAAATGTGGTTTGTTTGACACATTTTTAGGTTTGCAAGGGATGCTGGGTAATAGAACGTGGTGAGAGCCAGTCAAGTCACCCAATCCTAGATTCCCCTGGGTATCTAGTTTTTAGAAATGTATAGGTTTGCTAGGTTTCCATAGGTGCCGAAAGAGCTAGGGTCCAAATTCTACAGCTAGGCACTTTTTAAAAAAAGGGTCAGTTTTCACTGTAAAAATAAAGGGGCATATTACCAAGGCAGGCGAAGTGAAATTATCGCCGCTCTTGCGGCCATTTTCGGCCGCAAAGCGGCGATAATTTCATCGCCCTATTAGCAAGCTGTCACTAACATCAGTTAGCGACAGCTTTTAGGTGATAGCGAGCGGTTTGGTGCCCGCTTTGCATGTCCGCGATATTTATCGCTAATGACATGCAAAGTGAGCGTACCCAACCTGTTAGCGACTGAAAGCAGTCGCTAACATCGCTATCGCCTATTATCAACGCAGGCGTAGCGATTAAAATATTTGCGCTAAACGCAAATATCACCAAATCTTAACGCCTGCTCAGACCATTTCTTAGCCTGTATATCCAATGGGAGGTGGATATTCAGGTTAAGTCACTATTTGCGATAATGCCTGAATATCACTGATTTTCCAGCGATATTCATGCATTTCGCCGATATCGCCGGATATTAAATCGCTTTGGAGATAAACGTTGCTAATAGCACATTATCTCTGCGATAAAATCCGGCGATGCACGGCGATAAAAAAAATGTTGCTCAGCTTAGTTAGCGATAAATATCGCTAGTTGTTGATAATATGCCCCAAAGTGTGTCCACGTTGCGTTTTGAGACGTTTCCTTTCGTGGGCACTAGGCCTACCCACACAAGTGAGGTTCCATTTTTATTGGGAGGCATAGGGTAACACATATTTGTAGAGCAACTGTTATTACCTATTGCCTTTAATGCACTTCTGCCTTCTAAATGAAAGACAATGTGTAAAAAATAAGTCATTTTGAAAAATGACCTGTAATTCTCATGCTAGTATGGGTACTCACAATTTCGGAAATGTGTAAAAATCTACTATTTCTAAACTCTATATTTTGTTCCAATTTCAGAAATACATAGGTGTTTTTCATACCGATTTTTCCATGTATATATTTTTCCAAATTAATTGCTAAATACCCGGTACTAAAAAATAAACCATTGCAAGACGGTGCTCAGTTATTGGCTCTGGGTTAGTCGGGTTCTTGCTGAACCTACAAGTCATATATATCTCCACAATGAGAAAGGTCCAGCTGACGTAACAGTATATTGCTTTAAAACAACTGTCATAATTAGTAGGGGTAGGTGGAAGTCACGTAAGGGACTTTCGTGGAGAGGCACGGAGATTGAACTAATCTCCGTACCTCTCCGCATATTTCCGTTATGCGCCGCCCGCCCGCCTCCAGCCCGCCGTATAAAATGATATTTAAAAGCATAAAATTAAATTTAAATAAAACTTACCTTATTGCGGGCGCATCCTTGCCCATTGCGCCTTCTTCTTGGAACTGCGCTTGCCTGGGAACCTGCGCAATAAGGTAAATTTAATTTTAATTTAATTTTAGGCTTTTAAATATAATTTAATACGGCAGGCGGAGGCGGACGGGAAGCTGGCGGGAGGTGGGCGGCCAACTTCCGTTCCGCTCCGGAATATGCGGAGATTTGCCTTGTTTCTCTGCCTTCTTTGCGCAAGGCGGAAGGGGCAAATCTCCGCACTTTCCGTGGGCGGAACGGAGATGTCCGCCCACCCCTAATAATTAGAAGTTACAGGTAAAAACGTTGGAACAAATGGCTGTTTTTTTCAACTAATTTTCAATTTTTCTTATATTCAACTGTTAGTTTCAATAAAGAAACCTTAAAGGATCTACACAAATGACCCCTTGCTAAATTCAGAATTTTGTCTAATTTTCTAAAATGTATGTCTTTTCAGGATCCAATATTGCTTTCATACCCATTTTACCACTTAACGATATCGTTCACCTCGTTTGTAACTTGTCTTCATTAGCGTTCACCATACTATTACCTGTTAAAAGCGCACTATAAACCACATCGTCAGCAACTCAGATAACTTCCCACTAATTCTCGATTTGAGTTCCGCTCAGTTTTTCCGCGAACACCCTGATTTAGGACTTTCCTTTGTTCAGCATGTACTCACCTCTTTTGGGCATCTTTAGGTTTCGTTCTACCTTGCATTTATATTCTACTCACCCGGAGCTTCTTACTTGATCCAATGTACCCACGGTAGTTTACCTTTCTTTCATATTGTATTTAGGCTAGTTTTTTCTCACCTCAATGTACTTATAATGTGGGGAAGTTTCCTCTCCCTGAACCTCCTCACTTTCCCTTTCAGATCGTGAAACGTCCCCTGACGAAGGGCCTTTGTCCCGAAATGCATAGGGACCATATCAACATGATTGGATATTCTTGAAATTGTACACGTCTTGTTCATGAAGTTGCTATGAATAAAATATGTGACTTTCCAAAATAAATACATCAGAGACTGAATTACCGATGAACCTTGTATTTCCATGTACTACCCCGATTACATTTAAAGAATTGACTGTAGGAGACTTTTCTCCATTCGGAGTGCCTCCGAAAGCAGTACAGGTGGTTCCTGTACTCCCCCAGCTTTTTTGTTGAAATTTTGAGTCCTCACCGGCCAGGAGGGACTCTTTCCTCGGCACCCAAAGATAGACTATAATCGTATTTAAGCTGACCACAGTTGAACCTGCACAAAGCGTGTGCCGCCATCCTATCTATTGTGATTAATTATATAGAAGGGACACATTCAGAGACGTTTTCTTCACATGAGCGCACTCATCTCTAGTGTCCCAACCCTAGTGCACTGCAACTCACGGACACTTCGGTTTGCATGTTGGTTGTCCTCTGGACTTTTTCCGGCTCACTCGATGTTGCTCAGCAGTTGACTCTGTAATGCATGTCTTTTCTGTTTCCGTTGCACTGGTATCCAATGTTCAAGTGCTTGCCAGCACCAGACATTCCGTGCGGAATGGCTTACACTCACCCAACACACATCCAGCACAGGCGTCACTTTACATGTGGCCCTGCCAATAAAGGGGCCAGACGCATGTGCCCATAGCCAGTTCAACATAATATCTGCGTGTGTCCCTGTGGTCTTGTAGTATGCATGTGGGCCCTGGGCCCCACGACATTACATTGTGCTGTGTACATTGGATGCAGACATTTCACTGCAGGCAGCGGGTAAGAGCTTGGACATGTAGCTTAGACGTCACCCACTCAATTCGTAAGGGGAGTGGCCAGGGTCGTCGTATGCAGAGCCAACGTGGGTGTGTGAATGCTATTTGAGCACGAATGTCCTGGTTTGCATTCCATGGGTTTGGCCCTCACCCACACCTGTTAGGCCACCTCCTGTCGCCGTTGCTGCCATCCTGTTGGCAGGGGGTTGGTGTCTGGTATAGGAAGTCACGTCATGCCGGCGCCTATTGGCCTCCTGGATTGCCCTCCTCGGCACTACGACTGCAATCTAGATGGTCTGCTTGTGGGTCAGTTGCTGGTAGTGTTCTGTCACCTCTGTGACACTGGTCTTGTTTTCCTGCAGTCTGCACCCCATCTTCCTCTCCCTCTTCTCCTTGGCCTTCCCCGACCCCGTTGTTCCTTGCTGGTGGTCTGTGGGAGTTGTGGGGTTTGAGTTGGCCTCTGCACTGGGTCAGGGTGCATCCATGTTGCGACGTGCTTTGACTTGTTTCTGGTGTATTTTTTCTGTGGTTTTTATGGTGCATTGTCCCTCCGGACCCGTGGGATTTGCAGGCCTGTGGCTGGTTTTGTCTGATTTTTGTCCCACGATTTGCCTCATCGCATTTTTTTTGCATTTGCGTATTGCACTTTTGCAGCGTGGCGTTGATTTTCACGTGGACATTTGCAGTGTTGTCTGGTGTCTATCACATGCTACCTCCGCGTTGTGAATTCCACGTTGACACAGAGTTCTTTTCGCGCGATAGGCTGCGATGTTGAAAGTTACGTTGTGCTACTCTAGCGGTAGTTATCACACGTTCTTGTGAATACACCCCTTAGTGGGGTGTGGAAGAGGAATAAAGAATGTCAACCAACAGGAAGTGTCATACTTTTAACAGCCTTCTAATGCTGCATGGCCTCCTCCTATGTTCATTCACATAATCAGTTCCAGGGGGGAGCCATAGGTCATACACAATATAAAATTTGCCAAAGCAGACGACCTCTTTGGAAAACAATGACATTGTTGTTATGTACTCATCGACAATTCTATATGGGTGCAGCTATTTAACTATCGTTATAAGGTTAAATTCTGAGTACCTATTTATTTTGTTAAACTTTAATTTGAAATTAATTTTGTACCTCTGTAAGATTGAATACTGCCTTGCACATGTGCATTTCTCCACGCCTGTCTGTTTTACAGATTGTGATTTCTAAAAGCAAATTTCAAGTTTGTTGCATAATTCCTTGGTATCTAGTCTAGACTGTTTTATTGTACCAATCACTAACATTTCCTTTTTGCGGGTTTTAAATAAAACGAACAGATTCATTTTAAATATTTCGGAAACAGTTATACATTTTGTAAAACAAAATGAGTCTTTCACACCGGGAGTGCTTCAGACGGTCTCACAGTAAAGATAATGATATCTGCAGAAAAATAATGAACTAAGTGAATATATCTTTGCAAGAAAAAAAGCTGAAGAAAATGTATTTGCAAAAGTGGTATCGGAAACACTGAAGATGGTGTCACCTTCGTCACCTTGACAGATCTTTTAGTGGCTCACCTGAAAGATAAATTAAATGTTAATATGCTATCCCCGAATATGTCCTCCGAGAGAGCTGAATCCCATACAGGAACTATTTCTCCAATACAGTGAAAATGGAAAATTGATTTACAGTCTAAGAGTGTCTACTCCAATAAATAGAGTTATAACTAGTCTATGCAGAGTGTCAGATAAAGGCCCGGAGGTCGCTATGAGGGAACGGAAAACACTTCAGTTTAAATGAAACATAATTGCTCAATCGATATTTTGCCTAAAAGATTTAGGTAAGATTTCATTACACATTGATCAGCCAGATAGCACACTACACGGACGAGAAGCAGAGAACCTTCAAAGCAGGGGGAAGTGGGTGCGTGTGTGGGGGAGGCTGAATTTCACACTCCACATCAAGAACTGTAAGAGTAATTGTCAATTAAATTAAATGCAGAGGATTATCAGAGAGGGGGCGTTTAATCATCCACTGCATCTGCCAGATATATTAGATCTTAGTGTAATTAATTATTTTCCACGTATATGAGAAAGGGCAACGTGGTGACGTTCTATCCATGGGTTTGCTTCAGTGAGCCCTCGTGTCAGTTAATATATTTAAACAGATAATAGCCAGCTGTTCACTACACAGTAAGATGCCATATTACTGAGAGGCCCTGGGGATGCAATATACCCATGCCTATGCCCTATTTGCTGACGGGGGCACTTCCATGCTACAGAATGGGCCACAGACGCGTGTGCCACTGGTCCCTACTGTACTGTATGTAGAACATGCAGAGAATCTCATGGGTGCATTCCCTCGATTGTATGTGCACATGCACATGGTCATGGTGCCATGCAAATAGGGTAGCACTTTTTACCCTGTGCCCGTCCTATATTACCAATATTGATTCAGGATCAATTCGGCTATAGGAAGAAGCACTGTCTGTGCCCCACCTAGGAAGTGTGCCTCTCAGTGGTGTCTTTTGTTATAGGTGCAGCAGGGGTTCCAAAGACAGCACCGGCAGTCCCACGCAGCACTAACCTCTAGTATGAGCCCAACCCGCTCTAGAAAATCAGGACAGTCCACAGGTAATGAGGGATGAGCCTGCAGCTTCAAACCACAGCTCCAGCTCGCCTGCTGTGCCCTCTACACCACACGCACTAGGGAGATGACATTTATTTTCAGTAATCGTGCGCTCGGCCCCAATTTGCGCTGGGCGCATCTAATGAATTTGCACCCTGCGCAGACAATAAAATGCACTTGATTATTGTAATCAGGCCGTGCCAGATTGGAAAGAAAAAGCAGCCCCATACTTCCCTAAATGAGAGCGTTCAATAATTCTAAGGAAAGATTGAGAGATTCTTTTCAAGGTATTTTTGAAAAAATGGTACAAATCGATGTATCCTACAACACATTTTTCATCGTATATTTTCAGGGAATGTTTTTCTATTGCTGTTTACGTGCCACAAAACCTCTCCAATACTAAAGATGTATGGGGACATTCAGAGATAAACGTGGGTTTCAGAAACAGTTACTTGGTGGTAACCAAGGACATTCTGACTTTGCAATTAGGAGGATAAAATGCCAGTCTAATCTGCACACATAACAAACTCATTGCAAATGTCATACAATGCAAATATGAAAATGTCACACTTAATTAATCTGAAGCCTTGTTAGCCATGTGAATTAAACAAATCTAAATCTAAATCGTATAACGTTTTCCAGGCACTTATAACGCTACTTCCCTTGTTTCCAGAGATTCTGAACGAATCATGCCTAAACAAACTCGAGTGAGCAAGGCTAGCTTTTGATTTAGACATCAGGAAGTGCTGCCCCTCATCTCTTACAAGGCAGTTGTCATAGCTCTATTTATAGTTATTTATGTACATTTGCTGAGCTACTTCTATTGTTAATTAGGGTGCACCTTTTTCCTAATACTCTTATTCCATCCCCTTTTCCCTACCTTCGCTGCCCTCCCGCTTGCTTACACTTTGGTATGCGCTATGACATGTATGTATTTGTGACATTCGGCTTTTGACCATTAAATGATTTTTCTGTGCCGACCTCTGAGGCATTTCATGGTTTGAATAAACGCTCCTGCTCATTCTTGCTCGTGTCCTCTTTCGATTCCACAACAGTCTCACAAAACACACAAAGCCCCCCCTCCACGAGTTTCATATTTGCAGTATCCCGGAGTTAAATCAATTTCGGTTCGCAAGAAAAACAAAATGATTGAGGATGCATTTAGTGGCTCTGGAAGTGATTCTTTTATTCGGTAACAAACAAGCAATTGTTCGTTTTAGACACAGTAAATAAATGATAGTTTTTTAAAGTATTGTGTTTCAGTCTCAAAACTCTTATTACTCTAACTTGAAAATGTAAAGCGCAGCACATAAATTAAAGCAGTCCAGCATATCAGGAATGCCAATATGCCACTGGCTTGCACTGATAATTCACGAGTCCACCCACGTTACCCAGCTTCCTTCAACTTACAGTCCACTACAGAATACACCAACAAGTGTGGGCAAAGTCAATAGGTCTCGCCTTTGGGACCTAATTGTTGGCAGATTTGCAAGGCACTAGAGACACTTTTGCATCGCCATTGCGTCACTTTTGTGACGCAGCAGCGGCGTAAACAATGTAGCATCTAGGGAGATGCATCACATTGTAAAGCCCTGCGTCACATTAAACCTGCATCAGGTATAATGTATGCAGGGTGGACGTTCCCACGCAGGAAAGCCTTGTAAAAGTGATGCAGTGAAATCTACAAGATTTCACTGACCACATTTAGGACGCACTATGTCTTCACTCCTTAAGCCTGCTTGAAGCAGGCTTAAGAAGTGAAGCAATACCATAAGTATAGGCCACAACATGCATTGCTGGAGTTGCGTCATGCTTGTGACACAACTCCAGCAATGAGTGACTTTCGGGCCAACAGATGTGTCAAAATTTCTGACGCATCTGTCAATCCTTGAGCCATGGTGCTCTCTATTGTAAATATGGCGCATCCATGGTGGCATAAGGGTATCGCAAGCTAGCGCAGGGAAATTGACGCTTCCCTATCAATCAATCAATCAATCAATCAATCATTTGTAAAGCGCACTACATACCCGCGAGGGTCTCAAGGCGCTGGGGGAGAGCGCCACTGATCGAACAGCCAGGTCTTGAGTATCCTCCTGAAGGTCAGCAGGTCTTGGGTCTATTGTAGGCTCAGTGGGAGGGTGTTCCATGTCTTGGCGGCGAGGTGGGAGAAGGATCTCCCACCGGTGGTTGTTCTGCGGATGCGCAGGACGGTGGCTAGTGAGAGGTCGGCAGTGCGTAGCTGGCAGTTGGGGAAGTAGAAGGAGAGACGTCTGAGGTAGGCTGGGCCAGTCTTGTTGAGTGCCTTGTGTGCGTGGGTGAAGAGCTTGAAGGATATCCTCTTGTTGACGGGGAGCCAGTGCAGGTTTCTCAGGTGGGGGGTGATCTGGCCGTGGCATGGTACGTCGAGGATCAGTCGTGTTGAGGCATTTTGTATGTGTTGTAGTCGTTTGATGAGCTTGGTTGGGGCTCCTGCGTAGAGGGCGTTTCCGTAGTCGAGTCTGCTGATGACGAGGGCCTGGGTGACTGTCTTTCTTGTATCTGTCGGGATCCATCTGTAGATCTTGCGGAGCATGCGGAGGGTGTTGAAGCAGGAGGAGGAGACGGCGTTGACTTGCTTGGTCATTGAGAGCGTTGAGTCGAGGATGATTCCCAGGTTGCATGCATGGTCGGTTGGTGTCGGGGCTGCCCCCAGTGCCGTCAACCACCAGGAGTCATCCCAGGTTGAAGGGTTTGAGCCGAGGATGAGGACCTCCGTCTTGTCCGAGTTCAGCTTCAGACGGCTGGTCTTCATCCAGTCGGCGACAAGCTTCATTCCTTCGTGGAGGTTGGCTTTGGTGGTGATGGAATCCTTGGTGAGAGAGAGGATCAGCTGAGTGTCGTTGGCGTAGCAGATTATGTTCAAGTCGTTCTGTCGGGCTACGTGTGCGAGTGGGGCCATGTAAATGTTGAACAGCATCGGGCTGAGGGAGGATCCCTGGGGTACGCCACAGATGATCTCAGAGGCTTCGGAACGGAATGGGGGAGGCGGACGCTCTGGGTTCTGCCAGAGGGGAAGGAGGTGGTCTAATCCAGTGCCTTGTCTCAGATCCCTGCGGCGTGGAGGCGTCCGCGTAGTGTGGGTTGGCAGAAGGGTTCGAAGGAGGCAGATGCGTCAGTTTCTTGTAAATCTGCCCTCTTTGCTGGAGTTGCGTCGTGCTTGCGACACGACTCAAGCAATGCATGACTTTTGGGGCAATAGATGCGTCAGAATTTCTGATGCATCTGTCAATCCTGTGAGCCATGGTGCACCATATTGTAAATACGGCGCATCCAGGGTGGCATAAGGGTACTGCAAACTGGTGCAGGGAAACTGAGGGATCTCTATAGATGTGTCAGTTTCTTGTAGCTTTTGGCAACCTCAGAACATGACAACCCTGATCCCTCAGAATCCTGGAAACAATACACTGCCTTTCGCTCAGTCACTCGTGCTCACTTAGTTTGTCTCAGAGATACACAGAGTAAACATACTGGGCGTTTGTCAATAAGAATTTATTGAACAGTTGTTATTCTAGTATAAAAAAGAGGAGCTGCAACAACCATTAGACATTAGCAGAGATATATGATTAGAAGTACTATGAAAGTAAAGGGATGGTACAGTTCTACCATTTTGCAGTAATCATGAATATATACAAGTACATAAAAAACATGATAAAAAGTGCGTACTCCTACGATGCCTCCCTAATTAGATGTACCTAGAATCTGTGTAGGTGATATGTCAAGAATCCCTCTAGGATCTAGTCAACCCTATTACCTGAGAATGAGAGAAGAGGGGAACCCATCCTGGTCTCAAGTTGAACACCGCGTGAGGGATGTTAGAACACTGCAAGGTGGAGTGTCTGCATGCAGGAACCTCAGGGTCTCTGGTCAGTGTGTCAGCTTGAAGTCTCGGTCTCCTCGGTCTTTCTACGCAAGATGTGATATATATATATACCCATAGGTCTCCCCAGGGGTCCTACCTAAAGGACGACGTCGGGCCTGAACTTTATACAGAGATATTATACAGGAGATGGTAGTCCTGCTGTGCTTCCAAGAAACCTCATGCATAATGTATGAGATTCGAACTAGGGAAAAAGTCGCGTTTTGAATGCAGTGTTGTATCTAGGTAAAAGGTCAGTCCCTAAGAACCGTTATGTATGTAATGTAGGGAAGAATATAGGTGAAAAGTTGTAATGTTACCTGCGCCTATATAGGGTACCTATATGAAATATAACACTATCAGGCCCACAAAAATAAAGAATAATATACTCGTCTGTTTACTACAGGCTGTGGTGGATCATGCTGTAAATGCGTATATGTCTGTAGGAAATATGAAGGTGAGAAAAGAACAGTTACTAGAGTCAAACAGGAAATGCATGACTTCTTTCTAATTGAAGAGATCGTTAGCCATAATGTATTCCACCAAAAAATGTATGAGGAAAGTCAAGACATTGGAAAATTCCTTGCATGGTCCACAAAACCTAGAACGATTAAACAGGTAATAGATAGGATTGAGAAACCCAGATACTCACCGTATGATTGAAGAAAGCAGCAAGATTGCTGACGTTTTTGTTCAACACTATCAAAACGTATATGAGAAAACTGAGGTTGTTCCAAGAGCTAGACTTGAGCAGTTTTTCAATACCCTTATATTACAGCAAGTGGCTAGGGAACAAAGAGGGGCAGTCCTGGAGAAAATACAGGTTGCCAAGGGAGTATGTGCAATTAAAAATATGTCTAATAGCAAGGCATACGGTAGCAACTATATCCCCATGGATGATTTACATTGTTGACAAGAGATTGCTTCCCTGTTAAATTAGTTTATTCAATAAGTATAGAGAGGGAAGGGTTATTCCCAAATCTTTCAAGGAATCAATAGTTAGTTAGTTTACTTAAAAAGGATAACAATCATACCACTGTCAATTCATATAGACGAATTCGTTTTTTTATTCAGATAATACATTATTCACTATAATTTGTATTATGCATATCTTTCCATTTGCTAAAAATGTGATTATAATGTCTTTTACCAGGCCGGCAAATATCTGGGAACACAAGTTTTTAATTCAGGCAATCAACTATTTTTCATGTAATGAGGATAAGGCATCAATCTTGATGAGGGGAGCAGAAAAAGCATTTGATTTGTTCAATTGGGATGCATTGTTTTTTATTCTCTGGAAATTTGATTTTCCTGAGCAATACTTAATAATGCTCAGAAATCTTTACCACGATGCTGTGGCCAATGTGATTAGTAAATCGAAAGAAGCAGGCGTGGTGAAAATCAGTAGGGGCATTCGGCAGGGCTGTCCCATGTCCCAAGTACTGTTTACTTTTTTTATCGAGCCATTAGCAATGAGAATTCACAGTGATGCGTTAATGGACCCACCATTACCTGGAATGTCTAAGATCAAACTATTTTCTGACGACATCATACTTTACTTAAAAGTTGACAAGGAGAACATTCAAAGTATGATGAATATTTTGTGAACCAGGCTAAAACAGAAATGTTGCTTTTAATAATCTCCTGTCAGTCTCCCTTGAGATCTTCAGCAACAATAAATACCTCAACGCTCTATTAGATGGCTCGGTATTCATGTTAGCAACAATAATTTCTAATTGTTTGACATGAACTATAGGGCAACTCTTTTAAAGAGAAAAATGCTCTCAGGCTGATGGAACACTCTTCCTCTATCTTTAGTAGGTAGGGTGACCTTGACAAAAATGCCAATCCTTCCTTTAGTGTTGTTTTTGTTGGCCAATCTGCCTATCATAATAAATGGGTCGTATGTTAAGGAACTTGATCAATTATGCAAAATGTATCAGGAATAATAGGTGATTCAGGACTAATATTTCAATTTTAGAACTAGATAAATCTCAAGGGGAGCTTGCCCTACAACAATGTCAAACTTATTATCAAGCTGCTCTTTTAGACAGCATAGGAAGAATAATGGGTGAAGGAGATCTATTCAATAACTTTTTTCCGACCTGTGTGGTCAATGAGTCTGCAACTAATCTGCCTATTTTTTTTAAAAAAAAGTAAAACTTCCCGAAAACAAATAAGATCTCTCCAACATCACATGAAGAAATTTCATAAGATTTGGCATTATTATTCTTTTACATTGTTAAAAGACTGCCGATTTCTAGGCCTTACTCTATCTAAATCCATTCTGTAAGGCTGGAAGAATGTGAGATTCACCAGACAGGGAGACTTTTTTTGTGGGAGAAAGATGTTTAACATGGGATGAGATAACGGTATGCTTCGGGTGTAGAGCCGGAGGTCTAATGTTCAGTTTTAGATGGATATCTAGCCTACATACGGCAGCATATTTGGAAATCAGTCAAGGGATGCATGCAGTGGTGCATCTTTTTGTTACAAGTAAATTAACAGGTGTGGGCAACTGGTAACCGGCATTACGTTAAAATACCAAATTTCACTTGATAGTTGAAATTCTGGACAAATGTATCTCACAATTGGCTGTAGGATTACTAAGGGGAAAAGGCATTATATCTCAGAAATGGGCCACAAAGCATTGTTTCCGCACATTTTAAAAGGATGGCCTTTTATCTAGGTGGATGGCATATTATACCCCTCACATGCTGCATAAGATGGTAAATATAATCCCTGGCCAATGCTTTCGCTACCAATTAAATGGGGGCATGGAATCAGTCTCATATCTTTTTTAAATGCTCAGCTCTTTATGATTTTTTGGGAGAAAGTATTTCAGGAACTTACAGATTTTGCCCAATTTCCTATAATACCCGCGATTACACTAGCATTATTTGGTTCTTCCCATGTTGTCAGAAATGTTAACAGAAATGTGGAGTTCTTGGTTTTCTTATTAGTAATGCCACACTGTGTGCTGGATTTTCTCTCCAGCCCGCCTAGTATTGTATGGATTAAGCAGATACTATCTAGCTGTCACATTGAACACCTTACACTTTTGTTAAATCTTTTTGGATACCATGGATTTTAATCTGATTGCATAGTCACTTTACAGTAAATTGAAAGCTTGGAAATATTTGACGTGAGTCTATGCGATTTGACAATATCTTTGCACTAGGCAGTTTTCCTGTGTGCACTTTATATCGGTTAAACACATTTAGCTGCTATATGTTATGTATGTGTGAAATTTGAAACTGTTCTAATTGGTTTCTATGTGATTTGACAATATCTTAGGCTATTACCTTGTTCGCACATATATGGGTAAACCTGGAAATGTTTTATTTGTTTCTATGTGATTCAACAATACCTTCTGCACTATGCACATTTCCTGTCCGTATTTTACATCGATCCAATTAATGTATGTGCTATATGCCATGTTTGTGTAACTTTGAAAATAGTCTGATGCTATGTAATTGGACAATGTCTTCTGCGCTAGGCACTTTCCGGTTCGCCCTTTATATTGATCCAATGCATTTAGCCGTTTATGTCATGTATGTGTAACTTTGGAAATATTCTGGTTCCATATGATTTGACCGCATCTTATACACAAGGCACTTTCCTTGTTCACACTTTATATTGAGCCAATTAATTTAGCTGCTATATGTACTGTGTTTGCAAATTGATTTGTATTTACTGAAACTCTTTATTGTGTGTTTGTTGTAATTTGGCAGCAACTGAGTTAGCATTTAGCTCAGCTACACGAACTTTCACCGTTAACTTGACCAATCGTGCGGGAGCCATTTTGTATTTCCTGGCTTCCATTTTGTATGAACATGCGGCCTCGTGGTCAGAATGCCCTTTGTCCTTTCTCTGTACCAATGACCATTTACCTTGCCCGGCAACAGGCTATTTTTAGCACTGGTCAAGCTCACGCATGCGTACTCAAACGTTTAGACTAATGAGCGGTCACCTTTCAGGAATGTCCTCCAAAACTGACCAGTGGTACTAAACTCCTCCCACATGTTGGCTGTGTTCCAAAAATGCCCTATATGTACCTAAACTGTGAAAAGAGTATACCGGCTACCTTTTTATTACTGTGAAACTTGTATAAAAGAGGTCACGCACCGATGTTCGGTGTGATACTTCTTGCATTGCCGAAGGGTGCTGTAGGAATGTACCACCACCCTATGGGGTCTTAATAAACTTGTATTTTGCATTTTCCAGTTTCCGTGTCAACTTTTACTCTATGGTGTTTGAGAGTTTTTGCAGAGTATGTAGACCTGACGAAACCCAATACCACAAATTGGCGACCACGAAGGGACTCATCGGCGACTCGGATGCCCGAAGGAGAGGTCGTGACGAAGGATCGGAAACTCGCCATGGACGCGTACGCTGCCAC
The DNA here is from genome assembly GCF_964261635.1 of Lissotriton helveticus. NCBI lineage: Eukaryota > Metazoa > Chordata > Amphibia > Caudata > Salamandridae > Lissotriton > Lissotriton helveticus. Next base: position 873,853,820 of record NC_136063.1, read on the forward strand.
TGAGTGACCCGAGTCTTGGCACCCACGGTGTTTCTTCCTTTCCTTCTGACTCGAACTTCCAGGTGGCGCCGGTCCTCGACTGAGATCCTGATCGGTTGGGTTGTCGTGCAGTGCCCGTTTGGCTGATTCGATTACGGAACTTGACAGTTGGAACCTGGACGTTTGAAAATATTTGGTAAGCTTGTGATTGGTAAGGTAGTCTACTGACACTTACTGTGGCTTTTTGGATTTGTTTGAGTTAGCTAACATTTGGACCTATGATTTGAGTGATATGTGGAGTGCACCTCACATAGACAGGCACGTAGAGATATTTCTCTGACTTTATATTTGTTTGAACGGCACACCGTGTGTAAAAACATATTTAAGTGCCATTTTATGTAATATCACATTTTCGTGATATTTTGACATGCCTGTTCTAAGCACACTTCGAGGAATGTGCTGTTTTGGAAATGGTACCAGTTATCGATTAAATGAATCTCAGCCGGCTACCCCAGAGGGGACACCTAATCGTGAAATGTACATAAAATTTGGCCTTCCCCCCATTATGTATAGTACATTATGGCATAAATATACAAAAACTGATCGTGAATTGCAATGGCCACTACATGGGTCGTTTGATCTGCGAAAGGTTCAATATGTGGAGCAGTGTTTGTTTCAGCGCAGGTCTAGACAGGATATGTTTGATTGTGTGCGTATGTGGGAGAAAGCGGTGCGTGAACGAATGAAGCGTGAACAAGCCTTGGCGGACAAAGAGCAGCGAAAGGCTGCTTGTGATAAAGCTTTACAGTTGCAGGAAAAAGAATTACAGGAACAATGTGAGGAGAGAACTCTCTCCCTACTTTCTTTTCTTGCCAAAAATAATCACAAGGTCTCAAGGAAAAAGTTGCAATATTGTAGACCAAAGGTGACCTACCTCTGTCATCTTTTGTCTAAGGAGGGGCGTGCATTGACATCAGACCGTATTCAAGCAATTTTAGATACGCCAGTCCCTTGCACTCAGAAAGATGTTCATGCCTTCATAGGTTTGACGTCCTTTTGTAGGCAATGGATACTAGGATTTTTGCACATTATAAAACCTTTGTTAGCGTTGTTGTCCAAAACTACACCAATTCCCCTTGAATGGACAGATGAATGTCAGAATGCTTTTGAACAATTGAGACAAGCTCTTTGTTCTGCACCAGTGTTAGGTACACCAGATTATACAAAGATCTTTACATTATATGTACATGAGAAGGATGGGTGCGCATTGTCAGTCTTAGTACAGACACACGGAGATAAACAGAGACCTTGTGCCTACTTTTCAGCAGTACTCGATCCTGTGGCTCGAGGATTGCCTGGATGTTTTCGAGCAGTTGCAGCAACAGCAGTAGCCATACGACAGAGTGAGGGAATAGTTTTGTCCCACAAATTGTTGGTGTTAGTTCCCCATGCGGTAGATGCTTTATTGAACCAAACGAAAACACAGCATCTAACTAGCGCTCGTTTAACAGGATACGAGCTAACACTGTTGGCGCCACATATTACACTGAAGAGGTGCGCCACTTTGAACCCTGCTACTTTATTGCCATATCCTGTTGCTGAGACCCAGAAGGAAGAACATCATGATTGTGTTTTTCTGACTGAAGAACAAACAACGGGTCGTATCGATTTACAGGATACGCCACTTCTAGATGTAGATGGGGAACTGTGGGTTGATGGATCGTGTTTAAAGCTGCCAGATGGTACGACTTCCGCAGCCTATGCGATCATGACACTTAAGAGAGTGTTAGAAACAGCACGAATACCACAAAAATCGGCCCAAGCAGCTGAATTGATAGCCTTAACGAAAGCATGTGAGTTAAGTGCTGGTTTATGTGTGAATATCTACACTGATAGCCGTTACACTTTTGGAGTAGTGCACGATTTTGGCCTACTCTGGAAGGAACGAGGGTTCCTGACCTCACATGGAGTGCATATTATGCATGGAGAATTAGTACGTGACCTCCTGAATGCACTATTATGTCCAAAGAAAGTAGCAATAATCAAATGTAGTGCACATAAGAAGGTGACAGACAAAATAGGACAAGGAAACGCTTCTGCAGATCGCATAGCAAGAGAGACTGCCATGTTACAAAATGTCTCTCCCATGTATGTGGTGAAATCACAGGCTGAGCGATGGCATGATGCTAGAGAGGAAATATTGGACATACAAAAATCAGCATCTGAAGAAGAACTTGCAACCTGGGCAACAGAGGGAGTGTTGGATGATGAGGGTTGTTGGCGTGGCAAAGATATGGAGAGATGGAAATTGCCTGCCGCTTATTTGCAAGCAATGGTTCAAATGACATATGGGCTGGCACATGTTGGAGCTCTTGCAATTACTAAATTACTTACACGAGTTTGGGAGCATCCTGAGATGCTCCCAAACTCCCAGCACGGCCAAGAGAGTAGTGCTGACCTGTCTGATATGCCTGCAGTACAATCCTGCCAAAGGGACTTATACTCCTAAAGGAGGGTTCGTTCCACCTACTGCACCATTCAAAGTACTGCAAATGGATTATATCCAGCTTGAGCGCTGTAATAACCTCAAGTATGTCCTAGTGGTGGTGTGTGCTTTCAGTAAATGGATTGAGGCCTACCCCACGAAGCATAATACCGCATTGACAACAGCTAAGGTGTTACTCAAAGAGTACTTCCCACGCTATGGTGTTTGTAAATTTTTATGGAATGACAATGGTCCTCATTTTGTTGGGAAAATAGTGGAGCATGTCCATAAAAGATTGGGAATTAAACAAAAATTCCACGCTGTATTCCACCCGCAGTCAGCAGGTCTAGTAGAAAGGTATAATGCGACTCTGAAGCTGAAGCTAGAAAAGATCGTGGCATCCACGTCTTTGAAATGGCCGGACGCTTTGCCTTTGGCATTACTGTCTATTAGATCAGTGCCACATTCCCGATCTGGCCTCACACCCTATGAAGTAGTGTTTGGAAGGCCTATGAATATCTGGGGAGTTCCAAAGCCTCGTTTAATACATGATGTGCCTTGTATAATGATGAACGATTATTTGGCACGATTAACAAATGATTTACTTTCTATTCATCAACAGGTTCGAGAAGCGCTCCCCGACAATTCCATTGGAGAGGCTCACGATCTCCGTCCTGGGGATCACGTTATGATCCGCGCGTTCGAGAGAGCCAGCAGTTTGGAGCCGAGGTGGCGTGGCCCTGAACAAGTATTGCTGGCAACTCGGACGGCTGTGCGAGTCACGAATAAGAAGCGGTGGATACATTCCACTCACTGCCATCGTGTCTCTCCGGATCTGGTGAATCCTGCGGTGCTGTCTGATTATCGAGACATCTTGGATGCAGAGAAGAGCCCAGCTGTTACGCCTCACGAGTCGGAGGGAGCCTTCCCGGACCACAATATTTCTGGTGGAGTGAGATACAACCTGCGGCCAAGGAAAGCGGTTGTTTTGTGCGAGACTGGTTGAGTTACCGTTCTGAGGTTTGCGAAAATGGAAGCCGAGAATATCAAGGGGGGGGGATCAGTTCTGTCCAGTGTAGCGACACCCGTCTTGAATCTCGGAGAAGAAACCAGCGGCTACCTCGGATCTTAGCACTCAATTTTTATTTTTTAGTTGGTTTTGAAACTTTTGTTCTTTGCACTATGGCACCTACTACGATGAGAAACAGAAGAATTCTTGGTGCAGTACTTTTTGTTACGACTATAGTGGTAATAGCAGTAATAGCTTGGACTGTAGAACGATTGCTTCCTGCACGAGAATATTTACTGCCTACCACTCCAATCCCATCTGAACATTTCCATTTTACTCTGCCTTATCATGAAGAGAGGCATGGACAGACTTACTTAAATAACAGCTTCATTCAAATTCTGCATCATACTCATAATATGACGAACACTTCGAACTGTTGGGTATGTGGAATGTTGCCTGGACATCAAAAGAAAGGAGGAACTCCACTTATTCCTCTTCCTTTCTCTCATAATGGTTCTTGTAATGCTTGGTACACTCTTCTTTTTACCCTGAGATGGCCAACAAAAGGTGGACTACTTTTTTGACTAAATAAAATATGCTATAATGATAGAGATGGTTAACAACAGGCAGAAGGAACTAAATTTGAGTGGGAAGAATACCGACCGGACAATGTATCTACACCTCGTATTTTTTACTAATCAAAGACTTATAAATATGTCCAGTTTACATGTGATTACGGTTATTGATACCAAGGCTGACCTATGTGTAAGGAATAAAGGTACAATTCCGGTAGGGAAAACTGAATGTAATACTACTCTCACATTTGACACACCAAGTGGTATTGCTTTTGTAGCCTCGCGAAATACTTACTTTATTTGTGGAAACAAAGGATATCATCGTCTTCCCATTGGGTGGTTGGGAACTTGCTATATATCTTTTGTACCCCCTGTATTTATTGCCCCGCCTATGTACCATAATGATTTTGTATTGTATCATGATTTTATATTAAATAGGGTTAAGAGAACATTAGAGATTGAAGATGTCGATCAAACCGACACCTCCTTACAACAATATGTAGATTTTAATTTAGGCCTGTTTTCCTTTGTTGGTGCTGCCTTAAACAGCAGAAAAATAAGACGGCTAACACGTGTTGTGGAAGCTGTTGCTAATGAAACTGTCTCTGCTTTAGGGAACTTAACTGAGGAACTCCAAATTATTAGAATTGTAACGCTTCAGAATAGAAGGGTTCTAGATGTAGTACTAGCTGATCGTGGGGGTGCATGCCGCATTATCGGAAGTAGTTGGTGTGTTTACGTCCCAGATAATTCGCCTTTTGTGTATGATGCCATTTCTAAATTGCACAAAATTGCTGCTGAAATTCACCCCGAAAATGGTACATGGACATTCTCTAATTGGTTCTGGACTTTACTTAGTACCTGGGGTTGGAAATTGCTGACTATCCTGTGTGTGATTATTGGAATGCTCTTTTTCCTTTGTTTGTGTATTCAATGTGGCCCTACCTTATGCTCTGTATGTATTACAGCCTGTATTCCATCCAAACGAGCTATTGCCAAACACGAGCAAATGATGAACGCAGAAATGATGAAAATAATGATGATTAATATTAATGACGAGTATCCTGATTACTTCCAATATGAGGTCGCTTCAGCTAAATGCTAAAAGGGGCGTCTGTCGTAATTTGGCAGTAACTGAGTTAGCATTTAGCTCAGCTACACGAACTTTCACCGTTAACTTGACCAAACGTGCGGGAGCCATTTTGTATTTCCTGGCTTCCATTTTGTATGAACATGCGGCCTCGTGGTCAGCATGCCCTTTGTCCTTTCTCTGTACCAATGACCATTTACCTTGCCCGGCAACAGGCTATTTTTAGCACTGGTCAAGCTCACGCATGCGTACTCAAACGTTTAGACTAATGAGCGGTCACCTCTCAGGAATGTCCTCCAAAACTGACCAGTGGTACTAAACTCCTCCCACATGTTGGCTGTGTTCCAAAAATGCCCTTATATGTACCTAAACTGTGAAAAGAGTATACCGCCTACCTTTTTATTACTGTTAAACTTGTATAAAAGAGGTCGCGCACCGATGTTCGGTGTGATACTTCTTGCATTTTCCAGTTTCCGTGCCAACTTCTATTCTATGGTGTTTGAGAGTTTTTGCAGAGTATGTAGACCTGACGAAACCCAATACCACATGTTGGTAACGCTCAGCTCAATAAAAAAAAGAGAGAAGCATTAGGATTTCAAAGTCCCCAGTATCTAGGTATAATTCAGTTTAGGATGTTTCGAGAGTCTTGACTTTCTTGGACAGTTATGTCCAAATGAGATATTGTCTTTAACCCCTTCGATGCTTGTGACGGAACCATTCCGTCATCAGTCACGGTTGAGCTGTGCTGATGACGGAATGGTTCCGTCACGACCACACCCTGTTCTGGAATGTCCAGCACCGGGGGGAAATCGGCACCGCACGCAAGGTGTTAAGCGGTTTATTGCTCAAATTGACAACTTTATTGTGTTTTATTTAATTCAAGAGGATGTCTGCTTTGTGGGCTCTTGGTGTAACAAGCAGGATTTTTTTCACCTGAGGATGTGTGTTTGTATCTAACTAAAAGAGAAAAATATAATTATTTTTCACTATTTTATACCTTTTTCAATGAACATGAGAAACTATCTATAGTAAAGTGTGTAGAAGAGTATGAGAATAGAACTTCGGTGGTCAGACCGCAATTGCTTATTTCTTTTAACTCATTAACCATGGTGCGAATTCCGCTGCGGTGCGGGAGTTTTAATCAGTGGGCAGGGCTGCGCCGGCCATCGGACATGTGCAGCACTAGCGAGGTAGTGCTTGCGATGGCCGTTGGCCGACGTGAGCATGGAACGGGTTACGAAACCATATAAGGTGGTGTCTTCTCCAACACCTGCGAGATGGGTGAAAGCAGTGATGAGTCGAGCGGGTGTTGATGTTAGATTTGACCAAATGCAGTTAAAGAAGTGGCTGTGTGTAAGGCTCTTATGATGGGAGGTTCATTGCAAGACAATTTGAGATGTGCTGATTGGTCCAATGATGTGACTTCTGGAAGTTTTATTTCAAACCTGTTGAGAATGTGGCAAGATGTTCATTAGAAAATCTGTAAACTTGCATAATGATAGCCTCTGGGTCTTGCCATAACATTCCTTACCAGAGATTGTTCTAAAGAGACTGTTCTGAAGTTTTAAGTATTTGGTGTAAGTTGGAGTCGCTAAGAAAGAAGGATGGGGGTTCTGTGTTTTTATAAGGTTGGAAGTTTTGTGTTGCTAAATACAATAAAGGAGCAGCTGTGAGTGGTGACAATCAAAGTAGATTACATAATAATAGCGTCAATGTCTTTAATACAATCTTGATTTCCTGCCCACCAGGCTGTGTAAAATATCATTTTTTTGAGCAAAATGTATGCAGTTGGTATTGTAAGAGTTTTGGTCAAGTTATACTTCCATGGCCTTCTAGCCTCATGTTCAGTACCTCCTCAAGTGCCTTTCTGTAAATGATTTGGTCCTCTAAGTGCCATAATTGTCTCCAGTTGAGTAGAGGTGTGAGATTTAATCCACCTATCCATATTTAAGGGTGTTAGAGGGGTACTCTGGGGCAAGTTGACAAGGGACCTGAGAAATTTCCTCTCCATTATGGACAATCTCAGGACCTACAGACGTCCACACAGTTTCATACCATGGAAGGCTTCCCCCACGCAAGCCATAATGTATATCTGTAGAGTGGGTGTCACGGACTTAATCAAAGTGAATCCATGGGTTCTTAATATGTCAGAATTATATTGTGACAGCTTTAAAGCAATTTTCTCAATCTGTAAGCTCCAGGACATGATGTCTGACAGTTTAATGACCAAATATTCAAACAGCTTACACCTCTCTCGTTTGACCTCTTCCAAGGTAGGTACACCCTGACAGCTCCAGTATGGGCTAAAAGTGATGACATTTGTTTTGAAAGCATTTACCTCCAGCCCCCTCTGTTAGCAGATGACTTTGATATAATCTAACAAGGCCAGCTTTTGTATTGTCTACACAACTAAGCCAGACAGAAATCTTTTTTTTAATTTTGTAACAAAAATCATAAACGTGCACAATAAAATACACAATATCATGCAACAAACATAAAAATACATCAAAGAATCAACAATATCAACATTATCCTGTAAAAAACAATTATACATATCTCATTCTGATATGAGGGGCCCGAGTATTGATGCTCCCAATCTAGTTTTCAAATAATTAAAAATGACTCAAGAATGGCAGCAACAACAGTTAAAAAAAATAAAGTGCAACGTGCATTCTAACAATTTCTATACTATGAAATTTACGTACATATTGCGAGAAAGTTGCATCAGAATGCAATGATTTCCACAACATCCCAGGAACTGCAATTAACCATAACGCTTCCTGATAGTGAGAGCCCCTCAAATAAAACTAACAATAGTGTAGCAGATTTCATGAGTCTCAAGGGACTGTAAAAATCTAAGACGTTCTCTATATGAACTAGGGCTGTGTGATCTCAACAGAGGAAGTAAACAAATTGCTTTCAAGGTTTGATAAAGTGCACAAAAATTAAGAAGCGCACTGTAGATTCTTTGGATGTATTATCACAGGGGCATGGTGTAAGGTTTTCCAAACATCCAACTTGCATTGGAAAAGCCACTAAGAAATGTACAGTACCCAAGGGAAATCTGGTCAAGTAAAATCTACACTTTACATTTGAGATAAAAGACAAATACAACTGCACCTCTTGGCTAAAAGAGGTACCATTAAAAATATTCAAGTGTTGTGGAGTAAATAGTCATCAGCAATTAATCAGCGTCCTTTCCGAATATGCCGCCTTGATTTGAGCTTTAGATAAGGGCAGGATATGAACGGAATCATTGAAAAATTAATTTAGACCCAGTTCATCAAGGGTACGTTTAATGTATCACAACCAAGGATTTTTTGACATTAGACAGAGACAAACAGTTTCGAGAATTTTAATTCGAACGTTGTCTGTATTTTAACCCATAGTAACAGGGAACAGGGATATATAATCTTCAATATATTTCAGACCCACCACAGAGTGACCGAAAATACGTTGAAATGCCTTGGGGAACAATTAAAAACCTCCTGCATAACCTATTCACAGCAACTTGCAGTTTGGAGCAATTTCTATATCCCCAAACTCCTGCCCCGTAGGTCGCAATTGATAAGAATTTAGCTTTGAACAGGGTTTTCATTTCCCTAACAGGCTTCTGGCCAAGTTCGGCTGCAAAGCAAAATAGTGCTTCAACTGCTCTATTAGTTTGCTTCACCTTTATAGTTAGACGAGAGTCCCATTTCAAATGGTTGTTGAAGAGAATTCCCAGGTAGCACACATGTGAAATTTTGTCAATAAGGTTTCCTTTTAGATGAAAGGTTTTGGATCTAGTTGTTTTTGGTCCACAAACCATTATGTAAGCTTACTTGACATTTTTTTTTAGGTCCAAGGAGGACATGAACTCTGCAAAGACATCAAGGACTTTCTGCAAGCTGTTTAGTGTCCTTGCTAGAAGGATAGCATCATCTGTATACAGGGGCTTGGGGACAAAAAATGTACCAATCCTCGGCTAGTCTAATTTCTTTTGCGGCAAGTATGCATCCAAACCATTTACGCAAACAAGGAACAAAGAAGGGGCCAAGATACATCCCTGACGAACACCTTCAGATGAAATTATTTGTTGTGTTATGTTATCAGTTTTGTTGAGCGCGACAGCTGCCCCCGCAACGGGGCGTCCCGGTGCTAAGAACCGAAGCATAACCAGCTGTGGAAAAAAGGGGGGGAGGGGAAGGGGGAGGGGACTACAGAGGAGGAAAGAGGTGCGTTTTTACTGCTTTGCGGAAAGCAGACAGATTGGTGAGGTGACGAATGTGGAGGGGCAAGGAATTCCATAATTTCGCTCCCTTTACTCTGAAGGAGCGATCTCCGATACGGCAGAACTTCGTTCGAGGGACCACCACTAGATGTTGACCCATTGAACGAAGATTGTGTTGGGGGTTATAAGGAGTAAGCAGCGATCGGAGTAGATCAGGGCCATCCGTTCTAAGGATTTTAAAGGCGATGATAAGAGCCTTGAACTGGATGCGAGCTTCTATGGGCAGCCAATGGAGCCTCTGAATGGTGGCTCTGGCCGAACATCTTCTGGGCAGGCCTACAATTGCCCTGGCTGCTGAGTTCTGAATACGTTGGAATCTGGATAGCTCAGTTTTATTTGCGCCTAGGAGGAGGACGTTAGCATAGTCCAGCCGGGCAAGGATGGTGGCTTGGACAATGAGCTGCCTTGTCTTGGGGTCAAAGAAGCCCAGGATGGGGCTCAGGCTTCTCAGCAACCCAATACAAGTAGCTGCCACTTTTTTGTGTGCGACTGGTAATTCAGTGCAGAGTCCAGCCATACTCCTAGGTTTTTTACCAAGGATTTTGGCGGGGGGGTAGGACCAAGCAGGGGGGGCCACCAGTGGTCGTTCCAACCGCTAGTGTTCTTGCCCAGGAGTAGCACTTCTGTTTTTCCTGCATTGAGTTGCAGACAATTTGCCGTCATCCAGTTGGCGACTGCGGCCAGCCCATCCCTAAATTTAGTGGACGTGGCAGAGGGTGCTTCTGTGAGGGTGATTACCAGCTGGGTATCGTCAGCGTATGAAACTAGTGTAAGGTCCCATTCTTTGGCCACAGCCGCAAGCGGTTGCATGTACACATTAAAAAGGGATGGACTAAGGGCAGAGCCCTGGGGAACTCCTTGGCCTATTGCATGGGGTTGGGAAATAAAAGGGGGGGCTGACACGCGAAAAGATCTGCTCGTGAGAAATGACCGAAACCATTCCAGTGCCCGTTCACTGATCCCTATGCTCTCCAGGCGACCCAGTAGGATATCATGGGAGACCGTGTCGAATGCTGAGCTGAGATCGAGCAATATCAGCGCAGCACTCTGACCGGTGTCCATAATCCTCCGGAGGTGTTCTGTGGTGGCAAGAAGGGCGGATTCCGTACTGTGCCCAGGCCTGAACCCGTGTTGGGAAGGGTCCAAGATGTTGTTTTTGGCCAAATGGTCAGTGAGTACGGCATTCGCATGGGCTTCAGCTAATTTAGATACCCACGGAAGCAGTGAAACTGGTCTGTAGTTTTCCGGTTTAGCAGGGTCTAGAGTGTTTTTTTTAATAATGGGAGTAACCCAGGCCTGTTTCCAACATGTGGGCACAGTAGCTGATGCGAAAGAAAGATTAAGGAGTTTAGCCAATGAGGGTAGGAAGAAGTCCAATGCCTTTAAGAAGTGGGCTGGTCTCATGGGGTCTGAGGGAGAACCCGATTTCACCTTTCTGCAGATAGGTACTAGGTTTTCAAGAGAGATAGCCGGTAGGGAGGTGAGCTTAGAGCCTCGGAGGGCCTCACAGGGATCAGCGGTTCCGACAGAGGGAGTATGAGAGAAGGTGTTATAGATCTTCCTCACCTTTTCTGTGAAAAAGGTGGCCAGCTCATCGCACTGTTGAGTGGACGAGATGCATGAGGCTTGGTTGCCACCGTTTTGTAATTTTTGCACCAATTTAAAGATAGTTTTCGTGGGGTTGGGGTTGGACTCAATTTCTTTAGCATAAAAAGAGGCCCGAGACATGCGGATAGCTTTGTGGTATTGCTTGAGTTTGGCCAGATAACATGCTTTCTCCTCGTCCCTATAATCTTTCCTCCACTGGCGTTCAGCCTTTTTACACTCTTTCCTGATATTTTTCAAATTCTCATCATACCATGGATTAGAGGGGGTACTTCGTCCTCTAGTCCATTTAGCTGGTATGGTAGTGTCAAGTCCTTTCGTAATCCACTCTTGAAACGCAGCGTATGCCATATTGATGTCACTCGCACTATCCAGATTAGGTTCACCTAAACTGGCAGGGAAGTCCGTATTGTGAAGTTTATGCCAGGGCCGATTAAAACGGGAGACGGGCAGCGCTTTTTTGGGCTGAGTGGCGGTCGTGATCACAAATGTGACCAGAAAGTGGTCTGTCCATCCCATAGGTTTGGGAGGGTCCACCTCCACTTCCAGAATATTGGTAAAGACCGGGTCGAGTAGGTGGCCAGCCGAGTGAGTGGGGGATAGTATACGAGGGGTCAGTTGAAGTGCAGTGAGGTCTGTTAGGTTACTAATGGTCGGATCCTCGAGGGCATCAAAATGGAGGTTTAAATCCCCCAAGATCGTAAAGTTAGGTGAGCTGGCAATTAGGGCATGGGCTGTCTCTAGGAGTTCCTCTATAAATTTGGAGGTGGGTCCCGGGGGTCTATAGATGAGAAGTCCAGTTAGGGAGAAGTGAGGGCTAGTAGTAATTTTAAAGCGAGCGCACTCGCATCCCGTAATGTCTTCCTTCACAAAGGTACAATTATATGACGTTCTATGTATTGCCGCAATACCGCCTCCTCTTGAGTCTCTATTAATAGAGGTCATCGAGAATCCAGCCGGCAGCGTGAGATTAGGGATGCTGGTGAGTTCATCTTTGAGCCATGTTTCGCCTAAAAACAAGATGTCTGGGTTGTCCTCTGTAAGGATCGTATGAACCTCAGGATGATGTTTAACTAGGGACCTGACATTAAGGTGAGATGTTGTCAGCAAGGAAAGCTTCCTACTAGTAACCCTGTGTCTTGGGAGATTTGGTTCTGCAATAAGTAAGTTACAGGACTTACAATAGAGGGCGGTCTGTCCCAAGCAGCCTTCTAGTTTGTCACATCGTTGGCCTGGGTTAAGTGCCAAGAGTTGACTTTTCCCATAACAGTGTGTCACTCGCGTATTTTGAGCAGGAGGTCTGGCGAGAGGCGATGACTTGGCGAGGACGGGCGAAGACGGGCTTGCCTTAGGCGCGCAAACGGCGCGCTCGCTGCGCCCGTCCGCTGCGCGTACGGTAGTGACACATGCTTTTATGAGGAGGGAGGGGCGTGGCCTCCAAGGGGGCGTGGCCTAATCGCACGCCGGCGATGGCGCTGTGTTGGTGAGGGACCCGCTGACAGCGCTGGGCAGCTGTGCGGTAAGTTTTGCAGGAAGGAGTCCTGTAAAGCCAGGTGATAGGTGCTATTAAAATCAGCAAAGCAAATTATTATTCGTGACACACAAGAGTTAAAACAGTGCTATCTATCTCCCGGCTTTTCGCCTCAGGAGGTTCAAAGGTTCTGGCAGGTGACGCTATAACTCAGCGCTTAAATACCTGCTCGAGGAAAAGGGGCGTGGCCTCCAAGGGGGCGTGGCCTAATCGCACGCCGGCAATGGCGCCGTGTTGGTGAGGGACCCGCTGACAGCGCTGGGCAGCTGTGCGGTAAGTTTTGCAGGAAGGAGTCCTGTAAAGCCAAGTGATAGGTGCTATTAAAATCAGCAAAGCAAATTATTATTCGTGACACACAAGAGTTAAAACAGTGCTATCTATCTCCCGGCTTTTCGCCTCAGGAGGTTCAAAGGTTCTGTGCAATCGCCTTTGGGGGCATAACGTATTTTTACCTCGGTGTTCTAATGTAGCCTCTGAAGGAGAATAACTAGGGACTCCTACACCTCCATGTCCCCCATCATGTTCCACAGTTTATCATGATTAACTGTGTCAAAAGCACAAACACAACCCCTTTCTTGTAATAAATCCAGAATGGTTTTGAACAGTTAGACCTGGGACGACAGAAAGCATTCAACCACAAGCTAACAGATTTGCATTCATGTTTAGTCAAGAGATAGGCCAATAATCACTGCATTATAGAATTATTTACCTGATTTGGGAATGAACATGATTATGTCCTCCACCATGGATGGTGCTACTGTTAGACCTGTAAGCTTTAGGGCGGTCTTCCTCTCAAATATTTTGCCTCCCCCCTCCATTTTTGCTTATCTCCTTTTTGCTGGCCTTAGACTTAGAACTCGGCACACTTTCCCACTGCTAACCAATTCTAAAGTACATCTGCTCACTACTTAACATATGGTGACACTGGCTTATCTTCAATTGGCCTTTTTAATTTACTTGTAAGTCCCTGGAAAAGTTACACTACATGAGTTGAGGGTCTGCAAATTAAATGCTACTAATAGGCCAGCAGCACTGATTGTGCAACAGACTGAAGTAGCCCTTAAAACATGTATGTCATTACAGTCTGTTTGTGCAGTTTCAAACTGCCATTTCGAGCTAGTTAAATAAAACTTTTGCTGGGCCAAAATCGTCCTTTTTAATACACATAAGTCACCCCCAGGGTAGGCCCTACACAGCCCTCAGAGCAGGGCACCATGTATTTAAAAAATAGAATATATGAGTTTACATTTTAAAAGTCTTGGTAGTGAAAAACTCTTATATTATTTTTTCACTACTGCAAAGACCACCTCTCTCATTAACTAACATTGAAGTTACCTTATTAAATTTAAACTGGTAGGATATTTACATACGCCAAAAAATATGATGCAGTAAGAGCAAAGAGGTGACTAGAAACGAGTCCATTTCAGTATCATCCAGCTCTTCTTCTCTAAATGTACCCCCCTAAGTGAAAGTGAGAATGAAGGCTCAGTTAGTTCCAACCTAGAGAGATCGAGTTTTTTTCAGGAGGTCAGAACAGCCAGGAGAGGCAACCGGCGTATGGGTACAAACCCTACAGTAGGCACAAAACCAGGAGAGGCAAAAGGGGCGGAAAGCGATAGCTACAGACAGAAACTGAGATCGGGTAAAGGGGTGATGAAGTAAACAGTAGAATAAAAGAGGTACAAGTAGTAAATTTGTCATTAAAAACGCTAACTGGGGACATGATTAGTCTTCTGAGCAGGGGGTTGAGTTTCAATCCAACTGAGGAGGGTGACTTATGCAGTTTAAAAATTGACTTGTACAAATTTATACGTACCTTGAAACTAAAAAAGCATTTCCTGTGCAATCCGATGAAAAATAAAAAAGTGTGCAACAAGAACCTGGGTTCTGTGTGTGATGTACCATCTATCCAAGATGTGCAAGCTTCCAGGATACTATTGTCCATTACTGAAAAGGAGGAATCACCGCATACTATTTCCCAGCTACTAGGGGATATAGACATTGACACTGATCTAACACTATCAAGTGGGTTCAGAAATAAGTCCAAGTGGACGCCTACATTACCAGGAGGCAATGCTATCGATAACTTCTACAAAAGAGTACTAGAAGACTTGGAACACTACACACATAATAGGTCTGGCAGCAAGAGACAGCCACAGTACAACCTAAGTGCAGGGGTAATAAGGGCTCTCACGGAATTAGCCATTGACCACACAATCATCATCAGAGAGGCAGACAAGGGGGGCAATGTGGTGGTGATAGATTTAGTTGACTACAATACAGAGATTTTGTCCCAACTTAATGACAGAACATGTTATGAAGAAATAGGACACAACCCGATGGGACCCCTTTGTATTAAAATCAATAAAGAACTAGCGAAATGGCACACACAAGGGATCTTAGATGATGATGAACTGGCATATTTGAAAACTATACCACCTACTTATCCTATTCTTTACACACTGCCCAAGATTCATAAACTAAAGCCCTTTCCACTGGGCAGACCTATAGTAGCGGGAATAGATGGACCAACCGAAAGGCTCTCAGAATATGTGGACTTATTCATAGGCCCTATTGTGCGGACTATGGCTAGCTATATACAGGACTCAAAACACATCCTGGGCCTTTTGGAAGACTTACAATGGCAACCTAATTTACTTCTAGTGACATTAGATGTAGTGTCCTTGTACACTAGCATAGAGATAGATAAGGGACTGGCAGCTATCACTCGCCTACTAGGTAACAGACCTGCCACACAGTGGTTGCACAATGAAATGCTTTTTGGAATGATGGAGCTAATTCTAGACAATAACTTTTTTCTTTTTGATAATAAATGGTACAAACAAAACAGGGGGGTGGCGATGGGATCAAAATTCTCACCTTCATTTGCCAATTTATACATGGGCTGTCTTGAAACCGAATACATCTGGGGAAGCGAGGGTGCTGCCTGGATCGATCGAATTGTATATTGGGGGCGTTACATTGACGATTGTTTATTCATTTGGTCGGGCTCGACCAACGAATTAAATGAGTTCAAGGAGTATCTTAACAAAAACAGATATGGCATGCAGTTTACAATGGAACAGAGTACTGAGAAAATAAGTTTCCTAGACATAGAACTGTATGCGGAGAACGACAAACTGAACAGCAGACTGTTTAGGAAAGACACTTCGTGTAACTCAATACTGCACGCCTCTAGTAGTCATCCAGGGCACCAAATCAGATCCATAACGTATGGCGAGTATTTATGAGCCAGACGTACCTGTAGTAATGACCATGATTTCAAAAATTGTATCAAAGAAATGGAACAGAGATTCAGAAACCGTGGCTATGATAACACCACATTGACAAAAGCATCCAATAAAGTAGCAAGAGTGACAAGAACAGAGACGCTACGGGACAGTGCAGGAAAGAAACCCAAAAACACCATGGTACGCATGATTACTGAATACAATGGAATGAATCAAACACTAAGGAAAACTCTGAATAAACACTGGGGGATCCTAAAGCGAGACAATATTTTGTCACAAGAAATACCAGCAAATCAGTTGATCCCATTCAGAAAAGGGAGAACTTTACGCAATAGGCTTAGTCCGTCACTTCCTAAAACACCGCAAATTAACACATGGTTAACTCCACACACTAGGGGTTTCCACAAATGCGGGTTCTGTAACATGTGCAAATGGGCCCAACACAAAGTTAAAGGTTTTAAGGGGCCAGATAACCAGTGGTATAAAATCAGGCAAAATATAAACTGCACCACTAGATATGTTGTATATTTACTTGTGTGTAAGTGTAATAAACAGTATGTGGGAAGCACTATTAGACCCTTAAAAGAGAGAATTACTGAACATATAAGTGCCCTGAAAAATGATGACCCGAGATATCCCGCAGCGATCCATGCTCTACTATGCCCTGCCCAAAATACCCATAAGGAGATCTCTTTCTTCGGCATTGAAATGATAGATCAGAATCCAAGAGGAGGTAATAGGGAATTAAGACTACGGAGAGCAGAAGCAACATGGATAATGCGTTTGGAATCGGTGAAGCGGGGTTTAAATTGTGATTCAAAAATACAATTTTTCCTGGGATAAATGCGTGACTATGGGGGAGTGTAACCCAGACAATATTATCGCAATGTATGCTTTTCACTAGGAAATGTTCCATGCAATAAATGAAATGATACTTAAGTTCCAATTAGGTATCGATGTGAATAGAGAGAGAAGCATGCATTTATGTCACTTAAGCTGTCACATGGATTGCACAACGGGTTGATATGAACTACAAATACAGAAACAAGGTGAGACTTTACATTCGCAGTACAAAGTACCAAACATATTGTCTGAGTATAATTTTATTTAAAGGGGAATAACACATTGGGGGGCAGTATCTACTGCAGTTCCCTGCATTATGTAACAAGCACTATATACACATACATTAATCACAACCGGCACACAGACACTTATCCTAACAGGAAGACATCGGGAGAACGAACTAGCCATGTAATTGCTCTTAAGCGGTGTTTTTTGGTGTTTTTTGCCCTTCATCATTTTATCTTGGATTACTCAACACCAATATACCTATATCATTAGGGACTGTCCTTGCTACGTCATATTACTAACTGCGGGTACTTAATTTGGGATCAAATAAAACAATGAGACCGGTTGACTGACTTCCGCTTGGCCATTTTCTGTCAGAGCGGAAGTAGTTTTCGACGGTCTAATTGTGCTTCACTGCACAATTCACTGGAACCAGTGCAAAGTGACGCCATGCCCCACAAAACCTCACTGCACAGCTCCTCGGAATAGACAACGCAAAGACTCAAAAAACAACGCTGTGCAGACCGCACACCAGGATTTAAAGTACTGTGTTCAACGGACCTCAGTAGGTCCCTGTAGCCGACCCATGTTCCCTTGCAGTCAACCTACACTTGCGACTTTTTCCCAATATGGCACGACTGAGATAACCACAGTTGGAGCTTTCTGCTTTTTGGCTCTTTTATCACTGAAACTTGAAACCTGCATATCTTCGGTTTTACAGATTGGATTTTTGTCATATTGTTCTTGTTATATTTATCACAAAATTACTGTATCTTTATAGATCTGAGGTGGTATCCTTTAGTGGTGTGTTTTCACTGTGATACTGTTTGAAGTGTTGCACAAATACTTTGCACATTACCTCCGTGTTAAACCTGACAGTTCTGTGCCAAGCTACCCGAGGGTTGAGCATCGGTTAATTTAGGGTTTGTTTTAATATCTCCCTGAGAAGCATTGTAGATGCTGTTTGAGAAGGGTTTCACCCCCCTCATCCAGTAATCCAATTACTTATAGCTAGTAGTAGTTTCAGCAGAAACAAAATGTATAATCAACTCAATTTAGAGGCCAGAACTCCACAAAAAGGTCTTGTAAAACAATGGGGTAAGCCTGATGGGGCCTGATGATATACTGATTTTTATCTCTGTACTTCATCAATTTTGGGAAGTTGGGAAACAACTCACACTGACCCCTGATTGAAGAGTGGTTCGTGGCGGCCATATTGGTGGAACAAGTAAGTCCCAGCACTCTAGCGCTGCAGACTATAAAAGGAGATGGCCACCCCTCCACGCAGCGGACGCGTGCAGCGGCGCCGAAATCGCGCCAAAGTGAAGCCAAAGTCCTGCCCGTCTGCGCCCGTCCGCGCTGAGGCCGTGCTTAGGGCTAGAAATCTTGCTCAGGGAGCTATAGATGCCCCACCAAACAAGGATCATATCTTATCCCTGAATATCCAATCTAAGCTTTGTCCTCAAGTTCTTGCTGTAGATAAGTGGGCAGGTCCCATAGGCTGTCAACAATGTAAACAAAATCTAGAACCCATTACAAAATGATGGAACAAAGAGACCGAGAGAACTCTTACGGGGGGCCTTATAAATGCTCGCTCTATGTGTAAGAATGCTCAGCACATATATGATCTTATCGCAGAAAAAGATCTAGACTGCCTATTAGTAACAGAAACATGGCTCAAAGACTGGTCCAATCAGGATATTGTCCAGGCTTTACCCCTGGGCTTTTTAATATAGAGGTTGGATAGACCCCGCCAGTGTGGAGGAGGGCTGGCAATTATCCATCTTGATACCCTTAAATGTACCACTAGGGAATTACCAGATATGAAAGGAGCAGAATGTCTTGGTTTTAACCTCCAAGCCCACGGTTCCTTCACTTTTGCAGGGCTATTAATATATCGACCCCCCCGGACAAGCAACCCAGTTTTTAGAAAGTGTAGGGGAGGCACTAGCCAATCTAACCCTTAGATTTGCTAATTTTACCCTGCTAGGAGATTTAAACCTCGACTTGGATAGTGTTAGTGACCCAAACGTATTGTGTTTTAAAGAAATCCTACACAGCCTAGGACTTACAATACAAACAGTAGAGTCAACACATACAGCTGGGCACATCCTAGATTGTATTAGCTCCAACATAAACACAATCAAAGTAGAACCACCGCTAACCCAAACATGGTAAGACCATAAGTTCATTGGCTTTAGCTTTAAAGTCGATAATAAAAAGGAAACTAAATTAATTTCAGGCAATACGAACCCAATCCCTTGCTGGGGGAAATAACAGAACACCCAGACCTGAAGAGCTGGGTGGAGGCGGATAAAACCAGCTTTGTCAGGGAACGTGACTATTGATAATGAGCATTATAAGGGCTGGATGAAAACTATTAGGGAAAGAATGAAAACCCGGGGCACAAAACCCAAAACTAGACAAGGAAAAAAATCCGCCCCCTGGTACACAAGCTCACTAAAGGAACACTGGGAGAAGTGAGAGTATTAGAGCGTAAATGGTGCCGCCACTACAAGAGTGACGGCCGGGAAATCTATAAAAAGGCCAGGAGGAATTATCATGTCTCAATCAAACTCGCCAAAGCAATCTACTACACTAATTTGATTGAGTCTACTAACAACAAGCAAAAAGAAATATTCCAAATTGTCAATAGTTTTAGGAACCCCAAAATATTATCCCAGGAAATTTCGCCATCCCAGACCTTCTGCGATGAAATATCAGTATTTTTTTAACAGAAAATTATTAATCTCACAAAAGATTTCCCACAGATCGACCAAGAAGAATTAGATGCAGCATATAAAGCCCAAAAGGAAAGACTTGGTACTACAAGGTGGGAAAGCTTTGCTGTGATCAGCCTGGATGAATCCTCCCAAGCCATCTCCAGACTAAATTCAGGTTCCCATTTCAACCCCTGTCCTCCGGCACTACTAAAAGCTATAAAAGAGGAAGTTAATCCAATGATTAACTCCATTCTTAATTCATCATTACAGACAGGAGATATTCCAACATGCTGGAAGGTTGCGGCTGTTAGACCTCTCCAGAAAAAAGCTATCCAAGATACCACAGTACTATCGAACCTACGGCCCATCTCGCTTCTTCCAGCGGTATGTAAACTCGCAGAGACCTGTGTTAATAAACAGCTCACGGCATACCTGGAGGGAAATAATATTCTCCATCCTAATCAAGCTGGTTTTAGGTCCCATCACTCAACAGAATCTGCCCTCTTATTTTCTACGGAAACAATTAGAGCTGCATTGGATCAGGGCAAAAGAGCAGTCCTGATCCTGCTAGATCTATCTGCAGCGTTCGACGCGGTGTCCCACGATATTCTGATACATCGCCTAAGGAGTGCGGGCATAGTGGGCACCGTGTTGAAATGGTTTAACAACTTTCTGACACAAAGAAAGCAGATTACCATGCTGGGGCAGTACTGTTCTGAAGAAAAGAAAGTCCAGTCCAGGGTACCTCAGGGCTCTAGTTTGAGCCCCATTTTATTTAATCTTTACATGGTCCCCCTGATTGAGCTAATTTCTTCCTTCAACATCAGCTCAATAGCATACGCCGATGACACCCAACTAGTCCTAATCTTAGATGAGGACCCGGCGATTGCTGAATGCTATCTGAGGGACTGTCTGAAGGCAACTTTTGATTGGATCAATAATAATCACTTGAGATGCAATACTTCAAAAACAGAAATTTTACCTTTCGGTCAAAACAATCTGTTTTCTCCCCAGACCTGTTGGCCGATAGAGGCAGAGGCTCCGCCTAGTACCATCACAGCTGTGTGAAACCTGGGAATTACATTTGATGAGACATTACCCTTTAAACAACAGGCAAGTGAAGTAGCAGGGTCATGCTTCAATATAATAAAGGGTCTCAGGAAATTTTTCAACCTTCTCCCCTTATCAGCCAGATGAACTGTAGCAGTGGCACTAATTATATCCAGGCTGGATTATTGCAATAGTCTGTATGCAGGGGCAAACAAAGCATCCCTGCACAGGCTGCAAATGGTCCAACATGCTGCAGCAAGATTAGTACTTAAATGGCCCAGAAAAACTTCAGCCTCTGCAGCACTGGATATGCTTCACTGGCTCCCCATCCAAAAGCGGATCCTGTTTAAGGTCCTAATAATTACTTTTAGTGCCTTCCATAAACAGGGCCCACAATATCTGTCCAATAATTTCAATCGCTATCACCCCACTCGAGAACTTAGATCGTCAACAGCTAATTTGATGGTCGTTCCAAAGTTCAGACTCGCTACGAGAGGAGGAAAAACTCTAGCAGTTAGAGGAGCTAAAGCCTGGAATAAATTGCCTTATCAAATTCGTGCAATCACCTGTGAAAGTAAATTTTGAAAATCCCTTAAAACGTGGATTTACAGCCTGGCAGACATAACCTGTAAAACACTGGTCTAGGATCTTAACGGCATCCTGAGAATATCAACTCCTACCATCTCTGAGTACACAAGTCAAAGTGCCAAGATGCTCCTCGGAGTGATAGTGCGCTATAGAAATTCCCCCTCACATCACATCACATCAATTTTCATAGGTTCATTAAGATGCTCTGCCTATTCAGATGTCAATTTCAGTACCTGTCGATTTCCGTACCTGTGAGACATCCAAATCCAAATATGTTTTACCCTGGGCCGGAAAACTATTTTTAAACGCTATATAGATTAGCATAAAAGGCTTATAGACACACAGCTATATTTGTGTCACTATCCAGAAAATTGCAACTGATTCTTTAACAACATTGACCCTGTCATTCTCAATTCATGATGTTAATTACAGGCCATTGGGGACCCTTCTTAATTGTAAGTATAATAGCACTGTCTCAGCCTTAGCAGTGTTTTTTAGCTTTGTCTGTGTCTAATTCCCTAATTTGCGCAATAAGTGACCCGAGCTTATACATCATGGACTCCTCCAGTGTATTTGAAGCTTTTCCTCATGTTGCTGCAATTCGGTGTGCTAGTTAGTGCGCCCTCGGAGATTGCAGTACTAGGAGCCCCAGTTTTACTGGATGTCTTCCTCAATGTTCCCCTCCTTGCTTAGCTCAGTCATGTGCAGTGGGAGTTACAGGCAGTTTTTTTAGCTACCATAATTCTATTGGGTGGGGCCGTGAGACAGTCAGTAAATCAAAATGTACTCTGGAGCTAAGATTCCCAAGGTGTTCAGGAAGCCTGCCTCAATGTCTCCGCCCTTCCTGAGCCATCCTATTTAAATGTATCTGTGATAGGCCTTGGTCCATGCCCAATGGGCCCTTTTTGCATGGCTTGGTCTCCAGTCACGGCCCTTACAGGTAAGAGTGGTGGGGCCGGTTTGGGGGATATTTGACTGACGACTACGAGGGGAAATTAAATAAATAATTGGTTTCCCCTAGATGGCGTCTGTTGAAATCCACCCCCACCCAGCCAAGGATGTTGGTCTCGAGCGAGGCTATCCCATCATTCCAACTGTGCACATTTCAATCATATAATGCAACCTCTGTGCATAGCAACTGGCCGTAGGGGAGGCCATGCACCAGCCACTGCCCCACAAACCCCATCTGTGCACAGCCTTCTCTGATTATCAGTGTACTCTTGGTGCCGGACTTGGCCTGTGGCGAGGCCCTGTGGCAAACCTTACTCAATTCAAGATAGTTGTACAAGGCCTTTGTCTATTGCACAGCTTCAGGTATCTTACCTTGTGGAATACTCACAATATTGATCATGTGTATTGCAGAAGTTACATGCTTTTGAGGATCAAAACTCATATCTTCCTTCATGCTTATAGTTGTATATGGCCCTGACGTTACTAACCCTTCAGCCACACCTGTGATATACATGGCTCATTAGGATTTTAAAATGTGATTGCCTTCATCTTCAAGATCCTGGAGGCAGGCCAAAACAATGTTAGTTTGGGAGCTGTAGAACCAGTATAGTTATGAGTTGTCTCCAGTACCTTTGATATTCATACAGTATGTTGCCTATACAGATTTCAAAAGTTAGATGCATGTTATTTCCTTCGTCATTGGGCAGGCAAGGTAAAGGAAAAACCAGGAAAAGAACCAAGATAGAAAAAATGTCTTTTTAGTCTATATAAGTAGAAGATATTAGAAATATTTCGGAGTATTAGTATTGCAAGAAAGAAAAATAGTGGTCTGGTACCACTATATTGTGGATAAACTGTCATCTAACAAATATATAGCAGCCTATGTACTATTTCCAAAAATATCAAACTTTTGTTGTAATTGTTTTATTATTAACTCTAATGGGAATATATTTTCGTAAATGATAGTTAGGACACAATATTTGTTTCAGTCTATATTCAGCTCATAATATTCTGGCCCTTTCCTATTATTTCCTTTGCAACTTTGACACTCCTAAATATTTCTAAAAATCTTCTACTTAGCATAGTCCTTTAGAATGTATATCTCTTTCTATTCCATTGATATTAACTGAAGAAACAATGAATTTGAGAGAGGGCTCATCTAAGTGAAAGATATATTTCAAAATTGGAAAGTTCAAAAATAGCTTTGGACAAGTAGTGAAAATGTAAATCTGAAAGGAAACACTGTCTGGGCAGCATGTCATTGGACAGTCACCTGGAGGAATAGAAAACATATATTAATATAGCTATTATGTGTAAGTATATTACTGCGTTGTACATAATTTGTACATATTGGTTATTTTTAACGCATTTCACCAGTCAACGTGCCAAGACTTCTCAATGTGAAATGACTAGTTGCAATGTTAAGTTTTAAGATGATAATGCTAATCACAAAAGTAATAGAGATTTGCAATGTCACCGTTGCCATTCCTTGGAAGTCACAAGGGAAAGGTTGCAATGGAAAGGCATCTATTCTCATTTTCTATGTGAATCTCAAGCAAATGTAACAATGTTTTGTGATAGGTTATTTAGGCACCAAGTCCAGATAAATTATTAACTGCTGTTGTCAGTTGCTAACCATTTGTGCAGTGGACACTGTCTATGAGGAACAGCTTTTGCTGCATGAAGGACAGCTGTGAACAGTTAAAGGGATCTGACAGGAGTCAAATCTCCAGTTGCATGCTCCCCCCATGTCCCCTTCACAAAGTGCCACTCTAGTGGGAGACATACATTACAACCAATGACGTTTATAGGCTTCCTTATACTGCATTCACATAGGATGGCAGGAATACAACAAATTCATCCATGAATATCGATAGGGCCAGAACGATTTGATATCCTGGGACCAGATAAATAAATAGGCCCAACTGCATCACAAATGCTGTAGAAAGAAAGTACTTGTGATGCAACGTTGTCAATATAACATCTAGCCCATTGTGCCACATATGACTTGCAGAGCTCGCCTATAACTTTTTTGTATTATTGCATACACACATAGAGAGACTTGAAGATGGACAGCTTGTTGCACAGTGAAAAGGTAGGAATGTGCTGCATTCAACATAATACAGAACATTCATGTATTTTCTCTGTTCTGGTGCACAATGTTCTGCCTAGTGCAAATGCAAGCATCCTTGCACCGTGGTGTAAGGGTGCTTGCTAGAGTTGTAAACAGGATTGTTTTTTAACAGGATGGGACACATTCCTGCACAAAAATCATCCCCTGAGGCATTTTCTTCTTTCTATGTGTACTGCAAAATGCAAAGAAATGAAGATATTTCTCCTCGTTACTCCTCACCAGGGGAGGCCTAGCATTTTGGTGCATTCCCAGGGCTACCAGTGATGGTAAATCTGGGAATGTGTCAAAATCCATAGGTGATGTGTGAGAACACCCACACGCCACACATGAAACACCTCCCTAAGGCAGAGTAATGCAATGCAATGATTTAGGCTGTGTTGCATTGCTCCAGATTTATCAAGCATCTCAGCACCACGCAAGGTGGCTTGTATGGCTTGACAACTCACACACAGTAGCTGCATAGCACAGGCACCCCATTGCGTGGTTCAGGTGCGACACAACTACTTGATAAATATCGCCCATGCTGTTTTGCACTTTGGACAAAGTGTGCATAAAATGTAACTCTGATTGGGTTGAGACATAGAGTGATTGATGTACCATTGCATAAGAATTGTTGGTCACGTCGGTTTTTTAATATGATTTTTTTAATTTCCTTAATAATTTGCATACGCCCCACAGCTAGTCTTAATGTGAATCATGGTCTAAACTGGTTTGTTTGCTTTTTTTGACTCATATTCTTGAACGATACAGTGATGCACATATTTTCCTTGCAGGGTGCTTCTAACCACCCATGAATGTCGGTTGTCCGACACAATGTAGACGATATGTGCCCTTTATTTTTGGGACTTTGTTGGTGCTTTCCATATTCTTGTACGCACATGTGACTGCCTTTTCTATTGAACAGTTAATGTTTTTGGGCGATATCTTTAGGTTTCTGCAAGTCAAATGATGGGAACACTTTACAGCATAATATTGGAAATTTCACATGCTCACGTGACTCATTCCTCCAAAATGTAAAGAGTTGTTTTTTTTTCCTACCAAATTATTATTTCAGCATCTCTTTTCTTTACCTTTTTCCGTTTATTTAACTCAGAAATCAACCCTCTCATTTTCATAAATTCCTTTCACTGTTTCTTGACATATTGTCCTTACCTGAACGATCACCATAATGAAAAAAATGTGCCTATACCTACTAATTAATCAATGTTTCAAAATGAAGGACCTTTTTTTTTAAATTACCAGTGTAAAGCACAGGAACTGAAGTGAGCATTTGCTGCACCATCTGCAAAATTTATTGATGCTCAGCCACAGAGGACACCTTTAACATAACATGCATCGCAAACTCCAAGATTACTGTATTTATCAAAATATTATTATACAGCTAACATAAGTCCAATAACTCTTTAACTGCGAACATAATTGTCCTATAAAACCGGGACGGCATTACTATTTGAATGATGTTGTGATTTTATTTATAGACGCACTGAAACATTTAATCAGGCTAATTCCGTGAATGCTAAAACATCACATACATATGCAAATCTAGCATTCCTCTGAGAATTGTTCAACTTCAATCATTCTTTTCTGTGTAAAATGTAACTGCCATCCTCACCCTACAGAGACAAGGTTATTTTAAGGAGTATGCAGAAAACTAACAAATACATGAATTAAAATACAACCTTCTTACATATCCTTGACTGAAATGAGCTGACCTGCATTTATAGGAGCAAATATCACATTTAACTACTACACACATACATCTTGCAACGATCTGACACATTTGGCCTTCTCCTCCTCATATATTCTTAAATATTATGCTTGTGTGCTTCACAATGAACTTCTCTTGAGCTATAGATGCACCACTCTTGGGGACATATTTACGAAAGGCCTGCGTCGCGTTTGCCCCACGCAACGTGGTACATGCGTGACACAAACCTCTATGACAGATATATGAAGCCTTGCAAAACCATTTTGTGGGGCTCTGAGTGGCTTCATAAATCTCGAGTAGCGCAATTGAGCACAAATTGCTGTGTTGCGTTATTCTGCCCTGAGAAGACGTTCCATGGGTGTTGCAATGGGTGTTACCATGCAACTCCCATGGATTTTGAAGCATTCCCAGATTGAAAAGAACTCGTAAACCAAAGAATGCTCCAAAATCTCACGCCTTCCCAGGGGAGGCGTAACAAGGAGAAATATCTTTATTTTGCCTTGTTACTTCCTCTTCATATGTGTGCTGCATTTCTGCAGCACACATAGAGAAGGGAATTTGTCTCCCGGGATTCTTTTTGTGCAGGAAGGTGACCCTTCTTGTGCAAGAACAATCCTTTCTGCAATGCAGGCACCCTTGCACCATGGTGCAAAGATGCCTGCTTTGGTGCTAGGCAGCCACCATGGCGCCAATGCAGGGACAAGGACAGGAATGTGTCTTTGTCTTAT
Organism: Lissotriton helveticus; assembly: GCF_964261635.1. Taxonomy (NCBI): domain Eukaryota; kingdom Metazoa; phylum Chordata; class Amphibia; order Caudata; family Salamandridae; genus Lissotriton; species Lissotriton helveticus. The sequence continues at coordinate 873,880,568 of NC_136063.1, forward strand.
AAATACAGTGCATTCTTGCCCTTTCTTTGTCACGCAGTGCAGCAAGGTGACTTGCTGCGTTGAATGACTTTTGTTCATAAACCTTCCCCATCATGTTTAAATGTGACATCAGCCACCAACAGTGATGTCACTTCCCCACATTTCTGTAACTCATGTATATTCATAGCTCCAAACTGCTGATTTTTTCATAAACGATTCGCACAGATATCCATTGTACCATTTGAAGATCTTGAGTTCTTCAGATAAGTTTTGGACAACCCCACACAATGGACCCTTTCTAGCATTGTGTCATTACCACAGAACCCTAAGTATGTAGTAATGACAGAAGAGTTCCGACAAGAAGTGGTTGTTTTATAGCTATAGCTTGAAGGTTTAATGGATTTACAGGTTTTCCACATTTTCATGATTGTGCTTTATAATCCAAAGTCAACACTACTACAAAGGGTGCACAAGGGGTATACAAAGTAGAGGCTGATCAGCAAGTTAAGGAGGAAGATACGCATGTTGTTCATTCGCATGAGATTTTCTTTTTTTGAAAAAAAAAAGTTTTAATATTTGTCATACAGTGTTCGGGTATACAATTCTTCTTGGGTTGTTTCCCTTCTAGATGCACACGTCCATATTTATCAAACTTTTGTGCAGTGCAGCAAGACTCCTTGTTGTGCTGCACTGCATGACAGAAGGAGGGCAGGAATGTGCCGTATCTATTAGGATATTGCGCATCCCTGTCTCTGTTTGCGCTGGTGCACAATAAGCAGCAGAGCGTCAATGCAGGCACCCTTGCATCATGGTAGAAGGGCGCCTGCGTTGCAGGCAATATTGGTTTTTGTGCAGGAAGTGACACCTTACTGCACAAAAACAATTCCCTGAGTAATTTTACTCTGCAGAATGCAGCACACACAGAAAGAGGAAAAAACAAGGAGAAACAAAAATATTTCTCCTCATTACGTCTCCACTGGGAAAGTGTAGTCTTTTGGCGCATTACCTGTTAAATTGGGGAATGCGCTGAAATCCATGAGTGGTTGCATGGGAACTCCAACAGCCATGCACCTGAACGCCTCCATGGGCAGAGTAATGCAATGCAGCAATTTGCAGGGTCTTGCATTACATTCGATTTATTAAGCCACTCAGAGGCACGCAAGGTGGTCTTGCGTGGCTGGATGAATCTAACGTACTAATTGTGCCGCTCTTGCACCCATGTGCGTGGCACAAGGGCATCGCACGGTTTGATAAATATGCCCCACAGTGTTTTATGTTTGTATAAAGTATGGTTCAATCAATCCATGGAGGAAATCACCAAATTGTACATTACCACCTATGCATTTGGAACATCCGGTTTTTAATTGGGGGACATTGGTAATTATATACAGATGTGAACGAAGGAAAATAACAGGAATATTAGAATATTTCAGTTTCAAATGAACAACTCAGTTCTCCATTGTTCTGTTGATTGTGTGAGTCGAACATGCAGAAAGTCAATGAAATCGTGGCTGGTTTTATGGTTCAACTCGATGTTAGGTTGTTTTAAGTTAAGGATACGTGTGTTATTTCTTAAGCTAACCTCCTTGTTTGCCCCTATATTCAAACTATCAGCAATATACCCTTGGCTCAAAATCAAACCGTTTTAACACTCAGTGTTCTCAAGAATGTGTTCTATCTCATATTTGACATAAACATGTTCACTTATCCTATGGCTCCTCAAAGCCATTGCAGTTTAAGTAAGCTCTAGACAGTAAGATCCATTTGCATTAAAAACAAAACAAAAAAAAACTGTAATGCAGTTATTCTAAAATAAGTGTTCCATTTACGCTTTCTAAATTTCCCTGTGGGGGGCAAGGTGCTGCTCCCCTACCTTCACTGTGAGAGACCGATGTATATTTATAGTGAATTCACAGCCATCGAATAAAGTTTGATGGTGGCCACATTACCTGTAGGGTGACAGAGAGGAGACAGCAACTTAGTGCTGCCAGTTAGAGTAGGGCAATCTTGTCTCACAAGGGCCTCATAAGAAAGTGTGATTGTCACTATCCCTTTGTCCTTGGCAGCCACGGCCCGTGGAGGGAGTTGAAGTGGGGCGGAAAGGCGGGGCAGGGTGGGGGTTGCTTAAATCTGGAATATGGATATTTGGAGGTAAGTAAACAATTTAATAAATAAAACGAATTCCGTAGCGCGGGCTGCATCGCATTTTGGGTCAGCAGGAATGCTGGACCTTTTTGTTCCTTTCGGCATATCGAGGGCCAGAAATGCAATGTTGTTATTTTTTTTAATGTTTTTTTTAGGCAAGTGTGATGCTACGATCTTTCGTCTACCTCAGTAGTGGATTATCTGCAAGGGTCATACGACTTCTATTACAAAACACAATGGGCCTTATTTATGAAAAGAGACGCATCGCTGCGTGAAAACAGCGATGCGTCACTTTTCACTGCGCTCTCCCTGCGACATGATTGATGCGTCATATTTATAATATGACGCATCATGTCGCAAGGAGTTACAGATACATCAGTATCTCTGACGTATCTGTAAGCGCAAAAGTCACGCATTGCTGGGGTGTGTCACAAAAGTGACGCAACTCCAGCAATGCGTCCTTTCACATGGGGAAAGCCCCATGTGAAAGGGCTTGCATCAGTCTTACGCCTGCTGTGAGGCAGGCGCAAGATTTTGACGCAACAGCGTCCTAAAAGTGACGCAGTGAAATCTCATAGATTTCACTGCGTCACTATTACGAGGCTTTTTGCGGGGGAACGCCCCCTCTGCATACATTATACCTGACGCAGGTATAATGTAGCGCAGGGGTTTACAAAGTGACGCATCTGCTTAGATGCGTCACTTTGTAAATAGTGCGCATCAGGAGGCAAGTTTTACGCCGCCGATGCGTCACAAAAAGTGACGCATCGGAAGCGCAAAACTCACGCACGGCCTCATAAATGAGGCCCAATGTTTCTCTAAAATACAATAGAGAAAAAGTACATTATTATTTGTATGGCTCTGTCGGTTCAACTTAGCAGACATTTTCAGAGGGGTTGAGAGGGATTGTGGCATATGCGGACGACATTGCAGTAATTACTACAGAACCGGATTAGGCAATCAGAGAGGTCAAAAGCATGTCAGAGGAATTCTGGAGGAAATCTGGGTATTGCCTGAACAAAGAGTAGACACAAATAGTTTGCTCACAACAATGTGATAACCATGATCATCTCAAACCTAAATCTGCCACATGTCTGGGGTTTAATAAAACCTCTAGTATGGATGCGATATGGCCAATTAATCTCGCCCCGGTACTTGATAAAATAAGTATGGAATTGAGACGCTTAGATAAGCTGCAGCTAACAATAAGAGGGAGGTCAAATGTAGTAAAAATGAAAACTTTCCAGAAATTGCTATATTTATTTTGCTTAATCCCCCTCAAATTTGCAGATATAATTATAAATATAGTGAATGCTATGTTTTCCAATTTTATGTGGAGCTACCAGAAAACACGCCAGGTTTGAAAACTATGACGCTCCCCCGGGAAAGAGGTGGTCCTGCTGTCCCGAATATGCTATTTTACTATTGGGCAGCTGCATTATAAAAGATGGGCACCCTGCTCTTTCCTGATAATTTGAGCTCCGGTGATCTAGACCTACCCTCTATATTTCGTATATCTATTGGAAAAGAGGCAGAGGTTTTTTTTTCTTAGACAACTAATACCTAGTTATTATTAAAAGACATGCTTTAAGTGTAGAAAAGCATCCTGGAAGATCTGGAAAAAGGTCAGCAGATTGAAGAAGATCACAAGATATAATAGGTATACACCTATATGGCGCTCCTCTTTTTTCCCGGCTGCCCTGTATGATGCAATGGGTAGAAATTGGGAACAGGCTGGAATTGACAGGATTTCAAATTTGTACAATAATACACAGATTGTCTCATTTGCAGGGCTAATTTAGAGATATGGGGTCAACAGCAGAACACAATTCAAATATATACAGATCAGGGAATTTCTTATGCGTCTTCTCACTGGGTCCCTTAATCTGGCCAAAATACAAATTCTCGAAATATTAGGCCAAGGGGATAGCAGGATCAGGGACTTCTACCAAGTTCTAATAGAGACCCTCCCCGACGAACTGAGATAAAATGCGCAGCAAAGCTGGTGGATGGGGTTGCTGACCTGGATATGTCAATTGAAATGGGGATAAATAGCTTCCTATCAGGGCCGAACTGGCTACCAGGCAGTTTGGAATGCTGCTGAACTGGGGCTGATTTAGTTGATGGGGACCTGCGTGTACTTTGCTTTTATTATTTTGAAGCAAACACAGGTCTCCATGAACGAAATCAGCCCCCACTGCAATTAAATCAACCCCCCGCTCTGCAGAATTCCAAACTGCCCGGCAGCCAGTCCAGCCCTGCTTCCTATCAGCTAATTTGAAGTTTCAGCATTATAAGACCATCTTTAAACTGTGCAATACACCGGCGAAGCTTTATAGTTGGAGGAAGAGGGAGAATGACAACTGCCATAGATGCCAAACAGGTCCTGCTGATAGTATACATATGTTCTATTGATGCAGCAAACTTGCATCTTTGAAAAATGGTATAGAGAACTTTTGGCAGCTAACAATCAGTAAGGTAAAAACTATCAGCCCAGCTATGATGTTACTAGGATGTGACTCCCGGGCTAATCTAGCTGTTCCCCAGAAGATTTTATATTTATGACAGTAGCTGTGGCTTGACTACTGATTGCTACTGCATGGAAAGACATGGACCCCTCGCCTATCAGCTTTAGATCCACCCCCTGTTAAGCATCTATATGCAGGAAACTGCACTATACAAGAGTAAAGGCCAACGGGCCAGGGAGAAGGGTCGGGAAGATGTGGGAACCCTTGATGATATGGCTTAAAAGCAGAGCAGGGTAGCGAGGGCAGCCTTAAGATAAGTAAATTCACTGTAGAATAACACATGAGACATATGATTCAACTTAAGAATATGCCTTGGGTTTGTATCAGCTTTTTAAAGTATATTTATATATTTGAGTTCATGCTGGAAGAGATTGCATACCCTGTTTTGTACAGTATTGCAACTCCTCCCCCTTTACAAATGTAAAGCGCATAGCACAAACCATGTCTACAAAGGACTAAGGAAACCTTATGATTAAAAGTGTATCTACCTGTGTATTTATGTAACCATATATGTAGTATGAATTATGCAACCTGTTCAGTGATGAAACTAATATTTATGTAAACTAATTTCCTTTTTGTGTCTCTCTGGTTTTTAATAAAACATTTTTTTAAAGAGATGGATTGTGGCAATATTGCACTAAGCATTAGCTTCCAGCACATGAAATGGAAACAGATGGATTTCAATTTTTCTTTCAGGCAACTAAATCTGCATTAAGGATACTGATAGAGCGCGCAGGTCCCCGACTATAAATTTACCATACTCACCTGGGTCCATAATCAATTACACATTTCTTAAATCAGGTATCCTATGCTCTAACTACCAGATACTTTAGCCACTGGGTCCTGGGTCCTATACCATTGACTTATCAATCCTTATTTAAATTAGGTAGCAAATAACATATGCACTCATAATAACCACAGACTCTGGAGAGTTTTAAACTCTTTATCTAAACTTCATAAATGGTCATGATCCAAAGATTGAACACAATAAGAATCTCAATAACGAAAATCAGAAATAATGCATGACACTTTATGTCCTCCTTCACCTAAATGATTCAGTAAGGCGATAGTATCAACAACACAGACATTCCAGGTTTTAGACGCCACCAATATGTTGTCTATATACTGGACCAAGACTGACTGTCCAGGTAGTACCAATGACTCAAGGCACTTTTTCAAAATCAGATTAAAAATCGAGGGTCTTTCTGTGGACCCCTGAGGGACACAATTCCAAACATAAACATGACTGTCGAATGCAAATGAGAAAAGAAATTTGCTGTCTTGATGTAATGGAATCGAGAAAAATGCGTGACACAGGTCAATGACATTAAACCATCCAGCCTTCCACGGTATCTGATATAGAATCACTGCAGGATTTGGCACGACTAGACAGCATGGGACAACACTTTTATTAATTTTTTGGAGGTCTTGTACGACCCTGTACTTGCCACTCAGTTTCTTTATGCCAATTATGGGAGAGCTACATGGACTGCTCATTAATTCTTGTAAAGTGCCTGCTTCAACCAAACGTTTTATTTCTACTGCAACACCTGCTTTTATTTCTGAACTCATTTTATACTATTGAGTATTTGGGTAAACTGCATCTTCTTTTATTGTCACTTTTATTGGGTCAACATTTGCCATTAATCCTACATCTTTTCCAGTAAAATCCCATACATCTGGTTTTACCGTCTGTTCCAGTTCTTCTGGTAAGTCTTCTATTGTCAGTCTTTTAATTTCTGTCTCTTGTTTCGGTAACATTAATTTGTAAATTCCGTCTTCGTCTGGGGTTTGAATTTCAACGCGTGTATCAAGAAGGAGAGAGAGGACCAGAAAGCTAGTCCATATCCCCCGGTGCAGCGAAGGAGGCAGTACAGGTCTACGGCAGGCTCTGACCAAGAATTCTGGTCAACCCATGCCACTTCTCAAACCATGAAGTAGCTTTTTTGAAAAACTAGCGTGTTTTTTGAGATGGGAATCCCCCACTCACACATAGAAAAACACTTTAGGGCGTGTATACACATAGTCTGAAATATACACCCACTAGTTTTAACTGCACACACCCTTTTACCCGTCCTGAAGAAAGCCAGCTTAGTCATAAGGCACTGGCTGAAACATGTTGACACATCCCAGGATGTGGGAGGTCGTAACTCGCCTCTAACATCCAACAGCCTTATTTTTAACCGCTGACGGTGACCCAGCTATTAAAGTGTAATTTGCCCTCGGGCACTGGGATCCCCGCCAAGCCGTTTTAAACCCACTTTTCATAACAGTCTTCACCGCACACACAGCGACATACCTGCTCCGCTGTAATCAGGCGTCGAAGCACACCCGGGACACGCTAGGTGTCACTGGGTGGGCCCGATGATGAAGCATGCCACCAACTAGGTTGGTGGGTGAGGGCTTTATGAGCACACCTACCAGGTGCCACTAACCAGTGACGAAACATACTTGAGTCCTTGATAAATTAAATCAATTTTTTTGTTTTTTTCTTGAATAATTAAGCTAGTCTATTTTTGATTTACAACGTTTGAATTTCAACACCACTTGGGGTACAGAAAATGGTACAATTCATTTTGCACAACAAGTCTTGTCCTAATAAATTTACAGGACTTGAATCACAGACAACAAATCTATGCATTTCTTTAAAATTGCCTATTCTAACTTCCATAGGTTCTGTAGCTGGGGTACTAATTTGTTTATTAGAAATGCCCACTACTTGGATCTCTTCTCCCGAGAGGGGTAGGTTTGGAACATCTGCTGTTCTTACAGTAGAACGGGTAGCACCAGTGTCCAACCGAAAGGTGACATCATTTCCTTCAACCTTTCCTTCAATGTATGGCCCTGACTGGTCTACCGGCAAGGAGGCGCCAAGCACGCACTCCTATTCCTCCCCCCTCAGGCACCGTCTGTAAGGTTCTTCACTAAAAAATGTAGTACTCAGAAGAAATTGTGCTGTATCTCTCCTTTCACCTCCCTCCCAATTTGTGGTATCTACTCTCTGTTGTGCTTTGCTCCTGTAATTTGGCATAGGTGCAGGGGGTAACTGGTTCTGTATTACCTGCTGCTGTGTATTCCGTGGCACCTCATTCTGCGTCTGTGGATTTAAATCATTATTTTGCACATTACCACTCTGTACAGCCTTACACTCGTTCTTCCAATGCCCCGACTTGCCACACCCATGACAAGAGAATTTTCGTTTCGCTTCCTCTCTATTGAATTTTCCCCTTGGCCTTCCTCCATTTCCATCACCCTGATTCTGGTTACTACCTATCTGGTTCAACTGATGTTCTTAGTGCTCTGTTAGTTTTACTTGTGCCCACATGACTTTTTCCTTTAACTCTTTTCGTTTATTGTCTAGCTCATCTTCACAATATTTGGCATATTTAAGGATCTCGTCGATTGGCTTGGCCTGCCAACACATTTTATGATCTTTAATCCATTGTGAAATTTCTGGTCTTAATCCTGACACAAATCGATAAATGAAATGCATCATATCCTTCCTATCTATGTTATCCAATCCACTGTACTGTTTGAATACCTGCAATAAACGTTCATAATATGCATGCACAGATTCATCTTTATTCTGAGTGTTTCTATCTTTTCTAGTCCAATCTGTTTCTTTTGCAGGCACCTTCCCTTTGAGGTAAAGTATTACCTGGTTTTATTTTTTCATAACATCTTCGGAAGGTGCCCCTGTCTTTGGGTCTCTAGGGTACTCCTCACTAGGCAAATCAACACCAATTTTACATTCTGTCCATAAATCTACTGGAACTACAATGTCGAATAATCCATCTAAATCTTTCAAAAGACACTTTGAAACTTTTACAAATCTCTCGACTTGTCTGTACCATTCTACAGGTTTTTCACGAAGTTTTGGGAAATCATTTGTAAATGACAAAATATCCTGTCGGGACCATGGAACATGCACATAACCTCCACCTGATACTTCTCGCATAGGACATCATTTCCCCACTTATTCTGCTTCTTTTAAAACATATTCTGAAGTCATTTGTTTTGATCGCACCTCTTCCTTTTTTTTGCTCACCTGGCTTTCCATTTTTCTAATACTCCCCATTTTTGTAACAATGCTAGTAGCTCTCTTATCTGCACTTTTCTTCCGGAACTATTCATGTTTTCTAAATCCTTGTCATAAAATTCTGCTCAATATGGTTTTTGTAATACTTTAGATTTACCAATGTCAATTCCCATGCTAGCTGCTGTGTCCATTAATTTTTCATGAAACACCCTTGTATTCCTAGTAATGCTTTTACAAATAAATATTAGTTCATTTTCACTAAGAGTATTTAATCTGTCCAATCCCACATTTCCAGCCATCAGTTCCTCCAATTCAATTCTCAATTTGTATATATCCAATGGTTTCAGCTGTGTCTTTGGTTTCTCTATTTCTCGTGTCCATCTATCTATTTCTTCAGGAGTTACTACAGTTGCACTTCTCGTACCTGAGGATGTCTCCATCTGTACTTCTCTTAAATTTAAAGGAGTGGTTTTTCTAATCGAACTACTCTCTGGTTCTCTTATTAGTAAATCCATTAATGAGATTACTGACTCACATTCATTTGCCTGATCGTCTACTATCAAGGGTTCTTTTCTTGGCGGTACTACCGATGTAGTTATAAATGGAGCTTTTGGACTAGCTTGCTTATCTCCATACAAAGGAACAACTGGGCCAATGGTTACTGGAATTGTCAGAGCTTCGGGACTTGTATTTAATTGAGAAATGTTCTGAATCAATTCACTTCTCTGTTTATTTAATGCTTCTCTTTCTCGTAATACCCACTCGATTGAGGTCTCATGTACCACTTGCGGAATTAAAGGTGGTTTTGAAAACGGGGCATTTGGATTTACTGTACTCGGTTCCTCATTATAAGGTGGTGGATTTTTCATTAACAAATCCTCCATATAATCATCATCTGAATCACCACTTGTCATTAAATGTTTTGTTTTCTCCGTCCTTTTACTTCCAGTGGGCTCTTCTAAAGTTAATACAGGATATAATCCTTCCACTACCATGTTCTGTCTCCATTGTTTCATTTGTTTATCTCTGGTTTCTCGTGGGAATTTAGGGTAGAACTTACTAAATCCTTTGTCAGTTCTAGGTCTGTCTCGCTCAAAAGCCTCAATCTCCCATTCTTCTAGTGCCTCATACTGCGTTAGTCTAGGTCTAGGATGTAAATCATTCATTTGTGTCCTTAAATTGAACAAAATTCTGCCATTAAACGTGCCATCTAAGAGAAATGCCAAAATTCCATCATCTTTAGTGTATTCCACCCAATTCTCTAACCATACACAAGTGTGGTAACCCCTGTCAAACATCATAAATGATGCAGGCGTATTTGGTGGTGGAATAATAACTCCTTCTCTAGTTTTAATTGGTTTATCTTTTTTAAAGAAATTCTTAACTCTGTTTACAAATGACATTTTTCTTTCACTTCCATACATTTTGTAAGGTCTGCCTCCTAGCATCTGCTCTCTAGCAAACCCTAAGTATCTTCTATCAGGTCGATTTTCTGGATGCCCTGGATTTAAATACCACATATATTTAGAACATTTTGAAATTGTACGATAACTCTCAGATTTGTTTAAAAAATACTTCTAACACTAGCGCGTCTTTTATTTTCTTCAACCAATCAACAATGTGGTTTCAAATATTTTTAACTAATGATTGCGCAGCTTTTCTCGTGAGATGAGTTCCCACGCTCCTGTGCTCACCCCTCCTTTACAATATTATCTCAGCTACACACCCGCTGTCTCAACCAATACCAGTCCGGCTCTGAGTGACATCAGCGCAGCTCCGCAACTGACTCTCTCCTTCACAAGGTAATGCAAAAAACTCAATTCTTTTATTTAAAGTGCAATTCTTTTTTTTAATCAACACCGTTTAAACATTCGCCACTGTACCCGAGTGTCTGGAAAGAAAAGATATATTTCACTGCAAGTAAATCCCTTCCGTTTACCTTTCATATATTACGAGTAGATCCCTTCTGCCTACCCTTCACACAAGCATTAAAGAACCTGCTATTCCTTCGGACTCATCCACTCCCGGATATATACTAAGGCCAAAGTTTCACCAGCGTACCCCTTTGCTATCAATCAAGCTCAGACGAACCTGCTACTCCTTCTGTGTGACCCTTTCTAGGTGATATCACACTAAAAGTTTTGCTAGCGAACTCTTTGCTATCATTTATTCACGCATTCATACAGAAAACCCTAAATAGTGCTTCCGGTTTTACCTAACCATGCACTAACTTCCTGCGAGTAAGTGACCTCACTGCAGTGTGGCTTCCATTTACCACCCGCTATTCTGCCCCCGGGGATTCCAAACAAACTTATAACAGGTACGAACAATTTTGGTTAATACATCAAATTGATACATCATCAACAGAATCAATAACATTTCAAAATATTTCAAATAATATCACATTTGATCGATCAATCATAATAATATTTTCATAAACAACTAACTAGCTACCTTTATTTAACTAAACCCTAACCTTTCCTCTGCTACCAAAGAAAGATACTGATAGAGCGCGCAGGTCACCCGACTATAAATTTACCATACTCACCCTGGCCCATAATCAATTACACATTTCTTAAATCAGGTAACCTACGCTCTAACTACCTGATATTTTACCTACTAGGTCCTATACCACAATGGTACCTGTAACCTATTGGATCAGGGAGTTAGTTTAAATTAGGTAGCAAATAACATATGTAGTCCTATAATAACCACAGACTCGGGAAAGTTTTAAACTCTTTACCTAAACTTCATAAATGGTCATGATCCAAAGATTGAACACAATAAGAGTCGCAATAACCAAAATCAGAAATAATGTATAACTATGCAAAAGATATATTATGCCAATCATTTAGCAATTTAAAGGGAAAGGTAAGAACAAGGAACATGCTATTTAAATTTAAAACAGACTTACACAATTTGTCTAAGGGTGGGAAAAAGAAGGAACATGCTAAATAGCACAGCTTTAAGCAATTATCAAAGGGTGGGTATGAAGAGGGAACATAATATGAAATCACGAAAACAATTTGAGCATATAACTATTGGGAAGGTAAGAAAATAAAACACACTATTAAATCAAATGACGAATTTATCATTTAAAAAGGGAAAGGTAAGAAAAGGAACATATGCAATCTAAGCTTTTATCGATTTAGGGAAGGTAAAGAGAAGGACACACAGAACTATAATGACGATATCCACACAGATTTATATTTACCTAGAATGGTGTGAAGACCAACCCTGGCCACGGGTCAGTTAAGGACAGAAACCCCAAAAGTTGCAGTTGCCAGTAGGCCAGCAGGTGCAGATCAGATTCAGGACAGGATAAACCAGATCTGGATCAGGACAGGACCACCAAAGGTTAAGACCAGCACCTGCAGTTCAGTTGCAACGCCTGCGCTACTCCCTCTCTGCAAGTAATCAGCCAAAACCCCGATTGGGTTATCAATTTCACCAACAAAGTGCTTCGCCAGCACCTCAGTTTCCCGGACCCCGATTGGGTCAGCGAATCTTCTGACAGAGTGCTCCGCCTTACCTCTGTTCTCGATCACCTATGGAGTGCGTTGAGTGAGTGACAGGTCAGCTATTTGGACAAGTCGGACAATTTCTCTGGCTAAACCTACGCTAGTTATACTATTTTCCAGGTCAGTGTACCACCCCCCAATGTTGCAAGTGTAAAGATCCCCAATTTCGATTGGACAAAATAGGAGGAGAGGTCGTAACACCACACCAAATTTGAGACTTTTACCATCCCTTATTCAAATTTACATTCCCACCCATCAAAGTCAGGTTCTCATGAGGTTTTATTCCACCCAACTATGGATGTTCTATTGAAAAATACATTGTTTAACATTGTGTAAATTTGGGTTCACAAGTCCATGTTCCAAGGAGCATCTTCTAGTCAGTCAGTTCCTTGGCCATAGTCCAAAGTTCACTGTTCCAGAGACTTGAGATTTTCGCGCAGTCGCAGTTTCAACAAATATGGAGGACAGCGTTACAAGCCAGGCCAGTTTCCAAAGTGCGACATGAAATGGAAAAGAAACAGTTTTAGAACACAGAATAAATGAATACACTGTATACCATGTATTTCTACTCTATACCCTTTATCTTAATTTTAACTATAGCATTAGGGTTAGGCAGAACGAACAGCTTGGCAAAAGCAGCAGTGCAAGCTTCTCGCATGTGAGAACATAGAGCAGCCATATTAACACTAGTGCGCAGAAGCGGCAGAATCCCTCCAAAACAACGAATACGTCATGTCACGTGAGTATGACAGACGCATGCGCAATAGAAACCCTCGCGTACCAGCAGCCATCTTAGATGCAAGCGTATTATGATTAGTAAATACATAAGCAAGCTTCTATCGGACACCCAATGTTGATGTAAAATATGCAAAATTAGTAAAACAAACATGTTGGATACTTTATTACCGTTATTCGAGGTTCATGAATACAAGCAAGTCCCTTCGAATCCTTGCTCCATCAATAATAACAAAGAAAATATTATTTTCACTATTTAATGGCTGTGAATGTAGCATTTCGTATCACTGTGATTTAAGTGATACATTGACATGCGCAATGCAACCTTCCTGTTATATTCAAATTTAAAACTCAATGGGGCAGATTTCCAAGGAACTGACACATCTGCATAAATGCATCAATTTCCTTGCACCAGTGTCAAATTTCCTTGCGTCACCATGGAAGCGCTGTATTCACAACACAGTGTTCCATGGCACAAGGATTAACAGATGCGTCAGAAATACTGACGCATCTGTTGGCACAAAAGTGATGCATTGCTGGAGTTTGTCATGAAAGTGACGTAACTTCAGCACTGTGCCACAACAGATAGGTGAGTCCCATACAAAAAGCCATGCATCATTCCCTATGCCTGGTCTGAGCAGGTGCAGGGATTTTGACGCAGTGAAGGCATAGAGTGACACAGTGAAATGTTGTAAATTTTACAGTGTCAGTTCTACATGGTGTTTTGCGTGGGAACGCCTAGCCTGCATACATTATACCTGGCGCAGGTATAATGTGACGCAGGGCTTTACATGTCTCAACAAGAAAGGAGGGGACTAGGATCAGATTGTGGTCCAGTACCTATGCTCCTAATGCTAATCACAATACCAATTCAGGGGTAACTGAGCCAGGGTGCAGGCAGGCATGATAGCGGGTAGGTGCTGAGAGCCAGGACACCAACGGAAACTCCTGTTACATGTAAATGTAAATGTGTGGGACTTGTAAAGCGCACCGCTGCCCGTAAGCGTCCTGGCGCTGAAGACCGCTGGGGAACCCGTCCTGGCTTTCCCTGTGAGATGGTCCCTTCTGGGTATCTCCAAGGTGAAACCAGGCATCCCCGACGTCTGTGGGGGGCCGTTGTAGAGATGAGGCAAGCTTAATGCCCAGAGTTGCCCAGTGTGATCCCTGGTTAGAGTAGGCACCGAGAAGAGAATTATCGAGTCCGCTGACCCTGGTCCACCACCCTGCCGCATCGGGAATTCAACCCTGGTCCCGGGCCGTTCTCTGCTTCCGGGTCTGCCGCCTCTAACCAGTGAGCCACACCACTCCACTTGATAAGGTGCTGGTTACCTCAGGCGCTAGTCTATGGAGCAACTCTCTTCATATCATTAGCTTTCCTCAGGAGCGGCACAAACTATTTAGTTTTAGACTATCCGTAGCTATCCACAGACACGGCCCACCCTGAGTTAGTAGGGTTTCTCGACCCCTTCACTCACTTTCACTGTCACATCACAGTTTTATGGTCCTGATGAAGCTCCACAGATCTTTCTGAATAGTGAGGTGCAAAACATGTGGATCTTTTAGTTACTTGGGTACATTGCACCTGTTGGAGTAACGCACGACCTTCGGGGTCTTTTATCCTGAAAAGGGTACCTTCACATTTAAATTTATCTACCCCTGGTATCCCTTAGCCAGTTTCAACTTTTCACACACCCTCTCACTTTTTACATAGGACTCCACCCCAACACACCCACACTCATCTGACGGCTGTTCAATCAAAAGATCTCCACCAAAGTACTACTGAACAGGGCAGAGTGCAAATGGATGACTTTTTGCGACTCCGTCCACCGTGGATTAAACACCATTGATGAGTGGAACAGCACTGTGATTACATAATCCACTTAAGTCCTGGCTGTTATACTCGATGCAATTACATTATCGCTCTCGCATAGGTGAGAGACTCTAATACCCCATGAACTTTCAGTACACCCATGAAATGTACTTCCATGCATTTATCATATTGTTAATCCCTTTTCCTCCAATGTCTCAATTAATATGCACTCATCAGTCTGAATTCCAAGGCCAGATCATGCTCTCCTTTGACTATTGTATACTATGCATAAAAGTGTCCTGCTCCATTTCCTGTGGCCACTATTCCTAAATCTTGTTCTAACTATAAATCAATATTCACGCGTATCTTTGCACTCTAGTGATGTATCATGCACTCCCAGCCTCATGCATAATTTTTGCTGTGCTTCCCTTCACGAATATGTTCAATGCATTTACTGTCCCATACTTGTTCATGAGGGCGCGAGTCCTAATACATGCAATTTCTGCCGTATGCCTTTCACTACCGATTCCAAATGTTCCCCGCTACATAAATTGCTCGCACTATATGACTCACGGGACTTACTTAATTCCTACCTCCAGGTTACTGTTTACATCTAAGGGCCAGACTTAATGTGTCTCTTTCACTCGGACTTCAATAAAGTTATTATCCAAATAGACAGATACCCGCCCCCTTTCAAGCAGTCCTCACTCCCCTTTCTGACTGGCTACACACAACCCCCCTTGGACCGCCTCTCCCACTTTGCCCCGCCCACCCAAGCGCACACGTCAAAATCCTTAGACGCCCCTGCCATTACCGTCACTACTTCAAATGCGCTAGCCCTCGCGGACCTCGGCTGCCGCCACAGATGCCCAAGGGACCCAAGCCCTTCAGTGACCGTGATTGACTCAGGTAAACTTTGCACCACCATCAGGCCCGAATAGCGCTCCTGCCTAACCCGGTTACACCTTGTTGTTAACCCGATGCCCCCACCCTTCTCCCAGCTCCAGCTGCACTACTTCAGTCCCCGCGAGGCGCCCGACCACGGCGCTCTGATTAAGCAGACCAGTATCTTGAGTGCTCCCATGTCCCACCCACCCACACTTCCTATCCCCAGCAGTGCACAACACTGAGATCTGCTTCCCCCCATTTAGGAATAACGGCCGCACGCCTGACATCCCGCCACCTTGAGGCCCGCACACACTGCACCTCATTGACAATTAAAGATCCCCTGAGACGCCGGACCGCAGCGCTCTAAATCTCTTGACCCACGTAAGTTTTCCGTGGCATACTTTTCCTTTTTCCTTTCCCCCCCTCCCCCTCCCTCCCCCGTCCTTCCTCCGTCTTACGTAATTTTCTCCCCCCAGGATCCTCATCAGACACCTGCTCGCTCACATCTAACCGCCGAGCACTTGACTCCTGCCTTCCCAGGTACGAGTACATTACCCCCCTCCTCGCCTACTAGCATTGCCGCGATGCTCACGGGCATTCTGTTGTCTCACAAGTCCTATGCAGGCCTTATGCCGCCAGTGTGACCTTATCCTGAATTCTTCCACACTCCACCTCGGATGGTCCCCCTACCCAGGCACCGGCTATTCGCCAGGGTTTTCTGTACTTGCCCCCCCCCCGGCTTTACTTTTAATGCCTTTCCATGCTGCACAGTTACCCGATCCCTCATCCCAGCGATTGTACCCTTCTCACCTAGCTTTATCATCACCACCTACCCGCGCTCCCTACCCTCCAGATCTTACCAGCTTACTATTAGCTTCACTCACCCTTGTTGGCCATATTTCACACGCCCGTACGCGTAACTCCCTCCCATTCGCCCCCTGACATATCCTTTTCAACCCGCAGCACTGGAACTAAACCGACAACCACGTCCTGAAGATGACACCAAACCATTGAGGGTCGAAACGTCGTCGACTGTACAGCACATTTATTGGTGCAAATTCTACTGTGGCTATTGCTTAACTGTGAATTGAACAGTTAAGTCACTTGAATTGTTCACTTCACTAAGCCACCCACTGTATGATACTTGCACTCTCACCCTTCCTGCGCAGTTCACGCTGTTTTTCCTACCACTTGCGTCACTAACTCTCACTTGCACACCATTGAGCACCAAGTATTTTATGGTTGTCATTTGATTTGTCTAAATACAGTGTTGCTACAACTGTATGATCGTGACCCTGTTTTAACACTCACTTTGAATACAAGATGAATAACAACAAAAGAGTAATTGAATATCTGTCTCCTTTATTTCCTTTCGTGTAATGTTTTCAACATACATGTATAATTGTCTACCAAATATTACCTGTTGGGATATTGTTTTTTGTTCAACCTTGTCACCCTGATCCCGACCAGGTCTATGGGTCTTACTCCTGTAATACTTTACTGGATAATTATTACATCAGCTTGTTTTTCACGACTGCTTGTATGAAAATTGATTAGTTTCTCACATTGACTGCCCTTGCAGGGCAGCCTTTAAAATACACGCTGGTCCTGTTCCAGGGAGAATGCTGTAAAAGGCCCACATGCTTATGTAATGATTGACACAGACACAGGGACTATCCTTAGTTAACTGTCCACGAGCCTGTGCACTCAGGCCCTTTTATGAGCAGGCCCACGTCACTCGTAATGCCTGTGTAGGATGGGTGTGGGGTGCAAATATGGCCAACTCTCGAGGGAGTGGCTGGTAAAACTAGTGCCTGCTGAGACACTAGAATGTGTCCAGGAGGACACTACACATGCGTCACAGTTGTATTTGCATAATACAAGCCTCCTTACCTTTAACAAATCATGATTCTCGATGAAGTGAAAACTATGAGAATTAACATTCTAACACACGTACATGATACAGGCACAACACAGGTGACTAACACACTAAACAGGGAATGGAAGGCATTAAAGGACTGTTTCTCAGTACTCATAAACAAATATAAACACACAAGAAATACAAAAGTCCAGGAAGAAACAGAGAAAGCTCTTATGGAATTACAATACATTTATGTACTTTTATATGATGATTAAACCTAAATTACCTAGTGTGGTATGCTTCATCAGGGGGTTCCTGATCTAGTACTAGAAAGCATCAGAGAGTACTATTTTTCATTGGTTGGAAATCCACATAGTTATGGGTAAAGAAGAGAGGGAGGAGGAGACAGAGCATCAGCCTACTGCACCCAGCCCTTAGTGTTAACTCTCCCGTCACCTGTTTGTCTAAGACGCTGGAATCACGAGAAAGAGTGTGGTTCAGCAAGTCCTTAAAATGAAACACATGAGGCCAGAGATTATGGGCCATATTATCACGGAACGGCAATATCATTGTCGCCGCTTTAGCGGCAGGAAACTGCCGCTAAAGTGGCGATAAGGGGTTAATAATATGCCCTTGTGAATTCCCATAGTAGCCCAGGTTCTGGTGTGAACCTGGGCTTCTATGGAAATTCAAAAGGGCATACTATCAAGCCCATTATAGCTGCTTTAGTGGCAGTTTCCTGCCGCTAAAGTGGTGATAATGTTATCGACGTTATTTAATAATATAGTACTACATTATTAGCTACGGGACAATTGCTTGCATGCACCTATGCACCCAGGGTGCTGCACCCCAGCCCCTTCCCCCGCACTGTGCTCAATTGTAGGTCTTGCATACTGAGGCTTCACTGCTCACCTGCCACCACCGGTGTGTCCCACGAAGTGTTGGTGCAAGCTCCGAGTCAGGGTTACGTTTGTAGGGTAGACCAGGCCTCGGTCGGGGACAGTGTCTTGATACCACAATGGAAGGTGTCAGAATGCCCAGGGCATCATAGCGGGGTCAGGGCCCGCTCTGCCACTCTTGAGGCAATCCTGGAATGTCTGAAAAGGGAGAAATATTTTAATGGTTGAAATGTCTGGAGTTAAATGAAGGTTTATTTCAAGCTTGATAGAAAATAGGAGTTGAGTGCATCCTTCGTTTTTTAAGTACGATCTACCAACTGTTAGTGGTAATCGTGGTTCAAAGAGGAGATTGCGTGCTCAAGAATTCACAAGGTTAAATAATTATACATTATACAAATGTTTATATAGAAAGGAACAGAGGGCATGCTAGAAGCATAATGTGTGCGTGTAATGCAGTGGTGGAAGCCTGTGTGCATGTACACTTAGTAACAAGATCACTACAGTGTTCTAAAAGCCACTGCCACGTGTCTGTAGGGCATCACTGCCCGCTGGCTCAGGCCTACAGTATTGTCCAGCAGGTCCTTAAAATAAGACAGATGTCACTGAATGAGGTCAGAGATCACATCATTATGCACAGCAACATTGTCTGTTCGCACCTGCACGCCTGTCCCGCTGCACCGCGCTCAATTGGAGGCCCTGTTCACCCAGTCCGCTCTGCTTACCTGCTGTCATTGTATGTGAGCAAACACTACGGGCAGCAGTGTTCACAATTTAGATGGAGTGTTCCTTGCAGGATCGTATACACCTCATGGATACCTTTTGTAAATGACTGGCAATAGGGCTCACAATTTAGAGCCCGTGTTGATTGCCAGGATGGTGTACACCTCATGGATCAATTATTTTTTTATTGCGCATTGTAATATGCAAGGTGGATGCAGCCATATCAGAACCGGGCCATGTGGCATCATCGTTATCCTATTTATATGTGCGCAAAGTGGGCTGGGCTTGCGTATGCCAGGCCAGAATAGGGGTGTGAATAATTATTCCGGGGACCTCGGCGTTGCTCAGTTCCTGTCTGGCCAGAAAGTGTACTTATGAGTGTTTCTTTTGCAGTTTTGACCTCGCAGAGTGTGCAATTTAGATTAGTGCAGCATGTGTTGGGAGGGTGGAAACTATCGTTAATGATATGATGTTTGAAAAGATTGAATGGTGAACATTTATATGTCGATGTCAAGGTTGTGGATATGCGCAGACACGCATGTCAATGGTGTGCGGTATTAATGAAAGTGTTGCTATCGCGAAGCGTACACATGTGAATGTGCTCGGATGGAGGGAGGATCAGAGGTGAGGCTATGTCATACACAGTGATAACACTCATTACAGTCAAGCAATGCATGTTAAATGTGAATCTGAAAGTCTCACATATAACACACTACTATATTGGTAAAGCCTGACAACAGAGCTAACAGCAAAAGAAATCTACACATTGCTGTTTACTGTTTGTCACATGTGATCTAGGATGTGCACTCTGCCCGTGGCTCCTGATACTTCTTAGAGCCACGAATACCCAGGCCGGAAGGGAGCACAATAATGTGCACACACCAGGGGTATCGTGTAACACATATTTGATTTTTGATGGAACATTTGAGATGCATGGTAACCCCACGTGGAAGGCTAATGTACAGAGCATGAATATTGATCAAGATGACCGTTGCATGTGTGTAGTATAAGATATGTGTATACAGGAAAACACTTTTCAAAAAAGCTTTCTAAGCAGAAGAGGTGTCTCCAATCAAACACTGCAGAGAGAATGAGTAAAATGGGTGGGGTCGTCCAACTGTTACAATGGAAAATGTTGTGAAGCAATCAAATGCTTTTTTTAAGGTTACATGGCAATAGCGCACCGAGCGCGCAAGGAGGCTGCACCCGACGCAATTTTGACAAAATATATTTATCATAATATAAGTTTTTTACAGTTAGAAATATATAAATGTTTAAAATGTTTCAGATTATCTCTTGCTCTCATATACTGTTTAAAGTTATTTAGATATAATTTTGAGACAAAAAAAAGGGAATGGCGTACCCGGCGCGATACTATATGTCTGTGATGTAACACAGGGCCTGGCAGCGTGTACTCGTCGCATACGCGAAGCGCAGTGGGTGCGACCCCATACGTACATGACGTAACACATGGCTTGGTACTGCATACCCGTGGGATACCAATGTAGCACCTAGGGTGACTTCATGAGTATATGATGTTACATGGGACGCGGTGACACGAAGGTGTTGGATACGAAATGTGCATCATTCACGAGTTTAGCAATATGGCTGATAGGATTCATGTAGCGATGGAGCTTGGTACTCTACTGGTATGGGAGTGCAGTTTTCACCCAAAAAAAAAGAAAATATACATATTTTTTGGGAAGATATAAAACATTACATCATTTTTAAAGTAAAAAATAAAGAAGTATATATATTTATATATATTTCTTTTTAAATTGAAAAAATATAGGTTTTAGAAACATTAAAAGATGAAATTAACACTTAGAAATTCACTGAAAAAAACCATAGGTTTCAGGCACGTTATAGTTAGGGTTTAGCATTTAAAACACCTTAGAAATTCACTATATACGTTATAGTTAGTTGAACATTTGACTCATAAAACTAGCGAAATTCGCCAGTTATAGTTAGTTGAGCTAACTATAACTTGCGCGCCCGCAAAGCACTGCTGATGACGTCACATATTACATCACTCATGACATGATCAGTGGCATCACTCATGACATCACTGATGACATCCCAAATGACATCACTGATGACATCACTAATGACATCGTCCACGTGATAATCTGATGCACATACTGATGCTCTAATATAAACTTTGATACACCCACTCTAAAATACAGATTACTATTTTTGAAACCATACACACAACAATGTCTGATACTACATACCAACGACTATTTCCTAGGTCTATACACACATCCAGTGACTTATACATATAGTTACTCATCAATACAGTACTATACTATGTACTCATTCACCTATACATACAGCCACACTCTACCACTCATCCATAGAGTTGCTCACACACCTAATCAGTCATGTAAAGAACAAATTACATACTCATTTACTCATGTATACAGATATACACACCAACTGAGTTATTTATACACACACCACATCACTTATTTATGTAGATACTAACACATACCTACTGTCTTATACAGTCACTGATACAAGCAGACACTCATTAATACACCCACTCTTCAAATAACTTACTCTCACATATAGTCATGTATATACTCCAACACTCACATATACTGCCTTAAAACATATGTAGTTACTCACACATATACCACTGAGACATTAATTCACTCACCAACACACCCATACACACAGTCACACACCCATACAGCCCTTCACAGATGCACTCTTGAACCCCTACACCCAGTGAATCACTCACAAATCTATGCACAAAGTCACTCCCCCCACCCACCCACACAGACACACAGGCACCCATACAGATACTCAGACAACAAATCAATAACCCATATATGTTATGTTATGTTATTGGAATGTATAAGAAGCGCACGATTAACCGTGGGTGTCCTGGCACTGAGCTAGGCCTAAACATATGTCGATTCGATCAGAGAGAGAAAAGTCAGGTCTTCAGGCCTCTTCTGAAGGAGAACAGATTGGCAGCATTTCTTAGGTGGATGTGCAGGTGATAAAGCTCCTCCCTCCCCAGCCGGCTTTCTTGAAGGTCGATGTTTGGACCAGTTTAGCACCCAGGGATCGAAGCGCCCTGCTGGGGATATACCATTTAACGCTCTGTCTCAAGTGGTCAGGGCCAATACCATTAAGGGCCTTGAAGGCTATACAGAGGGCCTTAAAACGAACCCTCTGTTTCACCGGGAGCCAATGTAACCAAGTTAGTTCTGTTCAGACTGAGACAAATTTGGGTATACGTGACAGTAGTCCAGCCACAGCATTTTGAACTATCTGAAGCCTATTAAGCAGTTGTTTCTGGGCATTCAGATATATGCTATTGCAATAGTCAAGCCATGACAGTACAAGGACTGTGACTACCATCCTAAAATTGTCATCAGAAAGATAAGGTTTTATTTTTCTTAAGACTCGCAGAATCAAGAAGCAAGCAGAGACAACTGAACTAATGTGGGCACAGAAAGTCAGTTTAGTCTTGCTTCTCTCCCAGTTTTGCGAATCTATTATGGAACGCTGGGAGGAGGAAGCAAGATCCCAATTGAATCTCCAATCTGACTGGAGACGGGTTTCGATGTGGCTTCGCTACATCGACGATCTGTTTATCATTTGGAAAGGGCCCATAGAAGAAGCTGAGCATTTCATTCAAAAACTCAACAACAATGCCCATAATATTATACTCAGTGGTAAAATCAGCAAAACTGAGATTGAATTTCTTGATGTGAGACTTGAAATAATTGACAACTCAGTATGCACATCCTTATTTAGGAAAAACACAGCAGGCTACAGCATCCTATATGCCTCAGTAGTCACCGGGTCCCAGATACCCTGAAATGGAGCATTCCGTATGGTGAACTACTGAGGGCAAATAGGAATTGCAATACCGATGCAGCTTACCTAAAATAAAGTATTATCATCACTGAACGTTTCAGGGTACTAAAAAAGCTACCAATAGAGCTAATCTGATTGACAGGTCCAAAGCCATTGCCGATAAAGAAACACAAGAGAAGGATAAAGCGAATGAACAAACTAGAAAGATTATGTCCTTCAGAACAGATGCAGATAACATCAGGAAAATCATGGTGAAGAATTAGAATATTTTGAAGAAGGACAGTGTTATAGGCAACAGCATTCCTGATAGACCCAGCATTACTTTTAGGAGGAATAGAAATCAGAGGGACATGCTAGTCCATAGTGACATTACCACCTATTCACAAAAGAGCCAACATGGCCTCAAGGGTTTTTACCCTTGCGGCCATTGTAAGGCATGTAATAACAGTACATCCAAAACACTGGTTCAGTACAACGGGGTTAGTAAGATCTTAATCCAATTCCTCACATGTAGTACCACATTTGTCGTGTATGCCATTATATGTACATGTAATCTATGGTATATTGGCAGCACGACTTGCATGGCAAAGAAACGTATAATGGATCATGGGAGAGCCATTACCAATTTTGATCCCAAATACCCTGTCGCCAGACATTTTAGGGACAAACATTTCTCTAATATCAGAGATATGAAATATTGTATCTTAGAACATATTGAAAAACATCCCAGAGGAGGTAACAGGGCGTTGACCCTCAGACAGAGAGAGTCAAAATACATTGTTGACTTTCAAACCAAGAGTCCAGGGGGTCTTATTCAGGAAGAAGAACTGGCAATACATCTTAAGGAACAATGTCTCCTTGCCAGTTTCTCTTCTCTGTGGTTAGTTGGGAACTATAGGACAGCAGAACTTCTCTCCGTCTCCTTCCTTTTGTTTTCTGCTTCCAGTTTTTCTGCATGCATGTGTTAATTACAACAGGATGGTGCCTATTGTCATCACAAAAGATATGCTAATCAGTCTACCTTCTTGCTTAATGTATTGACAGTCTTGTTCCATGTTTAGACGAAGAAAAGTATTTTAATGAAATATATATGCTCAGATTAATAGTATGAAAAAGTAACAATGTATGTTTACAGATTTTTTTTCTCTCTCCTTTTCTTTTTCTCCCCTTTTTTCTTATTTCGCACAGGAAGAAAGGAAGGGGTCCATTCACCGGTATCACCAACACGGACCACCTACCCCTTTCTTCTTCTATGAGCACATGAGCATTTCGTCACTGCACAGTCATGGGGTTTATTTGATTTGAGTTTACGTCATGTCAGGACTTTCATAGCGTATTTCATAGTGAAATTTTGACACTTTCTTGAGCACATGTATTTTGAATATCCACTTGGAAATTATTATGCCACCATGGCAATACGTACTCTCTTCTGTTCTCCTCTAATGCTTTATTTATTGAATTTCATTTTTGCGATTTTTGTATAACAAGGCATTTATTCAGTGTATGTACAATTTATTTCAGTTCATTGACATCTCCCATGGATGTAGTGAGATTATCGTAATAAGGACAAGATGCATTAGTCTGGTTAGAGCCACTTTGCATTTACTAACAGTGCCTTTCTTGTATTTTTAAAAACTTGTAGAACTTTATTGCACACACGGCTCGTACATGAAACAAATGTACCTTACGTGTGCCATTAGATTCTCCTACCTTTTCTCCTTTTTGCATCGTTTATTTGGACTCCATATACATTTTTCCTTAATGTTTAGTGTTTACAAACTAGCATGTCTATATAAGCCTATTACGTAAGAATACGATAAAGTGTGATCAATTTTAAATCACATGCAGGAGATTTGATTAAGTGCATGGAGGATGCTTACACAATTATGTCAAATTATTCAGAGTCAAATCTATTATGAGATTATTGTGTATTTATAAGAAGGAGATACGATCGCAATGTGCTTTCATGTTTTACACGTTATAAAATGCAAGTCCTCTTTCTATGCATATTACTCTCTTTCAATATCAGTACCCCCATTGGTGATGCCGTTCACGTGACCAAGCTTCTTTCCGAAGCGAAACGCGTCGTGATTAAACTTGATGGTGAAACACTTTTTATCACTGAGTCCGTTTGTCTCCTGAGAGTACGGTTATTGGAGTTTTTGATGAATATATATATATATATATATATATATATATATATATATATATATATATATATATATTTGTAACACGCTGGTAGCTCACTTGAAGACGCACACGAACTGGCACAAAAGGTTACCGGCCTTTATTTTAATCAGGTGTGGACACGCTTAGCATGTAGGTAAGAAATGCAGCTTTTCGCCTTCGCCGACACGTTTCGAGTGTCCTCTTCTTCCAGGGCTTATGCGGAAAGTTCGTGCTGTGGCGGGCCAATTCCCATAATCCTTACAAGGCTCCTCCCTTCATTTGGCCCTCGCAATTTTGATCTTTTTCTACAATCTCCCCTGTCTGTCCTCACAGTCTACCTCTCTCTGCTTATACTGTCCTTTGTTTTCTGAAATTTCCACTCTTTCCTTATTTTTTCTTGTCTTTCTTGAGAGAGCTATTTTTTTAAACTGTTTCTTGTGTTCCCTCTGTTTTGGTTGTCTTTACTGTCCCCTAATGTTCCCCTTTCTTTTTATACTCCCTCCTCTGCTTTCTTCATAATACTCTCTGTTTTATTAGACCTCCTCTTAGCAATGACCCACTTAATATAGATAGAGTGCTGTATACACTCTTGGGCAGATTTACAAGCATATTGGGCCTCTTTCTTCTTGCATTGTGTCTTATGTTTGGATGTAATGCAGGCAAAAAACTAATGGTGCATATTGGAAATGTATTTTGGCAATGAGTCAGGTTTCTGCACTGTAATGTGGTGCTCATACACATGGGCTGTGTTCTGTCTCTTAAACGATTTACCGTGGTATATGTATTTTGTTAAAATGTATGGCTTTAACATTTTTGACTAGGATCACATTGAGGGGCCGATTCCGATCCTGTGAAAAGCCTTCCGAATCGTCGTACGGAGTGTTTTTCCCCGTACGAATCGTACCCATAACCGTCCCCATACGTACAACGTAGTACGATTCACCCCCAATGCAGCCATCCGTATGAATCGTACCAGGAACCGTACAAATGGAATTTCAATACGAATCGCCCTCGCAACCCTCTGTACGCGACATTTGTACGGTTCGCGGCTGCTTTTTAAGACCCGGCAAGTACGATTCGTGTCGGGTACACACCGTACGACCCTTTTCCTACGGGAGCTGAAAACAGCCGTAAAAGCAGAGTTCGCCCCAAAACAGGTACGGAACGCCCCCCCGGGTACGGCGCGTACCCCCATGATCATAGGGGTACGCGCCGTACCCCTGCGATCATGTGGGGTACACGCCATACACCCAGCGTACATGGGGTACGCACTGTACCCCATGTCCGCTGGACATACGGCGCGTACCACATGTGCGATGGGTGTACGGCACGTACCCCCCATGTTCTCAGGGGTACGCGCCGTACCCCTGCGATCATGGGGGGTACGCGCCGTACAGTGTGTATGTGATTGTGCGCTTTTCCGTACGAATCGCAGTACGAATCGCCCTTACCCGACGTGGACCGTACGAATCGCGTCCTCATGCCCCGGTCCGGATCGTACTCGTCGGGTCGTACGGCATGTTTACGAGTCGTACGGTTCACGGTTTCAGCCTCGCAATACGTACGAATCGCGACTATTCGGACAGATTGACGGACTACGAATCGTACTACGCGACTCGGACGGACGGGTACGATTCGTACGGCGACGGCTCCGAATCAAAATCGCACGGACGTTATTTTTCCAGGATCGGAATCGGCCCCTGAGTGTCTGTGTAAATTAATGATTTATTTTTGCACCTTTTTCTATAATGTTACCCGTGTCTCCTCACAGTTTGCATCTCTCTGCTTATAGGGTACTCTTTATTTTCATATTGTGTCTCATGTTTTGATTAACTGCTGGTATAGAAATAGTGCTGTCAATTGGAAATGTATTTTCTGTCTGCACTATCCCTCTTCCTCTGTCTGCACCCTCTGCCTGCACCCTCTCATGTGCATCTTTAGAGGCCTATTATGATATGGCTGCTGGTGTGTATTAGACAGCGCTACCATGTTAAATCTTTTCCTTCTCTGTCTGTAGTCTCGCACCTTCTGCTTTTACCATTTTCTCTCTGTCTTCACTATCTCCCCCTTTGTGTGCTCCAATTAGCCTCTGCATGTAACATTTCTCTCACTGTTTCCAGCATTTTGTCTGTTGTACCATTTTATCCTCTGTGTGTACCATGTCTGTGTCTGCTTGCACTATCTTTGTCTCTGCTTGAACCATCTCACCCTCTTTCTGCACCATGTTTTCTCTGACTGCACCATCTGTCCCTCTGCCTGCAACCCTGCACCATCTATCCTCTGCCTGTACCAGTTTAGTCTCTGCCTGCATTATTTTATTTTCTGTCTGCACCAACCCTCTCCCTCTGCCTGCTCCCTCTGCCTGCACCCTCTCATGTACATCTGCAGAGGCCTATTATGATATGGCTGCTGGTGTGTATTAGACAGCGCTACCATGTTAAATCTTTTCCTTCTCTGTCTGTAGTCTCGCACCGTGTGCTTGTTCCATTTTATCTCTGTCTTCACTATCTCCCCCTCTGTGTACTCCAATTTGCCTCTGCATGTAGCATTTGTGTCACTGTTTCCAGCATTTCTTCTCTGTTGTACCATTGAATCCTGTGTGTGTACCATGTCTGTGTCTGCTTGCACTATCTGTGTCTCTACTTGAACCATCTCACCCTTTCTCTGCATCATATTTTCTCTGACTGCACCATCTGTCCCTCTGCCTGCAGCCCTGCACCACCTATCCTCTGCTTGTACCAGTTTAGTCTCTGCCTGCATTATCTTATTTTCTGTCTGCACCACCCCTCTCCCTCTGCCTGCTCCCTCTGCCTGCACCCTCTCATGTACATCTGCAGAGGCCTATTATGATATGGCTGCTGGTGTGTATTAGACAGCGCTATCATGTTAAATCTTTACTCTCTCTGCCTGTAGTCTCATACCCTCTGCCTGTATCATTTAGTCTCTATTTGTACTTTCTCTCCCTGTGTGCTAAATCACCTAAATCATGAAGTGAGACATGAATTAGAAGATGTAGTTTTAGAAAGTCCTATGCAGTATGTGTCTCAGGCCTCTTAATTCCCAAATTGTGTTTATGCTGTGCAATTTAGATGCTGGGTGTGCTGTTGAAATGGAACAGCAAATGTCTCTGTAGCATCAAACATGCAACAATTAGCAGTAGGAATAAACAATTGACTACCCTAATATATACACTAGAGTCAAAGCAAAACCTTATTTGCCACCGTTGCCCACCTCTTAGGTCCACTGCTATAGAACCTTAGTTAAACAGACACAAATAGAGAACAGAGAGGCAACAGTATACAGTGCAGTACATAAATTAAGTGATTTTCAAAAGAATGTTCATATATGTTCACAAAAAGCGCGGTTTCTCTACTTGACTGACCACTACGAAGATTCGTACAACGGGTGATGGATGGTCCCTTTGCGCCCGTAACTTAACTTGTTACATCCAGTGACACCTACTACAGTGTCCACCCTGAAATGCATGTATCACTCGCTCAGACCTGACCACTATATATATTAGAGATAAATTGATATGTAAGATTTTTTTTTTGCAACAGTACCGTGTTCGTGTACTAAGCTTACTGGCCTCCATCGGTATTTGGAAAACGCGTGGACTGTTTCACCTTTAGACAGCTCTAATTCGAAATCTAAGAATTAGGCTCGCCCCTCATGGTAACATCATATTTGAAGTTTCTTGACACTCAAAATATCACCTTGCCCTGAGGAAGCCCGATTTGGGCGAAACGCGTTGGCTGTCATCTCTGTCAAGACTGTGTTTGAAGATTGAAATAAAAATCTCTTGAAGAACAATTTGAAGGACCACCACTCCTTTTTGTGAACATATATGAACATTCTTTTGAAAATCACTTAATTTATGTACTGCACTGTATACTGTTGCCTCTCTGTTCTCTATTTTTGTCTGTCTCTGTAGCATGTAGTAATCATTTCAGTGAATTTTCATTAGTACATTCTGAGTCCCACCTTGACTCTTTACACAGCTTAAACACCACTTCCTTGTCCTAAACCCTGAAACTCCATCCCTAGAAAAATATTCTAAACTCTATCAACACTACTGCAGTGCCGTAAACCTTGAAAGAATACTCCCAGCAAGACCCCATTTTACTGTAGTAATCATTTTACTGAATTGCAAGGGATAGTGTTATGTGTCTAAGATCACAGTGTGAGTCAGTTTTCATTTCAGAAGAATGTGGCAGAATATTTTGCTTAGTTGATGTGTTAAAAAATATGGGAATACATGTACTTATGAAGTTGATTAAGCTAGTTTTGTATTATCTATTAGTGAAAATGATATAATTAAGTGTTTATATTTTTTTGCAAGGTCCAGCAACATTGTACTATATATAATGGATCAAAATCAGGACAACTTTCAAGTCAATTTTGAAATTTCCATCGATGTCATAGAGGACTTAAATGTACCTTTTGAGGATAACATTGATAAACAAGATAATGGAGAAGGAGATTTAAGCAGTGATTTTTTGATCAAAGTTTGGACAAAGACTTGATGGAAGCAGTAGATGACATTGAGGTTCAAGTTGCAAATTTTGAAGTTGAGGACAATGCAAACAAAATTCCAGATGAAATCATGCTGGATGTTTTATTACAGTATGAAATGTTTGAAGAATACATTTATGATTTTGAATTGAAAATGATTCAAGAGAGTATTTTTGTACAATTGTAATAATTTGCTTAGTTGATGTGTTTAAAAATATGGGAATACATATTCTGATGAAGTGAGTGAGGCTTTAGGATATGTAGTGCTAGAAACTGCTATGCAGTACGTCTGTCAGGCCTCTTAATTCGCAAATAGTCTCCATGATGTGTACTGAAGACCCTGGTTGTGCTGTAGAAATCCCATACTAACTCTCTCTGAAACGTGTAGTAATCATTTCAGTGAATTGCAAGGCATATTTCTATCTGTTTTCATTCAGAATGCGAGTTAGTGTCTTTTTTTAAATATTGTGACAGAATCACTTGCTCGGTGTATCTTTTTTAAGACATGGGAATACGTGGGAGAGGTGTGGCGCCGCGGCCAGGGCGACTGACGCTGGAATCTGGGGACCACGGTTCGATCCCTGGCTCCGGCGGCAGGTTAGCCCAGCACCATGTGACTCTGGGCAATAGCTCGCTTAATCTTCCCGACGGCCCCCAGCGCCTAGAGACCCTTACGGGTGATTGTGCGCTTTACAAATGTGGACTTTATGTACTCATGGAGTGAGATAGGCTTTAGGACATCCAGTGCTTTTTACTCGTAGCCCTTGCATGATACCATACACTGCCTACACAAAACTGTATTGCTCTAAACTCAGAAATATCAATCCCACCACGACCCCTACACTGCCTGAACACAACTGCACTGTTCTAAACCCTGAAACACCATTCTCAGCAAATGCCCCTATAATGTTGAAACACCACTGCACTACCATAAACTCAGAAACAGCACTCACTGCATGATTTCCTACTCTGCTCAGACACAGTTGCTGTGCCTTAAACTTACTTATGAAGTAAACCAGTGTTTATATCATTTAGTGATTCTAATTGCTATCTAGTATGTTAGTAGTGGTCTATAACATGTTCTTTTTTCTTCAGAACAGATTGTAATTATCTACAGAAAGAAAAACCAACATGCCTACTAAGAATGTGAAAAGAAAAAAATATAAACTGGCTTACTTTTCCAAGAAAACACAATTACAAGATTTAGCTAAACAACAATGTACAGAGAAAAAGAAGAATGCTCCTGGAAAGACAACAAAGGATTGTATAAGGAAATTAACCCAAAGTAAAGAAAGTGTGGATAATGTGCAAAAGAAAAAAAATTATCTGTAACTACAAAGAAAAACCAGATCCCCCAAAAAAATGTTGGAAAAGTATGTGGCGATCAAATTGTCTATAGTAATAGACGAAAAACCCGTTTGTTCAAATTCGCAAGAGAATGTTTTATAACAGAGTAGTTTTAAATTTATTAAAAAATGTAAAGAATTGTAAAAGGAAAACAGCTTTTTACAAGAAAAAGATAAATATTGAGAGTATTGTTGATCAGGCTTTTGTAATAAAAAAGAAGTTGTATATTTTAGTAATCAATAGAATTCGTACACTAGACAAGGCAATCAATGTTTTGAAAGCAAAAAGTAAGTGGAAAAGACTAATTAATAGAACTAATTTTTGTATTGATTTTTCTGGAGAATGGAAGCATAGTTCAAGTTGTGAGCCATTTTTTAATGAAGAAACTTACTATCAGACTAATGATTTGTTGCATGCAGTTGGCACCAGTGGTCGAGCATATGAGGTGAAGGATGGTTGTCCGATTGAAAAAGAGAAAATTCTGCCTAGAAATGCAGAAGAGGTGTTAGCTGATGAAGTTTTAGGGAGACGTCCTAAGGCTCCAGTGTACACTTGGAATTGTAGTAGTATTTGTAGAGTACAACAGGATTCAATTGATTTGTTTCGCAATTTCTTATGTAAGTATACTAAGACAAGTCTTAAACAAAAGATTAAGATGTTGCAAGAATTAGATCCTTGCTGATTGGGAGAAAAAACGGGTTTGCAAGGGCATTCTCTGGCTTGTCTTTCTAGAAAAGTATGCCAGAGTGTTTTTCACCATTTTA
This sequence comes from Lissotriton helveticus, assembly GCF_964261635.1. Taxonomy (NCBI): domain Eukaryota; kingdom Metazoa; phylum Chordata; class Amphibia; order Caudata; family Salamandridae; genus Lissotriton; species Lissotriton helveticus. The sequence continues at coordinate 873,912,325 of NC_136063.1, forward strand.
GGATGTTAGCAGTGCATCATACTGAAGTGAGGAAATTAGTGAGAAGGTTGTATTATGCAAAAAGTCCAGCACTTAAGCTAAAACAGTTAAACAGTGTTCTTTTGCATGGATCTGTATTAGATGTAAAGTACATTTGTGAAGCAATTGAGGTTAGTTACTTTCGTGAAAAAGAGTACAGTGCAGAAACTGATACAGTAATAGAAGGAAATGAGGAAGAAAATGTACAGAATTTTAGTACAGAAATTTTTGATCAAGAAATTACAAGGTTTAAGGTCATTTCAGGTGAAAGGCCAAACTTTTCTTGTGTGTGTTGTCGACGAACTCATGATAAGAATCAGACTAGGTTAGTTGATTTATATGTAAAAAGTGAAAAGGAAAATAATAATGAGTGGAAGGATTTAGCAACTTATTTGTTGGTAGAGAATTGTTTTGATTTGGGTTCTGATCAACGTATTTGTAAATATTGTTATAATAAATTAAATGATAACAAAATGCCTGCTAGAGCTGTACATAATAATCTTGAGTTGGTAAATATTCCTTCTGAACTGATGAATTTAAATGGTGTAGAGTCAAAATATCGAGTTTTTAATTTCGACTAGACATAATATTGAGTAAAAAATATAGAATGGACATAATATCGACTAGACATAATATAGACTACCAAAATATCGACTAGAAAATTTTAATATGGAATAGAATGGACATAATATCGAATCAAAAATATAAAATGGACATAATATCGACTAGACATATTATAGACAACAAAAATATCGAATTTTGGGTAAGTTAATACTTATTTCTATTTTTTGTGTAATATAATTCTGTAGCGGGTTGTGGGTTTATAGGGGAATAGGGTGGGAAGTAATTTAATTTTAATTAATTAAATATGTTATTTATTTATTGGTATTTATTTAGAATTAATTGTTAATTAATTATTAATTGGTAATTAATTAAAATGTAATTGGTAATTAATTTTAATTGATTAATTGTTAAATATTTTAATTTTAGTAATTTATTTTCTGTAGCGGGTTGTGGGTTTATAGGGGAATAGGGTGGGAAGTAATTTATTAATAATTATTTAAATATGTTAATTAATTAATTGGTATTTATTTTTAATTAATTGGTAATGGATTTTTAATTGATAATTAATTAATTGTTAATTGATAATTAATTTTAATTAATTGTTTAATTCACAATTCTGTGAATAAGATTTTCTTTTCTTTAGCGGGTTGTGGGTTTATAGGGGAATAGGGTGGGAAGTAATTTAATTATAATTAATTAAATATGTAAATTAATTAATTGATTGGTATTTATTTTGAATAAATTGTCAATTCATTTTTAATTGGTAATTACTTAATTGTTAATTGATAAATACATTTTATTATTTGATTAATTGATAATGATGTGAATAATATTATTTTATTTTTAGTAGCGGGTTGTGGGTTTATAGGGGAATAGGGTGGGAAGTAATTTAATATAATTATTTAAACATGATAATTAATTATTTGGTATTTATTTTAAATAAATTGTTAATTAATTTTTAATTGGTAATTAATTAATTATTAAGTGGTAATTAAAATGTATTAATTCTTTAATTTATAATTATGTGATTTATATTAATTTATTTTCACTAGAGTGGGGATATTAAAATGTGCCCCTATGCTATCCAACGCTTTCCCTACTGTGGCACTCACTGGAGTGGGAATAGTAATTTTTACCCTTATGCTCTCCAACGCTTTCCCTACTGTTGCATTCGCTGGAGTGGGAATAGTAATTTTTACCCCTACGCTATCCAACGCTTTCCCTACTGTTGCACTCTCTGGAGTGGGAATAGTAATTTTTACCCCTACGCTATCCAACGTTTTCCCTACTGTTGCATTCGCTGGAGTGGGAATAGTAATTTTTACCCCTACGCTATCCAACGCTTTCCCTACTGTTGCACTCGCTGGAGTTGGAATAGTAATTTTTACCCCTACGTTATCCAATGCTTTCCCTACTGTTGCACTCTTTGGAGAGGGAATAGTAATTTTTACCCCTACGCTATCCAGCGCTTTCCCTACTGTTGCACTCGCTGGAGTGGAAATAGTAATTTTTACCTCTACGCTATTCAACGCTTTCCCTACTGTTGCACTCTCTGAAGTGGGAATAGTAATTTTTACCCCTACGCTATCCAACGCTTTCCCTACTGTTGCACTCGCTGTAGTGGGAATATGAATTTTTACCCCTACGCTATCCAACGCTTTCCCTACTGTTGCACTCGCTGGTGTTGGAATAGTAATTTTTACCCCTACGCTATCCAACACTTTCCCTACTGTTGCACTCTTTGGAGTGGGAATAGTAATTTTTACCCCTACGCTATCCAACGCTTTCCCTACTGTTGCATTCGCTGGAGTGGGAATAGTAATTTTTACCCCTACGCTATCCAACGCTTTCCCTACTGTTGCACTCGCTGGAGTTGGAATAGTAATTTTTACCCCTACGCTATCCAACGCTTTCCCCACTGTTGCACTCTTTGGAGTGGGAATAGTAATTTTTACCCCTACGCCATGCAACGCTTTCCCTACTGTTGCACACGCTGGAGTGGGAATAGTAATTTTTACCCATACGCTATCCAACGCTTTCCCTATTGTTGCACTCGCTGGAGTGGGAATAGTAATTTTTACCCATATGCTATCCAACGCTTTCCCTACTATTGCACTCGCTGGAGAGGGAATAGTAATTTTTACCCCTACGTTTTCCAACGCTTTTCCTACTGTTGCACTCGCTGGAGTTGGAATAGTAATTTTTAACCCTACGCTATCCAACACTTTCCCTACTGTTGCACTCGCTGGAATGGGAATTTTAATTTTTACCCCTACGCTATCCAACGCTTTTCCTACTGTTGCACTCTCTGGAGTGGGAATAGTAATTTTTACCCCTACGCTATCCAACGATTTCCCTACTGTTGCATTCGCTGGAGTGGGAATAGTAATTTTTACCCCTACGCTATCCAACGCTTTCCCTACTGTTGCACTCTCTGGAGTGGGAATAGTCATTTTTACCCATACGCTATCGAACGCTTTCCCTACTGTTGCACTCCCTGGAGTGGGAATAGTAATTTTTACCCCTACGCTATCCAACGCTTTCCCTACTGTTGCACTCGCTGGAGTTGGAATAGTAATTTTTACCCCTACGCTATCCAACGCTTTCCCTACTGTTGCACTCTTTGGAGTGGGAATAGTAATTTTTACCCCTATGCTATCCAACGCTTTCCCTACTGTTGCACTCACAGGAGTGGGAATAGTAATTTTTACCCCTACGCTATTCAACGCTTTCCCTACTGTTGCACTCTCTGGAGTGGGAATAGTAATTTTTACCCCTATGCTATCCAACGTTTTCCCTACTGTTGCATTCGCTGGAGTGGGAATAGTAATTTTTACCCCTAGGCTATCCAAGGCTTTCCCTACTGTTGCACTCGCTGGAGTTGGAATAGTAATTTTTACCCCTACGCTATCCAACGCTTTCCCTACTGTTGCACTCTTTGGAATGGGAATAGTCATTTTTACCCCTACGCTATCCAACGCTTTCCCTACTGTTGCACTCGCTGGAGTGGGAATAGTAATTTTTACCCATACGCTATCCATTGCTTTCCCTATTGTTGCACTCGCTGGAGTGGGAATAGTAATTTTTACCAATATGCTATCCAACGCTTCCCCTACTATTGCACTCGCTGGAGTGGGAATAGTAATTTTTACCCCTACGCTTTCCAACGCTTTTCCTACTGTTGCACTCGCTGGAGTTGGAATAGTCATTTTTACCCCTACGCTTTCCAACGCTTTTCCTACGGTTGCACTCGCTGGAGTTGGAATAGTAATTTTTACCCTTACGCTATCCAAAACTTTCCCTACTGTTGCACTCACTGGAGTGGGAATTGTAATTTTTACCCCTACGCTATCCAACGCTTTCCCTACTGTTGCACTCGCTGGAGTTGGAATAGTAATTTTTACCCCTACGCTATCCAACGCTTTCCCTACTGTTGCATTTTTTGGAGTGGGAATAGTAATTTTTACCCCTACGCTATCCAACGCTTTTCCTACTCTTGCACTCACTGGAGTGGGAATAGTAATTTTTACCCCTACGCTATCCAACGCTTCCCCTACTTTTGCACTCACTGGAGTGGGAATAGTAAATTTAAACCTCTCGCTATCCTATGGAAAAAATATTGTATATGTTTTGTTAATAATATGTATATATATATATATATATATATATATATATATATATATATATATATATATATATATATATATATATATATATATATATATGTATATATATATATATATATATATATATATATATATATATATATATATATATGTTTTAAAATAAAATAAAATACATTTAAGTTACAATAAATATTTATTAATTTTAAGTTTATTTAAGTATTTTAAATATGTTTAAATTAAATATATTTATTACTATAGTACTTTAAAATTACTTTTAAGAGATTTAAAAAATATTTTGACTGTCCATATTTTTTCCTATCGATATTCTGGAGTCGATATTTTTGTACTTACCTGTTTGTAGATAGGAAGTCGATATTCTGGCATTCTATATTGGTACCTCGATATTTTGGTAAGTCGATATTTTGACTGTCGATATTCTGTCAGTGATCCAATTTAAATACTTATGAGTCTATTCTTATTCAAGGTGTGCATCCATTTCAGGCTATTGTTCGCATGGAGCCTAAGACAGGGAAATTGCCTTCTTCAGATTTACAGAGAGGATTAAAGGGAAGAGTTGTCTATTTGCCTCTAGATTTAAAGACAAATATTGAAACAATTGGTGTAGAAAAAGTGGAAGAGGAACCTCTAGTTATTCTAGTTAATGGCGTTCCTACAAAGAGTAAGAACATCTGGCAAGAATTAGTGGATGATAGGAAAGTGAAAAAAGCAACGTTGTATTTGGTAAAAAACAATCAATAGTACAAAAATGTATATGTAGGAGCAGAGGAAACAACTGTAGAAGAGGACAGGGATTTGTCAGCTGGACAAATTGAAAAAGTGGATGTGCCCAGAAGTGAACAAATTTATGGGGGAAAAACAGAGCTTCTCTTATTTGGCAAGAACACTACCCTGTGGGGCTCCCAACATTGGCCCTCACAAATGGGTAAACCCCCAGTGCCATCTAAAACAGCGCGTAATCTGGGCATCATTTTCGATGATCAACTTTCCATGAAACATCATGTGGTAAAAACTTCCTCCACCTGTATTGCCATCATCAAGTGGCTTCGTAAAATCATCCGGATGCTCCCTCAGGAGACCCAGAAAACTGTAGTCCAAGCCTTAATCACCTCTATTTACAACAAGGGGTGGTGAATTAAGCAGAGTACTCTCACCCAGTCAAGAGATCAGGGCTAGATCCAACACCGTTTTTTAGCTCATTGCACCATCCCAGTTTCAGAACCTGGCTGTATGCAAATTAGTCTGTCCCTGGCCCAGTGCATCATGGGAACAGGTCAGACCAGACTACAAAAGCCAATTCTTACACTGGGAAGGAAACAAGCTTCCGGGGACCGGTTTCTACCATTTCAGGCGTCTTCGGCCCGGCTTGCTTGAATCCTGATGGTGCAATGAGCAAGGGACTCACATCTGAGTATACCCTTCCACGCTTAGGGTGGACAAAATTATTTACAACAAGGGGTGGTGATGGACAGAGTCTCTGAATTAAGCAGAGTACTCTCACCCAGTCAAGAGATCAGGGCTAGATCCAACACCGTTTTTTAGCTCATTGCACCATCCCAGTTTCAGAACCTGGCTGTATGCAAATTAGTCTGTCCCTGGCCCAGTGCATCATGGGAACAGGGCAGACCAGACTACAAAAGCCAATTCTTACACTGGGAAGGAAACAAGCTTCCGGGGACCGGTTTCTACCATTTCAGGCGTCTTCGGCCCGGCTTGCTTGAATCCTGATGGTGCAATGAGCAAGGGACTCACATCTGAGTATACCCTTCCACGCTTAGGGTGGACAAAATTATTTACAACAAGGGGTGGTGATGGACAGAGTCTCTGAATTAAGCAGAGTACTCTCACCCAGTCAAGAGATCAGGGCTAGATCCAACACCGGTTTTTAGCTCATTGCACCATCCCAGTTTCAGAACCTGGCTGTATGCAAATTAGTCTGTCCCTGGCCCAGTGCATCATGGGAACAGGGCAGACCAGACTACAAAAGCCAATTCTTACACTGGGAAGGAAACAAGCTTCCGGGGACCGGTTTCTACCATTTCAGGCGTCTTCGGCCCGGCTTGCTTGAATCCTGATGGTGCAATGAGCAAGGGACTCACATCTGAGTATACCCTTCCACGCTTAGGGTGGACAAAATTATTTACAACAAGGGGTGGTGATGGACAGAGTCTCTGAATTAAGCAGAGTACTCTCACCCAGTCAAGAGATCAGGGCTAGATCCAACACCGTTTTTTAGCTCATTGCAGCATCCCAGTTTCAGAACCTGGCTGTATGCAAATTAGTCTGTCCCTGGCCCAGTGCATCATGGGAACAGGGCAGACCAGACTACAAAAGCCAATTCTTACACTGGGAAGAAACAAGCTTCCGGGGACCGGTTTCTACCATTTCAGGCGTCTTCGGCCCGGCTTGCTTGAATCCTGATGGTGCAATGAGCAAGGGACTCACATCTGAGTATACCCTTCCACGCTTAGGGTGGACAAAATTATTTACAACAAGGGGTGGTGATGGACAGAGTCTCTGAATTAAGCAGAGTACTCTCACCCAGTCAAGAGATCAGGGCTAGATCCAACACCGTTTTTTAGCTCATTGCACCATCCCAGTTTCAGAACCTGGCTGTATGCAAATTAGTCTGTCCCTGGCCCAGTGCATCATGGGAACAGGGCAGACCAGACTACAAAAGCCAATTCTTACACTGGGAAGGAAACAAGCTTCCGGGGACCGGTTTCTACCATTTCAGGCGTCTTCGGCCCGGCTTGCTTGAATCCTGATGGTGCAATGAGCAAGGGACTCACATCTGAGTATACCCTTCCACGCTTAGGGTGGACAAAATTATTTACAACAAGGGGTGGTGATGGACAGAGTCTCTGAATTAAGCAGAGTACTCTCACCCAGTCAAGAGATCAGGGCTAGATCCAACACCGTTTTTTAGCTCATTGCACCATCCCAGTTTCAGAACCTGGCTGTATGCAAATTAGTCTGTCCCTGGCCCAGTGCATCATGGGAACAGGGCAGACCAGACTACAAAAGCCAATTCTTACACTGGGAAGGAAACAAGCTTCCGGGCCAGGGACAGACTAATTTGCATATAGCCAGGTTCTGAGCTGGGATGGGGCAGTGAGATAAATAACGGTGATGGATCAAGCCCTGATCTTTGGACTGGGTAAGAGTGGTCTGCTTAATTCAGACACTCTGTTCATCACCACCCCCTTTCTGTAGCGTTTTTGGCCACTATAGGTGTGGCAGGGTATACTCAGACATGAGTCCCTTTCTCACTGCTCCATCAGGATTCAAGCAAGCCGGGCCGAAGAGGCTGAAATGCCAGAAACCGGTCCCCGGTAGCTTGTCTCCTTTCTGGTGAAGAATTGGCTTGGTAGTTTGGTCTGCCCTGTTCCCATGATGCACTGGGCCAGGGACAGACTAATTTGCATATAGCCAGGTTCTGAGCTGGGATGGGGCAGTGAGATAAATAACGGTGATGGATCAAGCCCTGATCTTTGGACTGGGTAAGAGTGGTCTGCTTAATTCAGACACTCTGTTCATCACCACCCCCTTTCTGTAGCGTTTTTGGCCACTATAGGTGTGGCAGGGTATACTCAGACATGAGTCCCTTTCTCACTGCTCCATCAGGATTCAAGCAAGCCGGGCCGAAGAGGCTGAAATGCCAGAAACCGGTCCCCGGTAGCTTGTCTCCTTTCTGGTGAAGAATTGGCTTGGTAGTTTGGTCTGCCCTGTTCCCATGATGCACTGGGCCAGGGACAGACTAATTTGCATATAGCCAGGTTCTGAGCTGGGATGGGGCAGTGAGATAAATAACGGTGATGGATCAAGCCCTGATCTTTGGACTGGGTAAGAGTGGTCTGCTTAATTCAGACACTCTGTTCATCACCACCCCCTTTCTGTAGCGTTTTTGGCCACTATAGGTGTGGCAGGGTATACTCAGACATGAGTCCCTTTCTCACTGCTCCATCAGGATTCAAGCAAGCCGGGCCGAAGAGGCTGAAATGCCAGAAACCGGTCCCCGGTAGCTTGTCTCCTTTCTGGTGAAGAATTGGCTTGGTAGTTTGGTCTGCCCTGTTCCCATGATGCACTGGGCCAGGGACAGACTAATTTGCATATAGCCAGGTTCTGAGCTGGGATGGGGCAGTGAGATAAATAACGGTGATGGATCAAGCCCTGATCTTTGGACTGGGTAAGAGTGGTCTGCTTAATTCAGACACTCTGTTCATCACCACCCCCTTTCTGTAGCGTTTTTGGCCACTATAGGTGTGGCAGGGTATACTCAGACATGAGTCCCTTTCTCACTGCTCCATCAGGATTCAAGCAAGCCGGGCCGAAGAGGCTGAAATGCCAGAAACCGGTCCCCGGTAGCTTGTCTCCTTTCTGGTGAAGAATTGGCTTGGTAGTTTGGTCTGCCCTGTTCCCATGATGCACTGGGCCAGGGACAGACTAATTTGCATATAGCCAGGTTCTGAGCTGGGATGGGGCAGTGAGATAAATAACGGTGATGGATCAAGCCCTGATCTTTGGACTGGGTAAGAGTGGTCTGCTTAATTCAGACACTCTGTTCATCACCACCCCCTTTCTGTAGCGTTTTTGGCCACTATAGGTGTGGCAGGGTATACTCAGACATGAGTCCCTTTCTCACTGCTCCATCAGGATTCAAGCAAGCCGGGCCGAAGAGGCTGAAATGCCAGAAACCGGTCCCCGGTAGCTTGTCTCCTTTCTGGTGAAGAATTGGCTTGGTAGTTTGGTCTGCCCTGTTCCCATGATGCACTGGGCCAGGGACAGACTAATTTGCATATAGCCAGGTTCTGAGCTGGGATGGGGCAGTGAGATAAATAACGGTGATGGATCAAGCCCTGATCTTTGGACTGGGTAAGAGTGGTCTGCTTAATTCAGACACTCTGTTCATCACCACCCCCTTTCTGTAGCGTTTTTGGCCACTATAGGTGTGGCAGGGTATACTCAGACATGAGTCCCTTTCTCACTGCTCCATCAGGATTCAAGCAAGCCGGGCCGAAGAGGCTGAAATACCAGAAACCGGTCCCCGGTAGCTTGTCTCCTTTCTGGTGAAGAATTGGCTTGGTAGTTTGGTCTGCCCTGTTCCCATGATGCACTGGGCCAGGGACAGACTAATTTGCATATAGCCAGGTTCTGAGCTGGGATGGGGCAGTGAGATAAATAACGGTGATGGATCAAGCCCTGATCTTTGGACTGGGTAAGAGTGGTCTGCTTAATTCAGACACGCTGTTCATCACCACCCCCTTTCTGTAGCTTAATCACCTCTAGACTGGACTACGGCAATATTCTTCTCATGGGAGCATGCAAAGAGGTAACCCGTAAATTACAAACAGTCCAAAATATGGCGGCCCGGCTGCTTTGCAAACTACCTAACACATCCCCCACCTCCAACTCACTTCGTAAACTGCACTGGTTTCATATTGAAAACCGCACAAAATTTAAGGCCCTTTGCTACATGCACAGGATAAACACAGGAAATTCCCCACCATACCTGAATACCCTAGTGCATCGATATAGTCCTGTTCGTACCCTTCGATCCTCTAATCAGCATAGGTTCCAAGTTCCCAGAGTCAAGAGAGCCAGGATGGGCGGTCGCTCCTTCTCCGTCCTGGCCCCATCTCTCTGGAACTCTCTTCCTTTATCTCTCCGCACGGAACCTTGCTATCTTAAATTTCGCAAAGAAGCCAAGACATGGCTTTTCAACCAATAATGTCACTTCAGCTATGTATCTGTTTTCCCCTCACCATTGGTCTCTAGCGCCGGGAAACCTCCGGGTAGCTGCGCGCTTTATAAGCTTAAATATAATAATAATGAACATTATAGTGTTCATCCTCTGCATTCCAAAGAAGTAATGGGGAATGCTATTGAGTTATTCCAAATGAAAGAAGCAAAAGGAAGTCCCATTAGTGTATGGGAAGAAAGCTTGGAAGCTCGTTGTTTTCCTCAGTTATTTCCAACAGGTCAAGGTGGACAATATGATGACCGATCTGTGCAGATTCCTGCATTTGAATACCGGACATCAAGATTATATGCAGACGATCCAAGGTTTTGCCAATGTATTCCATATTTGTTTCATCTTCTGTTTGAGAGTGACTTGTCTGGACTTTCTTATGCAGTGAACCATATACTAAAAAGTGGAGTACATCTGCAAAATGTTTTGGCAAGGGACTTTATGGATAAAGTACAACAGAAAGACACTGTTTCGGAATCTCAGCTAATTAATCTCATGACATGTCAGCGTGGTACTAACGAGTATTAATACCGTCGTCATGGGGATTTGAAATGTATGCTAAGAAACTTAGGAACTCCTACATGGTTCCTTACTCTAAGCTGTGCTGAGTATGCTTGGGAACATTTACTTCAATTTCTTCGAGAGGCAAACGCAAATATAGAAAATATAGAATACAAGACACCTGGAGAACTGTGCTCTTTGGATCCAGTTAATGTATGCAGGTATTTCAATCATAGATTTGAAGCTGTGATGTCTTTTATCACAAACAAAAAATATACTCCTCTTGGAGTTGTTCTGGATTTCTTTTGGAGAAAGGAGTATCAAGCAAGACGTGCTCCTCACATACATATGCTGTTATGGATCAAAGATGCCCCCAAATTTGGAACAGATTCGGATGACACAGTAATGAGTTTTATTGAACAATATTGTACATGTGCTGTACCAAAAAGTACAGAACAAAAAAATGTAATACATCAAGTCTTACAGTTTTAAACCCATCGTGGAAAATATTGTCGTCGAAAGTTCAAATCTAAGGACAAGTTCTACACAAAATGTCGTTTTGGATTTCCACGACCAGTAATATCAAAAGGAAGAGTGAACAATTTTATGTCATCTTTGCGACATACTATCACAAGAAAATCACTGAAAAATACCTACAACTTAAGAAGAAATGAAGAGTCAAAATCCATAAATGACTATAACCCAGTCATTTTGTCCATGTGGAATGCTAACATGGATATTCAATATGTTGCAGACAACTCCATTGCTGTGGCTCGATATGTAACATCTTACATAACGAAATCTGAAAAGACAGAACTAAAGGAAATGTGGGAGGAAATTTCTCATGAAAAGAGCCTAAGTAGGAAATTGTACAGCTACAGTTTGAAGATGTTGTCTCATCGAGAAATTGGAGCATATGAATGTTCAGATCGCTTATCATCTGCACGTCTATATGCCAAATCTAGAACAATTATTTGGGTGAGTTTAGGTCTTGCAAGAACACGAAACCGAGTTTTGAAATCTGTACAAGAAATTGAGTATTTAGCAGAGAGAGAACCAAACAGTACAGATATTTTGAAGACAAATATGTTGATTACATACTATCCAAATAGAAGCAATCATCTTGAAAATGTTTGTCTACTCTCTATGAAGTACAGCAAAGCTATACTTTTAAGAGGAATATTACAGAAGATATCAATAAAGGAGTATATGCTGTGGTTGGACCTGAAGGATGTTTAGTGAAACAAAGAAAAGGACATTTGATTAATCACCGAAAACTGACTTGCGAAACTCCTGACAAAAGGAAATTTTACTATTTAGCTCTTTTGCAACTCTTTAAGCCATGGCATACAGAAGAAGAACTACTTGGAGATTTTCTCAGCTATGAAGATTCATTCAACGCAACCAAAAATACTATAGAATGTCCTGTTTTTACTAATTATCTACAAATGGTGAACGACGAAATACAGCAAGAAGCTACAATTGCAGCAGAGATTGCTAGAGACAGTTCTCAAGATAGTCAAAGTTCTGCTTTGTTGAATCAGGATCCACTAGGAGGACCAATTATCCAAAATGAAGCAGCCACTGCCATGGATGAGGTAGAAAGAGCAATGGAACAAGCTCAGGAGGATGTAATAAACTTAGAAGAATTGGAAAAACAACTAACTGTTGAGCAAAAACAAATATATGATGAAGTGACAGAGCAGATTGAGCATGGTTTATGTCATGAGAAAAAAGAGTGCTCATGTACGTCATTTAAACCTGTTCGACTGTACGTGAGTGGAGATGCAGGAACTGGAAAAAGTTTTCTAATTAAAGGAATTGCAACTTATCTACAGAAAAGAACTGAGTCGTCACTCTCTTGTGTTACCGCTCCAACTGGGTTGGCAGCACATAACATTAAAGGGATTACTTTACATCGTTTATTGATGCTGCAGTAGAGTACGAAAATAAATTAGAATACCACAAGCTATCTGGAGAAGCTTGTTGTGAAGTTTCCAGAGTCCTGAAAAAAATGAAACTTCTCATTATTGATGAGGTAAGCATGGTATCAAATGTAATGCTTGCTTTTGTGCATTTAGGAATGCAACAATTTCTTAAAACAGAGTATGATGTGTTATTTGGAGGCAAGCACGTCATTGTTTTTGGAGATCTACTACAGCTAACTCCTGTGAAAGGACAACCAGTGTTTAAAACCCTTACACATGAAGATACCAGGAAGTGCCTGGGAAGCATTGGAAATGTTAATATATGGTTATATTTCAAATATACAGAACTCATTCAAAAAATGCGACAGGCAAAGGATGCTGATTATAAAAGAATTCTTCAAGATATAAGAATTGTAAAAGTGAGTGAACATGGCAAAGAAGCTTTACAGGCACGATTACTTTCAAATTTGTTTCGAAACGAAAATATTCTCCCAGAGAATATATATAGAAAAATTGCTGAAAATAAATCAGTGATATGATTGATGCCAACTCTGCAAGAATGTTCAATCTGCAATGAAAAAATGGTAAAGTTAGAAAATCAAGAAATTATAAAACTGAAAGCTATTGATAGAATAGAGCATGAAGGAGCTACTATTATTTTGTCAGAAAAGTTGAAGTCAGAATCGGATTCTTTAGAGAAATCAATATCTAAAACGGCTGGTTTAGAAAAGAATCTATATGCATGTTTAAATTGTCGGATAATTTTACGACATAATTTACATGTGGAAAGAGGTTTAGTAAATGGAGCAATGGGTCATGTTGTTGATTTTGTGAGTTACCCAAATAGAGATGACATTGAATTTTTGAAAATCAAATCTGATGAAATTAAAGAAGTACAACAATTGAGTCGTTGTTCGACTCGATTTTTGGTTGTAAAAGATGTATATGTCCGCCAAAAACAGTTCCCTGTTTGTTTGGCGTATGCGGTGACTATTCATAAATCTCAAGGTTTAATAGTAGATAGTGCTTTGGTGAATAATGGAAGTACTGTGTTCAAGGAGGGTATGGCATATGTTGCTTTATCTCGAGTCAGATCTTTATCTGGATTATACTTGATTGATTTTGATGAAACAAAGATTAGTGCAGATCTAAATTGCATGAAAGAGTATAATAGGTTAAGAAGAGAATATGCTCCAAATGTACCTCAATATCCTTTATTTGAAAAGCTTGTGGTAGGTCGAAAAAGAAGATATGAGAAAAATTGTAGAGAGGTTGTAGAGAAAAGAAAAAAACTAGTTGAACCAGTAATTGTAAGCAAAAAGAAAAAGGATAGTATTGAAGAGGTTGTTGGCTTTCAGTTTGAAAACAGTTCTGGTGTCAACTGCTATGCTAATGTAGTGATTAATGTTGTTTTTTTCTTCAAACTTTACAACAACAGATTGTTGGAAATCGGGATCAAAGATTTTGTTGTTTGTTGAATTCTGTCTTTGTGAAATGTAGCAGTGATAAAACAAAAATAGAGAGTGTTTCTGATATTCGAAATGTTTTAGACATATGTTCTGGTCTAAATCAATTTTCACAGAATATACAGCAAGATTGTCAGGAATTTCTTATGTATATGCTTGTTGTATTGCAAGATGAAGGTATAGATATTGAAAATCTTTTTGGCCTTTCTTATAAATGGCAACATGACTGTGACAATTGATCGTTTTCAAGTAGTACTGAAATAGACACTGAAAGATTTATATTTTTGACGTTACCAGACTGCAAATCAGTGTCTTTTGATAATCTAGTTAGAGAAGCAAATCAAAACATGGTCTGTACCCAATGTAACTCACAAATGTTATCAACATTATTTATACAAAGATATGGACAGTATGTAATTTTAATGCTCCAACGATGTAGACCTGATGGAACAAAATTGACAACTTTAATTAAAAATGTTGTGGATCCTCAATTATCAATTTCTGGAAGAACTTTTGTAACTGTAGGAATTCTTTTCCATGATGGTCCTTCTACAACATCAGGACATTACACAGCTTATTTAAAATGTCCAAAAGGCTGGACACTTTGTAATGATACTCAATTGACTTTTAAACAACATTTGCCTTTTGACTTACCAAATTCTTACCTAGTGTTTTTACAACCCAAATTTTAGGGGAAATAATTGGCCTAGGAAGATTAGTGCTGTTAAAAAAGGTTAATCTGCTTTTGAGAATTACTTTGTGAGTGAAGGTGATCAAGATAAAAAAAACTTGTACTTCTCATAGAGTTAGTGTAAGTGTATCACATTGTGAGTCATATGAGTATTACAGGAAATGTTGATCATGAGTGAGGCAGAGGTGTTTTAGACTAGTTATAGTTATTTTTATTTGTGTATTTTATAAAGCGCACAGCTGCCCCAACGGGGCGTCCCGGCGCTAGTAGATCTGAGAACAGAGGGAGTAGGAAGGAGAAAAAGAAAAAGAAAAAGAAAGAAAAACAGAAACATTATGAGCAGAAAAGATGGGTCTTCAGAGATTTTCGAAATACCAATTCTGTCTGGCAGGTACGGAGGGCAATCGGGAGCTTGTTCCAGCACTGAGTGGCGCAAACTTCAAATGTTTTCCCTCCTGATTGAGTTCGTTTAAATCTGGGGGTGGCGAGAAGTAGAAGGGAATTGGAGTGCAGTGTCCTGGCATTGGCATACAGCTGCAGGGTGCTTTTCAGATGGGCCGATCCTTTACCCTTAGAGGCTCTTAAAGCCATGGTCATGGCCTTGAATACACATCTCTTGGCAATGGGTAGCCAATGCAGTTTGCGGAGATGTGGGGAAATATGATGTCTAGCAGGAATTCTCTCCACCAGCCGAGCGGCAGCATTCTGGACAGTCTGGAGTTTATGACATAAACCTGCTGTGATACCAAGGTATAGCGCGTTGGCATAGTCAAGATGAGATGTTATCAAGGCTTGGACCACAGTCTTACGGCAGTCAACTGGCAGATAGTTAATAAGCCTATTTATTGCCTTGATCTTCGCAAAGCAGGATGCTGCTACTGCTTGGACCTGGGTATTAAAACTAAGATGGTTATCCCAGCGCACTCCCAGATTTCCCACAGAGTCTTTGGGCATGGGGGCTTGGCTTAGATCCTCAGGCCACCACAGGCTTGACTCCAGAGGGGACGGTAGATTAAAAAACAGGATCTCCGTCTTATCTGCATTGAGTCGAAGAGAGTTAGAGTCCATCCACCTGGAGATATCCCTGAGACAGCATTTCAACGGGTCAAAGGCAGAGGCAGAGGGTTCATCAACGGTAAAAAGTAGCTGAATATCATCAGCGTAGGAGGTGGTTTTAATTCTAGTTTGCGCAATCAATTTGGCCAGGGGGTGAAGTAAACATTAAACAGGAGCGGGCTCAGGGATGAGTCCTGAGGAACTCCCCATTTAAGTGGTCGAGCGGAGGAGGTATAAGGAGAGGTATATACCTGCTGTGTGCGGTTGCACAGATAAGAAGAGAGCCATTTCAACACAGCGCCGCCTACACCCAGGTCCCCCAGCCTTCTCAGCAGAATCTTATGAGAAACCGTGTCAAATGCTGCCAAAAGATCCAGCAGCACTAACACCGCCCTCGACCCCCGGTCCAGCGTCCATCTCACCGAGTCAGCCATTTCAATCAGGGCTGACTCCGTGCTGTGGCCCGACCGAAAGCCATGCTGAGAGTCATGCAGAAGCCCATTGGATTCAATGTAATTAGCAAGCTAGGAGTGTGCCAATTTTTCCAGGATCTTAGCTGGAGCGGGCAAAAGAGAAATTGGCCTGTAATTACTGGGATTGTCTGGGTCTGAATTGGGCTTCTTCAGGATGGGGACCAGAGAAGCGTACTTCCATTTGGAAGGGAATCTACCCGTTCTCAAAGATTCGTTCCATATCTGGTTTAGGTAGGGATTGAGAAAGGCTGCCAGTTTCTTATATTGTTTTGCTGGCCAAGGATCATTGGGTGATCCAGATTTACATTTAAGTAGCTCCGCCAAGGAATCAGCTTCAGATATGTCTGCAAATTCTACCAGGGCAGGGGTCCGAACATTACGAGTGATAGGTTCCTCCTCTAATTCATCACTATTGGAGATAGGGAAGGAGGTATAAATATTCTCAATTTTGTCCTCAAAGAATTGCGAGAGTTTATCACACAAAGACTGGGAAGCAGGCTGAATCCGAATCAGCGCATTAGGGTCTGTAAAGGATCTGACTATGATAAAGATCTCCCTGGCGCTATGGCTAGCTTGTTTGATTCTTGAGGCCAAGTAATCCCTTTTGTGCTCCACAATCAGTCTACGGTATTCCTTGAGGGCCATCTTATAGGTGGCTTTACTTTCCAAGGAGTAGTTCTGCCTCCAAGATCGTTCAAAGGATTTACATGAAGCTTTTTTCTGACGGAGCTCATCGGAATACCAAGGTGCTGATGGTGCTGCCCTGTAGGTTTTAATGGGTTTCAGAGGGGCCAGAGCCTCTAGGGCCTGACCGATCCAGGCGTCCAGATGGTAAATGCCCCTGTTGAGGTCGGACGACGGGATAGGTTGTGAATTTTTTAGGTATTCCTGGAGCGTCTCTAAGGTAATACGGCTCCAGTTTCTCCCTGAGACCTTGAGAGTAAGAGTGGGTCTGTTGGGACAGGGAATTTCAATCTCAAAAGGGATGAGGAAGTGATCTGACCAAATGACCGGGATAGGGTGAACTATCAGAATATTTGTCAGGTTGGAACAGATCAGATCTAATGTATGTCCCGCTTTATGCGTGGGCAGAAGTACTTTTTGGGCTAGATTGCAGGCCGCCAGCATGGAAACAAAGTTCTTGCTATGGGGGCAAGATTCCTCATTTACGTGGAGATTAAAGTCCCCTAAGGCTGTAAAGTTAGCATAACGTGTGCTGATCTGAATAATATAATCCGCCAAAACCGGCAGGTGTGAGGTGTTCGAGTGCGGAGGGCGGTAGATCAGTATACCCGAGCAAGAGGTGGACGGGGATATTTCAACACTAAAAGGCAATCATTCTATGCAGTCAATTTGATCATACAGAGGGATGGTAACTGTCCATTTGGATTTATAAATTAGGGCAACGCCACCTCCCTGTTTACCATTAGGTCTATTGGCGCAAATGATACTGTAACCCTTCCGGAAGGGCAAGAGTGACGATGGGATTCGAGGTATCATTCAGCCACGTTTCTGTTAGGAAAAAAAGATCGCAATTATTGTCCTGGAGGGACTGCCAGATGTTAATGGCATGTTTGCCCAATGATCTGCAATTGACCAGCGCTGCTCTAAGGGTCAGAGAAGGACAGACTCCATGTATTGAGACGGGGCTCTGAGCATGAGCCGGAGTGTATGTAGGATCGAAAGGTAAGAAGGAGAAATGACAGTCTCTACATACATATTCCTGGTTCCAGTAATCCGAGATAGGCCGAGGGCAGGGCGAGCACAGAGAGGGTCTCAGGGCCATCAGCTCAGAACGTGAATACATCGCTCCGGAATTGCTAGGAGTCGGGCAGGGGGACCGGCCCCGGCTGCGTCATTGTCGCAGACGGACGCAGACGGGCTCGCCTTTGGCGTGCCGTCGGCGCGCCCACTGTGCTCGTTTGCTGCGCTGCCGAAAAAAGGCGGCCATATCTAGGAGGAGAGGGTGGGAGGGGCCAGGCAACTGTACCGCCAACCCTCCAGTTCCCCCAAGATGGCGGCTGGATGCGAGGAGACCTCCGCGACAGCGATTAGTCGGCTGTGCGGTCTGTTGGAAAGGGGTACGCCCTGTCAAGAGCAGCAAGTAGGTGCAACTAGGAAAGTGGTGTGCTAGAGTCCACAATACAGTGCAGTACACAATATAAAAACACAAAGTCTAAAATCACAATGTGCTATCACAAGTTGAACACAGAATCACAGTTTTTTTAAAAAAGCGCGCCACAGCCTTCCCGGCTTCCGCCTCAGGAAGGTCTGCTGCCAGATCTAGTGCGCGAGGGAAAACAGTGCCAACTAAATACAGGTGAGGGCGGGAGGGGTCAGGCAACTGTACCGCCAACCCTGCAGTTCCCCCAAGATGGCGGCTCGATGAGAGGAGACCTCCGCGACAGCGATTAGTCGGCTGTGCGGTCTGTTGGAAAGGGGTACGCCCTGTCAAGAGCAGCAAGTAGGTGCAACTAGGAAAGTGGTGTGCTAGAGTCCACAATACAGTGCAGTACACAATATAAAAACACAAAGTCTAAAATCACAATGTGCTATCACAAGTTGAACACAGAATCACAGTTTTTTTTTAAAAGCGCGCCGCAGCCTTCCCGGCTTCCGCCTCAGGAAGGTCTGCTGCCAGATCTAGTGCGCGAGGGAAAACAGCGCCGACTAAATACCGGTGAGGGCGGGAGGGGCCAGGCAACTGTACCGCCAATCCTCCAGTTCCCCCAAGATGGCGGCTCGATGCAAGGAGACCTCCGCGACAGCGTTTTGTCGGCTGCGCGGTCTGTTGGAAAGGGGTACGCCCTGTCAAGAGCAGCAAGTAGGTGCAACTAGGAAAGTGGTGTGCTAGAGTCCACAATACAGTGCAGTACACAATATAAAAACACAAAGTCTAAAATCACAATGTGCTATCACAAGTTAAACACAGAATCACAGTTTTTTTTTTTAAAGCGCGCCGCAGCCTTCCCGGCTTCCGCCTCAGGAAGGTCTGCTGCCAGATCTCATAGTTGTTGTAGATGTTGTTGACATTTTTGGTTCTCTTAAAGAAGTTTATTTTAATGGTATACAGCTACTTGCTAAGATAAAGGATGAGCAGAGTGTCATCAGCATACCACATGATGTTGAGATTCTGATAGCTTACTGGTTGTTTAAGGTTCTATGTACATGATAAATAGCATCGGGTGGAGATATAACTATTGTTTGATGATAGAAAAGACGTTGGAGCTTTTGATTCAGAAGGTAGGGATTAGGAAGTTTAAGAGTACTATTAAGTAACTTCCAAACAAAGGACTTTCCATATACTATTTGGCCATGTGGAAAAGTATGTCAATAAAAAATGAGTATTTTGGGTAAATGTTGTTAATATATGTTTGTACATAACTTTACTTAGAGAGTATAAAAAAGAAGTCATAATGTTTTATTACTTTGTGATTGTTGATATTTACGTAAGAAATTGGTGTTTGGAAGAAAACATTTAAGATATGTTTTTTTCTAATTTTTACATTATTTATTGAAACGTTGTATGGGTTTTTTAAACACAAAAAACCATTTTTTATTATGTTTTTTTTTGCCCGCTGTCATATGATGAGTAGTATTGAACTCACTGTTTTTAGTGAAATTCAAAATATTCTGAGAACAGCAAAATAAAATATATAACATATTGTACAAATTGTTTTGTATTTTGTATTGTGAAATATATATTATAACTCAATTGTTTATTCTCTTCCACAGATTTTATATTTATAAGGTAAGTACGACAAAATACTTTTTCATCACTTTCTTACTTCTCTTTCTCTCTATCCTTTCTTCACTCTCTCTCTTACTCCTTTACCTTTCCTCATCTTACTCCTCTTCCCTCATTCTACTTACTCCCCTTCATTCACCTTTACACTCCTTCTCTCACCATCAGTACTCTTCATTCACCCTCACTCATCTTGTCCAACTCCCTCTTTCCCCTGTCTGTCCCTCGCCTGCCTTTCCTATCTTCCTCCATCACTACCCTTGTCTTGCTGTATCGATCAGTCTCTTCTCACTGCCCCTTACTCTCTTTCCTTCACATCATCCCTCAGTGACCTTCACTCATTCCACTTCTTTCACTTCCTCACTCCCTTTAACTCACTCCCCTTTCCTCCATCCGTCTCTAAGTCTGTTCCTCTGTGTCAGTCCCTATAACTGATTTACTCCGTCACAGTCCGTCACTCTCCCTCTGTTTCTCTCTTTTACTGTCTCCCTCTCTCTCCACCAGTCTTCCTTTTCTTTTCTCTCTCTTTCCATAAATCCTTCCCTCTCACTTACTTCTTTTTCCTTCCTCTTAATATGCTTCTTTTTCCATCACTCATCTTCCCTCACCCTTATATCCCTTCCCTCACTGTCACTGCCCTTCATTCAATCTGAGTCCTCTTCCTCCACTTCATGTTCTCTTCTCTCTGCATCACTCTCATTCCATTTCTCCTGCACCCATTCCCTCACTCTCCCTCACACTCTTTCGCTCACTCCATCCGTCAATCCCCTTCCCTTATTCCCCGTACCTCAATCCCTTTTGGTAACTCTCATTGCTTTAGTCTCTCAATCCTTTCACTTCATTTCTCTCTCCCTCCCTCCCTCTGTCTCACTCAGTCTAACCACTTCAATTCCTGTCAGTCACTCGCACTCTCTCACTCTCTCCCTCTGTGTTTCTCCCTCACCCTTTCTTTCTTTCCCTTTCTGTTTTTTTCAGTTAAACTTTCTTTTGTATTATGAAATATATATTATAACTCACATTTTTCTTGTCTTCCACGGATACTATGTTTATATAAAAATATTCTATTAAGTTGTCATTATTTATAAGGTAAGTATGACAAACAGAACATACTTTTACTTCACTCTCTTACTTCTCTTTCTCTCTTTCCCATTCTTTAATCTCTCTCCTACTCCCCTTCCTCTCTTCATCTTAGTCTCCTTTTCTCATTCTCATTACTGCCCTTCATTCACTTTTACAGACTTTATGTCACTATCAGTACCCTCTCTTAACCCTCACTCACCTTGTCCAACTCCCTCTTTCCCCTGTCTGTCTCTCACTTTTTTTTCCTATCTTCCTCCATCACTACCCTTGTGTTGCTGTATCACGTAGTCTCTTCTCACTCCCCCTTACTCTCTTTCCATAATATCATCCCTCATTCACCTTCACTCACTCCACTTCTCTCACTCCCTCAGACTTTTTCGCTAAGTTCCCTTCCTTTATTCCCTCCCTTTTCCTCCATCTGTGTCTAAATATCTTCCTCTGTCTCAGTCACTATAACTGATTTATTCCTTCACACTCCCTCACTCTCCTTCTGTTTATCTCTTTCACTGTCTCCCTCTCTCTTCACTACTCTTCCTTTTATTTTCTCTCTCTTTCTATATATATTCTTCTTTTTCAATCACTCCCTTTCCCTCAATCTTATATCCCTTCCCTCACTATCACTGCCCTTCATTCAATCTGAGTCCTCTCCCCCACTTCATGTTCTCCTCACTGCGCATCAGTCCCATTCCCTTTCTCTTGCTTCCATTCCCTCTCTCACCCTCACTCTCTTTCACTTACTCCATCCAACAATACTCTTCCCTTATTCCCCTTTTCTCATTCCCTTTTGCTAACTCTCATTCCTTTAGTCTCTCACTCCCCTTCACTCGTTTTCTCTCTCCCTCTGTCTCACTCAGTCTAACCACTTCACTCCCTGTCACTCACTTGCTCTCCCTCTCTTTCTTTCTCACTCTTTCCATTTCTCTCTCTCCCTCACCCTTCCTTTCTTTCCCTTTCTTTTTCTTTCACTTCTACTTTCTTTTGTATTGTGAATTATATATTACAACTCAATGTTTTCTTGTCTTCCACAGATACTATATTTATAATAAAAAGTACTAATAAATTGTCATTATTTATAAGGTAAGTATGACAAATAAAAAATAAATTTTCATCACTCTATTATTTCTCTATCTCTCATTCCCTTTCTTCACTCTCTCTTTTACTCACATTCCTTTTATTCATCTTACTTCCCTTTCCTCATTCTCCTTACTCCCCTTCAATCACCTTTACACTCCTTCTCTCACTATCAGTACTCTTCCTTCACCCTCACTCACCTTGTCCAACTCTGTCTTTTCCCTCTCTGTCCCTCACTTCTCTTTCCTATCTTCCTCCCTCACTCACCTTGTCTTGCTGTATCGCTCAGTCTCTTCTCACTCTCCCCTTACTCTTTTTCCTTCATATCATCCCTCACTCTCTTTCACTCACTCCACTTCTCTCACTCCCCCTCACTCTCTTTCCCTCACTCCATCCGTCAGTCCCTTTCCCTTACTCCTCTTTCCTCATTCACTTTTGCTAACTCCCATTCCTTTAGTCCCACACTCCCCTTCATTCCATTTCTCTCTTTCTCTCACCCTTTATCTCACTCAGTCTAACCGCCTTATTCCCTCTCAGTCACTTGCTCTCCCTCTCTTTCTCTCTCACTCTCTCTCTCTCTTTCTCTCCCTCACCCTTCCTGTCTTTCTCTTTCTGTTTCCTTCACTCCTACCTTATCCCCCAGTCCTCTTTCCTCTCTCTTAATCTCATTTCTTCTCTCTCATTCCCCTTTCGTCACCCTCATACCCATTCTCTCACTGTTACTGCCTTTCACTCACCGTTAGTTCTTTTCCCTCACTCCCATTCATTTACTCCCTCACTCACTTTTTTTCATCCATGTTTCTCTCCCTGTCTCTCTGTCTCATTCACTCTAACTGCCTCACTCCTTCTCAGTTCCTTGCTCTCCCTCACTCTCATTCTGTCCCTCTCTCTCCCTTACCCTTAAACTCCTTTCCTCTCTCTTTTTTATCACACCTTCTCTCTTCCTCACTCATTTTCCCTCTCTCTTAATGTTGCTCCTTCTTTCTCATTCATCTTCCCTCAACCTTATACTCCTTCCCTAACTGTCACTGCCGTTCACTCACTGTCACTCCCTTTCCCCCTCTCCACTTCCTCCTGTCTGTATTTCTCAGCCTTTCACTTTCCCATTCCCTTTTCCTCACTCCCTCTCGCTCTCTTTCTCACACTCTATTCCTTACTCCCCTTCTCTCACTTCCCTTTACTAACTCCCTCCATCCCCTCACCTCACTTCTCTGTCCCTCACTCCCCATCTCTCACTTTTCCTTACTCCCCTTTAGTCATCCTCATACCCCTTCCCTCACCTTCACTCCACTTCTCTTACCTTCACTCCCTTTACTCATCTCCAATTCTCCCTTTCCATATCTTACTTCCCTTCCTTGTCTCTATTCCATATTCCCCTTTTCTCACTCTTCCTCCCTCACTTTCCTTTCCTTACTGCCCTCTCTTTACTCTTTCTCTCCACTTACCTCACTCCCCTACCCTTAGTCCCCTTGTTTCAGTCACTCTTTGACTCCCCTTTCCTCACTCACCATACTACCCTTTCCTCACTCATTCCATCATTCCCTTCCTCCCCTACACTCAGTCATTTCATTCATTCATTTATACTCTACACATTCATTCAAAACAAGTTTGACACAGTATATAAGAGATATAGCTCTTCGTGGAGAAGTGAAGTGAGTTCTGAAAAGAACTGGGTTTTTTGTCTTTTTTGTTTTGTTTTTTTTGTAGTTTTTTAACAATTTATATTTTTTTGTATTTTTTAGAACAAAAATAAAAAACAGGTAACAAAAAACTGCTCAACAGGAACAAAAAATAATTAAATGAAAAAAATGATTTACGGGAGCATTGGTGCTGACTGATTCTCAACTCCATTAAATTTAGACTTTGCTCACCAGGGCAAAGAATTTCATGGCACATGTTGCAACGGAGGTGGACCTTGGTGAAAAGTGGCCTGATATTAATAGATGATGTAGAAGGAGATGCTCCTCCAGATGAAGAGCTGGGGACAGCAGGTGATAGTTGTGTCGCCAGGGCTCTTGTAGAAGCCTGTGCATATTGGTGAGGATGCACATTCCTCACATGCCACAACATGGTGCATATGCTAAATGAGTATTTTTTCTGAGGGTTTCCCCTCGCCAGCACACTCCAAAAGATGGTGCAGGTTACTTTCGACACATTCACCTTTTTCTGCTCCTCGGGAAAAGTGAAAAACTTCCATATGAAGGAATCCTTTGATTTCTTTGCAGGTGGTTGCTGTTGCTCCACATCTGAGTCAGAAGAGGAGGAATCCTGTAGCTGCTGTCTCTGTGCCATCTTTTCAAAAGAAATCCTGCAATAAACTCCAAAGCTGTAACAAAGCAGCAAAGGTCCTTCTCCCAAGCAAGTGAAAGAGATAGTGAGGCAAGTGGGTGGGGTTTTTGAAGATTCTGGGACAGAAACTTCTATAAACCAATCAAAAGTGTTGTTTTCAAATCACATAACTTTACGTGCGCGCACGGTGCGCAACTGTCGCATATAAATGGTGTTTTAACCGATTTTCGTAAAACGTGAAAAGGAGGCAGGGAAGAGACTCCCTGGCCCCCTACGCCTTCTCATGGGGTCCCTGAAGGACCCCAAAGGGCAAAAAAAACCTTTTTATATATAAAAAAGCTGCAAGTTGTGCGCACGTTGTAAATTATTTTTTAAAGAAAATTAAATTGACAAATTTGACTGTTTATATTTTGATTGAAGATGTAGACTATACAATTGAACTTTATACAAATCATAAAAACTAGCTGTGCCATTGCATATTATAGGATACAGTCAATGTATTATAATATACAAGGGCACTTTGTTGAAAAATAAATATATAAAAAAATTAAATATTGAAACTGAAATTAGCATTTTAAAAAACCTTTGAAATTCACTGAAAAAACCATAGGTTTAACACACATTGTAGTTAGGAATTACCATTGAAAAAACCTTAGAAATTCACTGAAAAATTGATAGGTTTGACACATGTTATAGTTAGGAATTAGCATTTAAAAAATCCTTTGAAATTCACTGAAAAAACCATAGGTTTGACACACGTTATAGTTAGGAATTAGCATTTAAAAAACCTTAGAAATTCACTGAAAAAACCATAGGTTTTACACGAGTTATAGTTAGTTGTACATTTTACTCCTACAAAACCATTGAAATTCCCCCGTTATAGTTAGTTGAACTCACTATAAGTCGTGCGCCCGCAATCCACTGCTGATGATGTCACATATTACATCATTCATGACATGGTCAGTGACATCACTGATGACATCACTGATGACATCTCAAATGACATCACTGATGACATCACTGATGTGACAATGAAATACACCTCATCACACACTAGTATAATATTTTTCACTCACTGAAAAATAGAAAGTGCCATATTTCAAACCATTGACACACCAATAGTATTTTCAAAACACCCACTCAGTGAATCATAGAACTATACGCACAACTAATCACTTACCTATAGATTCAGTGTTATATGCAGTGAATAATCAGCAGAACACTATCAAATATACTTATACGTCTATTTCAACATTACACAGCAGCACACATTGTATTCACTTATAAAGACATCCTTCTGTCTTATGCAAACAATTGATTATGCTTACATTTACTCACCTACACACTTATACAAACACCACTTCATCTATTTATATAGATAGTAACTCACACTTAGTGTGTTATAAATTCCCTATTACAAGTACAGTTATCCATATAGTGACTCATACAATCACTTAGTCTTAAGCACAATTAATTAGATATAACTGTCACATACACTGCCTTTTTTTCAAGTTTAATGGAGAAGTACCATTGAGAGAAATATTTCATCACCACCACACCCATAAACATATACTGAAACAACTGTTATATCATGTAGTTTTAACCTCATATACCTACTGAATGAACTGTTCACACATTTTTTGGCAATCACACACCCCCCACCAAACCACATAGACATTCATTTACCCATACAAATACTCAGTCAAGAAAGCAATACCAAATATAGTCTTTAATATAGCAATTAAGACAAAGCAATAAAGAATTTCACACAGTTTAGTAACTACACATTATATATAGTGAGACTCTACAAATTAGTCAAGGAAACAATCAATCACACTGTTACTAAATCCACCATCCACACATTTATATTTATATATCCACTCATTCTTCAATGCAAACTAATGTATTTATAATACATATTTAAATATCAAAGCAAACCACATTCACTGGATGATGTAAATAAATAAATGTAAATGTCGGAATTTGTAAAGCGCACAGCTACCTCCACCGGAGGTGTCCCGGCGCTGTCCGTATACCGCTTAGGAACCCTTCCTGGCTTTCCTGGGAAATGTCCACTCCTGGGCACCCCCCAGGTGCAGCCAGGCATCCCAGTGCTTTTGGGGCCGTTGTGGAGACTAAGCAGGCCATTGCCCAGAGTTGCAGCGTGGGACTCATGATCAGAACAGGCACTGAGGCGAGAATATCCAGTCAGGGGAATTAATGAGCCGGAGACCCGCCGAGGCGGGAATCGAACCCTGGTCCCTGGCCAGAGCTCTGCATCAAGGTCTGCCTGCTCTAACCATTGAGCCACACTTCTCCACACTTCTCCACTGTCATCAGTGATGTCATCAGTGATGTCATCAGTGATGTCATTTGAGATGTCATCAGTGATGTCATCAGTGATGTCACTGACCATGTCATGAATTATGTAATATGTGACATCATCAGCAGTGGATTGCGGGCACGCGAGTTATAGTGAGTACAACTAATTATAACGGGGGAATTTCAATGGTTTTGTATGAGTAAAATGTACAGCTAACTATAACTGGTGTAAAACCTATGGTTATTTCAGTGAATTTCTAAGGTTTTTTAAATGCTAATTCCTAACTATAACGTGTGTCAAACCTATGTTTTTTTCAGTGAATATATATATATATATGTATATATCCAAAGTCAATGGGGTCAGAGATGCCGGAGTGCTCAGCAGCGGGTACAGGCTACAGGCCGAACCCAGAGCCAAAAATCAATTTATTAACAAAGTTTAGCCCCACACAACAATCCTTTTGCTTTAAAGGTTTATTTTATAAACAGAGCCAGTCTGTCAACCGACGCGTTTCGGCCTTGAGGCCTAGGTCACGGTAGGGAGACACTACTTTCAACATCCATTTAAGTACTTCCTATTAAAAACAACCCCATTGCATTTTGGGAGTTGTAGTTGTTAACAACATTCTCCAAACGACAGACAACACATCATTATTTTGTACAATGCTTATGTGGCTTTGCATTGTATGTTATTACAGGCATATCATCGTTTCACTATGCATGAAAATCAGCTAATGGGGCACATACATTTACCGTTTTGTGATTGATTCACTGTAAGTATTGTGATTAGTATCAAAATATTACATTTTTGGTATGAGTTGTTTTAGTAGGAGTCCATAAGGAATTCAATTTAGTATTTTTTCCTTGTGGGTCCCATTTGGGAGTCCTTACATATTGTCGCTCATATGTGTGGTACTCGTTTTTATTCCCCAATCCTGATTTTCCTATTATTTTTGTTATCAGATTAGTGTCCTTATCATGCGATCTTTTTGGATTAGTATCCATGTTTTCAAGTCTGTGCCATGTACAAAGTTATTCTGGGTACCCAGTAACTGGAACGGCCTTTTAATTGGCGTTTAGATTTTCTCTCCTTTCAGTCTTTATTCAGAGGTGAATGTACATCTCTTCATCATTATTCAGGCCCTTTGGCACCTTAGTTCTTAACCGTATGATGTACTTGGATTCCATTTGTCTTAATTTTCTTCTTCGGTCACCAAGTCTCTCACTGTGTGTTACGCAATCCAAACCAAAAAATTAAATTTTTTGCCAATCGTTATTTTGACACTTTGCTAGATGTTTGGATGTAGCATAATGCAAATCCCTATTCTTGACCGCTCTTATGTGCTCCAATATTCTCTTCTTAAGCATGCAAGTTGTGCTTCCAACATATCTTTTGCCGCACTCACATTGTAATACATATACTACATATTGCGTGGTGCATGTAATTTTCTGAGTTATTTTGATGATCTTTCCTTCCGGGTATGTTATCTTTTTTTTGTTTGTAGCTATTTTGCATGCTTTACAATTTAATCACTCTCTGAATCCCATCTGTTGATGTGTCAGCCATGTCTCTTTTGCTGCAGTTTGAAAATGGCTCTTAATCAAATTATCTTTTAGTGATCTTGCTTTTCTGTTCGTTATGAGTGGTCCTGTTCCAATTGTTTTGCCAATGTCAATGTCTTGTATTAGAAAGTGAATGTATTTTTCAATGACTTTCTTTATTTTCTCATTTTCTTTACTGAAAGTTAGAATTAACCGAGGTCTTGTTTCTTTACATTTTTTCTCCTCTATTGCTGTTGATTTTTTATTGCTTTCATTATTTGTGTTCTCTTTTTTTTATCTTTCGCTTTTTCTTTTTCAATTTTTGAAATTAGGATCTCTGTGTGTTTTCCTTCCACTTTACTCTTGCTATTGCTCAGGACTCTTGGTCTATAGCCTCTATTTTTCAGTCTTTTGGCACTCGATTCTATCTAGCAGTTGCATCGCTTTCTTTTGAACAGTTTCTTTTTATTCGCAAAAATTCCCCGTACGGGATACTGTTCAGAAGTGTTTGCGGATGAAAGCTTTTAGCATGCAATATGCTGTTTGTTGCAGTCTATTTACGAAACAAAGTTGTTTGTATTGTTCCGTGATCGATGTACACTGTGGTATCAAGAAGGTTTATTCTACTCTTGCTTGTTGTGCAGGTGAATGATAATCCAATGTTGTTTTTATTCAAGCCATCAAAGTATTTCATAAAATCTTCCTTCTTTCCATCCCAGATTACGAATAGGTCATCAATATAATGTCAATAAATTACCCATTACGTCAATAAAACGTACCTATAACACAATCCAGAAATCGGGGCCATGCTAATTATGAACAGTTTTTGCAAGCCTTTAAGTAGTAGTCTGGGTAAGAAATGCTTGTCCCAAAAAACATGAGACTAGTGCTGCCAGTTTACTGTGAGATCTGCAGTAGCATTAAAAAATGTCCCTCTCGAAAAAATTGATCCAAGTTGTAGGAGTTCCTAACAAAAGAATGACAAATCCGTTTACAGAAGAGGTGTTGGTGAAAATTGGAACCTTTCAGGATCATCATCAGTTTGTAGTATGTGATTCGAGTCCAGTCTGTTTGTTAGGGCGTGACCTTTTGTGCACATTGAATTGTTCCATCTATTGCACACCAAAGGGAATCAAATTGCTGACTAATGATGAGGAGATTGCTTTCCAATTGGCCAGTCCGGATCCTTTTACCGCCATGTTTCCTTTACTGACAGTGAAAGATATACTGCTAGATTTGAAGGACACAGTCTCTTCACTGGTATGGTACGTCTCTGGGGAGTAAATCGGGTTGATTACAAGGAGTCAAGCCAGTCCGCATACAGGTCAAGCCTGATGTAGAATTACCGAGAATGCCTCAGTACATTCTGACCCCAGAAACTGTAGCAGGAATTACACCTGTAATGGAGTCCATGGTTGCGCAAGGCATCTTAAAAGAGATCATGGTAAGTCCATGCAATTCGCTTATCATGGGATTGCAGAAACCGAGGGGGAAGTATTGCATTGTTCAAGACTTTGGAAAGGTCAATAACATAGTGATTCCATGATGTCTTGTGGTACTGAAATTTCTGTGATCCTATTTCAGATTCCACGTGAGGGTGAGTGGTTCACAATGATTGAAGGCTGCCAGATATTTTTCTCCATCCCATTGCACTAGAAGAGACAATTTTCATTTGCTTTCTGTCTGGAGAATTGAGTCTTAACGTGGTGTCATATCCCTCAAAGGTATACAGAAAGTCCATCTATATTCCATCAGGTGTTGACGAAGAACCTCGGGTGCTTGATTTTGCCCCAAAACTCAGTGTTAGTTCAGAATATTGATGACATCCTGATTGCATCTGAAACAAGGGAGGACTGCAGGGACAATACTATTACCTTACTAAACCTTCTGGATGACAATGGGCATAAGGTGTCTCCAAGTGAGCTTCAGGACTGTCTACACAAAGTACAGTATTTAGGTCATCAAACTGGAAAAGGCAAAAGGAAGGTGGCATAAGAAAGAGTGGTGATAATCATGAAAATCAATCCCCCCAGTACCCAGAAAGAGGCGAGGATGTTTTTGGGAATGGTTGGCTGTTGCTGACAGTGGATTCCTAATTTCTCCTTGATGGCAAGGCCTTTGCAGATGCTTACACAAGGATGTGTGTGATCCGGTACCGTGTGACAGCGACTGTCTGCTTTCTTTCCTGGAGTTGAGACAGTGCCTGTGTCATGCTCCAGCCTTAGGAATGCCTGATTACAACAAAGCTTTCTCATTATTCTGTCATGAGCTGGAAGTTTGTGCTCTTTTCTTACTCACCCAAACACCTGCAGGTGCCCATAGACCGGTTGCCGATTTTCCAGCTACATTTGACCATGTAGCTTTGGCGTTTCTCAGGTGTCTTAAATCCATTGCTGCAACAGTTGTCAGTATTGAACGATGTGAGAGCAATATGGTGGGTCATTCTCTTACAGTATTAGTAACACATTCAGTTTAGCTCCTGATGACAAGAACCAAAACACAGCATTTGACAAAAAACATGCTGACAAGGTATGAGCAAGTGTTACTCGCGCCGAGAATTTTACCCTGAAGTGTTGTTCCGTATTAAATCCTGCTACCTTGTCGCCTTCACCAAATGCTGCTGAGGACAAATGTGAAGACAATGACTGTTCAGATGTCACTGAGCTTTGCACAAAACTGAGACCTAATATTGTCAATGAGTTGTTGTCTGACCCAGATCAAGTCATTTTTGTTGATGGTTCATGCTTGATCGACAATGAAGGTAATTTGAGAGCAGCATTTGCTGTCTGTACCATCTATGGAGTGGTAGAAGCTGATTGCTTACAGGAAGTACACTCCGCACAGGTGGCTGACACCATTGCTTTGACCCATGCATGTCGATTGCCTGAACAGATTCGAATCGCCATCTATACCGACAGCCAGTACGGTTTCGGTGTGGTTCATGACTTTGGAGAGCTATGGCTGCAGAGAGGGTTCCTAACATCATCAGGTTCACCGATCAGAAATGGGGAGTATGTGAGACAACTGCTGTAAGCATTACAATTGCCAAGAGAAGTGACTGTCGTGAAGTGCTATTCTGCATTCCGTCCATCAATTGTGTGTCTTTTGCCTGCACTTCTGCAGCACAGGATTTCATTTGAAGGGCCAACCGATGCCTGAGTGCTCAGCTGACCCCTGATTCCTGCTAGCTGGGGTGGGACTCAGTCCCCCAGCATTCCGTCTGTGGCACTGGAGGTGGAGCTAGCCCTCCAGCGACAAAAAGGCTATTCTGCACTCCCTTGGTGCGGGACATACAAGGGCGCACCTGGGCCTAGTGTGGACCCAGCGGTGTACGTCCACAGCTATTTGAGGGTGGGTTTAGCACCTAGAAGTAAATTATAGAGCATGGGCAAGCATAAATTAGTCCAGGCATCTGGAAAGGGGGGCTTAAAGCCAGTAGGCTCTACTAAAGTAATTACTGGCTATTTAACCAATGCTATGGGTTTATTTAACAACAAGATTACAAACTCAGAGGAGAGAATGACTGCAACCAAATCTGCCCTACACAATGCAATGGAGAAAGCCACTGAGGAAAATACCTTATTGGAGCCAGAGATCCCAACATTAAAATTAACACTTGCAGCATTATGTGTTTATAATGATCCCCTCCTGATTAGAGAAGATTCCCCAATAAGTGAGCTATCCCCCCCTACAGCAAAGTAAAACTGTCAGCCAGCAGACTCATCAGCCTCAAACCTAAAAATGGGTAGGACAACTACCGGGGGTACGGAAAAACCACAAACACCAAGATACCCAGGGCCATCCCTTAAGGAAAGATGTTAAACTCCACCAAAACAACAGACTTGACATTAAAGAAGCTACACAGTAGATTGATAACACTCAAGGAATCATTAAAGAAGGAACTAGAGGTCATTAAACTTGGAATATCCAAATCAGAGATAGCCGTAAAATAAGTGCTTGCCCTAATCAAAACGCAAACTGGGAGATTGCTCCAAAGAAAGTGGCGCAAACTGACCACTACATTTCACGTTGACCCTATATATTCACTTCATGTATTCACTTGCAGAACCCACCAAAAGTAATCACGCCACGAATTTAGAGACACATGTAAACACAACTCTACATCTTCCACCGGAGGCAGAGCCATATGTAATCATACTGCGAAATGTCCCTAAATAAATGCCCTTTGTAACAGAAACATGGATGAACTTAAAAACAAGGTGATACTCTGGCTGGCCAAACAGTTTTGGAGTACAAACTCTCCTTTCCAATAAGTAATAATGGTCAGAAGATTCATTGGCTAGGCCCCTCCAGGAAAATTGGTCAAGGCAATTGTATTGTTGTGAACTCTCGATCCCCTAAGATGGTAAAAACTTTACTCTTTAGGTTGAGATGTGGGCTATGTCCTGAGAATGTTAGAGGGATCATTTTAACTGAACCTCTTGGCTATTTTATAGACCAGAAATGTATTCTGATAGGGGTAGTACTCCCACCCAAATAGGGGTATCAGCGAATCAGACCACTTCCCAACGGCAAATACAATTGAACCACAGACTATCAATAACAGGCCCAACTACAAATAAGTTCTCCTGCTTCTCCAACTATAACACACAGGATTGACAACCGGGTGGGGAGGGAAGGAAGGGTAGGGACTCAATTGATACTCACAATGCAGATTGTGAATCACAGAAGATATATAGGAGTATACTGACCTGTACAGAAAATAAAAGCACTAACCTCAAAATTAAGACTTTGAATGTTGTGGGGATGAAAGATAAACTAGTGAACCCAGAGTGGCTGGAGACAATCAGTCAGACTCACCTAGTCTTCTTACAGGAGACATGGGCAACAGATGACTTTCACATGGAGGGTTTTAATTAATTCCTAATCTTGGCTACCCCCTCAGAGAGAGGGAGGGAGGGCTAAAGGGGACCTGGCCGTTTTAATACAGATAACCAAATCATTGAAATTGATAAGATCCTATACATCTTCCCCCTGCATTCAACTCTTCTTAAAGCAAATGAAGGAAAAGCTAAATATGGTTTTAATTAACTTTTATAACAATGTTTTTGACAAAACTAATGTCTTATTGAATTTAAGTAGGGAGACTGAATCATTTATAAATCACATTAAGGATGAATATATACTAATATTGCTAGGGGATTTAAATATAAGTCAATGCAAAATGATGGGATCTAAAAGCTGCGACTGTATAAAAACGAATGGGGAAGGAATGCCACATGTTACGCACAATCTATATGGAGAGGCAACGAATGAAATTATTTTTAAATATAACATGGAATTACTAGAACACCCGAAGGGCTGGGACTACAACAAGTACCTATGTACTATGGGAATGCCCGAAGCTCCTTTATTGACCACATTCTGGTCACCAAAAATGGGCATAGATTAAAGAATCATTTGAAATTAACCCAAGCATTTTCAGTGACCACTCCCTTTTGTCAGTGGCCTTTCACATAAATATTTTAAGGCCAAATTGCTTACAAACCAAAAACCAAATTGAAGCGCAGGGCAGAAACATCATCAGTCTAAAATGGGCAAACATAAATGGTACTGGCAATACAGGGAAAATCATGGCAGAAAATCTCAGTAATTCTAACATATGTACGAATTTGAGGTCTCCACTGTCGTGTATCATGGAAGCCTTTTGTAACATAATGACAGAAATATCAGAGAAATTAAGATACATCATCAGAAGCAAAGGAAATAAAAGACAGGAATGGTTCAATAAGGAATGTTCCAAAGCCAACAGAAAACTGAGAAAAACCTTACAGCATACCCCAAGAGATAGGGACAAAATTAGCAGGTTAAGAGTTACGTATAAATCTGCCCTGGATAAAAAAGGAAGAGAGAGATGAAAGATAAGACCTTGGATGATCTACTACAGGTTGCAGAGTTAAATGATAATATCCTTTTATGGAAGACAATAAATCAGCCCTTTTTGAAAGATATAGAGGATCCTAAGGTAGAGCTATTTGTACAGCAGGGGTACTGGATAGAACATTTTGGCACTATTTTTTATCCTGACAATCACTCTATGGCGCTACCCACCTCAACTGTATATTCCATTCACGCTGTTGATATCCCACCAATAAGTTTAGAAGAGGTCATTAATGCCCTACATAAAAATGCTAACGGAAAGGCTCCAATCCACCAATGAATTCCCAGTAGATACCTTTAAGACACATGCCATTAAGGGCCCCTTTTTTAACACAAGTGTGGAACACCACAGTTAAAGACTTCCTCCCTGTTACTTGGACAGAAAGCACAATTGTCCAGATTTTCAAAAAAGAACACTGAGGGGACCCAAGATGCCACCGCCCAATATCGCTCCTGAACTCCACTGCAAGCTAATTGATAGAATCCTTTTGGACAGACTTGAACTGTAGGTAGAGGAGAAACATACCCTCATCGATACCCAGTATTGATTCAGGACATATGTTGGCATGATGGAACAATGTGTTAAATTACATCTGCTTATTAATAAATATACAGTCCCAAAAGAGGGGCATGTCTATGTATGCTTTGCAGACCTAAGCAGTGTGTTTTATCTGGTAAACCATAACAAGTTATGGAAAACCCTTGTGTACATAGGTTACCGATGGGTATCATTAGTTATCTGTCCTAATTGTATTCCCATCTGATTGCATAGGTACGTTTTGGACTGAAAGGGAAATGTACCAAACATTTTAAGGTTGACCAGGGGATTCAACATGGTTGTGTCCTTGCCCCTCTGCTCTTTTCATTCTAAATAAAAGGGGTGGACGAGATGTTACAGAAAGTGAAGGCCGATGCCCCCATGGTTGGATCCCATCCAGTCCCAATCCTACTATATGCAGACAATGGTGTCCTACTTTCTAGAACAGAAAACGGGTTGCAGCTCCTGATTGATAACTTTGTTACCTTTATAAAAAATAAAGTTATGAAAATAAATCTAGAGAGAATGGTTATCATGGTGAGTGGAAATGGAAGGGCAATAAAGAGGCACATGATACTTGAGGAGAGAGACTAGCCGAGACCCAACTATTTTCATATTTAGGAGTCCAAATTACTGCATCACGGCGCCGGGAAAGCCAAATAAATACCTCCACAATGAAATTGCTGAGAGCCAGAGAATCCATCTTTAGATTTGCAAGTAAAGTAGGCCATTAACTGATTAAGGAAATATTGATGGTAAATAAGAGTAAATGCCTCCCAAGTGCTGGGTATGGTGCTGCACTGGGAGGGTCGATAAATTGTGCCCCATTGCAAACCTTAGAGAACCTGTTTGTGGTTCGATTGCTGGCTGTGCCAAGAACAAGTTCATCCTACATTACTCATAAGGAAGTGGCAGTTACTTTTCTAGAGGAAGACCTACATGCCAGCCCTGGCCTCTTGTGGTACAACATATGGAGAAACCTAGGGACAGAGTTTACAAAAGATATAATATAAGATTGGCTAACTTTAGACGCATGGAGAAAAATAGGATGGCTGACTGATATAGTCAGTCACCTAAGAATAGTGATACCAGTATTGGAGTTTAATTCTTACAATACAGCAAAACTGAGGTCAAAACCATACTTAGGGGAGTGAGAGAGATAGAAAGAGATACTAGCGAATGCAAAACATCCAGGGTGTGCAGATACCTGTCAGGCCCGGTACAAGTTGGCCAACCATAGTTTCTACCTCACCAGATTATGCCTAGGAACATTGCACTTGAGGGTCACCTTTCCAAAAATAGGGGTGTGGGCAGATATATTACCAAAATGCCTATGTGATGTTAGAACTATCCAAAGCACAATGCATTTTTATTCTGTTTTGTAACTTTCATCAGGACCTTAGAAAACAATTCCTAGCGTTGATTTTTAAAACCGGTAAATATTTTAACTGTCAGGATGCTTTTAATTATTTATGTTCCTTAGAAAATGTGGACATTTCTCCTTTGTTATCTCAGTCATTATATGTGTCCATCATAGTACAAGGAGAAATGTTGCACTCTTAGAAGTGCTAACCTATGAGGCTGCATTATACATTTTTTGAAGATGGTGATAGCTATATCCATAACGTGCCCATTGAAAGACTCTTTCTGGTAGAACTTTTTTAATTTTATCAATCATTGTATAGCCTTAAAAACAGTGGACTATTTATCCTCATCAGTATGTTGCTCTTGATATAAA
Source organism: Lissotriton helveticus (assembly GCF_964261635.1). NCBI lineage: Eukaryota > Metazoa > Chordata > Amphibia > Caudata > Salamandridae > Lissotriton > Lissotriton helveticus. The sequence continues at coordinate 873,948,644 of NC_136063.1, forward strand.
TAAAGTTAACCCAGATACATTTTATTAGCTTCGGACTAATGAAAAGAGAAAGAGAGGAAAATGTTTTTAAATTAAAACAAATGTATTACATTTTGAGATTCTTTTATATATTTTAGTGTCTCCGATTATAATGCTATCTGATTGATTGAGCAAATTGATTTGAATTTGCGAGGGGAGCACCAGGTGATTATAATTATTCCCATGGTGGGCTACTAAGTAGGTCTTTGCCTTTTTTCCTAGGTTTCGAAGAACCTGTACTGCCCTATATGATTGTATAGGTTTCTGTCATTGTGAGTGGGGATTATGACTTGAGTTATGCCTCATATTTAATTTATTAATGTTATTCTGTTTATTGTGTACTTTTAAGGTTTTACATATGTAAACAGAATAAAGAAATGAAATTAAATTAAATGACATATGGGCATCAGTTGATGGCAGGGCATAATTACCAGATTGTTTGTTATATCCAACAGCAAGGCAAATTCATGGAGCATCTCATTTAGGAAGGGATGGAATTATGAGATTGTTCAGACAGACTTGGTTCAATCCAAGGTTTCAAGTGATTGCAGAAGCTGTATGTCATTGGTGTGTCACATGACAACAAATAAGTGCAGGGAAGAAGACTGTTGTTGCTTTGAGTCACATTGGCAGATTGGGGGGTCCCTTTAATCTGATCCAGATGGATTTTGTTGAGATGCCTGTGTATAATGGGTTGAGATACACCCTGGTTGTTGTGTGCATCTTTTCTCAATGGGTTTAGGTCTACCCCACAGATGGTGTATAGTCTCACAGCGGTGAGGTTATAGTTGAGGGAACTGATTGCTAGATTCGGATTTCCAACTACATTGGAACCGGATAGAGGCACACACTTCCACTATGAAGTCATCAAATTGTTGTGCATCGCCCTGAATGTGGATCAAAGACTGCATTGTAGTTACAGGTTGCATGATCAGGCATGGTGGAGCAGTTCAACTGTACATTAAAAGCGATGCTGGCTAAAGCACATGATTCAACATGCTTGATGTGGCCTAATGCGTTGCCTTTGGTGCTAATGAGTTTGCACAATATTCCTGACTGGATACCTGGGTTGTCACCTCATGAGATACTGATGGGAAGAGCAATGTGTTTTACTGCTGTGCCTACCACTGCATTAGTGAATATCACAGATGATTTGGTTCTTGACTAGTGTAAAGGATTGGCTGGTGTGGTTCCTTCTGTGTCTCATCAGGTTGAAGCAGCTACTGCACAGATTTCAAAAGTCCTCTGCCACGACCTGAGCCCAGGGGACTGGGAACTCTTCAGAAAGCACATAGGGAAAACCAGTCTTGAGTCTCTGTAGCGTGGACCATATCAAGTGATACTGGTGACTAACACTGCTGTGAAGTGTGGCAGAACACCAAACTGAGTTCATGCTTTCCAAACCCGACGAGTCACAGCCCTCCGACGAAACAGCTCCTCTCCCAGAAGTATTTCCTACCATGACCAAGGAGTCACTGTAAAGGGCAAGCCAAGCTGTGGAGGCTCCTCAAGAGGCGGGATTCCCACCAGATCGATTTGAGGGGGTCAAGCTCCACAGACCCTGGTATAGACTCTGAGGGAGATGGTAACGTTGTGAGTGATATAGAGTCTGAATGGGTAGAAGTGCCTTCAAGGGATATGATTTGAATAAAATTGAAATGTTTAATCTGACTTAGTGGGAGGAAAAATCAATTGACCTCATGTATAAATCATATCTTACTATAGAAAACTCTATTTGTTTGAATCATATTAGAACAAAAAACACAAATACATTAAGACGTAAAAGACAACGAAACACAAGAGTGTATATACAAAAAGATTTTATCACAAAAAATTCTTAAATCAGCAATACATCAAATCAAAAAGCAGGTAAGGAAATGCTGGTGTAAGTAGCGTATAAATCAACTAGTAAACAACACAGCAAAACCTAAAAAAGAACATCTATCCCGTAAAAAATATAATGAATCAAACACTGCGGGGATAAGATGGATGTCGACGTTTCGGTCTCTTGAGATTAAATTATTGAGACCATCCTCAGGACTGTTGTCAATTAGACACTGCTGAAGGCTGTAATGTAATCAGTATGGAAAGCCAAAATGCTGATCGCTGCCAGAGTTTATAAGGGCCAATACAGGATCCCTATTGTTGAGGACCCCAGAAGGACGTGAAATCGTCACTTTAAAGTGGTTGGTGGCTCAGGATAAAAAACGCTCGAGGTATGGCAAAGCAGGACCACGTAGCGTCTAAGGAATTCGTCCACACACAGTTAAAATCTTGTTTTTAAATACAAAAGCAGCAGTCACAAAGTTCAGGACAATAGGACGCTTCGGTTTCAGAGCACTGAAGTCTTTAAAGTTGCTATAGAAACGCGGCGAGGTCGAAATCAATCTGGCCAAGAGCACGGCAGGCACCGAGTGCCTGCCGTGCTCTTGGCCAGATTGATTTCGACCAGCCAGATTGATTTCGACCAGCCAGATTGATTTCGACCTCGCCGCGTTTCTATAGCAACTTTAAAGACTTCAGTGCTCTGAAACCGAAGCGTCCTATTGTCCTGAACTTTGTGACTGCTGTTTTTGTATTTAAAAACAAGATTTTAACTGTGTGTGGACGAATTCCTTAGACGCTACGTGGTCCTGCTTTGCCATACCTCGAGCGTTTTTTATCCTGAGCCACCAACCACTTTAAAGTGACGATTTCACGTCCTTCTGGGGTCCTCAACAATAGGGATCCTGTATTGGCCCTTATAAACTCTGGCAGCGATCAGCATTTTGGCTTTCCATACTGATTACATTACAGCCTTCAGCAGTGTCTAATTGACAACAGTCCTGAGGATGGTCTCAATAATTTAATCTCAAGAGACCGAAACGTCGACATCCGTCTTATCCCCGCAGTGTTTGATTCATTATATTTTTTACGGGATAGATGTTCTTTTTTAGGTTTTGCTGTGTTGTTTACTAGTTGATTTATACGCTACTTACACCAGCATTTCCTTACCTGCTTTTTGATTTGATGTATTGCTGATTTAAGAATTTTTTGTGATAAAATCTTTTTGTATATACACTCTTGTGTTTCGTTGTCTTTTACGTCTTAATGTATTTGTGTTTTTTGTTCTAATATGATTCAAACAAATAGAGTTTTCTATAGTAAGATATGATTTATACATGAGGTCAATTGATTTTTCCTCCCACTAAGTCAGATTAAACATTTCAATTTTATTCAAATCATATCCCTTGAAGGCACTTCTACCCATTCATACTATTACCCAAGCCCTCAAGGGTTTAACTGGGTCGCTCACTTTCCCTTGATCGTGATATAGAGTCTGGCTCAGCAGAAGAGACTTGTGTTGAAAATGGTCATGTGCAGCAAAAGAAGAAAGATGCTGCGGGCGGAAAGGGAGACTCACATCTGAAAGAGAACATGCACTGAAAACTGAATCTTCTGAGTCTGATTTGATTGCAACTGAGCAAGCCACAAGAAATGCTAGGTGTTCCAGGAGAGCTTGACTACCGGTCGGAGATATTTCTCTCCCCAGTGGACTTATCTGGTTACAAATGCTGGGGAAGCGAGATACGAGATTTCAATACTGGCTGTTGAGATTTTGCTGAGAGCTCCTGGAATTGAAGCTAATGCACTTCTGTCATTGACTTTGCCGTTTCCACCAAGTTTCAGTGACTTAAGGTCTCTGAATTTGGTAGACATCGAACTCCCAAGCTTCAGAGCACCACAGTCTCCTCTAGAGATTGCAGCATGGAGAGCTGAACTGTTGCAATGAGTCATTGAGGAGGTTGGCTCTGATCTTATAAGAGATGGAAATTGAACTTTGAACTGTAAAAATCTTTCTTGAAAGAAGACAACCCATGCCAGAGTGGAAGAAAAACAAATTTAGGGTTTTTCATCAAGAAGAAGAAAGAGGGTTAGGGAGTTCTTCAAAGCTGTGTAAATACTGTACGAGAGACTGTTGAAAAGAGATTCATAGAACAGGATGCTCTAAAACTTTAGTTACACATGAATAAGTAATGTATGTCGATATTTCGCATACCATTACTACGCATGATTTTAGTGCGATGTTTTTACTTAGCATAAACCATTACTTTGCAAGTTTTAACTGCACATGCATTTATAACGCAAATGGTTATAAATGTACTATTGTTTATGCTAAGTAAAAACATTGCACTAAAATCATGCTTACACTACACTACCTTACGCTACTTAAACACCACTACAATACCCTAAACCCTAATACACTACCCCCTAAACGACCTTCCCCCTTCCTGGACCCTACACTCTAACACTATACTTCACGACCCCCCTTAAAAAACTACCCTACACTACACAAACACCACACCACTACCCTAAACCCTAAAACACTACCCCCTGCATGACCCTTACCCTTCCCCAGTCCGCTCCCTACACTACAACACTACCCTGCACGACACCTCAACACTACCCTAAACCCTAAAACACTACCCTACACTACACAAACATCACAACACTACCCCAAATCCTATAACCCTAACCCCTGCACAACCCTCCCCGACCCCCAGTCCTATCCCTACACCCAAACACTACCCTGCACGACACCACAACACTACCCTAAAACACTAATCTAGACTACACTAACACCACAACACTACCCTAAACCCTAAAACACTACCCCCAGCATGACCCTGCCCCTACCCCCAAACCGGTCACTACACTAAAAGACTACCCTGAATGACCCTGACACTACCCAATCCCTAAAACACAACACTACACTACACAAACACCACATCACTACTCCCCAACACTACCCTACTCAACCTCCTACACTACCCTAAACTCAAATACACTACTCTACACTACTCAAACACAACCCTACAACCTAAAAGACTACCCCTGCACGACCCAAAAAAACTACACTTACCTCTCTCTCCTCTGTTGTTCCTCTCTTCTTCGGCTTCCAGCGACATCAGATCTGCACGTCGTTGTTTGGAAACGGAAGCGCTTTCCAAAAAACGATTTGGATAGTGCATACCATTACAACGCATGCGTTGTAACAATGCTTGCAATGTAACAACTTGCGTACTAATGGTACGCGTTGTAACATTGCAAGCATAGTAACGCTTGCGAAGTAATGGTATGCGCACTAGCAGCCTCGCACTAAAAACGGGAAAAAGAGACCATGTGTGTTGATCCTCAAACAAGACTGTAATCCGAGCGCCTTCGAAAATGGAGTTTGGAAAATCGAATCATAGGCATAAATGTATTATAGGTATACTCATTGTTGGAGTAATTATAGTAATAGCTGTAGTCATTACTAAGTCTGTTTTAAGTGCACACAAGGTTGAGGAACGTGGAGTGGGTGTAGATGAAACATCCACACTTACCACTGCTTCCTCAAAGGAGAGTACACTTTCTTCATGTAGATTTATCTCAAGGTGATCACACACTGAATGCTTATGCTAAGTTGTTATATGAGTATGTTGATACTATGAAAGTTAGATATTGTTATGTGTGCATGCAATTGCCTGCTTCAGTTGAGGAGGGGATTAGCTATCATCACCTACCTTTAATGTGTGCATTAATTGTAGTTTACTTCTTAGTATGTTTTATGGAACAGGCAATCAGGAGTACTACTTCTCAAATAATGATGTGGTACTTTCAGAAATACCAGTCTATAAACACCTGACCAAATATGATTATTATAACCAAATAGAGAGAATAGAGAATTAATTTGCACCAACAGTAACATTAGACACTGCTTGTGCGCATAGACATAACCTAGCTTGCCTATTAACGGTATAGAGAAGAAATTCATAGGTCAAGTAGAGGATAGACATAGGGAATTATTTGCTAAGTCTGATAACAAGGACAAAAATGGTGAATGGACCAAGGAGTAGTTAGTTCACAAGGCTCCTCTCCGAACCCACAGAAATCAAAAGCAGAGGGCCTCAGGTATCGTTACTTACCCCTACGCTCTTCAACATCTACATGGCCCCCCTCGCTGCTATCGTCAGACTGCACAGACTCAACATAGTCTCCTATACTGACGACACCCAACTCATCCTCTTCCTGACCAGGGACGCCATCACCACCAGGCTCAGCTTTCAGGAAGGAATGAAAGACGTTGCAACTTGATTGAACAACAGCTTCCTAAAGCTCAAATCAGAGAAGAAAGAGGTACTCATCATTGGACCTGCCCCCACTGCCTGGGATACTACCCAGTGGCACACCGCCCTCGGCAGCCCACCCAACCCCACTCACCATGCCTGGAACCTCAGCCTAGTGCTCAACTCCTCCCTCTCCATAACACGACAAGTCAACACCATCACCTCTACCTACTTCAACACCCTCCGCATCCTTCACAAGACCTGGAAATAGATCCCCCCTGAATTAAGAAAAACAGTCACCCACACACTTATAACCAGCAGACTAGACTACGGAAACACCCTCTACGCCAGAATCAACAAGTCACTGCTCTGCAAACTTCTGCCCATTCAGAACACCCCACCCGACTCATTATCGGCGTCCCTCAGCAGGATCACATCACCCAACACCTGCGAGAAGTCCACTGGCTCCCTGTCGAGAAGAGAGTAACCTTCAAGCTACTCACCCACACCTACAAATGCCTCCACAACAACGGACCCCAATACCTTAACAAAAGAATATCCTTCCACACACCCAAGAGAAACCTCTGATCTGTCACCCTCGCCCTTGCTGAAACCCCACCCATCCTCGAAGCCAGAATGGGTAATAGGGCTTCCTCCTACATTGCAGCCAAGACCTGGAATGAGCTCCTGATCAACATCAGATGCGCCACCTCGCTGAACATCTTCAGGCAGATGCTCAAGACTTCGCTCTTCGACTGAACAGCGCTGCTCACCCCCCGTGCCTTGAAACCCTCATGGGTGAGTAGCATGCTTACAATTCCCTGATTGATTGATTGATTGATTGATTGATTGATTGATTGAAGTCTAGGGGTAGTTCTGGTCATATGGCTTTAGATTGGGAACAACAGGGCGAGCTTTGGATTTGGAGGGTTTGGACAGAAAATCACCTAATAGGAAAAAGCATGGACTCAGTGCTGGTGAAGTTATGGGAGATATATTTGGAGAAATGATACCTAGCCTGGGGTTAGTGTTAAATATAATCAAGATTAGAAAGCTGACTACTATTGTAAATAATTTGCCGGTTAGCACTGCCCAGTCTTTGTTACTCATAGATGGGGAAATAGTTTTGATAAGGGTGATGGTGATGCAGAACCGCTGTGCATTAGACGTGCTACTTGAAAAGGAAGGCAGAGTCTTTAGGATGCTGAAGGTCCAACAGTGTTGTACTTATATTCCTGAAAAAAGTAAAGATCTGAGGGGATATATCAACAACATCACTGCTTTATATCAGGAGATACAAGATCTGACAGCTGAAGAAGTCGGGGATAAGACTAGAAAAGGATTTGGTGTAGTTGGAAGTTGGTTTGCAATCTTAGGAAGTAGAATCTTTGGACACATCTCGAAGCCAATTATAATTGCTGTAATCTATGTTATCATATTGGTAGGGATGATGAGAGAGTACAAGTAGCACAAAGCAAGGCAAGTGGAGAACTCCTTAAGGGAAAGAGAAATAAGGATGGAAAGACTGTAAGATATTCATGAGAACTTGATGTAAAACTGGAGGTTTTCAGACAGAGGAGATTAGCTATGTCATCTGCTTAGATCGGTCTACTCTGCAGGGATATTTTGGAATGTTTATGAAGACTCAATGTCAGCAGAGCGGGGAATTAATAGAGTGGAAATCACATTTTTATTTGTAAGGGACCATCACGATCACATGTAGAGTGCACCCGTATATAATCATCGCTGTTGTATTAACGTAAAGTGTTAGAATTCTGAAATGTATTAACATGGAAAATGTGATGTGTTTTTAGGCCATTGAAAAGTAGTATGAAGAATCAACGTAGAAAATGAATGTAACAAGCAGAAATGTTAACATGAAGAATTTGTGTTGTGTAACTGACCACTATTTATGTATTAATTGCCCTTATTAATCATGTCATTTCGTACTTAGGTAAATGCATTAGTTGCAAGTGCATTAATGTTATGTGAATTCGCAAAGCTTTATGATGCTTTCTTATGTTAGTTGAATTTTGTAGGCTTGAACTGCAAGTCCCTTGAAACTTGCTTTAGAATTAATTGTTGAATTTCATGTGGGCTGTGGAATTTGTTCTTTCTTACATTTTGTGTTGCAGGTGAAGAAGAGTTTTTGTTAGATAGAATAATGTCTTGGTTTTACTGGCTAGGCAATCCAAGAAGAAGTTACAATCATGAGGCTTGAGTCTATAAAGGAAGGTCATTGCGTTTCACACAGGAGAAGGCTGAGAACCAAGGACAAATTGTATCTAGGAAGGTACATCTTTGACGCTGTGGAAAATTACCTTTAGAGCGTTATTGAGAGCAGAATGGCGTGACCCACACTGGACCATTGGAGTGCCACCTGTGAATAACTGTTATTGGAATTAGGGATAGAGAGACTTCTCAGGAAGACTCCACGTGCTGACACCTTTTATTCTCCTGAAAATGCTTAAGTAGGGATGTCACTTTAGTGCTAGAGTAGGGACAGATTTAATGCTTTTCATTTATCAACCCTCAATGCAGGGAAATTTGAACTCATGCTCATTGATCTTCTGTATCTTACTTCTTGAATTAATTGTGTTGTTTATGCTACATCGTCTAAATTGGATATGCAGATTTGGCTTCATGCTAATGCCTTTGCAGCTCTACATCCTCGTGTTGAGGTGTCTTTAGGTCCTGTTATTTTTGACTTTGTAATAAATCTAACTAACTAGTTGCCCATGGCTTACTATTAAGGCTCTCTGTTTTCCATTATTACAGATTTTTACAGATAAATACAGACAGGAAACATTTATTTTCTTGTCTGTATTTTTTTTAATGCGATGAAAACTGAAATTGGGTTGCTTTTTGAGTAATTCTAAATACTGGATTCCATAACTGTCAGGCAAATAGCTGTGTGGATTGATAGGTAAGGGAGCTAAAAAAAACAGAAAGGAATTTTAGTAAACAGGCTTTAAAATCAGTAGATATGCACAAAGTTGATACTTAAATTTGCATATCTTCTTATGAGTGCATTGATTTATCTTCTGCGGATGTTTATATCATTGAAACCTAGTAGGCATTCAAGCATGAGTGCATATACACCGGTTAAATAAATGTGGAAATATACTAATTCTAGCTTCACTTTTCCACAAAACCCAAAATTAATATGGATAAATACAGATACAATTAGCAAACAATAAATATGGATAAATACAGATGGAAATGTTAAAAAATAAATAGCAAAAAACCGGGAGTCCTACTTGTTATGCATCAGAAGGGGATTATTGGTTAAATAGTGGTGACTTCTAATGACTTTTCTCCACTGTACACTTTCATGCTGCAAAAAAGATCTATTGGACTTTGAATTTAGAATAGGTCTAGAACTTATGGATCCGACCCTTTCAGTACCTAGAAATAGTTTAAATATACTGTGATCTATATGTAATTTCATGGATTTGCAGATGTCATATTACTCCTGGCCTCACGCCCAGCGCTGCTGCTGAAGCCAGTCTTCTCTTACTATTAACACATTTACACTGTTCCTAAAACTTGGAGCACTGTTGCTATCTTGGAATACTTGCATTGTAAATACTGGCAAAAGTCCAGAATGTTCACTGTTGCTTGACTAAACTCTCTTTTTTTGGAAAAGGGGGGTGGTGATGGACAGAGTTTCTGAATGATGCAGAATACTCTTACCAAGTCAAGAGATCATGGTTTTAATCCATCACCGTTTTTTAGCTCAATGCACCATCCCAGCTCAGAACCTGGCTATATGCAAATTAGTCTGTTCCTGTCCCAGTGCATGATGGGAACAGGGCAAACCAAACTATTAAGCCAATTCTTATACTGGTAAGGAAACAAGCTTCCGGGGAACGGTTTTTGGCATCACAGCCTTCTTCGGCCCGGCTTGCTTGAATCCTGATGGTGCAATGAGCAAGGGACTCACGTCTGAGCATACCCTCCCACACATAGTGTGGATAAACCGATTTTGGAAAAGGGGGGTGGTGATGGACAGAGTTTCTGAATGATGCAAAATACTCTTACCAAGTCAAGAGATCATGGTTTTAATCCATCCCCGGAAGCTTGTCTCCTTCCCAGTATAGGAATTGGCTTGGTAGTTTGGTTTGCCCTGTTCCCATCATGCACTGGGACAGGAACAGACTAATTTGCATATAGCCAGGTTCTGAGCTGGGATGGTGCAATGAGCTAAAAAACAGGTGATGGATTAAAACCATGATCTCTTGACTTGGTAAGAGTATTCTGCATCATTCAGAGACTCTGTCCATCACCACCCCCTTTTTCCAAAATCGTTTTTATCCACACTACGTGTGGGAGGGTATACTCAGACGTGAGTCCCTTGCTCATTGCACCATCAGGATTCAAGCAAGCCGGGCCGACGAAGGCTGTGATGCCAGAAACCGGTCCCCGGAAGCTTGTCTCCTTCCCAGTATAGGAATTGGCTTGGTAGTTTGGTTTGCCCTGTTCCCATCATGCACTGGGACAGGAACAGACTAATTTGCATATAGCCAGGTTCTGAGCTGGGATGGTGCAATGAGCTAAAAAACAGGTGATGGAATAAAACCATGATCTCTTGACTTGGTAAGAGTATTCTGCATCATTCAGAGACTCTGTCCATCACCACCCCCTTTTTCCAAAATCGTTTTTATCCACACTACGTGTGGGAGGGTATACTCAGACGTGAGTCCCTTGCTCATTGCACCATCAGGATTCAAGCAAGCCGGGCCGACGAAGGCTGTGATGCCAGAAACCGGTCCCCGGAAGCTTGTCTCCTTCCCAGTATAGGAATTGGCTTGGTAGTTTGGTTTGCCCTGCTCCCATCATGCACTGGGACAGGAACAGACTAATTTGCATATAGCCAGGTTCTGAGCTGGGATGGTGCAATGAGCTAAAAAACAGGTGATGGATTAAAACCATGATCTCTTGACTTGGTAAGAGTATTCTGCATCATTCAGAGACTCTGTCCATCACCACCCCCTTTTTCCAAAATCGGTTTTATCCACACTACGTGTGGGAGGGTATACTCAGACGTGAGTCCCTTGCTCATTGCACCATCAGGATTCAAGCAAGCCGGGCCGACGAAGGCTGTGATGCCAGAAACCGGTCCCCGGAAGCTTGTCTCCTTCCCAGTATAGGAATTGGCTTGGTAGTTTGGTTTGCCCTGTTCCCATCATGCACTGGGACAGGAACAGACTAATTTGCATATAGCCAGGTTCTGAGCTGGGATGGTGCAATGAGCTAAAAAACAGGTGATGGATTAAAACCATGATCTCTTGACTTGGTAAGAGTATTCTGCATCATTCAGAGACTCTGTCCATCACCACCCCCTTTTTCCAAAATCGTTTTTATCCACACTACGTGTGGGAGGGTATACTCAGACGTGAGTCCCTTGCTCATTGCACCATCAGGATTCAAGCAAGCCGGGCCGACGAAGGCTGTGATGCCAGAAACCGGTCCCCGGAAGCTTGTCTCCTTCCCAGTATAGGAATTGGCTTGGTAGTTTGGTTTGCCCTGCTCCCATCATGCACTGGGACAGGAACAGACTAATTTGCATATAGCCAGGTTCTGAGCTGGGATGGTGCAATGAGCTAAAAAACAGGTGATGGATTAAAACCATGATCTCTTGACTTGGTAAGAGTATTCTGCATCATTCAGAGACTCTGTCCATCACCACCCCCTTTTTCCAAAATCGGTTTTATCCACACTACGTGTGGGAGGGTATACTCAGACGTGAGTCCCTTGCTCATTGCACCATCAGGATTCAAGCAAGCCGGGCCGACGAAGGCTGTGATGCCAGAAACCGGTCCCCGGAAGCTTGTCTCCTTCCCAGTATAGGAATTGGCTTGGTAGTTTGGTTTGCCCTGTTCCCATCATGCACTGGGACAGGAACAGACTAATTTGCATATAGCCAGGTTCTGAGCTGGGATGGTGCAATGAGCTAAAAAACAGGTGATGGATTAAAACCATGATCTCTTGACTTGGTAAGAGTATTCTGCATCATTCAGAGACTCTGTCCATCACCACCCCCTTTTTCCAAAATCGTTTTTATCCACACTACGTGTGGGAGGGTATACTCAGACGTGAGTCCCTTGCTCATTGCACCATCAGGATTCAAGCAAGCCGGGCCGACGAAGGCTGTGATGCCAGAAACCGGTCCCCGGAAGCTTGTCTCCTTCCCAGTATAGGAATTGGCTTGGTAGTTTGGTTTGCCCTGCTCCCATCATGCACTGGGACAGGAACAGACTAATTTGCATATAGCCAGGTTCTGAGCTGGGATGGTGCAATGAGCTAAAAAACAGGTGATGGATTAAAACCATGATCTCTTGACTTGGTAAGAGTATTCTGCATCATTCAGAGACTCTGTCCATCACCACCCCCTTTTTCCAAAATCGGTTTTATCCACACTACGTGTGGGAGGGTATACTCAGACGTGAGTCCCTTGCTCATTGCACCATCAGGATTCAAGCAAGCCGGGCCGACGAAGGCTGTGATGCCAGAAACCGGTCCCCGGAAGCTTGTCTCCTTCCCAGTATAGGAATTGGCTTGGTAGTTTGGTTTGCCCTGTTCCCATCATGCACTGGGACAGGAACAGACTAATTTGCATAGAGCCAGGTTCTGAGCTGGGATGGTGCAATGAGCTAAAAAACAGGTGATGGATTAAAACCATGATCTCTTGACTTAGTAAGAGTATTCTGCATCATTCAGAGACTCTGTCCATCACCACCCCCTTTTTCCAAAATCGTTTTTATCCACACTACGTGTGGGAGGGTATACTCAGACGTGAGTCCCTTGCTCATTGCACCATCAGGATTCAAGCAAGCCGGGCCGACGAAGGCTGTGATGCCAGAAACCGGTCCCCGGAAGCTTGTCTCCTTCCCAGTATAGGAATTGGCTTGGTAGTTTGGTTTGCCCTGTTCCCATCATGCACTGGGACAGGAACAGACTAATTTGCATATAGCCAGGTTCTGAGCTGGGATGGTGCAATGAGCTAAAAAACAGGTGATAGATTAAAACCATGATCTCTTGACTTGGTAAGAGTATTCTGCATCATTCAGAGACTCTGTCCATCACCACCCCCTTTTTCCAAAATCGCTTGACTAAACTCTCACCAGATGTCACATCTTCTCTATCCAATGCAGTTCAAGGGAGAGATGAGACAAATATTTACGCTACTGTACACAGAAATTCAGTGACCAAATAAAAATGCATCAATATGGTATGTGGCTGTTTTTGATATGGTGTAAAAAGATTTATTTTCAGGAAAACCCAAGTTTTATTCGTTTCATTGATACCCTTCCTTATAGGTGTGTTCCTCTTTGTCTTTTAAACATATTTTACATTGGAATTTGTTATTTCTGCATTAATTGGAAGCCTACCTGTTTTATTCTACTGCTATTTACACTAAAATAATGTATTCATGTGACTGGCACCTTTGCTTAAAGCAAAACCTATTGTTCGAGTCATATCCATATAGAGTGACATGTCCCACCACAGCTCCCTTTTATGTAAGTATATAGGTGTAACAACACATACTTATTCTGTTTTTTCACACATCACTTGTTTGCACAGACAGGCACAGCACTCACACAGGGGGACATACACTTGACCACGTCTTCGTAGGAGGAAACTGTGTCTTTTTTTGCCACACCACTGAACTTCTCTGGACAAACCACCACTGCATACACTTCTCCTTTAGAAAACCCACTGCATACAAGCAAGCTTGCCGCCTCCCATTCAGAAACTGGAACAAAGTGACCAAAGAACATCCGCCGTCACCAGCACTTCACCCTCGACGATGCCAGATGCCAGCACCGTGGCAAACAACCTCTACCAATGGATGACCAACTGCGCCAACACACTTGTCCCCCTCCAGAAAGCTACAGGATGACACAACAAGAAAGCAAGCTGGCTCAACCCAGCACTCAAGAATCCAAGAACTCCAGCTGATGACTTCAAAAGATCAGGAGAAACAGCAAAACCCCTGAAACACTCGCCGCCTTCAAAACAGCCACCCCAGCACACCACAAATTCATCAAATCCACACAAAAAAGAACTTCCTCCAAGACAGAATTCTCTTCAATGTCCTCAACTCCAAGGAACTTTTCTCCATCCTAAAGGAATTTGATAAACCCAACAGCGAAACAACAGACATCCCTCCCTCACAAGATCTCTGCAACAGTCTTGGCTACTTCTTTCACCTCAAGATCAAGAAGCTTTATGACAACTTTGACGATCAAGACCTCTGCACTGCTTCAATTTCCACCCGCAGCAATGCCACCCAACAGACCCTACTCACTTCGACATTGCTCATGACAGAAGGCACCTTTAAGACCATAAAGATCATCCACTCCAGAGCACCCTCAGAACCTGGCTACCCCACATCTTCCACAGGGCCGCAGGCCGCAGGTGCGATGGCCACAGCAATCGCACCTGAGCTACATCGAATGATCAACTGCTCCATGGAGACTGCCACATTCCCCAATGACAGGAAGCATGCAGAAGTCAACCCCCACCTGAAGAAACCCTCCACAGACCCGATAGACCACAAAAACCTCAGACCGATCCCTCTGCTTCCATTCGCAGTCAAGGTAATTGAAAAGGCAGTTCGACACCCAGCTAGCATACTTCATCAAACCCAACAACATTCTAGACATCTCCCAATCTGGATTCCGTAGCAACCACAGCACCAAGACCTCCCTCATTGCCACTGATGACATCTGTGCCCTCCTCGACCAGGGCCAAACAGAATCCCTCAACCCCCTGTACCAATAGGCAGCCTTCAACACCGTCTCTCACCGCACAATAGCCACCTGACTCCATGACACCAGTATCTGAGGAAAGGTCCTGGACTGGATATGTTCATTTCTCACATACAGAACACAGAGAGTCAGACTCCTCTCAGAACCAACAGAGACCAGATGCAGAGTACCCCAGGAATCCTCCTCAGCCTGCCCTCTCCAACATCTACCTGGCCCCCCTCGCAACCATTGTCAGAAACTACAAGCTCAACATTGTCTCCTATGCCAATGATACCCAGTTCATCCTCTCCCTCACCAAGGAAACCAACATCACCAGACACAACTTCCAAGAAGGGATAAAAGCCGTCGCAACCTGGATGAAGAACAGCAGCCTGAAACTCAACTTAGAGAGAACAGAAGTTCTCAACCTCGGCTCCACCCCCTCAGCTTGGGACGACACCAAGTGGCCCTTCACCCTCGGAAACCCACCCACTCTGACAGATCATGCACATAACCTCGGCATCATATTGGACTCACTCACTATGAAGTGCCAGAATAACAGTTTCCTCAACCTGCTTCAACATCCTCCACATACTCCATAAAACATTCAAATGGATCCCCACTGAATCTAGAAAAATGGTCACACACGCCCTCATCACCAGCAGACTGAACTACAGCAATGCACTCTACACTGGAATCAACAAAAAACTAATTTGAAACCTCCATTCTGTCCAGAACGCCAGAGACAGACTAATCCTCGACATCCCCCAGCTCAGCCACATCACACAACACTTCCGCGTTCTCCCCTGGCTCCCAGTCGAAAGAATAATAACATTCAAGCTGCCCACGCATGCGTACAAGGCCTCCACAAGATTGGACCTCAATGCCTCAACAACCATCTCTCCTTCCAAGCCTCCAAGAGAAATCTCCTTTCAGCCAAACTCTCCCTAGCCACCTTTCCATGCTTCTACAGGGCTACAGAGGGTGGAAGATCCTTCTCCTACCTCATAGCCAAGACCTGAGCAACCTCTCCCTCCACCTCCGGCAAAGCCCTACACTGCTCCAGTTCTGGAAATACCTCAAGACCTGGCTCTTCGGATGACCCCAACAGAGTCGCACACCCACACCTCCCCAGCACCTTGAGACACTAACGGTTGAGTAGTGCACTTTACAAACCCCTTATTGATTGATTGATTGGCAGATTAGTTCCATTGTTACCACTGTGTTCCATTACACACACTGTGGCATTTAATCCATTCCTAGCTAAATGATAGGGTGATTTAACTGCAACAAGATTGAAAACCTTGGCCCACAAACAAGTCTGCTCATGATTTGATCTCGGTAAGCTAGCTTCGATGGTTAACACGCTTGCAGCAAAAAGATGGACATAGTTTTAAATCATCACAAAATATCTGTTAGAAATGATGTCTCTAGTTAGCAGAGGTATTCACCCTGTCCAAGTAGGGACCCAAATCCTAGTCAGAGTAAGCTAGATACACACTGAAAGATAACCTGTGCTCACCCTCTGTGCTCATCACACTGAATTGGCAGTGGCCCCCTGGAGTGTAGAAGGTTAACTTCTCCTTTGTACCTTCTGTCAGGGCGATCTACCAGTCCCCTGATGTCAGATCAAAGGTACGTAACTACTGGGCGGCCCTATCCTGTCAATCATCTCATAAGCCTGGAATATGGGCTGAATATCTGTCTCTGTCACTGAGTTTAGCCCTCTATAGTACACACAGAACCTCAGCTCATGTGTGGTGCCTGGTGAGGCAAATTTTGGCACCAGAACTAGAGGACAGGGCCAAAGGCTAGTGGAGGGTTCGATCAAATCCATTTCCAGCAATTTAGAGACTTCACCCTAATACTGGCCCTCATCTTGTCCGACAACCTGTAAGTTATTCTTAACAAAGAGGTTGCCCCCTGTGACCACATCATGGGTACACAGGGGGTTAATCCGAGAAATAAGGGAGAATAGAGAGGAGTACTATCCCAACACTTGGTGGCAGTCTCTATGCAGTTCAGGAGTTAGACAGGGGAAAGAATTACTCCCTCCACAGACCCATCTTTGTCCTTAGCGTCTAAGAGGCCAAGAAGAGGTCCACTCTCCTCCTCCTCTTCTCCATCTGTCACCAACAGCATGGTGAGCTTGGACCTCTCAAAGTGGGGTTTGAGGTGATTGATATGAGGTACACTGTGGGGTTTCCAGGGGGTTTTAAGGTCCACTGGGTAGGTGGTCTTCTTACCTTTCCTCCCAATCACTTCATAAGGCCCAGCCCAAGGGTCCTGTAGGGCCCTGTGTTACACAGGTTCCATCACCCACACTTTCTGCCGAAGTTGTAACTCCACAATGGTAGGAGTTTGTTTGTACCTCTGAGGTTCTTCAATTTCCGACTTCGTCACGTATTTGGCCGCCATTTTGTGTCTCGTCGCCATTTTGTGTTGCCTTCACTCAGGCGACACGGCGAACGGAGTGTTTTTGCTTTTTCCAGCTTTTTCCAGTGTCTCTTCTGTTAAAAAGTAACCCCCTGCCCTTGTTTACGAAACCGATGTCAGGGTTTGGCCGAGTCCACTAATCCATGTCTAGGCCGATTGATCCCTGTCTCGACTGACTGCTCGGCTCTCACTATTCTTCCTGACTTTATCTTATCCGACTGGCCTTCGCTATTCTCTCCTTGTATTCTCTGGTTACACAACTATCCTTTGAGGCATACAAGTGAATCCTGCCACCTGCAAATTGGATTGTAGGCACTAGCACTGATTAACTTGTGGGGAGGGGTGACACACAGGGTCTGAAAGAAGGGCGTATTTGGGACATTCGATAGCTTGTTTTCCAACTTCTCCTATTGGTTAGCTTTGTATGTATTGGGAGTATATGTCGTAAATATGTGTGTTATCAAAGATTGTGCGCCTCGGAGTTGAAGTGGCAGTCTCCTGAGAACCTACTCTGTACTTCTGGGACAACTGTGCTTAGCTGCACCTAATAAAAGCTGGTTTTCTACGCCTAACAGAGTGTCTCCTGTCTCTGTCCGACAAGGCAGGTGAACTCGGAGATTTAAGGCGTGCCCTGCGCCGCCAGGCCCATAAGGCCCGGTTCTTAAACTGGCGCCCAATGTGGGGCGACTTCAGCGGTAGCGGTTCAGCCCGAGGGTCGTGAGGAGCCTCGCAAGAAAATTCCGGAGGATTTGCGAACCACGTCAAGTGACCCCTGCATGTCGAAGTGGACCGAAGGTCCTTTGGAGCACAGCTACTCCTTTCCGACGGCTGCTGACGACTGCTGCCCTGACTGCTGCCCTGCCTTTGCCCCTTTTGGTGACGACTGGTATTGCGAGACGTTAGACGGACCTCTGTTGGCGTAAGAGAACACTTAGTTAAGTATTCGCGGGTAGCGCCCACTTCTTTGTTTTGTTTTTGGGGTTTATTATCCGATCATTGCAATAGCCGAAGCCAAGGGGTGAGTACGTTTGTGCTGTGTTATTTGCTCTAACCCCATGAAGTTTGTAAGTAGACCAGTGAATTAAAGATGCCTGGTCTTAGCAAGTTTAGGAAGTTTTGTTGTCTTGATTGTGATAGGGATTCCCGGCTGGAGGACTCTTGTCCAATTCCTCCGGTTGGAACTCCCACTTATGAGCTCTACTCCAAACATGGTGTTGGCCCCATTGCTTTTAACGAAGCATGGATCCGATACACAAAGAAAGATGGTGTTCTGCAGTGGCCACAAAATGGTAGCTTTGAGCCTGATATATTAGATAATATGGAAGCAATTTTGTTCAAAAGAAAATCCCGGCCGGCAATGTTTGACTCTTTCCGCCTCTGGCGTAAGGAAGCCAAACAGAAAGAAATTAAACAGGCAAAAAGAGATAAGAAAGAGAAAGGTATGACCATTATACAGTCTGCCCAGCAGTTTAAAGATAACAAGATTGATCAGGCGATCGAAGTTTTGGAAAGACAGCATCGTATGGCAATAGATAGATATTACCCTGTGTTGCCTACTTCTCCACAAAGTAAGGATCTTGACGAAGATCCCTTACTGTCCCATTTGTTGACATTGCCTCCGCCCTATGTACAAGGTACCAATGCTCCCCCATTGTTGCCACTTGTTCAGCCACCTGTCGGTCCGCCATTGGTCCTGGCTCTTCGACAATTACCTCTTCCAGTATTACCACCCCCGCCTTCTTTGCCACCGACTCCTGTCCCTGGGACTCCTATACCTCAGTCTCCTTTACACTCGGTTCCTCTTATAACTGTCAGCCCCCCTCCTGCTCTGCCTAATGCCTTGTCTCCCGTTCTACTGTCAGATTCCCCCACAGCTCGTAGACGATTGGTCGATACTGTTTCTGGCCTTTTCTCCCACCTCTTTGGGTCTTTTAATTTGACCCCTTTTCTTTCTCGAAGGCAATCCCGTAGTCAACTTCCAGGTACTGGCGAGCGAATTGTGTTGGACAATCTTGCTCACAAATGGATCATGAGTGGTCCACAGTATAGCGTGCCTGATATCATGAGCACCTTTCCCCAGTGGGATGAGCCCAGGCAGAGATATGTTTTTAATGGTATGTGTAACACTCTTGTCAAAGGATGGGAGGATATGGATTTGGGTTTAGCCCCCCAGGGTCTGTTAGACGTACAGGCTAAATTTGATAAAGGACTTATTGTGGATTCTGAGGTCGAGGACGCTGTAAGGACACTTGTCACTTTCAGGTCTTTATTTTCTTCTCAGGCTTTTCTTGAACATGATCCTGCAGTTAGACAGAAAGTGAAACACTCCCCTATGCGAGAAGTCCCTCCAATATGTAGAGATGCGGTCTCACAGGCAGGCAATATTCCGGGTGTCCCTGCTCATTTCCAGCGCATATGGGTACATGTCCCCTGGAAACAATCTGAAGTTTTGGCGCTCAAACAGTCTTTACCGGACCCTCGTAAAAATCCTGCTGGGTATTAGAAAGAGCTGTCCCAGACTGTTGGTGCGTGTATCATGAATTTGGCCGATATTGATATGTTGATGGGAAATGTAGTCCCACAAGCATTATGGGCTCGGATTCGTAGGGAGGACCATGACCAAGCTTTAGGTGGTAATTGGGCTGCTATACTTGCCGCGGATGCTGCACAAGTAGGTGGTGCTAAACCCGATGCTTTGATTACAGAATTGCCCGGAAGGATCATCACTTTAATGAAAATGATGATGCCTGCCTTACGTGTTAACTGGGATAAGTTAGCTGCGTTTAAACAGAAGAAAGATGAGAGTGTCTCCGATTTCTTTACCCGTTTTGAGGAGACATTCATCGACCACAGTGGTCAAGATATGAGTATTGAGGGTGGACAGCGATTATTCGTGGATACATTTTTATTTAATTTACTTCCAGAATTATCGCATAAATTGAAGGACTCCGAAAGTTCGTGGGCTGTTTCTTCATCTGCCCAAATATTAGCCACTGCTCAGTATTACGAGAATAGGGATAAGGAGGAAAAGGATAAACTCGAGAAAAAGACTAAAGAATTGAAAACGAAGTTTCTTTTGCAACAGGCTTATCCCCCTCGTTCTGCTCAGCGCAAATTTCAACAGCCTCCCCAGTTTCAGAGGTTGTTACAGAAACCTGAACACTTTGTTCCGCGACCTTTACTAGGTCCTAATCAATGTGCCTATTGTAAAGAGGACGGTCATTTTAAGAATAGCTGTCCGGTTTTATTGCAACGTAATGGTGGATTGCCAGGGCCGCGAGGCCGTGGTGGTTTTCAGTCAGCACCCAGGGGTAGAGGGCGAGGTGTATTGTCACAGACACAGCGTTCCTTTCCCCCTCAGAATTCCAAGAATTATTTTGACCAGCAGAATACTCAGTCTGCACAATATTACAATGATGACTATTGTGTTGAAGGTGAGAATCAGGATTTTCATACTAGTTAGGACAGCCATGGACAAAGCGAGGGAGATATATCAGTTCCAGTGGATCAGAATGGGCGTTATGTTGAAGTTGTTGCATTGGGTGTTTCAGAGCCATTTCTTTTGGATACTGGTGCAATGAGAAGTTCTATCATTCACTCTAAACTCCCTGGGGCACCTTTGTCTGGCTTAACAAACGTTTCTGTAGGATTCTCTGGCGCCCCAGTTCATAACCCGGTTTCTTGCCCTTTGCCTCTCTCAATTGGTCCTTATGATTTAGAGGCCCGCTCATTTTAACAACTTGTTGCGGTGAGAATTTGCTGGGTTTGGACTTATTGAAACGTCTTCATGCAACATTGTACTGTTCCCCCTCTGGTGTACATCTTACTTTAGGCAAGAACTTGGTTTCTCCTATGTATTTGTCTAAGGACAATCTTCCACCCGAATTGCATTCCCTTCCTTTTACGCTTTGGGCTACAGGTCCCAATGATGTTGGTTTGCTCCAAATTCCACCTTATGTGGTTACTGTCAAGCCTAATGTTAAATTACCACGCATTCCTCAGTATAAAATTTCCAGTGATGGTGAAAGAGCTCTGTTGGCTATCATCTATGATTTAGTTCAGAAGGGTGTTGTTGAAGAAACAAGAGGAAATGTTTGCAAAAGTCCTGTTCTACCTGTTCTTAAACGCACTGATTCTTCTCAGCCCCCTGTATATCATTTTGTGATTGATCTTCGAGAGGTTAACAAGATTTTTATACCTCAGTTTCCTGTCATCCCAGATATCACTGCCTTGCTCACAATGATACCTGCTTCGGCTGACTGGTTTTCAGTTATCAATCTCAAAAATGCTTTCTTCAGCATCCCTATTGCTGAGGAGAGTAGGGATCTTTTTGGCTTCTCTCTCAGAGGCCGAAGTTTCCGATTTAAACGTGCACCCCAAGGCTATTGTGAGAGTCCCTCCATTTATAGTCAGGCTTTGAAATCTCAGCTTGATGCTTTCACTTTGCCCCCAGGTGCCACTCTTATTCAGTATGTGGATGATTTGTTGGTTACAGCTGATTCAGAGGATGTTTGTAAAAATGCAACTGTTTCACTATTACGTCATTTGTCTGACTTACATCACAAGGTGTCACCCTCTAAGTTACAATATTGCCACCAAGAGGTTACCTATTTAGGTCATCTCTTGTCAAAGGAGGGAAGGCGATTGACCCCAGAACGTATTCAAGCAATCGCACAAATGTCTGTACCATCCACACAGAGGGAGGTGCGTGCCTTTCTGTGCATTACCTCTTATTGTAGACAGTGGATTCCGAATTTTTCTTTGTTGGCTAAACCTCTGCTGGCACTTACTCTGAAAGACACACCCCAACCTCTTCCTTGGACTGACGAATGTCAGAAGAGTTTTTCTGACCTACGTACTGCCTTGTGTTCTGCTCCTGTGTTAGGTACCCCGGATTACAGTAAGCCTTTTACACTCTACGTCCATGAAAGAGAAGGTTGTGCATTGTCAGTTTTAACGCAACACTTCGGAGACAAACAGCGGCCATGTGCCTATTTTTCGGCTACATTGGATCCAGTAGCCAAGGCATTGCCTAGTTGTCTCAGAGCTACAGCAGCAGCAGCGATTTCCATTCGTCAATCTGCTGGATTGGTATTGGATAACACTCTTGCTGTTATGGTACCACATGCAGTGGATACTCTTTTGAACAGAACAAAAACACAGCATCTTACGAGTGCCCGTTTGTGTGGGTACGAGCTGAACCTCTTGGCTAGTCATATACAATTCAAGCGATGTAATACTCTGAATCCAGCAACATTGTTACCCATTCCAGAAGAGAAAGACACCCAAGAACAACATGATTGTTTTCTCCGTACAGAGGAGGAAACGAAAGGCAGAATAGATTTAACCTCTTCCGTGCGGCCCCGATTCCCCCCCGGTGCTGAGCCCTAATGAAAACAGGGGTGGTCATGACGAAACGGTTCCGTCATAAGCACAGCTCGACCGATGCTCATGACGGAACCTTTCCGTCATGAGCCTCGAAGGGGTTAAAAGATACACTACTCGTGGACCCGGATGGGATCCTATGGGTGGATGGGTCTTGTTTCAAACTCCCCAATGGGGAGACGACTTCAGCCTATGCTGTTACCACCTTGTATACAGTAGTGGAGACAGCACGCATTAGACAGAATTCAGCGCAAGCAGCTGAGCTGATTGCCCTGACGAGACCGTGTGTGTTGGCTAAAGGAAAAAGAGTGAATGTTTACACCGATAGCCAGTACACCTTTGGCGTGGCTCATAGTTTTGGTTGTCTCTGGAAGGAAAGAGGATTCTTTACTTCCCATGGGACTAAGATACAGCATGGTCAGTTGGTAACTGACCTTCTCGAATCGCTTACTTTGCCTACCCAGATAGCCATTGTGAAGTGTAGTGAACATAAAAGGATCACTTATGATGTGGGTCTCGGGAATGCATTTGCAGATGAGGTAGCAAAAGAAACAGCGAGAGTTGCTACAAGTCGCATGTATGTTGCAGGCCCTGCAAGATGGGTCAGAGAAGGAGGAATGTGTAAGGACACAATAGAAAGTGTGAAAATGATTCAAGCAGAGGCTACAGAGAAGGAATTGAGTAAGTGGAGAGAAAGTACGGGAATGTTGGACGCGACAGGGTGTTGGACAGAATTGTCAGAACAACAGCGTTGGCTGTTACCAAACCCCTTTGTATTGCCCGTAGTTACTATGGCGCATGGTCCAGCTCACATCAGTGCGAAAGAGATATGCAAACTTCTGGCTCCAGTATGGCAGAATGAAGGTATCCCTAAATGTGCGGAAAATGTGGTGAAACATTGTATCGTTTATTTGATGCATAATCCAGGAAAGGGAACCCCAACTCCGGAAGGTCATTTTGCTCCCCCTACGCATCCTTTTGAGGTATTGCAAATTGATTACATTCATATGGAATGTTGCAATAACCTCAAGTATGTTAATGTTAATGTTAAAATGTTAATGTTAAAAAGTATTTATTGAGCGCACTGCCACCGGTTGGTTTCCTGGCGCTAGAGTAGACAGAGAACGAGTCCTGAGGCGAGAGAAGAAGGCAATCAGTGATACGCTTGTTTAAAAAGCCATGTTTTTAAGACTTTCCTAAAGGACATAAGATCCGGGCAAGATCTGATCTCCAAGGGGAAGGTGTTCCAAAGGCGAGATGCAAGAACAGCAAATCTTCAGCCACCAGAGCGTTTGCGTTTGAAGACAGATGTCTGGGGGAGGGCTTGGTGCGCAGAGTGCAGATTGCGGGAGGGGGTGTACCTGGTAAGGAGATTGTCTATGAATTTAGGGCTTTTGCAATGAAGAGATTTAAAAATCATGCAACCAGTTTTAAACGAGCAGCGTTGGGCCAAGGGTAGCCAGTGGAGGTCCCTAAGCAGAGGAGAGGCTGAGTGCCATCTGGGTTGCGCAGTGATCAGCCTGGCTGCATAATTCTGGACCATCTGGAGACACTTTAGGAGAGAAAGGGGTAGGCCCAGATATATGGAATTTGCATAATCTAGGTGGGACAAAACTGTGGTAATCACCACCTGGGTCATGGCTGCAGAAGTGAAGAAGCGTCGCACCGTCCGGATTTTCCTGAGCTGGAAGAAACACTTGGAGACCACTTGACCCACTTGAGTTTTTAAGGAGAGGTCGCTGTTCAAGGTCACTCCAAGTGTCTTTGCAGCAGGGGTAGGGGTAGGAGCTTTGCCCATATCGAATGGCCAGTAGTGAGGGCCCCAGAATTTGGCGCTGTCCCCTGTGAGCACCAGCTCGGTTTTTCCAGGGTTTAATTTTAAGTGATTTTGGTTCATCCAAGTTTGGATGAACCGCATGGTAGACTGGAAATGCGAGATGGAGAGTGTGGAGTTGTCAACCGTGAAGAGCAATTGCAGGTCGTCTGCATAATTAAATACAGATACCTGCATATCTCTTAAGGCCTGGATTAATGGGAGAATATAGATGTTAAACAGGTGGGGTGACAATGATGAGCCCTGAGGGACTCCACAGGTAATGGTGGAGTGGTGGTGTGTGCCTTTTCCAGAAGGATAGAGGCCTACCCCCTAAAGGATAATACTGCTTTGTCCACTGCCAAAGTCCTCTTGAAGGAATTTTTCCCGAGGTTTGGTTTGCCGCGAATTGTCTGGAGTGACAATGGGAGTAAATTTGTCGGCCAAATTATGCAGAAGGTGTGTGCGGGTCTTGGTATTAGGCAGAAATTCCGTGCGGCAAACCACCCTCAGTCAGCGGGCTTGGTAGAGTGCTATAATAGTACTCTCAAGCTCAAGCTGGCAAAGATTCAGGCCAGCACGGGTCTTGCTTGGCCCGATGCCTTACCTTTGGCACTCCTATCCACAAGAAGAGCTGTACACTCTCGCCTGGGACTTAGCCCATACGAGGTTGTTTTTGGGCGGCCAGCTAACGTCTGGGGAGTCCGTCGACCTAAAAAGTACTCTGATATTCCGTATCCTATGTTGATTGACTACTTGCATGACCTCACCACTAAATTGCGTGTTTTTCATCAGCAGGTTCAAAACGCTTTGCCGGAGGCCTCCGCAGACCCAGGTCACTCCATCCAACCCGGGGACTGGGTTTGTTTGAAGAATTTTCAGCAAAAGAAGAATCTTGAACCTCGTTGGGGGCCGCCTCGACAAGTTCTTCTGGTGACACGTACAGCGGTGAAAGTCGCCGGAAAGAAGAACTGAATCCATGGCGTGCACTGCAAAAGGGTACCTTTGCCTTTGCCTTTTGACCAGTGGGTCCGCAAGGGTATAGGTGATAGTGATGGCGAAAGGATCCCTCGGTTGGTACCTTTCAGTTGTGCACGTCTGGATTGGACAAAGTCTGAAAAAGAAGACAATGATGTGTTGCAAAAAGCCGTATCATCACATCTGTGATTAAACACAACAAATCCAGAGACTTTGTTTCGAGAACAAACGGTACCTGACAAGACTCGGTACAACCTGAGACCTAGACTGATCAAGAACAATTAAAACTTTCCCTTTTTCTGGTTACACTCTTAAGAAACATGTCTTTCTTTTCCATCTGTCAAGTTTCAGGGTCAGGGTAGGAGTCTTAGGCTGTGACCTGAGTAGTGACAGTAGGTCTGCAGGACTTGCAGTGTCATAGGACGGCTGATAACCACAACTAAGTGATCTAGGAAGATTACCGTGAGCAACGCTTTAGAGGATGGATATTAAATTGGGAAAGAATGATAAAAAGCAAGAAATAAGAAGTAAATATAAGAAACTATTGTTTAGTCGATGTAGAGTAGCCTTGTGCATTTTAATGTGTTCATGTATTTTATTGGCTTGTGTGGGTTGGGTTGTTCACATTATGCAGCAAGCACCTGATCCTACTTCTGTTTCTTTGCCTCTTTCCACTACTGCTTCCCCGCATCAGTTACATACACTCCCAGAACACAAACAAATTAGGAGAACAGAATACTTTAACAATTCATTCATCCAGCTATTGCATCAGCATCAACTGGCAGTCAATACTACTGACTGTTGGGTTTGTGGACTCATGCCTCATAACACAGAGAAAGGGATGCCATGTTTAGTCCTTCCGTTTTCTTATGAAGGTTCGGCTTGGGCCTATTTGGCCATGTTTTCTAATGCATAACAGAAACAACCCTGATATCCTCTTGTTGGTTCATATGGTGGTGGAGCAGATTTAGTCATAGTTCTTTGATAAAGGGAATAGTGGCTATGGCTAGAATTGCTGAAAGTGGTAAAATCCCTGTTGATGAGAAACGAGCATATGTTGGTTGGAACGTGACTCGTTATGTTGCTAACCTCACTGATAGGACTAGACTAAGGAGATCCCCACCAATTTGGACCATACCTCACCAAGGCAATTTGTGTTTACAGATGAATGGTCAAAATACCAAAACGTGGCTTTTCTTCTCCCTCCGACATACACTGCTCCTTCAGGTTATCACAGAAATAGATATGGCAGAGGGGTTTTCGATTCCAAAGACACACCGGGACAAGAGGAAGGGGGACTTTTCCAAAGTGTTCCTTCCTTTCTGGGGCCCAATGGCCAATAGCAGAAACATTAGACAGTTAGTACGTGTTGTTGAGGCTACCATAAATGTAACCTCTGGAGCCTTTAGTAATCTAACACCCGAACTTCAGGCGGACCGCCTTATGACTTTGCAGAACCGGATGGTTCTAGACATTGTTCTGGCAGATCGTGGAGGAGTCTGTAAATTGATTGGATTTAGTTGCTGCATTTATATTCCTGATAATGCCCCTATGGTATACCAAGCCATCTCTAAATTGCACGTAATTTCCGAGTCGATTCATCAAGACACAGGAGATTGGTCTGTGATGGGATGGTTTTGGGGACTACTGTCCATATGGGGATGGAAGGTATATACCTTCCTTGGAATGATTTTGGCCATCATTTTCTCTTGTTGTCTTTGTTTACAGTGTGGCCCTGCCATCTGCGGTCTTTGTGCCACTATGTTTGTCCCAAGGCCTGTGTCACAGAAAACAGAGACCATTAAAATGAGGTTGCAGCTACAGTTCGACGACCTTATGGCCATTGACATCGACTCAGATTAACTTGAGTCCTTTGTGTTTTGCCTGAGTAATGGCAAAAGGAGGGGCTGAGGTTCTTCGATTTCCGACTTCTTCCTGTATTTGGCCGCCATTTTGTGTCTCGTCGCCATTTTGTGTTGCCTTCACTCAGAAAACACGGCGAACGGAGTGTTTTTGCTTTCTCCAGCTGCTGCGTGTCTCTTCTGTTAAAAAGTAACCCCCTGCCCTTGTTTACGAAACTGATGTCAGGGTTTGGCCGAGTCCACTAATCCATGTCTAGACTGATTGATCCCTGTCTCGACTGACTGCTCGGCTCTCACTATTCTTCCTGACTTTCTCTTATCCGACTGGCCTTCGCTATTCTCTCCTTGTATTCTCTGGTTACACAACTATCCTTTGCGGCATACAAGTGCGTCCTGCCACCTGCAAATTGGATTGTAGGCACCAGCACTGATTAACTTGTGGGGAGGGGTGACACACATGGTCTGAAAGAAGGGCGTATTTGGGACATTCGATAGCTTGTTTTCCAACTTCTCCTATTGGTTAGCTTTGTATGCATTGGGAGTATATGTCGTAAATATGTGTGTTATAAAAGATTGTGCGCCACGGAGTTGAAGTGGCAGTCTCCTGAGAACCTACTCTGTACTTCTGGGACAACTGTGCTTAGCTGCAGCTAATAAAACCTGGTTTTCTTCGCCTAACAGAGTGTCTCGTGTCTCTGTCCGACAAGGCAGGTGAAATCGGAGATTTAAGTCGTGCCCTGCGCCGCCAGGCCCATAAGGCCCGGTTCTTCACCTCTCTTTCCTCACAGCCTGACTGGCTTCTAAGTTGTGAGAAGTTTACTTCCACAACTTAGTAGTTTGGCTTCTGAAGGCCAGCATGTAGCTCACTTTGAGGAATCTTCCTGGGAGCTTGCTCTTACCCCTCCTTCACCAAACTCGGAGGTCCTCTAACAGGGTGCCCGTTCAAATGGGCTGAAGCCAACTCCCCTCTCTGGTACCTCCCTGTAGGCAAACACCAGGCATGGCAAGAGCATATCCCAACTATACCTCAGATCCTCAGGTTGGCCTCTAATCATGCCCTTCAAGGTCTTGTAGAACCTCTCAACAAACCCATTTATTTTTTGATGGTAAGGATTGGAGAACTTGTAGATTATTTCACACTCTTTCCACATTGACTACGTGTATGCAGACATGGATTTGGTGCCTCTGCCAGACAAAGTTTACTGAAAGAAAACTACTCAGGTAAAGATCCCTTTCGGGACTTTTGCTACCGCAGGTGCAGACATGGCCCTCAGATGCATTGCCTCCGGGTACCTAGCAGCATTATCCATCAGTACAAGGATAAACCTGTATTTTGTTAAAGACACAGAAGCTAAGATTATCCCACTGCATAAATACCCACACCGATGGGGTCAAAAATGTTGTTTGAATTTTCTTTCAGATTAAGAAGATGTTTGGAATTAGAATGCCATTGCTAGAGCATTTGATGTTGAAGTTTATTCCTATTTTGAAGTTATCTTATGATTAGCAGCAACAAAGAAGAAAGATGGCTGTGCTTTGCTGAACTTTATACCTTGCTAGAATGTTTTACATTTCGGAATTCTTTCGATTGTTGCTGCTGTGAGAGGGCAATTAATGGTTTTTGCATAATGTTAGCCTCTATGTCCTGACATAAAATCTAAAGAGGGCATCACACTCATACAAGGTAAGGTTCAAAATAAGTAATTGATTAGAAAGCAATAGAGAAGAGCAAACGCTCCCAAGCTGGCCAGGGTGTAACTGACCGCTCACAAATGTTCTCTCCTTCAAAACAGCACATGGAATCTGACATAAGTCAGATTCCATAACTAAAGTCTGTACGAGGTGCAGAATCATTATACCAGCGTCCTCGTATGGTTTGCTTAGTAACAAACTAATGTGTGGCAGTGTGTCCAACTGTGCAGACTTCCGCACACCTACTGAGACAATACAACACTTGACAAAAGGTAATATTGATTACCTGTCAATTGTGTCACTGGCG
Organism: Lissotriton helveticus; assembly: GCF_964261635.1. NCBI lineage: Eukaryota > Metazoa > Chordata > Amphibia > Caudata > Salamandridae > Lissotriton > Lissotriton helveticus. The sequence continues at coordinate 873,977,980 of NC_136063.1, forward strand.
TCGTTTCCTTACCAACTTTTATTTTACAGATTGCTGCTGTTTTGTGTAAAGAGCTGCCTTAAGTCTCCAGGACAGACACCAGACAAAAGAGCTGAAATCCAGAGAAAACAGTGGGGGATTCAGGTAGTCTGTCGCATTCAACAATTAAACACTGTTAAAGTGGTGAAATACTTGCCAGGTAGCAACATCATTTGCTCTTGAGTTACTTTTCTTCATTTCTCCATGCATGCATTGATTGACCCACTAAACCTGTAGCGGGAGCATCACTTCATCGGCTTTGTTATGCGTCAAAAAAGACAGTCGCTCTAAATGAGTTTCTAAAGAAGCAGCCAGTGAAATCCCTTTGTGTGTGGAGCAGCGTGTGTGCACCCAATAAGACATTCCCCACTGGTACACTGAAAGCTGCACGCACAAGAGCTTGGGCTTCTTCTACCTTATGTAATTCCCTTTCCATAATTTAGTCTGTTTCGTCAAACCTTACTATTATTTGTCTTAATATCCCTATAATGTGTCTGTATATTTAACAAGATAAGACTCTTCAAAATGACACCCACTGCCATTTTGTGTGGGCACAAGATCGTTTATTCATACTAGTTCATAGGCAGGTGGACAATGGCATGATAGAACCTTAGAGAGATTTGAAGAAAGCTGCCGCTTTTAGCCAAATCACCGGCTTTTGGAAGCATAAACCTTTTTTTTTTTTTACTTCACTCTAATTTATAAATTACTAATCTGGCTGTGAAAACATGAGCAACTTTCACCAAATGTCATATATCATCCCCGGTCTGCGTATTTGTGGGATCTACTTACTGTGGGCCACAGCTTACTTTTTGGCCATCTGTCGTCTAGAGGGGATTTGAAGACTGTGGTTCAGTCACCTAAGTTATTCGACTCTGCACTTCCTTTACTGACTACGGTTAGAAATACTCCATAAGAGGTGCTTGAAGATTGTCTGGGGAATGATGACCACCACTCTTACAGTCAGGGCCTCATTTCTGAGGTTTTGCTGTAGGGTATCTATAAGATGCGGTGCATTCCTGTCCTTTTCCCCTGCGCTGGCGCAAAATGGGCTGCTGTGCGCCAATGCAGGCACCTATGCACCATGGTCTAAGGATGCCTGAGTTGGGGGATGATTATTTTTGTACAGGAAGGGCAACCTTTGTGTGCAAAAATAATCACAAGAGGCTTTTTCCTCTTTCTATGTGTGCTGCAGAATGCAGCACACATAGAAAAAGGAAAAACGAGGAGAAATTAAGATATTTCTTCTCTCTTTAAGCTTTTGGCACTGCCTCAGATTTACGATTTCTAGTAAATCTGGGGCAGTGTCAAAAAGCCATTGATGTTGCTGGGAACAACCCCAGCAACACCCATTGCACGCCCCTTTAAGCAGAACACTGCATCAAAGGGTCTGATATTGATCAGGCACCATTAAGCCAAAAAAGTGGCTTAGTGCTGCCTGATAAATATCATGCAGGCTTCTGCTCCACAGATTATCACAAAAAGTGACGTTCCTGAGGCGCAAGGAGTCTCATAAATGAGGCCCTTGATATTTTGGCCCCACAAAATTCTTCTGTCGATATTCTGGAGGAATACCCTTAATCATAACTTTGATGCACTGCCATCTTACATGAGGAAAAAGGCCTGGGCTTTAAATGGATTCTGAGGGGATACACTTCATCTGAGATGGTAACGATGTTATGATATTAACACACAGCTGAATTACAACAGGTTGGTCCAAGAGAGAGCCTTGACATAGCCTGCTGCCTATGTTTTACTATAGCATTTTAACTGCCTTTTTTGGAGTGACTGTGAAATTGACGAGACTTTTTAATGTTTGGAAGCAGTCTACAGATCACCTAACATTTCTGCTCAGTTGTATTCCCTTGTGTGTGGAGAGGGTGGACGTGACTACTTAGTCTCTTTCTGTGGCACAGGATGCAGCTTCTGATCATCTTTCCCTGGTTTGGGTCTCTTGTCCATCTGAACCCATTTTGCAATTATGTTGCTAGGTACCTCTGCTCACAACCCAAAAACGTTGATTCCAGAGATGTTAGTTCTATGTGCTTGTTACTGAAACGACACAGTACAGGGTGCTACTTTACACTGCAATTAAACAATACAATGCAATACTAAACTGTATATTGCAGTGCCATGGAAAACAATCCAATAGTAAATCTTCAAATGTAGTACTATACAAAACAACGCAACACTAAACTGTGTAGTGCGGTATTATACAAAACAATCCAATTCTAAACTGTACAGTGCAGTACTATACAAAACAATTCAAAATTAAACTGTTTAGTGCATTCCTATTCAGTGCAAAGCTAAACTGTACAGTACATTACTATATAAAACCATGTAATACTAAAGGAAAAATATAATTATAACAACTCGCGTTGTTATAATTTTATTTTGTCCTTCTTTCGGCAGCTTTGTGGGGCGGCTTGTCTCACAGACCAGGGCAGGGGAGGAGTGGTAGCAACCTCCTAAGTGCACAATGACTGTCATGTGCACTTCGAATTTTTTCTTTTCTTTTTTAATGCAAGCTTCCTCAGCGTGCTCCCCACCTCCTACTCCCACCTCCCTGCATTCGATCCATGCCGGCCACCGTTGAAAACTACACCACAACATAACACTATTGAATACCGCAAAATACTATTCAAGGCAACACTATACATTGGCATGTCATACAATGACAATTTTATATATTGCAAAGTACTATACAATGCAACCACTTCATGGTATGCAACCAATTCAATTTGAAGTCCTATACAATGGAGAACATCGATACAGTGCAACAATACAATGCGGTTCTGTTCTATGCAATTCAATGTTGCATAAACAGAGTCTTTTGCTCAGCTGTGCAAGGTTTATTTTCACACCCACGTGTGAAACGAGTAAGCTTACTTCCATGCACCAGCATTAAATGTGAAAGAAAGAATTATTGTAGCCACACACATCCCCACCCAGTACATAATTGAGGTTGTGTCAAGGCTTTTGGGTTACTCATAGGGAGCAGTGGTAATCCAAACATTCGTTCATTAATGATTTACACACTCAAGATCATTAGAAACAAAGGGTATGTTGTGTAGTCATAAGGAGTTCCAGTAGACATGGTTGGTTACAGATAAATAAGTTTATTGTTCTTAGATGTTTTGTAGGTTTTCCAGTAAAGATGTAGATAAGGCCCCACCAGGAGCAGTCTCTCTGCTGCTCAGCCCAGGATCCAACTGACACTCTGCCTCACAACTATCCACACATTCCAATGACATCACCATCCACAACAACATTCTACCCATACCGTTCCCACTGGCTGAGCAGCAGAGGCAGAGAAACAGGGAAGGTGCATAGAATGCAACCTTAGATGTAACAGGGCCTCATTTACAAGAAACGTATGCATTGCTGTATTAACCCTTTCCATGCTCATGACGGCTCCACGCCATCATGAGCCACAGGCAGCATGTGCTCATGACGGCATGGAGCCGTCATGCAACTGCCGCTCCACCTAAGCTCTGCCTACACGGCACTAATTCCCTGCCTGTGTAGGTGAATTAGTGAGTGGGCGGGGTCATGACGGCTCCACGCTGTCATGAGCACACGCTCCCCGTGACTCATGGCGGCATAGAGCCACCATGAGTAAGTGAGCACCACGCCCACCCCCTAGCCAAGCCCACACCACGGCCATATTCGTGCCGCTGCGAAAAGGTTAAAGCAGCGATGCACCAGTTTACTTTCACCTACAGCAGAAACGCCTGTGCCACCATAGATAAGCTGTATTTACACAACGGAGCACCATGGCACAGGGTTTTTTGACGCTTTGCTGGAGTTGGCGGAAAAATCAATGGAACACCAGCAATACGTCAAAATACAGATGCAATGCATCAGTTTTAGCGGTATACACCCGTTACAATGGATCTTTTACTCCGCACTACCATTACAACGCGACCATTACTCCGCATACCATTACAACGCATTGCGCTGGGGGGCGCTCTAGGATAGGGAATAAGTATAATTTACTATCCAACACCTTCCCTAGGGTCCACGGGGACTGGAATTAGAATAGTAAATTATACTTACCACTATCCAGCGCCCCAAGGCGCTATGCGTTGTAACGGTATGCGGAGTAAAAGTCGCGTTGTAATGGTCTGCGGAGTAAAAGTATGCGTTATAACGTCATACATCCGTTTTAGCTGATGAATCACCTAGTGAGTGGGGACCAATGTGTCTGAGTGTGAAAAGATGACAAAGTCACCTTGCTCTCAAACATATTGGTCCTGATGTGATGCATGCAAGTGGGCATTGTGCCTACCATATGTGGCCACTTACCTTATGACTTATTTGCATAGCGCAATCAAGTCACTACAGCTGGTGTGGTCCCGTGTGCACAGCCAATGCATCATCAGTATGCCTGGTTTCGCAGGCTTAGGGATTGTGGTAAATACCACTGTGTCAGTTTCAAGGTAGACATTTCCGACAGAACGCCTACCTTGCATAAATTAAAATCTAAGACTGCCCAGGTGATTCTCAAGCAGGTGAAAACCGACGCAGCCTGTAACATAGTGATGGGAAACATCCTTTACAACGAATCTTTTACAACGCAGTGCTTTTACAACGCAGGATTTACAACGAAAACCATTACAACGCATTGCGCTGGGGGGCGCTCTAGGATAGGGAATAGATTTAATTTACTATCCAACACCTTCCCTAGTGTCCACGGGGACTGGATTTGGAATAGTAAATTAAACTATTCACTATCCAGCACCCCAAATGCGTTGTAAAGGTTTGCGTTGTAAAAACTGCGTTGTAACAGCATGCGTGGTAAAAGCATGCGTTGTAACGTCATACATCCCATAGAGAGGCATCTGCATCCATGTAAATATGGAGCAGATGCTGCTCCGCCATTGCATCAAAAAAAGTAACGCAATGGCAGCTCAAGGCATTGCAAAGTGCTTGTAAACAAGCCCCACAATATGTACACATAACATTGGCAACATCAGAGAAGATAAAAAAAAGCTACACTTTTCAATAACAGTAAAACAGGGAAAATTGTAACATCATAATTTATAGCTCTTACCACCAGCATTATGCTTTGCAGAACTTCGGAGAGTTTTACTGGAGGCTTCTTCAGTTGAGATGTGCTCATCAGGATCTATGATCTGCGTCTGTGACCTGGTGAAGTTTTGCTCCTGAAATCTGACAAAGGGTCCAGAGACAGCCCTTTTATACTGTGTCTTATGTAAGATGGAATTTCCAGAATTGTCTTAGCAATGTCTTGACATAATCACATACATCTGAAGATGTACTAATAAGGTAAACATGTGTTAATATAGAATGCATTGCTTAGATTATGGTTGTTATTTGACCTTAAAAATGGCACCTGTCCCTGACTGACCTCATACTGGGGTTTTTGTCTATATCATTGATGGGAGTATATTATATATTTAGAGGTCAAAATATTGTGACATACTTACAGTTCCTCAGCAAGATAAAGGTCACTATGTTTTGGACCTAGGAAGACAGAAATCGCCATTTGCTGCACAGGCCCATAACAAAACAGTGTCTCAGCCTGTGCAAAATGGAGTCTGCATTTGTGTGTTCAAAAACCTAAAACTAAAAAAAAGAAGTTTAAAAGCAAGAGAATAAAATAGATAAAATAATAGAATTAAGGAGGAAATAGCCATAAGATTTATGACATTCCCAGAATATTGTCTATACTAAATAGTCACTAAATCATCACTGAATGTGTTTTGAGTGATCTTGCTTATCAGATATATTCATGATACATTTACAGAATGAAAGCACAAGCAAGAAATATGCATTTGGTACAAAAGCAATTCACTACTTGCTGCATGTTCAATAACACAGGGTTGCTGCACTGGAAGACACGATCCTAACAACAACACTGTATAATATAACACAAATCGAGGAATGTCAGATGTTATCTAAAAGCTGTCTATATGAATTTTTGAGAGCTTGAAGAAAATAGCTCCTCTACTTGTAATGATAATAATAAAAGATGTTTCGAAATCTTATGCTCATTTTCTTGATTCCATTTCACACGTCTGTCTCTATCTTGTTAATCTGTTTTAGTAAAGCTAGCATTCGTGCACTCTGAAGAATGAAGGACACGTAATTGTCGAAATAAACACCTTCACACTTAATTCTGGTATCATTTCTGCACTTGTGATTTTGCTAAGGTTGCTAGTTTCACCTTCAACCACCAGATGGAACACTTGCTTTATTGTTGATGAGTGCTGAAACGGTAATCTAAAATAGCACATTCATTTGCTTCCATCTGGACCATTTCAATGACAATAACACTAGATTCGGACTCGCCTACCATATAACAGACTCATTTGGTTACCAAAGCGCTTTTCAATTAAGTTCATTGTTTTATGACGCAGTTAAAATGTGGTGTTTCGTTTTAGTTCCTTCTGCAACATAAGTGTTCCTTATAGTATTTGATAATGGAAACTGACTCTTGTTTTTCATTCAGTCATGTAGGTCACACGTTTGATAAAAAGTGCAACCAATTGGCAACTGGTGTCTCGGTCCATAATGTTTTTTCCCGCCTAGTAAATAAATTCATGCTCTTACATTTGAACCACCAGAGGACAATCGTGGAGGCTAGAATAGCACATTGTCCATCTGCTGTGATAAAAGCAGGCTGGCAGTGAGAGTGAGCCTGATAAAAGCCAGCTAATATTAGCGAAATGTTCAGTTTTACGCCACCGACTCGATACACGCACAGAATATAACCATGGGGCCTCATTTATGAGGCTGTGCGTCACTTTTACGCCGCTGGTGCGTCACTTTTTGTAAATGCACCAGTGGCGTAAAAAATGTGCCTTGTTGCGCCATATTTACAAAGTGAAGCATCTAGGTAGATGCGTCACTTTGTAAACCCCTGCGCCACATTATACCTGCGCCAGGTATAATGTATGCAAGGGGGGCGTTTTGACGCAAGAAAGGGTCGTAGAAGTGACGCAGTGAAATCTATGAGATTTCATTGCGCCACTTCTAGGACACAAATGCGTCAATTTTTTACGCCTGCTGTAAGACTGGTGCAGGCCCTTTCACATGGGGCTTGCCCCATGTGAAACGATACATTGCTGGCGTTGCGTCACTTTTGTGACACACTCCTGCAATGCGTCACTTTTGCGCCATACAGATACGTCAGAAATACTGACGTATCTGTAACTCCTTGCATAATGATGCGTCATACAGTAAATATGACGCATCATTGGTGTAGCAAGGAGGGCGCAGTGAAAAGTGACACATCGCTGTTTTCACGCAGCGATGCGTCACTTTTCATAAATGAGGCCCATAGTATTAATTGCTCTAGAAAAATCCATTTGGGTGAAATTTACCTCGGTATGCAAAGTTCCAGGTGCAGCATTACAGTACATGGTTGCAGCAGACATGCAGGGCCGGCTTTAGGGCAGTATGACCAGTGCGGCCGCACTGGGCGCTGACCTGTGGAGGGGGTGCTGACCTCAGGTGCGGCGGGGCACTGTGTTTAGAAGTAAATTATGATTGGAGAGAGGAGGTGCACTTTTGCCAAATGGTAGTGAGAGAAGCCAAGGAGGGGGTCATGGGGTGTGGGAGCATCAAAAATGATTGTCAGACTGGGCGCCACCATCACTAAAGCCTTACCTGCAGATCTGGCATAAATTCCACATGCTACCAATACAATAGGAGCAAAAGAAGGAAACTGTATCAAGGGCGCCCTCCATTCAAAAATTCAGTATAAGCAAACAGCCCCTGATAATTCTACCACAACATACATAAATAAATACTCAGAATTGTAGAGCGCGGCTTATCACTCATGAGGGTATCCAAACGCTGTCCATAGGCACGTGGAGATTAAGTGTTTTGCCCAAAAATTACAGGATGTTGAGCCGACATCGAGACTCGAACCAGTATCCCCAGCTCTGAAGTCTGCAGCTCTGGTCATTAGGCCACATCCTCTCCTATATGTATTCCTCAAAAGGAAAGCCCTATCAATGTTTCATGTGTCAGGGGAAGGTCCTGCTCAAATGTATATTTAGAGACCGACCCAGTGCTTGTGTTTGATGCGTATACCAGGCCTAGTGATAAAGGACTTCCACAACGTATGTAGTTCATAAAGGTTATGGCAAACAATACAAAGAGGACATGCCTCATGTAAGAGACCACCAAGAGCCTGTTGGCAGTTACTCTCCAACTGGCTGGCTTTCTCATCATTGGCAACTTTCCTACAACGGTCAGAGGAACAAACAATAAGACTAAATCAAATAGTGCCGCATGTGTGTACACCTTTCAAGTCAACTACACACATCAGCCTCTCTGAGGCCTCATAGAGGAAGTAATGACTGTACTGTCTTCCTCACAAATACATTTAAAAATTAGGTACATTTGACGTATATTTCTTATATCTTTTTTTCCATGCCCATACTCATCATAAAAACAAAGTCACATATTTTCACCATTACGGTATGACGTTTGCCCCAGGCAAGTCTGTGGGTTCAAAAATATGGAGTTGTGCAAATCACTGCATTGAGTTACTCTGCCCTGGGTAGGCGTTCTATAGGCATTGTGTGGGTCCCACACAACTCCAATGGATTTTGACGCTTCCCCAGATTTACAGGAAATTGTAAACCTGGGGATGCACCAAAACCATACACCATCTCAGGGGAGGCATAATGAGGAGAAATATCTCTCTTCCTCCTCATTTCTTCCTCTTTCTATGTGTGGTGCATTATGCAGTGCACATAGAAAGAGGACTATGCCTCCCAGGATTGTTTTGTGCTGGAAGGTGCCCCTTCCTGCACAAAAGCAATCCTACAAGTAAGACAGCACCCTTGCAGCAGGGTGCCTGCATTGGTGCTAAGCTACCAAATGGGCGTTAGCAAAAAGGAAAGGACAGGAATGCTTGATCTTGCCCTAAATTCAGCGCATTCCTGCCCTTTCCCTGTCATGCAGTGCAGCGCAAGAAGGATGACTTGCTGCGCTGCATGACTTCTTTATAAATGAGGCCCTAAATACATAACTTGGTTTGGTACAGCCACTCTGTCAATACAGTAAGTTAACATAAAATGCCATGCCGCCTTAACGGAAAATGAGTCAGCCGGACGAGGTACATGCATACCGGTGAGGGTATCAGACATGTTAGATGGTGGTGCAATTCTTTCATTTCATAGCGATCAGGCTTTTTACCCAGTCGAAGTGAGCATGACCCAAATGCTTCCACTTTGTTAAATGAGGCGCTAGTAGATAAAAGCATGTGCAAATGTGCAGTATTGCGCAGACATGCCAGTAGCCCTTCCAAGCTTCTGCTGTGTTTCACCTAACCATGCCTTTATTGTGCGATGAACACTTAGGGCCAAATTACAACTTTTAGCAGCGCAGGAGCAGGTGGCACAGCACCGCCACTCCCGCCCACTGGCAAGAGTCGCTGCCGCCTGCCCACCAGATTACAAGTAGTTTTGTGGTCTGGCGGGCAGGTGGCATGGCAGCCCCCTGGTGGTGCTGTTTAAAGGTTCACTGTGAGGCTTAAACAGCACTGCAACGGAACCGCCAGTGCACATTTGTGGAGAAGTGTGGCTCAGGGGTTAGAGGCGTCAGACCTGGAAGCTGAGATCGGTCCTGGACCAGGGTTCAATTCCCCGCCTCGGCGGGTCTTGGGCTAAAAAATTCCACGGACTCGATAATTCTCGCTCCGGTGCCTACTCGACTCACGGGTTCACACTCTGCGACTCTGGGCAATAGCTTGCTTAATCTCCACTGCGGCCCCTCGCGGTGGGATGCCTGGCTTTCACCTTGTGGATACCCTGCCGGGGTTATCTCACAGGGGAATACCAGGACGGGTTCCCTAAGCAAGCGCCGTGAGACCCCTTTGTGGGGGTGATACGTGCGCTATATAAGAAACCATGTTTACGTTTTACGTTTATTCCTGCATGGGAAGGGTTGCACCATGTTGGAGACTCGTAACCAGGCCCTAAGTGAGTTATTGTTTGTTAAGTGTTAAGCCCATAGTGAGGAGACCCCAAACATGCTCTATTGTCACCAGGTATGAAGCTTAGCCTATTGAGTCATAAACCTGGCTGTGAGATTATCTATACGGAAACTTTAACTAAGGCCTCTTACCCCATTGAAGAAAACTACCTTTACAACGTGGTCAAGAATACATTTACATAGCTGTTTTTACAATGCAAGTCTTTGCGTCGACTTGCACTGGAGGGCGCTCTAGACTAAGGAATAGTGTGATTTACTGTTCCAACACCTTCCCTACTGTACATAGACTGGAGTTGGAAGTGGAGAGAGATAGCAGCTGCACCCCGGAAGGACAGACTTTGATCTTTTAAAACTGTTTATTTCTGTTCGGGGCAACTATTAAATATTATGAATTGCTGATTGTACATTTTGCACGTACCTGGCAACTTCGGCAGAACCGCACATTGCACTTTAGGGCTTTGTTGGTCCCCAGTCCACCACGGTCTTTTTGGGCCGATTGAGTGGAGGGACATAGCTCCTCCCATTGCCAGTGTCACTTCCAGGGGTCAGCGGCACTTAAGATGGAAGGTTCGCCGGCCATGCAGAGATAGCAGCTGCACGCCCAAAGGACAGACTTTGATCTTTTAAAAGTGTTTATTTCTGTTTGGGGCAACTTTTAAATATTATGAATTGCTCATTTTACATTTTGCACGTACCTGGCAACTTCGGCAGAACCGCACCTTGCGCTTTAGGGCTTAGTCAGTCCCGGGTCCACCACTGTCTTTTCGGGCCAATTGAGTGGAGGCACATAGCTCCTCCCCTTGCCAGTGTCACTTCCCGGGGTCACCGGCACTTAAGAAAGTTGGCTTGCCGGCTGCGCAGCTGATGCGTGCAGCGAGTGCGCCAAAGGCAAGCCCCTGTGCGCCCGTCTGCGCAAGGCTGCCGCCAGACATTCTGCACGGACCGCCGCAAATAGTTGCCATTATTCTTGTGCTGAGCTTTTGTCATATAATACTAACTACACCACTTGTATGAAATTCACTTGGGCCTCAACAGTTGTTCTATTCAAATGCAAACAATGCCTATTTCAATTTAGATCCCATGGGAAAAATACACCCCGTTCTAAATCCATAAAGTTCAGGTTCCTTAGCCTGAACTGCCGATCTCTGATTAAGCATCATGCCGAGATACTCGATCTACTAACAGAAGAGTCTCCAGATGGATTATTCCTGACAGAGACTTGGCTAACGCAGGATTCCATTGCGGAATCTTGGCTTGCACTCCCTCAAGGCTACATCATGAAACAAGTGAACAGATTCAGCAATAGAGGTGGAGGAATTGCACTAATCCATAAGGAGCGATACCCCAGTAGCCTAGTTAGAGAGAATATCGCAGAATGCGAAAGTGCCCTCTTCAAAATTCCCCTTAATCACTATCTTATGGTATAAGGATTTCTCATTTATCGACCACCAGGGCCATCAACAGCATTCAGGGAAGATTTAGTAAATAAAGCTGCTGCGTTTGCTTACGGGGCAGCTAACTTTACTATCTTAGGAGACCTTAACCTGCATTTAGAGGACAGTGGCAAGGCAGGCCTTGATCATTTTTTAGCCCGACCTGGAGGCATATTGGTTAGTTGAACAGGTCTTAAATAAAACACATGTAGCAGGGCATCTGGTAGATCCCATGTCTTGAACTTAGACTCTTTAACATCGGAGCCTCATATCCCTATGGCTTGGTCGGATCACTTTCTTGTTCCGGTCTCTTTCTGCTGGCAAGGTAAGCAGTATCGACCTGCTCCTTGCCGGTATGGACACAACCCTGGCACAAATTAGAGGTCAAAAAATTCTCAGAAACACTGGCAATTCACACTGCTCAATTGGCATCGGACGTTGAGCTAGCGAATACATACTTCCAAGACTGGTTGACCCTAGCCCTGGGCAGCTTTATCCGTGCCAAAATGTGTTTTAAATAAAAAAGAGAACAGTCGAACCCTTGGTTCAATGAATCCCTGATTAAGGCCAAGAAAAAATTTAAACAACTTGAGCGGTCTTGGAGGCGCGCGTATGACACTGAAGCAAAAATCATATATCACGAATCCATAAAAGCCTATCATAAGCTGGTCCGTAGAGCAAGCCCATAGTGAGGAGACCCCAAACATGCTCTATTGTCACCAGGTATGAAGCTTAGCCTATTGAGTCATAAACCTGGCTGTGAGATTATCTATACGGAAACTTTAACTAAGGCCTCTTACCCCATTGAAGAAAACTACCTTTACAACGTGGTCAAAATACATTTACATAGCTGTTTTTACAATGCAAGTCATTGCGTCGACTTGCACTGGAGGGCGCTCTAGACTAAGGAATAGTGTGATTTACTGTTCCAACACCTTCCCTACTGTACATAGACTGGAGTTGGAAGTGGAGAGAGATAGCAGCTGCACCCCGGAAGGACAGACTTTGATCTTTTAAAACTGTTTATTTCTGTTCGGGGCAACTATTAAATATTATGAATTGCTGATTGTACATTTTGCACGTACCTGGCAACTTCGGCAGAACCGCACATTGCACTTTAGGGCTTTGTTGGTCCCCAGTCCACCACGGTCTTTTTGGGCCGATTGAGTGGAGGGACATAGCTCCTCCCATTGCCAGTGTCACTTCCAGGGGTCAGCGTCACTTAAGATGGAAGGTTCGCCGGCCATGCAGAGATAGCAGCTGCACGCCCAAAGGACAGACTTTGATCTTTTAAAAGTGTTTATTTCTGTTTGGAGCAACTTTTAAATATTATGAATTGCTCATTTTACATTTTGCACGTGCCTGGCAACTTCGGCAGAACCGCACCTTGCGCTTTAGGGCTTAGTCAGTCCCCGGTCCACCACGGTCTTTTCGGGCCAATTGAGTGGAGGGACATAGCTCCTCCCCTTGCCAGTGTCACTTCCCGGGGTCACCGGCACTTAAGAAAGTTGGCTTGCCGGCTGCACAGCTGATACGTGCAGCGAGTGCGCCAAAAGCAAGCCCCTGTGCGCCCATCTGCGCAAGGCTGCCGCCAGACATTCTGCACGGACCGCCGCAAATAGTTGCCACTATTCTTGTGCTGAGCTTTTGTCATATAATACTAACTACACCATTTGTATGAAATTCACTTGGGCCTCAACAGTTGTTCTATTCAAATGCAAACAATGCCTATTTCAATTTAGATCCCATGGGAAAAATACACCCCGTTCTAAATCCATAAAGTTCAGGTTCCTTAGCCTGAACTGCCGATCTCTGATTAAGCATCATGCCGAGGTACTCGATCTACTAACAGAAGAGTCTCCAGATGGATTATTCCTGACAGAGACTTGGCTAACGCAGGATTCCATTGCGGAATCTTGGCTTGCACTCCCTCAAGGCTACGTCATGAAACAACTGAACAGATTCAGCAATAGAGGTGGAGGAATTGCACTAATCCATAAGGAGCTATACCCCAGTAGCCTAGTTAGAGAGAATATCGCAGAATGCGAAAGTGCACTCTTCAAAATTTCCCTTAATCACTATCTTATGGTATAAGGATTTCTTGTTTATCGACCACCAGGGCCATCAACAGCATTCAGGGAAGATTTAGTAAATAAAGCTGCTGCGTTTGCTTACGGGGCAGCTAACTTTACTATCTTAGGAGACCTTAACCTGCATTTAGAGGACAGTGGCAAGGCAGGCCTTGATAATTTTTTAGCCGACCTGGAGGCATATTGGTTAGTTGAACAGGTCTTAAATAAAACACATGTAGCAGGGCATCTGGTAGATCCCATGTCTTGAACTTAGACTCTTTAACATCGGAGCCTCATATCCCTATGGCTTGGTCGGATCACTTTCTTGTTCCGGTCTCTTTCTGCTGGCAAGGTAAGCAGTATCGACCTGCTCCTTGCCGGTATGGACACAACTCTGGCACAAATTAGAGGTCAAAAAATTCTCAGAAACACTGGCAATTCACACTGCTCAATTGGCATCGGACGTAGAGCTAGCGAATACATACTTCCAAGACTGGTTGACCCTAGCCCTGGACAGCTGTATCCGTGCCAAAATGTGTTTTAAATAAAAAAGAGAACAGTCGAACCCTTGGTTCAATGAATCCCTGATTAAGGCCAAGAAAAAATGTAAACAACTTGAGCGGTCTTGGAGGCGCGCGTATGACACTGAAGCAAAAATCATATATCACGAATCCATAAAAGCCTATCATAAGCTGGTCCGTAGAGCAAGAGAGGAGTATATTGCTGGGAAAATCATAGAAAGGAATAATTCTCCCTTAACTCTCTTCTCCCTTCTTAAAATTATGAAAAGGGCTAATTCAAAAATAGACTCTCCGGTCACGTCCAACAAGCAGTGCGAGGAACTGTCCGGTTACTTTGTGGAAAAAGTGGAAAAAATCGACATGAGTTTCCCACCCACTAATACGAACATCGACCAAAGGGGTGGGCATAAGGAGAATTACCTCACATCAAATAATACACTGTGCTCCTTAATGTCCCTTACAGAGACCGAACACCTCTGCAGGAAAATTAAATCATGTTCCCTAGCTAATCCACTAAAACCAGTTAAATTCTGTTTATTCCACAGCCACATTTTACCTGTGACCAGGGAACTGATTAACTTATCTTTGACCTCAGCGTGCCTTCCATTAGCTTGGAAGCACGCTAAAGTGATACCTCTTTTGAAGAAGGCAATGTTAGATCCTTCTGACCCTTGCAGTTACAGCCGCATCTCCCAACTTCCTTTCTTAGCCAAGGTTAATGAATCCCATGTCAATACCATTCTGACAAAGTTTTTAGAGGAAAATGCTATACTGGATTCCTTGCAAAATGGTTTCAGAGCCCGTCACAGTACAGAGTCTGCCCTGCTAGCAGTGACGGAAGAAATCCAAAGTAACCTTGACAAAGGAAAGTCTGCAGCCTTAATCCTGCTGGATTTAAGTGACACCTTTGACACTGTCTCACATTAAATACTTCTAGGCAGGCTACAGGCGATAGAAATTGAGGTCTTGGTGATGGAGCTGGACTAGTTTTGATCCTTCTTAGAGGGCAGAACCTTCTAGGTCATTGTCCCACCTTACCACTCCCAGTTTTCAGCAATCAGACACGGGGTTCCACAGGGATTTACATTGATCCCTGTGCTTTTTAATATCTATGTTCAACCCTTGGCAGAGATGGCAAAAAGTAGACGGCTGTCATTGGTCTCTTATGCAGACGACACCCAATTAGTCATCGCCTTCTCCAAGAACTGTAAAAACAATCTTGTCAAATTTAAGGAGGACCTGCTGGCAGATGCCAATTGGCAGGCAACAAACTGCTTGCAGCTTAATGCCAGCAAATCAGAAATCCTTTTGTTTGGAAGAGAAATTGAGATATGGCCAGAACAATGGTGGCCAGATCAAATAAAACCTGCACTACTGCCAAAGTAGGCGGTTAAGAACCTGGGCTTTTGATTTGACAGAGGTCTTTCTTTTGATGCTCAATTCAAAGTAGTCGCAGGGACTTGCTTTGGGCTCCTGAGAAGACTAAAACCCATACTTGGTTTCTTCGAGTCAAAAGTCTGGCAGACTATAATACAGGCTACAATCCTATCGAGATTGGATTATGGTAATTCCCTGTATCTGGGTGCTAATAAAGGCTGTATTCAGTGCCTCCAGAGAATACAAAATGCAGCAGCCCGCACCCTATTGACGCTGCTGAAAACAAGTTCTGTGTCTAGGTCACTGGCAAAACTACACTGGTTGCCAGTTGAACAAAAATCCATTTTAAGTCTGTGTGCGTCGTCCATAAAATCTTAACTCAACAGGCCCCCCCTGTTTTATCTGACCTACTAACGCAGTATGTCCCATGACGCTGCCTACAGTCAGCAGACCAAGCTTTGGCATGTACCCCTAGAGTTCTGAGAGCCAGAGCATGTGGGCGTTCTTTTAAAGTTAAGGCGGTGAGACTTCCCTCCCAACGGCTATCAGAGGAATTAGAGATCATCTAGCTTTCCAAAAAGTAATAAAGACCTGGCTCTTCCCAGCATAATTCTCTTCTCTCCACCTGGTTGCTACACTGTGCGGAGATTGCGCTGGGAAGCCCTGTTGCTGGGGCAGCTATGCGCGGTATACATCTATTTAATTAATTAATTAATAGTAAATCACACTATTCCTAAATCCAGCACCCTCCAGGGCAAGTCGTTGTAACAACTTGCGTTGTAAAAACAGCGATGTAATGTACCGCGATCTAAATGATCGCATTGTATCGTCATACATCCCCCAATTGCTAAATCCGTCACTGAGGCAGCTGCTAAACTCGACCAGGATGATGAATCAATCATGCAAGTCAAGGTTAGGACAAATCACTGTCTCTGAAAACATGTGTGACATTAGGGTAATTACATACTCAACTTTCCATCCACACCATATACATTGTAATCTGCCGCTCAAAGGCCTCTTACCGATGAAGATGCATAGTCAAGCAATGACCGCCATATCGCCATCAGATCTGTCCTATAAGCAATAAGATCAAAACATTCGTTAAGTCTTCTGAAAGCCCCCCTGTGGAAAATTGCCGGGAAACAGCCATAACAACGCAGGCATTACCCCGCGCTGCTATTAACACGCTGCCTTTACAACTCAAGTCGTTACAACGACTTGCGCTGGAGGGCGCTCTTGGATAGGGAATAGTTTAATTTTCTATTCCAACACCTTCCCTACTGTAACGTGGGCTGGAGTTGGAATAGAAAATGTAACTACTCCACTATCCAGCCCTTACAGCGCAAGTCGTTGTAACGACTTGCGTTGTAAAAACAGCGTTGTAATGGCACGCGGTGTAAAAGCCCACGTTGTAATGCCATACAACCAAATTGCCTGTACCATAAGCCATCGTTTCACTTACTCACCGTGCTATGGTGTTAAAATCACCATGGTATTTTCTGCAAAAGTAGGAAAAATGTAATCTGTTAATATAAACCCATAGGCAATGTGGATATGAGACAAGCAAATACTGGAACCACGAATACTTAGAATTAGTAATAAAAATGGAGGCTACACTAGACAAAAGTGTCAAGCGCAGCTTGCAGAGTCTATTAAACCCAACCTTATCTTCGTTCAGTTGTCCCAAAGTAGATCCATACCTTGTACCGGTCAAGCAATGAAAGTCTCATGGAGAGTGGTGTGATAGTGTATACTTAAAGCACAAGCATGTTTTCTCAAATACCCTGATGAGCAGGCATACCAATCTGGATGGGGAAGCGCAACAAAAACATCTGAGATAAGCTGTACACACTTAGGTGTAAAAACGGGCAGTTTCAAAATAAAGGTTGGGCGGTACTCCAAATGTCAATCAAGGACAAAAAACAAAGCCATTTTGGGAATTGGTCAGTTGGAGTTGTGAGGGTCCCTTAAATAATCTCACGGCTGGAATCCATTTGTCTGAATGAAAAAAACAAATTTTTCTATGTACCATATGGCCTTTACTTCTGGTTCAACTGTTGAGGAGGCCACCAACAATGATGCCACATATGACCATCTTAGCTTTACTCTGACCAGAGTCCCAGTTTAAGTGGATATCACAGAGCCATCATTAGGTTCACAGGAGATGAAGGGAGATATTCACAAAGACGGACAAAAACTATCGCCATCATCAGTCATCGCCAGAAAAGTTAACTCTGCCTAACCCTGATTAATATCGCCATGTGAGCGGGGTATTTTAAAGCCTGCGGTACATGGCGATAGTAAGAGGTAAGTAGTGTCAAAACCCACGTACTAATCATCGCGATGGCGAATTAAAGTCCTGCGTTAGCCGGCGATATATTGTGAATGGCCAATTATCACCTGAAAAGTCTCATCATCACTACTTTTAGCTCCTGGCCCAACACTGCCCGCTGATGGAAGCCAGGTGTCACTGTGAGACTGGCAGCGTGGTGACGGTGGCAATCATCTTCTTCGAAGTCTGACCATTTGTTTTAACCAAAAGTACTGTCATTTTAGTGGTGCTTACTGAGGCAGACACCTTCCATCTTGAATACCTGCATCTTAAAAGGCTCCTGGCTGTGTTCCCCTCCATGCTGTAGGTAGTCGTCCTGCTTAACAAAATCCCTGGTGCTACTGTGGGTTATCCCCTGTTTTTGCTTCCCTTTGCAGATCTGGCAGTTCGTTGTGAATGTGGTGCTGTGGTTTTCTCATGGGTTTTTGCACGGAAACGCCTACGCTGCATCTTATTAGTGTTAGTTGGTGTTGTCCACGTGGAGATAAATTTGGGAGCAGTTACCCCGGGAATAGTGGTGTTTTCTGCAGTTTGCACCAGCTTGTGAAGGGGGGTGCATTCTATCACCACTTTTGAAGCGTTAAAGTGGGGATAATTTGGAGATAAGTCCTTGTGAATATGCCCCAAAGTTTACGGACCTATATACATTAAAAGACCCATGAGAGCACCAGGTCCTGAAGAATTCTTTCAGACATCTAATGCACTAATGTGTTACTCTGGGCTCCCTGCCCGAAACCAGCAGTGGTGTCTAGGTCAACGGAGTGACTAAAAACAATGAAATATTCTAAAAGTATTCTATTGTATTTATTCATGTTCATTTAACTGTATTTAAAATAATGTACAAACCTTAAGTGTAAAATAAATACACTCTTTCAGATTATGACTATTGTGTTACCTACTGATGTCTGTCTGTGATGGGTCACATAACTGAATTTTGTTTGGTGCAGTGTATAATCGTGATTATGCTGTATAACACAGCATTTTTTAGCTAGTACTACTTCATTAGTTTGAATTTTTTTTACATGGCTGTACTGTCAAAGATTTCACCTCATTAGTATCAGTTTAATAACCAAATGCAGAAATAACTAACTGAGCGATGACCAGTTAACCTCTGTGAATGGCCTCCACTGTATACAAACACATCACCATGTTTTTAGAAACTTTTGATCAATTTGAGCTAGAAACTGATTTTTTGTTAAAATCTGCAGATTATGAGGCAAGCCCATAATTATGCGAAAAATGCCACAGCTGCAAAGCTGCATAATTCCAGCAGTCCTGTACATGAGAAAACAAGTGATTTCAACGAATACATATAAGTAATAGCTAATCAGACCATATCTACTGCAGGCATTTTATTTATAAGTCATCATTAAAATGTCACTTTCCAATACTCAGCATCCTTACATTACCCTTTAAAAATAGTACATTTTTATCATCATGAGGCTTCAAGAGACTCCATAAATGAGAGCACTTTAGACCCCCTCCTTTCACTCTCACACCGAGGTACCTCCTGGTTCCCATGAAGAATTCAGAGAAAGTTGGTTTTAACAAAAAGTATGGGAACAGGTTTTGTAAAATTAAAAAAAAACATGGGCACCTTAGTCCTCATACACCCTGCCAACTGAAGACTCTGGGGCAGATTTATGTTAACTGGCGCATCCCCAGGGATGCGCCAGTTAACATGCGCCACAGTGCGCCACAGCTCCGCCACCCATGGTGCGCCGCATTTATGATGCGGCGCACCATGGGGCAAAAACGGCACAGATGCGTGACGCATCTGTGCCGTAAAGGTGACGCATTGCTGGAGTTGCGTCGCAAGCGCGACGCAGCTCCAGCAAGGCTCGGGGGTGCCCCATCTCCACAATGCTGCGTCAAGACCTACGCCTGCTTCAAGCAGGCGCAGGCTTTTGACACAGCATTGGCCTGAAAGTGACTGAGTGAAATCTTATAGATTTCACTCAGCCACTTTTGCGAGGCGCACCTGCCCCGGAACGCCCACCCTGCGCCGGAACGCCCACAAGCGGCGCAGGGCTTTACAACGTGACGCATCTACCTAGATGCGTCACGTTGTAAATCGTTCATAGGGATGCGCCACGTTTACGCCGCCTTGCGTGACGCAACAGCGGCGTAAACGTGGCGCAAGTGCCTCATAAATCTGCCCCTCTGTTTATATGCATATGCCCTTTGAGGTGAGTCGAGAGTGTAGAAGGGAGGAGGTTGAAAGAGTTGTATTCAGAGTAATGATCATCCGGACCTCCGTGGTTTTTGGGTAATGGGCCAGAAGAAAGAGAAAAGAAGAGGAATCCATGGATAGTGTCAAAGAGATGGCCAGGCTGGGGATGGGGGATGCTATGTGAAATCTACTTTTTTCATTTATAAACGAGACTGCCCCACTCTTCCTCAGAGAGATGTACTAAAGAGGGTGTTAAGAAATGAGGGCTAATTTTTTTAACACCTTCACTGCGGCGGCTATTCCGCCGCAGTGCTAACGGTTTTGAGCGGCCGCGTGGCGGCCGCATGCTCGTGACGGAGCCGCTCCGTCACGAGCGTCGGTTGAGCTGTGCTCGTGACGGAGCGGTTCCGTCACGGCCCGCCCCGCTCAATAGAACCTTCAGCGCAGGCGCGGAATTCGCGCCGCGCATGAGCGTTCTGTCGAGCTGGACGGGCCGTGACGGAACCGCTCCGTCATCAGCACAGCTCAACCGACGCTGATGACGGAGCGGTTCCGTCATCAGCGCCGAAGGGGTTAAAGGCCCTCACTACCATTAATGCAGCAGGTACATTGGCACAGGAAAAGTGGTGTGAGGCATACATTAATGATATGTGTGTTACTAGCACAAAGGGGAGGGAAGTCATTATCCTTGTTAGCATTGGGGCCCAGATCACAAGCAACCATGGGTGGGGGGAGAGAGGGAAATGTGGGTATGTTTCTCCTTATTTCAAAACAAAGAGTCTGCGTTGGGCCTTAGGCCTATAAATAATGTGGAATGGGCAGAGAAGTATGTATCATTTGCACAGTTGTTGCAGTATTACCAGGGTCCAGGGATGTGAGGGCGTAACTAAACCCCTTATTTGGCTGCTTTACACATTCCTTTCCTGCACTAGGGCTCAGTGCACCCTTGCTGTGCCAGAGTGTTTGGCATTGGACCAATGGCTAAAGAGAGGGGATAATTGGAACAGAGGAGACACCTTAGCATTAGGCGTCTGAGAGATTGTAGAAAGGACGATGAGAGGATGACTTTAACAAGCAGAAGGAATGGCACTTGGGCCAAGAGTGTGAATCACCCACTGCATCACTATTATGACTGTCGTTCAATACAATAAGACATGGGTAGAGGAGTGGGAATGAGGGCACACTTGCTGCAAAGAGATGGGCAAACACATGGGAGCTAATTTGTCCTGAAAGGAATAGGCAGTCTGTTTCAAGATTAGAGTGATGGCCAGGGTGGAAAGGGCTGAAAGAGGCAAAGGGGTTTGCCTGGTATTCGGGGGATGCTGCTATCATTATTGCAGAAGTTGCACTAGCATTGGGACCCAAGAGTGTGAGGACCTCAATTAATGGGAATAGTTTGTTCTGACTAATTCAGTTTTTTTTATGTATTTGGTCATTTATAAGTCTCACATTTACTGTGGATTATGAGCTACTGAAGTAATGCCCCTGATGTTATTTCATGAGCCCTCAACCCCTGCTCTCAGCCATACTTATCTCAATGCCTTAAATCTTTCTATAACATTTTGGAGGGGGGCCCGACTTTAAAATAAGTTGGGTAGGGGAGGGCTCAGAGAAAAAAGTTTAATGCCTCTGGCCCAGACCCTAAAAGAAACAGGGGGCTCCGAACACTGGAACAATCCTGAGCTAATGAATAGATCAAGCCTGACAACAATTAAAGGATGATACTAACTAGGCTCAATATACAAGGAGAAAGACTGCTAACGTTCATGAGACTCAAGCCCCAAGACTCCCAATGGAGCAGCCATGGATCACATGGACGCGGAAGAAAAAAAGGACACTGTACATGACGTTTAGACTAGAAACCCTGCTGGTCTCGGGTTATAGCAAAAGTAGACTAATGACAAGATGTGCTCAAGTCTTTGCAATCGTAGGACCGGTGCAGAGGAACCTGTGCTGCATTTGATGCTCCAATGTGCTAAATCGCTGCAGGGCCGGTAGCATTTCCTTCCTCCACCTTTATTTTAATAAAAACAAAATATAAGACGCTGTAAAGAGGACAGGTCTCTATGCTATCGGATTGACCCAGATGCCTTTTTCAAGGCCGGTTGCCTCATATATCTTCTCAGCTTGGAACCTTCGTATAGATGGCTCTACTTAAGGCTTCAACTATTAACTTTTTTTAAATGGTTTATTTTCACTGCTTAACTTATTGAAGGAAACCCGCATGACTGAGGCTTTAATGAAACACTGACACACATTGTTCACTGTAGTATTTTATATGGCGTGCTCTAATTCGTAACGTTAGCTAAAACAAACCCATTTGAATACTAGGCTGGGTTGAAGGGACAGTAGTAGTCACCATCACAAAAATAGGTACAGTTTAAGTGTCCACGCGGAATCACATCCCAGCTTTTATGTCTCATAGCAAGATGGGAGAAGCAGGAGTTACATGATTGTTGTTTTGACAAAGGGAAAGAAATGCTTAGGACCGTTCAGAAATGTCCAAGGCCAGGAGAGCAGCGTTTCACAGTGCAGCTTCACAGGCAGAAGGCTTTGGTGCAAACAATGGGACTACCCGACCCCAAGGATGACATGCTGACCTCACAGGATGACCCCGCGTATGATCAAGCCTAACTCTTGGCTTACCTCCCTGTCTGTGCGTGGGTGCACCTACTGGAGCAGCAGAGCTAATAGATGTGGCAACCTGTGATCATCATAGTATAAACTCATTTAATAAATTTGTAGGGCCTCATTTATGAAAAGTGACGCATCACTGCGTGAAAACAGCGATGCGTCACTTTTCACTGCGCCCTCCTTGCGACACCAATGATGCGTCATATTTACAGTAAGACGCATCATGGCGCAAGGAGTTACAGATACGTCAGTATTTCTGACGTATCTGTATGGCGCAAAAGTAACGCATTGCTGGAGTATGTTACAAAAGTGACGCAACTCCAGCAATGTGTCCTTTCACATGGGGCAAGCCCCATGTGAAAGGACCTGTGTCAGTCTTACGCCTGCAGGCGTAAGAAATTGACGCATTTGTGACCTAGAAGTGGCAGAGTGAAATCTTGTAGATTTCACTGTGTCACTTCTATGACCCTTTCTTGCGTCAGAACGCCCCCCTGCATACATTACACCTGGCGCAGGTATAATGTAGCGCAGGGGTTTACAAAGTGACGCATCTACCTCGATGTGTCACTTTGTAAATAGGGTGCAACAAGGCACATTTTTTACGCTGCTGGTGCGTCACAAAAAGTGACGCACCGGCGGCGTAAAAGTGACGCACAGCCTCATAAATGAGGCCCGTAATGTTTAACCAATGATAAATAAGAACAGTCATTTTTATTACTGTGATGTTGGTTTCACTTTTTAAATGCTCATTAAGTACTAAAGTCATTTTATTGTTGATATGTGTATGAATTTTGGCAGAATCCTACCATGATATGTTTAAAATCTTTTTAAACAAAAAAAACCTACCATGAATTTTAACTACTTTGTATTGTTATATGTGTCTTTTATGATTATTTATGTTCGAATAAAGACGAATTTGAATTTTCTAAAGTCGAATCAATCTGCACATGCACCAGCCAGTGGTATAGTTGTGTACTTATAGAAAACCTAGTTAATAAAAACTCAATATTGCTTTCAGTTCCACTGCACTCGAACCACCAGCGATTCAAGGGCAGCCTCATGTTTTATCACGGAATGAGAGTGTAGGAAGGCAAGTGAAGTAAGAAAGTATGGGAGACTGATTTAGAACAGTATATGAATATCTCTGTGCATATTTGTGAGTTAATATATGTGCGCACACAAGTATCTGAACGATATTTTGAATGTATGGAACATTGCTTCCTGACAATATAAAAATGCTGCTCTACAATCCTTAAGACCCACTGAAAAGCCTCTCACATATGTCTCTAGATGTCCATCTTTATAATAATAATGGTGCAGTGCAAATAACACTAGTTAGTGGGTCAAAGGACCTGATTTATATGTTGGTGGAAAAAGTAACAAGTAACAACAGACTACCCTCTCCACCAACCTAAAGTAGATGGACGGTACTTCAATGTGTAGATAGTGGAGGCTACTCCATTTCAGCCACCTACACTCACTTCTGATGGCCCAACGAAGTAAGTGCTGTCGGAGGTTTGGCAATGTGTCAGCCCATCAGAATTTGAGTGGGTGGACAAACGGCCAGTTTTACATTGCCAGTCACTGCCATGAACAATATGGAGGTAAGGCGCAGTGAAAACCTTTAAATGACCCTCCTCTCAGTAGGAGAATGCTCCCATAGTAAGAGTTTCATTACATTTTCAAAAAGAGAATCCCACTATCCACCGGGATGTGGTACACTATAGCTCCCTGATAGCGCTCACAAACTTCAGGCAGCCTAGTGCTGAAGCAGGCACCCGTATGCCATGGTGCAAGGGTGCCTGAATTATGGGCTGGGTTGTCTTTGTACAGAAAGGTATGCCTTAGAGGTATTTTCCTCTTTCTATGTGTGCTGAATTTTCCTTTTCCTATGTGTGCTGCAGAAGGAAAAAGTAACAAGGAGAAATATACACAGTTCTTCTTGTGACACCTCTCTCAGGTAGACACACCATTTGGCGCAAACCCAAATTTACTGCCTTTTAAAAATCTGGGTTTGCGTCAAAATACATGGCTCAATACATGGGAACTCCCATGCTCCACCCATGTAACCCCTATCCATTCCAGTGTAACATGAGACAATGCAAGTACAGCATTGCGTTACCCTGTGACTGAAAAGTGACACAAAGCCACACAAATCCAGCGGCGGCTCCTCCGCTAATGCGGAGGAGCGATGCCCCACTGCTCTAAGAACAGTGCAAAGGAAAAATAAAATGATAATAACAGAACGTTGTTATCATTTTATTTTTAGTCTGGCTGCAAGCTCCATGTTAGGGTGGGAAGGGGCTGGGATTGCGTGATGTTAGAGGGAGGAGGAGTGATTGCTGCACCATACGTGCGCATGACGGTTTTGTCAGTCTGGGTGGAGAACATGCACAGCCTCCCACTCCCTGTCTGAGTGGAGAACCACGGCGCTCAGACCAATCACGACTTTGCTGTCATGCTGATGACAGCAGCAGTGTGATTGGCTAGGGGAGCAAGGGAGCTTTTGTGAGGCAGGATACAGTGAGAACGGAGGAGAAGCAGTGGCTGGCGATCAGCAGGTAAGTCTTCTTTTTTATTTTTTTCTAACCCTACCACCATCCCCTACCAGCCACCACTGCATATATCTTGATTTGCGTAGCCTTGTAAGTGTTACATTCATGACACAATGCCAGCACAATTGCATAGTAAATCTGAGCCCAATTACATTACTCTTTAATCAAGTACTATCTTGATGATGTCCTCGTAGGGACAAATTTGCAGTTTATTAAAATGTTTTGCATGTGTATATGTCCAAAATAATGAAAATGAATGAGGTCACCAAATATTTCTGCCTGCCAATCAAAACTTCTGTACAATATTGTAGAATCAATGGGAATCCTACTACACAGACCATGTACAGAGGAACTTTGCAGATATTCAGCAGTACAAATTATTAATTCTTACCATTGTGATGACACACTCAGGAGCAATTCTGATTGTTGACTGAAATGACAATGCACCAACCATATTGCAATATCATTCAAATTTGCCTAGAAGGCTCCTCTTTATTATCTGTACACCAACATATCAAATCCAACTAGATGATGAATCATTTAAATAATCAGGCAATGCAAAGCTGCATCGGCATTATTTGATTTGGTGCACAATTTCACCAGCAGAAGTGCAAACCACGTGCTCTCAACTTTGGCATTAGGAGTGGTTTCACGGTATTTCTTAAGTATTTTTCCTTCCTGTAATCTAAATATCTTAATAGGACTCACTAATAAGCCTGTAGAAAAATATTCAGGTGCTTTGATGAAGGTTTGTGCATAGAAACCAAAAGCGCATGACCTAATGCAAGTGTGTAAGGATAAATAGGTGAATCAGAAAATGTGGGCAAAGCCAAGCACAGGGCTAGCATGACAAAATACACTTTCTTCTAAGCCTTAATTACTAGAAGGTGTTTTTATCAAGACATGGAGCTTCTGTTGAGCTTTTAAGTTTATCCTCTGCACACGCAGCATGCTTTTCATATCCTGGTAGTTGCTCGACTTCAAGGATGTGTCCATAAGGTCACTATTCCCCTTCACTCTTCTCCCTCACCCACCAGCTAGCTCTCATGTCGGAAATTGTATTAGTAGTAGGATATCATCTCCGGTGAACAGAGTGGACTGTGCCTTTTGCCGACACACAGTTAATTTTGGCTCAAGAAGGGCTAACAACATACATGGTGCAATATATGGCTTATAGTGTCGCAAGTCACTATAAACTCCTCCTGGGGAAATTCTTATGTTCGGGGTGAGTGCATTGAAAAGAACCCTATGCCTTCTACACTTGTAAGTATACCACAACAACATGTGGAACTTGCATCCATGGGAATGGAGGGAAAGATGAGACTTCCCTTATACTGTGTGAGCCCCCAGAGTTGTAAATCTCTAGATGAATCAAAGAAGACATAATATTTGAGAGTCACTATACTATCAAATCCCTTTATAGCTAAAGGAGCATCTGTGAAAAAACAGTA
Source organism: Lissotriton helveticus (assembly GCF_964261635.1). NCBI lineage: Eukaryota > Metazoa > Chordata > Amphibia > Caudata > Salamandridae > Lissotriton > Lissotriton helveticus. Next base: position 874,004,524 of record NC_136063.1, read on the forward strand.
ACTGGAAGCGGGGAAACATGAGATCAAATAATACCAATGGGATAGAAAAAGTGACTCCACTGAGTTATAATGGAGAATAAAGAGGACAATGGAGTACTAAGTAACCACTACATTTGATACACCCTGGTGCATACTGATGTTCTGTAATGATGCATGAGGAAATCCTGTTCCAGACACAGGCACTGAATCCTTCAGAGAACACATTCTATATGAATATGAGATATGGGGCACCTCGAAGGCCATTGTTTCAGGCGTAAGCCAGATATCCTAATACATACTGAAGTCACACTGAAGGCTTTTCATGTCGGTCACAAACAGTAAACATATATGTTACCGCCCTAACAGGGCATATGGTATGAGATACTTAACACCAACTGCCTGATGTCCATCTGACCATCAGAGTAAGTCTTCTATTGACAGAGCAACTTTAGCGGAATTCAGTGGTTCAAGTGACTCTGAATAGAGCAGATTGACCATAACTTTGGTGGGTAGGGTACTGCACCGCATTTGTGGTGAAATACTGTATTCACCAACCTCTAATAAAAACATATTACAACAGTAGAAGAATTATTTATTCTCTTGATATTCCATCCTCTAATCATATACTTCTACTAAGTAGAAAACGTTTTAACCTTATGGTCATATGGAATGAAATCTCAGAAATAGTGAAGAAACAACATTAATAATTTTGTGATGCATTTTTGGTGTTGCTGTGGCTCAAATCTGATGGAATATTTTTCTTTTTGTGTTCCTTTTTCTTTTTAATATATGTTTATTAACATTTTACATACACAACAAGAGGCCACATGTACGAACAAAAGATTTTGTCATTGTCTTATTGCACATTTTTGCGACTTGCAATTAGGAAATCGCAAAATAAGTTTGCATGTCAGCCTGATTTAATGACTTGGTAATGAGTCACGTCTCTAACTAGGAAATCTCAAATAGTGATTTTCTATTTGGTCACCATTAGAACTGGGGGTCTCTAGTTGGCAGGGTTAGGTACCACTGTCCAAATAGGGACCCTTGCTTCTAGTCAGGGTAAGGAGGAAACCCTCTGAGATAACCACTGCTCACCCCCTTGGTAGCTTGGCACGAGCAGTCAAGGCTTATCAAAGGCAATGTGTAAATTATTTGTACCAAAATTCAAAGTAACACAGTGAAAACACCACAAACTGACTCCACAACAGTTTAGAAAAATAAAGGTATTTAATCTAAACTACCCAAAACCAAAACAACAAAAATCCAACATACACAGTTCAAGAATATGGTTGCAAAAGAGTTCTTAGGTTTAGCGAGTAAATAATCCATAGTTGCGTCACGTTTTAGCCACAGTACCTTTGTTAGCGATAAAAAGTTCCAAGCACAGAAGCTGTAGCGGTGGAAAACAAGCGATGCTTTACTCCTGAGACCCTGGGGAGGCGTTAGCGACAGTTCCGTTGCAAAGGCACGATGCGATGATTCTCGGGGCTCTGCGACGATTCTCGCAGCGACGTGATGCGGTGATCGCAACCAGCGATGACAGGCTCAGCGACGATGTTCGCAGCGGTGGGAATTTTCCCGCTAACGAAGAGTGCGACGTCTTCAGGCAGCGGCGACAGGGGCTGCGACGATCTTGGTTTTCGTAGCCGCTGGAATTTTCTCGCTCGGCCGGGATTGCGCTAAATTTTCTGTAGCAAAGTCTTTAAAAGCTTGGTTCCAGCTTCCCAACACTGGTACAACTTCCAGAGGCACCACACATGGGCCACACACTCCAGGAAGGACAGAACTCTCTCAATAGAGTTCAGGAAAGCTGGGGGTGAAGTCCTTTTGTTCCTGGGACTACAAAACAGGGAGCCAGCTCTTCTCAGGCCCTTGGAGATTCCTACAAGCAAGGGGACACAGCACAAAGAAAAGTCCTTTCCCTCTCCTTGGCAGCAAAGCAACAGCAGGGCAGTCCAGCAGAGCAACAGCAGGACAGTCTTCCTTCTTCAGTTTCAACTTTCTCCTTGGCAGAGGTTCCTTCTTGATTCCAGGATGATCTAATTTTCTGTAGTCATGGGTCCTGTACTTATACCCCTAAAAGTCTTTGTTCTCTTTGTGCAAGTGGGCCCTGAGCCCGGTCTGAACCAGTTCTGGGTGTTCCTTGAGCACTTTGTTTTTCTGGCTTCTCCTTTCCTTTCAGAGTGAGGGGCAGGGTCGTCAGCCGCCCAGCAGGAGGTGGAGCTAGCATTGTGGAAGGCAGGCACAGCCCTATTCAGGCCCAGGTGCTATCTCCTCCCACCACTCAAGTTGCAAATGCAGTCATTCAGCCTAGGGCTGACCCAGCCAGCCTCCTGGGGGCTCCCCAGCCCCTGTCACTCTCAAACCAGACAGTCAATTCACAGACAGGCCAAGGCACACAGAAAGATCAGACAAGAGAACAGCTACTTTCTAAAAGTGCTGTTCTCAAACACAGGATTTAAAAACAACCTTTCCTAAAATATGTGTTATTAAATTCTGAGTTTAGGGATACCAGACTTTTATGTCCTATCTTGTTCCTATGGGAAGATATGCTGGTAGCCACTGTATCCAGCGTCCCCCATGATAGCCTATGGAGCAAGATAGCCTTGCAGCAGTGAAAAAACGAAAATGGCTGTAATTCACTACCAGAGCATGTCACCTGCACAAGTACATGCTCTACCTTTCACACACACTGCACCCTGCCCAAGGGGGTAACTTGGGCCTTCCATAGGGGTGACCAATGTGCACAGAAAATGAAGGGTTAGGCCTGGTCAGTGGGGACACTGACCAGGAGGGCATGACAGTTCACAGACTGCCCCCAGGCACTGCGGTGGCAGGCCTGAGACACCATTTCAGGGCTACTCATGTGGGTGGCACAATCAGTGCTGCAGGCCCACTGGTAGCATTTGTCATCACCAGCCCTGGTACACCCAGTGCGCTTTACTAAGGACTTCTTGGTGATACAAATATGCCATTCATGTATATCCAATTACAATAACAATTTACACAGGGAGCACTTACACTCTGACACTGATCAGCAGTGGCAGAGTGTCCAAAGCATCAAAACCAGCAAAAATGAAATCTAGCACAGCATCATAAATACAGGAGGTAGAGGCAAAAAGATAGGGTGAACCCACACCAAGGATGCCAGGTCTAACACGAGTCCACTCCAGCTGAAAGTGGGGAGAACTGACCACCCTCTTGGGAGTTCTCTTCACTAAGGCGGAAAAACCTGTACAGACCATCAGCATTGGCGTGTTCTGTGCCAGGGCGGTGTTCCACCGTAAAGTCCATTCCCTGTAGGGAGATGAACCACCTCAACAGTTTTGGGTTCTCACCCTTCATCTGCATTAACCATCTGAGGGACCAGTGGTCTGTTTGAACACGGAAGTGAGTTCCAAACAGGTAGGGCCTCAGCTTCTTGAGAGCCCAGTCCTCAGCAAAAGCTTCCCATTCAATTGCACTCCACCTCTGTACCCTGGGGAGTAGCCTCCTACTAGTGAAAGCTACAGGCTGGTCCCATCCCTCGTAGTTGATCTGTGAGAGGACTGCTCCCACAACATGCTCTGAAGCGTCTGTCTGCACTATGAACTCACTGGAGAAGTCGGGTGCCTTGAGCACTGGTGTTGTGCACATGGCAGTCTTCAGGGCATCAAAAGCAGTCTGGCAGGCTTCGGTCCAACTCACTTTCTTGGGCTGCCTCTTGGAAGTCAGCTCTGTCTAGGGGGCAACGATGGTGCCATATTCCTTGACAAATCATCTGTGATACCCGGTGAGTCCTAAGAAGGCTCTCACCTCTGTCTGGGTCATGGGGTGCTCCCAAGCAAGAATGGTATCAATCTTTGCCTGTAGGGGCGCCACCTGGCCGCTCGCTACCTGGTGTTCCAAATACACCACAGATCCCTGCCCTATCTGGCACTTGCTGGCCTTGATAGTGAGGCCTGCCTTTTGCAGAGCCGTCAACACTTCACAGAGGTGTTGTAAATGTTCCTCCCACATGGAACTGAACACAGCAATGTGATCCATGTATGCGGCGCTGAATTCCTCCAGCCCGGTCAGTACCTGGTTAACCAGTCTCTGGAAGGTGGCAGGGGCATTCTTCAACCCAAAGGGCATGACTGGGAACTGGAGGTGCCCCTCTGGCATTGAGAATGCAGACTTCTCTTTGGCCCCCTCAGTTAAGGCAATCTGCCAGTACCCAGAAGTTAAATCAAACGTACTGAGGTACTGGGCAGCTCCCAACCGATCCACTAGCTCATCAGCTCTGGGGATGCGGTGTGCGTCAGTCTTGGTGACCGCATTGAGCCCACGGTAGTCCGCACAAAACCGGAGTTCTGGAGTGGCACCGGGCGCACAGCTTTTGGGACTAAGCCCACTGGGCTAGCCCAGGGGCTGCTGGAGGGCTCAATTACCCCTAGCACCAACATCTTGGAAACCTCTTCCTTGATGATGGCCCTGCCCTTGTCAGCTACCCTGTAAAATTTCTGTTTCACAGGCAGACTATCTCCAGTGTCCACATCATGGACGCACCAGTTGGTGACACCTGGGGTCAGGGAGAACCCAGAGGAAAACTCACCCAACACCTGGTGACAGTCCCTCTGCTGTTCTGGGATCAGGGTGGGCGAGAGGACCACACCACCCACTGACCCGTCTTGCTCCTTAGCTACCAGGAGGTCAGGGAGAGGATCACTATCCTCTTCCCCTCCAGCATCTGTAGCCATGAGCATTGTCACTTCAGACCTCTCAAAGTGTGGTTTGAGGCGGTTCACATGCAAGACTCTCTGGGGCTGCCTGGGAGTCTTCAAGTAAACCAGGTAGGTTACTTCGCTCTTGCGCTCCACCACCTCATAGGGCCCAGTCCACTTGTCTTGGAGCGCACAAGGCTCCACTGGCGCTATCACCCAAACTTTCTGCCCAGGTTGAAATCCGCCCAGAGTGGTATTCTGGTTGTACCATCTTTTCATTACTTATTGGCTAGCTTCCAGGTTCTCCTAAGCGAGCTTCCTGAAGCGTTGTGTCTGGTTGCGGATGGCCAGCACATAGCTGAACACATCCTGGGGGGTTTCCCACGGGATTTCTCCCACCCCTCCTTCACCAGTGTGAGAGGTCGTCTGACAGGTTGGCCATACAGGAGTTCAAAGGGACTGAACCCTAGGGACTTCTTAGGCATTTCCCTCTAGGCAAACAACAGGCATGGAAGAAAGACGTCCCACTTCCATCTCATGGGCTCCCCTAGGCCCATAATCATACCTTTCAGGGTGCGGTTGAACCTTTCAAGCAACCCATTTCCTTGAGGGTGGTAAGGAGTGGTGAACTTATAAGTTACCCCACACTCCTCCCACAGAGACCTCATGTACCTAGAGATGAAGTTGGTGTCCCGGTCGGAGACCACCTCTCTGGGAAACCCCACATGGGAAAACATCCCCATCAATGCATGGCCTACCACGGGGGCTGTGATTGTCCTGAGAGGGACTGCTTCCGGGTACCAGGTAGCATAGTCCACCAAGACCAGGATGAACCTGTTGCCTAAGGCTGTCTTAGGGTCCAGGGGCCCCACGATGTCGATGCCCACCCGCTCGAAAGGGGTGCTCACCACAGGAAAGGGTTGGAGGGGTGCCTTCCACTTCACTAAAATCTTCCCACTGGCCTGACATGTTTAGCAAGATCTACAAAAGGTACCGACGTGCTTCTTCATCTGGGGCCAGTAGAAGTGGGCAACAAGCCTGTGGTAGGTCTTGTCTTGCCCCAGATGTCCTGCGAGAGGCACGTTATGAACCAGGCCCATTAGGAAGTTACCGAATCATGTTGGTACCACCAGCTCACGGGCTGCACCGGGCTCAGGAAACTTAGGCTCACTATATAACAACTCATCTTCCCAGTAGATGAAGTGATCTCTGGACGCTCCACCTGCTGCCCAGTCTGCAGCCTGTTGTAGCATACCAACGAGAGAAGGGCACTCTTTCTGCTCCTTGCAGAATTCCTCCCTGGAGGGCCCACCTTCTTGGTGCCAATGGGTCAGCTCAGGTAGGTCGCCCAGAGAGGCCACCTGTTCCCCTGTAGGTTCCAGGGCATCCCCCTGAGGTTCTGTTCCTTCCTGGACCGTGGGAACAGCTGGGGTTGGTTTCCCGCGCCCTCTGCCCTTTCCTCTCCTGGCAGGTCTCTGGGCCACTGTTTCAGGCTCCAGTTCTGCTGAATCACCCCTACTGGCTGCCATAGCACGCGTGGTCACACAGATCCACGCAGGCAAACCCAACATCTCTAAATGAGTTCTGTGTTCTACATCCTTCCATGGAGAACTCTCCAGGTCATTACCTAGCAGACAGTCTACAGGCAAGGCATCACTGAGAACAACTTCCAAGAGACCAGAGACCCCTCCCCATTCAAAGGGAACATGAGCCACTTCGCAGAGGCGCACTGAGCTATCAGCCGCAACTACCGGGAGGAGTACATTGGGGTTACACTGCTCTTCAGCCACCCACTGACACCTCACGGATGTCACGCTGGCTCCTGTGTCTCTCAGAGCCTTTATCTCCCTCCCATTGATTATCACCTTCTTCCCATATTTCTTAGTGTTAGGGGCAGTAAGGTTTCCTGGACAATCTCTGCTAGCTCTCCTTCCCCACTAGAAATCAAATCCCCTCCCAAAGCTACACTTGCTAACCCTGGGGCTGGAGCACCAGCGGGTGCTGGGGGTTTCTTGGGGCACCTGTGATAACATGTACCACATCATTGCAGTGAAAGCAGGTAGGGGGACCTCTGTTTTCCCATCAGCCCCCGTGGGCCATGTCTGCTTGGGTCTGGGGGTTGGGACTCCTTTCCCTGGGAACTATTTTGGGGCCCTTGAGAGAACTCCTTTTGGTTACCTTTGTCCCCCCCCCACTCTTCTGCTGGGGACCCTGCCCACCTTTGGCTGTGGTACCCACAATTCCTCTGTGGACCCTGGAACAGGTCCAGCGGTCTGCCTCCTTAGCAAGCTCAATGGGGTCTGTCAGCTTGCTGTCTAAAAGGTGCTGGCGCAGCTCTGGAACACAAAGACTACTCAAGTGCTCCCAAATAATTAAATGCAACAACCCCTTATAATCAGTTACTTTGCTGCCCTTCATCCAACCTTCCAGTGCACGCGAGTTCAAATTCACACACTCCATCCTATACTAAGACTCTTTCTTCTTAGAGTTTCTAAACTGCAGTCTGTACTGCTCTGGAGTAAGTCCATACCTGAGACTTAGGGCCTCCTTCATATTGGGGTAGGTCATGGCACCTGCTAATTCTAAGGGCTCTAGAGCACTCCTCGCAGAAGCCTCAAAATGTTTCAACAGGCCTGCCCTCCAATGCTGTACAAAAGGGGGTGGTGATGGACGGAGCATCTGAACCACTCAAACACTCACACCCAGTCAAAAGATCTGGGTTTGATCCATCACCGTTCTTTAGCCCACTCTGCCACCCCAGTTCAGACATGGCTATATGCAAATCAGTCTGACCCTGTGCCTCATGGGAACAGTCCAGCCCGAACTGCCAAGCCATGCCTTCCCTGGACCGTAAACAACCTTCCGAGGACCGGTTTCTGGCATTACAGCCGTCTTCAGCCCGGCTTGCTTGAATCCAGTTGCAAAGTGAGCAAGGGACTCACGTCTGAGCATACCCTGCCACACTTATGGCGGCCAAAGCGGTACAAAAGGGGGTGGTGATGGACGGAGCATCTGAACCAATCAAACACTCACACCCAGTCAAAAGATCTGGGTTTGATCCATCACCGTTCTTTAGCCCACTGCCACCCAAGTTCAGACATGGCTATATGCAAATCAGTCTGACCCTGTGCCTCATGGGAACAGTCCAGCCCGAACTGCCAAGCCATGCCTTCCCTGGACCGGAAACAAGCTTCCGAGGACCGGTTTCTGGCATTACAGCCGTCTTCAGCCCGGCTTGCTTGAATCCAGTGGCAAAGTGAGCAAGGGAATCACGTCCGAGCATACCCTGCCACACTTTTGGCTTGGCAGTTCGGGCTGGACTGTTCCCATGAGGCACAGGGTCAGACTGATTTGCATATAGCCATGTCTGAACTAGGGTGGCAGAGTGGGCTAAAGAAGGGTGATGGATTAAAAGCAGATCTTTGACTGGGTGTGAGTGTTTGATTGGTTCGGATGCTCCGTCCATCACCACCCCCTTTTGTACCCCCAATGCTGTTCAGGCACACCATTCATTCTCAATGCAATTTCATAAGAAGTAAATCAGGCATAAATATCTTCACTCCTATTGTAATTCTGTACTAGATCCTTGGGAATATATACTTTAGCCCCCTGCACTGGCTGTGCGCTGCCTCCATTTGAACTGGCATCTATCTCCTTGGCTTTAAGATCCAGTTCTCTCATGCTCAACTCATGAGCCAAAAGCAATTTCTTTTCCTCCAAGGCACGGGCATTTTTGCTCTCCTCCACCGCCCTTTCTTTCTCCATTTCTAATTGCTTCATTTTTAAATTCAGGACTTCCAAATCATGTTCTCTCACTCTTTGGTTCTCCTCTAACTCTTCCTGGGTGAAACCCCTACTGGAATGGTTGCTGCCAGGTCTTGAGCCTGTTCTGCTCACATGCAGATCTGTGGTTTGAAAACCATTCCTTGTGCTTGGATCATTTCCCTCTTGTGCCTCCCAATGGGCCGTCAAGCTTCTCTGCAACTCCTCTTTCCTGGCGGTGCTCTTTATGGGGCACTCAAACTCTTGGCAGAATTGCTTAAGCTGTGTAACCTTGTAGGAATACCAATCCTCAATGACAAATTCCAATTCCAATTCTGCCTCCTCACTGGGGGCCTTTCCATTCAGAGACATGATGCTTTGAAGAGGTACTCAAAAATAGAACCAACCAAAAAAACAGTAGTTTGCGGTGACGTAGTGGTCTTCACTCACTAGTGATGTACACTAACCACTGTGGGTCTAGTACAAATACAAAATCAAATCGCACCGCTGACCAACAATGTTAGAACTGGGGGTCTCTAGTTGGCAGAGGTAGGTACCACTGTCTAAATAGGGACCCTTGCTTCTAGGAAGGGTAATGAGGAAACCCTTTGAGATAACCCGTGCTCACCCCCTTGGTAGCTAGGCACGAGCAGTCAAGGCTTATCAAAGGCAATGTGTAAAGTATTTGTACCAAAACTCACAGTAACACAGTGAAAACACCACAAACTGACTCCACAACAGTTTGGAAAAATAAAGGTATTTAATCTAAACTACCCAAGACCAAAACGACAAAAATCCAACATACACAGTTCAAGGATATGGTTGCAAAAGAGTTCTTAGGTTTAGCGATAAAATAATCTACAGTTGCTTCATGTCTTAGCCACAGAACCTTTGTTAGCGATAAAAAGTTCCAAGCACAGAAGCTGTAGCGGTGGAAAACAAGCGATGCGTTACCTCTGAGACCCTGGGGAGGCGTTAGCGACAGTTCAGCTGGGTGTAGCGGCGTGTAGCGATGAATCCGATCCGTATGGGGAGGAAGGCGATGACTTGTATGGATTACGGTGCGTAGATTCCGTAGGAAGTTTTCTCCCGCAAAGGCACGATGCCATGATTCTCGGGGCTCTGCGACGATTCTCGCAGCGACGTGATGCGGTGATCTTACCCAGCAATGACAGGCTCTGCGACGATGTTCGCAGTGGCGGGAATCTTCCCGCTAACGAAGGGTGCGACGTCTTCAGGCAGAAGGCGACAAGCGCGGCGACGATCTCGGTCTTCGTAGTGGCGGGAATTTTCTCGCTCGACCGGGATTGCGATAAATTTTCTGTAGCAAAAGCTTGGTTTCCAGCTTCCCAACACAGGTACAATGTCCAGAGGCACCACACATGGGCCACACACTCCAGGAAGGACAGAACTCTCTCAATAGAGTTCAGGAAAGCTGGGGTTAATGTCCTTTTGTTCCTGGGACTTCAAAACAGGGAGCCAGCTCTTCTCAGGCCTTTGAAGATTCCTTCAAGCAAGGGGACACAGCACAAAGCAAAGTCCTTCCCCTCTCCTTGGCAGCAAAGCAACAGAACGGCAGTCTAGTAGAGCAACAGCAAGACAGTCTTCCTTCTTCAATTTCAGCTTTCTCCTTGGCAGAGGTTCCTTCTTGATTCCAGGATGATCTAATTTTCTGTAGTCAGGGGTCCTGTACTTATACCCCTAAAAGTCTTTGTTCTCTTTGTGAAAGTGGGCCCTGAGCCCGGTCTGAACCAGTTCTGGGTGTTCCTTGAGCACTTTGTTTTTCTGGCTTCTCCTTTCCTTTCAGATTGAGGGGCAGGGTCGTCAGCCGCCCAGCAGGAGGCGGAGCCAGCATTGTGGAAGGCAGGCACAGCCCTATTCAGGCCCAGGTGCTATCTCTTCCCACCACTCAAGTTGCAAATGCAGTCATTCAGCCTAGTGCTGACCCAGCCAGCCTCCTGGGGGCTCCCCAGCCCCTGTCACTCTCAAACCAGACAGTCAATTCACAAACAGGCCAAGGCACACAGAAGGGTCAGACAAGAGAACAGCTACTTTCTAAAAGTGCTGTTCTCAAACACAGGATGTAAAAATAACTTTTACTAAAAGATGTTTTTATTAAATTCTGAGTTCAGGGATACCAGACTTTTATGTCCTATCTTGTTCCTATGGGAAGATATGCTGGTAGCCACTGTAGGCAGCATCCCCCATGATAGCCCATGGAGCAAGATAGCCTTGCAGTAGTGAAAAACGAAAATGGCTGTAATTCACTACCAGAGCATGTCACCTGCACAAGTACATGCTATACCTTTCACATACACTGCACCCTGCCCAAGGGGGTACCTTCGGCCTTCCATAGGGGTAACCAATGTGCACAGAAAGGGAAGGGTTAGGCCTGGTCAGTGGGGACACTGACCAGGAGGACATGGTAGTTCACAGACTGCACACAGGCACTGCAGTGGCAGGCCTGAGACACCATTTTAGGGATACACATGTGGGTGGCACAATCAGTGCTGCAGGCCCCGTAGTAGATTCAAGCAAGCCGGGCCGAAGACGGCTGTAATGCCAGAAACCGGTCCCCGGAAGCTTGTTTCCTTTCCAGTGAAGAATTGGCTTGGTAGTTTGGTCTGCCCTGTTCCCATGATGCACTGGGCCAGGGACAGACTAATTTGCATATAGCCAGGTTCTGAACTGGGATGGTGCAGTGAGCTAAAAAACGGTGATGGATCAAGCCCTGATCTGTTGACTGGGTAGGAGTGTTCTGATTAACTCGGATACTCTGTCCATCACCACCCCCTTTTTGAAATTATTTTGGCCACCATGAGTGTGGAAGGGTATGCTCAGACATGAGTCCCTTGCTCATTGCACCATCAGGATTCAAGCAAGCCGGGCCGAAGACGGCTGTAATGCCAGAAACCGGTCCCCGGAAGCTTGTTTCCTTTCCAGTGAAGAATTGGCTTGGTAGTTTGGTCTGCCCTGTTCCCATGATGCACTGGGCCAGGGACAGACTAATTTGCATATAGCCAGGTTCTGAACTGGGATGGTGCAGTGAGCTAAAAAACGGTGATGGATCAAGCCCTGATCTGTTGACTGGGTAGGAGTGTTCTGATTAACTCGGATACTCTGTCCATCACCACCCCCTTTTTGAAATTATTTTGGCCACCATGAGTGTGGAAGGGTATGCTCAGACATGAGTCCCTTGCTCATTGCACCATCAGGATTCAAGCAAGCCGGGCCGAAGACGGCTGTAATGCCAGAAACCGGTCCCCGGAAGCTTGTTTCCTTTCCAGTGAAGAATTGGCTTGGTAGTTTGGTCTGCCCTGTTCCCATGATGCACTGGGCCAGGGACAGACTAATTTGCATATAGCCAGGTTCTGAACTGGGATGGTGCAGTGAGCTAAAAAACGGTGATGGATCAAGCCCTGATCTGTTGACTGGGTAGGAGTGTTCTGATTAACTCGGATACTCTGTCCATCACCACCCCCTTTTTGAAATTATTTTGGCCACCATGAGTGTGGAAGGGTATGCTCAGACATGAGTCCCTTGCTCATTGCACCATCAGGATTCAAGCAAGCCGGGCCGAAGACGGCTGTAATGCCAGAAACCGGTCCCCGGAAGCTTGTTTCCTTTCCAGTGAAGAATTGGCTTGGTAGTTTGGTCTGCCCTGTTCCCATGATGCACTGGGCCAGGGACAGACTAATTTGCATATAGCCAGGTTCTGAACTGGGATGGTGCAGTGAGCTAAAAAACGGTGATGGATCAAGCCCTGATCTGTTGACTGGGTAGGAGTGTTCTGATTAACTCGGATACTCTGTCCATCACCACCCCCTTTTTGAAATTATGCAGGCCCCGTAGTAGCATTTGTCATCACCAGCCCTGGCACACCCAGTGCACTTTACTAGGGACTTCAAGGTGATACAAATATGCCAATCATGTATATCCAATCACAATAACAATTTACACAGGGAGCACTTACACTTTGACACTGATCAGCAGTGGCAGAGTGTTCAAAGCATCTAAACCAGCAAAAACGAAATCCAGCACAGCATCAAAAATACAGGAGGTAGAGGCAAAAAGATAGGGGGAACCCACGCCAAGGATGCCAGGTCTAACAGTCACAAACAGTGAATGTGGTCACAAATTTTGATTGCAGTTGCAAATAGCGACTGCATAAAAAAAATACTATTTTGCTTCCTGGGTCAGAGGAAGGACCCCACAAACAGGAAATGCTGACCAGGAGAAGTCAGAATAGCAGTCAGAGTGAGGAGGAGAGAACTGCTTCATAACCCAAGTGACCAGAGGTGCCCTAAAACCACTCAAAAATGGCCAGCCAAGAGGCAGAGAAGGAGACACGAATGAGAAAGAGGAAATTAAAGTTCTCCAGGTAGAACCAGAGATAATAATTCAGGATTGCTGCTATAATCACAAGCAGCTGTTTGTTCTTGCTTCCATGATGGTGCCAGAGTCCCAGATATGTAAGATCTGGAAAGACATAGATCAGTAGGTAAATGCTGTGGGATTGGCAGAGTGCTCGTGGAAGAAATAAAGAGGAGGTGGTATGACCTGCAGTCTCAAAAAAAAGAACAGGTGGCAGCACATCTCAGTGATTCTCGGGCAACAGGAGGTGGTTCCTTAACTGTACCGCCACCCACAACAATGGAGTCAATGGTGGATACCACACTGGAGCAAGAGGCTGTACAAGGATTTGGGACTCTGGACACGTCTGCACCTCTACCCTTGCAAAGTAATCACTATACTTTAACTATGCCAACATTTTTGGCCTTAAACCTGGTGCCCACATGCATGTAATACAACCTTAAACAGACATATCTGGATGGTTTTTTGCATGTAGAAAAAACCCATATGGTGCATTATGGGAAATGTAGTCATAGGTAGAACCAGTGTAGAATAATGTTGTACGACCAATGAGATTATATATCACAGGTAAAAATCTAATGATAACCCCATTGTCCATTAGGTATACCTGTGGATGAAATTGAAGAGCCAACAGATGAGGGAGTAGTCCAGAGTCAGATGGAGGAAGACGAAGCAGAAGTGCCAAAGACTGCTCCCAGTACATCTCATCGCCACTCCAGCACGGTGTCATTCTCCATAAAGCCAGCAGCAGCAGAGGGTCAGGATACCATACAGCCACCCACTTCAAGCCGGCAGGCAGTCATCAGGTCTCAACAGCAGTGCTCAACTCTGTACGGGCATAAGCGCCATTACACAAGGAAGGCTTCAGGGTCCAAGGTGAATTCTGACCAACATGCATTGTATAGTGGGCTGGAGGTAGAGATTCTGCTGGTTCAGCACATACAGCACAAACGGATGAGGATGATAACTCTGAAATTGACAGTGGGGTTCAGTACATTGTTAAGGCAGATGGCATACAATCAAGACCACATGGACACAAAAATGAACCAACTAACATGTGCCATTACCAAAATATGCACCAAGATTTCAGAGGACAGGAGCATGCTAATGCTCAGGGAGAGGAGCAGTGGCGTGCGGATGAATGCCATGACCAGGGCCATTGAGGGACGTGCACAGGCCACCACTACACTTTCCAAACATACTGTGGTGCCACAGGTGGAGAAGGGCCACTTCAATGGGGATGTCTTGCGGGGCCTTGGCCAGACACCTGCTACAGTAGGTGCTATCCAAACTGCCCACAGTGCTAGTAGTGAGGGTGCAGAGGCTCCAGTGAGTTGTCCAGCATCAGCAGGATCTCTCCCTCAGATGCCTGTGTGCTGTGATGTAGTAGCAGCCACACTCCTGCACCTCAACATCGTGCCACCTCACATACTGGGTGCACTTCCAAAAATTAATTGATGAGTGCAAGTCAGGGATTGGCTATGTTTGTTCATCACTTTAGATGTCAGTGATGTAACCAACCTACAGGTTCTCCAATTGGGCTGATGATTTTTGTGACTGACAGGTTGTCTGTCAATGTTTGTTAAAACCTGCCATTAAAGGTAGCTGTAGCAATCAATCATTTGTTATGGTATTTTGTTACGCTGTTGTGTATATGAACATGACTTACTGTGCAAAGTAATGTCTGGTTATGTGGTCCCTGTGCCTTCTCCTCTCCACTGCTCTGCTTGCCTCGGTTGTCTGCTGGGCAGGTGGGCCACAATCCTCATCCTTGGAGTCACTTCCGGACATCTCAATAGGTAGGCCGCTCCTGCAGGCAATTTTGTGGAGTATGGCACAGGCTCCCACAATCTTGCTAGAAGTCTCTGGTGCATACTGTAAGGCAACCCCACTCTTGTGCAGGCACCTAAAGCAGAATTTGAGGTATCCCAAATATCAGCTTGATCACCAACCTGGTGCGCCTATGTGCCGTATTATATCTCCTTTCATGTGGATTGGTGGGAGACAGGTAGGGTGTGGGGAGTCAGAGCCTCAGGGCATCCAGACTGTCACCTGACAAAGCAAACATATGTGTGAGACAGCATACAGTTAATGAAGATTGGGCAATAACATATATGTATTATCATTACTTAACAGTACCTAGTAGGTAACCTTCCGCAAACCCTCCCGTCATCAGCAAGCCCTACTGTGCCTGAACATGTAGGAATCATGTTTTCTCCTTGGATATTGTGCAACAATATCTGTGATGATAATGTAGGCATTGCAGACCACTTGGATGTTCAGGAAATGAGTGTTCTTGTGGTTCCTGTATAGGGGTATACAACCGTTTCAACGCAACTTTTACAACGAATATATTTTACAACGCAACTTTTACAACGCAGGTGCCATTACAACGCATGGCATTACAACACATGTTTTTACATCGCAGGTACCTTTACAACGCATGCCATTACAATGTAAGTATTGGTAAGTATATAATTATATTAAAAAATGTATTTAATTAATTTTATATAAATGAATAAATATTAATTAATTATTATATTTAAAAATAAAATATTTTTTATTTAAAAGAATTATTTATGGAATTCTATTATTAATAAATATTTTTACGCCTACACTATCCAACCCATACCCTACTATTACACCCCCCTGGAGCTAGAATAGTAATTTTAACCCCTACACTATCCAGCACTTACCCTACTATTTCACCCCCCTGGAGTTAGAATAGTAATTTTTACCCCTACACTATCCAACCCATACCCTACTATTACACCCCCCTGGAGTTAGAATAGTAATTTTAACCCCTACACTATCCAGCACTTACCCTACTATTTCACCCCCCTGGAGTTAGAATAGTAATTTTTACCCCTACACTATCCAACACTTACCCTACTATTACACCCCCCCGGAGTTAGAATAGTAATTTTTACCCCTACACTATCCAACACTTACCCTACTATTACACCCCCCCGGAGTTAGAATAGTAATTTTTACCCCTACATTATCCAACACTTACCCTACTATTACACCCCCCCGGAGTTAGAATAGTAAATTTTACCCCTACACTATCCAACACTTACCCTACTATTACACCCCCCCTGGGAGTTAGAATAGTGATTTTTACCCCTACACTATCCAACACTTACCCTACTATTACACCCCCCCGGAGTTAGAATAGTAATTTTTACCCCTACACTATCCAACACTTACCCTAATATTACACCCCCCCCCCCCCCCGGAGTTAGAATAGTAATTTTAACCCCTACACTATCCAGCACTTACCCTACTATTTCCCCCCCCCTGGAGTTAGAATAGTAATTTTTACCCCTACACTATCCAACACTTACCCTACTATTACACCCCCCCGGAGTTAGAATAGTAATTTTTACCCCTACACTATCCAACACTTACCCTACTATTACACCCCCCACCTGGAGTTAGAATAGTAATTTTTACTCCTACACTATCCAACACTTACCCTACTATTACACCCCCCCGGAGTTAGAATAGTAATTTTTTTCCCTTCATTATACTACACTTACCCTACTATTATACACACTAGGAGTTAACATTATTAATGAAAAAATATATTTAAAAAATTAAAATTAATTACAATTATTTATCGAATAATTTTTGTAATTTAAATAAAATGTAATTAATTTTATAAAATATAAATACTTACCTATGTTTACGTTGTAATGGCATGCGTTGTAATAGCACCTGCGTTGTAATGCCATGCGTTGTAATGCCATGCGTTGTAATGGCAACAGCGTTGTAAAAATTGCGTTGTGATGGCATGCGTTGTGAATGCATGCGTTATAACGTCATACATCCCTGTATAGGTATTCCAGATGGGATGTTGAACATAAGGGCAGTAGAATTACAATTCCTCAGTTTTTATTTTCACATCATCCCTGGACAGGTAAAAGTGGTAATGCATGTAGAGGAGCATGCAACCAGGAAACTGAAAGAAACGTGAGAGCGCACTCTGCAACATCACACCAGCCACAGCTATTACATTTTGGTAACTGCCACTGGCAATAGGTGGAGGGAGTAAAATACCTGAACATGGGTGGGGATTGAATTGCCACACTGCGTACGACTTTCCAGGTGAGGCTACAAGAGGGCTATTAGCTTCAAGATTACATTGCTAATCAGCCTGTATCATAAATCTCTCCCTCTGCCTTCTAAAACATGGTCAGCCTGACTCGGAATATCCTCTCCTATCCCCACCTCCTTTGCTAAGTAGCCAGTATGCACATCCTTATCACTATCACGCATAGGGCAGCCATTGTGAAAGTCCCTTATGCATTCTGGAGCTTCTTTTATACTTTGAAACCATTTACCACCTGAATTGAATTGGTGGTAAATTGCATGTGCAAACGGGCCATTTTGTGACTAATCGTAATTTGGGACTCACTTAAACATACCATTTGCGACTCACAGTTATGGATTTCCTAACTGCGATTCGCAAAATACTGTCTTAAAAAATACTAAATCAGAAATCGCCATTTTCGTTTTGGGAATAGCTGTCGTACATCACGTATGGACCTTTTTGCATTTGCATAATGATTTGCCACTGATTAGCAAATGGCAAATCGATTTTACATGTTGCCCAAGATGTTCTTATTGCCGATAAGCTGCACAGCATTAGCACCCTTCTCCACATCCCCAATATATAATCATTGCATAGAGTATCAAAACAATGTCCAGAGCACCACCACAATAAGAAGTAAGAGGTCTGTCACTTTAACGGGTCAGTTTCAGGATGATCATATTTAAACTGACCCATTAAAGTGACGGACCTCTTACTTCTTATTCTATTTGGATGGCATAGTGTTTTTCGTCTTCATTGAGCACACCTAACTATATGTATGTTGTCATTACTTTCCTGAAATTGTGCATGTGCCAGCATTGTTCTAGACCATTGTCATCCTGTTGCATATATATTATATATTGCACTCGTGTTATGGCTTTCTCACTCACAAAACGTTTGTCCACCATGCCCCTCCCTCTCCATCCACCCCATCCACTCACCCAACCCCACATTGGCTACCAGTATTTTGGCAGGGTCTGTCAACCCTGAATCAATCCCACTTCCCGCCCAATACTTCGGAATGCTTCTTTGGGAATTCCCTTGCATTTTTTACTGACAATTCCGTTATCGGGCAGTATTCCATTCTATGCAGCCATTCCAAATGGAAGGAAGCCACTGGGTATCTCAATGTAAGGCAATGTCTCCCTTAGCAATCATGCGCCCAACTTCAATGAGCATTTTCTTCCTCTGCAGGCCATCCCACTCCGGAAACATCCACCGTAAGTCCACAGTGGAGCTATGTTCAAATGGGAAACCCACCACTTCTTTCAATATGTGTGGATTTTATTCTAGTAGACCAGTAAGATGCGAAATTCCCAGGTCAAAAGAATAAATGAGCCACTTGCACAATTACATCTGAGGCACTGTAATGCTACATGCATTTATATATTTGAGATATCATGTGGTGACCATTGATTCCATGTTGGTTTAACTGTATTTTGTGAATTCGGTTTCACCTTGGGTCTGTCTGCCCCTGCCTTTCTTCTGTGAATGCAGGCAGGCTGTGTTACTTGCGTACACACAGAAATGTTTCTGTTTTTTCACTTCACCGAGTGGGAGAGATAAGGCTAGAACAGCTAGTGGGCGCTCTGTAGCCCATGGATGAGTAAGTGAAGAACACCCCCTCGGCTCTCATTGGAGCCTGGCCAGCTCTGGTGACTGACCTCGATGCAGAGTGTGCAGACTGCACCTACAGTGCAGATGAAGGGAGTGGGAGCTTCTAGAAGCCTCTCTGTGTGTTAGTAAAGAGTATAAAGACAGAGGCCTCTTGAGGTTCTTTGCCAACAACTCTTTTCAATGGTGGACGTACTGCCGACATATCCAGTTGAGGGCTCCTGTCAAAACAGTTTTTGGGTTTCTGCCAGTCATTCTGGCAGGGTGGTGCAATACAAACAACCAGTGAAGTATTCCATGTTCTTATTACTCATTCTTGTGTGCATACAGTTATCTTTCAATCCACTTATTCTTGTGTATAAACATTTACTATATGCATTATTTTACATATGCATTATTGTTATTTGATATATGGGACCTTGCTGCAATAAATATGTATTTTTCCCTGGCAAATGAGTGTGGAGCTTTATCTACTTTGTATCTTGGTATGCTAAAGTGTGCAGAGTCTTATTTTGAAGAATATTCACATTGTATACTGGTGTTTTGAAGTCTTGCTCAGGTGTTCTGGGGGAAAGCAAGTTAGGCCCGTGGGACTACCCCCAACCCCATCCTCAATAACCTGGTGGGGGTGTAATATATCCTATGAAAGTATTTAAACTGGTTAAGCTTCAGACGAGCTGGTATCACCTCACCAGCCTTCTTGCTGACATCTTAGTGTTGACCCAGTTCTTGTCTTCTCCTTCCCCAAGATCCCTTTCCCATTTCCCCCTCAGTTTCTACATGGTGGAGGAATATTTATTACCAAAGTTTAATAAAGGTGTGATATGCCCTTCTCCACAAGTCATTCAATTGTGATTTTAGCCTCCAACAGGTTTAAATCTGGGATAGAGCAACCAGGTAAAGAAAGAACTGGGATTTATGTAACTCGTATTCAGCCATTATTTGATTGAAGTAGAGCATGTGGTTGTGTTCTCAGACATCCCTCAATTTAGATATCCCAATTTTAACCCATCCTCTGAACTTCCCTAAATAGGAGACCTTCCTAAGCTAGGAATCATGCCACAGTGGTGTATTCCTTGTTAGTGTATGACAATACCCCATACACTTTAGCACCATGTGACAACATTCAATTGGTATTGTTGTTACTTTGGAGTGGCAGCAGGGATCAGATCCCTGTACAGCTATGATCAAAGTGCAGTGGTATCCTGCATGTTTCAATCGAATCGCATTGTCGGGTCATTTTGTAATCTAGAAATACACTAAATTGTAAGCATTTGTACTGCCAAGTAGTAAAACTGATGCCTATTATGCCAATTCCTCCATAGTAGGGGGATTGGATACATGTATTGTGCAACACTCCTGGTAAGGCCCCTCTCTACAGGAAATCATAATTTCGGCTTGCAATCTTGAAAACTTGCGAGATTCTGAATGGGGAGTTCTGTAATATCTGGGGGTGAGCCACCATCTTAAACAACGCTTTCCTGCCCAACATATTTAGAGGTATCTTGCTCCATCTCTGTATGTGATTGATGGCTTTCCACATTGAGGGGTGCGATATTTTCCTCTCAACAGATGTTGGGATCTTGGGATACCTTCATGCAGAGATACTGAAAGGATCCCTTTTTACATCAGAGCCTTGAGGCCCCTGGATCCATCAGCAAGTGGTCCTCCACCTGTGGGATGAGGCTAATTTGTTCCATTTCACCTTGATACCATGGGACTTGCCATAGACCTTCAACATGAGTATCAACCTAGGGTCTGGGAAGTCGGGCCTCTGTACATACAAGAGGACATTGTTGGTGTATGGAGAAATGTGGCATTCTGCCTCATCCCTCAGTTCAGCCTCCACACCAGAGTGTCCCATTGAATCCATTCAGCACGGGTTCTAAAAATACATTCAAAAGAGGGGGGAAGTAGCACCAATGGGTGCCACACATTAAGCAGTAGGGCCCGGATGTTGTTCCATTGACTCTCACACTCACCCATGGGGATAGGTATAATAATTGCACACATTTCTGGAAATATGGCAAACATTCATTCTCTTCCATACTCCGTAGAGAAATGTCCCTTTGAATATATTGAAGGCTTTTTGAAGTCAAGTTGTAACAGAGCAGTGGGCTTCGACTCCCTCCCCATTGCTCACAGAACAAAGTTGAGCCGATGAACACTGTGTTTTCTACCCCTGGCTGGCATGAAGCTGTTCTGATCCGATTGACTAGAGTTCATATCTTTGTCACTTCTCTGTTGGCCTGGGCGATCACCATCATTTTTGTGCGATTTATTTTAACAAAAGTTTTCCTATCACGGGCACAGTTTTCCAAAGGTTTCCCAGTCTAGGATCATTGCTATTATGATTTAGTGTCTCTCTGAATATGCCAGCATAGGGGTCCAGAGATAAAGGCTTAATGTTTAACAAATTCAACTGGGAACCCATTTTGACCCGGGGTCTTTGCCCATTGCATACTCTGTCCCACGTGTGGCAATCCTCCAATGTTAGGGGCAGATCCAGCTCCAGTTTGTCAGATGTTGATAGTGATGGCAAATATGTGATAATAATCCTGCTGAGTGTGAGTAATAGAGTTATTCTTGATATTCTGCAAACATTTCTATGATCTCCTGTGCTGGACACATCGTCCTCCAGTCAGGTTCCATGATTAGAGGTATGAACCTAGATTCTAGCTCTTTATCTTCAAGTCAATACAATAACTGCCCAGTGTTATCCCCAAATTCATACAATGTGTGGTGCTTCACTCTGAGAGACACTTTGGCGTAATCAAGCAAATGTTGTTTCAGGGTTTGTCTAGTGGTTTCCAGCAGGCACCTCCCTTCCTTGTTCAGGTTCACAATTTGCTGTTGTTCAAGCTAGTGTACCTTATTTTCCAGCTAGGGCCACCTGTTCCTTTTCCCTGTGCCTTCTTCGACCCACTGTATGTGCTATTATCTTCCCCTAATTACTGCTTTCATAGATTCCTAGAAGGCAAAGAGGGAGATTGCTGCTGTAGTGTTTAATGTCATGTAGTCTTCTATTTCATCCTGATATGTTCATCGAATGTCCTGTCTAGTAGCCATTGTGGATGAAGGCACCTAAGCCTGGTATATCTGTTCCCCTGCTTCCTTAAAAGGAGCTCTATGAGGGAGTGGTCCGAGAGAGATCAGCGCAGTATGTTGGCCCCTGCCAAGATAAAGAAATAATCCAACCATGGATGAGACTTGAGGGAGTAGGAGTAGTGTATGTAGCATTGTGTGTGTAACCATCCAGATGTCGCTGGGCCCCCACATATACGCCCACTATTTTGGAGTTGTAACTCTGCATGGGTTAGTTGTGACCCAGTTATCCATCTGCATCTCCCTCACATTGTTAAAGTCTCTTCCTGTAATCACTCTACCCTCAGGGGCAGCCAATATCTGCTGCTTCATATCTGTTAGAGGGGTTTCAACTAGCATGAGGGGGACATAGACACTAACAATCGACAATGTACTGCAAAGCCTATCTCTCCCATAGGCTAACATCAGAGTTGCCCTGTTACATTTTATTAGGGCAAATTTGAAGCGGTAACCAGTTCAAGTATGGTGTCTCCGGAATCACAATTCAAAATCAAAACTTACGATGAAGTAGATTTTTAAATTGCCATTCTGAAAGTGCCCCTTTTCGAAAGTTGGCATTTTTCTGCCTTATCCATTTAGTGCCTGTAGCCTGTCTCTGGTCACATAACCGGGTGTAGCTGACATGGCTTTGTGTATGCCTCCTAGACAGCTACACACAATAGGGCGCTTTGGTGTACATGGATGGGCCATCAATGGCAGGATGGTAGAGAGGAGCTGTGCACAGCCCCACCTACACCTGAATAGGCCATGCCTTGCCTCTTCACAAAGGGCTGCATACCCATGAGTTTTGTCTGGTGCCAGGACAGGGAAGGCAGGATGCCTGGGTACTTCAAAGGAAAATCTCTAAAACCTACCCCCCACATCAAAGGCACACCTGGGTATAAATACTGGACCTCAGACACCACCAGTATAGTACACTTCTGGGCCTCTGGATACGCTTTTTTCAATAATGGTTTGTTGCACACTCCTTTTTTAATGCTTTTTTAAGGTGATAATCAGGTATCATTTGCAGCTTCGATGTATATAGTGTGTTGGTCGAGACTGAGGTGGCCTAACTCATATGTCATACTATTGTTTACTTGCAAGTCTGAACATACACTTGACCTCTTCCGCACTACTGTTAATGTAGAAATTACTGTGTTTTTCAAAGTTACACCAATTCAATTTTAAATCAATTATGAAAAAGTATATTCAATCCTGGCTAGTCTGTGGAAATAAAACAACTGTTTAGTCCCTAATATAACAACCTCTGTCTTATAATGCCACCTTATAACCAGTTCCAAGTACCTGTAGGAACCTTGTATTGTCCCGAACGCTGAGTTAGCCCAAAAACCTCAAGCTGTTGGTCTGTTAAACAAATTAATAGCCGTGTACACGCTGGTAACATCAAATGCCGCCAGTGTGCACCTGCTGAAACAAGCCTCATTACGATATTGCCTCACCTGCTCCGAGAAATAATGTGTTCCATGTGCAATTCCAGTTTTGTGATTTATTGCATCAAATGCCCATGTGGTATGATGTACATTGGTAAAACTGAGCGCAAATCAAAATCCGATTGACAGAACACAAGAGTCTCATACGAAACAAATATTAAAATTCAAGTTTGCCCATGCACTGTTTTGACAAAAACCACACCATTCCACAATTAAGATTCATGATCTTGGAAAAAATAGCAATTACTGCAGACAAGGACATCGCTAAAATCTTTTCCCAAAGAGAAATATGGCGGATTAAAAAAATTCAACACCTTCATGCAATCTGGCTTGAACGACAACATTGATATGAATTGCTATTTATGAACTCAATTCTTCATTAAACACGCTTCATAAGTAACTATGACGGTAAACACATTTGCACCATACAAATAATATAGACTCAATCATCAAGTAAAAAACACTCTGGGTAACATCAAATATGAGATTACACATGTACAGAGTCAAAACAGTTTTTCTCCATGTTAAATGTGTAATCAGATAGGAATATGTACTGTATTTTCTATGTGCATTTACAATCTGGCGCAATTATTCACGATAAATTAATTTATATGCATGAGTTAATCACATAGAATGTGTCATAGATGTTTGACACAATATTAAATGGGTCAGCGATTGAGTTATTTGAGCAACTGTTGGGTATACTTATGTTAGCAAGTTCATATTCATTAAATGATTAGTTTTGTTTTAACAAAGTTGAGCTAAGCATAGTGAAGTGACCATTAAACTTAATATGTTCCAAGATGGCCACTAATTTTTCAGTCGATCGGGCATATCATTTACCGATCGGGCACATCATTTACTACCTACTGGCGGTTGCTAGTAGGTAGCTATAGTTAGGATCTAGTTACTTTAGGAAAATTGCAACGTTCTATTCCCAATAACTTTGGCGACGATTGACGAATCTTCGCAAAATTTTCAAAACGTATGGCCCGCTCCAGTCCGCTCCTATCTTGAAAGTTTTGGGGTGATTCGGCAAGCGGGGGCCGAGAAAAAAGGGGGTTCCCAAAACATATATTCCCCATGCAATTTCCCATAGGAAACTTTAGCCGCGGCTACAGCCGAACTGCTGAACGGAATTACACCAAATTTGGCAAAAAGGTAGTCCTTGGTTCAGAAAGAACTCTTTTAATGATGTAAATCCGTTCAGTAGTTGCTGAGAAAATAAAAAATAAAAAAATATCGATATCTAGAGGTGCGCAGGATCAGTGCACCTTCCTAATCACGAGCTTCATGCTAATTGGCTGTCAACACTCTAAACCAGGAACTGTTGGCAGCCATCTTGTTCCTCGGTAGAACCTAGGCACAAGAAAACAGAAAAAGTAAGGCGCAAAACTAGAAAAGGGGGTAGGGTAGAAACACCCTGACCCCCTAGGACTGCTTAGGGGGTCCCACAAGGACCTCCAGGGCCCAAACACTTTTTTTTCTTTTTTTTAAATCGTAGGATGCGCGAAGGATCCGCGGATCCTGCCGTGAAAATACAAAAAACAAAGTGCAAGTCCGGCGCTTCGTTATTAATTAGCCCCTGGGTGTGCCAATTCCCAGGGGCATATTCAAAAATATTTGCGGGAGCCCTCTTCAATAATAAAACAATTATTAAAAAAAAACAAAGGCCGGCCTCGGGGATGGGGTCCCCGTGGCCATAAATAGCCTGAGGAGGGGGGCAACAAAGCTCTGGCCGCGGCACGGGGGATGGGGTCCTCGGGCGATTATGTCTTCAGGAGGGGGTCAGGCCCGGGGGGATGGGGTCCCCAGGGCCAATAAGATAGGAAAAGAAGGGGGCCACACAGCTCCCCTTTTTTTTAAAACAGCATCGTGCCGGAGGCCCAGCCCCCTCCCTGCAGAAGATGGGGAACTAATTCCCCTTAAATACTGGGGGACCCTATGGGCCATCTAGCCCACCAGAAACCTCCAGTATGCGCCAGGGAGCTGCGTTGCAGAGATGTGTTCAGAGGCCACGCCCCTTTTTACCCCTCTCTGCAACACAGCTTTGTGGCGCTTAATGGAGGTACCTGGTGGGCTAGTAGAAAAGAAGCGGCCCAGAGTGAAACAAGAGAATCTAACATCTATCTCCAGTATACTTTAGGAAAATTAGACGTACGCGCAATAGACTTAGGAAACAGTTAATTAAGTTTCCGTCCGAAGAGGAAATATGGGTATTAATAAAAAATGTTAATTACAATTTGAGGACATTAATTTGGAACGAAAAAAATAATGCCAGACAAGAACTGTGGACAAAAATCTTTCACGCAAGTACGTTAACAAATTCAAGGAAGTTCTGGAGATTGATTAACGTTCTAGCTAGACCAAATAAATCTGCTGTAGGATCGGTCTTATCTGAAGAAGAATGGGTTACGTTTCTTATAAAACATCTAAACCCAGAAACTTCAGCATATAATCAATGTAACAATCAGGAAAAGAAGATAAAAGTAGACCAGGAATTCGATTGTGAAATTTATATAACCAAATCTCAAGTGGCCAAGTTGATAAAGAAACAGAAGGATGGGGCCCCCGGTCCCAATGGTATTCCGTTTGCACTATACAAGGAAACATCAGATTTTTGGTCTATCTACCTAACTGATGTCTTTAATGAAGTGGTTCAGAGTGGATTAATCCCGAAGTGTGGAGAGGCTCGCTCGCTAATAACACCTATCTTTAAGAAAGGAAATTGGCAAAGGCCGGAAAACTATCAGCTAATTATCCTTCAAGGTACGGATGCAAAATTGTTTGCTGGGATTCTACTAGTGATTTTAACTGATTGGGCAAAGGAAAACCAGGTATTGCTCCCGAACCAAACAGGCTTTATTAAAGGCCTTGAAACATCCACAAATATATTATCTGTATTAATTGATAAGGCAATTTTAGCAAAACAACCCTTATAGCTTTGTTTCGTAGATTTAAAATTTCCTTTTGATTGTGTTGACAGACAGCTTTTGTGGGCTAAACTAAAAAAACAAGGAATTCCGGATACTTTGTTAAAAATGATTAAGCTTCTGCACTCCGAAACCTGGGTCATGGTGAGGATTGGTGATGGACGCACATTAACCAATGAAATTCCCACATCTAGTGGCCTTAAACAAGGGTGCGTTTTTCCCCCCTTACTTTTTAATTTTTTTTTAGCTGATCTCTCTACTACTTTAAACAAAATTAATGCACATCCTCCAAGGTTAGCATATAAACAGATATCCAACTTGTTGTATGCAGATGATGTCATATTCTTAAGTCATACCAAAATTAGAATGCAACGATTAATTGATGGCATTTTTAAGTATTCAAAGGCAAATGGTATGGTAATAAATGATGCTAAGACCAAAGTAATGGTTATTACAAAAAATGTGCGACTTAAATATAAACATAAATGGTTTTTGGATGACAAAGAATTGGAACAAGTTGTTGTCTATAAATACCTTGGTGTTATTTTGAATGATAATGGAAACTTCCTACCACAAAAACTGGATATTACAAGAAAAGCAAACACCCTGGTTGCAGCATTTAGAACTATTCAGAGAGCATTGGTGATCTCTCTTATCACCCTTTTTTTAAAATAATAGCTGCAAAACTACTCCCTGCTTTAACATATGGTAACGAGACAATCAATGGGAAAGACGCCGAGATCATTAATATTGCCGTCGCTAAAACTTACAGAACCTTATTCTCCCTCCCAAAGAATGCCTCACAAGCTCAGGTGAGGTTTGAATTTGGGCTAAATAATCAATTATATGCAAGAAAGGGCAAACACTGAAAGTATGGAATAGAAGAAAAAAAGATCAAGATAACCAAATGTCTCATTTACTGTGGCGGGAAACTAAAAATAACAGAAATTTACATATCTGGTCCTATGTAAATACAGCGATAGAAGAATTTGGTATAACATCGATTTGGAACACCACAATCGCACAGGATAGCTTCAAAAAAACAATAAATAAACTTACCAACCACCTTTCCTTGATAAAGGATAAAGATATGTTTGTAATAAGAAACCATGCATGGACAATCATAAATGGTTCTAAGGGAAAAAGGGGCAAAAATATCTGGAAACATCATGATCCAAGAAAAATAATCAGATCTTTATCAACGCTAGATTTGGTTGTTTGCCAGGATTATGTCACTTACTAAATGTTAAATGTTGTATACTTGTAAAGCGCACGGCTGCCCCAGCAAAGGGGCGTCCCGGCGCTGTATACCGCTGGGGAACCCGTCCTGGCTTTCCCTGTGGGATGGTCCCTACTGGGAATCCCCAAGGTGGAGCCAGGCATCCCCGGCGTTGGTGGGGCCGTTGTAGAGATTAGGCAAGCTAATGCCCAGAGTTGCCGAGTGGGACCCCAGGTTAGAGTAGGCACCGAGACGAGAATTGTCGAGTCTGCTGACCCTGGTCCACGACCCTGCCGTGTCGGGAATTGAACCCTGGTCCCGGGCTGACTTCTGCTCCCAGGTCTGCCGCCTCTAACCAGTGAGCCACACCACTCCAGGCTTTGTAAATCAGGACAAGAAAATATTATACATCTACTATGTCTTTGCCCGGACTTGGAAAGTGAAAGAAAATTTACCCTTAAGGGACTGCTTAATAAACGTGGTGTAAGGACAGGTAGGCAAGCCCTCATAGCATGTTTAAACTCTGAAGACTGATTAATGAATTCAGCTTTTGTGAAATTTATATGCGCTGTAGAAAAAAAGTTGGAGGTTTTTACTTGATTTACAAAAGGATTGAGCTAACATGTACAATATATAATCAAGTTTTTGGACATAATCCTAAATGATTGATTGTTTTATAACTTAACATGTATGATATATAATCAGGTTTTTGGATATAATTTTGAATGATTGATTGTTTTATCATTTTTAATCTTGACATTTTAGCCATTTTTTTGTAAGATTTTAATTAATCAAACAAAAAACAAAATAAACTTGAAACTTGAAACTTGAAACTTGAAACTTGGTGGGCTAGGTGCACCCAGGGACCCTCAGGATTCAAGGGGACTTAATCATCCAACTTAAAATGTGCCACAGGGAGCATTTGCACAGTGGTGAAGGGGGGCGGGGCCAGAGGTGACATGTGTGCAAACACTCCCTGTGGCACGTTTTAAATTGGGGAATTAATTTCTCTTCAATTCTGAGGTCACCTTGAGGCCAACTAGCCCACCAGGTACCTCCAATAAGCGCCACAGAGCTGCGTTGCAGAGTGTTGTATAAAGGGGCGTGGCCTATGAACACCTCTCTGCAACGCAACTCCCTGGTGCATACTGGTACCTGGTTGGCTAGTTGGCCCCCAGGAACCCTCAGGATTGAAGAGGAATGAATTCCCCAACTTAAAACGCGCCACAGGGCAAGTTTGCACATATGTCACCTCAGGGCCTGCCCCCTTTCTTCACCACTGTGCAAACACGCCCCATGGTGAGTTGTAAATTGGGGAATTAATTCCCCTTCAGTAGCAAGGGTCCCTGGGGGCCAAGTAGCCCACCAGGTACATCAGTATGCACCCGGGAGCTGCGTTAAAGAGAGGTGTTCAGAGGCCATGTCCCTTTTTACACATCTTTGCAGCTCTGCTCTTTGGTGCTTACTGGAGGTAGTGGGCTAGTTGGACCCTAGGGACACACAGCATTCAAGGGGTCTTAATCTCCCAACTTTAAAACGGTCACACGGCGTGTTTACACAGTGGTAAAGGGAGGTGATGGGGCCTGAGGTGATGTGTGCAAACACGTCCTGTGGCGCGTTTTCAGTTGGGGAAATAATTCCCCTTCAATCCTGAGGGCACCTGGGGGCCAACTAGCCCACCAGGTGCTTCCAGTAAGTGCCTCTGCGCTGCATTGCAGAGAGGTGGTCTAGGCCGTGCCCCTTTTTACACCTCTCTGCAACGCAGCTCTGTGGCGCTTACTAGAGGAATCTAGTGGGCTAGTTGGACCCTAGGGACCCTCAAGATTCAAGGGGACTTAATCTCCAACTTCCTGATTCCTGATTGTATCTCAGAATTTCTACCATTCAACCATGCGCCCACCTAACCCCACCCGTAACTCAAATCTCATGCTCTATGGACCCAACTCCTGGTCCATTAACTACCCAGACAAAATGACCAGTAATGCAAAAAAGAACTTCAAGCATATTACTCTAAAACAACACCTGGGAACACTCATTGTAGATAACTACCACACAGCAACCAACTGCAACACGAAAACTATCTTCATTTTCTACATAAATCGCCCAACTAAATGGAAAACCACCTTCTCTCTTCACCTTCAAGTTGCCAAGTCAGTAATCATTCCCTATGGTGAAAAAATCTCCACTATCATCTCACCGACCTTCAAAGGGGAACTCACCATTTCCATCTATAGAACTGGAACCATTCTCATACAGGCCATTGACCCGCACCTCACCACTTTTGCCCGCCACTTCCGACACTTCTCCCCTAGTTAACTCAACTGAGCCGTCAAACCATATCTCCCCTACCCCCATCACCCCCACTAATAAAATTGAACTGATCCAATCTCCCTGCCCTGAAGATCCTCTCTTAAACTCATGGACTTCCACCATCACTCACTACAATCACACTACCCCTATCATTACTCTCCGTCGCCAAACACCCGCCATTATTACATCAACTGATCACACCAGGAACAACAAACTCACAATTAATAAACACCACTAGACCGATCTAGATCTTGCCAGCTCGGACTCTAACCTCTGCCCTCCCGCAACTGAAATCCCCACAGGCACTCTCTGCTCGACCCCTGATAATCTTAACCCTCCCCCACAAACTACCTCTTCCTCCAACACAGACCCTTTTCCCCAACCCTTACTTCTCCCTTGTCCAACGTTATCTCCAATCCAGTGGTCACTCCCCCCCACTACCACTGCACACTGCCCTTCTGATGTCCCACATCCACAGGCACAACCGGTCTCCACCGCTTTCCTCACTGACAACCCCCATGACATCCCCATATCCAACGTCGTCACCAATCCAGCAGACACGTTCCCCCCTATTATCACTGCATACTCCCGTTCCGCCGTCACACACCCACATACACAATGTGCCTCCACCACCAATCTCGTTGACTCCTCCTGGGACTCTGACTTTCTCCCTAGAATCTCTTTCCCCCCTCACTTGGACAACAGACCTCTACTCCTCCTCTGAACTCCTTGAATGGGAGCATTACTAATCTGGCTCCCCGCTTCCAACCTCTCTCCTCTCCTAATCCCACAGATTCCGTCCAATCCCTGACCCCCGCACACTCTCCCTCCATAGACCTAAGCCAGTCTCGGCCCCTGCCTAAAACCTTAAACTTTTTCAGCTCTAAAGCACAGCAACTGAACAGAATGGAGCTGACAATTAACTCCCTTGCTGCTTATTTCCGATACTTACAACAAGACCTTCTCAACAGGACCAAGCCACCTTGCTCCCTCTCCCTGGGTAGACTTGCTCCCACCCCACTCATTTCCTCTTCCTTGGCCCACAGAGCACCCCTAGACCCTCCAGTCCGTCAGCGAGTCATGCACGTCTACCCAACGGGGATCGCCAACCCTTTTTGTTACCGAAACCTGATGAGATGAAAGACCCTTACTTTGCTTTGAGACAGAAGTAAGCCCCTTTCCCCATCCCTGTTATTATCGGCACTAACAGAATCCCTAAAACTGTCCACTTGCCTAGACTTCCTGCTCAATACTCCTCTATCCTCCTAACTCCCCCATCATTGAGGCTCCCCGTCCTCTCTCTCTTGCATGCTCCTCAACTACAGATCAGCAGTACAACATGCCACAGACTTTGCTGAAGCTCTACTCACTGAAAAAATTGACATTGCTTTCCTCACCGATTCCTGGCTCAATGTCCACTCCACCCCCATTCTTGACATTCTCACCCCTCCAAGGTACACCATCATCAGACAAGACAGACCAATCAAAACTGGGGGAGAGGACTAGCCATCATTCACAAAGCTGGAATACAGATTACCAAACTTAAACCTGCATAATACCTATCGTTTGAATACCTGGGTGTCGAACTCACTGTCAAGGGCACCTCACCCATCAAATTCCACACCATCTACCATGCTCCTGAAGAACCCACCCTTTTCCCCGAAAACCTAACAGACCTAATATCACGGTTCTCCATGACAGACACTAAAGACGTGTTTCTGGGTGACCTCAATATCCACTGGAACAACCCAGTAGACTCCACTGTCCAGAACCTATCCAACCTCATTGAAATATATAACCTCAAATAACTCTGCAATAAATCAACTCACATCAAATGTGCAACACTGGATGTGATTATTACCAACAAAGAACTGGTCTCTCTGAGAGTGATTTCTCCCATTGACTGGTCCGACCACCACCTCATTCTGTTCAAGATTGATGCACTTGTCAGCCACCGACCTATTCATGATGACAAAACTAAACACTGGACCACAAACATCAAAGAAGTCCCTTCATCCGAACTTGAATCCAGGATTCATGCCCATCTTCAACTCCAACCCTCATCATGGATGGCCGATGACCTCACTACACACTTTAACTAAAAAATGACAGAGGTTTTAGACCTAGTAGCTTCCCTCAAACAATTGAGGCGATCCAAATCTAAACCCTTTTTTAATGGGGATCTGAATGAGGAAAGGCATCAAACTGAAAGGTCTTGGAGACTAAACCTCTCAACCTTACACCTTGCACAACTTAGATCTGCTAGACAGGCATAAAAAAAACACATTTTCAGTGAAAAGGCGTCTTTCTTCCGCAGCCAACTAGATCTGGCAAAAAACAGACCGAGAGAACTCTTCAACATTATCAAAAGCCAAACAAACTGCACTCCCTCTCAACAAATCAAAGCGACTAATGAGCGATGTGAAGAAATTGCGACAAGTCTCAAAAATGGATCAATCCTTCGTCCAAAACGCCAACCTTCCTTCCCTCTTAACCTGCCCCCCTTTAGCCACCATTGACCATTCAGAAAGAGTTCTTAAGGACAATGAGGCCTACCTCCAGCTAAAAAACAATGCACATTGGTCCGACTTTGAGCTAATGTCAGAAAATGAGGTCTTCAGTATAATTTCTAACCTAAAACCTTCCTCCCACACTATGCAACCCATTCAATCCACAATTATAAAGGAACTCAACCACACCATTTCCCCTTTTTGGACAAAAATCATCAATGCCTCTCTAACCTCAGGCTGTGTCCCCGACTCCCTTCAACTTGAAGAAATCACACCCATTCTCAAGAAGCCAGGGGCCGATCCTAATGATCTTAACAACCTCAGACCTATCTCCAACCTCCCATTCCTTGCAAAAGCTTTGGAGAAATGTGTTCTCCACCATCTCAACTAACACATTGATGAGTTCAACCTCCTCGACACCTTTCAATCAGGATTCAGGAAAGGCTGTAGCACGGACACAGCAATGCTCAACGTCTCTGACGATATTCACAAGGCTTTAGATGAAGGTGATGCCTGCCTACTCATCCTTATTGACCTATCTGCAGTATTCGACACAGTAAATCATCGAGCGCTTCTGGAGACCTTGTCGAAGCGCTCTGGCATCAATGGCACACTACTAAAATGGTTCACCTCCTTCCTTCAACACCGCTCGCAACAAATTAAAATTAAGTGCTGTCTCTCGAAGCCAACAAAAGTCACACTTGGGGTCCCGCAAGGCTCGATCCTGTCCCCATCCCTATTCAATCTCTTCATGGAGCCCCTCACAATCATCTTGAAAAAATCTGGAGTAAATTACCACCTTTACACTGACAACACCCAAATCTATTTCAAAATCAAGTCTCCCAACGACATCCGACACCTCCATGCCACTCTAACCGAGATCCAAACTTGGTTCAACGCTAATCACTTAAAGCTCAACCCAAATAAAACTAAACTAATCCTATTCTCTCCAAAATGCAACCATCGTCCAATCCAAGAGTGGCTCAAGAATCTGGTCGCCCTAAACTGCGCCATCGTCCTATCCAACTCAGTTAAGTCTCTAGGCATCACCCTTGACAAGAACTTATCTTTGGAGGTCCACATCAAAAACTCTGCAAAAAAGTGCTCTTTTCTCTCAAAAACACTTCAAGAAATTGAAATATTTTCTTCCCGATGATGACCTCAAGACAGTAGTCCAATCCCTAGTTCTCTCTAAAATCGCCTACGGAAACACCATCCTAACAGGGACTCCTAAAGCTCACCTAGCCCCTCTAAGGGCAGTGTTGAACATGGCTGCTCGACTCGTATCTGGAGTAAAAAGATTTGAACACATCACTCCAGCTCTCAACTCCCTCAACTGGCTTCCCATGGAAGGGAGGTGTATTTACAAGCTGGCCTGCATCACACACAAAACCCTTCACTCTCCGGCCCCTAGCTACCTGAACAAAAAACTGGTACGGGCAGGTCAATCTAGAACTCTGAGAAGCTCCAACTCACTCCTTCTTATTCCTCCGTAACTGAAAAAGAAAACCACACAATACCAATCGTTTTCTGGCAACGCACGTAGGATGTGGAACGCTCTCCCTAGAGTCCTCAGATGCAACCCCTCCTTCTCCTGTTTCAAAAGGGAACTGAAACTCCATCTCCTTAACAAATACTTTCCTGACCAACGTCAACTGACCTAGTCTTCAATATCCGAGTTTACTCCTCTCTCTTGACATTCAAGGATAGTTGGTGACTGGACTGTGTTAACCACCTTATTTTTAATGCTGTATTTCTTTATCCATGGTTTGCTTCCCTACTGCCTGCCTACTATGTAATGCAATTTCCGTCTGTTCTTTTACAGGATGTATGTAAAGAGCGCTGATACCTACAGGTTAAGCTAGCGCTGTATAAAACTTTTAAAATAAGGTTTGCTTGTGGCTTCACCTTGGGAAGAATTGTGGTTGCTGCTTGAGAAGGGTTTTAACCCCCTCAATCAGTAACCCAATTTCTTACACTGATGGTCAGCAGTGAGGGTTTAACTTCTGTTTGTGCAGTGTCTTACAGTAATTTTGTGTTATACTACCACCCTACACAAATAATCTAAGACTGATTTGAGTTAAGTTCTCCCTAATTGGCCTGTTTGAGTTTCCAAAACTCTCTCTCTATCTGTTGTTCCTGAATCCACCTCTACAAGCATGGAGTTTGAGGTTGTGTTGTAAATGAATCTAGGACTCTAGTGTAATTTATCCCGATTCATGCCCTTTTATAGGTATAGATTGTTCGATCCTTATATAGGCATAGAAATCATTACCATATTTAGACTGAGCCTATGCAGCCCAAATACGGCATGGCTACCTCCACTAAATTCCAAGAATCAACAACGATTTCTTAGAGAAACCCACCTTCAGCAGCTAGGGACTTCCCCTTGCCTGAATACTAATTTATCTAGGAAATCATGGACTTTTCAAAGAATTGAGTCTTTGATGACGTTATAAAGTCCAATCACACGTCAAACTTGGCACCTTCAAAGTATAAATATGCCTAGATTTGCCCAGACAAACACACGGTGGTTTGGAGCAGATCGACTTACTACTTGCCCGATACCCTGCAGCAGCAAGCGCCGAAGGAAGCCGACCCTCCAGCTGACACACTGAGAGACGCTGTCTTTTCTCCTGCCGAGAAATCCAGCTCCGGTGTTTCCAGGCTACCCTTGCAGGTTGCTGGGAAATCGAGTCCTGAGATAGAGATACAAGACCTCCTTCATTCTAAACCACGGTACGGAGCTGATTAGACCCTTAGAGAATTCTTGGACAGACTCTTGGCAGTGAAATACTAAACTGAAGCTACTCCTCCCTTAATTCTTACCTTGTACTAGACTTAGGTTAGGTACACCAGGGTAGGTGTATTTTAGAAGCACCAGTTGAGTACTTTTAGTCATTATTTTATCACTGTATGTATTTTATATGTTTTAGGCAATTTATGGCTTAGAAACCATATCATGCTTTTACAGTACTACTTTATAATGCTTTTCGTATTATATGCCTTGTACTTTATAACCAGTATTACGATTGTAGCAGTACATTTCTTATACTTGAGAAAGAAGACTGTTCAATAAATACTTTTTACTGAAAACAACTGACTCTCGTTTTTCCCAGCACCTCTGGTGAAACGAAGCATGCACGATTGACTGAGTAAAATAGTTATCTGTTGTTTACGCGACTCTAGAGATTGATTTCTTATTCTTGGGAAAGTTGTCATGTTTATTCGGTTGTCAGAAACGAATCCCTTCTTGTGAATTCGAGAAAGTTTCTAGTGACCTCTGAGCTAGCTGGCACTCACAATTAAGTCTAATATATACGATAGATACCTAGTCGACCTCAGTCCTACGTCTAAACTATAGTATATGTTATTCCAATGCGCAGAGCCTATTGTGAATAAAGGAACTACACTACAGTTGCAAACATGGAGCCTTACACTGTGGCCCAGCTTAAGAAGTTCTTTAAAGAGAGGGGACTTCTAAATTAGGAGCACCCCTAATTTGAAACTCCAGGGCAAGGAACAGTGTATCATCCCGCAGCTTGCCCCCAGAGGAGCTGTTGGAGAGGAGGGAAGAGAGAGCGCTCTGGCTAGAAATGGCCAGGCTTAGGACAGAGGAGAAAAAACTCACCCTGATGTTCCCATAGCTGAGGTTGACGGGGCACCTGAGTAGGATGCCCCCAAGAAAAAGTGGTTGGACATTTCCTTCACTTGGTAACTTGCTTGAGTTCACTGGCTGATAAGTTGAGGGGGGCCCACCAGGGAGGAATTCTGCAAAGTGCAGAAAGAGTGCCCCACTCTAAAGGGTTAGAGGAGGCAAGCTAAGGCCCAGGCAGCAGGTGACACCTATGGAGATCACCTGATTTACTGGGAGAATTACCTCCTATTTAGTGAGCCTAAGGCTCCTGGATGTGGGACAGACTGGGTGCTGGTGTCCCCCACTGTTTACGGGACCTTCCTACTGGGCATGGCTCATGACATACCCCTGGCAGGACAACTAGAGCAAGACAAGACCTTCACCAGGCTTGTGGTGCACTTCTATTGGCCCCAAGAGAAGATGACCTCAAATGCCTTCTGTGGGCCCTGTCCTACCTGCCAGGCCAGTTGTAATTCTGGGGAAAAGCTCAATGCCCCCTTGACCCCATTACCTGTCATTGGCACTTCCTTTGAGAGGGTAGGCATCACCATTGTTGGACACTTGGGCCCCAAGACAGCTATAGGCAACAGGTTCACCCTGGTCTTGGTGGACCACGTCATTTGCTTCCCAGAGA
The DNA here is from genome assembly GCF_964261635.1 of Lissotriton helveticus. Classification (NCBI taxonomy): domain Eukaryota; kingdom Metazoa; phylum Chordata; class Amphibia; order Caudata; family Salamandridae; genus Lissotriton; species Lissotriton helveticus. The sequence continues at coordinate 874,040,818 of NC_136063.1, forward strand.
CCATCCCCCTGAGGTCAGTGACTGATACTATGGTGGCCATGGCCCTGATGGAGATTTTGACCTATATAGGGTTCCCGAAGCAAAAGTGTCTGACAGAGGCACTAACTTCAGTTGGCGTACATGAAGTCTGTTGGACTTGGCCCTTTTTTGCAGGATCATCAATGAACTTTTTGCCTGCCTCCTATATTTTTTATGACCTGTTGTTGGCTATTTTATGACTCTGGGCACTTTACCACTGCTTATCAGTGCTAAAGTGCAAATGCTCTCTCTATTGTAAATTGATGTAAGGATTAGTGATTCCATGATTGGCTGGTTTGGTGTACCTGTCAGACCCTTGTACAGTGCACCAGGACTGCCCAGGGCTTGTAAACCAAATGCTGCTAGTGGGCTTGCAGCACTGGTTGTGCCACCCACAGAAGCAGCCTGTAAAAGTGTGTATAAGGCCTGCCATTGCAGAACCGGTGTACAGTTTGGTACTGCCATGCTGACTGGGCAAGTGCACCCACTTGCCAGTCCCTAAACCTACCTTTTTCTTCATATCAGACACCCCTATGGTAGGCCCAAGGGCAGGGTGCATTATAGTATACGATAGGACATTCCCTGGTGTGTGTGGCATGTCCTAATAGTGAATTACAGCCATTGTTGTTTTTCACTATTGCAAGGCTACCTATTCCCCATAGGCCAGAATGGGTGGTTAGATTATTACATTTTATAATCCTAACTGAACTTGGTAGAAATTCGAGTTTAGTATGCCTGAACTCAGAATGATAAAATACATCTTTTAGTGAAGTTGATTTTTGACATTCTGTGTTTGAAAATACCACTTTTAGAAAGTAGGTATTTTCTTGCCTAACTATCCAAGCCTGCCTCTGCTAGGTTATGTATTCATTGTCTGGAGTTTGAGTGACATGGGCTGGGGATTCCAGGAGACAGGGTGAGTCAGCCTAGTGGTGAACAGAGAGATCTGCATCTAGATGGGAGGCAGGAGTCGCACCTGAGACCTGAATACGACTGTGCCTCCCTCCACAATGCTGGCGCCGCCGCCTGTGGTGTGTCTGATGTCTCTCCCCTGCACTGTGAAAGGACAGAAGGAGTCATGTCAACAGAGTGCTCCAGGGCTGTGCCTTCCCTCCATAATGCTGGCTCCACCTCCTGTGGGCCGACTGATGTCTCTGCCCTTCACTGTGAAAGAAAAGAAGGAGTCATGTCAACAGAGTGCTCTAGGACTGACCAGAACTGGTTTGGACTGGGCAAAGGCCTCTCTGCATTCAGAGAACAACGAGAAACTGCGTATAAAAGAGGGGTCCCAAACCCAACCCAACACAAGGTGCTCCATGCATAGCCCTGTTCAAACCAGTTGCTGGGGCACTCAGCCCCAGCTCTGGTGAGAAACTGGACAAAGGGAATTTTTGAGGCTCCTGCTGGATCCTGAACAATCTGTAACACAGGACATGGACTTCCAGACATCTCTGACCCCGACCCATCCCCTCCCCACACCAAAGCTGAGACACGTGGCAGACACGAGAGACGTGGGACCGGAACTCCTGGACATTCTGCATTTTGCAATCTGCACTCCTTCAACAAGGTAACTCGAAGTTGTGCTTTGGGGTGCTTGAAACCCCAGCCCCGAGCACCATTTGCACTGAAGCTCAGGCCCCCACACTCCGCGAGTGTTCTGTGGTCCCCACTTTTGCATTTGAGTTTGACTCATCTTCCTGGTTCCTTGCCCGTTGACTAGTGAGCTGCCTGAAGACCCTTCTTTGAACTTAACCTGCTTTCCTGGTTGCTCCAAGCTTGCTCCAGTTTCCCTGCAAAGGAAAAGTGCCACAGACCTTGCTGGTCTGCACCAGAGCCAATCTCGACATCCTGCGCAGGTTGCGGTTGCCAAGGCTTGTTGGGTCCAATGCAGCTACCAACACTGCAGTCAACTAGATCCGTTGTGGGACAGCTCGAATCCAGTGCCTGGTCATCGTCAATGCCTCCTGGACCTTGTGGCTGAAGAGACAAATTTGACTTCTTCACCTGAAATCCCCCGACATCGCTCCCGACATCGCATGATTCCTTCCTGGTCACTGGCTAGTGACCCAGACTCTGTCCCTTCTGCTTTCAGGTTCTTCAGATCTTTGATCCACCTTTAGATCAACCCAGACACTTTTCCTCTGGTCGCCTGCAGCACTTCTTTGCAGCTCTCCATAGAAAACGACGACGAAACCCGACACGAAAAGACACCTATGCACCCAGCTTCCCTGGGTGAGGTAACACGAGTACTCCAGTGCTCCCGTGGGTCTTGACTCTCGAAGTGTCCTAGTTTAAAAGGGTTCCATCCTAGTTCGTCCAGAAGTGTCCTGAAATTGTATATTTATAACTTTTACATTTCCCATCGAAAGTCAATGGTAACCTGCGCCTGTGTTTAGACACTGCATGCGTCTCCCGAGGGCCTCCTACTTCCTAACCTTTGGTTGTTTAGAGTAGCCCCAGCAATTCCACAGGCCCCAAGCCTGCTTTATAATTCTCTCGTGGTTCTTATACCACTATTTTTGTATATGGTTTGTGAGGCCCCTAGAGCATAACGTATACTGTTCAACTTATCGTATATAAATTGTGTGACTTGTATTGTATTTTTACCTCTGACCTCATAAAGAGTGCAGAGGGGTTGTGTTTATATTAAATACATATATATTTGATATATACCTTGTGTGGTGTCCTTTAATTTGGTATTCAAAGGATTATAATTGGTAAAACAACTTGCTTAACTCGCCTACTGAAGTCTTAGCCTGATGACTGCTGGTTCATGCTACCACTAGGATAGCTTTATATAAGGTTGACTTTACAACCACCATCAATAAGGGTCGATTAGACTGGTGGAAGGTGCCCACTAAAACTAGCGGACATCATATGCCAGGCTAACATCTCACACAGGCCACCGCCACTTCTCCTGGCACACGCAGGGACAATGTCCTAGCAGCTGGGCACCATCCAGACAGCGAGCTAAGCACAAGAGAATGCATGGCTGAGGAGGCTTACGCTGTCGATTTGATCCACTTGACAATTATCAGTGGTGAGTTGTGTCATGCCCCAGTCCCCCCTTCTCCTCCATTGCCATTGAATGTGGTTCTTGTACTTGTAGGGGTGGGGTGTGGCGTGGGCTTCCCTAATATCTATGCCCTGTTGGGCGAGATTGGCCTACCTTGAGGGGGTGATGCCTTGGGCTGGTGTCCCCCCCACCGAGAGCCAAGTAGAACCACCGTAGGGGGCGGAATGAGTGGATAGCCTCAGCTGTGCTTGGGATGCTGGCGCTGGATGGCACGCTATTTGGCGCACATGAAGGCACTGGGCCTCCCCATGAAATACACGCTTTATGGCCACTGTGTCACCGTGCAGCATATCATCCCTGCATCTAATGATGCATCATTACTGTGGCATCTTTCGTTATTGGCAAACCAGATCCACTGAACACTGTGACTGAAGTGGGATTGATGCTCCCCACGTAGGTGCCTTGCTTTACCATATACCACAGCATTGGGCGCTCTGACTGTCATTGACGCCTGCTCTCTTTCGAGGTGCCCGAGACCCCGCGGTGTGTTGAGGAGGATGAGTCCCGGGGTGCAACCTTGGTTGTTGGGGAACCCTCCACCAATGCATCTGAAGGGGCGTGACAATCCTTGCTGAACTAGGAGCTATTTTCACTTCAGTGGACACTAGGCTGGACGTGCTAACCATGCAGCTAGAAAACATGCATGAACGAGCCGGGCACCATGAGGCGCTCATTCCTCTGCTGAACAATGCATATCAGATCTTGAAGACACTAACACAGCTGACTCAAAGAGCATCAACAAACTGTAGAAACTGCTGAAACTTATGGCTGCAAAGGCTGAGGATTTAGAAGCAAAGTCCCACAGGAACAACATCCAGTTCTCTGGGTTGGCTGAGTCTACCAACTATGTGTTCATAGTCACTGCTCATGGATATCTTTGGCTGAGAAGTGTTCTCCCTCACGTTTTCAGTTGAGAGAGCGCACAGGACCCTTGGTCCACACCCCGCTCTAGGCCTGCCCAATTAATCATCGCAAGGCTCCTTAACTATCAAGACGGTTACACGGTCATGCATCTCACCAGGAAGAGATTGACAGTACAACATCAGGGCATGACTATATCTTTTTTTCTAGACTCCACCTCAATTGTACAAGAGGCATGCCGTAAATTTGCTGATTAAAGCGATGCCTTGCCAAAGCCAACGTGAAATACTCAATGCTCCTTCCTGCCCGATTGGAGCACAGCACAATGGTAAAACACACTTTTTTGACACTCCATCTGAAGCCACTATGTTTTGCAAGCAAAACGGTCTAGGCACATCCTCTTCTACTGGTGCTGGAACTGTTGGTCCTCCATCACCCCCTAATACAAGCTGATTTAGACTCGCTCTACCTGCCATGCGTTCTGAGGTGATGGGAAAACGGATGACTGAGTGAACTCACCCAATATGGATATCTGGCACCCCTGAATGTGGCGATTGACACTGAGATATGTATTGGCCATGTTAATTCTTAGTCTAGTAGCACCACACCCTGAGTGTTGCCTCCCCTTCCTCCCAAGTTGACTCTACTGCTAAGTGTTTCTTTCTTCCTGGTTGTTATTATGATGGGATGTACCAGGAGTGGGTTGGTAGCTTCCCGATGTGGGTGGGGGGATGGGATAGTTCCTATGATTAGCTCTTTGAAAATTCTCTTAATTGTCTCACTTGGGAAGTACTCTATACGCATTGACTGCATTTACTGGACATAGGTATCACCTACATGCAGGTTGTACATACACGATTAGTTAACCAGTATCCCCCACAGGAGAGGAAAAGATACCACTCAAGGGAATCACGTGGAACGTGTGCGGACTATCCAATCTACGTGAGTGCCGCCAATTCTATCATATTCATCCAGACATGGAGTGCAAATTGCGTTCCTGCAGGTAACACACCTCCCCCCTGGCATCCCTATTTGGTTTGCAGTTACCTGGGGAGCGAACCGCTTCTTTGCTAATTATAGCACATACTCCAAAGGAGTAATGACACTGAAACATGAGCTAGTGAATTTATATGCCTAACGTAGACTCCCCAGATTTTTTCATGGGTCTCGTGTCCCAGCTTGACCAACTACACAATCCCATTATACTCATGGGAGGAGACTTCAATCTCACACTAGACCCAGCAATAGACACCAAGGGCACTAGAGCTGTCACTAAGCAGTATGCACATCAACAGCTCATCTCCTTATTGCATTCTAATCTCCTTCAGGATGCAAAGCGACTTAAGCACCACTCAGGAAGGGAGTACACCTTCTTCTCTGTGCCGCACGGCTCAAGCTAGTGCTAGCACTTGTTGATGTCACGCATCTTTCCAGAACTTTATCAAGTCACTCTTTGGTATTACTTGCCTCAAAGTTTCCCTGTTCTGCGCTGCCTTTGGCCCAATGGTGCTTCCCTTCAAATGCATTGCTAGATGACGGGGAAGATTTATGAGTTCTGGCGCATCTCTGCAAATCAGCAGGGATGCGCCAGAACTGATGCGTCACGCAATTCCCTCCTTGCGGCACCACAGATGCGCCGCATTTACAATGCGACGCACCATGGTGCAAGGAAGGGCAGATGCGTGACGCATCTTGTGGTGTACGGGCGGCGCATTGCTGGAGTAGCATCGCAAGTGCGACGCAACTCCTGCAATGTACAGAGGCCACCCATACATAACGTGGTGGTAAGGATTTGACCCAGCAGCGTCGCAAAACTGACTCAGTGAAATCTTGTAGATTTCACTGCGTCAGTTTTACGGGGCTTTCCTACGAGGGAATGCCCACCCTGCGACAGAACGCCCACATGAAACCTGACGCAGGTTTCATGTGGCGCAGGGCTTTACAACGTGACGCATCTGCCTAGATGCGTCATGTTGTAAATAGGTCGCAGGGATGCGCCACGTTTCCGCGCCGTTGCGTGACGCAACGGCGGCGTAAACGTGGCGCAAGTCCAACATGAATCTGCCCCGACTTATTTAGAGCTGAGGTTCGTCAGGCAATCACAGAGTATTTTCGAATAAACACAGGCTTGGTTGAACAATATTTTATGCTCTGTGACGCATAGCAAAGCATTCAGGTGTACTCCGCTCTATATGTGGAGAGCTGGAGAGGCTGAGCAGGAATTATGAGAGTTAGACGAGGCAACCTCAGTGCCAAGAGACCACCCCTATGCTGTCTAGGCACGAGTCTCTGATGCAGAACTTCCAAAATTTGGCAGACAGAGAGACCAAATACCTTAGTAAATACGCGTGTGTATGGAAGGGTGAGCGGCTTTGGCCAGTATACTACACCCTTGTATCATGCAACATTGATCACACACCTCCAAAATGAGAATGACTCCATGGCCATTGACAATGAATGATATATCAGCTATTTTCCTTAACTACTACACCCGGCTGTATTCCTCCCGCAGCACTGGCGCTGCGGAGGCTAGAGCTGACTACCTAGCGGAGGTGGCCATGGTGTGGCTGGACTCTGGCAAGCAGTCATTCCTTGCCTTCCTGATCTCCTATGAGGAGATAGTAAAGGCCATAGATGACCTGAGCGGCAGTCGAACCCCTGGTCTAGACTGCTTTACGGGTGCCTCCTACAAAGTGTGCAAGGCTGAGCAGTCCCCCCATCTACTCGAGGTCTATGTGGAGTCACTCTGAAATGGGGAACTCCCCCCGTCGCTAGGTGAGGCAGTGATAACCCTGGTACTTAAGCCAGGCAAACATTCTGACAAGTGCTCCTCTTACAGGCCGCTGTCGTTGCTGAACCACGGCAATAAAATATTGGCCAAGGTTCTTGCCACAAGACTCTCCTTGCTTGTGACCCAGGTAGTGTCTCCTATGCAATCGGAGTTCATCCCTGAATGGTCAACTTCCAATAACTTGCGGACCATATTTGCTGTTCGGGATCAGATTAACCCAGACTGGCTGCTGTGGCGGTGTTGTTAGACACGGAAATGGCATTTGACTTTCTAGAGGTGCCTTTTTTATTTGCGGCACGAGCCAAACTGGGAATCCCCAACAATTTTCTTGCATTGGTCCTGCTCCTCTACACTAAACCAGTAGCCGGAATTAAAGTCAATGGCACCCTCACGGATCAATACAGGCTATCCTGTGGCACCCGGCAGGGATGCCCCCTATCCCCCCTTCTTCTTAGTGTCGTATTGGACCCACTGTTCAGACACCTGCAGGAGAGGCATTTGGCTAGGGGACTTCAATTCCACTGAGGTCCCTTGCTGGCCTCTCTGTGCGCTGATGATATCATGCTATTTGTTAGAGACGCCGCAATCAATATGCTGCCCTTTCTCCACGAAGTGGTTTACTTTGGGGCACTGTCTGGACTAGTGATTAATTGGGCCAAGTCAGAAATATTCCCTTTAACTGATGCCATCACTGTCTGCGCACTGAAGTTCCCTTTGAAATGGTGCACTGAAGTACCTTGGCATTTATCTGCATCGCTACAGTGCTGAGGTCATTCGGTTGAATTATGGTCCAGCAATTGATACATTGAAAATCTTAGTGGATAAATGGATCACACTGCCATTATCCATTGCTGGCAAGGTCGCAATAATTTAAATGGTAGTCTTGCCTCGTTTCGTATATTTACTTCTCAATATTCCTATTGCACTAACTGCTTCCTTCTTTGATTCTCTGCGCGGCATCCTTACACGGCTGGTATCGTACACGCGAGATGGATCTTTATATTTATTATCTAGTGGCGCAGACTCATTTTGCGTACCACTGGTATTATTATGATACACAATTTCAGTTCTTAAACCCAAGGGATCGCAGAAACACCCTTCTCCCCTCCCCACAATTCTCCAGAGTGGACTGCCCTGAAAAGCCAATTAAATCAATACCCTCTCCACTATCTGCTGGGCCTGAACCAAACGTCAAAGATACCTGGGCTACAATTACCAATATTCTCCCGCATATCCTGCTGGCCGATAACCCCTGGCTCTCTCTGACTACTGAAAAATGTACACAGCGCACCCTGACAGATAGCCGGCTGACTACATTAGGGGATTTGTTTGAGGGTGCACTCCTACATCCCCCCCCCCCACATCCCTTAGGGCTGGGTGCACCAACTCACACATGGACATGTTCATTCTGCATCGATTGTATGCTGCTACCCGTGTCCTCATCTAGACGGCTCCACCGGAGCCCCTGAATTCACATTAATCATCACCACCCAGGATAGTGATCATCTTGTTTCACGACTATACCACTCTGCTCTATCACTTAAGCATGTTCCGGGAAGGAGGACCGAGAAGCCTGGGGGGAGGTCCTGGGAGGCCCTATATCAGACAAGGTCTGGCAATTCTGCTGCGAGCAGACCAAACTTATCTCAAACCACTGACACAAACTCCTGCACTTCAAATATATACATCATGTGTAAACCACCTCTCACTTGATGGCTAAATTGGACCCCTCCAGATCCCATGCTGCACTCGGTGCACCGCAGACCACGCAGATTTCTTCCTCTTAGCATGGGGATGCGCACAGCTGACTACCTTCTGGGATGTGGTGTTCCAGACCCTGCTCAAAATGATTGACATTGAACTAGTCCCGTCCCCCATTATGGCACTGTTAGGCTACTTTAAGCCGCTCCCAGTTGTGGTCAGGCGATACACTGCCATTGCATTATTACTTGTAAAGCAACAGGTGTAATTGCATTGGGGTGCTGTCTCGGCTCCTACATTGCGGGGTTTGGGTGAGAGATTTAGTTGACTGTGACACCATGAGCAACATATATGCCTCCTTACAGCCCCGCTCCTCCAGGGCCAAACGTGTATGGCATCCCCTGCGTTAGTACCTGCTCGCTCACGCCTCTGATGAATTACCCTTGGACTAACTCTCATGCAACCCTGAATTGGATGGGGGTGTGGACACAGTGCGCAGATGCAGAAGTGCACCCTGTGATGAGTCCCCCCACGCAATGTCATCTTAACCTGCCTGTTATCTGCGCCTCTTAGGCTGCCACTATGTGTCATCCTAGTGATGCTGAACGATGATGTCCTAACCTGTTTCCTTTGCTGGCATTATTTTAAGTGATGTGACACTATGATATTGTGACTTTGCTTCTACACTCAAACTGTCCAGGACCGCTCATGTAACTGTACATGCTACGATTATGTGAGACTTCCCCTTTGATAGTGGCTGTGCTTTCCCGCAGTAAATTTCTATAACTTTTTTGGAGAAGAAAGACATTACATTTCTCTTCCGAGGACTGTGGGGAATGGTTATTGTCTGTTAGGGAGGTTAGAGATTTGACAACCTTGAAGAGTTCCTTAGATGAAATGTATCTGCACTATTCAACAAAGAAAGCTGGATTAAGGGCAGCTCCACCCCAGACATTTAATGGCCCTACCCCCGGGGGTTCAAATTCTTAAACAGGACCAAATAAGAAAGGGTTGGGGGTGGCCTGACCATCCTACTAAGAAAGGAATATACTAAGAAAGGAATATAAAAGTGTCATCCCCCACTTCCTATTCCGGATTGTGAAAGCTGCCAATTCTCCATCACCTTCTCTCCTACACATACACTCTCAGGGGTATTAATGTATCGACCACCGGGTCCCTATGGGGAGTTTTTAGACAATCTACCTAACACTCTTGCCAGCCTGCTGGTGAAGAAAGCCCTTATACCGAGTCTAGGAGACCTACATTTTCATCTCGAGGACCAGAGTCTTCCAAATGTTAAGAGGCTGCAGCATGACCTTGAGGGATTACAATTTACCCAATTGATATCATCCGCCACACATAGCAAGGGGTACATACTGTATACATTAATCTCTAACAACACCAACAATGTAGCAGCCACTCCAGTTCCCATGCCATGGTCAGACCCCTTCCTCATCCCCTTCACTCTTAGTGTGAGGTAAGTTAGAGGAAAAGATTTACCACACCCTGGTACTACCCAGAGGAGGAACTGGGAGAAATTTAACCCAGAGGCCTGGAGGGAATGCTTAATCACCTCTGCGCCCATGATACAAGGAACGGTCGAAGAAACATTCTCGGCCGGGGAAAGCTGGGTTACTCGCTCATTGGATAGGATGTCCCCAATAACAATTCTCAAACCAAAAACGTCAGTTAATAAGCCACCTTGGTTTAATGCGCAATCGGCATTATTAAAGAAAAACTGCAAGAAACTGGAAAGGGAGTTGAGGAAGAATTACAATGCCAAACTCAAAGCTTCCTATAAAGCAGCCATTAGGCTCTACCAAAATAATATTAAAGACGCCCAGGCAAAGAGTTTTGAGTTAAAGATCAGTCAAGCACAGAACTCATTTAAGGAACTCTTCAAGGTTGGCAAATCTCTAACCTCTCTGACAGACAATAACCATTCCCCACAGTCCTCGGAAGACAAATGGAATGAATTAGCGTCTTTCTTCTCCCAAAAAGATATCGATATTCACAGTTCCTTTCAGAATGGGAATGGCACAACCACATGTATGGATGAGAATGGAACCAGGGAGGGAAGCAGAGGTGGAGCCCTACCCTGTCGGCCTAACCTGCATCCTATCTGCCAATATAAATGGTCTGAGATCACTGATGGAGAAGACAATTTAGGCTCCCCTCTAGACCCAGGTCCACACCATGTGTTTGGGGAAGGCCATGGAGGTCTTGCCCCCCTCTTTGGTCGATATCATTAATCTCTCGCGAGAGGCAGGTGAAGTTCCAAAAGCCTGGAAACATGCAATAATTAGGCCCACATTAAAAAAAAGACAATCTAGACCCAGCCCAATTAGAGAATTACCGACCTATCTCACGTTTGCCATTAAAATTGGCAAACTAACAGAGAAACATGTCAACAGAGTATTAACAGAATCCCTGGAACTTAATCACTGTCTCCACCCCACTCAGATGGCCTTTCGGGCACAACACATCATTTTATTTATTTTAAAAGTTTTATATAGCGCTGGCTAGACCCGGAGGTATCTGAGCGCTTTACATGAGCATCAGATCATAGTTACAGGTGACATCGTTACAAAGGTTACACAGTTCATAGAGCATGGCACATAGTTACTTGTAAGGTCGAGATAAACAATAAGCACAAATACGTCAGGGGAAAAGAAGGCACGGTGAAAGATTCAGGGGGGGTTGGAGTAGGGGAAGTAGACAGATAATGAAGGTGGGAAAGAGGAGGGGAGGGTGAGAGTCACAGCATGGGGAGAGGAGGGGAAGGGTGACGGGGACAAAAACCGGTAGACGAGTCAAGGCAAAGTCCAAAGTCCATTAAGCTGTGATCCCAGGGGAAGTGGTATCCCTTCCCTATCTCTATTGCGAGAGGCTCCCTTTACGCAGTGGACTCTCTCAGAGAGGTCTCTGAGACTCCAAGGCCTACATACTGGATCCTTCCCCAAAAAGGGGAGAGGGAGTGCTTTGGCAAGGGGTGCCATACCATACCTCAAGTGTGAGTGGCTCCCTTGGCGCAGTGGACTCACTCAACGGGTTCGCTGAGACTCCAGAGTATAAATATTGGATCTTTCCCCAACAAGGGGAGAAGGAGTGCTTAGTCAAAGGGCACAAATGACAGGGGGTAGGCAGAGTAGCAGGCAAGGGGAGAGATTCAGGGGAGAGAGAGGATAGGAGCTAGGGAAGATATGATAAGGAGAGACGAAAATAAGTCTGCCTAGAGAAAGCTGGGTAGGTGACGACCAAGGAGGGAATCCAAGGCCCATCTCCCCTATAGCTAAACCAAGTAGCTCCATTGGGCATCAGACAAAATAGTTCAGTCTCAAAACATTGAGAGAGGAGGGAGGGAGAGACATAAATAGAGGGAGGATGCGGTAGGAGACAATAGGAGAGACAACAGGAAGTGCAACAATGTGGTTCAACAATATACTAGAAGAAGATCAACAAGTAAACCTTAAATAAAATAATGAGCAATACAATTAGGGAAGGAGTGAAAGGCGAGAGAAAGTCGTGGGGATAGGGGAGGAGAGGGAGTGAGGATAAGGGAAGAGACAACCATAGAGACGAAAGGAAGTCTGTCTAAGGTTCACAGAAAAACAGGGTGGGGAACAAAGGGCAAGGGCATGTGAGAGCTGAGGACAGAGGACAGAAGCTGGAAAGAGTAGGATCGGAGAGGGGGGAAGGTTGCATAAGGTGCATAAGGTTTGAACAGACAGAGGCACATATCTCCTGCCTGGGGGCTGTATTGTTGGGACCATGTTTAGATAGAGAAAGGTCCTGGGTGGGGGAAGGGAAATTGAGAGGAGACATATTGGGCAAAGAGAGACATAAATCAGATAGTCACGTGAGAAGTCAAGGGAGGGCAGTGTGTTGAAACTGTGGAGGGAGAGACGTGGAAAGGGAGGAGTGGAAGGACGCGGTGTTGGGAAAGGGTAAGGGTAAGCATGGAATCAGCATTGCTGGTTGCGGTGGAAGAACTACAAAATGACTCTGGAACATGGGAGCTCAGCCACTATATTGCTCCTCGATCTCAGTGCGGCATTTGACACTGTGGACCACTTAATCCTACGTAAGAGGCTGTGGGAAGGTGGCGTTCAGGACAAAGCACTGGAGTGGCTGTCATCCTTTTTGGAGGTTCTGAGCTGGGATGGTGCAGTGAGCTAAAAAACGGTGATGGATCAAGCCCTGATCTTTTGACTGGGTAGGAGTGTTCTGCTTAATTCAGATACTCTGTCCATCACCACCCCCTTTATGAATCGTTTTGGCCACCACAAGTGTGGAAGGGTATGCTCAGATGTGAGTCCCTTGCTCACTGCACCATCAGGATTCAAGCAAGCCGGGCCGAAGACGGCTGTAATGCCAGAAACCGGTCCCCGGAAGCTTGTTTCCTTTCCAGTAAAGAATTGGCTTGGTAGTTTGGTCTGCCCTGTTCCCATGATGCACTGGGCCAGGGTCAGACTAATTTGCATGTAGCCAGGTTCTGAGCTGGGATGGTGCAGTGAGCTAAAAAACGGTGATGGATCAAGCCCTGATCTTTTGACTGGGTAGGAGTGTTCTGCTTAATTCAGATACTCTGTCCATCACCACCCCCTTTATGAATCGTTTTGGCCACCACAAGTGTGGAAGGGTATGCTCAGATGTGAGTCCCTTGTGCTCACTGCACCATCAGGATTCAAGCAAGCCGGGCCGAAGACGGCTGTAATGCCAGAAACCGGTCCCCGGAAGCTTGTTTTCTTTCCAGTAAAGAATTGGCTTGGTAGTTTGGTCTGCCCTGTTCCCATGATGCACTGGGCCAGGGTCAGACTAATTTGCATGTAGCCAGGTTCTGAGCTGGGATGGTGCAGTGAGCTAAAAAACGGTGATGGATCAAGCCCTGATCTTTTGACTGGGTAGGAGTGTTCTGCTTAATTCAGATACTCTGTCCATCACCACCCCCTTTATGAATCGTTTTGGCCACCACAAGTGTGGAAGGGTATGCCCAGATGTGAGTCCCTTGCTCACTGCACCATTAGGGATTCAAGCAAGCCGGGCCGAAGACGGCTGTAATGCCAGAAACCGGTCCCCGGAAGCTTGTTTCCTTTCCAGTAAAGAATTGGCTTGGTAGTTTGGTCTGCCCTGTTCCCATGATGCACTGGGCCAGGGTCAGACTAATTTGCATGTAGCCAGGTTCTGAGCTGGGATGGTGCAGTGAGCTAAAAAACGGTGTTGGGTCAAGCCCTGATCTTTTGACTGGGTAGGAGTGTTCTGCTTAATTCAGATACTCTGTACATCACCACCCCCTTTATGAATCGTTTTGGCCACCACAAGTGTGGAAGGGTATGCTCAGATGTGAGTCCCTTGCTCACTGCACCATCAGGATTCAAACAAGCCGGGCCGAAGACGGCTCTAATGCCAGAAACCGGTCCCCGGAAGCTTGTTTCCTTTCCAGTAAAGAATTGGCTTGGTAGTTTGGTCTGCCCTGTTCCCATGATGCACTGGGCCAGGGTCAGACTAATTTGCATGTAGCCAGGTTCTGAGCTGGGATGGTGCAGTGAGCTAAATAACGGTGATGGATCATGCCCTGATCTTTTGACTGGGTAGGAGTGTTCTGCTTAATTCAGATACTCTGTCCATCACCACCCCCTTTATGAATCGTTTTGGCCACCACAAGTGTGGAAGGGTATGCTCAGATGTGAGTCCCTTGCTCACTGCACCATCAGGATTCAAGCAAGCCGCGCCGAAGACGGCTGTAATGCCAGAAACCGGTCCCCGGAAGCTTGTTTCCTTTCCAGTAAAGAATTGGCTTGGTAGTTTGGTCTGCCCTGTTCCCATGATGCACTGGGCCAGGGTCAGACTAATTTGCATGTAGCCAGGTTCTGAGCTGGGATGGTGCAGTGAGCTAAAAAACGGTGATGGATCAAGCCCTGATCATTTGACTGGGTAGGAGTGTTCTGCTTAATTCAGATACTCTGTCCATCACCACCCCCTTTATGAATCGTTTTGGCCACCACAAGTGTGGAAGGGTATGCTCAGATGTGAGTCCCTTGCTCACTGCACCATCAGGATTCAAGCAAGCCGGGCCGAAGACGGCTGTAATGCCAGAAACCGGTCCCCGGAAGCTTGTTTCCTTTCCAGTAAAGAATTGGCTTGGTAATTTGGTCTGCCCTGTTCCCATGATGCACTGGGCCAGGGTCAGACTAATTTGCATGTAGCCAGGTTCTGAGCTGGGATGGTGCAGTGAGCTAAAAAACGGTGATGGATCAAGCCCTGATCTTTTGACTGGGTAGGAGTGTTCTGCTTAATTCAGATACTCTGTCCATCACCACCCCCTTTATGAATCGTTTTGGCCACCACAAGTGTGGAAGGGTATGCTCAGATGTGAGTCCCTTGCTCACTGCACCATCAGGATTCAAGCAAGCCGGGCCGAAGACGGCTGTAATGCCAGAAACCGGTCCCCGGAAGCTTGTTTCCTTTCCAGTAAAGAATTGGCTTGGTAGTTTGGTCTGCCCTGTTCCCATGATGCACTGGGCCAGGGTCAGACTAATTTGCATGTAGCCAGGTTCTGAGCTGGGATGGTGCAGTGAGCTAAAAAACGGTGATGGATCAAGCCCTGATCTTTGGACTGGGTAGGAGTGTTCTGCTTAATTCAGATACTCTGTCCATCACCACCCCCTTTATGAATCGTTTTGGCCACCACAAGTGTGGAAGGGTATGCTCAGATGTGAGTCCCTTGCTCACTGCACCATCAGGATTCAAGCAAGCCGGGCCGAAGACGGCTGTAATGCCAGAAACCGGTCCCCGGAAGCTTGTTTCCTTTCCAGTAAAGAATTGGCTTGGTAGTTTGGTCTGCCCTCTTCCCATGATGCACTGGGCCAGGGTCAGACTAATTTGCATGTAGCCAGGTTCTGAGCTGGGATGGTGCAGTGAGCTAAAAAACGGTGATGGATCAAGCCCTGATCTTTTGACTGGGTAGGAGTGTTCTGCTTAATTCAGATACTCTGTCCATCACCACCCCCTTTATGAATCGTTTTGGCCACCACAAGTGTGGAAGGGTATGCTCAGATGTGAGTCCCTTGCTCACTGCACCATCAGGATTCAAGCAAGCCGGGCCGAAGACGGCTGTAATGCCAGAAACCGGTCCCCGGAAGCTTGTTTCCTTTCCAGTAAAGAATTGGCTTGGTAGTTTGGTCTGCCCTGTTCCCATGATGCACTGGGCCAGGGTCAGACTAATTTGCATGTAGCCAGGTTCTGAGCTGGGATGGTGCAGTGAGCTAAAAAACGGTGATGGATCAAGCCTTGATCTTTTGACTGGGTAGGAGTGTTCTGCTTAATTCAGATACTCTGTCCATCACCACCCCCTTTATGAATCGTTTTGGCCACCACAAGTGTGGAAAGGTATGCTCAGATGTGAGTCCCTTGCTCACTGCACCATCAGGATTCAAGCAAGCCGGGCCGAAGACGGCTGTAATGCCAGAAACCGGTCCCCGGAAGCTTGTTTCCTTTCCAGTAAAGAATTGGCTTGGTAGTTTGGTCTGCCCTGTTCCCATGATGCACTGGGCCAGGGTCAGACTAATTTGCATGTAGCCAGGTTCTGAGCTGGGATGGTGCAGTGAGCTAAAAAACGGTGATGGATCAAGCCCTGATCTTTTGACTGGTGAGGAGTGTTCTGCTTAATTCAGATACTCTGTCCATCACCACCCCCTTTATGAATCGTTTTGGCCACCACAAGTGTGGAAGGGTATGCTCAGATGTGAGTCCCTTGCTCACTGCACCATCAGGATTCAAGCAAGCCGGGCCGAAGACAGCTGTAATGCCAGAAACCGGTCCCCGGAAGCTTGTTTCCTTTCCAGTAAAGAATTGGCTTGGTAGTTTGGTCTGCCCTGTTCCCATGATGCACTGGGCCAGGGTCAGACTAATTTGCATGTAGCCAGGTTCTGAGCTGGGATGGTGCAGTGAGCTAAAAAACGGTGATGGATCAAGCCCTGATCTTTTGACTGGGTAGGAGTGTTCTGCTTAATTCAGATACTCTGTCCATCACCACCCCCTTTATGAATCGTTTTGGCCACCACAAGTGTGGAAGGGTATGCTCAGATGTGAGTCCCTTGCTAACTGCACCATCAGGATTCAAGCAAGCCGGGCCGAAGACGGCTGTAATGCCAGAAACCGGTCCCCGGAAGCTTGTTTCCTTTCCAGTAAAGAATTGGCTTGGTAGTTTGGTCTGCCCTGTTCCCATGATGCACTGGGCCAGGGTCAGACTAATTTGCATGTAGCCAGGTTCTGAGCTGGGATGGTGCAGTGAGCTAAAAAACGGTGATGGATCAAGCCCTGATCTTTTGACTGGGTAGGAGTGTTCTGCTTAATTCAGATACTCTGTCCATCACCACCCCCTTTATGAATCGTTTTGGCCACCACAAGTGTGGAAGGGTATGCTCAGATGTGAGTCCCTTGCTCACTGCACCATCAGGATTCAAGCAAGCCGGGCCGAAGACGGCTGTAATGCCAGAAACCGGTCCCCGGAAGCTTGTTTCCTTTCCAGTAAAGAATTGGCTTGGTAGTTTGGTCTGCCCTGTTCCCATGATGCACTGGGCCAGGGTCAGACTAATTTGCATGTAGCCAGGTTCTGAGCTGGGATGGTGCAGTGAGCTAAAAAACGGTGATGGATCAAGCCCTGATCTTTTGACTGGGTAGGAGTGTTCTGCTTAATTCAGATACTCTGTCCATCACCACCCCCTTTATGAATCGTTTTGGCCACCACAAGTGTGGAAGGGTATGCTCAGATGTGAGTCCCTTGCTCACTGCACCATCAGGATTCAAGCAAGCCGGGCCGAAGACGGCTGTAATGCCAGAAACCGGTCACCGGAAGCTTGTTTCCTTTCCAGTAAAGAATTGGCTTGGTAGTTTGGTCTGCCCTGTTCCCATGATGCACTGGGCCAGGGTCAGACTAATTTGCATGTAGCCAGGTTCTGAGCTGGGATGGTGCAGTGAGCTAAATAACGGTGATGGATCAAGCCCTGATCTTTTGACTGGGTAGGAGTGTTCTGCTTAATTCAGATACTCTGTCCATCACCACCCCCTTTATGAATCGTTTTGGCCACCACAAGTGTGGAAGGGTATGCTCAGATGTGAGTCCCTTGCTCACTGCACCATCAGGATTCAAGCAAGCCGGGCCGAAGACGGCTGTAATGCCAGAAACCGGTCCCCGGAAGCTTGTTTCCTTTCCAGTAAAGAATTGGCTTGGTAGTTTGGTCTGCCCTGTTCCCATGATGCACTGGGCCAGGGTCAGACTAATTTGCATGTAGCCAGGTTCTGAGCTGGGATGGTGCAGTGAGCTAAAAAACGGTGATGGATCAAGCCCTGATCATTTGACTGGGTAGGAGTGTTCTGCTTAATTCAGATACTCTGTCCATCACCACCCCCTTTATGAATCGTTTTGGCCACCACAAGTGTGGAAGGGTATGCTCAGATGTGAGTCCCTTGCTCACTGCACCATCAGGATTCAAGCAAGCCGGGCCGAAGACGGCTGTAATGCCAGAAACCGGTCCCCGGAAGCTTGTTTCCTTTCCAGTAAAGAATTGGCTTGGTAATTTGGTCTGCCCTGTTCCCATGATGCACTGGGCCAGGGTCAGACTAATTTGCATGTAGCCAGGTTCTGAGCTGGGATGGTGCAGTGAGATAAAAAACGGTGATGGATCAAGCCCTGATCTTTTGACTGGGTAGGAGTGTTCTGCTTAATTCAGATACTCTGTCCATCACCACCCCCTTTATGAATCGTTTTGGCCACCACAAGTGTGGAAGGGTATGCTCAGATGTGAGTCCCTTGCTCACTGCACCATCAGGATTCAAGCAAGCCGGGCCGAAGACGGCTGTAATGCCAGAAACCGGTCCCCGGAAGCTTGTTTCCTTTCCAGTAAAGAATTGGCTTGGTAGTTTGGTCTGCCCTGTTCCCATGATGCACTGGGCCAGGGTCAGACTAATTTGCATGTAGCCAGGTTCTGAGCTGGGATGGTGCAGTGAGCTAAAAAACGGTGATGGATCAAGCCCTGATCTTTGGACTGGGTAGGAGTGTTCTGCTTAATTCAGATACTCTGTCCATCACCACCCCCTTTATGAATCGTTTTGGCCACCACAAGTGTGGAAGGGTATGCTCAGATGTGAGTCCCTTGCTCACTGCACCATCAGGATTCAAGCAAGCCGGGCCGAAGACGGCTGTAATGCCAGAAACCGGTCCCCGGAAGCTTGTTTCCTTTCCAGTAAAGAATTGGCTTGGTAGTTTGGTCTGCCCTGTTCCCATGATGCACTGGGCCAGGGTCAGACTAATTTGCATGTAGCCAGGTTCTGAGCTGGGATGGTGCAGTGAGCTAAAAAACGGTGATGGATCAAGCCCTGATCTTTTGACTGGGTAGGAGTGTTCTGCTTAATTCAGATACTCTGTCCATCACCACCCCCTTTATGAATCGTTTTGGCCACCACAAGTGTGGAAGGGTATGCTCAGATGTGAGTCCCTTGCTCACTGCACCATCAGGATTCAAGCAAGCCGGGCCGAAGACGGCTGTAATGCCAGAAACCGGTCCCCGGAAGCTTGTTTCCTTTCCAGTAAAGAATTGGCTTGGTAGTTTGGTCTGCCCTGTTCCCATGATGCACTGGGCCAGGGTCAGACTAATTTGCATGTAGCCAGGTTCTGAGCTGGGATAGTGCAGTGAGCTAAAAAACGGTGATGGATCAAGCCTTGATCTTTTGACTGGGTAGGAGTGTTCTGCTTAATTCAGATACTCTGTCCATCACCACCCCCTTTATGAATCGTTTTGGCCACCACAAGTGTGGAAAGGTATGCTCAGATGTGAGTCCCTTGCTCACTGCACCATCAGGATTCAAGCAAGCCGGGCCGAAGACGGCTGTAATGCCAGAAACCGGTCCCCGGAAGCTTGTTTCCTTTCCAGTAAAGAATTGGCTTGGTAGTTTGGTCTGCCCTGTTCCCATGATGCACTGGGCCAGGGTCAGACTAATTTGCATGTAGCCAGGTTCTGAGCTGGGATGGTGCAGTGAGCTAAAAAACGGTGATGGATCAAGCCCTGATCTTTTGACTGGTGAGGAGTGTTCTGCTTAATTCAGATACTCTGTCCATCACCACCCCCTTTATGAATCGTTTTGGCCACCACAAGTGTGGAAGGGTATGCTCAGATGTGAGTCCCTTGCTCACTGCACCATCAGGATTCAAGCAAGCCGGGCCGAAGACAGCTGTAATGCCAGAAACCGGTCCCCGGAAGCTTGTTTCCTTTCCAGTAAAGAATTGGCTTGGTAGTTTGGTCTGCCCTGTTCCCATGATGCACTGGGCCAGGGTCAGACTAATTTGCATGTAGCCAGGTTCTGAGCTGGGATGGTGCAGTGAGCTAAAAAACGGTGATGGATCAAGCCCTGATCTTTTGACTGGGTAGGAGTGTTCTGCTTAATTCAGATACTCTGTCCATCACCACCCCCTTTATGAATCGTTTTGGCCACCACAAGTGTGGAAGGGTATGCTCAGATGTGAGTCCCTTGCTCACTGCACCATCAGGATTCAAGCAAGCCGGGCCGAAGACGGCTGTAATGCCAGAAACCGGTCCCCGGAAGCTTGTTTCCTTTCCAGTAAAGAATTGGCTTGGTAGTTTGGTCTGCCCTGTTCCCATGATGCACTGGGCCAGGGTCAGACTAATTTGCATGTAGCCAGGTTCTGAGCTGGGATGGTGCAGTGAGCTAAAAAACGGTGATGGATCAAGCCCTGATCTTTTGACTGGGTAGGAGTGTTCTGCTTAATTCAGATACTCTGTCCATCACCACCCCCTTTATGAATCGTTTTGGCCACCACAAGTGTGGAAGGGTATGCTCAGATGTGAGTCCCTTGCTCACTGCACCATCAGGATTCAAGCAAGCCGGGCCGAAGACGGCTGTAATGCCAGAAACCGGTCCCCGGAAGCTTGTTTCCTTTCCAGTAAAGAATTGGCTTGGTAGTTTGGTCTGCCCTGTTCCCATGATGCACTGGGCCAGGGTCAGACTAATTTGCATGTAGCCAGGTTCTGAGCTGGGATGGTGCAGTGAGCTAAAAAACGGTGATGGATCAAGCCCTGATCTTTTGACTGGGTAGGAGTGTTCTGCTTAATTCAGATACTCTGTCCATCACCACCCCCTTTATGAATCGTTTTGGCCACCACAAGTGTGGAAGGGTATGCTCAGATGTGAGTCCCTTGCTCACTGCACCATCAGGATTCAAGCAAGCCGGGCCGAAGACGGCTGTAATGCCAGAAACCGGTCACCGGAAGCTTGTTTCCTTTCCAGTAAAGAATTGGCTTGGTAGTTTGGTCTGCCCTGTTCCCATGATGCACTGGGCCAGGGTCAGACTAATTTGCATGTAGCCAGGTTCTGAGCTGGGATGGTGCAGTGAGCTAAAAAACGGTGATGGATCAAGCCCTGATCTTTTGACTGGGTAGGAGTGTTCTGCTTAATTCAGATACTCTGTCCATCACCACCCCCTTTATGAATCCTTTTTGGAGGGCAGAACCTTTCAAGTCATGGATGCTAATTGTTTCTCAAAATCTATGCAATTGGCTTGCGGGGTACTACAGGGCTCCTTGCTTAGCCCCACATTGTTTTGTGTCTACCTTAGGACACTGAAAGGTATAGTCCAGGAGTTTGGTATCTCTTTGATATCGTATGCAGATGATATACAATTTGTGGTCTCTCTAGACCCAAAAACCAAGGGCAATGCAGACTGCATAGCGCCATGTCTGGAAAGAGTGGTGGAATGGATGTCAAATAGCTGCCAGAAGCTGAATGGGGACAAAACCGAGCTTATGGTTCTCGGAAATAAGGCGGTTCCCAGGCCTATAATCAGCTAGCCTACATGTTTATGAAGTCCATCTATCCCCAGTTTGAAAACCTCAGCTTCTGGCTCAATAAGGAGCTAATTATGGAAAACCAAGCACAAAAGATAGCAAGAACCTGTTTTGGGCTACTTATAATGCTCCGTAAAATCCTGGAGCACATTCCACTTCAGCTCAGGAAGACAGTAATCCATGCGCTGGTTACATCATGCTTGGACTATGGGAACTTCCTCTATCTAGGAACACCAAAATATGTCACAAATAAACTTCAGGTTTTACAGAATGCCGCAGTTAAATTGCTGTGTAAAGCCCCCATACAGGTATCCATAGGGAAGCATTTAAAAGCACTACACTGGTTGTCAATCAAAGTGAGAGTCAAATTCAGGGCACCCTGCCTGACACATAAGGCATTCACGGCAAGGACCCGGGCAAAATCAGAGATATGGTAAGCCTTTATGCCCCAAACGGAAGCCTTTTCTCTGGCACTGAATAGTTACTAAAAACAACCAGAATAAAAAGAGACTTATGGGGTGGCAGATCTTTTGCACACTTCGCACCCAAGCTTTGGAACTCTCTGCCAAGGGAGTGTAGATTTGTGGAAACTGAATCAATTTTTCAAAAAAATGCCAAGACTTGGCTCATTAATCTATACTATTGACCTCCCTTAGTCTCAGTCAGGACTGCTCTGCTAGCGCTGGGAAGCCCTTGGGCAGCCATATGCTTTATAAATCACCTAAACATAAGCATAAGGGTATGATAATGGGCCTTATTGAGCTCATGAGGCGTAAGTTGGATGACCTCCTGCCATGCTTTCTCTTTTCCTGAGTGAGGTGACAGAAAAAGGGTTAGGCTTAGCCCGTTCAAACTCCTCTATGGCCATCCTGTTAGGGGACCTCTTAGCCTTCTTAGAGAGGGGTGGGAGCAAGCCCCCAGAAAGTCCCCTCAGGATGTGATCAGGTACATGCTGGCCCTCCACAACCAGATGCACCGCTTCTGGAAAAAGGCATAAAAGTAATCTTGAGTAGGTCTGGGTGGAGTTTGCGGAGTTCTGCTCTGTGAAACTCTACGAAATGCAGAAAAAACTCTGCTGTGCCCCTGAGAGTTCTGTCAGCGGCAGGTTGTGGTAAGTCGTGCTTCTAACAGTGATTTTTAGTGCCAGAAGTTTGTCCCATGCTGTAAAGTTATTGCAAACGGCCCTACGCGTTGCACCAGCAGGGGTTGCTTCTTTCTGCTGCTCGAGTAGATATTGTTCTCGGCAGCAGCTTCCTCATTGTGAGCAGTAGATTTCTTAATGTTAGCAGTCTCAGCCTGCTGCAACTGCTCACATTGAGAAATCCTACAGGGAGGATGTCTAGCGCATGATTTTCTCTCTTGCGCTCGCCAACTTAACATTGACGAGCCGCATGAGAGAAAAAGCTCTGCGTAACTATTCTGTGTTTTGAGGAACCGGGGTGTGGAGTGCAAAGTAGGCAAAACTCTGCAGACTCTGCTGGCAGAGTTGATATCCTAACTCACTCCTAATCTGGAGGCCAGTCAAGAAGTTATGAAACTCTGGTGTAACTAGAAGGCCACTCTGGTTGAGTTTTTGATGGTTAGGAATCCTATGGTGCCCAGAGCTCTCTAGAATTGACGGACAGGCCCATATGAGGTCAAGGTGAAGAAGTGGAATTTCCACCTATCTGGTTGATCTCAAGAGCCCTAGGAATCCCTTAAGGGTACTCCAAGTGAACCGCCTCAAACCACACTTTGAGCAGTCCAGAATGAGCATGCTTCTGTTGAAGGATGAGGAAGTAGAAAGGGAGAGCAAGCCTCTCCCTGACCAAGCCTCTCCCTGACCTCCTGTCTGCCCAGGAACATGATGGGTCAGTGGAGGTGTGTTAACCTCTCCCCTACTCTGACACCAGAACATCAGAGTCACCAGTTATCGGGGCAGTTTGCCTCTCTATTCTCCCTCACCCCTAGACTTACACACCTGTGCATCCATTACATTGAACCCGAAGACAGTCCGCCTGTTAAACATAAGATTTGCAGGTTATCAGACAAGGTGAGGGCCAGCATCAAGGAGGAGGTCTCCAAGATGCTGGCAGTATGACTGACTGAGCCCTCTAACAGTCCCTGGTCCAGCCCTGTTTCACTGATACCCAAGGCTGTTCCACTGGACACTACTCTAGAATTCCAGTTTTGTGAGGGCTACAGGGGTCTAGAATTTCAGTTTTGTGAGGGCTACAGGGGTCTCAATTCCATAATGAAGACTCATGCATAACCCATTTATCAGTAATTTCGATCCTACATCAGGGTACTGGCAGATTGCTTTGAATGAAAGGCAAAGAAGAGGTCTGCATTATTGACCCCAGAGGGCCACCTCCAGTGTAGGGTGATGCCCTTTAGCTTAAAGAATGAGCCCAGTCAGCTTTCAGAGCTTGGTCCTGGCTGGGAAGTATGCATTCGGTGCCACCTACTTGGACGACATAGCTGTCTCCAGCTCCAGCCGGAAGGAACACCTGAACCATCTCCAGGATGTGATTCAGGCCCTGCAGCAGGTGGGCGGGGCAAAGAAAAACCCCTCCAGGCCAAGATTGGAATTACCTTGGCCTGGCAACCTCCTAAAAAACAGACAGAGGGTAGGGCCTTCCTGGGCCTCAGAAGATACTACAGGAGGTTTAAGGTAATGGCACCATTGTTGCCCCCTTAACTGAGCTTACGTCCAAGAAGCAGCTGAGAGAGGTGATCTGGACAGAGGCCTGCCAGAAAGCCTTTGATACCTCCAAGAAAGCTATTTCTACAACTCCTGTACTCAAGGCTCAAGGGGAGAGGATGTAGCCTTACGGCTAGAGCGGTCGACGTCAAAGCTGGGGAACCAGGTTTGAGCCTCGACAATGACGCTCAACAACCTGTGATTCTGGGTAAATCACTTAATCTCCCTGTGCCTAACAAAAAAAGTAATGTGTCCTCATGTAATGAAACTGGTGCTATGTAATGCGCTCTGATCAGACCCTCCAGGATTTTGCAATTTCGCTATTTGCAAAAAAATCGCGAAATCGACAGTTTTGTAAAAAATGCCGCGATTTTTACAAAACTGCCCGCGAAATTTGGACGGTTGGTGAGCTCATAGAAGGAGGCCCCTTTTAGGTCTGTGTTGTCAGTACAGCTCGGCCCTAGTGGCTGAGAAGTACATGCTTCGGTATCAGATGTGTCTTGCTAATGTTTCAGGAGCTCGGGGGGGGGGGGGGGGCGGTCTCTTTTTAACAGAACTCGCCCAACCTGTTGGAATGTCGGCCCCCGTGTCTATTCCTGCATGTCGCCCTCGTGGGGAACAGGGGGCGGCTTCACTCCTAGGTGACTCTCGGGTAGAGAAAAGAGAGATTTCGGACAGCCTGAGCATCCTGTGGGGGGGCAGGCGAAGGAGGGGTGGCTGATGTGACAGACAACTGACAATGCCCAGGGACCAGCGGGTATTGTCTGCGAGGGAAGGAAAGATGTGCAGCGTGGAGAGGGAGGGAGGGGGTGTGGGGCTGAAAAGTAAGATCTGAAAGAGCTGCGAATGAGACCTGAGAACAAGGATTTGAGGGGGAAGGGAGGGAGAGGGAGGAAGAATGAGGGGACAAAACGGGGAGGGCAGGAGGATGCAGAGGCAAGGGGAAGAGAGATTGGAGGAGGGGGAAAGGTGAAGAGACAAGAAAGGGAGAAAAGGGTGAGATGTGAAGTTAGAGTGAAGGAGCTAGAAAGGGGAAGGTTGGAAAGAAATGGAAGGTGTGAGTTGGTGAGGATGGGAAGGAAGAAGAATTAGCGGCGCACCACTGATCTCGGTGGCAGGTCAGAAAGGGCGGTGGGTTTAGGTGGCACTGAAGGGTGCTTTTAAAGGGCCCCTCTTTGGTTGTTCTGATTACTTTTTGTTTTATTTTATTCTCTTGATTTTGCGATTTATTATTTAGTTAACATCCCATCCTGGAGAGATGTTTGAATTCCGTGCATGCTTTCTTTCGATTCCTGGAGAGACGTCACAGACTGGTCTGGCGAGAGATCCCAGACTGTGACATCACTTCCGGAGCCTGACTCGTCCAGTTCCCATGCCAAGGCCAGCCGATCTCCAGATATGAGACCATTTTCCCGAAATACGTTAAAATGAAAGACGGGTGCAGCCAGTCTTGAAACTACTAATATTTCGCTAACTCAAACTGCATTCTGGCGTTAAAGAGTGGTTATTTCCATTTCTGCGGCTGTTTGTGATTTCACAGATTTGAGACACTGTCGAGTTACATTCAACTGCCTTTTGTACAACAGATAAGGAGCGTTATCTGTTTACATTGAACTGCTTGTGATGTCATAGAAGGTGAACATGTCATGTTTGCATTTCATTGATTGTTTATGGCGTCATAAATGAGAACTGTTCACATTCGTCTCTCTGATTGTGATTTAATGGAGAGCGCTGTTTACAATCCACTGTTTGCAGTGAAATGTGAACACATGCTTACATTTCATAGCCTGTGACGTCATGGAATGAGAGCACAACGTGTTTACGTTCAACTGTTTGTGATTTCACAAAGGGAAGGGAGAGATGGGATAGAAGAATTAGGTGCGCAAAAGGAGGCCAAGGCTAAAGAGGGGAGGGAAGAGAGAGGCCTTGAGGGGGCAGAACGAGGTTGAGATGGGGAAAAGAGGAGCAGAAGAGATATGAGAAGAAGGGAGAAAGAGTACAAGATGTAGAGAGCGGTGGAACAGGAGAATAGAGATGCGAGGAGAATGAGTAAAAGGTTCCCCTAGCGGAAATAGAGAGGGGGAGGGAGAGCTTGAGAGCTGAAGTGGGGGAGGAGGGCAAAGAGGATAGAAGAGAAGAGGGGGAGAGGTGGGGAGATGGAATATAAACGAGAGACAACGATAGAAGAGATGGAAAGACACAGGAGAAGTGCGGGAAGTGAATGCGCAAGAGAGGCGGAAAGGAATAAGTGAAAGATAGGGAGGGAGCGAAAGATGCAGAGGGAATGGGAGCCAGAAGGTAAAGAGGAGAGGAGAAGTGAACGAAGAGGACTTGAGAAAGAGTGAACGGTATATAGAAGGATGAAAGCGAGAGGAAGAGGAGGGATGCCTGGGAGGAGGAATAAAAGGGGTAGAGGGAAAGACGAGGGGAGAAGAAGAACAGTAACCCAAGGTTCAAAGCTCTTAATTCATGAGAAACGCAGACTCTGTTAGACTAAAATGTCCCTAAGAGCCCTGACAGACTGGCTGAGTCTTTATTTCAATTATTTATCTACTTGATACTTTGCGGCAATTCTGATTTTTGTGGGGCAATAACATGTTAATTGTATTCCTTAATGCACAAAAATGTGCCTGTCCTGTACATACCATGCCTTTTCCTCTGGCTAAATTCCCGCAGGGTTGCTTTGCTGAAATCGAACAAAGAGTAATATTGAGTGTGATAGGCATCACAACACTTACAATCTCGGTCTCTGGGCAAACAGGTGTTTGAAGGGGGATAGCAATTTAATGGGCGTGTTATAATCCGGGCGTATACTTTTATGTATTCACTATCCAAGATACATAGAGAAACTTATGCCTGCAAGCAATGTTACTTAAATGTAAATACTAATCAGGGCCTATTTCAAAGTGGAATACTCTGCTAAAACAGTTTTCATTGTTTTAATGCTGAAAATGAATGATTAGGAGTAAAATAAAGTGCTGCAAAAATGCCGCTAAATTTCCATATTTGTGCCGCTAAATTTCCATATTTGTGCCGCTAAATTTGCTAATCCATGCCGCTATATCCTGGGGGGTCTGTCTGATACCCAATATTGGCGGGTCTAGTTTGCGCTTTATGAAACTCTAAAAAAAAAAAGGCTCCTGACTTCTCTAAGGAGTTCATAGTGCAAGCAGATGCTTTAGAGCATGGCATAGGAGCTATTCTAACACACAGTTAAATGAGGGGGGCCTTGAACAACCACTAGCCTTCATTAGCAGGAGGTTACTTCCATAGGATCAAGAGTGGAGTGCGATTGAAAGGGAGGCCTTTGGTGTGATCTGTGCATTAAAGACATTGAGACCATAACTGTTTGGTAATCACTTCTGGGTTTGGACAGACCACAGGCCCCTCAGTTGGCTCATGCAAATGCAGGATGAAAATCCTGAACTGTTGAGGTGGTCCATCTCCCTAAATCAAATTGACTTTACGGTGGAACACCACCCTGGGCCAGACAACAGGTATGCTCATGGTTTGTTCAGGTGCTTCTGCCTCAGTGATGAGAACTCCCAAGGGGTTTAGTAGTACTTCCCACTTACAGCTGGGTGGCACACATTAGACTTTTCATACGTACGTGTCTTCTCCCAAACCTTTTGCCTTCCTCCTCCATTATTTGTGTATCTCGTTTTTGTATGCCTTAGGACTCTGAGCTCTTTACCACTGCTAACCAGTGCTAAAGCCTTATGGGCTCAATCCTTAAAAACAAGGAAGCATTAGCTTAACCACAATTAGCATAACTAATTTACTTATATGTCCTTAGGTAAATGGTACTACATGTTCCCAGGGCCTGTAATGAAATGCTACAAGTGGGCCTGCAGCACGTATTGTGCTACCAACTTATGTAGCCCTTTAAACGGGAAACGACCTTAACAAAGTAGTTTTAATTACGACTTACCTGAACCAAGAAGTTCAAATAACGACAATCCTTAACAATGGCTTTCCTAAACCACAACTTTTCCAAACCACAAACGATCTAAGACTGCCAAGGCCTGATACGAAAGGCTTCTACATTTGTGATTAAGCATTTTACAGATATGTATCTGCCTGAAACGTTTGAGGTTGCGAGGACCCACACCATTTAGTTATGCCCCCTCCTATGAGTGCTAAAAGAGAAGCTCAGTTGTGACTCATGTATCTAAGTAATGACAAAATGAAAAATGCACACGTGTGACAGGACATGTGTGCATTTCAGTTGTGTGGAAGAACAGATATAGCTATTTAAGTTGCTCTTCCTCTTCCCCGTTCCCAAAACTCCTTGCTCCAGAGAAACACTCTGCATTGCACGTCACTCCCCTTTGCACCCTCTGACCTGACAAGCTCATTGACCCCTGGCATGATTCACTCAGCACTGCAGCCACCAGGCAGGCAGGCTCTGAGGAGCACGGGTCAGGCAGTCAGCTTTCATCCTGCCAGATTTGTAGCAACGTCGGGGGCACAGCGTTACTGAGAATGCTCTGGCCTCAGCCAATAAAGAAAAATGGAGGGTGTGGGGGGATCTCCCCCCACAAATACACTGTGTAAATTCATCTATTATTAGATTACTTTTATAAAAAATTTCAAACATGCGGACTTAAAAATAAAAGTGGGGTAAATATGTGATGAGCAATGGAATTTTTTTTGTGGTTTAGGAACTCGTTCTAAAAAAAGTAGTGGTTTGGGATTGATCGTTGCTTAGCCTTTGTGGTTAAGGAATTCGTGGTTTAGACAGTAATGGTTTAATCATACAACCCCTTTAAACATGTCTCAGGTATGACATTGCAGCCTGTGTGTGCTGTGATTGACTGCCATTGTGACCTGGCAAAATAAACTTTTGGCCATGCTCAAACCTTCCTTTTTAGTACATATAGGGCACCCCTAAGGTAGACCTTAAACAGCCTACAGGGCAGGGTGCAGTGTATTTAAAATGTTGGACATGTAATTTTAAGATTTGCATGCTCTGACAGTGAAAAACTCTTACATTCATTTTTCACTACTTCAAGGCCTACCTCTCCTTTACACTAACATTGGAGTTGCATTATTACATTTAATAAGCTGTAATGTCCCAAATGGGAGCAGGTAACCCGTTCATTTTTGGTGTCTTTGGATTTGTAATGAAAAATCCTAACTCCTAGTAAAGTCGGATTTCAAAATACAATTTTGAAAATGCCACTTTTAGAAAGTTGGAATTTTTTAGTGTATGTAGCCTGTACCTGGTTGCAAAAGAGGAGAAAGAGGTGGCTCTGATATCCTAGGGGACCGAGCACTATATAACAGTGAAAAAGCAGATTACCCTTAGAATCTTATTTCTCATACCATCATCTGAACATCCATCACCTCAGCAACATCCATACCCTAGTGCATACAGCCACAAGGGTCTGTATCCCCCTTAAGACCTAAACCCCCTCTTAACTTAAGAAGGTCACATGTAATAAACCCACTGGAATCAAGATATAGTGGATACAAAATATACTTATTTTATTAAAATCTCAAGATTAAAAAGTGGTTCTTTTTGGGAAAGACACAAGGACCACTGCTCCAACTCGTTGTGTTGGAGACAATACAATTCCTAGTCAATTAATTAAAAACAACATACAAATATAGTACAATACAAACACATCAAAAGTTAATATGCCTGAGGGAACCCTATTGATACAGACACAATACTGTTATCTATAAAGGTCCACGTGAATTGTATGGGGCAGAAAAACCAGGTGAGAGCCCTGCTCTTATCCTTATGGCTTCCCCTTATTGGGTTCCTTTTATAAAAGAAGCGTTGACGCGTTTTGATGGAATAACACAAATATTTACATCCACCTTCTTCAGGACTTTAAAAAATAGCAGGACATTATTTCTCCATCTGTGTCACATGACTGGATGTAGCTGACAGTTGAGATTTGTGTAAGGAGCTTAGGTATACCTGGATGGGCCATCACTGGCAGGGTCGTATGGAGGAGTCCGACACATCCCCACTTACAATTTGAATAGGCTGTGTCCTGCCTCCACACAGAGGGCTGCAGGTCCAATGCAGTTATTTTTGAGCCAGGAGAAAGAAGGCAGGATACATGGCGACTTCAAAGGGAAACCTTTAGAAACTTCTTCACAACTTCAAAGGCACAACTGGGTATGAGGACAGGACCTCGGACACCTTCTCTTTTGTGCACCACTGGACCTGAGGATACTGTCCCTGGAAGAAGGACTGCTATGCTGCTGGACTGCCACACTCCTGAATTATACTCTGCAGGACTACTGTCTTCCTGGACTGCTGTCTTGCTGAGCTGACCTGCTGCCTGTTACCCTCATGTCTGGTTGAAAAGTACTGGACCTGCATCTCTTGAACCCAGAACCCCAAAGTAACTCAGAGATAGTTGGCTGGCCTCCTGACATGAGTCTCAGGGACAGAAGACTCTGAAAATGCTGTTCCTGCACCTGGGCTCTGCCCTCTGTGAGTCCACCCTCCCAAGTGGTGCCACCCCAATCCTGTAACCTCTGCCAGAGTCTATGGATGCAGCAGAAATAAGGCATCTCCTCTGCTGTTTAGTAAACGCTGAGCAAAATTGATGCAACGTTGCTGCTGTGTGGATCAGAACCACCACAAAGACCCACATCCCATCTCAGTCCATTGTCACATAAGAACTACCGCCGAATAACGCATCTTCGGTATAGGCCCGCGCATCCCTCACTGATGGCAGCAACTATGCCGAACTCTGCATCGCAGCCTTGTAGCTCCTCCAAACCAAACCACCATTGAGATAACAGCCAGATGGATATATGACATTACAACGCATGCTTTTACCATGCATGCCTTTACAACACGGTATTTACAATGCATGCCTTTACAACGCATAGTGCTTTGGCGTGCTGGATAGTGAATAGTTTAATTTACTATTCCAACTCCAGTCCCCGTGGATAGTAGGGAAGGTGTTGGATAGTAAATTAAATCTATTCCCTATCCTAGAGCGCCCCCCAGCTCAATGCGTTGTAATGGTTTGCGTTGTAAAAGTTGCATCGTAAAGGCACTGCGTGGTAAAAGTTGCGTTGTAAAGGATGTTTCCCCAGTCAGACGCACCCTTAACACCGAACTTTCCATTGCAAGCCCTCATCAATTGGATCTTTGACATCAATGTATCTCCACCTCACATGACAGCCTTAATGCAGCTCGGAACCAATGCATTGCTTCTGCTGCGTGAAGCATCTTCGACCCGATCCTCGTAATGCTCCACAAACCAGGATTTAAGGTCCTCTGGACAATGGGCCTAACTGGGTCTCTGTAGTCGTACTGCACTCCATCGCGATCATACTGAACTTCTGACTTTGTCCCGGTTGGACGTAGATAGATATTCAGTTTGCGTGTTACGTCTCTTGGTGCTGTTTCAACAAAAATCTTTTAAATTGAATATCTCCGGTTCTGCTGTTTTAATTTTTGCATTTTGGTCTTGTTTAAGTTGTTACAAATTATTTTATTCTTCTAAATCTGTTGTAGGCTCCATTTGTGGTGTGTTTTCAATGTGTTACTGTTTGAAGTGCTGCACAATGTGTTACACACTTTTTCTGAGTTATGCCTGACTGCTTTGTACCAAGCTACCTGAGGGTTTGCGCACTGGTTTATTTAGGGTTTGCTTGTGACTTATCCCTGAGAAGAATTGTGGTTGCTGCTTGAGAAGAGTTTCAATCACTTCAACCATCTAACCCAGTTTATTACAAATACTCTCCACCTTGCCTTGTAGGCTACAAATGCCCACAAAGGCATAGGGATGACTTACTAATATTTAAAAGCTTCTGCTACTGTCACAAAGGGTTAGTTTGATAGGTCTCACTGCAGGTTTAGGACTGATGCAGTCAAGCTACACAGAGTAGGCTGGTAACCATGTTTGCACTGCCATGCTAGTTGATGGCACAATAGGTGCAGTCTAGTAGTGGCATTTGTCTTCCAGGTCTTGGAGGCAGTTTCTGCACCATATACTAGGAATTTACAGGCAAGCTGATGGTGCCAATCGGGGCTAAACCAATTTCAACATGTTTAGCTTTAGTAAGGTGCACATATTTCTAAAGATAGTGTTGAAAAAAAGAGGAAACATTTGTGGTTGCCATCCAAAAAAAGGAGATTCCCTACACTGGCGCATGTTTCGCTGTCTACCTTTTTGTGGATTACCTAGCTTACATTGCAACATTGGCTAAGACTTAGAGCTCCCATACCCATTGACTATTACTTAGTATATGAGTCTCAGCTAGTGCACTTCCTGCCACGCATTTCCCTCTTGGTTGGTTACCTTGAGTGTGTTTTGTCCGTTTGATGGTTTACTAGCAAGTACTAACCTGTTTGAGAGTTCTCTGTCATATGTCTCACTGTTTGTTTGTTACCTAGACTTTGATTCCCTTTTGGTGGGATACATGGTATGGTGTTCTCATTGATGGATTCCTGACATTGAACTCAAATATAGATGAGAGCCTGGTGTGTAAGCCCAGTTGGCTATTACCCAGGTGCACTTTACTGCGGGCGAGTAGTCTGGTGCACCATTTTCTGTTAGTTGGTTATCAGGTTCAGGCTTCCTGGATGGCATTTTACAGTTAGAGGGCTTCCCTGATCAATTGCTTGCTAAAGTTTACTTAGTGTGGGTTGATTCTAGCAGCTTGCCATTAACGAGAGAAGCCCTTCTAAGCCACAGCACCCAAACTGACACCAGGAGATTTAACTTGTTCCATAAAAGAGGTAGGAAAAGAGAAGGCAGGCTAAGAGGTATACTCTTATGTTTTTTTAATCATTTTTAATCTTTAAGCTCAGTGGCACCCGAATTTTCGTCAGTACTGGTATTTATTATATAACCAAAGAACATAAACCTATTTGACTTATTTACTTTTATGTTTTTGCTTTACCTCTGCAGATGGGGTTGAAAATTGGCCTTTTGTCCTGAAATGTTTCTATACATGTTGTCTTTTTGTCCTGAATGTTTGCAATCACTCTCTTTGTCCTGAATGTTTGCAATCACAGCCCAGCATTTGCACTCTACCATGTGGTCACCATATATGGCATTCTGCCAAACTTCGGAAATATTGATTTTACTGCTTGCTCCTAGTTGATGTTTTTATGATATTTTTATGTTCCTACTCCTATCAATGGACTTTGTTTAGGGGTCACCAGGGGTTGCAGCTGCGACCCCTGTCTTATTCCTTGTGTATCCCTCCTGGAACTGCCTTCGCGAACACTGGCCTCAGAGATTACAAATACAGTGCCAAGAATTATGTGATACCATAGGTCTTACAAGTGGCCATGAATCAAAGCTTATCAAAAATGACAAGGAGTAAATCATATCAGTATGGTAATTCTTATGCAATATCTGGACATTACGAATTAGTACCAGTGGACTTGCCGATTATTGTCTTTTAAATGTCTTTTGTTTGCATCTCTGTGTGATTTAGCAGTACATTTTCTCTATGAGATAGACACTAGGCTTCATTGACATCAAAAATGGTGATGCCATCAGGATCACGGATCAATTCCTGGGATACAGGGCCAAAGGGCCATCAAATTACCATATTTCCTGTGATGAAAGTGAAGTAAAAGAGTGTATGACGTCACTTCCGCTGAGGTAAAAGAGGGTACGACGTCACTTCCGCTAGCCCAGGCATTTTCGTTGAATCTACATTTATGCTTGTGTCCATTGATACAATAATAATTCGCTCTCATCAGTTTTTAATATCCTCAAAATGTTCTAGCACATTCAGTGACCTCCAATCACATGTGAATTGTATTTACCTCTCAAGTATAACACACTGGCTCGTTTCCCTCACTCACAGTCTTCCCCATCTTACTTTAAAATGCCACCTCTATATGTTCAGCAGTTTTACTCACCCCCAAACCTCCGAAGGCCGAAACCCGGGTGCAAGTAGATGTACTTTAGCTGCTTGTTTCCTCTTTAGAAATATCTGCTTAACCTCTGCCCTACAGTGGAGAATTACTTTGTTGTTGACTGTACACTGCTGATGGCTGATAAACCCGTAGGTCACTTTATGAACGATTAAATAAATCATGATTTTTTTTTTTATTTTGAATGCGAACCACTTATTGGCACAGCGTCCTTGCCTATTTGATGGGATGTGACATTCTGATTTGTAAACATACTCAGGCAACAATAACTCAATTCAGGTTTGAATGGAATTTCCAAGGACGCATAGGATGATTGTTCGAGGATTTGACAATGGCTACCGAGGCATTAATGCAAAAGTGGTATGCGGGTAGAAATGCCTTACTGTCGTATATAAAGCAAATTCCCTTGGTGTCTGAGACATGCACATGCATGATAATGTTCCTGACACAAGGACACATTGGAGAAGGTTTAGTGACATGCACTGTACATTATGTTAATGGTTAGAAGCAATTACTACTTTTGCAGTTGTCACTCATCTACGATTGTCACTGAATAATAGTCCAGTTATAAATAACTTGAGTGTATTGAGTTGTAGGTGTTCACATTCATTCCTTTAACTCAACCTATTTGGAATCAAATCAAGCTCAAAGAAAGGCCACAGAGCGAACATGACTAGCGAGTACCCCGGATTTTCTAGGGTAGGAGAAATCGCATATTTTTTCCCCACGTTTCATAGGTAATTTAATTTTCGGGAGAAGTGTGTATCTTGTGTGAATTATGCTTGGGTGTGTGAAAAGTGTATGCGAGGTACGCTCAAGCATACACAAATCAAGCGGGACATCCGCTCAGAGTATTGGGCAGTTAGTTGCCTGTGTGAATATATTCCCTTTCGCACAAAAATGAAATCAGATCCCTGTCCCATATATCTTGTTGTGACCTAGGTGATATTCTCTACGTAAAGCAGTGACCCACATGCAGATGTTATGCAAAAAGAGTAAGAGTTGAAAGTCTAGAGCGTCAACCTCAGATCAGGGGAACTAGGGGGGCATATTAGCAAGGGCATCATCCCGCTTTAGCAGCACTTTTGGCCGATAAAATGGCGATTTTTTGATCGCCCAAATGCCAGGCTGTCGCTAACAGCAGTTAGCGGCAGCTTCCAGACGATAGCAACCGGTTTGGTGCCCGCTTTGCATGTCAGCGATATTTATCGCTAATGACATGCAAAGTGGGCGTGCCCAAACTGGTAGCGACTGAAAGCAGTCGCTAACACAGCTATCGCCTATTAGCAATACCCCCGACACGATAAAAAAAAGTGCACTAACCGCGATTAGTGCCAGGATTTTACACCTGGTAAAAACCTGACTTAGTCATGAGAGTCAATGGGAGATGGATTCTACGGCTAAGTCCCCACGTGCCTATTCGCAAGATTTTCCGTAGCGATAGGATTTTTATCGCTGGAAATCTCGCGTTATAGATGGGATTCGCCGCGGTCGCTGGATTTTTTATCGCTGTGGAGATAAACGTTGGTAATACTGCGTTATCTCCATGATAAAATCCAGCGATAGGAGGCGATAAAAAAAATCACGTTAAGCGCAGTTTGTGATAATTATATCAAGTTGTTCTAATATGCCCCTAGGTTCGAGTCTCGGTAAGGACACTCAACATCCTGTGATTTTGGGCAAATCACTCAATCACCCTGTGCCTAACAAATTGAAGGGCATATCATCAAGGCACTGCGATAAAATTATCGCCGCTTTAGTGGCCGTTTTCGGGCGAAAAGCGGCGATAATTTTATCGCAATATCAGCAAGGTCACGCTATCGCGTGAATCCATGCCTCAGGGCCTGTTTCCTGAACGCCCAGCTTTGCATCTCTAATGAGATGCAAAGTGGGCGTTCCTCCCGAAAATAACGTGAGAAATGTTGCTAACCAACATTTCTCCAATTATCTAGCTTCACGCTAACCTGCAGAGGGATAAGAAAAATAGCACTAACCGCGCTTATCACTACTTTTCTTGCACCTGATTTTCATCTGACTTAGCCATTATATCCAATCGAAGGTGGATAGTATGACTAAATCTGCCCTGCCCTATCACAAAGCTATCGCCAATGGCTGTGCGAATATCGCAATCGCACATTCATCAGCTATCGCTTGGATTTTTATTGCTTTGGAGATAAGCGTCGCTGATAGTGCTCTATCTCAGTGATAAAATCCAGCGATAGCCGGCCATAATTATCCTCGCGCTAAGCGCGCTTAGCGATAAATATTGCCGGCTGTTGCTGATATGCCCCTGAATGTGTCTGTCTGTAACACAACTGGTGCTCGGTTCAGTGACTAAATATCGAGGGACATAATATAGAATGGGCAAAATATCGACTCCACAATATCCAAGTACAGAATATAGAATCCCTATCTACAAACAGGTAAGTACTAAAATATCGAGTACAACATATCAATAGTTAAAATATAGTTAACTAGAATATCGAATTTTTTAAATGTATTAAAATAATATAAAAGTAATTAAATATTAAACACAAATAAATAAAACATACTTTAAATAATGTAAAAAAGCTTAAAATGTAAAAATAATAAATGTAATGTAAAAAAACATACTTTTTTAAACATTGATATATTTACTTAATAATATTATAAAATAATTATTCATCCTAATAATAAATTATTTAAAACATTATTAAAATCAAATTTACATATATAAATAAATAAACCTATTATATAAATATAGAAATAAATAATATAATACATAATAATTAAAACAATGAAAGTAATACTTATTATATTAAGTAATAATTATCACTACATTAAATATTACAAAAACTAAAACATTACATAGCTAAGGAAATAAAATTTGTATTCACACTCCAACAAATGCTAAAATAGAGAATGTGTTGGATAGGGAGAGGGTAAAAATGACTATTCCCATTCCAGTGTGTGCAACAGTAGATAAAGTGTTGGATAGCGTTGGGGTAAAAATTACTATTCCCAATCCAAAGAGTGCAACGGTAGGGAAAGCGTTGGAGAGTGCAGGGGTAAAAATTAGTATTCCCACTCCAGAGAGTGCAACAGTAGGGAAAGCGTTGGATTGCAGGTGGGTAAAAATTACAATTCCCACTCCAGTAGGGAAAGCGTTGGATAGCATGGGGTAAACATGACAATTCCCACTCCAGAGAGTGCAACAGTAGGGAAAGCGTTGGATAGCGTAGGGTTAAAAATTACTATTCCTACTCCAGAGAGTGCAACAGTAGGGAAGGCAGTGGATAGCGTAAGTAATGATTTAATATTTAAATTAAAATAAGTTAATGATCAATACCAATAAAAAAAATATTAAAATTATTTACAAATTATTAGAAATAATTACCAATTAATATTTAATTAACATTACATTAATTATCAATAAATAGAAATACAAATACATATTTACTTAATTACAATCAAATTACTTCCCACCCTATTCCCCTATAAACCCACAGCCCGCTCCAAATAATAAATTAATATAATTGACATTATTATCAATTAATCAATTAATAAAAAATAATTACCAATTAATATTTAATTAACAATAAATTAATTATTGGCTATAAAGCCACAACCTACTCCAAATAATACATTAATACAATTAATATATTATCAATTATTCAATTAATACAAAATTAATTATCAATTAATAAAAATTATTTACCAGCTAATAATTAATTATCAATCAATTAATTATCAGTATATAAGGATTTTTTTTTTACTCTATTACAATTAAATTACTTCCCACCCTTTCCCCCTATAAACCCACATCCCGCTACAGAACTAAAACGCAAAAATACATTAGGAATATTTAATAATTCATTAAAATTAATATTTAATTTACTATAATTAAATTACTTCCCACCCTATTCCCCTATAAATCCACAATCTGCTACGGAATTAAATTACGCAAAAATTAAATTACATACCATTCATTACTTTAAAAAAATTAAACATACATCACAAAAATAATATATAATTTTAACACATATACTACCATACATAACACTAAAAAAAAATTGATATTATGGAAAACGATATTTTAAATTTGATATTATGGAATTCGATATTTCCTACCTCAATTTCGATATTCTGACCAACTATACTTTGGTAATTTGATATTCTGTCCTCTCTATATTTTGAATTCGATATTCTGCCCTCTCGATATTTCGAATTCGATATTTTGGGCGTTTACCCCGGTGCTCATGTACAGTGCTATGATGCCTTCGAGTCGAGTTAGCACAATATAAAACAAAAAAAAATTCAATATCTATGCCTTCATCCCTTTACTTTACTGAACTACGACAGGGTGCATGGCATTTATACATTAGGACTTGCGGGTTTAAGTTTAACAAGTGCGGGCAGTGGAAAATCCTAAAGTCATTTTCACTGTTGCAAGGCATATCTCTCTTGTAGACTAACACAGCATTATCTTATTACACATAATATTTACTAATTGCATATTGGAGACAGATTGAGATATGCTGTTTACAATTAAATACATTCTAATATAACATCCTTTTTAATAGTAAAGTCAGATTTTAAATTACTACTCCAAAAAATCCACTTTTTGAAAGTTGGAAATTTGCTGCCTGAACAAACGGTGCCTCTCTGCCCGGGTCCTGGGTCAAATGACTGTGAATAGCTTTGCTGTTGGGGTGGTATATAGCTTCCAGACACTTAGACAAAAAAAGCTTAGTCAAGAGAGGAACGTCTTCCTTACACGATGGCTGGGGAGGTGTTGTGTCCAGTCCTGATTACACTTCAAAGGGCACTGCCTGCAGCACACACAAAGGAGCCTTAATCCAAATATGCCCTTGCCTGTCACCCAAGACAGTTTGGAACCAAATCCCAGGGAAGAGGAAGAACTGACCAAAACCAGTTTTGGTGGCAGGGTCGAGAAATACCTCCACACATATGCAGGCACATGATATAATAATGGAACCTTCAGAACCTTTAATTAGAACACTCCTTGACTGGTGAAACATTCAGGAGAAGGACTGCTTTGCTGTCTGATTAAGAGGTACTGCTTTGTGGTCTGAAGAAGCAAGATTGGACTTGCCTGCCTTGATTTCAGGCCACCCAGAGTGACCTTGAGTCAGTTGGAAGACCTTCTGTGTGAGCTACACTGACAAAACAAGCTTCCAGAGGCCTTGCTGTAACTGCCCAGCTGACCGTAAA
The DNA here is from genome assembly GCF_964261635.1 of Lissotriton helveticus. Lineage (NCBI taxonomy): Eukaryota > Metazoa > Chordata > Amphibia > Caudata > Salamandridae > Lissotriton > Lissotriton helveticus. The sequence continues at coordinate 874,079,899 of NC_136063.1, forward strand.
CATTTGAAATTGTCTGGACCTACCTGAACCATGATTTTGGCCTTTGTTGGAGTAAGTCTTGATCCCCAAGAGGTCCCCCCTATGCTGCTCATCCAAGGATGTAATCAGTGTGAGCTCCTCCTCAAGAATACGTGAAAACCCTGAGGTTTGGGTTCCTCGTTACATTCGGCCACTTCACACAGAGAATCAACAGCCTATGACAAACGTCTCTGTCAAACTCCAGCAGGACTTGCTCTTCACGTAGACAGCAACCGTCCATGATGACTGGAATGTGAGACCTGCACTTTGTTCTGGATGTGATCGTGTGTGACAGTTCACCAACAGAAAGCTCCAGGAATAAGCTGCTCTTTGTGCTACAGGAATTACTGCGTGTGGCACTCTATCTACTCCTTGTGGTTCCCTCTAATGCGAATGGAACTCTTCATGTCAGACATGATAATATACATCTCAGCAGGACTAACCTGGTCCCTGTTTCCAATCCGCACTCCATCAAGGTCGACTTGAACTTGTGACTTTCCGCATGTCCAGTGCAACCTGATAACCGAGAGGCGCTTTGTGCTCCTTGCCTCTACTTATAACCTATATTTAAAAAAATAATATGTCCGGTTCTAATGAAAGAATTATTTTTTTCGTTCTAGTATCATCTAAGTCATTAAAATGTACTCAATTTGCCTGGGTGGTTTTGGATTTTCTCTTGTGTTTTGTTTGAATGCTGCATAAATAATTCCCTATAAGATATGTGTTAGAAATAAGGGTCTCTAGTTGGCAGGTTATTACCTTGTCCAAGTAGGAACCCTTCTTCGTAGTCAGGATAAGAGAGTTACACTTCTAAAATAAACACTGCTCACCTCCTTGGTAGCTTGGCACGAGCAGTCAGGCTTATCTCAGAGGCAGAGCGTAAAGCCTATGCACATAGCACACAGTAATACAGTGAAAACACTACAAAAAGGACACAACACCAGTTTTTGGGAATAGACAATATTTATCTCTTCAAAACAAGACTGAAATGGTGAAAATCCAACATAGAGTTATTCAAGAATGCCAATAAACAAAAATAGACTTTTAGAACTAGTTCCTTGAAGTGTGTAGCTCTGTCTGTGGCTACCACGGTGGTGTGAACCAACCAATCCAACAGTTCCAGCCTGCGGGCAGGCTGCAGTGTCGTGAGACCCTTAAATAGTACCTTTTGTTTCGGCCGACGGAAGCAGTGTCGGATGGCTGCAGTGGGAGTCAAGGCTGCGGTAGGGCATGTGGTGCCCTCAAGTCACAGTGCAGGCAGTGGCTTGGTGGCAGTCATCCAGCGGCATCAGTGAGACAACTCCTGCAGTGAGAGGTGGGGAGTTGCTCGTCGCAGTGCTGACAGTCAAGGTGCAAGCTGCGGCATCCGTTGATGATCTTGGATCAATGAGGCTGGTGTCAGTGGCCTGAGAGTGCAGTGTGGAATGGGGCGGTGTGTTGTGTAACTAATGAGCAGTGCCCCTAGACCACATTGCAAGCAGCGGCGACAAGGTCAGCTTGCAAAGGCATCATTGGTGAGACGAGAGTGGCAGAGTGAAATGTGGCTATGGGAAGTATGGTGTCCACAGGTCACGATGCAAGCAGCAGCTTGGTGGCAGCAGCAGACTGCATTGGTGAGACAAGGGTTGCGTTGAGAAGTGCTGCTGTATCCTCTGTGATGCCTTCAGGTCACAAAACCACTAGCAGTCTCTGTGACAGGGTCTGATTGCGTTTTCCCTCTGTGGCAACTGAGACACACAGTCCAAGAGTGGATACCCAGAGAAAGGAGAAGTTTGTTTTGTTCCTGAGACTTCTTGAAATGGAGGCAAGCTTTACTTTAAACCCTTGGAGATACCCAGAAGAAGAAGTTGAAGAAAGTTCAGTCCAATCTGTTTATTGCCCAAGACAGAGGCAGCCACTGTAGGCCAACACAGCAAAGCACACAGCAAAGTGGTAGTCCCTACTCACAGCATCTCTGGGTCTTCTTCTTGGCAGGTTTCTTGATCCCAAAGAGTGCCCTTTAAGTCTTCAATTTAACTAAGACTTTCAACAGGAGGCAAGACCTACTTCAAGCTCTTGGAGATAACGCTAACAAAAGGATAATGAACGTACAATCCAGCCCTTTCCCTGCCCAAGACGGAAGCAGCGAATAGCAGGCAAACACAGCAAAGCACACAGCAAAGTGGCAGTTCCTCCCGACAGCTTAGCTTTTCCAGCCCTTCTTCCTTATAGGTGTCTTAGTTCAGCAGTAATCTAAAGGTCTAGGGTCAAGGCCCTAATATTTATGCCAAACTTTCTTTTGAAGTTAGCTCAAAAAAAGTTTCACTATCCACATAAAACAGTTCTGCCTGACTCAGGCCAGGCTCACTCCAGGAGGGGGAGATAGCTTTGTGGAAGGCAGCCACAGTCCATTCAGGTGCATGCAATAACTCTTCCGACTACTCTAAATGCTGTCAGGTCTATTCAGCCTGGCTATGAGTCAAACAGGAAAGACAGGACACACCTCCGTCCCCCCTTGTGTCTATCTAGTGTGAATGCACACCCCCTGCTCCCGTCACTCTGAACCCGGACGGGGAATACACAAATGGCACACAGGATGATTAGGCAAAGTAAAAGTATAATTTTCAAACACACAATATAAAAATCATCTTTACTAAAAGAGATACCTTTAAATTCTGAGTTCAGAAATCTTAAACTCCAATTGTACATCGTGTCCCAATGGAAAGTTATGCTTGTAAGATGTTACAATGCAACTCCCATTTTCGCCTATGAGACAGATAGTCTTGAAATAGTGAAAATCAATTTGCACAGTATTTCACTATCAGGACCTGTATCACACACCAGTACATGTCCTACCTTTCACCCACACTGCACCCTGCCCAAAAGGGGTACCTTGAGCCCACCTTTGGGGTGTCTCACATGTAAGTAAAGGGAAGGTTAGAGCCTTGGAAGTGGGTGCTCTTGCCAGGTCGACATGGTAGTAAAAACTACTCACAGACACTGCAGTGGCAGCTCTGAGAACCCTCTGTAAGGCTACTTGTGTGTGTGGCACAATCAGTGCTGAAGGCCATCTAATAGAATTAGATTTACAGGCCCTGGGCACGCCAATGCACATTACAAGGGACTTATTAGTAAATAAGATATGCCAATCATAGAAACACCAATCCATAACCACAATTTACAGTAGGAGCACTTGCACTTTAACACTGAACAGCAGTGAGAAAGTGTGCAGAGACAATAAACCATCAAAAACATAGTCAAAAACAGGAGGCCAAAAACTAAAAAGTATGGGGAAAACCTGCCAAAAATTCCAAGTCAAACAATACACCTGGCTTTTTTAGCAAGCAACTCGTGGGTTAAGCATGGGTTAGTTTAGTGACTTTTGAAGTTCACCCTGACAACGAGTGTGTTTCTTATTTAACTCGGGCTTCCACCCTTCAAATCTGAAAGCCAATTCTATCATTTGTCAAATTTTTCCGTTCAAATTTGCAGTCCAGGACATTTATAAATGTGTCATTCTATATGTAGGCCTTATTTATTGTCTTTGCCAACTTTCAGAAGTACTTTTCGAGATAGACGTCAGTCACCTGACCACATCTTCGTCCTTGCCTCTGGGTACCATTTCTAGTCTAGATCTGGTTCCATGTATTTTGGTTCATCAGTTTTGATTTTGTCAAAAAGAATGCCTGTTTAGACTAATATCTGAAATATACAGTAATAGCTTATATTTTGAAAACCCTGTCTACCATGCATTATACAAAATGCTGGCTTCTGCAGTTAGAATTCCCAGCAAGGAAATTCAGGGTGGGAGCTGGTGGTGAAGTCTTTCTGTCCCTGAGACTTCAGCAGGCAGTCCTTTGAAAGTTCCTTCTCCTTTCCTTGGCAATGAAGACACCACTGCAAGCCAACCCAGCAAACAGCACACTGGCAGTCTAAACTCCTGCAGCTTCCTTGGTTATTCTCCTTGGCAAAAGGTTTGTCTTGTTCCCAGAAGTGATCTAAAGTTCTTGGGTCTGGGTCCCAATATTTATATCCCAAAATCCTTTGTTCTCTGAAGGCAGAGAGGCCACTGCCTAGTCCAAACCAGTTCTAGGGCACTTTGTTTACAGAACTCCTTCTTTCCTTTCACAGTGAAGGGCAGAAACATCAGGCGCCCCACAGGAGGTGAAGCCAGCATTGTGGAGGGAAAGCACAGCCCTGGAGCACTTTGTTGACATGATTCCTTCTCTTCTTTCACAGTGCAAGGCAGAGACATCAGCGGGACCCCAGGAGGTAGAGCCAGCATTGTGGAGGGTAGGCCAAGCCCTATTCAGGTCCCAGGTACAACCCATCTAGATGCACATATCCCTATTCACCACTGGTCTGACTCATTCTGTCTCCTGGAATCCCCCAGCCCCGTCACTCAAACTCCAGACAAGGAATACACAACCTAACAGAGGCAGGCTTTGGATCGTTAGACAAGAAAATACCTACTTTCTAAAAGTGGTATTTTCAAACACAGAATGTTAAAACCAACTTTACTAAAAGATGTATTTTATCATTCTGGGTTCAGGCATACTAAATTTGAATTTCTACCATGTTCCCTGAGTCGGTTAGAATTGTAAGATGTAATAATCTCACTGCCCATTCTGGCCTATGGAGAACAGGTAGCCTTGCAATAGTGAAAAACAAAAATGGTTGTAATTCACTATTAGGACATGCAGCACACACCAGGGCATGTCCTACCTTCTACTTACAACACACCATGCCCTTGGGCCTACCATAGGGGTGTCTGATATGAAGAAAAGGGAAGGTTTAGGGACTGGCAAGTGGGTGCACTTGCCAAGTCGACATGGCAGTCACAGACTGCACACAGGTCTTGCAATGGCAGGCCTGAAACACACTTGACTAGCTGCTTCTGTGGGTGGCACAACTAGTGCTGCAGCATTTGATTTACAAGCCCTGGGCACTAATGCTGCACTGTACTAGGGTCTGACAAGTAAATCAAATAAAACAATCATGGAGTCACTAATCAATACATCAATTTAACATAGGGAGCACTTGCACTGTGGCACTGAATAGCAGTGGCACAGTGCCCAAAGCATATAACCAGCAAAACATATCAAAAACAGAGGAGACAATCCGACAAAATAGAAGGGAGACTCACGCCAATGATGCCAGGTCTAACAGGGGACAGATACAGAAACCATTTTCATCCCATACAACTTTTTACCATTTCAAACTTCAGAAAATTAGGTTTACACCCCTGTATCACTTTTAAAATTTCACTGTGCAGCCTGGGGTCACGTACATGAGCCAAATAGGGAAGTACTGTATGCTAGTCAAGAGATTCTAATATGAAGCTAATAGAAGGTTTCTCCCTCAAATAGGCCATGCCCAATATACAACCTATTTTTTCTGATGATTCTCCCAGAGCTTGTTTGCCTGGAAAGGTGGACTATGTTCCAATTGTGATCCGTTAAGAATGCAGTTTTTGATATCTTTTATCCTGGCCCACTTCCTTTCACTATAAAGGCTTTCTTTCCAGCATAATCTAGAAATATTTGAAACTGCTACCGATAACTCATTAGGAAATCTCAAAATGCAGAAATTCGCCTGCAAATTCCAAGAAACCAAATTCTCCTCCTTATACACTGTATCATGGTCCCTGGCAGAAGCAACAATAATCTCTGAGGGACAACCCCCTCCAACATATCCCAGATACAGGAAGGGTCTAATGCATGAACCTCTGCCCCATCGAAACCCTGGGGGGGTATTTTCTGTTCATAGGCTTTCATAGGAGGAGTACCAAGCCCCTATACATCTGATTAAACTTAACCAGGCATCCAGATTGTAACAAAGACCTGAATTTAACACTACCCATGTGATAGAAAGTCAGCCCTAAGTACTTATAGGAGTCCACCACTTCTACTGCTAGTGAGTTAGAGAACCTTTTAAAACTATTCACTTTTTTCCCAAAACAATAAGCTTAAGTTTTTCCAGATTCAGTTCCAAGGAGTTATTAATATTTAATTTTTTTTATGGAGTTTTATATAGCACAAACTTGACGCGAAGGTATCGGGTATCAGAGCGCTTTACACGAGCACCAGTTGCATTACATGAGGACACATGAATTTTTTAGTGATTTGCTCAGAATGACAGGATGTTGTGCGTCCTAGCCAAGACTCGAACCCGGTTAACTAGATTTGAGGTCGACCGCCCTAGCTGTTAGGCCAAGTCCTCTCCCCAATTATGTTTGCTTTATACACCAAGGGAGCCCAATTTCCTTTGAAAACAAATAGGGTTGGCTTACGCCAAATTAATCACCTGCCGCTGATCAAACAGCAAGCCCCTGGAGCGGCTCCCCATCACCTGGCAGACACCGGGGTGTTCTGAGGGCCGTAACAGGGTCTCCTGGTGGGCCTGCCAGAGGTGGGGCCTGTCGCCTGGTGCCTGCAGAGACTGGCTGCGTGTGTGCCTATGGGGCTCTCCAGCACCAGAGGCAGCTGGAGAGGCCAAAAGGCTACGCTGAATGCTACCAACTTCGAAGAGGACTGCCACGAGCGATCCAGGGCTGCCGCATGTGGGTTTGGCTTGCTTGAACCACCGATGGATCGTCCCGGAAACTGAAACGGATTGCAGGGCAAGCAAATTACTGCAGAGGTGCAGCCCCTCCTGCTAGCAACTGCCACGTTAACAGGACTCATGGAGGCAGACCTTGGGGTGTCTTGGAAAAAGAGAACACAGGCAGACCAGCCTCTTGGAGTTACCCCCTGCTCCAGCTGCGGTAAGCGACATCTGCCATGATACAATTGAACTGGTCAACTCGATCTGTAGTGCCCCAGTTGAGTGGGGGTTGCGGTGGGTGGGCTGGACAGCGTAATAGGAGTCCCAGATCCTGCCTTCTGCCAGACAGCCTATACTGCTGGATAGTGCCCCCCTAGACTTGCCCTCAAACATGAGACACAAGAGGTAAAGAACGATAGACATTGGGCATGATTCTGCCCTCTGGCCTATGAGTCTCTTGTCCTAGGGGGAGACTGTGCCGCAAGGCTTCTCAGATTTCTAGAAGGCCTATGGTAGTATGGGCCAGTGACCAGTTGGTGGGCCCAACTCACCCGTGGGAGAGATGAGACGTGGTGTCTCCTCCCTAGAGAGACACAGTTCTACGTGATGTGCAGGAAACCCAGGGTGCATGATGTAGGAGAGGATATTGGCCCCGGACACTACATAAAATTACCACATGGGAGGAAGAGGCCTGTGTGATCCGCTTCCCACAGATGTGGGCACTGGGCTCCCACTGACACAGTTTGGGTTAACTTTACATGAAGGAGGACTGACTGTACATTTGAAATTAGGAAAGCCCACCAGATAGGCCACAGAGAGCACCCATTCTCATCTTGGCTCCGTGTCTGCACACCCAGAAGTAACAGATGCCAGGCACTGAACACCCAGGCAGTGTGGTGTTGAAGTAGGGACTACACTAAAACAAGAGGGCTACAAGAGAAATTCCCTTATTCTCCCCGGCTCCTAAGAAATACTCTTAGATACCTGATAGAAAACCTACTCAGTCAGAGCCACAGACACAAAATGAACTGCGCCAAAGGGAAGCAGGCTTATGAATGCATCTCTGGAGGGACGCACACCAGCTCAATAGAAGGTTCTTCCCCCATAACCTAGGACAACGTTCTACCACCTACACTGGATCCTCCTTCCCCCCAGTGAAAAACTTCCTCCAGTGGATCAAGGAGTGTACCAGAACAATTTCCCCCACCAAACCAGCCAAATCCAAAGGCCCGGCAAGAAGAGCCAGCTGGTTCACCGCAGATCTGAAATCCAACAAAAGCAGCTGTCAGCAATTAGAAAGAAAGTGGCTCACCACCAAAGATATAGGAGACTAAACCACTTTAATGACAGCTCTCAGTCAGTACCACTGCCTCTTCAAGAAAACAAAGAATGCCCTAGCAGACCGGATAGAAGCCAGCACAAACTACAGCAAGGAACTATTTGTCATTGTGCAGGAGTTCTACAACCACGCAGCTGCTGTGCAGACTTCTTACATGAAAAGATCTCAGCCATCTTTGAAAACTTCAAAACCCAACTCTCTGCCGCTGACAGAATCAGCCTACTCACACCCACAAACAAAAACCTCAAACTCCCACTCATCCATTGGTTCTGTCTCACAACTCAAGTCACTATCTCCATCATGAACTCTGTGCACTCTGGAGCACCCACGGACTCCTGCCCCAACCACATCTTCAACCTTGGGAGCAAGTCGAGTGACGATGTGCTCAAGAAAATCCTGAATAGATGTATCACCTCGGCCTCCTTACCTGAGATCTGCAACCATGCTGAAGTGAGGCCCCTCCTGTAAAAAACATCCACAGACCCAACAAAACCAAAGAACTAAGGCCCCATCCCTCTGTTCCCTTTTCCAGCTAATGTTCTAAAAAAAATGAATCACCCAGCAGCTCACCAAGCATTTGGATCAAAACAACCTCCTGGACCCCTCTCAATCCAGAATCAGAGCCACCCACAGCACTGAGACATCCCTAAATACAACCACCTATAAAATCAGGGCCCTCCTGGACCACATCAAAATAGCAGCCCTCATCCTCCAGTACCTGTCAGTCGCCTTAGACAACGTCTCCCCTCACATCTTGATCAATAGTCTTCACAACATCGAAATCTAGGAGACACCCTCAAAAGGGTTACCTCATACTTCAGAAGAAGAACCCAGAGGATCAGTCTCCCACCATTCACCGCAGTACCCAAGACAATTATCTGTGGGGAACCCAAAAGGTCCTCCCTCAGCCCCTCACTCTTCAACACCTATATTGACCCCCCTGGCTGAAACAGTCAGATCACATGAACTCAAAATCATCTCCTATGCCAATGACTAGGGGTGGCCGGAATTTGCGTAGTCGTGCTACGCAATTCTCCGCGAAACCCCACAAAATCTCGGTGAGCACGTGGAAATTCTGCGAAGATGCGGAATCGCTTGGCCAGCCTGTTCTTGAAGTGTTTGTGCCTAATCACGTTCAAATATGTCGCCAACTTGCCCATGCGGTCGCTAATGTGCGTGGCCTTTGGGTTATCCTCTTCTAGTCTTCTTAATCTTGAGGTTTTTCAAAAAATTCCCACCAACAAAATGCCCAACCAGATATTTAACTATTTTTTATAGGATACTAGTACATACTACTACAGTTGTGGGGATTCTGAATATACAGAACTATGCAGGGGACGTTGTTGATAGGAGGTTGGGCCTTCCTCATACCTCACCCACAATCCCCTGATCGACCAGCTATAGTGTCTCATTAGTTCCCCGAACTCCCTGAAGAAACCCAATGATTAGACTACCCGAAACATAACACAACACAACACTCGTTTAAGTCCACAATCAGCACCAAATACCACAGATTCTATGTAAGTTCAAAAGGTTTATTTTCAATTTCCAAGCTCTGTATGTTGTTCTATATTGCAGTATACTAACTATAAGAGCCAGCACCAACAGCAAAATGCATAAGATTAGCACCATGGCTGCTGGAGACATTCCTCTGCTGTGCTGGGCCATAATAGAAATGGGTTTGGTCATGACGAGCTCAGCTCGTCATGAGCACACCAGAGGTGTCCCTCTTGATGAGCTGAGCTCGTCATGAGCACCGAAGGGGTTAAAACAATAAACATTGTTACAACTACAAGTCCAGAAAAGACAAAATTGGCAATCATGATAACTGAACAGTGGTTGAAGAACCACCCTCCCCTTGGCAGGAATATAGTTTATATAAAATAATAAATGAAGATCTCTGAATGAATTCTGGGTGACCCCTTACCTTAGAAGAACCTTGAAGTACTAGTTACACCATAAGCACTGCAAAGCTCTGTTTCGTAGAAGGTAATCTTCCATCTGTAATGACAAAAATGGTGCCCCTTAGTATATTGCAAGCATATCTCAGTTGTGCAAATAGTGTAGCATGTGATGGCTAAGCAATACGGACTGACCACCAGAACTCAATAACAAAGTTACTTGTTTTTCAAACTTGTACGCAGCGCTCAGACAGTAGCAGTATGAGCTCATGTGGGCTCAAGGCTTCTTAGTTCTTACACAACAAGCTGCGAGGTAACGGGTGCAAAAATAAAAGACACAAAGCTAAAATGGTTGCGTGGCTCAGGCTAACTTAGCAAAGAGACTTGCATGACCCTAGAGACCATAACACTACTAGTGTCTACTCTACTCTAGTAGTACAAGATTTGTACTAGTGATGTCTGTTGTATATGTATGTATTTTACTTTTGTTTGAATCTTGTTAGTGAAAAAGAATAAATAGGGGGAGGTCTATATGGCATCTATGAAACGTGTAATGTTTTTCTAGGCGTACTACCAACCACCAATGCCGGTGCCAGCGGCAAGGGTGATGCGGCCATTCCAGAGGGGGCAGGAGATGCGGCACCTGCAGGGGCTACAGGGAGTGAGACAGCAGCAGTGGCGGGCGGTGGTAAGTTATCCTTACTTATTGACATTACACTAGTTGCAAGGGTGTACAGTACACTGTACTGTTGAGACTTAGTAAGTAAGAAGTTGTTGTGAACAACAGTTGAAGAAGACACCCATTACTTAGCATTAACAATAGGGAGTTGAGTAACCAATGGCCTCTTCTATCTGACTTCATCTCAGCTGTGAAAGTTTTATGGAGAAGACTAAAAGTCAGATCAGATGACCTTGATGGGTGTGTTAAACAAAAAGAAAAAGAAGGGTGGGAGGAGGAAGGATGGGCGAGATGTAATATTTATGACTGGCAGAGAAGGATACATGGGATGCATGCATAGGTGGCTGATAGCAATCAGATGCATGAGTGGTAGAAGGATGGGTGGAAGGTGAAAGAAAATATGCTACCTTGGTGGGTGAAACTGTATGGGTGGAGGATAGCAAGAGTTCTCAGTGATGTTTGGGTCAAACCCTAAGCCAAGGCAAGCAAGGAAGAAAAGGAAGCATGGGTGGGTGTTTACAAAAAAAATGAATAAATGTTTGTTGGTGAAACAAACTAAGGTTTGTTGAGAGATTAATAAGAATGATAGACATTTACTTTCAATGGATGGATGCCTGGATGGTATCATCATAGATAGCACAGGTGTAGACTGTCACTGGGTGAAGAGTCTTAGGGGCACATTACTATGGAGGGCAGACTTTGTCCCCCCGCCATACCAGTGGGGAATGGGACCACATCCAATGCTAGGGGCGGTCACGCACACCCCATTATGATGCGCCCGCCACTCTGGCGGGCGCATCCCGTATTTTTAACATTGCGGCGGGCGGTGCTGAAAGCACCGCCCACCACAATGCTAAAAATGCATGTTGTGCTTTTTAAAGCACAACGTGACAGGCACCGTGTGGTGCCTGTCACGTTGTTCTTTGAAAGGTAGGTACCCCCCCATGTGTACCCCCACCCCCTGGAGTCCATGGAGGCCCGCATGCCTTTCCAGGGCGGCAATGGCGACATGGAAAGGCATTCAAAAATGCAAATTCTAATATGGCTGGCAGTGTCTGAAAGACACCACCACCATATTGAACCCTTTTCCGCCCGGTCAACATGTCGACTGGGTGGAAAAGCGGCGGAAGGTCTTTTCGTCCGCCACTGACCCCCAGCCTTTATAATATGGCGGGGGGTCTTTTCTACAGAAATGGCCAGCCATCCTAATGGGGCCCTTAGTTTGAAGAGGCTATTAAAGAAACCGCGCCAGAGTAACAAAGCCGGGGAGAATCTAAGTTGTTTTTTTTCAGAATACTACCTTGACCCACAGTAGTTTGCAAGCACCACATATATATTGTGTATGTATGTAGTAGTTATCATCAAGCACCTTCCTCCGACGCAGAGGACAACTCCCTACCTATGTTAATTTTTTTTCAACTGTGCTAGCCATCCTGCCATGGGTGGCCTATTGGCTGGTTACACAGTCAATCAAAACAAAGTACCTCATGTTGTCTCATATATAATCAATGATCATTGGATCAGATACCATCTGCCTTTTTCTAGTAGACAGGGCAGGGTGAAAGTAAAATTAAGCAGTTGCCCTTGATGTAACAGAGTATGGCCAGTGCCACCTGTAAAAGAAAAATACAAGCTTCCCCACCTGCAGACAGTAGTAAATAAAACTAACGTGGGTCTGTGTCATGACTCTAGTATGTTTGTCTTGAACTGGCATGCCGGCTACAACAAAGTTATGTTCATTTGGCAAAACGAGAGAGAAGAAGAAGACTGGTGTACAGTGTACTTGAGTTCATACATAGAGCTAGTATAATGCCATAAACTCCTACAAATGTTAAAGGCAGAGAAAGTGGGAGGATAGATACATACCACAAATGCTATGTACTGTGCTTGCTAGAGCTACTGTGCCACTATGTGTGAATTAATTTGTGTTACTGTTTTGCAAAGAGTATTGGTTAATATTTTTTTCCTTTCTTGATATAGCTACTCCTTCCCAAGCAAAACCATCCACGAAGGAGTTGGCAGCCAAGGCCCGGCGCCGGAAGCTGAAAGCCATCTGCCAAGAATACCGACAACTGGTTGCTCTGGCGGAGGAGGAGGAGGAGGCAGCACAGCTGCAGCCTCCTCCAATGCCCCGGGCCCCAGCCAGGCCCCTCCAGTTGTATGGCGCCACGGTCAGACAGCCGCCGGCCACCACCCTTTAATATCTAGCACTGCTGCCCCCCCTGTGGATGCAACTGCAGGGCAAATGCGTCCGCATGTTCCTCCAGAATGCTCACCTAGAGGAGCAGGTAGAGGAGGTGAAGAAGAGGCTAAAGCTCCCGGAGAAGGCAGACCGAAGATCCCGCCAATAACTTGACCCTGTTGAATTGCCCCTTTTTTAATCCTTTTTTTGTGGGGGTGGGAATTGGTCATTGCGTTGGGGTTTATTTATTATAGATATTTTGGACATTGGTTTGACTTTATCATTTTGGACATTGGTTAGGGTTAGGGAGAGGGGTGGGTCGGGTGTTGTGAGATTTGTTTACATAGTTAATTTTTGTTTGGGTATTACATTATATTTCTACTTAAACATAGCAATACTTTGTTAATGTATTGTGGGGGGGGTACTGTTTTACGTCACAACATGGTTTCCTTGCTGCTGCAGGCAGGGCAGCACCAAGTGTTGGATTTAATAATCTGCCGATTTTGTAACACACAAAAAGATAGATGAGGTACCCCTCACTCAGTGACTTGCCCTACTAGTACTGTCAGTCTCTGCTCCTAGTCTATGCATTCTGCAACTGGACTCAAAGGGTGTGTGAAATTGAATTAATGAAAACAATTCAATTATTAATTATACCTCACCCAAACTTCTTCTCTTACCTGTGCTTGATGTTTACCTTAGGCACAGCGTTGACTGCATGGTGATGATGGTTTTCTTTCCACACATGCGATGGTTGTGGTGGGAGTAGTAGTAGACACTGGCAGTAGCATTTGCAAAAAAAGTAAATGAGAAATTCAGTCGCCTGAGAGAGACTGTGGGAGGAGTTGTAGAACAAAGTATGGTACAGAACTTACTGCCAACCAATAATATTCCAAAATACAATAAAAGTTAATGGTGGCGGGGATAGCCTAGTACATAGAATTACAACAAACTCTCGCTGTGTCGGGAGTCACTCGACTAGGCCTACAGTACACTCGACACAAGCATAACCGTTAATGCTGTGTAGGATGATGAGAACAAATCCAATTGATGCAGGCAATTAATGTTGATGATAAGGTTCCTTTGGTAAAAAAAATTACCTCGCAAATATACTGCTCATGGGTGGGCAAGCAGAAGAAGATACTCGCCATGCCTTGAAGTTGAGTTAGTGTTGCTTTTGCCACATCCGCCCCAGCTATTGTGAGATACATTTTTGGTATACATTTAATTTAGTCACACCTCAATAAGTCACACAGCCCGGGGGAAGATGGTTAGGGTTTGATGAATAGTTGGGAAGGGGGATTTGGGGAAAGGTTTGACAAAGAAAAATAGTAAGCATGGACAAACAACAAAACACCATTTTTGTAGACTACCATATCCATAAATATGTTAAGGGAGAAAAAGAAAATGCATGCATGGTGATGATACTTGATGGTTAATGATAAGTAGTACTTACTAACTACTACTAGACAATTAGACAATACAGGGCAGCAGTATATTAATATTATGCAATTTGCCTTGCCTGTCTGCCCTCGGGAAGACCTGGATTACATACAGTTTGTGCGCTGTTGTACCCGGCTTACTTTTAAAGATAGCAAAGAAAATTTAAAAATAGCTGTAGGGATGAATTATAAGCAGAGACCAAACATAATATTAATAAGAACAACACATGGTAGTAATGATTGAAGACAAAAAATTAAGCAAATTATTTAAAAGATGATGAAACTTAATACTGTTACTGTGTAGTCCTTGTCAAAATGGGGAGTTGCATCTCGGCATTCCTCTTGGTCCTCCCTTCCATGGATGCTACGTCCATCAATCTTCTATGATGCCACTGCCTGCCTGGCAGATGTAGATTCATTGGTACGGTAAATGTGGGTTGTTTTTTCCAAGTATAGCACAGGGTAAGGGCCGGCCTGTAATTTTAGATGGAAAAACAAAAGGGATATTGAAAAACCAAGTAGAAAAAGAATACATAAATTAAGGTGGAGTTCAACAAGAACACTTTCAGAGGTGGCATGGATGCATCATGTCTACTCTAGTCTGTTTCCAGCATTAACCTACAACAACGACAGGACAGGGCAGTCCCACGGGGACGGCTCCCTTTGGACATCCTCCATTTAGCTTACATTTTTTGACAGAGTCTGACAAAGCAAATATCCAGCACCTTATCATTTTACAAATTAAGTGACTAAATCAATGCACCGCTGTCAGTCATACCACACTACACTCGACTCCACCACTAAACAGACATGTAGGTCTGCTGTGGTTGTTGTTGACTTGTTTACCTTTTATGCCACTCACGAAACACCCTGACTTATTCCATCAATCATCTCCTATCCTACTGAGTGACTGCGAAGATTTTATGTCACTGTGGTCATCATCATCATGGTGTTGTCCAACTCAGTGTGCAGTGTATAGATTAAGTCCCCTTTCTATACTCAAAATGCAATGTATCAGCCTGCAGTAGAAGTACAAATGTGTTACTGAAAATACAAGAAGGGAAAAATTACCTTGAGTTACTTTTAGTGTGTAGATTAGAAAATAGTACACAGTGAATTAACTGTATGCACAACAAACAACAACAACAACACAAATCACTTAGTCAGCATCCAATGCATGGCATCATTCATTACCTGTTCCTTCTCATCTTCAGTTAATGGGGAGTCTCTCTCAGCTTAGAAAGAAGGATAGCTATAGTAGTCATCATCATGTTCCACTTCTTTTAGAGGGACTCAACGTGGAAAGATTTAATGTTTTCTTCTAATATGCTTCATCCAATCATCATCTGGCTTGAGGGCAATGGATTTAGGGAGATTCAGGAGGATGGAGGAGCAGGATTCGGAGGAGTGGACTGTAAAATGCAGACAGCTGAAACTCATATATGGCAATAAAAAGACTAGAAGACAGTGGGGATGGATTTGTTGTGATTCAAAGTTTCAAACCAGAAAGACAGACACACAAAAAAAAGTAAATAAGGAAGGAAGACAGTAAGTAGTGCAAGCCTAATTGTCAGGGAACTATAGCTCATCCTCAAACTCTGGGAGTTCAACCAGAAATAGGTAATCATCATCTAACACACTACTTCCATCATCTGAGCCGCTGTCCTCATCATCCTCCGTTGATTCTTGTATTGTGTAATTCGGTGGTATAAAGTGTTGATTCATTTTGATGATGGTTAACCTCTCAACGTTTTTGGGCGAGAGACTGCTCCTTCTCACTGTTAAAATAGAATCAGTAGCACTGAAAACACGTTCAGAAGAGATACTTGTGACAGGGCAAGCCAAATAGTTTATCGCCAGCCTGCTGAGCAGTGGTCATTGGCCCCTTTTCCCATACCAACTCCGCAATGGGTTTTGATCAGTGTACATCCCTGTTGGGTCATCCAGATAGGCCTGGACCATCCGCTCAATGTTCAGGGGTGTAACACTTTGTTCGGCCTCTTTTGTCTTTGCATCAGCACTGGACCTTGCTGTAAATACCAATACTTTAATGATTTTACTGGGGCTGATGATCCGGTTCTTGCTGTTGTCAATAGTGTTGCTGAGTCTTCTGAGCTAAGCGCACTGCCCTCAGGCTCCGAAGTTGAACTTGACACTGGATGCCCTACTGCAGTACTTGATTTGGGTTCATGTTCGCGGCCTTTTAATTACCAGCCGTTCATTTTCCAAATTACTGGCTGCCTCAGCTATCCATGTTTTGTACCGGGCAACATCCAATTCTGAAAAAGGAATTCATTTCTTACTTTTCTTTGCAGATTTGGACCGTGGATCCAGAATTGTGGCACATATGTAATGTTCTTGTGGCACAATCTTATGTTGCACCCTTGTATTGTCAGCTAAGCGACAGGATAAGCTCTCCACCAACTCATACGCTTCTTTTTTTTCCTTTATACCTTTGTAGGCTTCAGACACCTCCTTCAGCTGTTGCTCTAGGATGTGCAACAATGGGATAGCTTGGCCCATAGTGCAGTCCTCCTTGCTGACTTCATGTGTGAAGACCTAGAAAGGAAGAAGCATTTAACTAGGCACCATTGGTCCATCTGAAGGGTAATGCCTTTCAAAGTAGCATCCACTCTTCGCATGACACATTCATTGATTGGTCTGTACTGCTCAAGCAAACGGTCAAGCATGTAATAAGTTGAGTTCCAACGTGTTGCCACCACCTGGATGAGTGCTTTGACTGGCATTCTATAGTCACGTTGAAAGATCCTCAGCTGCTTCCGAGCTTTAAAAGAATGGCTGAAATTAGTGCATATTCCTCAGCAGGTGGTCAGTAAGTTGCTGACTATTGCTTCTTTTTTCAGAAAGTCCGGAACTATAATGTTAATGCAGTGTGCCCAACACGGCACCCTGAAATGGGAACCAAGCTCCATGGCCTTAAGTACATTACTGCCATTATCTGTGGAAACAAAACCAATCTTAAGCCCTCTTGGGCGCAGCCATTCTAAGACCTTGTTGTGAAACTCTTCCAACATGTTTGCAGCAGTATGAGTGGCATTAAAAATCTCAGCTGTGTCAACAGCACCTACTTCAGATAGCTTATCTCTAACCCCCACAAAAGAGACCCAGTGTGCAGTGATGCACATGCAAACTGTGGCTTGGCAACTGGTCCACATGTCCGTTGTCAGGTGGCTATTGTAAACAGCACTCTGCTGCAAAGCTTGTCCAACCAATTCCAGCACATCGTGATGTAGTGCTGGGACAGCAACTCTGGTGAAATAGGACCGGCTGGGCACCTTCCATTTAGGGCAGATGGCTGACACAAATTCAAGGAAATCCACCTCTTCCACAAATGAAAAAGGGAGAAGGTACAGCTCTAACATTTTAGCCAGCTTTGCATTATACAACTGTGCCAATTTTGTGGTTGCGTTGGTACTGCCCCTGCAACCTAAGCATGCTCTCAATGGTTGGCTGGATTATTTTTCTTTGTGGTACAGCTGTTTTCTTGATCCCAGTTGGGCTCAACTATGCACTTTTTTTCATTGCAGTACTCAGTCACCTTGGCGTCTCAGTCTGACTCTGAGTATGGCTCTTACTGCGGTGCCACTGAGATGTTGTGAGGATGTGGGCGGTACCACTACACTGCTGGGGACATGGCTAGAAATGTCTCCCTCTTGTTCACCTTCCACCGTGATCATATCTTCCCCTAATTCTTCATCCCCAACAACAGCAATGGGTTCCGTTTTACTTTTTTCTAAGCGAAGTCGGTGAGCCTCCCACTGGATACTGTGGTGTATTTTGAGATGACTTGTTTGGCCTCTGGTACCATAGTTTGTACCAAGCTTACCCCGCCTAACAGCATGTTGACAAATTGAGCATATAGCAATGTTCTCCTCCTTACTGCTAACCAAAAAGAAGTCCCAAACTGGGGAAGAGAACTTTCTGGTGCTGCTGGATGTGCCACTTTCAAAACCAGATGAAGGGGAGGGTGGGTTTGGAATGTGACTCTGTACAGTTACTCAACCACAACCTACCGATGTGGTGGTTGAGCTGGATGTAGGTCCCTGCCGGTCATTTGCAAATGCAGATATGGAAGCAGGAGGTCGTGTTGGTGTTACCTGTGTTGGTGGTATCTGTGCTACATCCCTTGCAGCCATTTTGGATAGGGTAATTATGTTGGTCTCCATCTCCTTTGGACCAGGAGTGTTGTTCTACCTCCATAACTTTAAGGCTTTCTGGAACCTTCCTTTTACCTAGCCTTTTCTTGTGGCGTGCATCACTCTCAGACTAAGCTGGTGGCTTCCAAGTGGCATCTCGATCATCAGAAACGGGGCTTGAAGAAGAAGATGATGGACTAACCCTCCCTTGCTGGGAGTCTGGAAGACAATGGATCTTCTGAAACAGTGGCTTGCTCCACTTTGTCTGCAGGAAGCTCGACTTCCTGAAATGTCCCTACTTCAGGAGGAGCAACTACTATTGTGGATTGTTGTTGTGGCTGTTCTTGCTGCTGTTGTTGTGGCTGCAGCTGTTCTTGCAGATGCTGCTGTACTTGCGGCTGCTGCTGTTCTTGTGGCTGCTGCTGTTCTTGTGGCTGCTGCTGTTCTTGCTGCTGCTGCTGTTCTTGCGGGTGCTGCTGTTCTTGTGGTTGCTGATGTTCTTGCGGTTGCTGGTGTTCTTGCGGCTGCTGCTGCCTGCTTATCTGCTGAATTTTCGCCTGTGTTGATTGTGTACTACTTTGCGATAATGACATTTCAATATCGGTGCTCGTTAGTAGACTGGCTACCTCTGCGATACTCATGGTCTTGGGCCTAGGTTGGTGGGGCTGGGCCGCTGATGCGGAGGTGTTGCTCCCAGCTTGGTCCCCGGACAACGCTGCTGCAAGCGTAATTTTCTTTTCCAAAAAACACCTGCGGAGCACACCAGTCTTGGTAAGTTCCACTTCCTTTTTCTGTTCCTTCTTCTAATTGAAAACTTTCTTAGTACTGGAGGACCTGTTACCTTTCTTTTGGGCCATCTTCTTCAGATGTTAGCAGGACATATGTCCACAAGTTGCAGAGATGTCTTTGGTCACAAGTGGACATGACATGGTGTGCAGCAGGACTTGTGTCTGGCAGTAAAACAGGTGATGATGATGACACCTCCTCCTCTGTCCTTTTGTGCACCTAAAAGCAAAGAAGCCAGGAGAAGAACATCAGTGAAATGTTGCATTTGTTGTTGTGGTTCAATTACTACTTGTACAAACAAAAAAATAAAAGATATAGTGTAGCCATTTGTGAGACTTTGTCACCAAGGGCTTTCAACAAGGCCTTCCACTCTCTGGAAGGATAGGAAAGAAGAACAACAACAACAAAAATACAAATGTAATGGATATGGATCCTGTTTGGCATTTCATTATTTGCTCATCACATCATTCAGGGAGTTGCTACTGGCAAAGAGGATGGATGGAAGCAGTAAGCCAAGAGGAAAACCATGCAGGCCTATATGTCAAAAGCAGCACACTAATAACTCCCTAATGAGTCCCGTGCTCTCCATGCCACTGGAATCAAGCAATCTTTAGCTGATGAGGGATGAAAGCCCAAAACTGGTCCTATGATGCTTGTTTCCAGTCCAGGGAGGACCTGGCCTGGCAGTTCAGGCTGGACTGTTCCCATGGGGCACAGGGTCAAAACTAATTTGCATATGGCTGGATTCAAACTGGAATGGCATGGTTAGCAGAAAAACGATGGATTTAGGCCCAGATCTCTGAACTGTGGTGAATGTATGACATTGTTCTGCATTCTGTTCATCAACTGTTGTTTTTGCATTTGTCACCCCGAGTGAAACGGGTATGCTCAGACGTGATTCCCGTGCTTTCCATGCCACTGGAATCAAGCTATCCTGGTTGATGAGGGCTGAAAGCCCGAAACCAGTCCTAGAATGCTTGTTTCCAGTCCAGGGAGGACCTGGCTTGGCAGTTTGGGCTGGACTGTTCCCATGGGGCACATGGTCAAGACTGATTTGCATATGGCTGGGTTCAAACTGGAATGCCATGGTGAGCAAAAGAACAGAGGATTTAGGCCCAGATCTCTGTACTGGGGTGAATGTATGACATTGTTCTGCATTCTGTCCATCAACTCTTGTTTTTGCATATGGCAAAATCAGCACACTAATAACTCCCACCAAAAATGGCCACCAGCCACATGGACACTCACAGATCACAAGCAACAAGCTGGAGGCCTGGAAAATGATGTACTGACAAAAGGCCTATAATAGCCAGGCAAAGGATGCATGCTAAACAACACTGCTTTGCCTTTAATGTTATAAAATTCAAAAGCGAAAATCCACAGGGCTAAACAAGGTCTGCAAGGTACACAACACACCACACAACAAAGGCATTTATTTAACACATATCCAAAAACAGAAATAACCCCCAAAATACACATTTTGCAATTCAATCCAATGCCATTCATGCCCTAAATGATGTATAAAATCAACAGAACACACGGAAACAGTTGTTTCATGTACCTGTGACTACCTCTGAGCCTACTGTATGAAAGGCCTGTTGGCTGACTCGCCACAAGTTTGCAGGCCTATGGCAAAAGCACACTACCGGGCTTCAAAATGTCTACCAGCCACATGGCCAGGCCCACACAACTACAAGAAACTGAATACAGACAATGCAGGCCTATTGCAAAAAGCACACTGCATGGTTTTCAAATGGCCACCAGCCTCATGGCCAGGCCCACAACAAGAAGCCTAGGCCATAAAGGAATAAGTTGCAGGCCTATATGGTAAAATCAGCACACTAATAACTCCCACCATAAATGGCCACCAGCCAGATGGACACTCACAAATAACAAGCAACAAGCGGGAGGCCTGGAAAACAATGTACTGACAAAAGGCCTATATTAGCCAGGCAAAGGATGCATGCTATACCACACTGCTTTACCTTTAATGCAATAAAATGCAAAAACAAAAATCCACAGGGCTAAACAAGGTCTGCTGGGTACACAACAACACACTACATACAATAAAGGCATTTATTTAACACACACCCAAAAACAGAAATAACCCCAAAAATACACATTTTGCAATTCAATCCAATGCCATCCATGCCCTAAATGATGTTTAAACTCAATAGAACACACAGAAACAGTTGTTTCATGCACCTGTGACTACCTCTGAGACTACTGGATGAAAGGCCTGGTGGCGGACTAGGCCACAAGCTTGCAGGCCTATGGCAAAAGCACACTACCATGCTTCAAAATGGCCACCAGCCACATGGCCAGGCCCACACAACTACAAGAAACTGAATACAGACAATGCAGGCCTATTGCAAAAAGCACAAGGCATGGCTTTAAAATGGCCACCAGCCTCACGGCCAGGACCACAACAAGAAGTCTAGACCACAAAGGAATAAGGTGCAGGCCTACAGGGCAAAGGCAGCACACTAATAACTCCCACCAGAATTGGCCACCAGTCATATGGACACTCACAAATCACAAGCAACAAGCAGGATTCCTGGAAAAAATTGTACTGACAAAATGCCTATATTAGCCAGGCAAAGGATGTATGCTAAACCACACTGCTAAAATGCAAAAACGAAGATCCACAGGGCTAAACAAGGTCTGAAAGGTACACAACACACTACACACAATAAAGGCATTTATTTAACACACACCCAAAAACAGAAATACCCCTCCAAAACACATTTTGAAATTCAATCCAATGCCATACATGCCCTAAATAATGTTTACAATAAATTCAACAAACACCAAAGGGACAGTTGCTTCATTATGCACCCACCCATGACTAGCTCTGTGCCTACTGGCTACCCACAACAATTAAAAAAATAATAATAATGATAAGTACCACAATTGTAGTTGCAGCAACTGCAATGCACCAATTAAAAAAGAACAACACCAACTTATTTGTAAAATATCAAATTCAAAAGAAAGTCCTTAAATCCAATGATAATGATGCAGTAGACACAAAGAGTGATCCTTCCAGCTCAAAATCCAAAGGAAGAATGAACAGGAGATGGACAAATACTGGGAGGAGCCTGCTGGGCAGGAACAGGAAGTTGGAGACTCTGTGGCACTTCCTCCCTTTCCCCCCAAAAAGTTTTTTTTTTTAAAAAGAGAACTCCTTGCACTAAAAAGGACAGCCAAATATCAATCTGAGGAGTTTTTTTATCTAAATCATCATTTACAGAAGATTTTATGCTGCTTAAGATATTAATCTTCTCCAGATTGAAAATTTTGCGTGTTCGGGATCGCGAGCTTCGCCAGATGTCGGATGGCACGTCCAAATGATGTGTTTGCGATCGCATGCTCTCTCTTGTGGTGGTTGATGACTTGTTCATGATTGAAGACTCTCGCAGTGTCCGATGACACGGCGAATGACGTGTTCGCGATCACAAACTCTCGCGGGATAGCGCGACCGGCTACCAACTTTTCGTGGCACACGCGAACGAATAGGAAAACTCGTCAGCGAATGCAGGGATCCCGGTAAGTCGAACATGCACGCAAGAACGCATTTTTAAAGTGCAAACATGGACAAAATCTCTTCTACACCATAGATCACGGAAATGTCAACATTTCCGCGTTCTCCGCGGATCGCGAAAATGCCTAAATTTTGCACATTTCGCAAGCAGAATGGAATTTTCCACCCACCCTTACCAATGACACACATCTCGTCCTCTTGCTATCAGACAACCCCTCCACCACCACAGCCAACTTCCACAGATGTATGATGAATGTTGGAGACAGGATGAAGGACAATTCTCTCAAGCTCAACTCGTACAAGACAGAAAGGCTCATCTTTGGAAACAACACTTCATCATGGAACGATGCATGGTGGCCCACTCAACTCGGCCCACCTCCTGCCTCCACAGACTATGCCCTGAGCCTAAGCATCATCCTGGACAGCAAGCTATCCATAAAAAAAGGAAATGCATTCTCCTACGCCTGTTCCAACACCCTATGCATGGTCTGCAAAATCCTCAGGTGGCTCCCAGACATCACCAGTAGACTGTCATGCATGCCCTTGTCACCAGCATGCTGGACTACAAGAACACACTCTAAGTAGGAATCACCACATACTTTCTAAAGAAACTTTAGACAATGGAAAACTCAGAGGCAAGACTCAAGCTCAGCCTCCCCAGGTGAACACATATCACACCACACCTCAAGAAACTGCACTGCCTCCCAGTCCGGGAGAGGGACCAGTTCATGATGCTGACCAAAACATACAAAGCCCTGCACAACGAAGGACCAGCATACATCAACAAATGCATTACCTTCCATAATTCAACGAGACACTTACACTCTGCCTCGCTCTTCCACATGTACAACTCCTGGATCCAGTGAAGCAACAGTGGGGGGTGCTCCTTTTCTCAACTAGCAGTCAAAGCTTGGAACAGCCTTCCCCTGCACTTCAGGACCCCCACATAACTCTGTGAGTTGAGAAAAGAACTCAAGACCTGGCTGTTTGATTGAAAGGATCACCAACAAGCAGCTAGCAACCTCAGCGTCTTAAGACCTCATGGTTGATTGGTCCTGCTTTATAACTCCTGATTGATTGATTGATTGATCGATTTATTGATAGATGTGCAGGTCTGTAGAACATGATCACCCCATAGAGGAATATAGTGTGAAGTAAATGCTGTACACTGTTCTTTTTATTGCAAAGCAATACATGGTTTGTTATTATTGTTTGATGATTTATTGAAGACCTCCTTCACTTATGTTACTTACTATGAAAGTGGAACACCTTATTGTACCATGATGCAAAAATGAGTAAAATGTCTAATTAATTAAGGACCTGTTAATTCCGATACATTGAACGCATATTTATCTGCTACATTTATAACTATGTTTCTAAATGGAGATATGTCCTCTAAAAGAATTTGATTCCCTTATGATGTTAGTTTAAAAAATGGAAACTAAATGAGCACAATCTTAGAACTCAGCCGGCTTTGGAGCACACATTTGTAGAATAGGTTGTGTGACATTGTGAATACAAAGGCAACATTTGTACGTTAGGTGACAAAATGTAACTGTTGGTAGTGTGTAGCAAAATCTAGCAAACGTTTTGCTCATTAAATTACAAACTGCAAAGTCTCGAGCATAATTACCTCAAATAAAGAGATGAACGTGTAGAATCAGTTGTGAACACCTAAATTAAAAACACATACACAAATATTTTTAGAGTCACTACCCCGAAGATAACTGTCTGATAGAATGTGATGCAGACTCCTTTGCTATTATATAAAGGCACATATTCCGAACTTTCTGAACTAGATTTCGAGCTTGACATTATTTCACCAGTAGGTGCCATTTCACAACATGAACATTCAATCCACTTTTTATACATAGGCAGAGCCCCTGGGCCCTATGTTTTCCCTGTGAAATTTAACAGGAAGTTCTCTAGTACATGCACACAAAACAAAAGAAGGTAAGATATAAAGTCAATGAACTTGGAGCTAATAATATTAATTTCAAAATAGATACAGAAACGATGGATAGTAAAACTATTGACTCATTTTTCTGCTTAATACAGTCTTTAGGAACTGTTGAAAAGACAACGCTTTCCACTGATCAATGTCCTGTGTCTTGACTCACTAGAGACATTTAGGAGTGCATCCATCCTTTACTCAATCCTTTCGACTTGGATAAGATCACAAGAAGTCAAATGGAGCTAAGATTGTAATAAGAACCTGTTTGAAACAATATTTAGGAGTGTGTTTTTAAAAAAATCAAATTAGGATAGCGCATTATACTGTTAATATTTTTGTTTTTAGTGACTGCTTTACGACACTCTGTGGCCCTGAAGAAGTAGTCCGTAATCACGAAACATGTAACCTTATTACATTTGATAAGCGATCAAATTTGATTGGGGGCAGATACAAATTTTATGTTTAGTATTTATGAAATTGTAATTAAAAATCCTTCTTAATGGTAAAGTCGGATTTTAAATCCACTTTCCTATCCTTTGCCATTTGGTGCCTGCATCCTGTCCTAGGTCACATGATTCTGGGTATAGGTGGCAGTTAGACTTTGTGAATTCCTCTCAGACAGTCTCACAATACATGGATTAGGTGTGCCTGAATTGGCCTTCTGCTGGCACGATGGGGTGCGGAACTGGGCACAGCCCCACATGCAAATGAATGGGCTGTGCTTTGCCGCACCAAGGTCTGTCACAACTGCATTGTACCTGTAGCCAGCCTGGATCCAGGGCAGGAGAGTCAGAAAATTCCAAGCACTACAAAGAGAAATCTCTAAAAACTTCTACTTCAAAAAAGGCACCAGATATAAAAATAGGGCCCTTAGAACCACTCTTCAGTTGACTTCCTCGACCTATCAAAGGTCTCTCCTAGATTTCAGGAATACATCTTATCGTTCATGGAGTTAGTGAGTGGACTGGCTATACTCCACCCTTTGTCCAACACTCCACCACAGTCCTTCGGCTGGAACCCTGTTATAAAACGCCACCGGGGGAGTTAAAAAACTTCCCTCTGATATTTGACGGGCACTTTTCAGTCTGCTTCTGTTATCTACAATTTGGATGGAAAGTTCACACTATGCTTCCATTTGCGTAGCGTCGGGACAAAGAAGTAACTCTTCTGATTAAGAGTACTCCCGCATATAAAGTTGTCCAGTATGGTTACTCCACTGTTTGATGCATGTGAATGTATGTAGAATATTTGAAGGATAAGTGAACACAAGGGTAATTATACTTTTGACGTTTAAGCATTTTCTTCTTAAGCCTACCTCAAAACTTGTGAATTTCCACTGTTGAAAAATCAGCTGGTTCTCAGCTGAACTTAAGTCTGCAAATCTCAGATTTTTTGCTGATCTATATACACACAGACTTTTGAGTCTCACTGAAACTTAATAAATCTGCAAACTGTAGGAATAGGACAAGGATTCAGGGCCATATTATCAAGAACGGCGATAACATTATCGCCAATTTAGGCAATAAGGGGCTTGATAATATGCCCTTGAGAATTTCCATAGAAGCCCAGGTCCTGGTGTGAAGGACATCAAACCTGGGCTTCTATGGGAATTCTCAAGGGCATATTATCAAGGCCCTTATTGCAGCTTTAGCGGCAGTTTCCTCCCGCTAAAACGGCGATAATGTTATCGCTGGTCTTGAAAATATGGCCCTTTGTCTTTTAGTATGCAACTCATTTGTCATAGTCATGCTTTTTATGCCTCAGGAAACATTATTATTTACTTTCAGACTAGTAGTACCTCCTCTGAAATATGAGGGAGCTGTAAGGAGGGATATTTTAATGATTTTGGGGGGCCCTACGTCAGACATATTTTGATGGGCCCTGTTCAGAACAGCTTTGAATTTGTAAGAAAATGTAAGCTCAAATTCATTTTCGTGCTACAATTCAGAATAGCTTTGAATTTATAATCCAAGTTCAGCTCTTTCATTCTATTTTTGGCCAGGCCAATAACAGTGTACAAATATACTGATCCATATTCTAAATGTGTTTACATCTACTATTCAGGGATAGTCACATGTGTTTCAATATTGCAACACAGTAGGAGCTCACTAATATTACTGCAAATAATCTCTGTGACACCTTCCCATTTCTCATATGTGAGCTCCTGTTTGCTCTAAAACAAGCGTTTTATGGGTTTTGCATGAAATATAAACACAGCATTTTTTTCTGCAAAATGTCTGTAATAGATTTTTATGCATCAATCAGCATTAAAAATAAATTAATGAAAAACTGTATTTTAAACAATTTGTTTGATAATTATTCTAGGTCATCAGGGTAAGACTCTCTCTGGTTAGCTCTATCAGGGGCCCTGAGCCAGAGCCCACTTTGCCCCCATGCCTTAAAACATCTCTGGATGTAAGGAATTCAATGTTATATCTCTAGGGGTTTTTGATGTAAGGCCATCAGGGTTTTACCTCTAGTGACAGCATGCTTAGTGTTCTTAATTAATCTGCTTGTTCCCACACAGTGAGAGAAATGGACTGCAACTCACCTTATGCCTTGCACATTAGTACAATTAAAAACTACTGAGTGAATATTCTCCTTTCAGTTCCCATTCAAAACGCTTCCTTTGCTTGAATGACAAACTGACAGCGATGCTAGAAGCAACTCTACCAAGTGTGAAACTGTTGCCAGCACCTCTTTCTGCATGGCTGTAACAAGAAGTGGAATGTGTTTTAGGCAATTACTTTCTATCCGCATTAGTTGTAATGGAATGGTCAAACTTCAATTTAATTAAACTCACTGGAATGTATCAAGCACGTGGGTACCGGCGGGCTTCTCAGTGGTAAGGTGAGTTGGGCATGGCTGTGAGATCTTAAGCAAATAAATGTGTCTTAAGTTGTTTTCTAAAGGTTAGTAAGTTGTCATTTGATCTGAGAGTAAGAGGCAAGGCTTTAACAGCTTGCAGTCCTGTCCACTTGATATACCTCCATAAAAAATAGCTGTCCAGAGAATTTCATTTTTGAGTTATGTTTTTATATCATTAGAGAAGCATATAAGCTTTGGATGGCATTGCTAATCTAGGCCGAATATTTCTGAATGACATGTTTAAAAATGGCCGATTTGTTGCAGTAATGATGTAATATTTCAGGGACCATCAGAACTATATATTTCATTTTGGGGGTCAAGTAGACTTACAGAGACAGAAAATATGTCCACAGAGCAATCCTTCAACCATTTTCCAAAATGGCGGCTCTATAATGATGTGTTTTAGCCGTTATATTGCCAATATATTGTAATATTCAAGTTCAAGATGCTGCAGAAATATGGCAAGATTAAGTTCACAAAAGATTGACACCAATGGGTGAAGAATATTAAATATGTTATCATTGTAACAACATGGGCTACAACTCATATACAATGGAAATATTCCTAGAAATAATTTGTAAAGAAAATAGTATAAACCAGTGAATCTCAACAAGAATCTGAGTCTTCTGAGAAAGTGACAAGAACCAAATCCAATGCCCATCCACTTAGAAGATTGATGGCTACCCCTTGTCCACCTCCAACAACTGATCAGAAAGCAGAGGCTTAGCCAGAACAAGGGTTAAAGGGATTGGCGAAAGAACAAAGTACAGAGTATATGAGTCTCGAAGGGCAAACATGTTTTTATCAACAGCTATTTTCTTCCAAAAAGAAGTCTTCAGTTGAGTCGCTGATCTAAACAGCGAGGTGAATGTATTGGCAGCCGATTCGTATGCCCATCCGAACTACATGTGTGCATACATGTGAAAATATGAAGGTGCAATGAGCCTCGAGCAGCAATGTAACGATTAGCCTTCAGTTACGTTTGCACTCTTTGAAAAAGCAAATTAAGTTTTAAAGCCACTCTTGAGTGCTGGCTACGGGTTCACACTCAGTGAGATCACAGAAATAATGGTCAGCATTGATAAAACTGTATTGATCCATAATTATGAAATTAAGATTTTTCTGGTGAGAATGTACAATGACAGAATTCATTTTTGTCATTCTAACAAAAATAAAATGAACCACTTAAGGTGTTCTCAGCTGATTTGACTCCTGAAGTTCCTGTTGTCAAAATAAGATCACAGGATGCAGTAAAATCAGCAGGAACCATTTTAAGAAATGTCCTGAAAGATTTGGATTTTAGATTTAATGACACATTTTGTGATGCCCCAGAGCTCAATACATTAAGGGAGTCAACAAGAATGCTCCATGTTGTCTTAACACTTTTTACATCATTGTTTAGAATCAGCAAAGCAAAACTGTTACAAACTAAAGTTCTTGAGTTCAGAACAGAAGCTGACAACATTGATGATGGCTTTGAAGATATAAGCAAAGAAGTGGAAGCCAATCTCATGAACCGACAGGCTTATGCTGTGCAAATGCACTGACTTTTCCCAATCATGGTTTAGGAATTACACCACGGCAAAAAGGCAACTCCGCTACACTTGATGACTGCCCATGCTATCTATGACAGGGTTCAAAAATAGAGATCTAATCACTTTAATTAATAGGATTGGTGTATCAGCAAGGTTTAATGACGTACTAGGGATCAGAAACTTGTTAGCAGCTCATGCTGTAAAATCTTGTGAATCAGACAGCACACCACTTCCAAGTCACTTTACCAGGAAAGAATTTACAGTTGCTGCTCTTGACAATTTTGATTTTGAAGATAGCTCTTCTTTGTGTGGAGCATCCACCACACATCACCCGGCCATTGTGCTTTTTCAAGACTGTGCCAATGAAGTAGCTGCTGGAAAACAACCTGTGTAATCTGTAGCCATAAAAAGAGAAAGATGCAAATTTATAACTCAACTGCCATGCCAACGTGTGAAAAATCACTACAAGCTATCAACAAGTCCCATTCTACCAGAAAGTTTCAAAGTTGCTAGGGACATGGATCTTCTTCTACTTGATGTTGTGGTCCGCAAAGCTGGTTTAACTTTATTTGTCATATTGCCTATTTGGTGTTGACTGAAGGAGGAAGAAACGCCAGTTCCTCCATGGGCTGGAATTCATGCATTGATCTAGCAGAATATTTTCCCACTGAAGAATGTTGGTGTTTTGCCAGTAATATGATCTCCTGTCTCAAATTAGGCAACAGTATACACAGCTCTAAAACATTTCCAACATGTGCGTGCTCAGCATGAAGACGAGCCTATCCTGCCAATTTTCAGCAATGAAGGTTTGTTCCGTATTGTGGCTGACAATTTTATGAGCAATCCAGTAGAATTTTATGATGTTTATCCAGTGATGGTTGTTTTCCACATGACAAATGTTATGTTGCGGTATGCAGGAAGTTATGTCAGTGGATGTGGCATAGACAATGCACTTGTTGAGGCTGAAATCTTTGTCCAGTCAGTATTTACAGCAACTCATGATGTTCATTCATTACAAGGTATTCTCAGTATATCTGAGGCTAAAGAAAAATTATGATGGAAAGCTTTCAGGGACAAAAATGACAAATTAGGTTTTACATATCTAATCTCAGAAGAGAACAAGGCACAGTGTGCGCTTCGTTCAAAAGACATAATGTAAAGCCAGGCAACGTTCAATATATTCAGTTTAAAATCAGAAAACTTGAAAACCATGTTAGAAGAGTTTGTCAAAGGATATAAATAAAAATCAGAACTTTGCAAGTACTGGGGGAATGTTTTACACATGATAGCTCTAGTGAAAAACTTGGTACATGCTGATCAGGAAGGTGATCGGGAGATGTATGTGAAGACTGTAGAGCCACTGTTAATTGTGTTTTGCAAACTCAACTGCATAAACTACCTGAGATATGGGTCCTGGTATTTGGAAAGAGTGAAGAAGCTAGAAGTGGACAAACCATACCTCTACAGAAAATCCATTAACATACATTTTGTGGTGAAAGAAATAGAGGGAAGGTTCAATGTTGTGGCTCCAGATATGAAACTGGAACAGATGATCCAGAGATCACAGAACAGCTCCAAGGGAATTGTTGGTCAGACACGTAAAAGTGAATACGTTGCCCAATTGCAGCTTTTTTGCCATAAAGTTCTTTCTATTTGCAACGTTTTCAGAGAGATGACAAATTCAATATTAATGGATTATCATGAAACTGTTCGTCATCACAAACTTGTGGTAAAGACGGGGGAACGTTTAAAAAAACATATTGACAGCCTTCTTATTGCAAGCAGCAGCAAGGAAACCCAACTAAATTGACTGAGCCTGTGTGACTACACAACGACGTCACTAAACAATATGAGAATATGAGAATAAAGTTATAAAGACATGTCTACTACACGTCCTGGAACACGGATCAAAACTATACACAGAATTAGGGCAGGAGAGATTTGTATTGAAAGAGAAAAAGCTGTTTGACATAATCTGTAAGCTAAACTTGCACACTTTAATTGCCCTAGTATGAGTTTTACCAAACCAGTCACTACAAAACAGATTAAAAAAAACTTTCACAAGCACATTGAGAGATGGATGTAGCAAAAGGAAGGAGTGAATTTTTCAATGACATTCTGTCACATGATCTTCTTCCAACAAATGCATTATTTGATGGAGATACTGCAACCAAACCAGTGAAGCACAAACCCATACAGGAGCTTGAAAAAAAACTTTCACCTTAATAATTTCAATTCGAAAAGGTGTCCTCATTGAAAATAAAACTGCTTTTGTTGGGGACTACATGTCACAATTGCGAATACTCAAGTTTTTATCCATGCAGAACTTCTGAGAGATCGTTCAGACTGTTCAACAGATATTGAAGTCAGTGTGCATCTTGCAAGAGCTGCACATTGTCTTTGACAGTTATCGTGAACTATCTGTCAAAGAATGTGAGAAATTTGACATATGTCTACAAGAAGCATAATTGATCATGCCTGCATCAAAAACTTGACATCTATACCTATGCAACTTGATAAATTCTGTTTATCTATATCGGACAAGGTGAACTTCGAGATGTTAACTCGCCAAAACATTGCTGATGCTTCAGTGAATGCTAAATTTTCAATTATTGCAAGTGGAATGATTGTCAATGAGGAGTCGGTGCCTGCAAAGATATATTCAAAAGAATACCATATTGTTCAAGAACTTAACAGCAAATTAGGGGAAGCAGGCCTTTATGGTGTACCACATGTTGAGTGCACTGTTCGAAGGGGTTCCAATAGAATCATTGTACTGCCAAATAACACAGATGCTATTATTGTGCTACTTAGATTAGTTGCAATGTTCATAAATCAAGGATTATGTCATGGAACAGGTGAGAAAAGACACTTAATCCTGCTTCTTAGTCTGTACTTGACCCAGAGATGCCTAGTGTTATTTTCAAGGCACGTATTCTTACTGTTGATTGCACTATGAGCAAAATTGGAACAAAGCTTGGAGATTTAACTGCTAAACCTGTGAAGTTTCTAAAAGAATTTGCTGAGACAAAAGAAAAACGTGACTTTAAAGGTGTAAAAAAATACCTTGTGGGTGTGCGGAAAACGAGTTCTGACTGTCACACATTCGACAATCTCAGTACGTGAGTGAAGAGATCAGCCCCTCGAAATGACTTCCACTGACATTATATTTTGTGCGTGGACACATTTAAAGAACGTTCTGCTTGATCAATATATGTGTAAATGTTTTGGATGATGCATTTGTAGAGAAAGATATGTGTGAATTTGGTTGGGAAAATATTGATAGGATGCTAATCCAACAAATTTTTTAAGCCTCTACCCACAGAACTTACACATACATGTGCTTGCAAAACCTGTGCTACAAAAGAGATCCCTGTCGATATACTATTCTCAAATGTTCAAGATTCTGCAAATGTACCATGAACAATTACCAAAACAAATACAAACTATGGGGCCGATTATGATGGCGGACGGACCTTAGTCCGTCCGCCACCATAGAGTAGGGGGGAACGTCCGCATGGGCAGCGGCGTTCCCCCCGTGAAGATTAGGATGTGACCGCCAGGGTGGCGGTCACATCCTCTATCCTTAACATTGCGGCGGGTGCAGCTTCAAGCTGCACCCGCCGCAATGTAAAAAATGCATACTTTGCTTTTGTATGCAGAAAGCGGCAGGCACCGTGCGGTGCCTGCCGATCTCTGCATACAAATGCAGGGGGGTACCATAGGTACCCCCCATGTGCACCCCCTTCACCTAGGGGGCCCGCAATGGGCCCCCGCAGTGAAGTTCAACATGCTTTTCCACGGCGGAAAATCCGCCGCGGAAAAGCATCTTCTCAAGCATTTCCTAATATGGTGGACGGTGTCTGAGAGACACCTCCACCATATTAGAGCTTTTCCGCCGCGGTTGTATGCCAACCGCGGCGGAATTTCTGCGGACAGAAAACAGGACCGACCAGCCATCCTAATGTGGTGGTGGGTCTCTGGTGGGTCCGCTGCGGTTTTTCCGCATCCTCTGGGCCGGCGGTGACTTCCGCAGGCCCGGAGGATGCGGAAAAACCGCAATCCTAATAGGCCCCATTGTCTGGTGAATGCATAAAAAGATTAAAAAACATTATTATTTGTTTCACTTTCACATTTGTCTCTTCTTTCTTTATAATAGCCGTCAATTTGGAAAATTGCGGAAGGGTTGCTCTGAGGAGGTATTTTCTGTCTCCATAAAACTACTTGTCACCCAAAGCCTATGTTTTGACACCAAAATGAAGTATATAGGTCTCATGGTTCCTAAAATATTACATCATCACTGCAACAGATCCGCCATTTGAAAAAATGTAGTCCAGAAAATTTCGGCCCGAATTAGCAATGTTTATCCAAGCTAAATTACTTCTCTAATGATCCAAAAACACAAATCAATCAAAAATGGAAATCTCTAGAAAACAATTTGTTTTTGGAGTTATATAAGGGTGAGAAGATTATTGGGAGAATGAAAAGAAAGGTGCACCCCCCACATCTATCCTTTTTCACTCAAGGAATGCTAAGAGGGCACAATCTGTTGGATGTGAGTGCTCTTTTGTGTATGATAGGGGCTGATCACCAGATGGAGGGTGCAAGACCCCATCTTGTACCTCACATCGTGGATGAATCACAGTGATTTGAGCTGAATCATCTTCCTAATGGGTAACCAGTAAATCGAACTCAGTGCTAGAGGGGTAGTCTGAAACTTAGGAATGCCCAAGAAGATTTGAGCATTCTGAATCACCTGAAGTATTTTGATGACTGAGAATAGACTCCCCTAATAGAGGGGGTTCCTAAAGTAAGGGCAAGATAAAATGAGGCCTTGAACCACCACTCTTCAGATGGCAACAGGTAGCCAGCTAAACACTTTCTTAAGGGCTCATAGTAAGCCAGAACTGTTGGATGATAGCGTTTTGGCCTGGGCCACCATGGTGACCTTGCAGTCAAGTGTGACAACCAAGCTTTTTACCTCTGCCCTGGGGTGGGGGTGATAGCCCAAAAAGGATGACCTGTGTAGCGTCCTACCCAGCACTGACACTCTCCAAAGACTGCACCACACATGAAGAGTAGTTATACACATCTTTACTCTTCAGTCTATAACCTAGAACTCAATGACTCTAAAATTGAATGGTTCCAAGATTGGTGAGCAATAATGTCTTTCAATTTAAGCATGTCAGTATCTTGGCTTGTAGCAGGGACAACTTGTTCCAATGACATGCCACTGGTGTGCTCACTTTTATAATGACATTTATGTAGTCTTCAGTAATATTTAATGGCGTACCAGGGCATTGTAATGGCACTCTTGAAAAATAACCAGCAGGAGTTTTATCTTTCTCTGGTAATAAACAATTGTGCAGTTGTATTCTTGTAATCTCAGACCACACAGTTCAATACCTGGAGGCTTCTTGGCTTTTGGATTGTCAAATATTGTAAAAAGTGCTAGATTATCGGTCACTACAGTGAAAGGCTTCCCATATAAGAACACCTGGAAATATTCACAAGCCCACACCACTGCCAAGCTTTCATTCTCTGGTTGTGAATAAGCATCTTCAGTTTGTGACAAGCTTTTGCTGGAGTAAGCCACGATATGCCTTTGGGCATTTTGCTGTGCATTGTGGTGTGCAAGAATTGTGCCTAACCTGACAGGACTAGCATCAAGTACAACCTCTTTATGAAGCTTGGGATCAAAGTATGCCAGTTCAGTGGCATTTCCTTGGCTTGCTTGATTCTCTTGAAACTCTCTTCACACTCACATGACCATTGAAACACCATATTCTTTTTCGTCAATTCTTGTAACGTTGCACTGACTATGGCAAAGTCTTATATGTATCTAGAATAGTGAACTGGACATCCCAAGGAATGAACGTAACATAGAAATGTCCTATTGGGGATTAGTAGTAGATATTGCTTGCACTTTGGCTGGATAAGATGTTCTACCCCATCAAAAAAGATATGGTTAAAGAATTTCAATTTTGTCTTATGGAATTCACATTTAGCAAACAACATACATGTATGAGAGCTTTGTCATGCTCTTCCCCTTTATGTCTGAAGACTAATATGTCATCACTATAATTGAAAACAAATATAAGGGGGAACCACCCCTGGTTCCACCAAGCTGCCCAGCTAAGTCGCAGTATGAATCCAAAGAATTAAATTCAACCACAATTTTGACTCACTTTTCTCCATATTTTTATCCAAATATTTCTCATCCTTTTTTAACTGTTCCTTCAATTCATTTTATCCACACCATTGCTTCTACGAAGATATTAAACCAAACTCCAGGGCACAGGTTGGTTCCACATGTCATGATGTTTATTAAAAGAACCCAATGCATTTCGGGAAACAACATCCCTTCGTTGGGGGCATCTAAAACATAATATTAACAACATGATTTCTAACCCATCATCATTCACGTTATCATTGTGATATATTACCAATCACCATACGTTTTGTTGTTACTCCAAAAATACAGAGAAAAATAAACATAGCAAACAACTATGCGTGTTCCCATGTCTGGTTATCGGAGAATGCCCAATTAAGCACCCATACCTGCTTCAGCATTTAAGCAGTTGTCCAGTGTACTCTGTAGCCTGTTTTCCTTTTATCTATCTTCCCCTCTACTCTATTAGGCAATGTTACTTATGTCTTAGTTTAGCAGTGACTATGGCACTATGGCAAAGTCTTATATGTATCTTGAATAGTGAACTGGACATCCCAAGGAATGAACGTAACATAGAAATGTCCTCTGGGGGATTAGTAATAGATATTGCTTGCACTTTGGCTGGATCAGATGTTCTACCCCATCAAAAAAGATATGGTTAAAGAATTTCAATTTTGTCCTATGGAATTCACATTTGTCAGCACTCAAAGCAGCATCATTTAGCAAACAACATACATGTATGAGAGCACTGGGTTTGCTTCACAAAAGTGGCTTCGTTCATGTAAGAAATTAGGCTGAAGTAATGCAGTGTAGCCCTATGTGCTGTATTGCACTACATTCCATAAAAGGTGAATTCCATGCATTGTACATGTGCATTAGTTATCATTGAGAAAATGTTTCTTTTCTTTAAACTTTTCTATATTTGCATGTGTGCTATAATGTACACCATACATAAAAAGTTAGAAAATGTTATCCTATCTCCAAGCATTTTTTTTGTACCAGGTTGCCACCTTTCCAGTACAAAATCTAGGCCTGATATCAAGCACACATCCTTGCAATGATGTGCAAGGCAGACAGAAGTGTACCCATGCTAGGAGAGACAGCAATAGCATTGTATCTTACTAGATATTGGCACTGGTCTGCTTTCTACCTTTGTTTGCTGTTCTGTCGTGTCACTTTTAAGTACATTTCCCACAAAAATATTGGTAATATTCAAAGCAGTGCATTAAAAATGTGTCCTTTATGGCAGGGGTACAGAATTGCATTTATCAGATGCTAGCTGATGATCGTTAGGTCATTGTATTATAGAATGTTCGACGAAACGTTTTTCAATGAACACACACTTATATGTATAAGATCCCTATACACTTCAACCTATTCAATCCATAAAGGGAGGTGTTTATCGTTTGTGCAGCTCCCTTGGGAATATTATCAAGGGGGTTTATCTCCGCTTTTTTGGCTTTAAAAGCCAAGAAAGCGGAGATAAAATTATCTCCCTAATACCTAGCTGTCGCTAACACCAGTTAGCGACAGCTAGTAGGAGATAGCGACCATCTTGGGCCCCACTTTGCATGTCAGTGATATTTATCACTAATGACATGCAAAGTGGGTGTGCCAAGATGTTAGCGACTGGAAACAGTCGCTAACATCGCTATCTCCTATTACCAACTTTTGGAGATATTCGCGCTAAGCGCGAATATCTCCAAAAGCTAACACCTGCCCTGAGCTGTTCTTAGCCATGTTATCCAATGGGAGGTGGATAACATGGCTAAGAGCATTAGCTCGGTAATGCATGAATATCGCTGACTTTTCAGCGATATTCATGCATTGCGGCCGGTTTTTATCGCATTTGCGATAAACCTTGGTAATACCAACGTTTATCTGCGGTAAAAATCGCCGCAGCTCTGCGGTAAAAGTTTGTCTCTAACCAAGCAATAGCGATAATTATCGCTATTGCTTGGTAATATGCCCCTGTGTGCGAAGTTCACTGCTTTGTGGTATTTCCCTTCATAGCTTTTCTCTCTAGAACAAACAAATATTGGGCATATTTTTGACACATATTTTTCTATCGTTCATTAAGTCAATACTCAGGTTGATAAAATTAGTACTGTTGAATTAGGTAAAAATCAACACCTTCTATTTAAGTTATGGAACAAAAGGACTGTGCTTGCAGCGTGTAAAGAATTGGTGTAAATTTCAAATCCCAGCTGGACTCGAGTGAATTTATCTTTGTCACAAATTGAGGCTTAACATCAACAGCTCAATAGCATATTAATATTATTGAAGAACATTTTTCTCCACAAGAGTCATTAGTTTCAATTTTGCAAAACACAAATGTTTATTAGCAAGTTAGTGAATTTACAAACTCAGATCGGTCAAACTAGCCATAAATCATAATTGATGACACCATAACTCAATATGATCCAGTCTGAATAGCAAGGAGAGGCCAAGGGCCAGATGTACAACTGTTCTTTCAAAACGCAAATGGTGAATCTGCCCGTTTGCAACCGCAAAGTAGGTCTGCTCTATTTACAAACCCTATTCTGCGAGGCAGTAACTTATTACCGACTTGCAAAATAGGGTTTGCGACTAACTATTAGGAAGGGCGTGCCAAGGGCGTCCCTTCCTAAAAGCAACTAGCAGTTCAATGTAAGATTGTTATTGTGGCTGCAACTGAGGCCGTAAAACACTTGCAGTTTACCACCCATTTCAAATGGGTGGTAACCCACTCGCAAACGGGAAGGGGTTCTCAGGGGACCCCTTCCCCTTTCTGACTGCCATTGAAAACACTTTTTAAGAGCAGGCAGTGCCTCCTCTTAAAAAATAAAACAGTAATATTTCATTTTTCTTTTTTTAAATGCATCCCGTTTTCCTTTAAGGAAAACGAGCTGCATTTAAAAAAAAAAAAACAGCTTTATTTAAAAAGCAGTCACAGACATGGTGGTCTGCTGGCCCCAGCAGGCCACCATCCCTGCGAGTGCTAGCCATACCCATGAATATTAATGAGGCAGGCAATTTGCGACATCATTAGGAATCGTAAACAGGGAGGAGGCAGGCAAGATGGCCGCCGTGAGGTTGTGGTGAGAAGTCGCTCCTGACCTCTCTCCCTGTAACACCCAGATGACTGTGGGATAAGGACGATTACCCCCCATATGGAGTTTGCTGTCTGGCTGCAGAGAAGAGTCGGCCAAATACGTATAGCATATCCAGCTACCAAAGCGAGAACTAAAGCGAGAATTAACGCTCTTTTCTTTAAACTGGCTGGTTGGAAGGCGAAAGTACGGATGCAGCCGGCGAGGAGGTTGACCCGTGAGTCTAAAACGGAGAGGGGCAGAGACACTGAGAAGGAGAAGATGAAAGTGTCGCAAGAAACCCCAACGCACCAGCAAGGCATGAGCGCTAGAGGTACCCCGTCAACACCGGCAACTATCAAAAAAAATGCGGTGCCATCGGGACTACAGCAGCGTGGGACTGGTGCCATTCGGAAAACTGTCCCCTTGGCTCAGAAAGGGAAGAAACCAGAGAAAATGGAAACCCGACATAGCAACGATGCAGGTTCTGTGGAGAGGGCGGCTCGGCCCGGACAAGGCTCGGATCACCCCACAGCAGACGCTCTAATGGCCCCAAGACAAGGGCAAGTGCTCGGCAAAGGAAAAGAAGCGCCACTTAGGCAGCCTACCTTGAAGGAAGCTTTCTCCCCCAGATCGGTCCTCCCGCTGGACGCCGAGCAGAGTACACACAGCAACGTCCTCGAGGACGCAACGGCAGGCGCTTCCAGCGCTGAGGCAGAGGTTGCTAGGCAACCACAGGATCCAGACTTCGGCAGTAGCAATGTCATCGGCGGCAGCATGGACGGAGCCGGAGACCGCGCTGGCGGTTCTGTAGCGCTTCAAGGAGAGCCCCAGGTGATGCAAGATACCTGTGTGAGTGGCAGGGGGCTGAGCAAGGACCAGGATTTCAACAATGGGCTAGGAGAGGATCCGAGAGGGGCACCCTTCGGAGTTGGGACCACTGGGAGCGCAGATATGATGGAGGCGCTTATACAAATGGAGGCCGACATGGGTAATAAAGGCAAAGAGGTAAATCTCGGGGATAGCAATCCCAGTCATGTGAGGGAAGCTGTGTCCCTAGCTGCGCCTCTAACTATTGGCAAAAAGTCGTTGGGCCCCGAGGAGACAGAGGGGGCCTCTCTGGCTTCTCTGGAAGGCGAATGCTTCTATTCAGTCAGTGAAAATACTGATGCCACACAAACAAGCGATGATATGTCAGAGGAAGGTGAACTAGACGGGGGGACAAGTTCAGGGTCTGTCACGTCCAGGAAAGAAAGTACACAGAAAAAGAGAAAGGTGAAGGGGAGGCGGCATGGCGGAGGCACAGGCTCACCAGCAATAGCGGGGAAGAAGCTTCTTTGGGACTATTCTGCGACATCACAGACTTATGCAGAGGAGAGTAACCCTGACAGTGCCCCCCTTCCAGTACAATATATGGCACCTTTTGACACGATTTGCTCCACGCTCAAACAGATGCAAGAAGAGGCAAGGGTAGAAAGTCGAAGGGCGAGACAAGCTACAAAAAAGATACATAACACCCTTAAGAAGGTTAATAAGCTATACGAGGGCATTGCCGAAAGAGTTACCGAAGTGGAGGAAAGGACTGGGAAGTTGGAGGAGGATGTTGGGGCATGGCAGGACTTTAAGGTGGAACAGGAAAAGTTGACAAATGATTTTCAATGGAAGCTGGAGGACTTCGAAAATCGCCAGAGGCGTAATAACATTCGCATTTTGGGCGTAGAAGAAGGAGCAGAGGGGCAGGACATTATGAACTTTGTGGTTAAATTGTTAAGAGGTTCCTTCCCTGAATCACAGTGGGAATGGGAAAGGGAAATTCAAAGAGCACACAGATTCCCGTTTACCATTAGAAAACCCCGAGGCAGTGAGGGCCAGGGGGGGCTCCCCAGGGCTATCTTGATATATGTCGGGAACTATCTACTCAGGGAGGAGATAATGGACAAGGCTAGGCCTGACAGGAAAAAAACCTTTGAAGGAATTACTTTTTTCGCCAGACCCGATTTTTGCCATGTAACGGTAGAGAGGAGGTGGCGACTCCGGCAGCTCATTAAACCTTTTCAGGCTGTAGGGTCCGAGGCATTCCTCCTGTTCCCCTCAAGGCTAAAGGTAGTTACAAAGGGTAGAACAAATATCTTCTTGTCCGAGATTAAGGCCCAAGAGTTCCTGGAGGAGATTAAATCACAGAAAGGGGGCTGAGAAACCGCAAATTGTGTAAAAATGCTCGGAAGAAAGCTGTAGAGAAAATTTGAATTATTAGAGTAAGGCTATATAATCCAACATTAATCCAATATGCACAGAGGGGGTATAAAGTCCATAGGTTTTCATCTATTGGAAGGGTGGAGGGGAGAGAGGAGCGATCACCACTAGTTTGTAGCGGCTACACATAGGTCCTACGGACCTATTTGCCAGTAAAGGGGGGGAGGGGGGTAGGAGACCGAGGGGGGGTAGGGTGGGTTTAGGGGGTAAGAAAAGGGTGGAAAACATAAAAATACAAGGTGACGTAGGGGCTGAGAAACAGCACAGGAACTCACAATTCAGCGCGCAGGGAGCTGAAATAATACAGTACGCACTAAACGTAAAATGGCACATAGTTGACAAATATCAGATTGCACGGTTGGCCAAATCCTATGATGTATTTTAATGTGTTGTAGAATCGCTACTATTAACATCTGTGGTCTGAATGAAGCCGGTAAAAGATTAAGGGTTGCGGCATTACTTAGGACACTACAATTGGATCTGGTCTGCCTTCAAGAGACTCACGTTGAAGCCAATAAAAGCTATTTGTTAGAGCAATTAGGTTTTTCTCTTCTGGCACATTCTAAGCAGGGTACCAAACATAGGGGGGTGGCAGTATTAGGGAGACCCAGTGATGTAGAGGTAATAAAGAAGAAGGAGGATCAATGGGGTAGATGGGTGATACTAGAAATCAGGTTTAAGGGGGAGAGGTGCACTATAGTTTCCGTGTATGGATCTACAGAAGATGATCCGGAGACATTTCAATTCCTGGATACGGAGCTAGCTCTGTGGCCTGAGCCCATTGTTTGCTGTGGGGATTTTAACGTTCACGATCCCAGTAGCTCCTTTATGCAGACGGGGAGGACTTATGTAGGGAGGAAAAAAAGAACCCACAGGGCATTGACAGACATGGTGGCAAATAACTCTCTAGTTGACCCATGGATTAAACTAAAACCAGCAACAGATGGCAGCACATACTACTCAGCCCCCCACAGGAAACTTGTTAGGTTGGATTACTTTTTGATTTCTACTCCCCTGCTGGCTGGGGCCCAGATGGAGAAACAGCCTCGAATTATCTCAGACCATAGCCCATTGATTTTAACCATCAAATTAGGACAGGCACAGCGTAAGATTACACAGTGGACATTTGATAGAAACCTACTGAAGGATGAAGCATATAGGGAATATATGATAGCTTGGATTAGGGTTTTTTGGGACATTAATAAAGGCACGGCTCCTTCGGGGGTAGTATGGGACGCCTTCAAGGCAGGGATAAGGGGGGAAACAATGAGCTACGTGTTCTCAGCTCAGAAGAAGGCCCGGCTCAAAATTATGGAAATTAACCAAAGGTTGATTAGAACCGAGGAGGAACTGGCGCGGAATTTGCGGGAGAATGTCCCAATTGAAGAACACTTGCTTAAAATAATGGCCCTTAGAGCAGAAGCTGCAGAAAGTATATCTAAGAAAGCAGCAGAGAGCTATCTAACCAAGAGGGAAGCTGTGTATGAGTTAAGCGAGAAGGTGGGTCACTTATTGGCAGTGCGCACTAGACAAAGGTTAGCGGCATCAGATATCGCTGAGATTATGGATGGGAACGGGGCCATGGTCATTGAAACAGTAAAAGTAAGGGAAGTGTTTAGGCAATTCTATGAAGAATTGTATACTAAGGATAGGACAGGAATAGTAAGCGAGGTCGAAAATTATCTCAGCGATATTACTCCCTCTGTTATATCTAGGGAAGAAAAACTTAGATTGGATTCCCCCTTTAGTTTGGAGGAATTTATAATTGCATTAAGTACTTTACCATCAGG
Source organism: Lissotriton helveticus (assembly GCF_964261635.1). NCBI lineage: Eukaryota > Metazoa > Chordata > Amphibia > Caudata > Salamandridae > Lissotriton > Lissotriton helveticus. The sequence continues at coordinate 874,122,112 of NC_136063.1, forward strand.
TAAGGCAGCCGGTCCAGATCAACTCCCGGTAGAGTTTTATAAAGTATTTTATCAAGCTATAGGAATGGATATGTTTAACGTCATGTTGGAGGCCCAGAAGGGGGTCATGATACCCGCCTCATGGGGGGAAGCGGATATCATTGTCATTTTGAAAAAAGGTAAAAATGCAGCACTCGCAGGGTCATATAGGCCTATTACACTTATGAACGCGGACACCAAGGTGTACTCTAAAATCTTGGCAAATAGGTTGGCAAAGGTGATAGAGGGCCTAGTAAGCCATACACAGCACAGGTTTATCCCAGGCAAAAGTACCACGCAACACATCAGACAGGTGGTTACAACTTTTGATGCGGCGGATGTCCTGGGAGATCCTATTGCGGCACTCTTTCTGGATGCCGAAAAGGCGTTCGATAGGGTCTCCTGGGAATATCTGTGGCAAACGCTAAAGTGGTATGGTATGGGGAGTAGCTTTATCACCGCAATGCAGACCTTGTATAAGAATCCCTCAGGAAAGATCAGAGTCAATAGAGGATATTCATCAGCAGTTAGGATTGAGAGAGGGACTAGACAAGGTTGCCCGTCTTCCCCACTGCTTTTTGCCCTTTACCTCGATCCCTTGATAAGGAAACTAGAGGCTAATCCAAGGATTCTGTCAATAAGGTTGAATGGGACCGAGGCAAAGACACTAGCCTATGCGGACGATGTGGCTATTATGACACCTAATCCCACCATGGCCATAGGGGAAATAGAATCTGAAGCCCAAAGGTTTGGTCACATATCTGGATATAGCCTAAACAGTACTAAAACTCAGATCGTCTGTAATCGCCACACCATCTGCAATGATTCAAGAGTTGTGACCTCAGCGACTTATTTGGGGGTCACAATTACAGCCGATTTAGATTCGTTGGTGCAGATTAATCTAGCGCCCCTAATGTCAAAAGTTAAAATGGATTTAAATAGAATGAATAATTTGCACCTGTCATTAGTAGGATGTACCAACGTGATAAAAATGTTAATATTGCCCAAATTTTTGTATTTTTATAGGACGATACCGTTATTTTTTGAGTTAAAATGGTTTACCGATCTTGAAAGCATCTTGAACAGATTTATTTGGGCCCATGGCAAGACTCGCAGGGCGTATCGCTTTATGTCATTACCTAGAGAAAGAGGAGGGTGGGGTGCGCCAGATTTCAGACTATATTACTGGGCATCTGCACTACAATATATGCGAGGATTGATTGGAGGGGGCGGATTGGATGTTAGAACAACAAATGAATCAACTAGGATATATTCTATAGTGTTGGGAACTGAGGTAGAAAATTCATTCCTTAATTGTACTGATTTCGTTTATTTTAAAAGAACGAGGTTTAAGACTGTCCAAGCCGCAAGTAAGATTTGGATTGCCGTGATGAAAAAAATTGGGATGGGCCGATATAATTGGTACACCCGATTGTATAAAAATGTATCCTTTCCGGCACAGATATTTGGGGACACCACAATGGCAGGCTGGTTGGAAAAGGGGATTGTGCAAATAGGGGATCTGAGGAGTATGGAGGGGATTGTACAATATACAGAATTGATGAGTAAATTTGGACTAGACCGAAGAGACTTCTTTAAATTCTTACAAGTAAGAAGCTTTCTCGGGAATAAACAGGGTGGGACTGTGGGGTTTGCCAAGGTAGAGATATTGGAGAAAATCCGAGTAGGAGGGGATTGCTCAATTCGGAGTTTCTATGCAAGCTTGTTAGCAACAAAAATAGATGATAGAGATAAGCATAGTGTTAAATGGGCAGATAAATTAGATGGGGAAGTTACTTGGTTTCAAGAGGCATTGGACTTAGGTCGCACATTGCTCTGCTCAGCCCCGCTCCAATCGCAGCAGTATAAAACTCTTTATTCGCTATACTACACACCAGCGAAGATAGCAAAATGGGGGGGTAGTGTAGGCATTACATGCCCGAGATGTAGCTCCACCGAAGCAGATCTAATACATATATTTGCTGCATGTCCACAATTGCACACAGTGATAAAAGAGATAGAGAAGTTTCTAGATAATTCTTTGGGTATCCAGATTACTCTAACACCGGTAGAAATATTGTTAGGTATAGTGGTGGATAGCAATATTGATCAGGCAGACTTTGTTTTCGTCGCCATGGCAGTCTATAGGCTCTGCATAGCCAGGGCCTGGCTGGATAAAAATCCCCCAGCAATGCAAGTTTGGTTGTCTAATCTCCTGTCAACATACAATCTGGAAAAAAACATATATGCTCGGAAGGGCAGGAAAAAGAGGAGATTGGGGTTAAGGATATGGGACCCTATTATAAAATGGAGAGAAGGGTTGGGGATGACTGATTAGTGTAGGAAATATTGAAGGCTTTTCGCTCTAGCCACTGTAGGAATCTCAAGATGATGTTAATTCAATGAAATTAGTAGGATGTTTAGATGGATGGATAGCGATTTTGCTGAAAATAATTCTGATAAGAAGTGTACTGTAAAGAAAAGTAATTGTATTATTTGAAAGTATACGCTGTAATGTGATAACTGTGCGTTGGCTAAAATAAATATATTTAAATAAAAAAAGGAATCGTAAACAGTGTCTGAGACACTGTTGTAAATTACAATTTGGGAGTCGCGAATTGCGAGTCGTAAAACGACTAAATTTCCGGTTCGCAAATTGGAAGGGTCGTACATAAGGCCCCATATTATTTAAATATTATTGTAGGCAAATCATGAAAGAAGCAGTTCCCCTAAAGTAATACTCTGTATTACTAAGTGAAGGTTTCAAATGAGGTCGGAGAAGATTTAAGCAGTGGGTGTCAGCAAACATACCCTATAAGTTAAAACCAATGAAGGATTCAGTCAAACAAAAATATTTGAGAGTTCAACTATATGAGCAGCAATGAAATAGCCAATGGGCCTTAGGGGAGGGAGAGGGATATCTACCTTGAAAGTAGACACAATTAAATCTGACTGCCCTTGGCCTTCAGAAAAAATTTACCAATAACAGCCAGCACAGTTCTAATGAGCATACTTTTGGGGTTGGCTGTTTTGCACTCTGAAGTTGAGGGGAACTCAAAACAAGAGAGACAAGCTGACACTGTTGAAGTGTTGTTGTTCGACTTGCTGCGGTGCTCTGAGCTCGGCACGTGGAACGGTACAGGGAGTGCACAGGTTGTGCAATGATTGCAACCACCCTGAGGGATCAAACCGCTATGGAGGTCACAGGGCCCCATAAGGAGTTCCGGTCCAAGGGGCCAGTAGGCCATGAGATTACAGAACCAGGATCAGCACAGGATATACTGGGATATACTGGTGCTGCTCTGCAGTGGACCTTGCACTGGGCATTTTCAGTAGCCCTCTCGGAAGAGGTAAAGGGTGATGATCGTTCTGCCGCATACCCTTACTGTATTCACTCCTCAGTTGAGGAATCCCCTCTCAGTAACTCTTCAAGTGTTACCCGCCTAGCATATTGCCACACAGCCTGAACAGCTCATGCCAAACGTTCAACTTAGCTCCCACAGACGAGCCTTTGTGAGGGGAGCCATCAACTAGCCATAAAAATGCACAAGGACTCGGTACCCAGTTTGTGACAAGCCCAGCCGGTGGTGATCATCACTGTGGTGTTAGAGCCTTCGCCCGAGGGTAGAACTGGTGGTGTGTGGAGGCAGTCGGGCTAGAGCCCAGTGCTGCCTGTGCCCCTCTGAGAGATCCCCCATGCTACATACTTGCTTTTGAGGGGCCTTCTTGACCACAACACAACAGCCTTGTTTCGCCCGCCTTGCCCATACACTAGGATTGCCATCTCTGACTACTTATCTACCATTTCTAGATAAGTTTCAGTCATTCCTGGTCCAGTAGTAGCCCTAAGGGGGAGAACACAGCCTAACTTTATGACGTTTGGCATTCACAAAGGGCATTTACTACTCGTAAATACCCTTTGTAAATACCAAAAGTTGAACTTTACGACTTTTGATATTCACAAAGAGCCTTTACGAATAGTGAATGCCCTTTGTGAATTCCGTAGAGTTGGACTTTGCTCTCATTTTATTTTTGTGAATCAGGCCCATAGCTTACCAAGGACATAAAGGCACTGATCCATAGAGCGTAGGACACATAAGGACACATATAGCGCAATAACATCAGGGTGGTGCGCCTGCCCAAGAAAGTGGTGGGGAAGGACATGGGTTTGTATCTGAAAAGCTGGCTGTCGACGGACGTGGGCCTAAAGGGACTACCATCTTTCTTCGCACTGGAAAGAAAGCATTGAGTGCCAGCTGGCCCGTTCAACCAGGAGCGCAGCACCGCCCAGTGGTGACGTAATTACACCACCACTGTGACAAAAAACACATACTCCAACAGGCCAGCATTGCTAGTAACTTTCAGGTGGACCATGCCTCGGTGGCAACTTCCCGGACTACAAACTCATGGTACAGCAGCAACGGCTTAATAACTAACTGTCAAGCGGGAGCTCTATGGTGCTGGACAGAAATACATGTTGGTGTTCCGCAACCTATTGAAGGTGATGATCTACGAATGGGCCTTGTTTTTGATGAGCCGGCAAGTGCTTGGGACTAGCTTGAAATATACAAGACCGGAGCAGATGCAGGAGAATGGAGCAAGCCACACCACCCCAAAATACACCACAGACAGGAGAGATGACCAGAAACCCAGATGGCAGTCCAGGGCCCAGATGGAATATGCCCAAACAACAGCGCTTGCTATGGTGAATACATTTGATGCATTGGTTTGATATTTGAATACGCCCTTAGAGAGCAAGGACATTGAGGACCTCTGAAAGGTACAGGGTTTGGGGCTGCGGATAATTCCCAAGATGGTGGATTATTTGTAAGGCAGATAAGCCAGGGGGCTCACAGTGAGGGGGAGACTCACTCAGATGATTGGAAGCAATTAGTGCTCCTGGACGAGCCATATGCCCTACAGAGCCACAGAGAAACACTTTAGCTACTGGGCTCTGGCCCAGGACTGTGAGAGATATATCCTGGGACAATGCCATACTGAGGGGCAGGAGGTAGGGAGGAGCGAACAAAGAGATTCCCAGCTGCCAACTACTGGCCCATTCCCACGCAAGCATGGTGTAGGAGTTTGGTTTGTGTTAATGTTTGAAGTTGGCTTGAATGGATTGGTAGCCATTGCCTCTCTAACTTGTAAAAAGGGAGTTGGGGAATATTGTTGTCATCTTACTTCCAGGCTAGATGCTACGCTGCCATGAGTGGCTGCACCCAAGGCCTATGTACATGATGGTAGGGACACACCACTGGAATGAGTGGAGTGTGAGCCTGCCACTTGAATGGTGGTGGAGATCTGGCAGGATCCATAGGCCCCATAGCTTGAAGTAGGTAGATGGCATTTGGTGAGATCAGGCATACCTACCTCACATGGAATGTATGTGGGCTGTGCTCCACCAGCAAATGCTATAAAATATTGGCATTTTTGAAGCACAAGGGAATTAACGCGGCCTTCCTGCAAGATGCAGACTTGGTGGCGGGGGAGATAATAAAACTGAAAAGGCACTGCAGGAGGTAGCAGAACGCCAGAGGCCACTCGTCGTTTACGAGGGGGACACTGCTATGGATGCAACTCAGGACAGCATTTGAGCCCACTAGAATCAACCTTGATAAGGAGGAGTGTAGCCGATGTTAGACAACATCAATGCCTCAAACTTGGGACAGGCCAAGTTCCTAGAATCTCTGGCCCCTATATTGTCCACATGATGTGCGGACCCTAGCGGTCAAGGGGGATTATAATGGCTTGATAGATACAGAACTAAATAGGTCATCCCTTCACTAGTGGACTCCCTTAGCAGATGAACTACTGGAGAGCTTCATGCCTGGTTACAATATTTAGAATCAGGTGACAGCTGGAGGGCCCAGAATGAGGGAATACTCTTTCTACTCTGTGGTACATGATTTGCTTGATCGTTTGGATTGGATCATGTGCTTCCCGGTCCCGGTAATAGAATCAAACATGTGGAATACCAGGGATGCATGCTTTTGGACCATAACCCATTGCTCATGCACACCAGCTCAGTAGAACAGTCCTACGCCCCCATCCCCATCTGGTGACACTCCACACATCCTTTCTCTAAGAGCCCCATCACTGATCCATTGGCTGTCTTGATTGGGGAATACTTCTGACATAACTGGCACACAGCTACACACGCAAACATAGACTGAGATGCTTTCACGGCAGTGGTGTCTGGTCCCTCCATCAGGCAATCAGTGGGGGTCAGGAAGTCACTTGTGGGAGAGCAATCCCATAAGGAAGACAGCATCCGAAGCCTAAAGAGAGTGCACGCGGTTGACCCAGTGGCACAGACTTGGCTACTGGAGAAGAAAGTAGTCACCAGGCTGGAAAGACTGGGTTTCAGATAGGCATCCTAGAGACCGCACATGTAGAAGGAGGACGAACAGGCAGACTGCTCTCCTGGTAGGTTAAGTTGAGAGGGGTTGCCCTATTACACGCATTGAGCAACCAGTGATTGATTGATTGATTATTGTTTATTGTTATTAGTTAATAATAACCATCACAATACAAATTAAATACATGTTAAAAAAATAATAATCCACTTTCATTAAAACATCGATAAATAATTGTACAACACAAAATAATATCATGGATTTGTTAAAATAGAATGTTATAAAAATACATTCAGTTCATAATTGCTGGGAGTTTTCACCAGATGCATCTGTAGGAAGAGAAAAAAAATCCGTAGTTCTGGTTATCGTCATCCTGCTATTTTTTTATCATTATGTCAATGGCATATAGACTTGCGACTGAACAGGGACCTTATGATGTTGAGTGGTGCTTTAAATCTTGTTTTAATGCTCTATCATGAGATTGTAAAAACTTCAAAAGTTTACAACTTAGCTGAGGGTCTGTGGAATCCAGGCTTGTCATGATGGCTGTTATACACGTACAAATCCTTCGCTCATAAAATAAGTGCTTTAAAAGTACTCGGCGCGCATTGTTCAGTTTTAGGACATATACATACCAAATGCACCAAGTCCTTGTCTGGGGCATCACATAGTCTGCACATTTTGATCCATTATATCGCCAAAGCGGTTTGTCTGACAGAGACGATAGATCACCTAGTCACATGGCCAATAGCTTTTTCTAAAGGTGCACCGGATAGGTTAGCTGAAGTTAAGTAGCCGGTTGCAATGCAACATACGTTTGAATTGTCATCCATGCATGGGCTTGTCGGGAAAATATGCTTTTATCATCAATTAACGAATTAACTTTTGCTGCTTTATTCATGGCCTGACAAAACGTAGAATGTGACAAGTTCAAGTCCCACAGATCACCCGCGTTGATTAGTTGTAAAGATGAAAAAAAATATTTATTGTAACTTGAATTGTCATTATTGACCAAGGCTTCCCATAATGCGTTGACTAGAAGGCTAGATTGATTATTTCGTATTTTGTGCATGGTTTTAATAAACTGGTACCTTCTTGCTATGTTTTGCTGTGTCAGTCCAAATTCCAAACGAATTTGGGCTGGGAGGCATTACAGGGCAAATTAAATACCTGTTTATATGTTTAGATTTGTAATCTATCTAGCATTTTGGAATCCCTACCATGCATCATCATACTTGCATAAGTTAGAGAAGGAAGCAATTTTGCTTTAAATACAGAGAGCAGTGGTTGGTAGGAGGGACCGTCTAGTTTTTTTGCAAGCAAGCTGAATGCGTGTATTAAAGCATTGTTCTTCCTAATCATATACTGCTGATGGGCACGAAAATTAAAGTTTTTTTCAAAATTGAAACCCAAGTACTTATAGGTACTGACTTTTTCTATGGTTAGATTATCCAGCTTGATCTTTAAGGAAGCACAGGGATTATTCCCAATAAGCATGGATTTTGTTTTAGCAATGTTTATTTCTAATTTGTTAAGTTTTGTATATGCAGCTGTTTCTTTGATCAATCTTTGGAGTCCGATTTCTGTATCACTCAGCAACACAATGTCATCAGAGTATGCTCGATGGGATATAGTCAGTGGGCCTAACCTTGGTGCATGTGCGTTAACTAGATCCAGGTGGGAAGTCAAAGCTGTCATAAATAGATTAAACAGATGTGGAGCTGGCACACACCCTTGCTTAAGACCCCTAGCGGTTGGTATTTTCCTTGATAATTTGTTCCCGTCCCCTACCTTGATTTGAGCAACCAGTGGGCGTGCCTGTCTACGCCCACTCGGAGACGGCACGCCAAGGCACTACCAAGAGCCGTACTGTGGCCCAGGCCCTTCCCAGGCTGGGGTGATTGAGGATTTCCTGGACCATGATGCTCTAACACAACTACCTGGGCTGACAGAGAGACACTGGGAGAGCAAGCAACCGAATCTAAATTATCAGTAGCCAGGAGCTCGAAAACGGAAAGTTGCCTGGATCTGATGGCGTGCTGGTGGAATTTTACCAAACCTGGGATCCTGTTTAGCCCCTAAACTGGCTAAGCTATGCGCAGAGGCGCTGGACTATGGATCCCTCCCCGCCACCACCAGAGAGGCCCCCATTGTATCTATTCCTAAATTGTCAGGTGAAGCCCTTGATGTGCTGTCTTATAGTCTGCTCTCAGACCTAAGCAAAGTGTTAGCCAATTGCCTGCTACGCCATATGCACAACTTAGTACATCAAAACTGTTTAATTTCCCAGCGTATCACCTCCTATAATATCCAGAGACTGTACCAGGTCCTGAATGAGATGGATGACTAAAAACACAGATGCAAAAGCGTTATCAGTAGGCATACTGAAAGCATTTGACACTCTGTACTGAGCCTCACCATACACAAGACGAACCTTGGTGCAGGCTGGTATAAACGGGTTGCATTGCTGTACTCAAGTGCACAGGCAAGAGTGTGGATGGGCTGATGTATCTCAGAGGCGTTTATGATTCACAGGGGAACCAGACAGGTACGCCCCCACCCCTCCCCGTTATTTGCACTGGAGGTGGAGCCCTTTGCCAGCATATTCTGATATGTGGGTCTGGGAAGGGGCTTCACACTTAGAGAGGGTGAGAATATAATCTGGCTATAGCTGGACGATATGCTGCCTTACCTTCGAGAGGCAGGTGGGAGGGTAAGGTGGAGCACAGACCACTTGGAGAAGCTGGGGAGAGTTTCAGGTCTGAAAACAAAGTGTGACCAGCTGGCATCCCATGCCTTTCTGGTAAGATGATGATACAAAAGACTAAGACATATATCACAGGACAAGGTACTAGTAAGGGGAATATAGTGATAGGTCTTGCCTTCACCGCAGATGCAAGCAGATGAGTCCTTTGCATGCATTACACTGGAATACTGTGGCAAAGGATTGAAAAAGACATTCATAGTATAATTCCCTCAGAGCCATCTCCATGACAAATTCTCATGTTAGGTCAATGTTGCTGCTCCTCTACATGAGCAAGGTTTAATTTAGGTTTGGTGGAAACATGATCCACAGGATTGTTCACACTTATGAATAAGCAAATCATAAGGAAAATGGAAATTATTGATACTATAACCACTATTACTCTATGTTGGTTCAGGGAAAGAATCACCAGGGTATCCTCAGAATTAAATTCCCAGGACCCGAGAATTGGGAGTCCACAGCAAGCTCTAATTGTCATTGTCTACTTGTGGAAATCTACAAAATGTTGGTTGTTTCAAAGATAAATAGGCACATTTGATTATCTTAAGAAGTTATCCTTATGATTAAAAAGTTCAGCAAATTTTACTTCATTTGTCCAGTTAACTTAGATCGAGGCAGTCAAAAATTAGAAATCAAGCAATCTTCGCTGTGACACAAATATTTACAGAGGTTTTTCAGGTCCATTTCCTTGGGCCTCAGTTTCATGTGTTCCTGAATCAGAATCACTCCCAGCAAAGTATGCATATTCAAGAGTTGAGTACTTTTGACTTGGCACCAATATTCTGTTTGATCTTCTGATCGCTGGCAGTTCAACCTCACTCTCACTTTGATCACTTGCCTCTGCTTCTTCCCAGACTGTCTCTGGCATGTGCTCCTCTGACACAGCAGCTCTTACCCTCCCGCACTTCCTTGGTCAGCTTTCTCTTCTAGGTACTGCTTCTTTAGGATCTGAATCATTACTTACAGCTACTCCAGTTTGACTCACTGTGGCCACCTTTTCACCACAGGCTCAGCACTTGCCCCAGCTTGGCTTTGGGAATTCTTGGGCACACTCCTCTCCACCCGGCGATCTTTGCTGGTGCTCTTGAGTTTAACTCTGCAAATCAGTCTCTGTGGTCAACACCTCTTCGCCAGCTTGTCTCAATCTTCAGGAATGAGAATCGTGCAACCAGTTAAGAAGACTCCTACACTTTACAGAAGTGTTGGTCACAAAGATGACCTGGAAGGTGCCAAGCCAGCATGGCTTACAACAAGACGTCTTGTTATGTTTCTTCACCAGGACCCAGTCCACCAGACTAAGGTGGTGGTATTGATCTTGGCTCAGAGGTAGAGTTGGGCATTCAGCCTGATGAGAGACAGAATTCATCACCTCAGTCAGTTCTTTGCAGTAGTAGAGAATCATTTCTTCTGTAATTTTAACAAGGGCAGCTGCCCACACAGCGGGAAGTCTCATGGCTCTTCCCATGAGGATCTCATGCAGGGACAATCCTGTACTCTCATTAGGGTTGCTTCGGAGGCTCATCAGCATTAAGGGAAGGGCATTCAACCACCAAAGGGATGTGGAGGCACATAGTTTTGTTAGGCGGAACATCAGTTTCCTGTTGATCTGCTCAACAATCCATGATACTTCAGGCCGTATGCGAAACTGAAGTCTCTGATCCGCTTGCAGGACTGAATACAGGATCTTCATTATCCCATTGTTAAAATGAGTTCCACGATCTAGTTCCAAAGAAACAGGAAGTGCAAACCTGGAGACCAACTTTCTCAGCAAGCTTGTCTACAGTGAGACCGACAATTCTCCTGATTGGATATGCTTTCACCCAGCGTGAAAAGATGCACACTACAATTAAGATGTAATGGAGCCCATTGCACAAAGGCATTTCAACAAAGGCAAGCCCCATGTGATTGAAAGGACCATTTGATCTACCCACAAGACTCATAGTCATGGCGGTACACCTACCAACATTTACCAGTTACCAGTTGGCAAGTGACATATTTGTGATCAAACATTCTCAGCAATGACAAGCAAATGGAGATTAAACCAGTGAATCCAGAACTGAAGCACCATTGCGTTTCTCGCTATAGCTGTCGGGCACAATGGAAATGCCTGGCCATAGGGGACACGTTTGGGATGGGCAAAACAGGCCTTTCATCTACTGAAACCCAATCTCATCTTGATTCTTTACACACCGTGCTCTGACCCACCCTTCCTGTTCACTCTCTGGGACATTTTCTTACACCCTTGTGACCTCTTCCCACTTATCAACAACAGTTAACAAGTCTTCATTGAAGCATCATTCTCTTATTCATTTGAATATTCTTCATTAAAGGTTAAAAACTCAAGAGTGCAGTATCAGGCTACCTCATCCTCATTATGATTGTCATCTATCGCAAAATCCCTTCCGCTCCTGTGTGCTGCACAGTTCACAACTGCTACTTCAGCAGGCAACTGTAACGCATCTAGGGTATCCATGATATAATTTCCATTTCTGATAGGAGACCCAGGTGAGGTCTTGAAACCCCTCTGAGACAACACCTTCCCAAAATCATGGACCAAGCCAAACCCAAATTGACTTTCAGTGTAGATGATGTAATTTAATTTGATTTGATTTGGTGATGAGAGGAGATGCAACCTATTAGGAGTTTAGAGAAAATAGCCAGGTCTTCAGTATTTTCCTGAATGCCATTTCATTTTGCAGCCCTCTTAGGTTGAGAGGTAACTCGTTCTATAGTTTTGGAATCAGGTGTGAGGAAGATATGCCTCCTCATCTGGATTTTTTAATTCGAGTGATGCGGAGGAGGTGTAGATGAGAGGATCTTAGTGGTCTGATGGGGATGTGTGCCGAGATCAGATGTCTGAGTTTTTCTGAGCCTTTATTATTTGCAGCCCTGTGAGCAATGCACAGGGATTTGAACTTTACTCTTGCAACTACTGGTAGCCGGTGTAGTTGTTTTAGGGAGTCTTGTGCTGAGGTATGTCTGTGGAGATTGAGCAGTAACCTAGCCGCTGTGTTCTGCAATGTCTGGAGCCTCTTGATCACATACTTGGGAGAACCCAAATAGGGAGAGTTCCCATAGTCCAGACGTGAGACTATCAGAGACTGTTGAACGGTTTTCTGAGCTGCTCCAGTATAAGATCTAATATCTTTCTGTGCAATCTCAGGAGTCCGAAGCAGATACCAGACAGTTTAATGGCCTGTTGGCTCATTGAGAGGGAGCTATCCAGCCGGATGCCTACGTTTTTTACCACCTGTTTAGGGACCGGTGGGTTTCCCATACAAGATTGCCAGTTATTCAATGGCCTGTGAATGGCCCTGATGCCTAGAATCATTAGCGCTGTCTTTTTGCCGTTCAATTTTTGGTAACAATTTGACATCCAGTGGGACAGTTTGTTTAGGCAGGGACCCAATTGAATGTTGCCTTGGTTATGATCTTAGGACAGAGAGACATTCAACTGGGTGTCGTCATTATATGACACTCCTAGTATGCCAAACTCCTGGATGATGGTGGCCAGCTGTCTTACATATATATTATAAAGAGTGGAGCTAAGGGAAGAGCCCTGTGGCACTCCAAATTTTATAGGCAGGCTATCCGAAAGACAGTCTCGATCCATCACTTGAAGAGACCGGTCGTCCAGAAAGGAGCTTAGCCACTCCATCACTTTGTCCCAGATACCTATTTCCCTGAGTTTGTTTTTTAGTATGGCATGATTGACGGTATCAAATGCCACACTAAGGTCGAGCAATATTAAGGCGGCTGAGCCTCCGTTGTCCAGTACGGCTTTAAGTTCCTCGGTAACTACCAAGAGCACTGCTTCTGTATTATGAAAGGCGCACAAACCCATCTGCGACGGGTGGAGTAGCTTGTTCTCCTCCAGGTAGTTGACTCGAGTCTGATTGACATGCCTTTCCAGGAGTTTTCCAAGGAGGGGAAGAAGCGAAATAGGTGATAAGTTTCCAAGAATGTCTGGAGCCAGATGGGATTTTTTTAGGATAGGTCTTATTATGGCATGCTTCCAGGGACTGACCCTGAGTCAAGTGTTTTATTAAGAATCTTCCCTAGGGGGTACAAATATCCTCAGTCACCTTGAGAATAGAGTGTGGAGGTGCAGAGTCCAATGGGGAACCTGATTTGATGGGCTTGAGCAACTTGAGGGTAGCTTCATCTTCAAGCCTAGAAAAATGTGTTAGACTAAGGACAGAAGCTGGAACTCTATTCACAAGGGGCTCTTCTTGAGCGGGCTGGGTGATATTTTGAAAGAGACCATAAATATTCGTCACTTTTTTGAGAAAAAAAGAGGCTATTAGATAGGCTGCTGGAGGACGGTTGGTTTCTTGGGGAGTATTTTTGACTACTCTGAAGAGTTCCTTTGGGGAGTTGAGTGCCTGGAAGATTTTCTCCTCATAGAATTTAGTTTGTGTCAGTTTTAGTTCTTTTTGGTAATATCTGATAGAGGTTTTGTAATTGATTTTTTTATCCTGGTTGAAGTCCTTTCTCCAATCCCTTTCCAATCTGCTGCAATGCTTCTTCAATGATAGCAAATGTTCATTGAACCATGGATCTTTTCTGGTTTGATGTTTTTGTTTGGGCATTTTATTAGTGGGACACACACCTCCAGTGACTGGCTAATCCAGTTTTCCCATTTCTTGAAGTCCTCCACTGGACTGCCATCCAGGTTGGGCAGTGTGTCCTTTAGGGTGTTTGACCAAGAATCTGTGTCAATCTTTGACCAGCTCCTGGTTATAATAGATTCCCCTTTGTCCCTAATTTGTTTAACAGGGTTGGGTAGCTCAAACCGGATGCGACAGTGGTCGGACCAGGGAACTGGGATGACCTATGATACCGTGACCTGGGGGTCATTTGAGAATATAAGGTCCAACGTGTGGCCTTTATCATGAGTGGATGTAGAAACCAGTTGTGTGAACTGAAGAGCCTCCAGATCATTTTGTAATCTTTGGTGGAGGGTGCGTCCAGTGCTTCGAAATGAAGATTAAAGTCACCTAACAAGGTAAAGAAATTTTTTGCAAGTGATAGGCTAGCTAGGGTATCAGGCAATACCTCCAGGGAGGTGGAGCTGGAGCCCGTCAGGCTATAGACGAGGATACCAGAGTGGGTATGGGAGTGCGAGAGAGTAATGTGGAACTGCACACTTTCACATTCAGGAAGAAGGAGTGGGATTGTGGTGCAACTGAAGGCAGTTTTTAAAATAATGGACTCTCAATTTGTCAGGGACGCAATATGCTCTAGTAAGAGCGATCAATTCATCACCTGTTCAGAGATTACTTACATTGTGCAAACAGGAGGCTCCCACTATACCTTCTAAGGTGCAAACTGCATAGGCTGCTTTCAAAATCCTGTTTTAATTTCTTAAGCAAGAGCCATCTACAAACAATATATATGAATGCTCTTCCAGAGGGACATCTCGAATGTCAGGTCTTGGCTTAGTACATCATTTTGTAACAACTAGGAAATCATGGTCAACCCCATCATAATTTTCTTTGGTATCAAGCAAAGGCAACAATATAGCAGGATTGAGACAGGTGCACCTCAGATTTTCTCTACTGTGAGGGAAGCTGTTTGTATTACGTGAGTCTGCGGTTGATCATGTGTTGGGTTCGAGTGCGGGTATGTAAGATTTTAACAGAGTGTGGAGCCATGACTGTAGGTGGATACCCCATGAGGATACCTTCACATTGCTGAATGCTGACACCAACTGCAGATACTGCTTTAAGCAACTCAGCAATGCTGCAGCTGCTGGGTGTAGAGTTGCATAGAATTAGGCAGTAGGACATTTTGAATTACCTTAGGTTTGTGAGAGTACAGCAATGGAGCACCCATACTTTTTGCTGCAATACAGAACAAAGTCTTTCTCATAGTCAAACACTCCAAGAGCCAGGCATGACAAAGTCTTTCTCTCAACTGGAGGATGGCATTCATGTATTCCTTGCCACATGGTAGCAGATCAGGCACATCTTTGTGAGCGCACCACTGTAAAGGCTTTGCCACTGGGGAAAAGTTGGAAATCCACTGATAACAGTAGCCCACTATTCCCAAAACATCATGACCTCTCTGAGCTGTGGGAGAGTTTAGTTTCAATATGACAGCCATTCTCTCTTGAGACACCTTTCTTGGTTTGATTTTCTAGACACAGGCCTTCTTTCTGACTATACTGCAATTTGCTTTGGGACACTTTATGTCCATTCTAATCCAGATGATTTAACAGGACAATGGTATCGTGTCTGTACGCTTCTTGCATTGTGTTTCATCAACAAGAGGTTTTCAAATATTTTTGGCCAGGACTGAGTAGCAACACACCTGTACGTTATCTAGATTCTTTTTCAGTGTCTGATTGCATGCTGAGAGGCTCTCTATATAACCCTTTGAAACTCAGCATCATGTCAAAACTTTATTTTGGAACCAAAATGCCAAGAGGAAATGACTATTCTTATATAACAGGATGAAAAAGAATGCTTTTCACTGGCCAATGACTGTGACCGACTAAGCATCAGAGGGTATTTGGAATAGTATAACGTGAAGGATTCTATATCACAGGATAACATGGGGCACTATATTATTAGCTTTTTGCAGGACCTGCTCAATTCTCCATTTCTTGTTTTTTTTCTCCTATTATAGGAGAATGACAGGAACTTTCTAAGATCTCTTTTAAGATGCCTTGCTTTAGAATAGATTCAGTTACGGAAGTAATTACAGCCACCACCACTGGTGGTGTTGTATCCATTCATAAAGGCAAACTCCAAATTTACTGTAATAAGTTCCTCATACTCTGTCTTTGTTCTCACTACATCCAAAGGCCTCATCGGAGTCTCCTCTTCTGAAGTATCTGACTTGGAGCTGTCCTTGACCACTACCACGGTTCCATTCACAATTGAAGTCAACCCCTTTTGGGTCTTGCTCCTGGATTTACAGTGGTACGTGTGCTTGCTGTAACCAGGACTGTTGCAACTGACAGAGTAACTGGGTTTGGAATGAATGCAGTGGTACACAGTCTTACTACCAGTGGAGCTAATGCAAAAATGAGCAAACCTGTAACGACAGGCAACCCTCCTATATGAAGGCCTTGATCAATAGGTGCACTTACACCAAAATCAACAATGGATGGGGACCCTTTGACTGCCTAATTTACTCCAACTTGTTGATTTCCTCCCTCTGGCTAAACAACATTATACAGGGATGGTAGGAAAGCTAACAGATCATCCAGAAAGAATCACTAGAGTCACTTACTCTCACCTCATCTTTCGTTTCTTGATCTCCATCCTCCATGTGTGCTTTCTTTCTTTCCACTTTATGTCTGGTTCACATGGGATACATTCTTCTATCCCAATTACATTCTCCCTCCTTTTATAAATCTGCATCCAATCTTGCTTCTACCTAACTATTGACCTTATTCCTTTCTTTAGTCTGATATATCTCCCTCTCCTTTATATTTCTGCCATGCTCCCATACATTCAAAGCCTCTAGTTGAACTGATCTAGATGGAGGTTTCGTCTTATACAACACTGGCCTCAAATCTCAATTACTGTCATATTAAAGGTGCCATGTGGGGGAAACTGCAAGGACCCTTCATTCACAGTGATCCTATTCCACTTTCTGAGACAGATATAAGCATATAAACTTACCTTGGTTACCATGAAATGCACTGCCGTGCCCTTGGGAGGAGCCTCTTCACCTTCACAAACAGGCATTCTCCCATAATCCCTGAGTATAGCTTTTAATGTATTTTCATCATTTGACCTGCACAATGCAAAATCAACAGACTACAGCACTGAACTGACCACTCAAAGCGTAGCACACTGATGTAATGGCCAATCCTATATGCCACCCAACCAACACAATTGTGAGTGTGACACCCTATGATGCAACTCACAGCACTCACAGCATCTCAGAGCAGCTCCCACTCCCCAGCAATCAGCATCGCACGAGAAAATTATTGAAACACAAAACAGTACGATAATTTTTGTCTGTTCCACTAGAAGTAAAAATCTAAGTTCACAACCACTCTAAGGGAATCAGTGAATAACGCCATCCTGCTGCTATTCGATACATGAAGTGAAATCTTGAACCAAGGGAAGTCACCCTTATTATTGCATTCCGCTCCTCTGCACAAAAGGATTAACCAAACACCCATCTCAATAGGTACACCCCTCTCAAGTGAAGTTTTATAAGTTTGCATCATGCAAAGCCTTGGTGCAAAATTCAAAACTTAGCTGTTCCAGAGTAGATGTCTCGCATTGAGGTTTAACATCAACAGCTCAAAAGCATATCAATAAAAGGAGGAGCATTTTGCTGCACAAAAATGACCATGAGTAGTAGTTTTGAAAACCACACCTACTTATTAGTAAATTAGTTAAGTTAGAAACTCAAATCAGTCAGACTAGTCACACATCAAAAATCACTTGGATAAAGCATAAAACAAAATGATCCAAGCAAGTCAGAGTAGCAAATTTCAAGTTTCAAGTGAAGTCAGGAAAGGTTTAAGGAGCAACTGTCAGTAAATAAAGCCTCTAAGGCAGAACCAAATGATGGTTCCAATCAAACAAAAAAGAAACAACTTTGCTCAAGAGTGATCATAAATAGAATAGAAATAGGGTCTCAAGAGAGGCAGAGGGACATCTGCCTTCAAAGGCAGAAAGGAGGAAATCTGACTGTCAGCGGCCTTTCCAAAAACGCAACAACAGCATGGTTGTAATAAGAATGCATTTGGAACTCTGCTTCTGAAACAAGCAAAAGATTGGGCACAGCAAGCAGAAACACAATAATTAATTAAACCTGGTACTTTCAAATCGAGGCCTACAGTAACTATGGCTAGCCTAATGTAAACACATTCAAACTATGACTAAAATTATTAATGTGAATATTACTAATTTTTGTCAATCTGAATATAAAATCAAACTTGAATATGAATAAGTTATGATTATGTGTGATGTGCATTAGCATATCAAACTAAAACGAAAAGTAGTGTCAAAACATTACCACCAGTGTGAACTTTACAAATACACTTTTAGTTTAGTGATTGGCAATGAAATTGTATAACTGTTAAAAATTGGGGGCCATATGTACAAAGAAGTGGCGGAGTGAGGCGTTAGCAGTCATGGCTTAACGCCTCACCCGCCTACTTCAGAAATGCAAGGCTGAACCATATTTACTAGAATATGGTGCAGCCTTGCATTTCCCCATGTGCTGGCGCTAACTTTAGCAGCTTAGCGCCAATGCAGGCACCCTTGCACCATAGTGCAAGGTGTCTGCGTGCAGGGGAAGATTGTATATGTGAAGGACGTTGTCCCTTCCTGCGGTAAGCAACCTTTACAACGCAACTTTTACCACGCAGTGCCTTTACAACGCAACTTTTACAACGCAAACTATTACAACGCATTGCACCGGGGGGCGCTCTAGGATAGGGAATAGGTTTAATGTACTATCCAACACCTTCCCTACTATCCACGGGGAATGGAGTTGGAATAGTAAATTAAACAATTCACTATCCAGCGCCTAAAAGCACTATGCGTTGCAATGGTATGCGTTGTAAAAAGCGCGTTGTAAAAGCATGCGATGTAAAAGCATGCGTTGTAATGTCATACATCCCTTCCTGCACATAAACAATCTTTAAATGTTGTTTTGTCACTTCTAAGTGTGCTGCTTAATGCACCCCACGTGGAAGTTACAAAATTTTTTTTTTTTTTAAAAGATTGTTTATGCGCAGGTAGAGACACCTTCCTACACAAAAATAATCAAAGACGTTTTGCTTTTTCCATGTGTGCTTCACAAGGCAGTACACATGGGAAAAGCAATAACGGGGAGAAATAAAGCATTTTGGCACTGCCTCCTATTTATATTTATGCCATCCATGAAAAGAGGAGGTAGCATCAAAATCAATGGGTGTTGCGTTGGAACGCCCACCGCAACACCCACTTCTCTCCTCTTTCATGCTAAGCATAGCGTTAAAGGGGGCCTTATCTATAAGGCAGTGTTAAGCCACGTTAAGTGGCTTAACGCTGCCTTGTTAATGAGAGAAAGCCCCTATCGCCACAGGAACGTCAGAAAAAGTGGCATTGCTGTGACGGTAGGGACTTGTACATAGGCCCCTTAGTCTCTAGTTAGCTGAGGTATGCACCCTGTCTAAGTAGGGACCACAATCCCAATCAGGGCATGCTAGATATATACTAAAAAATAATCTGTGCTCACCCTCTGGTAGCTTGGCACCGAGCAGTCATTCATATCTAAAAAGGCAATGTATAAAGTATTTGTGCAAAACACACACACACACACACTCAAACAAACACACATACAAAATAACACAATGAATACACCACAAAAAGGCTCCACACAGGTTTGGGAAATGGGAATATGTATCTGAGTACAACAAGACCAAAATGACACAATGCCAATAAGTAGTACTGGTGTAATTAATTTTAAAGAATAAACCCAAACGAGTGCTTAGAAGTCAAGAGCTCTAAGGAGGTTAAGTGAGGTCACACTAGACCGGGCTAAATCCGAAGTTCAGGCCGATTGCGATGGAAGGCAAGCTGGTTACATGATTTAGACAGCTCTGGATGACAAAGTACCTTCGATAGAGCAAGCGTTGACCTCAAAGACTCGATGCGAGGCTTGAGGAAGAGCTGCAACGTCTTCAGTCTCGTGGATGGAGGCAAAGCGTTGGGGTCGATGCACGCAGTCGATGAATGCTTTGGCGTTGAATCCGTTTACGATGAAGGCAATGCATTGATGTCAAGCCACGCTGTCTGTCAGCACTGAGGTGTGCAGTCAGTGGAGGCGATGTCGTCAATCAGCTTTTACGCTAGCATCGAAGGGCAATGTGTTGGTTCTGATTGACGCAAAGTCGTCACTGTGTCAATTTTGATGCAAAAACAGCTGCAGAACCTACTTCTGAGGCCCAGGACTAGAGAGGGCACCTCAGGTAATGGTAGGTCTCACAGATGGCAGAGCCAAGCAGCACCAGCAGAATTGCAAGAAGTCTTTTATGACCCTGAGACTTCAGAAACAAGAGGGAAGTCAGCAAGTCATTGGAGTCACTCGAGGTTCATGTGAGATGTGTTCAGTCCTTGTCCTCAGCAGGACAGGGATGATTATGCAGCAGCGCAGCTCAGCACAGAAGTGATGAAGTTTCTTAGAACAGTCAGTCAACCAGGGTGGCAATCCTTGTAGCACAGCAGTCCTTACTCCTAATAGAGTTCTTCACAGGTCCAGAAGTGTGTTTTTTGTAGGGTCAGACCAACAGAACTTATACCCAAATATGCCTTTGAAGTGGGGGGGTGACATCAAAGCAGCTCCTTGAGGTACAGAGGTCCCATTTTCATTCCAACCCTGTCTGCCATGCTATCTGTGGTGGGTAATCAGTCTTTTGTGTGGGGACAGGACACAGCTTATTCAGATGTAAGTGTCATTCTCTGTCAAACCTTCCTGTGTTGGTGGCTGTTTAGAGGGAATATACAAAGTGTAGCTATCATCCAGCCCAGACATGTATTGGAGACAGGCTGCAGGCACAGATGGCTAAGTTAAGAGCAGAGAACTGTCCACCTTCCTAAAGTGGCATTTCTAACATTGTAATTTTAACTCCGACTTTACCATTTAGGAGGATTTATCTTTGCCATACCAAAGATATGCAACATGATTTAGCTACTCCTTTCTAATCAGGAATTACAGCTTTAAAGTATTTTTAGGGATTCCTAATGCTAGCCTAAGAGATGAGTAGGCATCACAGTAGTGAACAATGAATGTAGCTGTTTGCCACTACCAGGACATGGAAAACTTGCAAGTACATATCTTACCTTTTAGTTGCACAGCACTCTGCTTTTAGGGCTACCTAGGGCCTATTTTAGGGGTGACACATGTGAAGTAAAAGGAGAGTTTAAGGCTTGGCAAGTGGTTTAATTGCCAAGTTGAAGTGGCCGTAAACTGTACACACAGGCCCTGCCATGGCAGGTTTGAGAAAGATTTGAAAGGCTACTTGTGAGGGTGGCACAACCTGTGCAGCAGGTCCACTAGTAGTATTTAGATCACAGGCTTAGGCTTATGGTATACAAATACACAAGAGACGTACGGGAAACCTAAATATATCAATCACATATACACCAATGTCACCACGTACAGGGGGAGAACTACATGCACTTTAGCACTGATCAGCCGTTGGCAAGTGCTCAGTGTCCTAAGGCTGCAAAAAGATACAGCAAAACGTCGATATGAGCAGGCAAAAAGATGGGGGAAGATCACCCTAAGGATGACAGTTCTAACAGTAACCTTGCTCACTAATTGTCTTTAGCCATTCTCCTGGGTTCTCTGGTTGCATAGAATTTCTTCAAAATGTATTCCATGTATTTTTGTGGCTAGCGATGACACACTAAAACAATTGCTTCAAAGTGCTCAAAGATGTGAGCAGTAGAAGAAGGGTAAAATTAACAGAAGATTTGACTGAGTGTAATCCAAATGATTGGAGGTGGAGATGTAGTTCTATATATTTTGAATTTTCCATGTTATATCTTCTCATAAATAAACTGATTAGTAAATCTCTTAAGGGTAGAGCCTTAGGAGTCTGCATAACAATGTTATCCTAATGGGAAAAGTAACTATCAAATCTGGGAAGCAGAATGGAATCATCTCCTCGGTTGGAAGTGGAGCAACAATTCTGATAAATGCTCAGCTGAAGCACTGTGCAAGGCCTTGCAGACAACACCAAAGAGTTTAAACCTACTCCCGTTTAACCCCCAATCAATAAATAACTGTGAATGCAGGTGAGATATGAATCTAAATATGAAACAGAAGCAAAGATATTCACTCATCAAAGCTTGCAAAACATCATAGCTTTTTGTAAATTATTTTGTAGTTTTGTAAGGAGGAAATGGATTATCTTCATAATCATCACTGTTTCTAATACTTTTGAACCCTGATGTGACCAAGTACTCAATATACTATCTACAGTACCTTAAAACAGAAAAGCCTCAAGGTCGTTAAAAAAAGGAAGGGGTTTTTTCACAAGCTATAGAAAATCAAAGGGTTATTCCATAGTGTAATGACTGCGTGGGAGGAGCATTCTCCAGGAAGGATACAGCTATATTTTTGACATGAAGAAATGATTTGGCCAAATGTAATGCCTGGATCCTCAGAACTGTCCTGAAGAGACCCCGTAAAGTGAGAGGGTCGAAACATCATTGACTACAAAAAAGGGAGAGTCCTAGGACACTAAAACATTCCTACAAAGTGGATTGATATTTGATTTAATAAGGGACCTCCCTGATTACTCCAATAAGAAACTATTTCTTTGTATTAGTCACTGAATAGTATGTCAATGTCGGTTTTGGTCAGCATCCTGGGGCACAAAAGTCACTTGGATCATTTTTTTATCTTGTATAAAGTGTGAATACACAACAATTGTTTTACTCTTTTTTCTAATGATTGTTCTTTACAAAATAAAAGTTACAACCATGTTCGGCTCAAGTTTGTGGGCTTCAATTTCAAAACTTAGATTGATTTCATGTTGAACCAATATAATAACAGAGTTAGAAGGACATAACTCCCCGTTCTAACTACAAACTCTTTTTTGGATAACAAGGAAGTAACATACCTTGCTTTATTTTCACATTTGTTGTTTAAATCAGTTCCTTGTGAACATTGTTTGTTGGCTGAGTAACTATACCCAGTTCGCAGGGAGATATGAGTTCCCCTTGTTCCTTGGTAAAAAAATGTTTTAAAAAAAATAAGAAATGATTTTGACATGGTTGAGTGTCTTTCTATAGATTTTTAGGCGCACTCAAGGACACATAACAAGGGCCTTTCAGTGATGCGTCAGGAGAATATGGTACATTTCACTTTCACAAACATTTCTGTGCTGCGTTGCGTGATCTGGAGAAAGCAGACCTGCACCATATCTTAAAGGAAATGGCACAGTCCTTCCCCCATGTGTTGACACTATTTGGTTTGCCTAATGCCAATGCAGGCACCTGTGCACCATTCGGATGGAGTTTACCTACCTACAAAAAAACTATCCTCTTGGGCAACTTCTCATTCATATGTGTGCCTCAGAGCAGTACCATTTTGGCACAAATCCATGCCTAAATCTCTTTGACAATATGGGTTTGAGTCAAATTCCATGATCAGTGGATGCACTGGAATGTCCAGGAAGCACCAATAGAATGCCTAAATGAGCAAAGTAATTCAAGTCAGCACAGTGCACTGTGTTGCATTACATTTTTCATACAAAGCCAAGAATATCAACATTTGCATGGCTTTGTAAATTCCAAAAAGGATTTTCTTTCGGGCTGCATCAAAAAAGTGATGCAGCCCCAATGCAAAATCTTTGTATATCTGGGCCCCAAGGTGGAAGAAGAAAATCTTAGTCACATTGCTTACTTAAAGAAAGTAACATTAGAGTTAAAGAGAACTTCTAGGTTTGGGACATTTTTTTGAGGAAGAAGGTAGAATTACCAAATCATGCAGCCAGTCAAATAGTAGAGGTGAATTATTTGCATATGTTATGAACATACTCTTGGCTTTATCTACATTGAGGCAAAGTCAGCATTGTCTCATAATTTTGTGCACTTGTGAGAAGCATTCGTTGGTGGCATTTCAACTGACCAGATCTTTAGCAATCTTGTATTGGAGTATCTTCAAATTACATATTACATCCAAAATTCTGGTTGCTGGTGATACTTACTACACACGAAAGTCCATGCTAAAAAAACACTCTTTGCAGTCCACCTCTAGCCCCCTCATATCACTTTTAAATAATGCTTTTTCATGAGCAATAGATATTACTTCTTGTGTTTTGCTCTTCAGGACACTGCAAATCGTTCTTTCTATAGCAATCTTCAATTGTGTTAGTCCTCTACTTCTATGGTATCACCAGTTACATATTAGTAGAACATAACACAGGTGTTATATCTTTTTCTGATTTCTTAGTCTCCTTTCCTCTTCTTCGATTTATTTTTTTCGATAATCAAATTTTTACTGTTTTCAGTAGGTGTGAGAGAAATGCAAAAGTAATAGGAAAACAGATCAGCTCATTCCAGGGAGAGTCAGTAGAATAAAAAAAAACACGATTAACACAGGTAACACCACTGATAATGAATGCTTTATTGTTTGGTTACTCAAAACCTTTACATTAAAACCAAAGTACAAAATTACAAAAGTTAAAACCAAAGAAGTTTCGGGAAGTGAGTCTGTGTGGTGGCTCCCTGAGCACTGGTGGATACGGTAAATAAGGTTCATGGTAAGACATGGGCCTGCAAAGTCTCTATATATTTGAGCCCTGGGTGACCATCAGCATGGACCGTGTCTGATGGATAAACTTTCCAAAAGAGGCCATCTGTTTTACCGTGGTCAGTGTGTATAGTTGGTTGATCGCCTCCTTTGCAGTGCGTGACCCCGCTTGTCTTAAGATTGGCCTGAGATAAAGACTGCGAGCCGTGCGCAGAGCTGGGCAGCAAAGTAGAAGATGGGCCAACGACTCTCGTTTATACCTGCAGAGCCTACATTCCCGAGCTCCTAAACCGACCTGTCCAAAGGAGTATAATTCTTTGAGGGGCAGCGGGTGTAGTCCGTAGGCTAAAATCTTGTGAAGGGCTGCGAGGCCCACGGCCTGCGTAAGATGATATTTAGGATTGTGCAGAATGTGCGGCAGGCATAGGGACTTGTGGAAGTCTTTTCTTGGCAATGACTCCAAATTCAGTTCCCGTGACCGCGCGCGTACTTGTTTTTTAATCGCGTTTTTGTTGGGAGTGTAATTGACGTGTTCGGGGTTCCAAGACTCGATGGCAAGATTGAGATGGTCCTTTGCCGCGTTGAGAGTGGCCGACCAGGAATTCCCGGGTTCCCTGAAGATGCATTTCAGAACTGCCTTGAGTGTGTTCTCGTGTGCCGCTGTTGTTAAAAAGTAGTATTTACTTAGGGCGGCCATCTCTTCCTGGTTTTGCTGGTTGAGTGAGAACTCCAGGGCGGACAAGAGTATTTCTGGTGCACCTTGGTAAATGGAATAGTCTCTTGTAGGCTTTGCAATGGATTTTTTCTAGGTCTTTGTTAAGTTTGCCCGGGAATGCCTGTTGAGCGTAATTGAGAGCAGGCATTAACTTGGCTTTGAGTACTCTTTGAATAGCCGTTGTAGACGGGCTATATAAGGAGGCGTGCAGCTTGCAGATGGCGTAGGTGATGGTTTTACCTTTGCCTTGAATATTCTTTGAATGGGCGCTTGAAAGCTCCGACTCCTGAAAGCAGATGACCAAGTAGGTGTACCGCTGTGTGCTTTCCAGCGAGAGATGACCAAGCCTCCATCTTAATGGTTTTTTCTTTGGGTAATTTCCGAAGATGATTACTTTTGACTTGGATGAATTTGCTACCAGCCTGTTTTTATCGTTGTATGCAGCAAGTGCCGTCAGCGCCTTTTGTAGCCCAATTCTAGTGTGGTCCAGGAGTACCAAGTCATCAGCATATTGCATAAATTGGATTTTGGTCCCTCCGATCTTTGGGGTAGCCAAGTCTGCCCCAGTCAAGGCCCTTTCCATGTCCGCTGTGTATAAGTTAAACAACAATGGGGCTAGCACGCACCCTTGTTTTAGGCCTCGATCTGTATCAATCTTCGCGGATGCGTAGTCCCTCGAGAGTTTGATTCTCACCAACGTTTTTTGGTACAAGGACTGGATCGCTCTTAGCAGGGATGGATTGATGTTCCATTGAACCAGCTTTCTCCACAGAATAGCGCAATCTACCCCATCGAACGCCGCCGAATAGTCAATGAAGCAGGCGAATAAGGGGGGACTTTTGCGTGACCGCGCTTGATGGACCAAGAAAGAAAGTGCAGTGATGTTATCGACTGTGGCGGACCCAGGTCTAATTCCCGTTTGGCAGAATTGGAGAAGGCCTTCTTCACTCATCCAGTCTGCAAGGTCCCTCAAGATGGCACTAGCGTAGGCTTTTCCCTCAATATCCAGGAGGGCGATCATGCGGTAGTTTGATGGTTCTGTTTTGGGACCTTTCTTGTGGATTGGGTGTAAGAGCGAGCCTCTCCATGAATCTGGTACATCCCCCAGAAGCCAGCATTCAGTGTACAGGTGGGTCAGGATTTCGGACCAAAAATCAATATTAGCTTTGAATAAGTGACCAGGAAGGCCATTAGGACCCGGTGCGCCGTTTTGCCTGATGTTTTTTAGGATTTTAGACACTAGCAGTTTTCCGGGCAGAGCCTTCTTCTCGGTGATGAAGTCTAGTTCATCTCCTACGATGGATGCATCATTTTGCTTGTTGACGGGTCCGTCTTTGTTGTAGAGTGCTTTTACGTGGGCAACCCAGATGGATGCTTCAAGAGAGTTTTCTCTATGGTTTGAGCCTCGTCCCAGGTTGCTTAAATAGTACCAAAACTCTTGCGATTTTCCTGGACTCAACAGGTCAAAGATTTTCAGCCATTGTGCTTCACAGTAGTCTCGTTTTGCAGCCCAAACCTTCTTTGAATGGCTTTTTTTGGCCTCTTGTAATTGTTTTTTCTTTGAGCTTGTGCCAATTTTGTGGAAGACTTTACGTTTCATGTTCAGTTGTTTAGCGCATGTTTTAATCTCTTCGTTGTATCCATATGCAGTTGGGGGATGCCTATGAGTTGTTCTATCTGTGTCCCCACGAAGAGTCGCCGCCAGGGTCCCTGTTATGCCATTCCATGTTGCTATTGCGCCCTTTTTCTGATCACTCGGTGGCCAGCCTGTCCACGAGTTTGCCCAGTTGTTAAATGTGGTGGTTACAGTCTGTCCCCATTTGATTCTTCTGGTTAGCTTTATTAGTTCTTTGCCGTCGGCTGCTCCAATGCATTCAAGCCTGTGGTGCGTATCCACTATAAAGTTCAACGTGATGGTTAAGGCAGCATGATCACTGTCACTGCGCGGATGAACTGAGAAGTTTAACATTAGGGGTTGCAGATTGTCACTTAAGATGATGTAGTCAATCGTTGTTTGATTGTTGTATGTGGGACCGACAAAGGTCTCTGGGTTGTTCTTTAGATGGACTGAATGCGCTGTCGCCAGTTTGTAAGATTTTAATAGGTCGTTCAGTGCGTTAGTGGCCCCGGACTGATCACTTTGTGTGGTTGGCACCCCTATGTTGTGGATGTTGAAGTCGCCAAGAATAATACATTCTAATGACGAAAATTGGAGCAATAAGGACTCTAGGGGGTTTATTAGCGTGGCCGAGATGGCTGTAGGCCCATGTGAATTATGATAGAGGTTGATTAATAAAAATGAGAAATTTCCATTTATTGAATGGCGGCCTTTCAAGATGCCTGCCTGAAGTGTGTCCGGAAGGTTGGGTATTTCCGCAAATTCCAGTTTCAGCAAATGTTTTATATAGACACATATCCCCTCCGATGGTCTTCCGAATATGTTGGTCTTTTTTGCTGGTTTTCCATATTCTGCATATCCTCTTAGTGAAAGAGGGTGGATCTGCCAGGATTCTTGTATACAGATTATGTCCGCCTCCTCCATGAATTTCACCGCGGTTTGGTTCTGGAGCAGCTTTTTGAGCCCTGCAACATTCCAGATCATGATTTTCAAGCAGTCCGGAGACCGGTTTTTATCCAAGGATTTTGGATGCGCGTTGGTCATGCTTCGGTGGGGATGGCCTAAGTCTTTAGAGCAATATCAGTTAGGATCTGGGGTTTAGTACTAGCGGCAGCCAAGACCAATCTTTGCTCGCGCGCCCCAATGTTGTGCATGTGCGCTTTCCCTGGCTCGGGTTGGTTGTTATCTTGATTGGGGTTCTGTTGATTGGGCCTGTATATATGCCGCCTTTGGACACCACAGATAATCAAGTGTTCACTTTGTAGAGCCCCAGTCCATGATAGTGCCACTACTTGCCCCATATTTTGATGTGTTTCTGGGGGCAGCATCTGCCTCAGTAAATATGTTCCTCCTCTTGGGCACACCAATCCAAGCACTGTCTCCATTCGGAGAGTGTAGGATGACTCGGGGAGCTCCATTTTCTGACAGTGTCCCTCTTTGTGACCAAGGCAACCATGCCCACCAAGATTCGGTCACCCCGGGTCCTCCAAGATCCATCATGATGCACAGTCGACACGTTAACTCAATCGATCGCGCAAGTCATCTTCTTCCATATTATTGATATTCTCATTTAATACATTGGTCAATTTCTTCTCTAGATTCAGAACGTTTACCCTGTACTGAATAGTAATGTGCCCTGTGTGTTTTCATCTCCATTTCTGTTTCTTTGCTACATACTTTTTTCTTTATGTGAATGAAAATATTTGTAAAGCACAACAGTTCCCAAAATGTTGGGCTGATGCTGCAGATCCCTATGTAACAAGGAAGAGAGAGGCTACTGAGTAGATAAAGACAGGATTTTGGTAGTTTCCTGAAGTTGAGCTAAATGACGATCAGTTTTAGAGATGGAGAAATCTCCTCCCAGACATTGACTATGATGAAGGATCTGTCTCCCAATCTTCGGAAACGAGAGGATATTCGAAAAGGCAGAATGAAGCACTTAAACTGCAGAGTAGTGTGAGAGCAGTATTTGAATACATTCCCGTCCTTCACCAGGCATGAAATTGTAACAGATGCAATGGACCTCAAAGAGGCACCTTTTCTGGATCTTCGGTCAGGTATCTTGTTTAGGTGTTTGGAGATATGACAGCACTGGTAGTAGGCTCAGTAGGAAATTGATTGCTTAAGTTTTAATAGTGTGTAAGTAGGCTTCAGTAGCAGCTCCTTATCGGGGGCTTTAAGGCACAGTCCAACTTCGTGTGAGGCACCACCTACTTGCCCATTCATCTGTTGATCATGATTTAACTGAGCAGCGTTCATGAAAACACAATTTACCTGTATTCATGAACTCTGCCAGAACACAAGTCCTCTCAACCTTGTCTCCAGGCTCCTGATGATAGGAGGGAGGCAGTAGTGACTGAGGCACAGTGCACTTACAGAGTGTTGTTTAACAACACAGCACTATGTAGCAACAATCTATTTTATTTAGCAGACCCACTGTGCATGCCTTAGTTAGCACACTATTTCTGCTAAAATGTAGATGTTAAAGCACACATATAAGTACATCCCTGAGGCCAATGCGGTACCAAACAGAGCAGCAGGAAAAGAATCCCAAGCACTGTCTCAGCTTCTCATAAGGCTGTGCTTCCATTCCTAGAAAAGAAGGAAGGAGAGGGATTGAGGTGAGTCTTCCCTGTTTAAATTTGGCCTTGCTGCTCTGTCTGGCTCCTCTTTGAGAATCATGGCTTATTGGTTCAGATGTCCATCACCTGATTCTTTCTCTGCTGCTGTCATGGAGTCTCTGAGTTGCCAGCAAAGGGACGAATATGAGTAAATAAATATGTTTTTTTCTCTGTGCATGTGTCTATGTGTTTGTGCGTGATTAAGAGTGAATGAGATTGCGTGGCAGTGTGTGTTTTGAGAGTGTTAATGATAGTGAAAGTGAGAATTGAGTTTTGGAGAGGGAATAAATAAGTAATGGTTAGTGTTACAGATGGAGTGAAAGAGTGTGGTGGCTTTAAAAGGAGTGAATGAGTGGAGATTGTGAGAGGGTGTGGGCACGAATCAGGGGTGTAGCTACCCTGGTGCAGCTGGTGTATTTGCAGTGATTGCCAGTGGTTAGACAAATTGCAAAAAATCCTCCCATCCTCTTTTGCGTGTTTGATGTACTACCATAAATAGCAAGAGTATGCCCCAACATTGGCCCCATGCTCATAGTTCCACAAAAACCTTGAGACACCCGGGTGACGTGACACAATCATTGGGTTGCTTGTGTTCCAGTTCAGGGGGTACCTGTCCTGTCAATTCAGCCTGGACTGTTCCTAGTGAAGCAGGGTCAAGGTTTATTTGCATATAGCAGGGTCTAAACAGAGATGGGGTGGTGGGAAAAGAAAATCGGGTTGGAATACTACCCAGAGTGATTGTCAGTGGTTAGACAAATTATAAGCATCCCTTCCATCACCTTTTGTGTTGAATGCACCTTCTCCAGGGCAGAGAGTCAGTGAGTGTGAAAGGGTTAGTGTGTATAAGGATGTTTGTAAGTGAGAGTGGGTGAGAACCAGTGAGTATGAGTATGTTTCTGTGTGAGTAACAGTGACTGGGAGTGAGCATGGTGGGAATAAGTAACAGAGAGAGTGTTAGTTAGAGTGAGTGAGTGAGAAGGAAGGGAGTGAACGTGAGAGGGAGTGAGTATGTGTGAGAGGGAAAGTGTGAGTAAGGGCAGTATATTTTAGGATTTTGAGTCTGCCACTGGCCATAGCATGTTCAATAAAATACTGCTCTTATAGTGGCACCCAAGTTAACATACTGTTGCTGGCATATTAGAGATAATTATTGGCATAAAAATGGTACCCACGGCGATATGCAGACCTTAACACACTAGAAGTAATTCTTGGCTTGGGGCCCCTTTTAGAAAAATTCTGGGCACTTTCTTACTGGAGGAAACTCTTTGAAATCAGGGCATCCGTGGCAAAATGCAGGCAGTGGGATATTGGAGGGAAATCTTGACATAAGGCAAGGCACCCAAGGCATCATGTAGACCCTGAACTACTGAAAGTAATATTAGACATAATGGGACATCTATGGAAAAATACTGGTGCTGGGATACTGGAGGTAATTATTTGACCACATATACTGTCCAACTGGGCCATTCTACTTGACCTTTGATGGCAAGCAGGTTTACTTGTAGTCCAACAACTAGTAAAAAATAGATCATATTATTAAAATAATAGGTAAAAGGAATACTTTCATTCCTAAAGAGATCATTGAAGGGATTCCTTTTAGCTTTTAAATGCATTTTCATGAATTGCATGTTAATTAATGAGCTTAACTCATCAACAACAATTTCACCCAGTCAGGAACCAATACAGATAAAATGTCAGTAATGATTTGCTAACTAGAGGAGATTTTTATTTCTTTATAATGTAGCGTATTACAGCTAAGGGTGGGCAGAGCTGGCGTAATGCAGTTTTCTGCTGCTAAAACAGCAATCATTTTATCGTCTGTCTTGATAATATACCCCAGGTTCTTAAATAATACTCGTTCAGGAGTAAAAGACTGTAACACCATTAGAGATCTGGTAATTGAATATAATTTTGACATATTTGAGTTACAGAAAATCTATTCAGTGACAACTTGCCTTACATTTTCAATACTATTAGCCTGCTTGACAACACAACACATTGTTGTCGTACCGCCCTTTCAAAAGAGGTGTACTCCTCCCATTTCTAGTTAAGAATAGCCTGCAATGTACTAAATTCAATTGAAATTCTTTCTTTACACTGGCGTCTCTCTCACCTACGTTTAGAGACCTCTCTTGATTCCCAGTGGACTATTCTACTGATATATAAACCTCCCTCATAAGCAGAGCCGGACAGGCTGTAGCGGGCACCGGGCAATCCCTCCTGTGCGCCGCATGGGTGGGGGCCGGTTTTATGCTCCTGGGGGCGGTTTTTGTTACAGGGCCGTTTTTGCAGCATATCGGCCCTGTACCAAAATCAGCCGAAAACTGGCCCCGGCAAAGAGCTCGGCGGCACCTCCACAACCGGCCAGCCGAGCCCTTTACCAGGGCCGTTTGTGGTTCCCAGTCCAGCCCTCCAGATTCATACAATCTTTTAGCCATGATGTTTTTTTCAGTTGCCTGGGCCACAGCCTTGGCTATTGTCTTAAGGGATCTTGAAAGTCAGTTTGATGTACTGAATGTGGCTTTGTCTGCTAAAGTACCTATTTGTTCTCTTTGTTTAACGAACGATGATGGATTCAAACCAGATCTGTGACTGGGGGTGAGTGTCTGAAACGTTTCAGTGCTCCGTCCATCAACTCCTTGTGTTTGCTTGCATTCCTCTCTCCAGACATTCGAAGGGTCATGCCCTTGATGTTATCTGCTCTAATTATATGTTCTGTCAACTACATCATCCTTATGCAGTTCACTAGTTAAATTGTTATGGTATTTCTTTTTCATGCTGCTTCCCAAAAGACAAAAAAGGGCATCTTTTAATCCATGACGTTCACTGGGGTTGGAATTGAAAGTGGAATAACGTCTCTGTAGTGTCATTGGTCCATCTTAAGCTGCCTGGGCCTGTTCCCTTGAACCCAGATACTGAACTACTTTTAGACGGTTATCAGTTTCATTCAAACAGATTGCCCTGAAACTAAAGACAATTGGCAAATGGGCTTGCGCCTATAGTAATTGGTTTTCCAAAGAGCTAGAATGATCTACAGTACATGGCTGGAAGGAAGGCTATGACCCTCCTTTCAAAATAGAGTGAAGAAAGTATAAATATCTATATAAATGGGCAGTTCGAAAAGTAACAATATGTCTTTGAATGGTCAATTAGAAAAGTAAAATGATTGGCTAGCCGAACAAAATGTTTAATGTACCTAGTATGACAGTGGATAATTTCTCAGTTATTTGGGAAGTAAGCGAGCCACCAAAACTGTGTGACCCTTGTCTATAAGAGACAAAGTGCAATTTTATAGCGTAATTTTTTTTATAAAATTCCTATAATTAAGGGTAATTTGTTGGATTTTATATTCTTACTCCCGTCTATTCCTTCTTTTCAGTTCCACACTTCCGCCAATTCAGTTCTTCTTTCTCAATATAAGGACTTCAGTTCTTTAGTCTGTAACAGTATACCATTGGGCTATCCGGTGGACTGACTTGCTCCTAAAAAACTCAGGGGCCTATTTATGAACAGGTTTGCATCACCACGCAATGTGGTGCAGGGGAAACGTAAACCATGCATGTGATTTATAAAGACACACAAGGCCACTTTGCATGACCCTTCGTGGCTCCATAAATGAAGAGTAAGGCAACGCAGTGCAAATCACTGCATTGCCTTAATCTGCCCTGGGAAGGCATTTTATGTGTGTTATGTGGGTGTTCCAGGCTTTTTTAATAGTTTTTGATGCATTCCCAGATTTACCAGAACTGGTAGAGCTTGGAATGTGTCAAAAATATGCGCCTTCTCAGGTGAGGTTGAACAAAGGAAAATATCTAGACTGACAAAAGGGTGCCGCATAAGGGTAAAGGCTGGAATGCACCGTATTACCTTAAATACGGTCAGTGGCAGTGGGTCCATTGGGGGCGTTGGGGCGTTGCCCCACTACCACTGCCCCATTTAGAATTTAATCGTTCCACTTCTGACGCTAATTGCAGCAATCAGGACTCCTGATTGGAATTAGCATCAGAAGTAAAACGCACCACGGATGCTGAAGGGGGCGGGGCTGTGGCTGAACTCTCAAATTGAGTCATTTTTACGATCAGCCCGAACATGCGCACTAGCCTTCCCCCTAAGAGACCGAGGGTTGCTTCATGCGCAGCCCAGGTCTCCTAATGGGCAGGGAGTATACCTGCCCTCAGCAAATCCTGGTGCTGCTGGAGCAGCATCTGGATTGGCTGAGAAGGGTTGCCAGCCAGACACTACTCACCCAGAAGACGTTAGGCGCCAACGCAATGGACCCCGGCCCAGGAGCAGACAGCAGAGGCAGTGTGGACCCGCCCGGTCAGGTAAGTTTACGGTTTTTTTAAAAACCCCTGGCCCCCATCCACGCGCGACCCCCCACGAGTATAATGAGCCACGTTTTAAAATGATTATTAATCCCCTCCCCCACGCTCACTCTCCCCCCATGCTCCCTCCACCATTTGTTACTGGCGGCCGCCACTGGTGGTATTGTGGTGTCTCAATTTTTTCTGGCGGGAAAGTATGAGATGAGTTTTGTCAGTGCTCAGTAGGTGTCCCCGCTTCAGAAATACGCGTGCATGGAGATGTTATTTTTGTTGACACCCGCTGCCAGTGAAGTTTTCAGAAGTGGGTGTTGTGTATTCTCGTTCTATGGTGTTTTCTGTTATGTTATTCTTCAGGTGCAGTTCGAAAGTGCTGCACATTTAAACACGACCCTGCATGTTCTTCTTTGGGGTTTATTTGTGTACCCTGCACCTGCTGCAGTATCAACAAAAGCAGTTGATGTGTTTCAAACATCCTTAATATCTGCACCTTTAAACAATCAGCACTTCAGGGATAGGTGCGCACGGATTATACACCTTTCATCTGGCGGTCTTTGATTTCACACTGCAGTTAAATAGATTATGTTTTAAAGAAACTGACCTTTGGGGAGGAGGTTTTACACCGATGTGATGATGTTGACACAGAGGACCTTCGAAATGTCGATGGTGGTGGATTTTAAATCGCACCACATAGCGCACCTCTGAGTCAAAAGAATCTATGTCATGTATGTGCGAAAAGAGAGCCCTGGTAGCAGAGCCCATTACCCCATCATGTTTAGGTCTCGCCTGTCGATGCGCATGCGCATCGAGCAAGCGAGACTATGGGGGCTTATCCACTCTTTGTCCAACTTGCAAGGAATCGTGGCGATTCCTTGCAGTGCCCGTGACTTTTAAGCTCAATGCGCATGCGCATTGAGCTTAAAAGCGCGTGCACATGCCCCCAGCCGCCTGCCTTGCCTACTCTCCCGCCCCCTCACTTCTTGATTGCACGGCCGCTAGGCCGTGCCTCCCCTACTCTCCTCCTCCTACTCTCCTCCCCTCGCCGTCTGTTCCCGCACTCCTCCCACAGCCCCGCTCCGCCCCCTCCCCTGCCTAGTCGCGTCGCATTGGTGTAAACATCCAGCCCTTCCATGAGCCCTCACAGAGTCCAGGTCTGCCCGCACATGCCTTTGAAATGTCTCTCAAGGACAGACAACTGCCTACTGGGGTGAGCTAACCCTTTCAATGCCTCTTTGATAAACACCTTTACCTCATCCTGCAGGGGCTCCTCGAGACCCCCTGACATTTCCGCCACTCTTTTAAAGGCAGCTACACAGACTGTTTGGCTTCTGTGTCTGCCTGCTCACTTCCTCTCCTCTTTCCCACATTGCTTTCAACCCCAAATTAAACACAGCAAATTAAGCTTTCAACATCGCCATGCAGACCCAGCCCACAAACATGGTTTATTCTGATCTTTTTTTAATCACACACGTAAGCCCCCGCTCCGCCCCCTCCCCTGCCCGCCGTGTCGCATTTCTCCTCCCCTTATCTGCCTTCCCTCCGTCTGTTCCCTCTCCCCGCTCCGCCCCCTCCCCTGCCCGCCGTGTCGCATTTCTCCTCCCCCCTCCCCTTATCTGCCTTCCCTCCGTCTGTTCCCTCTCCCCGCTCCGCTCCGCCCCCTCCCCTGCCCGCCGTGTCGCATTTCTCCTCCCCCCTCCCCTTATCTGCCTTCGCTCCGTCTGTTCCCTCTCCCCGCTCCGCCCCCTCCCCTGCCCACTCTCCCTTTCTATTCTCCTTTACCACTCCACTCTGGACTCCTTCATTTTGTGCTGTTTGACATATTTCTTCTCTCATCCAACTCTTCTGCTGGCTCCCCTACTTCTCACTGTAGTTTGCAACAAATCCATCCTCCTTAAACCGTGTACACCATTTGCCTTTCACCCCTCCATTCCCTCTCCTGTCGCTCCCTTTAAATTCCCCCCTCCTTCCTTTTACTACCACTTTCCCTCTTTGTCACAAAAAAACCCTTTTATTCACTCGCTTTTCGTCTCTTTCTACCCTCCTCTCCTCCTATTCTTTTCCCTTACCCTGTCTTTTCTCCCCCTTTTGTCTTTCGAATCCCACTCTCTCTCCCTCCCCTCCCCCCTCTCATTCCCCAACCCATTTCAGAGCTCAGTTCCGGAAGTGCCTCTTGGCAGCCGTGAGCTGCTGGGTAATTGCGCGTTTTGTAGCATTCCCAAAATGCATCTTTGACAGCTTGTCCAATGCTTCAATCTCTCCCCCAAACCTAGTGGGGCAAGTGCTTCGCTGCGCGCCGCAGCGGCGCTCCAGCGCGCCGGTAATGTTTCCAACCCACTGATATATCATAAGCGCCATGTGCTGTTTTGTGGCTGAATTTTTTTTTAAAAAGGGGAGCGGATATTAAACATCATACGGTATGTTAATGTCAAGTACGCCTGGATAAACATTGAAGACTTTGCTCTGACTCCAGCGTGTGGGCTACGAGATAATTAACCTTTTCCAACCATCCCTGTATTTTTTCTGGATGTCCACTTCTACAATGTTAACGGCGGTGCACTGTTCCGTTTGTTGATTCGACTCTGCTGAGATAACACAGCCCCCTCCCCTGCCCGCCGTGTCGCATTTCTCCTCCCCCTTCCCCTTCTCTCTCTTCTCTGACATGCAGTGTGCGGCCCTAACTGAAGTAGTGTAAACCCCGGCGCACAATAGCCAACACCCTCACTCACCCTCAACCCCTCACCCTCACTCACCCTCAACCCCTCACCCTCACTCACCCTCAACCCCTCACCCTCACCCTCACTCACCCTCACCCTCACTCACCCTCAACCCCTCACCCTCACCCTCACTCACCCTCACCCTCACTCACCCTCAACCCCTCACCCTCAATCCCTCACCCTCACTCACCCTCACTCACCCTCACCCTCACTCACCCTCAACCCTTCACCCTCACTCACCCTCACTCACCCACCCTCACTCACCCTCACCCACCCTCACTCACCCTCACCCACCCTCACCCACCCTCACTCACCCTCACTCACCCTCACTCACCCTCACTCACCCTCACCCTCACCCTCACTCACCCTCAACCCCTCACCCTCAACCCCTCACCCTCACTCACCCTCAACCCCTCACCCTCACTCACCCTCAACCCCTCACTCACCCTCACTCACCCTCAACCCCTCAGCCTCACCCTCACTCTCACTCACCCTCACTCACCCTCAACCCCTCAGCCTCACTCTCACTCACCCTCACTCACCCTCAACCCCTCAGCCTCACTCACCCTCACCCTCACTCACCCTCAACCCCTCACCCTCACTCACCCTCAACCCCTCACCCTCCCTCACCCTCACCCACCCTCAACCCCTCACCCTCACCCTCACTCACCCTCACCCTCACTCACCCTCAACACCTCACCCTCAACCCCTCACCCTCACTCACCCTCAACACCTCACCCTCACTCACCCTCAACCCCTCACCCTCACCCTCACTCACCCTCAACCCCTCACCCCCTCACCCTCACTCACCCTCAACCCCTCACCCCCTCACCCTCACTCACTCACCCTCACCCACTCACCCTCACTCACTCACCCTCACTCACCCTCACTCACCCTCACTCACCCTCAACCCCTCAACCCCTCACTCACCCTCAACCCCTCACTCACCCTCACCCTCACTCACCCTCACCCTCACTCACCCTCACTCAGCGCAACCACAGCATCTTCACTAAATATATTTAATAAACTTTAAGCTATTGGCAATATAAAATAAAATCCATTTTATTTACGTATTAATTATTAATTGTTTTTTAAAGCCATTGATTTTTTTTATATCAATACATATAAGTCACATATAAGTCCCGTTAATACAAAACATGTTGCTTTACAAATGCTAGAGGTGTCACATTTACAAAAATTATAACTATTGGCTTTGTAAAGAAGAAAGCTATTAATTTAGCTATTTAGAAAAAACAACACATAAATAAAAAACAAAAAAATAAATAACACCTATAGCTCAAACTTTCCTACTGCGAGACCTATTGCATTTCCATGCTTGTTTTAATTGTAGGCAGGTGCGCTGTAAACTCATGAAGAGAAATGCACTGGCTGTGAAAACGTGTGAATAGTATACTTGTGTCTGTGAGAGCGGAGATTTCTGTGTGTGTGCGCACAAGAGTGGCTCTGTATGTGTGTTGCGGTGGGAACGAGAGGTGACGATTCTGCCTGTATGCATGTGTGTGAAAGAAGCAGAGAGACGGTGGATGAGGGGGCGAGAGAGAGAGCGAATCCCTATGTGGTTCGTGTGAAAGACAGAGACAGAAGGGGGTCTATATGCGTGACTCTGTATGTAATGTATGGATGAGGGATATTTATAAAATACAAACATTTTATCAACTTTTAGTACAACATTCTACTTTTAAATTGCTTTGATGCCATCAGAAAATGCCCATCTGCAAACGTCACAGTGCCACAAAATATACATATAACAACATCACCAGCTACTACTTCAGCACATAGGCCTTCGTATGAGGGAACAG
This sequence comes from Lissotriton helveticus, assembly GCF_964261635.1. Taxonomy (NCBI): domain Eukaryota; kingdom Metazoa; phylum Chordata; class Amphibia; order Caudata; family Salamandridae; genus Lissotriton; species Lissotriton helveticus. The sequence goes on from NC_136063.1 coordinate 874,160,291, forward strand.
TGGGGCATATTATCAAGGGGCTTTATCTCCGCTTTTTTGGATTTAAAAGCCAAGAAAGCGGAGATAAAATTATCTCCCTATTACCAAGCTGTCGCTAACACCAGTTAGCGACAGCTAATAGGAGATAGTGACCATCTTGGGCCCCGCTTTGCATGTCAGTGATATTTATCACTAATGACATGCAAAGTGGGCGTGCCAAGATGTTAGCGACTGAAAACAGTCGCTAACATCGCTATCTCCTATTACCAACTTTTGGAGATATTTGCGCTAAGCGCGAATATCTCCAAAAGCTAACACTTGCCCAGGAGCAGTTCTTAGCCATGTTATCCAATGGGAGGTGGATAACATGGCTAAGAGCATTTGCTCGATAATGCATGAATATCGCTGACTTTTCAGCGATATTCATGCATTGCGGCCGTTTTTTATCGCATTTGCGCTAAACCTTGCTAATAGCAAGGTTTATCTGCGATAAAAATCGCCGATTTGCGGCGATAATTTTTGTCTCTAAACAAGTTAGAGACACGTGTTGTTCAGAGAAGGTACAAAATCAAATGTAGGGGCATATTAACAAGGCCAGGCGATAATTATCACTAAGCGCACTTAGCACTAGGATAATTATCGCCGGCCAACTCTGAATTTTATCGCGGAGATAGCATGCTTTCAGCAACGCTTATCTCCAAAGTGATCAAATTCAGAGCGCAAGCTGCCAATTGTGAGATTATCGCTGGAAATACAGCAATAATCCAACAAGGTTTGGCGATAGCTTGCTGATAGGGATAGACATACTTAGCCATGATATCCACCTTACATAGGATATCATCGCTAAATCAGAGAAATACCAGACGTTAAAAAGCAGCGTTAACCATGGTTCATGCTGCTTTTTTTATTGATTACAGGGTTAGCGATATCCTTGATAATAGGAGAAATGTCGCTTAGCGACATTTCTCCTAATATTTTACTCTGGAACGCCCCCTTTGCATCTCATTAGAGATCCATGGGGAAGTGTAGAGTAAAAGGGTGCTAACATGTGAATTTGTGTGTTAGCACCCTGTTGCTCATAGGGCGCTAGTTTTATCTCTGCTTTTTTGGCTTTTAAAGCCAAAAAAGCAGAGATAAAGCCCTTGTTAATATGCCCTGCAGTTCTTCTACGCACAACACGTTATGCACATATCCTCAATGGATGCATAGAGATCTATTCAAAAGTCGCTAGTTTAGGGCAGAGTTGCTGTGAATGTCATTGCAGCAGTCACATGCCTGCTAGTAACGGCGCTGAGTGTTTGTGCAGAACTGAACGAGGCAGATGTGCTGGCAGTGAAATCACCTCCAGTAATTGCAGATGTATTGAAATGCACTGATTGTGGTAAGCCTTGCAGCATCTAGCAGAGGCATATTTGTTTATTTACTGAGCTTACACTCCTGTTGACTCACATGGTAATGCTAGATCCCAGCCGATATTTTAAATTTCAGCTGCAGGTGGTTCAAAATTATTTAATCAGTTGCGTTTAGCATGTTTGCGTTGCAGAGCTCTTGAGGTTCCCAGTTTCACGAGTTTGGGGTTTTATATTTTTATTCTAGTGTTTGAGGTGCTCTTCACACCATTATACTGGGTCTGCAAATCCCACAATGCAAAGAAACACATCTGGCCTGGGTGTGCTACTCACATGGACCTAGAAAATGCGCGTGCTGTCACTACTACTTGATCTGTTGGCCCTGCTACAAACCCAGGACTGCAAGTACCAGAATGCAGTGCAAGGAACTGGACCGGAAGACCCGCATTCCACTTATGATGGGGCTTGTTGATTTACGGTGTCAGGAGCCGTTTGCCTTCTGAACGGACCTGGGTTTAGTGTTGGGGGTAAAGGCAGGAAAAGGTCATTTGAATATCGGTTTTGATCTTGCAGGGCTCTGTCTGGTCTGTTTTGTGTGTCTTCCTTTTGTTTGTGCCTGAGGTGCGTTGGTCTACTTCTTCTGCCTACTTTTTGCTTGCGTTGCTCTGGTTTGGTTTGTAAGTTGTTGTGGTGCTCTGACCTGCTTTTGCTGTGACTTGCGGAACATTGACTCTCCGGTAATTAGACACACTACATCGTCCTTAACAAACGCAGTTAAGTTCTTGCTGTATGCAGGCGGGCGGGCCCACCTATGCTTAATATGGGTCTCACCCCCTCTTCCTTTTTCAAAATTTTCCCTGAACCCCCCGAAGGCGGTTCAGGTTCGCTCGCTACACTCACACCCCAAAGTGCAGTACGACAATTTTACAGATCACCACTTTCAAATGTCACCAGCCGCCACTGAATACGGAGAATTCTTGCCCCTTCTATGTCATGCAGTGCATCTGGTGGTCACTTGGTATGCTGAACTGCGGGACAAATTCGTAAGTAGTCTCCTTACTACTTTTAAAACATTACATGCCTGGAGCAACTGTAAAGGCCTTTTTAGACAGGGCTTATGTAAAATAGGCTAAATTATGCCTGAACTGCTCCCCTATTTAACAAGCCATTACAAGACACTGACAGTTTTACCAATTAGCAAACTATTTCCCGATTACCTTACGTAGCCAAACTGTTAGGAACTGCTGTCTTCCTGCAATTTCACCCTGCACTGATAGCACTGAGTTGGCTGTTATGGCAGCTCTGAATGACTTGGTTTGTTCTGCAAACAATAACCTTTCAGCTGCTTTTCTTTCTTTTAGATCTCTCTGCAGCGTTTGATACAGTAAACCATCATATTCTTGCTGGCTTGCATACCCAGGAGAGAAAGATCTAGCCCAATTATAGTTTTCAGGCTATCTGCCAGACAGGATGTATTGCTTGCAACTTTCATCTCATCAGTTAGGGTTTTACTACTGAATACTGAAAAGAAGATCGACATACAAGAATATTGTGGAGAGAATATCGAGGGACAAAATATTAAAAGCTAAGTGCATATAAGGAAGTGTTGATTTACTATTCCTAACTATACATCTATGTACCTTGTGTAGTTAGGTGTAGAAAATCTATACTTCCTTACCTTTCAATAGTTTGAATTCAATATGTTTTCCCTTAATATTCTGGAATCGATACTCAGGGTACACACCATCTATTAGAACATCTTAATTTGTTGTTCCACAGGGATTTATACTGTCTCTTTGTTTGTTTAATCTATAAATGATTGTACAGGCTCACTTGATTCAGTCTTTTGTCTTTAGTCTCTTCCTTTGTATAGATGACAATACGATTTTGTATAGATCTGATGATATCCACTTTGTTGTCGCTAAATAAAGTCAATCATACTAAACTCAATGGGGACAGACCATCGGCATAGTGTTGCCTTTCCCATTTGGACTCTATCATTTGGCACCGAGCCATCCTAGTGCAAAGTGTTAAATATTTGGGTAGTAATATTGATTCTTCTTATCAATGACTGACCAAATACATGCTTTCAAAGCCTGTATGTTTAGCTGCATACAATTGATGCTGCGGAATCCTTTTCTTTACTTTAACTTCGGCACTGGGTCCATCGAACTATCTTTTTGTGAATTTCTATTGGACATAGATTTTACACTATACCCATAGAGGTATTGGTCCTCTGATGATTCTTTTTATGTCGTAGTGAGGGGTGAGACATCAGGCTATCTAAACAACAGTTATCCACCCAATGAGGACCACTAATTAGTGGCCAACTCACTAGTTTGAAATGAGATTCAAATAAATTACTCTTAAAACCTTACTGTAAATATAAAGTATTGTAATGGGTGGATCCAACATACTGAAGAAGTTCTGTCTAAACAGAATTATACACACTAGGGGCCCGATTCACAAAGGAAAAATTAGATGAAAGTCCAACTTTGTGACTTTCTATATCCGCAAAGGGCATTTACTACGCTTAAATGCCCTTTGTGAATACCAAAAGTTGAACTTTATGAATTTCGGTATTCACAAAGGGCATTTATGAGTAGTAAATGCCCTTTGTGAATATCAAAAGTCATAAAGTTAGACTTTCGTCTCATTTTACCTTTGTGAATTGGCCCTAGGAGTTCTGCAGTGGCAACTCAGAACAGAAGAAGCAGTACTTGATGCTGTGAAAATAAACTATGACTCTCTCTATTATGCATCTAAAGTCAATACAAATAGCACAGTTTAAAGAAAGACACTATACCAAACTCAGGCACATTTTAGATAAATTGGTTTTGTATTATTGATCTGAAATCAGTGCACATGAGCAACATTTTAAGTAGCTAGGTTAAAATGTCAATATCATGTAGTATAATCCCACACATTTAGTCAAAGAATTTCGAAGAGGATGGTGTAAGCATTATGAAATTCTCACTACCAATGAAGGCAGGAGGACGGTAAAAAAGGAGGAAAAACATCATTCAGGAAAGGGCCGAAAGATCAAGTTAAAGTCTTCTACGGAAACATGAACATGGTAAAAGAACAAAAATCAGGAACGTTCAGATTTAGTATCTGTTCTAAGTAGATTAGGTAGGCAGCAGGACACGTCTTCAAGTTAAGATAGACTTATTAAGTTAGTACAGCAGAGCAGTAAACCTCACAGCTGACCAGACCATCAACTTCCAAGGCTGGAACCTTCACATACCAGATAGAACACTCTTAGATACTATGGGAGATTGGTAAGATAGGAACACTAAGAAAGGACTACTGATACCAAGTAGCCAAATTGAAGTAAGTATAAATATACAACATTATCACAGTAAACCTATTCAAAAGAGTTCAGTGATCAAGTTCATTGGAAAAGGAAAATTATAGCATTGAGTGCAGGTTGTCAGCAAGGAAAGGAGTCAAAATCGATGAGCAATTACTGTAGCAGCTGAAAAAGCATCCCAAGTCGTTGAGCAAAAAGAGCCATAGAAAGTAAGAGAGCTCTTTGGTCTGCATTTCCAATCAAATCCTCATCCTCCACACAAATACACCTCCTTTGCGGAAATCGTCTTTGCAGTATAGATGATGCAGTTGTGACATCAGCGATAGGATCACAGTGGCCTGTCATTGTGCGGTCATCTTATGTTTGTCAGGTACTATTTGCTACTCCAGCATTGGCTCCCAAGTTAGTCATGAGTGACCACAGTCTTTGCCATCCCCACAGGATAGTTACAAAAAGAAAAATGTATGTGTAGATCCTTCATGGGTACAGTTCAAGCATCGGTTCCCATCATATAACACACACAAGGAATAAGGCTTCATGCATAGTCAAATTGTTACATTAGGCAGGAACAGTTAAAGCAACATTTGAAAGAAACGTGCCAAAGTCCATTTTTCTTGGTCATGATCTAATGCAGCCTAAGCAAGAAAATGTCAATGCATTGAAATGATCTTCTTTAAGTGAATCAACTCATTAATAACTATTCAAACCATAAGAAACTAAATCATGCCATTCAAAATATTCTTTATTCGGTCATTTTACATAACCATAAAAGAGTACATTAAACATAGAAATAAAATAATAATTAATCACTGTCTGTAGCTAAAAGCAATTCACAGTAGTATTGCAGAGAGTCAAGGGACAAAGTGCCCATGTGCAAAGCTACATTCACATAAAAAAGTGAGTCAAAATAATCTATACAGCGTGAGCAACATACAATACATATAAAACCCTTTGGACCTGTCAAAAATCACCCTAGATCAAAGAACAATATATAAATTCATAACAAGCACATAAAATCCAGAAACATAAAACTGCATTGTACAAAATATATATGTTTCATCACCAAGCAGGATAACAAGCTTATTTGTTCCTCTGCTACCTTGTGCAAACAAACTTCAGAGGAAATACATTTGTAAACCATTTGACAAATATATTCTGTTTTCAAAAGCTGTAGTTAATAGAGGACCAGCCTGCATTTCCTGATATTCAAGGCCCCTAATAATGGGATAATAAAATCTCTCAGCGGTTTAGAATTTAACTGACAAAAAAATAAAATGTGCACCGCGTTCTGTTGATACCTACGCCAGGTATAATGTATGCAGGGGGGGCGTTCTGACGCAAGACAGGGTCATAGAAGTGACGCAGTGAAATCTATGAGATTTCACTGCACCACTTTTGGGATGCAAATGCGTCAATTTCTTACGCCTGCCTCACAGCAGGCGTAAGACTGACGCAGGTCATTTCACATGGGGCTTGCCCCATGTGAAAGGACATATTGCTGGAGTTGCGTCACTTTTGTGACACACTCCAGCAATGCGTTACTTTTGCGCCATACAGATACGTCAGAAATACTGACGTATCTGTAACTCCTTGTGCCATGATGCGTCATACTGTAAATTTGACGCATCTTTGGTCTTGCAAGGAGGGCGCAGTGAAAATTGACGCATCGCTGTTTTCACGCAGCGATGCGTCACTTTTCATAAATGAGGCCCTCAGTTTTTAGCTGACGTTTTGGGATTGTTTTGTGGATTTATGAAGCAGCCCACTCTCCCAACTTGTTCTAACTGTTTTTTAATGTAACTGAGCCATGGGATTTTCTGCGTATGATTTAGGCTCATGCAATCTAAAATTATTACACAATTAAGGGGCAGTCTCTTCTTTGGCCCACAAAGAATGCCTAAGCATCACTGGAGCAATTTTTAAACAACGAGTCAAAGGAATTAATCCTAACTCAGTTTGGCATTATTTGACTGTCAAAGTCTTAGGATCCACCAAAAGATGTCGACGGAAACAGTTTTCTGTTGCCTGTAAGCACAATGGATTGCAGATGGTCCACACTCCTGTCTAATATAGAACAACAGAGCATGTGCAAGCCTAATAGATGTTCATTAGCACGTCTATAGGTCTGGAACCAAGTTTCTTTGCAAACCTAAATAGTGGCACTACATTCTGTTCATAACATCGTTTCCTAGTATCCACAAGATGGCACCAAGTTCCTTTCTGATCGAAAGGTATACCTACTAAAAGGATGGGACATAAGACAGTTACATAATTAATAAAACAGGATTTCAGAGTGCAAGGAGGGTTCCAGCCACCATAATGTAGGACTTAGACATGTTGGTCTTTAAGCCGAGATCGCGCATAACTTAATTGAATCTACTTAAGAGCATTTGCAAACCCACGTCAGTTCTGTACATCAACACACAGTAGTCGGAGTAAAGCTAGGCTGGCAAATTTCTAGAACCCACCCTCGGAATGTCAACCTGCCCCTGTCCAAGATAGTTCTCCAAATCATTAATGTAAAGGCAGAATAATAAAGGGGCTAACCCACACCCTTGACAAACCCCACAATTCATTTTAATAGGAGAGGTGAGTTCACCATCAGCTCCATATCTGACTCTGCTACTTAAATCTTGATGCATCTGCGCTAATAAATGGACATTTTCATCCACAATTTCGCTCTACCCACCCAAATAAAGGTGGATGTTAGGTCCAAAAAACCTAGATAGAAGGCTCCATTCTTAGCTAGCATATACTTGCTTATAAGCAAGTGGAGATTAAGGCACGGCTCAACGCTGCCTAGGCCTCTTCTGAAACTGTATTGGAAATCAGAAAATGTCCCTCTCCCAGGTTTCTAAGCAATCCAATATGACCCTTCCCCTTAACTTACAGGTACAGTCAATCAACGAAATTGAGTGATAACGTTTAGGATCTGCCCTATCCCCTTCCTTAAAAATGTGTACTATTATCACATTAGGCCGGAATTTGATGGGCCCAATTGTGCTTCACACCTCAAAATATTGTTTAACACTGGAATCCAAAGATCGGGGGTTGTCCAGAAAAAGATCAGTCAGTACACAGCCTGGTTCCGATGCTTTAGTTGCTGTTGTTTCATTAAGAGCTCTTGTGACTTCCTCGTAGCTGGGTAGTGCCAAGTGCCCCACATTTACAGCTGATTAATCACCCATAAGTGTAGAACCCTTCTCACTTCTGTATACTGTGGAGAAATGCTCAACCCATTTCTCGGGGGTGATAACAACATCAATGATGTCATTATGGCTCTACTGAAAAAAGGGGGCATTAATAGTCTTCCAAAATAGGCTAGCATCCTTTTTGGCACTGGCCTTGTGGAGTTTCTCTCATGCCTCCTGTCTAATTGTCATCTTGACACTCACAAGAGCTTGTTTGTATGAGTATCAATAAAATCTTACCCTTGGATTTTCCCTGGGCTATGGCTTCAGGGTTATTCTAAGGTTACTATATGCCTGTGTACGGATGTATGACATTACAACGCATGCTTTTACCACGCATGCCTTTACAACGCTGTTTTTACAACGCATAGTGCTTTGGGGCGCTGGATAGTGAATAGTTTAATTTACTATTCCAACTCCAGTCCCCGTGGATAGTAGGGAAGGTGTTGGATAGTAAATTAAACCTATTCCCTATCCTAGAGCGCCCCCCAGCGCAATGCGTTGTAATGGTTTGCGTTGTAAAAGTTGCGTCGTAAAGGCACTGCGTGGTAAAAGTTGCGTTGTAAAGGATGTTCCCCCTGTGTACATTTGCTGTCAAACCATTTAAAAGATCTTCGTGATGTAGATCACCGACCACCCTGGAATGCCACATTTATTGACAGAATAATATCAGCAAAGTCTGCAAGCATACAATTTGGAATAATGGTGCTCTTCAAACACTCCTCTATTAGAGCCTTGTTTTTCAGCTTTAAATGTTCCAAAATAATGTCTGGTTTTACAGTGGACCACTTCTGTAATATACTCTTATTATTATGGTATGATATAGGATGCAATTTTACTACCCCACTAGTTTTCTTATTGTGAGTTTCAACATAGAGTGATAACGGAAAAGGTCACTAAAGCATTTTTCGGGGATAGACAAGCTCACCAATTGCTGTTTATAGTAGTCAGAAAAGTGATAAAATCAATAAGACTGCATTTTCCTCTGCCTATATAAGAAATGTGATCTGGTTTGCACTGCATAGAAAAATTAACTGTCAGAGTAAGACAAAACTTTGACAATATTGAGTTAAAAATGTCATCACATGGATTATGTTTGAAATGGCACCTTTCTTCCTTGCCCTTAAGCAGGGCCGGACTGGGAACCAAAACCGGCCCTGGCAAAGTGCTCGGCCGGCCCCCCTTCCCACTCAGGTGGGGGGGGGGGGGTTGGAGGTGCCGCCAAGCGCTTTGCTAGGGCCGGTTTTCGGCCGATTTTGTTGCAGGGCCGATTTTGCAGCTATGCTGCAAAAACGGCCCTGTAACAAAATCGGCCCCCAGGGGCTCAAAACCGGCCCCCACCCTTGCGGCGCACCGGGGGATTGCCGGGTGCCCGCTATGGCCAGCTGCAAGTGGACACCTTGGATAAGGGGCACAATCTACAATCGAAATCTCCTCCCCAAATCAAATTTTGTTGTCCCTTAAATGATCTCTTAAAGCATGTTCCAACTTCTGTGTTATTTCAGTGTTTGCATATACAAAGTTTTTAAGGTAAAACTTAACAATGACCAAAGTTACATTTTTCCTAAATACATTAATAATTTGAAAGTGTGGGCAACCTAGTTCTATCTTGCAGACCTTATTTCCTAAGGTAGTTGCTACTAATGTCAATAATCCCCCTTTGTGATGACCCTCCGAGAGCCTGGCCGGCTTCCCTGGCCTAGGTTTCTTGGAGACAAATAACAGTATAGCCCTTTACTAACTTAAGCCAGCCATCATTCCGCACTTTGTTTGATAGACCAGCCACATTCCAAAACAGGCTACCAAAGGTAGCGACATAATTTTTGGGAGGTATGCCATGTCTACTTGTACAATTGCTATTGCCATTATAACCGACAAAGCCCAAGACTGTATTTAGAGTAGTTTAATTTGCCACACTCACTAGCCCTGAACAAGGGTTATTTTCTAAAATCACATCATAATTATTCCCCGATGTGTGGAGGCTTTTAATGCTTATACACTCATTAGTACCAAAGTTACCAGGCTGCCCCTTGTCTATATATGAAAAAGTTGTATTTTCCAGCATTACTGGCCAGTAAATGGGTATGTTTCCTACAACTACATTAACATTCACCAGAGGTGTATACACTCTTGCATTATTATCTAACACCCCTATTCTAGATGACTGAGGGGTCATCATTACTAATGCATACAGAAAAACGACTTGCTCAAGGGAAGAGAAGCAGTTAAAGGTGGGCACAGCAATGGGTCGGGTCACACAGTAATCAAAAGACTGGGGATTTGGAGATATTTGCATATCCGTCTTGTAAAAATAACACAACTGAACTGCCATAATATTCCCCCTTGATGGATAAGCCAGAACGTTTTTCCAGGAGGAGGCTAACCAAATGCATATTTTTAAAATTAATAACCACACAGTCACCACTATCAATCTTTGATTGAGAGCCCACCCAAGAAACTCTCTGCACGTTATTTATAATCCTAGATAGGTCTTCACAACTAAACCAATTTGCTAATCTTGAGAGCCAATGGATAACTTTGTTTTTCAATTGCATTATGTCTTCTTCCTTCTCTGTCCATAAAAGAGACACATTTTTCAGCACTGTGACCAGCGGTGTAGCGTCTGGTGGAAGATGAAGAGCTCTGTTAGTGCAAGTGCTCATTATCAGGAGCCTGACATTGAAGAGAGCATCTTTCTCTGATGTATTATGCCCACTCTCAGATTGTACTTGCCCCTGTCTGAGACCTAGGCTCTGGACCTTATTTGATTCCCTATATATAGGGGCAGCTAAGGGTCCCAGGGCCAAAATGCTGTCTTGTTGATGAGATGCTCGTTGGTGTTGGTATTGGCTCGGTCCCTGGCAGCAGGCCAATTTTTCCTGGGTAGTGAAGAAGCCGAGGCTGCCTACCTTACATCAACGCTTCCTGCACTCGTTGTGCTTGTTCTGCTGGTCATACTTAAAGCAATCAGATTTGTTAGTGAGGTATCAATGCTGTTAAGAATATCCATGAGCTGATTCAGTTATGTTTTCATGGTATTCTCCAATGTAGTTGTAAACTGGGCATGTGTTAAATATTAACCTGTGACTTGCTTTAGTGATTCCTTTTATAGAGTCTTTCCCTTGGTATCCTTACCAGAGGTATGCTTTTTGTAACCTGTAGGTGGCTTTTGACTGCAGTTCTAGACCTTTTTTAGGCTGGGGCGAGCATAAGGTATCAGAATGGAGACCCACTGCTTCATTAGAGGCAATCTCTGGATTACCCTGGTATACACATGAGTTTGCGACCGCGACTGGTGAATTATTGACCTCTATAGGGGATGTAGGGACCCTGGTGTTGACTAACACCACTTGAGGGCTAGTTAGCAAGTCCTTCTTTGTTGCCCCAGCCTCTCTTCCACACATTCAATCTCATTATTAATTGCCCCCATTTCTGTAGTGAGGAAGGTGGTAATTATGGCAGTCAGTGGCCGCTCCTTATCGACAGGCATAGTACATTTCCTCTTGCTCATTGGTCTTACCTTATGTTTCCAGGGATATTAAGGTGCATATTATCAGGGACCGGTGTTAGAATTATCGCCATTTTATCGGCAGGAAACTGCCGATAAAACGGCGATAATGGGCTTGATAATACACCCTTGTTAATTCCCATGGAAGCCCATGTTAACATCAGAACATGGGCTTCTATGGGAATTGACAAGGGCGTATTATCAAGCCCATTATCGCCGTTTTATTGGCAGTTTTCTGCCGATAAAACAGCGATAATTTTAACACAGGTCCTTGATAATATGCCCCCTAGTTTTTAGAGAATTTAAGTTAAAACAGGTGAACCTTAACAAATGGCCAAGGGGGGTTCCCTACCTGGCCTCTTCCAGTCGCTGAGAGCTGACGACGGTCCAGCTCTTGGCCCAGTCGTTGCTCGTGCCATAGGCGTCCCGCACTGAGTTTACCCTGGCAAGAAGATGTAGGCCTCAGGGCATTCTGCTATAAGGTTCCTGGGGAGTGTCGTTTGCCCCCCTGCTCCCTGCTGCTCCTTTCTTATTCAAATGTTTCAAATTAAGATATACTAATAGTTTTGTCAGTAATTATATATATGAAAAATGAATGATCCAAAATATGGCCAATTTTAAAAGCAGCAACATGTAAACTAATTGTAAAAATCATAAAAACAATATTTTTCATTAAGATATGTTCTTTGTGATGTTAGGTACTCATACTCAATCAATCAATCAAGACATTTATAGAGCGCACTACTCACCCGTAGGGTCTCAAGGCGCTGGGAGGGGGGGGTGCCGTTACTGCTCGAACAGCCAGGTCTTGAGCTTCTTCCTGAGGAGAGGTGGTCTTGGGTCATACGCAGGTCGGACGGGAGTGAGTTCCAGGTCTTGGCAGCCAGGTAGGAGAAGGACCTTCCTCCTGTTGTCGCTCTTCGGATGCGGGGGACGGCGGCGAGGGCGTGGCTGGTTGATCTGAGGAGGCGCGTGGGAGTGTAGAATTTGATCCGGTTGTTGAGGTAGCTCGGGCCTTGGTCGTGTAGGGCTTTGTGCGCGTGGGTGAGGAGGCGGAAGGTGATTCTCTTGTTGACCGGGAGCCAGTGCAGGTCTCTCAAGTGTCCGGAGATGTGGCTGTGTCGGGGGATGTCGAGGATGAGTCTTGCTGAGGCGTTCTGGATCCGCTGGAGTCTTTTCTGGAGCTTGGCGGTGGTTCCGGCGTAGAGGGCGTTGCCGTAGTCCAGTCGGCTGGTGACGAGGGCCTGGGTGACCGTCTTCCTCGTCTCGGTGGGGATCCACCGGAAGATCTTCCGTAGCATACGCAGGATGTTGAAGCATGACGAGGAGACGGCGTTGACTTGTCTGGTCATGGAGAGGGAGGAGTCCAGGATGAAGCCCAGGTTGCGTACGTGGTCCGTCGGTTTAGGTGCGGTGCCCAGGGCGGGGGGCCACCAGGAGTCGTCCCAGGCGGAGGGCGAGGATCCCAGGATGAGGACCTCCGTCTTGTCTGAGTTCAGTTTCAGGCGGCTGGTCGACATCCATTCGGCTACCTCTCTCATCCCTTCGTGCAGGTTGGCTCTGGCGGCGTCGGAGTCGTTGGTCAGGGAGAGGATCAGCTGGGTGTCATCGGCGTAGGAGATGATGTTCAGGTTGTGTTGGCGTGCGATGGTCGCGAGGGGGCTCATGTAGACGTTGAAGAGGGTTGGGCTCAGCGAGGATCCTTGGGGTACGCCGCAGATGACTTCGGTGGCCTCTGACTTGTACGGTGGTAGACGGACTCTCTGTGTTCTGCCGTCGAGGAAGGAGGTGATCCATTCCAGTGCCTTGTCCTGGATTCCGATGTTGCCGAGGCGCTGTACTAGGGTGCGGTGGCAGACAGTGTCGAAGGCCGCGGAGAGGTCCAGGAGGATGAGGGCCGCTGTTTCTCCGTTGTCCATCAGAGTTCGTATGTCATCGGTGGCAGCGATGAGGGCGGTCTCGGTGCTGTGGTTCGCTCGGAAGCCAGACTGTGAGGGGTCGAGGGATCCATTCGTTTCGAGGAAGGCGGCCAGTTGTTTGTTGACGGTCTTCTCGATGACTTTGGCCGGGAACGGGAGGAGCGAGATGGGACGGTAGTTCTTGAGGTCGGTGGGGTCTGCTGTGGGTTTCTTGAGAAGGGCGCTGAGTTCAGCGTGCTTCCAGCTCTCAGGGAAGGTGGCGGTGTCGAAGGAGGTGTTGATGATGTCCCGCAGGTGGGGTGCGATGACAGCGTCGGCCTTGTTGAAGACGTGGTGAGGGCAGGGGTCGGTCGGAGATCCGGAGTGGATGGAGTTCATTGTGCGGATGGTGTCTTCGGTGCTGATCGGAGTCCAGGTGCGGAGGGTGGTGGTGGGTAAGCATGGGCGGATTTTGCGGATCCACGATTCGCGGATTAAGCGGATCCACGGATCGTGGATCCGCAAAATCCGCGGATTTAGCGGATTTGCGGATTTGGGGGCGGGGCTTCATCGAGTGTGTGGGCGGGGCCAAACGGACGGGGCTTCCACGCGAGCGCACATGCCTCTTGTGTGTCTAAAAGGTCAGAGACCGATCAGAGCAGCATCACAGCGGATTATCGATGGTATATTTGGGAAGAAGGCACATCTGCCCAGCCTCCCAACGCTCACGATTTTTTTTGGGCTGATGAATGAGTCACTGCATTTGCGCTTCAACTAGTTCCAGCGACCAAGTGTGTGTTACTATGCAATCGCGCCGAAGTGCGCAGGGGTCCCTTGAGTGAAATGTCCATCATAGTGGGTAAATGGCGGGAAGACGGTGCACACCTCGAGTGTGTGGGCGGGGCCAAACGGACGGGGCGTCCATGCGAGCATGCCTCTTGTGTGTATAAAAGGGCAGAGACCGATCAGAGCAGCAGATTAATTTTTGGGCTGATGAATGAGTCACTGAATTTAAGCTTCAACTAGGGCACATGCTTTATTGATATCTGCAAGTGTTTCCTGTTGAGGTTTATTTTTTTGTGCCAGGACCGTCGTGCCCGAATGAACCCTGCCCTTCATATTTATTCAAGAAGAGTAAAGACACCACCGTTGAAATAATTTACGATGGCGCCGGCAAGCTGCCAGCGCCATCCTGCAATAGTTACTTAATTAGCTTCAACAGGAAGCTCCAACTGTTAAAATAAAGCAGGCGCTCGAGCCCCTGCTGTATCTTATCTATTAGAGCTTCCTGTTGAAGCTAATTAAGTAACTATTGCAGGATGGCGCTGGCAGCTTGCCGGCGCCATCGTTAATTAGGCTCGCCTGAACTTTTGACCGCAAAATCCGCTCCGATCGCGGATTGCGGATTTTCGGTAAATCCGCGAGAGTTCGCGGATCGCGGATTCACAGAAAATCCGCAAAATCCGCGATCGGAGCGGATTTTGCGCTCATGCTTAGTGGTGGGTGGCGTTGTTGCGGTTGTGGCTTCCGTTGGTTGGTTGCTGAAGCTGTTGTGTATGTCCGCGATCTTGTTGTGGAAGTAGGACGCGAGGGAGTTGCAGAGGTCTTGCGACGGGGTGATGTCGTTGTTGGCGGCGTTGGGGTTGGAGAGCTCTTTCACGATGTTGAAGAGTTCCTTGCAGTTGTGTGCGTTGTTGTCCAGCCGGTCCTTGTAAGTATTTTTCTTGGTGGCGCGGATCAGTTGGTGGTGTTTCCGGGTGGCGTGCTTGAGGGTGGTCATGTTGTTCGTAGTTGGTTCCCTTCTCCAGACTTTCTCGAGGGCTCGACAGTTCTTCTTGGAGCTCTTGAGTTCGTCGGTGAACCATGGTGTTTTTCTGCTGCAGGGTCCGCGGGGTGGGGTTCTCAGAGGGGCGAGTTCGTCTGCGCAGTTGTTGATCCACATCGTGAGGTTGTCGGCGGCCTGGCTGGGGTTCGCTGAGCTGGCGGGAGGGTGCTGGCTCAGGGAAGCGGTGAGCTGGTCGGCTGTGATCTTGTTCCAGCTTCTTCGGGCAACCTGTTGCTGGTGGTGGTGGATCGTCGTTCTTTTGAAGGTGAAGTGGACACAGCTGTGGTCCGTCCAGTGGAGTCCTGTCGCGTGGCTGAAGGTGACGTCTTTGCTGGATGAGAAGACGGCGTCGAGTGTGTGTCCGGCGAGGTGGGTGGGGGAGGTCACCAGTTGCTTGAGTCCGAGGTTGGCGAGGTTGTCGAGCAGGCTGATGGTGTTGCGGTCGCTGTTGTTCTCCAGGTGGAAGTTGAGGTCCCCCAGGAGGATGTAGTCGGCGGAGGGGAGGGCATGCGGGCTGACGAAGTCGGTGATGTCCTCGCTGAAACGTGTGCGTGGTCCCGGGGGTCGGTAGATCAGGGTGCCTCTGAGGGTGGTCTTCGGGTCGGTGTGGATCTGGAAGTGCAGGTGTTCAGCGGTGGTTAGGGTGTCGTTGGTGTTGGTCGTGATGCGGATGGTTTCTCTGTGGATGATGGCAATGCCTCCTCCCGTCAGGTTGGCGGTGCGGTCCCTCCGGATGATCTTGTAGCCCTCTGGGATGGCGATGGCGATGTCTGGGGCTGAGGAGGCGTTCATCCAGGTCTCGGTGAGGAAGGCAACGTCAGGGGCGGTGGTGTCGAGGAGGTTCCAGAGTTCTACGGCGTGTCTGTGGACGGAGCGGGTGTTGAGCAGGATGCACTTGAGGTGGTTGCCGCTGGTGTTCGGCTTGGCGGGTGCTGGTGCAGGGTCG